>NC_092811.1:134044124-135379683 GCF_040954645.1 Diabrotica undecimpunctata
TTAGAATGAGGTTTTCCAACAACATAATAACGTGAATCCGTTATTGTAATGCACGGAATTAAAATACAATTACATTAAATGTGTAAAAATGTTTTAAAATTAAACGTAATATTTAAGGTTGAAACGGAGTTGCCACTCGTGAACTGAGCTCTTAATGGCACTCCATTCGTTTTTTTAAGGAAAACGAAATTTCAAAGCAAAAACCTATGCAAAGGTCAGAAAAATCTTGTCAAAAATAAAAACATTCAACATATCTGAGTAATAAATAAAACAAAAAACTCAAAGTGTAACTTAGGTAATATTTTACTCAGAATCTACCTCGAGTGCCTGTGAATACCTTCTTTTTTCTTTACCCATTTCATCTACAATATGCTTACAATAGTGTATTTTTTTATGTTTATTCACAATAGTCAAAAGCTCGACTTTTAGAACAGAATTGTCAAAACTTTTGATCGCAGCCACTTTTGAATATCCGCTTTCTTCAACTCGGTTGTCGATATTTATTAAACGGGGAGTATATAACGAATATATTAAGATAGAAAAAAACATAGCGACTACCAAAATGGCACTACACATGGGGATAAATGTCTTGCATTTATAGTAGTTAATTTCCAGTTCAAAAGTAAATTAAAAATCGCTTTATTTTTAGGTAAAGGAAATAGGTTGATCATTTGTCACATTGGTAGTGAGGACGGGTTTGTTCCTGATGCCTTATGGGCTTTTGAGTCAAAAAAATCTTGCGACTATCATGAAGAGATGATTGGCGAGCCATTTGAAAAGTGGTTCTTTTCGATATTAGAAAAATTAGACAAAAATTCAGTTATTGTTTTAGACAATGCACCGTACCACTCAAGAAGAGTGGAAAAAATACCGACAACCGCGTCGAAGAAAGCGGACATTCAAAATTGGCTACGATCAAAAAATATAAATTTTGACAACTCGCTTCTAAAAGTCGAGCTTTTGGCTATTGTAAATAACCATAAAAAAGAATATACTAAGTATATTGTAGATGAAATAGCTAAAGAAAAAAATCAAATAGTATTGAGACTTCCGCCATACCACTGCGAGCTTAATCCGATTGAGTTAATTTGGGCAGACTTAAAAAATTATATTGCAGAGAAGAATACTACGTTTAAATTTTCAGATATGAAAAATCTTTTTCATGAAGGAATTACGCGTATTACATCTGCCAAATGGCAAAAATGTATACAGCATGTTCAGCAAAAAGTCGAACAAAAGATGTGGGATCTTGACAATATCATTGAGACTCAAGTTGAACCACTGATAATTAACGTAGTTAATGAGAGCAGCACGTCAGACTCTGATTATGAATAAAATATTAATTTACACTGTGAGTTTTTTGTTTTATTTATTAGTCAGATATGTAGAATGTTTGACGAATGATTTTCTCGGACATTTGCATAGGTTTTTGTTTGAAACTTCGTTTTCCTTAAAAAACGAATGGGGTGCGATTAAGAGCTCAGTTCATGACTGGCAGCGCCGTTTAAACCGGAAGCTCTTAGATATTAATAATCATAATTTCAACGCAATTTAAGAAGTTTTTACTTCTGGCGGCACTTCTTCAAGTGCACCTTATTTTTTTTTTAATACAAAATTTACATTTATGAAAACATTTTAAGTTAAAGTATATCTGTATTCAAATTTACGAAATTTATGTAAAATGAGATTTCAATTTCTGGTAACATTTGTAATCTGGATCACGTGAGTTTTATTGTTTTTCAAATAAAAACTGAAAACATAATAATAAGTTACTTCTTTTGAGGCGAACTAACACACAATTTACTTTAAAAAATAAGTGTATTTGATGTTTCGATTTCGATCGTTTAAGTGTCAAAACAACGTTGCAATTACTGCTTTATTATTTTTGTCAAACCATAAGTTTCTTTTTATTTTACAGTAGTGAAGCTAATTTTGAATTTCCTTGAAAATAATACTAACATTGTATATTTTATCTTCGTTGTTCATAGTAAACAAATCTTTAATTGTACATACTGTTTTATTAATTTGATAGGAAATATGAAAGCAAAACCGCACGCCTATGGAGTCTTACGTAGCATAGCCTGGTTTTGTTTACTTTTACTGCACGTCGAATTTGAATGAGGTGTACGTACCTACCCCGTTTTTATAGGAAAACGCGATTATTAAAAGAGAGTTCGTTTATTTTAAATAATTTGTGCGATCAGGAATTTGCTGATTTACTTAATATGATATACAAAACTTTTATTTTTATTATAACCTATATGGAATCACCAGAGAAAAATATTTTAGTGACAGTGTAAAAGATAACGATATGCTATATTCAATCTACATGAAAAAAACTCCACTTTTTCCAAAACTACAACGAAAATCATCTGGTAAGTGCTGTTTTTGACAAATTATTGCAGATTATTTAAAGAAACTCCTATTAGAATATAAGAAATTTGGTCTACAGTAGTGAATTTTAATTCAAAATGTTTTAGATATAGTTCGTCTTTTAAATATATTATTGTTAGTACTTCTATGAACACTTTATTTATTTAATATTCTCATTCCGTGTTCAAAGTAGTGGTAATATAAGTCCACAGGTCATGGACTTAATTAAAAATTATTGGTGGATTGTTCTTTGCATACTAATGAAACAAATACTCCTGTAGACAAGCTAGTTTTTATGCTTAGATATTATCTAAAAATCAGAATATTACGAGTTTTAGGTGCTAATGTACTCTCCAGTAGTTCTGTTTTTATTTCATTATATACTTTTTCAATCAGGAAGTTCTGTTCAATTATTGGCAGTTGCAGGATATATCTATGCCTGTGTTTATATTACTTTAGGCAAAGTCTACTTAGTTGTTTTTCTCCTTTGGTGTACAAAATCCTACAAATTTCTTTTTTTGAAAATATCAGCTTTGTAGCTTTTTCTTTTTTTTTACTATTTCTTTCGTTGTCTTTCATCTTAGTCCAAATATATTTAGACCTTGGACCTTGTAAAACTGTATAAAAACATTTATTTGGTGTCTTATGTCTAGCGTCTGTGTTTTTAGACATTCACCATTGTTTCCTCTCCTTTAGCCATTACTTAGTCCTTTCTTCCTTAATTAAAACACCTTTTCCAGTCATGAAACACCTTTTCCAGTTCATATTAGGTATCCAGGAAAAGCTGTAGCCTTTTATGGATGTTTTTGTATTTGCTCTATGATTTTGTTAGATCTTAGGCTTAATATGTACTTTAGAACTTGTATAAAAATATGAATTTGATGTCTTATTGCTAACTTCTGTGTTTTTAGACTTCCACCATCCACCTCAGTCTTTACTTAATTCATATTTCTTAACTGAAACATCTCTCCTACAGGTGAAATATTTGACATTAGATCTGTGTCTTTTTCTTGATTTTTTCTGGAGGTTTTTCTAGGATTTTGTTGCATCCTACGTTTAATATCTACTTTAGGAGTTCTAAATATGTATATTCTTACAAAAAAAACTTTTTCCAGGGATGAAACATGTTCATATTCACACTGTAGTTTTTCTCCATATTTTTTTGTACTTGTTCCATCATTTTCTTAAAATCTGAGTACTATAGGACTTATAAAAATGTATAAAATCATTGATTTGCTTTCTTATCTCTAGCTTTTGTGTTTTGAGACCTTCTCCATTTTTATTTAAGTTTCAGTCATAAGTTTGTTCCTCTTTTCTTAACTAAAATAGTTCTTCCAAGGATGAAACATATCCAAATCAGCTCTATAACTTTTGTGTCTATATTTTAAATCCTGTTCTAGGATTTTATTAGATTGTAGGTCAAATATTTACTTAATATTTATAAGAATCTATAAAAAGATCACTTTTTTTAAATATTTTTTTGCATAAATTTTTTTACATTTTTTGTCCTGCTGATAACAACAAATTTTATTTTGAGGACACTCCAAATATGTACCATTCTTATAGATCCACTAGACATTGACCTTTAAAACACTACCTGATGTAACAGACCCATACATTATTTATAATTACTAATTAGAGAAAGTTTAATATTTCTTTTATTTCAAATGAAATAAAGAACCAAATTATTCAGAAGAAATATTTGTGCAGTATGTTTAGTATCTTTGGTTTCACAGATGGTATGTAATTTGTCATTTTTTGTCAGCAAATGAGGGATATTAGTGGAGTTGTTAATAAAAAAAATGATATTTTAGTTAGTTTTTGTTTGTGGTTGTGGGTGATTCTCTATATTTATTTGTTGTGTTCAGTATTTGTGCTGCCTATGTGGCTACTAATTTTATTGTTGTATTAATATATCACTTTTTGTGTTGCTAAGAATTTTGTATGTATGTATAGTCACAGATGTGTCAATAAAGTTTTTCTTTACATTGTTCCTTTTTTTTAATAGGACTTTTTGACCTAGATATGAATAAGTTTGCAAATATGGTTACCTATCTAAAGTATTTTGTTTTTTTATTATTATCTTTAGGTCTTTTTGGATTCTTTTGCCTTTTTTATTACAATTTTGTTTATGTTTTCTTTTAATTCTTGAGGATACTGCATAACTTATATGTTATGATTGTTGAACTTTTATTTTATTGATATCATTTGCATTGAGGGAATCTGTTGTGTTTAGTGACTTTTTTTGTCACAATAGTTCATCTAGAAATAAGGCAACGGAATTGAATATACATTTTTTAATATTATCTCCATTTTGACCTTCCTAAAAGCAGTTTTGCTTGAGATTTTCAAAATAATGTTAAGTTTCGTCTATGACCTTATTGTTTGTTGCTAAACAGTGTTTCCTGTTTAGTTGTTTTAAGTTTGGGAGCATGGCATAGATACATGGGACCAAATCTTGTGAGTGCAGTTGGTGGTTGAACAATTTGTATCCCAATAGTCTGATTTTGCTGCGCAACAAGTAGTATTTTTTAACAAGGCTCTTTTTCCTCTAATCACTGTCACAATAGAACTCAATAGTTATACATCAGATATTCAAGCAATCAAGTAATCAGTAAGAATAATAACTTTTTGGGGATATTGACTTTCTTTGGTTGGTTTTCCCCATCGTTTCTACTGTTTTTTGTCTATTGACTAGAAATGAATTTTGTCTATTGCCTGGAAAGAATCATAATTAAGTACAACAAATAATTTTATTCTCACAATGTAAATTTGTTTCTTATTGTTAATAATTTTTGTATTTTCATAATATTTAAGCAGAGGAAGCCTTGTCTATTGTGGGTGTAGATGTCGACAATATCTTGGAATTAACCTCTAGAATTTAGTCAGTAGTCCCTGCGAAATATTCTACGTTCACTGGAATATATAAGGGGCAAAATAGCCATTTTAGTGGCTAAAATCTTCTGCGGATTGAGCCTGGTGTTTGCAGGTGGTGTGAACAGTAAGCGATCTATAATTGTATTCTGTATGCTTTGTTTTATATTCTTTTCTATTGTTTTCCTATGTTTGAGTATGTTGTAATCTCCATTTTTGTTTAAATTGTCTGTTATTATCAATATTTTTCTGTTCCCACTTTTTTTATTAGTTTTTATTTCGTTGAGCATGATGTTGTTGCATGAATTGTTAAGAATTTTTTAGCATAAGTTCTGTAGCACGTCATTAGTGAGTAAGTCATCATAGTACTATCAATTCTATCATAGCTAAGTGAATAATCCTGAATATTAAATGTATATTGAACTAATATGCCCATATGCATAGATATATTTGTTTATGCAAATTTTATTTGAAAACGCGAGGGTGCTTAAGGACTATAAAAGTTACCAAAGCAGGCATTCGAGTTCAAACTTAATACATACATATAACCTTTTTATTTTCTTTCCGCTGCTGTTAATTTTAAGTTAATTTATAGTCAATAAAAAATGTTTAAATTAAAAAATATTTACTGGTGTGTAGTGATTATATAAAAGCACATCTACTTAAACCTTACATCTGGTCTACTACAACAAATACAATATTAATAATACTAAATAAGTAAGAGATGTCCCTCTTTTAGCTTGCAAAGTTCTCTTAACATATACTAAATATGTGACTTGTTTAATTCTTAAAATCTTTAAATTAATGGAAGCTAGCAGGATAATTCAACTGGGATCTAATTCAAAACACATAACAACAAATGTAGCGGGTATGAACTCCTTTGGATAGTCCTATCAGGGAAAATGAATCAATCCCTGCCCTTCGTAGATTCCAGGTGTTTCCTGACCTGGGAAACTAATACCTGCTTAGGGTCCCTTGTCCAGGGTCACGGATGAAGTCCACAACGGCAGCCACAGCAGAGAAAAATACCTTTGGTACGGTGTGGATGGCGGAAGTGGTAATCCCTTGATTTTAGGGATTGTATAAAATCACTCACCAACCCGTCTAGCCAGCATGTTTGTTTTAAAGCAAAAAAACCTAACAGGAGTACGGCGATATCTAAAATAAAAGAAATGGGTCCCCAGATGGGTAGACCATACATTAATGGCAAATCCCACTCCTTTGGAAAAAAAGGACAGCTTCATGAAATCTGGGAGAAGCAAGAAATCCCTAAAAACCACACGATTGAACATCGCAACTCTAAATATAAGGTCCTTATATGATGAAAAAGTCTACGAATTCGAAGAAGACATCTAGGACTTAAAATGGGACATAATTGGTCTAGCATATTTAAAAAGAAAAGGGAAAGAGTGCATAACACTAGAGTCCGGTAACGTCCCATATTACAAAGGGCTAGAAGAACAAACCCTAGATGGCGTAGGATTTCTAATTTCCAAGAAATATGCACATAAAGTAGAGCAATTCGTAGGAATATCTGAAAGAATTGCCATGATTAGGCTAAATGTAAACGAGAACATCTCCCTGAAAATTATTCAAGTATAGGCTCCAACCGCAGCAAATCCCGATGAAGAGATAGACGAATTATATGAGACAATTGCAGAAACTAGCACGAATTATCACAGCACGTATACGATGATAATAGGAGACTTCAACGCTAAGATCGGACAACGACTTGAAAAAACCGAAAACTATATAAGACAATTCGGCTCTGGAGTTAGAAATGAGAGAGGAGAAACCTTGGTTAACTTCCTACAAGCCCACAAATACTATGCAATGAACACATTCTATAAGAAAAAACCTCAAAGAAAGTGTACGTGGGTATCCCCAGACGAAAAACTCGGAACGAAATAGAATACATACTGTGTAACAAAACAAAGATATCATACAGGACGTAACAGTAATAAATACGGCGTCAGTAAGTAGCGATCACCGAATGGTTAGAGCAAAATTAGAGATAAAACAATAAAAATAGAAATAAAACTTGGTTTAGAAAAACTTGGAATATAAACACAGATAAACTAAAATCTAATACAGAACAATATGAAAGCAAGTTAAAACCCGCAAAACTATTAAATCTAGATAAACTTAGCATGAAGTCATAACAAAAGAACTATTAAATGCACGCTCAGAAGTGGCAACCACAACGAAAATCCAAAACAAGTATAGAATCACAAAACATGTTGAAACAAAGAAAAGATCTTCTGAGACAAAACAAAAGAGACACTGCAGAATTTAAAGAATTTAAACGAGTAATAAGAAAACAGATAAAAGAGGACATTAAAAAACATCAAGAAGACTATAGAACAAGTCATAGAGAAAAACCGAAGTCTCAAATGCAGCAAACCGAAACTAGGAAAAAAAAACATAACCATTAAAAATGAACAAGGACAACTAGAAAAAAGTAAATCTGATATAGCAAACTCAATTGAAAAGTTCTACGCCGATCTGTATCGTTCCAGAAACGATCCCCATAACTCCTCAAAGCAGATCTTGAAAAGGCAGATAACAAATGTCAACTCAGAAGTGATGCTCGAAATAAGCCACGAAGAAATAGAAAGAGCAGTAAAAGAAATAAAAAGGAATAAAGTTCCTAGAAGCGATGGAATCCTAGCAGAAATGCTGAAGGAAGGCGGAGAAGCCACCACATATCTAAAAATACTATTTAACCCATTTAGTCCTGAAACTTTTTTTTTGTTTAAACCTGAATGTATACATTGAGTAGTGATTAAAAAGGCTTCAAAAGTCAGGGAAATATAAACAAAAAAATATCCGACCTCCAGATTGGCCACAATTTGGTGTTCTTTTAAAAGGACAGTAGGACTATAAGTTACTTTAAATGAAAAATTTTTTTTGTTAAAAATATTTATTTATTAGCAAGTACAATTTAAATTCATTGAGTGTGATAATTATAAAAGCATTCTTTAGGATGAAGGACAACATTACACTTATGACAAAAAAATTTTTTTTTATGGCAGTGTACGCATCTTCGTTGCTGTTCTTGATAGGTTACTAAATGATCCAACCTATCATAACGTGAGTGTTCCCGTTGATTGCTTGGCGCTTTTGAAGGTCCCCTCTTGGTGGTTCGCTTGTGCGTTTCTAACAGCTCAACTGCAATAGCCCTTCGGAATGCTAACTGGTCAAGTTTTCCGCCATCCTGTTTTTGCAAGTGGTATGCATTCTGAACTGCCATATCAACACAATGGGATATCAAAGGAAGATACCACTTTTTTCCTCTATTACTGAGCAATATTCTGGTCGCTTCTGTCAACTCCACCCATGTTTTCGTTGTACTGCTGTATGGGCTTAGGTTGATTTATGTATATATGCTTCTTCTCGGATTGTGAAAATCGTTTTACTTTATTTAGAGAGAAAACTGAAGACACGTTCGATGCAAAAGTAACGACACTATTATCATTCCAATTACATATTATACTATCATCATCTACCATGGAATAATCAAAAGCACCTCTCTCCAGTTTTTTCATCTCTTTTATTGTTTTTAGGGGACATTCTGGAATTCTATTTACTCTTATGGTACCTGTACCTTTTATGTTTCTGAACTTCAATTCTTTCAGGAGAGACAAAGATGTGAAGTAGTTATCAAAAAACAAATGAAATGGCGCAAATGGCATCTTCTGTAAAACATCGGCGTATTTGAGAACAACACATGACCCTAAACCTAAATGACTATATTTTGGTGGTAGAGTTGAAGATGCTCCCTCTCCCTGATATGGATAAAAATAAATGATATATCCAAGTCTTGTTGCTCCAACCCAAAACTTGTAGCCCCAGCGAATGGGCTTTCCACGGATGAATTGTTTGCAACGATGGCGTCCAACATAGGGCACCATAGCTTCATGTATACTGTGGTTTTCTTCTATTGGAGCATATTCGAAGAATTTTTTGTTCAGAGATTCGAAGATTGGCCTCATTTTAGAGAACTTATCTTGCTTATCCAGTTGGGTGTTATCATTGCAGTGAATGTTTGTCATAATATATTGAAATCGATTTCTGGATATAGCTGAACAAACTATATTATTTGTATCATCAGAATTTTGCCAATACATTTTTCTTCTAGCAACAGAGCAATAACCACTAAGCAGTAATATACCAATGAAGCAGAACATTTCATCCGTAGATATATCACCTAAAGATTTTTTTTGTATGTATATGTATGTATAATGTATTACTATATTCCCTAATTTGCTTAACTATATCAGCCATAAACAATTTAAATATCGTTGCTGGTGAGCGCTGATTGTTTACAGATTGAATTGGAATCCATGTAGAGAAATTCGATTGTAAATCTCGTTTTGAGTACTTGAATTTTTTAAATTTCTTAGGTTTGTGTTCAACAAAGTCGGCTAATGCCTTATCATCATCTGAATCAGATTGATTTGGTAGATTAACTTGACACTCTGCCCTAATTTGACATCCAGGTAAATCCTCAATATCAACATTATCTTCTTCACCCGAATCCTCATCGGTAACGTCATCGTTAGCATTTTCAGGAGGCAGAATTGCAATGCTATCTGGAACGTCCATATCTTCTTTTTTCTATTTCTTCAAGTAGCTCCGCTAGCGTAAGGGGCTTTTTCCAGTACGAACGACTGAGAAAAATAAAAAAACATTTATTAGTAATACAGAACACTGTAGACGCCGATTGTCCTACTGGCCTTTTAAAAGAACATGATACTTTGAGCACATGTTATGATATTATTACCGACAAAAATTCTTTTATATATGCGTTAAATAATTATTTCATCTCTAAACTTTATATTTTATCACGATCCGACATCACTTATTATAAACAAAACAGAAATAGCTTACCTAGCTTTATCCATTTCAAGTAGCTGAAATCACTCCTACACAAAAACTTCCTGACACACTGGAAATTATTTACTGAATGATTCATAATAAGATTCGATGGGTAATATGATAATTTAGGATTGTAAAACTAATACGGCATCTACATTTGAAAAGTTTAAATTTGTAATGTACTAGAAGAAACCTTCTGGCCTTTATAAAGGACGGTAGGTTCAAATGGGTTAATAAATGTCTATTCCAAGGCAACATACCCAAACAATGAAATACTACTAGAACAATACTAATACACAAAAAAGGAGACACTACAGACCTGAAAAATTATCGACCAATTTCACTTCTTTCACAACTTTACAAAACCTTTATCAAGTTTATTACAAACAGGATAACAATTAAATTTGACGGATATCAACCAGTAGAACAAGCTGCATTTAGAAAAGGGTACAGCACCTGTGACCATCTATATACTTTAAAAATCCTAATAGAAAAGAATAACGAATACAATCTCCCATTATGTCTGGCTTTTATAGATTATGAAAAAGCTTTTGATAGCGTAGAACTGTGGGCAATAGAAGAAGCATTAGTCAACAACCGGATCGACTCCAGGTACATAATATTAATACATAATATTAACGAACAAGCTGAAATGATAGTGACGTTGGGTAATGGAATCGAAACAAGACCAGTAAAAATCAATCGAGGCGTAAGACAAGGAGACACGATATATCTAAAATTATTTACAGCTGCCCTAGAAGATATCTTTGACTGGGAAAATAAGGGAATCCCTATTAACGGAAGATACTTGAACCATCTTAGATACGCAGATGATGTAGTACTAATAGCTGACACGTGAAATGCACTGAATACGATGATTGAGGAGATACACACAGAATCCCTAAAAAAATAACTGAAAATGAATTTCAACAAAACTAAACTAATGACAAACCTATGATTAACATCCAAGGGACAAAGATAGAACACGTAGATGAATATACATATCTGGGTCAAAATGTCAAGGTAAGGAAAGAAAATCAGATTACCGAAATAAGCAGACGTGTAAAAATGGGATGGGCAGCATTCGGAAGACTTTCATACGTACTTAAAAATAAAAATATACCTCAAAGACTGCGATCCAAAGTGTTTAATTCCTGTATCCTACCTGTATTTACATATGGAGCTCAAACCTGGAATTCACTAAAATAAACATGGAGGAGATCAAAACAACTCAGAGAGCTACGAAACGACAGATGCTGGGTATCTCACTCAAAGACCATAAAACCAATGAAGACATTCGTAATAGAACAAAAAAACAGGCATCTAAACTGAAATGGAAATGGGCTGGACATAACGAACGTCTTAAGGATGGCCGATAGAATAAAGAAATCGGGAATTGGCGGCCATATGAAGCCAAAAGACCACGAGGAAGACCGCAAATACGCTGGAGCGACGATATTAAAAGAACTGCAGGACCAATGTGACAACGTCTTACAAACAACTGAGATGAATGGCGAGAATTAGGAGTGGCCTATATTCGGCAATCCGAATAGAGAGAAGGGCTTAAAAAACAGAACAAAGTAGAAACGCATATGTCATAGAAAGTGATGATGTCAAAGAAAGCTGCACAAAAATTAAATCAAATGTTAGATTTATCTAAGGAAGTTCTAGGCAAAAGAAAGAAAAATCAAAATAAATTGTTCTCAAGCTAAAACACTCCATGGTTCTGCAGAAAGTGCAGAAAAAATGTTAATGTCAATGTAAATGGAGCATGATTTTGTGGTCCACAAAACAAAATGTGGGGCTTTAAAAGAGGTTAAAAAGATGGCTGAAGGAACTAATGGACCCCAAAGACATAGAAAAAGATATATGGATTGACTATCTAAAGAAGCTCTATACAACTGCATATTCTAAATACACAAATTTTATGTTTTCAGTGAAACAGTGGAAAATGTAGGGAAGTTATGTTTGGTTCGCTATTTTTGTTTTTTTTTATTAAATATGTTCGCTGGTGATTAAAACTGTTTATTATCCAACCATACCAAAACTCATGTTTGTAATAAAATAAACAAGCTATCAATTTATTTAGTAGTAAATATTTCAACATGGTTATTATATTGGCTCCATAGTTTACTCATTAATTAAAGATTTTATCCAATTTAAATATTATTTTTATATAGGATTTTATCGAATGTCTTGTTTACATCGTTTCTTGGGGTGTTTACTCAATGATATCTATACAATATTAAAGCTTTTACAATTTATTAATTCGTAGACATAGTAATTTTTTTTTGGCACAACAAATATACCTTCACAAAGTTCGTTGTATAGAACAAGATAAGAAGGACCAAAAGGATTTCTGACCTAGAAAAATCAAGGCATGTATTTTCTTGACAGCTCTTCCTTTCTTTATAATATAATAAGTTTCCTTCCTTATACACTCGCGATCATAAAATCCGGGTCATCTTGAAAATTTCAAGTTTCTTAAATATTTTTGCCTCTGGCGCAGTAATAACCTTTTTTTGGCTAATGTATTTTTTTATTTGTCATCAATGTTTGTTTTAAAAGAAAAAAATGGTTTTTTATTGTTTTTATTGAAAAAACAGAAAACAAATCAAATTGTTGCTAAAACAGACATACGAAAAAAAAAATGGAAAATACAGAATGTGGTAAAAAATCAGTGAAATTTCAATGACTAATATCTGACTTAGTATTGCCTCCCCTTGCTCTAATAACCTGCAGACGACGGGGTATACTCTCAATTTTTCTCCGTATTACATGTTGTGGTATGTTATTCCACTCTCTCACTAACAGATCCTTAAGCTCCTGTGTGTTGTTAGAAGGTGTATGGGTTTGAATACGTTTTTTTCAAATCGTCCCAGAGATGTTCAAAGGGATTCAGGTCCGGAGACCTAGCTGGCCAGGGTACCCTCGTAATTCCAACCTCGTCTAAGTATTACATACTGATCCTGGCAACGTGCGGTCGCACGTTGTCCTGTATAAAAACGGCGTTTTATCCAAGCCCTGCCAGGTTGGGCATAACATGTTCTTCCGGAATCTCCGTAATGTACCTTCGTGCAGTTAGGGACCCATTTTCGATGAAGGGTAATTCTGTGTGGAAGTCAGAAGATACACCTCCCCAAGCCATGACCGAGCCTCCACCAAATGGCATTCTTGGAGCAATGCAAGCTTGTGAAAATCGTTCACCGGTTCTCCTCCAAACTCTTACACGTCCATCGGATCCAGTTAGGCAGAAACGGGATTCATCTGAGAATAACATTTGCTTTAATCGTTAATTCATTCCCCAATGCGCGTATTGTCGAGCAAAAGCTAGTCGGGCAACTCGAGGCACCCGGCGAAGTGGCGGTCCTATAGCCATTACCCGAGAAGATAGTCAAGAAGAACGAAGTCTTCTTCTGACTATTGCAACACTAAAATTGCGATTTCGTACTTCCTCTAGACGATTTTGATGCATAACCGCAGTTGAGGTCCGGTTTAGTAAAGCTTAAAACACAAGGAAACGGTCATCTAGTGGCGTGGTCGTTCTTCTTCGTCCAGAGCCAGGTCGTCTGGTTAGCAAACTTGCCTACTGAAAGCGTTGAAGCACTCGTTGAACCGTAGAAAGGCTTACGCCAACAGTTCTTGCGACTTGCTGTTGAGTGTGACCGTCTTCCACAAGTGCAACAATTTGTGCCGTTTCAACAACAGTCAAAGGCTTTTTGGCAAAAAATTAACACTAATAATGGCACTAATAAACACTAATGGTGGCAATAATAAACGTTTGTCCATTGCATTTGAACATAAAGTCGAAGCACAAATGAGACATTTAAAACAAACGGCAGTTACAGGTATCGTTTATTTTGCAAAGTGTGCACTTTACCGCGAAATCGGCACTATTGGAATTCTTTGTTACAAAGGAAACCGCAACAATTATCAGAAACATGCATTAGTTTGTATTTGTGTTATTATTATTTACGATAAAGCTCGTTAAAAATGAAATATCAGTGATTTTCAAGATGACCCGGATTTTATGATCGCGAGTGTATAATCAAACAGTTTTTTCATGTATTTCATGCAATTTCTTGTTCTGATTTTCTTTCTTTTTACCTATTTATGTTGAGTACTTAATTGGTCCAGGCCTTTCTGAGTTTTCTCTTTTATTTGTAGTTTTTTCTTGTATCATAAAAAATGTCTTTAAGGTATGTATTTCATCCCTTTCTTCTTCCCACTTTTTACCAGTCAGTTACAATGTCAGTTATTTGACGTTCCAGATTTTTCTGGTTGTCCCTCCTTTCTTCTTACAAGTATAAAATACCTAAAAATACTACATCTTCTTCTTTAGGTGCCGTCCTCTTAGCGAAGGTTGGCGATGACCTCTGCAAAGTCTTCCCTATTTTGGGCTTTCCTTATTAAACTTTGAAAGTCTAATCCTGTCCAATCTTTGATGTTGCGCAGTCAGGTCATTTGTCGTCTACCCGGGCCGCGTCTGCCTTCTATTTTCCCTTCTATAATAAGCTGAAGGAAGTTATACCTGTCGTGTCTAAATACGTGTCCAAGATAAGACGTTTTACGCTTCTTGATAATTTCTTTAAGTTCACGTTCTCTACTCATACGCCTTAAAACTTCTTCATTTCTAACGCGGTCGTTCCATGGAATTTTCAGCATACGACGAAATACCCACATCTCAAAGCTCTCTAAACGTCGTAACGAGCTGACTGTTAACGTCCAAGCTTCCACGCCGTGTAATAGTACACTATATACAGTCTGTCTCAAACCCTTCTTTCAGTGCGTCACTAATTTTGACGTCATGTAGGATTTTAAGAATGTCGAGAATTATTGCATGACATTTTAGTTAAATCTGACAGTTGCAGGATCGTAATTGGTTAAATGTGAAAAGGTTTTATTTTAAATATAAAATAAAAACTTTAACAATTCAAAATTGTATTTTAATATTAAAATATGTAACGCTTGTGACAATATAAGATCAAATTTGTTATATGAAGTTTCCAGCTTAGAGTTTCTTCTGTCATGCCCAATAACTTTATTGACGTTACATGATTTAAGTTTTCATCACATAGTCTTAGATTGGGGGTGTTTGTGACATTTTTCATAGAAAACAGGATGAAACGAGTTTATTCAGTAGAAAAACAGAAACCTGTTTTTTGTTACCACCGTTTTAAGTGTTGTATAAAGTTCTGTGTGTGACAAAGAGGGGGATATTATGAATTCTATAGACAGCACATTGTAAAATGAGTATGTGCTTCAAAAACTAAATATTCTTAACAGAAATGTTCTGAGGTACGAGGCATGTTTTTTAAGTAAGTACCGTTTTGCAATTCCGCCGCCGCAGCGCTACGGTCGGCGTTCCGCGCATGAGCGCTGGGTACCTACATCTCTTGTCTACGCACTGACGCCATTACAGTCTGATTCTTCATTGTATACTTGTTTACTCCAGTGTTTAAGATGCCTCCAACAATCGTGAGTCACGCTGATTGTGAAGTACGGACTGTTATACGATTTCTTAGTGCTAAAGGCCTTAAAACCGATCGATATTCATCGTGAGATCGTTGAAGTTTACGGACAAAACATTATGAGTGATGGAATGGTAAGGAAATGGGTGAGAGCATTTAAAGATGGCCGCACAAATGTGCATGATGAAGAACGGAGTGGGCGTCCTTCGGTCGTTAATAAAAATTTGGGGCAGAAAGTGGACGAAAAGGTGAGAGAAAACAGACGCTTTACAATTTCATCATTGTCCGACTGCTTTCCTCAGTATTCTCGTAGTGTTTTGTATCGCATTGTTACCGAGAACTTGAATTACCGGAAATTGTGTTCACGTTGGGTTCCAAAAATGTTGACGGATTTGCACAAAACCCAACGTTTAGGCAGTGCATTAACTTTCCTTGAGCGGTACCACAGTGAAGGTGAAGATTTTTTAGACCAAATTGTTACTGGTGACGAAACGTGGGTGGCCTACGTCACACCAGAATCGAAACAACAATCCATGGAATGGCGACATTCATCATCACCCAAAAGAGTAAGGTTTAAGCCAACAATTTCTGCCCGGAAAATCATGTGCACACTTTTGGGACAGAAAAGGAGTATTGCTAGTGGAGTTTCTGCCTCGTAATGAGACAATCAATGCAGCGTCTTATTGTGAGACATTGAAAAATCTGCGTCGTGCAATCCAGAACAAAAGACGTGGCAAGTTGAGTAAGGGTATCGTTTTGCTGCATGACAATGCCCGTCCACATGTGGCTAATCAGACCAAAGATCTCATCAAATCATTTAAATGGGAAACTCTAGATCATCCTCCATACAGCCCTGATCTGGCTCCCAGCGACTACCATTTGTTCCAGCACTTGAAGAAACACCTGGGCGGTCAGCGTCTTCAAGACGATAACGAAGTCAAAACATTTGTGATGCAGTGGTTAACAAGTCAGGCGGCAGAATTTTATCAGGAGGGTATTCAAAAACTGGTGCCACGTTATGACAAGTGCCTCAATATTCACGGAAATTATGTAGAAAAGTAGATTAAGGTACAGGCTTTCATGTAAAAATAAAATTATTGCCATATCTTTGCACGTCTTTTTTTAATTCCAAAACGGTACTTACTTAAAAAACACGCCTCGTACTTTAGTCATATCACGAGAAGGAAAGAGGGCATGGAATTACTGATCGTTAAAGGCAGAAGATCAAGAGGCAGATATTTTTCACGGTGGTCTGATCAAATTAAAAAATTCACAGAACTCTCCCTTCTGGGAGCATCTCACAAAACTCAAAATAGAGTTGATGGCCCATCATAACGGACTGATAAGAAGGAGGCTCGACTTAATCAGTAACCTTTCATTGTTGGCAGTCTATTGAAACACTTTAATTAAATTTTCTAAAGAGATATAATCCACTTCCAAAAGAATTTTTTACTGCTGTACCAATGTATCTTTAATTTTTTGCTCTATTTGCTAGTTATGTATTTATTTTACCGGCGAATATATTTAATAAAAGTAGAAATATACTAATGGCTTAAACGAACAAACCTCCTGTTTACAGTTAGGTAGTAAAACAAAAATTTAAATGCTTAACAGTTATTTTCTTAACGTTTTAATGTCTACTAGAAAAACATATTCATTAGGTCGACTTCGTTCCGAATCCTCGTAAAATAAACACTTGAAATAACTCCCATCGATAAACTTGTTTCAGTAGATTTATTACACATAAAAATTGTATATCTAATGCGTGATGCTCTAAAGCGAAAAGTAATTTGGACCTTTTAGAATGGAACGGTCTAATGGTTAAAACGATTATGAGTTTTTATTTAGAAAAAACTACTACTTTTACTTCGGGCTATAAACAGAGAGGAAAATCGATTGGAAGTGGTTTACGTTTTTCATCCCATCACATGATTGATCTTGATGACAAACGTAAGTTGGTGGAAATTCGAACGGGGTTCCTAATACGGTTTTTCTAAATAATTAGAGAGATTTCCGAATAATCTTTCGATAGAATTTAGCAAATATTTAACTATTTTTGCTTCCTCGTTGTCATTTTCCATTACAGTACCTGGCCAAATTATTAGGCTAAGCAAGGAAACATTTACTATATGAAGTTATTTCTCTCATGATTAGGAATATAATATTTCAAAAAAATTACTGTTTTGTTCTTTTTTGTGAATA
Organism: Diabrotica undecimpunctata; assembly: GCF_040954645.1. NCBI lineage: Eukaryota > Metazoa > Arthropoda > Insecta > Coleoptera > Chrysomelidae > Diabrotica > Diabrotica undecimpunctata. The sequence goes on from NC_092811.1 coordinate 134,061,926, forward strand.
TTAACTCTTAGGTAATTAAACTGTACTAAAAAAGTTAACAAAAACTTTCATTTATTAAAAAAGTATAATTTTTACAAAGTAGGGATAAATTTAATATTTTGTATGTCCGCCTTTAGCTGTTAAAAGCTTGAACACGTCGAGGCATGCTCTCGATACAGGCTTGAATAGTTTCCTGGAGATGAGGATTATGATTCCACTCATATATGAGCGTTTCAAGTAACTTCCTTGTATTAGTAATGTTTTTTTTTTTTTCGCAATCTCCCTTTTCAGTAGTTCCCACCCATTCTCAATAGCGTTCATATCAGGCGAGTTGCCTGGCCAATCAAGAACTTTAAGTTTTTTTATTTTAAATAAGTTGGAATACTCTTAGCCTTATGGCAAAGAGCACCATCGTGCATAAATATGAAAACCATTCCTGCAGCTATGGCAAAAGTCTCGTATTGAGTACTTTCCGGTACTGGTCTTGTCTCATCGTGTTTTCTACCACGTAGAGACGGCCTCTACCTTTGCCGGATACCACAGACCAGACCATGAGTGACGGTGTGTGTTTGATGGTGGGCACAATGCAGTCGGGCTTGTATTTCTCGTTGGGACGTCTCCGAACAAACTTCGTTTTTTCTGTCACAACCTTGAAAAACGGATTCGTCTGAGAAGCAGACCTGAAATCAACAAAATTTTTAAATGCTCATGTTTTTTAGTTTTTAATATTGATATTCAAGCAAAACAACACAAATATACCTTTTTCCACTCTTCCACTGCCCAGTTTCTGTATTTTTGTGCCCATTCGAAACGTTTCTTTATCATAGACGGAGTAAACCTTGGCTTTCGAGCTGGTGTCCTAGCTACCAGTTTGTTTTCGATAAGTCTCCACAACTGTTCTTTCTGAAACACAAATTCCTTCATCTCTTATCTCCTGGGTAAGCATTCGCAGTGGTTTCTTTCTGTTTACTAGGCAAATATCTCTTATTTTGCGATCAGTCCTAGGAATAGTTACACGATGTCTTCCGCTGTGACCCTTACGCTTTGGATCCAAACTGACTCCAGACGCAATTTTCTGTTTTATATTCCTTACATAACTTCTTGATACTCCTACCATTGCTGCTATTTCATTTTGAGACATTTGTCCAGCTTTTAGGAGTCCTAATACCTGGCCTACTCGTTTTGGTGACAGATCAGCGTTTTTCCCCATCTAAAAATGTATAATACCCTTAATTATACCAATAACTTTACTGCATATGTTTATAATCTAAAAAATAGTAGACCTCTGCAATGCTAATTTCAGGTTAAAACCGTTTAGAATGTTTACAGGCCGTATTTGAGGTTATAAAATGCACACTAGTTGACAGGACGCAACCCTGTCTAGAAATGGCGGATAGGGCGTTGTTGCCAATGTTAAAATAGTACAATAATGTTACCGTACTATATTAAATGTTGCTATGCGAAAAAAATAATACCATTCATATTGATAGAAATTATTAATTTAAAAAAAAAAATGCAAATTTTTAATGCTTGGCCTAATATTTTGGCCAATTACTGTATAGTCAAAACTACTGTAGAGACAAAAATGAATGATTTAGAGTATTAATTAGTGACTTTTTAAAACCAGCACAGCGTTATGACTAAACTCTTGGTTATAATTTTTCTAGGTGCAAAAAACGGTGTTTTTGATTATTTTTATTTTTATTGTATCAAATCAATATCTTGGGTAAAATCTGCAAAACATTGAATTAAAGTACATAAAAAAAAGCTTTAATTTGAGCTTGGCTACATTAAATTTGACCCAATAGTTTGTGCAAAATTAACGATTGAAGTCAAAAAATGTGAATTTTTTGACACTTTTAATTTATGAAATAACTTTTGTAAAAATTATTTTATATTATAGCTCTTTTAATTACAAATCGAATGAGACTTCATAAGATCCTATCGGTCAATTCCTTGTTTCCAAGTTTTCTAAAAACTTTTTTCATTTCGCGCCACAAAGTCTCTATCAGGGAAAAGTTGGGACTGTTAGAAACCCACTCCAGAAGTTGTATGCCATGGTCTTCAATCCATTTTAAACTCTTGTTTGAGGTATGGCAACCTGCGCCGTCCTGTTGAAGACAAAATCTTCCGCTGATGTTAAACGGTGTTCCATAATCGGTAAAAGGGATTCTTTTAAAATATTTGTTCGTGTTTACAATCCCATCGATAAAATGTAACTTTCTCACACCTTTAGACGACATGCTGCCCCAGATCATGACAGATGCAGGAGATTTGACTTTTCTCTTTCGACAGTCGGGATGGAAAGCTTCATTTTTCCTGCGAATGACGCTACTCCTACTGTCTCCAACACACACTTCAAATCTGGACTCGTCATTCCATTATATTGAATTCCATTGCGACTGAGTCCAATCTTTATGCTCTTTTAACCATCGTAGTCTATTTCTCTTTTGTTGTAATGTTAAAAGTGGCTTCCAACGCTTGCGATCGTTCCAGTCATCTTGTAGACCCCTATCTTCCATTGCACCTTTTAGTTCTTGTCTCCACGATCTTCTTGGTCTTCCCTTTTTCCTGTGGTTGGTGGGGATCCACTGTAACATTCTCTTTGGCCATCGTTGATCATTCATCCTTTCTACATGGCCGTACCATTTCAGCTTTTTGCATTCTATAGTTTCCAGGATGTCAATGTCTATGCCCATACGCTCTCTGATTTCAGTATTCCTTACTCTATCTCTTCTAGTGAGTTGGCAACATCTTCTCCAATAATTCATTTCCATTGCTTTTATTTTGGATGCGTCATTTTTATTTATTACCCAAAGCTCTGAACCATATGTAGCAATGCTTTCTATGATACTTTTGTATATCCTAATTTTTGTGTTTCGGTTGATGTGGCTGTTCCAAAGTATACTATTCAGTTGACGTACTGCTGAATTTCCTTGACCAATTCCAGTAGCTATTTCTTTTGTATTCCGACCATTGTTTGTAATGTTTACACCGAGATATTTATAGCTATCAGTATTTTGAATTTGTTTGCTTCCTAGTTCTAAGTGCTTTCCTTCACCTCCCACTACTACGTATTCTGTTTTTGATGGATTAATTGATAAGCCCCACTTAGTATATTCTTCATCTATTTTTCGTAACATGTAGTGGATATCATCTTGATCTTCTGCAAGTATTACTTGGTCATCAGCAAAATGCAAGCTGTACAGTGTATGGTCTCCAATTTTAACACCCATAGGTTCACATTTTCTTTTCCAAATATCCAAAACCCCCTCCAAATAAATCTTAAAGAGTGTAGGAGCAACGCAGCAGCCTTGGCGAAGTCCTTTGGTCACTTTTATCTTTTTTGTCACTTTTTGTTCAATCTTTATTACACTCGTCATATCATGACGTACAACTCCCTTACAGCATTAATGTAAATCGGTGGAATATTCTTGTCTTCAAGCACCTGCCATAGCTTGGCTAATGGGACACTGTCATACGCTTTTTGAAGATCAATAAATACCATGTGTGTCTCCATATTATGTTCCAAACGCTTTTCTATTGTTTGTTTTAGGCAGAATACATTGTCTATACAAGAACGACCAGTACGAAAGCCACTCTGATTTTCAGCGTCTTCCCAACAATCTTCAATTCGGCTTTTAATTATCTTCCCGTAGACTCTACAGATTGAATTAGTTACACTAAGCCCTCGGTAGTTCTTACAATATTTTCTGTCGCCTTTATTTTTGTATAGATTGCTGATATATGCAGTTTTCCATTCTGGGGGTAGCTCTTCTCCTCTCAAGAATAAATTGTGAAAAGTGGCTTTTCCTTACTAATTCGTACTAATTTTTTCAACTAGAAAACTGACTTTGCAAGTACCAAATCCTAATTTGTGGGCCTCTCGGTGTCATGTTGATCTAGAAACGTGTCTTCCAATAACGTCACTCCATAAAACGCTTAATGGAGGCCATACACGTTAGAGTTTGCATGATGGTTTTAACCTTGCATGCATAACCGACAGGCAAGCCCTAGCGTGTATGTGATAAAACTGTACAGTTATCGGGGCATCTACATTCAACCGAGCAAATATGAAAATTCATACTTTATGCCGCTCGGTTTTGCTTGCCTGCGAGCATATCCTAGCGTGTGTGGCGTCCGGCGAGCTTGCCTGCCATAGTTCTCATAGCATTACATGTTTCAGGTATTATTCGGCCCAAAGCCTGAGGTGATATAATAGCAGAATATTTAAGACACTCGTATGTTCTTCCTGTTGCAAGAAATCTTAATGTTACTGCTAGTCTCTCAAGTGCTGATATTGCTTTCCGCATAACAGTATCCTGTCTTTGTATTAAAGGAGTAATCAATGATAATAGGTTCAAATAAAGTTTTTCATCCATTCGTAAATAATTTTTGTAATCTGTTGGTTTAAATCTTAATTCATTTATCAAATTTAAGTGAGAGAAATGATTTCTTTTTAATAACCAGCGTTTAGACCAGTCAGTGCGATCTCTCGTTTTTTCTTTTCTGAAGAATGTGTATATATAATAATTTGCTCGTCGATATTTCACTATAATGCGTCTTAATGCCCTTCGATCTGCTTCGGTTATTTTACTTTTTCGTACATTTCTAGGTTTTGTGACGACCGAACCTGTACTTTTGTATCTTCTGACTATATTTCTTACACTGTAGCGTGACAATTGAGTGACCCATGAGTGAAGTTTATACAGACGACCAGCTGACTGGCCCTTCAATCACCAAAGAGGAGATAGAAAAGGCAATATTCAATTCAAAAAACAATAAGGCACCTGGACCAGATGAAATCCCGTCAGAAATACTCAAATTACTGGATGAAAGGGGAATTTCAGCACTACACAAAATATTTAACTTAATTTATGAAACTGGCTGCTATCCTCAACAGTGGTTACGCTCTACCTTTATTCCCCTGCCCAAGAAAGTCAATGCAAAAAGATGTGAGGATCACAGACTCATTAGCCTGATGAGTCACACTTTAAAGATATTCTTAAAAATACTACATCAAAGAGTATACAAAAAATGTGAATGGGACATCAGTGACTCCCAGTTCGGGTTTAGGCAAGGTTTAGGAACACGAGAAGCAATAGTAGCAACACAGCTGCTGGTCCAAAATTGTTACGATCAGAAGAAGGATGTGTTCCTATGCTTTTTAGATTACCAAAAAGCGTTTGATCGTGTCCAACACCACAAGTTAATGCAGATCCTCAAGAAAGTTGATATAGACCAAAAAGACATAAGATGCATTGAAAACTTGTACTGGCATCAAACGGCACAGTTAAAAATAGACAATTCTATATCCAAACCCATACATATAAGAAGGGGCGTTCGACAGGGATGTGTGCTTTCCCCTCTTTTATTTAACATTTATTCGGAAGCCATATTTCAAGAGTCTCTGGAGGATGCAAAGATGGGAATCAAAGTGAATGGAGTACTGATCAACAACATACGATATGCTGATGATGGTGTCTTAATTTGTGACAACATAGTCGATCTTCAACAACTTGTCACTATAATCGGAGAATACAGTAAGCGAATGGGATTAGAGATTAATACCAAAAAAACCAAATTTATGATCATCTCCAGAAACTTGGATGCACTTGAAAACTCCACCATAACACTGAATACTAAGTCCATTGAAAGAGTGAGTAAATTTAAATACCTGGGATCGTGGCTTTTTGAAGACTGGGCATCGGACAGGGAAGTAAAATGTCGCATTCAGCAAGCTCGACAAGCTTTCGTAAAATTCAAGAAGGTACTGACTTGTTCAGAGTTCGATCTTCAACTGAGACTAAGGTTTACTAAGTGCTACGTGTGGTCAGTGCTGCTATATGGCGTAGAGGGCTGGACACTCAAAACGAGGGATATAAACAGATTAGAAGCTTTCGAAATGTGGCTCTATCGCCGTATCCTAAAAATACCATGGACAGCGAAAATCACAAATATAGATGTCCTTAAAAGAATAAACCAAGAACGCTAACTTTTCGAAACCATCAAGAAAAGGAAAACGGCGTATCTAGGTCACATCATGCGAAATGAAAAATACCAGTTCCTCCAACTTATAATCGAGGGTAAAATTGAAGGCAAGAGAGGAATGGGACGCAAGAAAATGTCCTGGCTCCGAAACATAAGGCAATGGACAGGGATTAACGACATACAATCTCTGATACATATTGCAAGAAATAGAGAATTAATGGAAAATGTGATCGCTAACATCCATTAGTGGATTTGCATCTAAAGAAGAAGCGTGACAATTGCAACATATTCGCGATTTCCGAATCGTGTGTTTAAAGTTCTGTGTGTGACAGCGATCGCAGTGTTTCCTGGTGATAAACTCCTAACACTGTTCAAACGAGCTGCATCTTGTGTTGGCGGAAGCGATGATAAGTTAAATGTAATTTTGGTCACTGTCTTGCAAATCGTTTGTACCTTATGTTGTTAGAGAATCATCTTTATTTTTACCATATAAAGATACGAAAAAACGTTCGCCAACGACAGTTGGCAAATATTGCTCGATATTCTCAATGAGAAATAATGCTGTTCTGCTAGCTAACTCAGGATGTTTCTGTAAAATGTTGATGAATTTAATTTTACTGATCTTGTAAGTTGCTAATGTTGTATCGCATCCTCAAAAATCATGAAGAAACAGCAAATTTTCTGCAATAATTTTGCCATATATAAAACTTGAAAGACATTATAATTGATGCGACTTACACCCTTTTGAAGGTTTAAAAAAATTGGTATAAGAACTTTAATTCTTGCAATACGAAATTTTTAATTTTTATTGAGTTAAATCGTTTTTAAAACTGTCCCAAAAAGACAAACTATCAGTCCCGGTGAGATAAAATCATATCTAATTCGTCGTATAGGAACTCTTCTGTTGTAGTCGATTTTTATACGAATCGTTCCCGTTTATATAAACGATTTGGCGTATCCTCCAACGACATGTTCCTCAGGTTTATTAATTTCAGAAGAATCTCTATATTATTGGTTGATTGTTATTAAAAAAAACAACTATAATTACTACAATACGCCATCAAGGATTTTTCAATAATCGACCAAAGATAATAATCAAGAAGATTATTTTTAAATTACAACTATTACCATCACTGCTAAATTTAAATACCTTTACGTCATTAATTATGAGTTTTGTGCAGTATAAGTAAAATCGAAAATTGTATAATATAAATATGTACATGTATATAAGGTAGAAAAATGTATAAAATTTAATATAGAAAAAGACAATAAAATCAAGTAGATCAGAGACAAGGCAATATTTTATTGTTATTGTGTTGTTTACCGTTCTCTCTGTGTCTCTGTGCCAAATTTTTGTACATGTTTTATTTCATACTTTTGCTTTTAAAGTTTGTACCATACGTTGCTACGTAAAGCATTTTCAATCATTTAGATCAATTCATGTACAATCTGACAAAGTATTTGTTGTTCCAATGACTGGATGGTATATAAAAATCCGAATCTAAGGAGGAAAAAGCCTTGTCTGTGAGAAAAAAAGTTGGATTTATTTGAGTAAAGTCTAAAACATCTTTAATTTTATCGTATTGTGAGTCATAATCGTTGGTACTTTAGCAGCAGCTAACGAATAGCTACATCAGCACTATTTGTTAATGGTTTTCGTACTCAGTGCAAAGTTTGGCTTACAATTTATTAGCTGTAGTCTTTATTGAGCCTTGCTATTCACCAGACTATTCAAAAGTAAGCTAACATCATAGGCATGGGTCACAGCTGATACCGCGGGTTGCCGCGGATCCCACACTAACTTTCAAGGGGAGCAAAAATTGGAATCGTTCACTTGTAAAAACAACTAACATTTTAAATAATATTAAATAAACGAAATATTAAACTAAAAACAAAAACTTCTGTAATAAGTTAAAAATTATAAATGAAATAGATATAATATCTAATACCGTTGGTATGTTAAAATTGAACGCAGAAAAAAAGTTGACCTAGGACAATTTGGGATGAAGTTAATCCCTTTTTTTTTTAAATTGATAGCAGCTTTATTAATAACAACTAACAGATCTTATTATTAATGTGCAAAATTCGAAAAATATTGCATTTTAATGGAATCGTTCACAAAGCTTCAAAAATGTGGTCCTCAAAATCGGCCGTCTTTGAAATCCAATGGAGCAGTGGAAAGGGGAAGGAGCTGTTAACTGTATCTCTGTTTCTTGTTTATGGATTTCGACATTTCTTTTTTAGTTTGTATTTAATGTTTGCGTACATTACGAATATGTATTATTTAAATAATTAAATGTTAAATAAGCCATCTAATTTGTTTAGACAATTTTTTATAGTCATATTTGAGGTAATTTTTATTGTAAAATATAAATATTTATGATTAATATATACTTCTTCAATAAACTTCGTAAATCATTTATTTATAATAGTCTTTATGAAAAAAACAAATTATCCTATTCAATTATTTCTAGTTATTGCTTTAAAAATAAAAAATTTCAAATAAAAGTTTGAGATTTTTTTCAATGGAAAAATTATGTCCATGGAAAATTTTCCATGACAACCTATTTATTTATTTATTATTATTTATTATAACGAAGATACTCAAGAACTAGCTATCCAAAGAAAATAGTGTAACCGGGGTAGTAAAAGCTCCGAATACGCTGACTGGGACATGTCATTTAATATAATGACACAGAGAGATTTTATGCAGCAGAATTAGAGGAAAAAAGAAGACATAAATCGAAAAGAAATTATTCTCTATAGATTACGTAGTTGTTGAGATTATTTTTCGTTTTTAGTGAGAGTTGTATAAAAATCCGCGAACCACAGGAATTCATTAGGGATTCGGAAAAATTTAACTTTGAATATGTATGGCAATTTTAGTAAAACTCGACGAAAGAGGAAATGAAACCGATATCGCATGTTTTCTGTGTACTTTACAGTTTCGAATTTGTATGAACTGATATTTTAATAAGGTGGATTACAAATTTCGGAAATATTGTTATTACTAGGAGTGATAGATAATTAAAACCAAAGTTTTTTCGACAAAAAATATGTTTTTTTTATATAGTTTTTTGAGAGAGCTTTTATGAAGGCATCTCGTGGGTTCTTGATCGTTGTGTCCCTCCATTCCTTTTTGACTGAAGCACCGACGTTAGTCCAAGACTCATCGGTATAAACAAGGTTTACATTATCCTTCTTCCCACATGTTTTTATTTGTCTGAGGTACTTGTGTCTCCAGGAAGTGATATCTTTTCTTTCCATCATTATCGAATCTCGACTTCTTTTCCCATATTCAAAATTCATGTCATTTATAGCCTACGAAATGTGGTTTTTGAAAAAGCTGGTAGGTCCTCATTATCCTTCACTCTGTTCATTATGCTATGGACGGTTGATGGTATGTTTTTCAAAAAAAAATCATGGACAATTTTCGAGAGACTTATTCGAAATTTCACTCCTTATCGTAAGTATTCTCATATGATGTAGGTACTTTTATCCGCTTGCGAAAATGAAATAGAAGTGAACTTTCTGATAGAAGCACTGCATTCTAACTGTGGCTTCTACTATATATATAGGGCGTGGTCATATTTTGTAGAACATGAATGATCATATCGTTAAAAGCGACTCTTGGTTGTACGATACAGTTAAAATCTCAATTTATGATTTTTTTTACTTAGTAAGTTTTGGAATAATGCTCTTTATGTACTAGTACGAAAAAACCGGCATATGTAACCCTAGAATGGTATCGATATATTTTAGGTAATTAGTGGTACCTTGGTGTCATACAAGACACCACAGACATTTTTTTAATTTATACTAAGAAATCAAAAACGTACGTATTTTTTACATGTTTTATTGTGCAAAGTTATAAAAAGACTCTAAAGAAGTAGAAAAGAACATGTTTATAATAAAAAAAAAAATCAAATTTCTTCGGTACAAGTTGGAAAGATTGGTTTTCTGTGTTCGGAACACAGGCAAACTTTACAGCAGACGCACAGGTCTCTACCTTTTTTGTTGGCAGATCGAGGGCAAACTTGACATCTTTTGTGGGTTGGAGGTTGAGTTTCTTGATTTCTGAGTACTACCTGGTCCTCTTGACCAAGAACATTCAAAATCATGGAGCGCAAAAATCTGGACAAAGTTATTTCTAATCAAAGTGGTATTTCTAATCTCTTTTTTAGTCTCGGAGTCACCAACTGTAGTGCTAAATGCCTAAGAACATCTTTTCCTGGGAGTAATTTTTAAATTTGGATCTGATTTGGTTGTATTTGCGCTATAAATAACATAAGTATTAATACCTGCACCATCAAGCATGCCATAAAAAACTCTAAGAAGGCCACCGACGAGTTTTTCTAGACACGGATTTAGAATGACATAACTGATTTTGTAGAGTTATAAAATAAAACAATCTCGGGTTTGTTAGTGTCTTCATCAATTACACCATTAAATGTTGACAGCAACAGAACATTTTTTTTTTGCTTTGGAGAAAATGATACTAACGTCTTATTTTCGTCAAAAGCAGAGTCAGAACTAAGAACAAGTTTTTTCTTTTTAAGAAATTCTGGCAGAATGTCAGACTTGTTTTTTCTTAAGGTTCCAACCATTGTCAACTTTTTTTCTAAAAGCTTTTCTGGAAAATCTAAGGACGAAAACCAATTATCCATGGTGACATTTCTATTGGTGCCATAGAGATTTTTGTATGGACGAAGAACGTATTGGGTGGGCACAGTTTCTGATGTTTCTCGTCTCGCTTTTCCCACATGTGGTATTGCAGAACACATATAAAAAGTCTTAGAGTCGCACAACATAACGATTTTATATATTTGTCTGATTTATTTGGAATATAAACTTTAAAAGGACATCTGCCCCGTAAACTGAGCAAATGTTCATCTAATTGTCACATATGCGTCAGGAGTGTAATTAGCTTCACAGTGTAATTAGCTTCACAATTTTCAATAAATTCATTCCAAAGAAATCTTGTTGGTGCAAATTTATCATCACGTTTCCTTTCCTCTCTAGTTGTTTTGTCATCAAAACGAAGACAATTAATCAAAAATTCAAAGCGTTTTTGTGACATTGTTGCTCTGAAAATTGGTATTCCAAATTGTTTTGACCATAAATCCGAGGTACTCAGGTAGCTAGTTTTTAGAACACCACTCATATACAGGGTGAGTCATGAGGAACTTTACATACTTCTACCATATGTAGAGTCCCTCAGGGAGCATATCATGTGGCCACTAAAAAATGTCAACTCCTCTTCTTTACTAATTAACAGGGTGATTTGTGTAATTGACCATTTATTTCATTTTACTGTAGTGTTTATACGGCTCATTTGATTTTTTTAATTTTTGCATGATACAGTACACTACTATCAAGCATTCGACTGGTATTAGCTAACACCCTGTTAAATATTACACCCTGTATATATTTTTTTTAAAATGCAAGAAGTGATTTTTAAACTACATAAATAGCCAATGAAAACGACATATGCGACAATGTTGTCGCACTTTTATTAAATTTTTAGTGAACGATCAAATCTTACCAAAAATAGAACAACCATAATGAAGTATCAAATTATAAGGTAATTAATTTAAACAAATGTTATAAATTTCAAACATTTTAATTGAAATGATAAACTGAGTCACTGCACAAAAAAAAACAGTAACTACTAACAATAACGAAGAACAATTTAAAAAAAAAACTAAAAATGTGTACATAGTTATGATAAACCCATAAATTAGAACTGGAAAAGATACAATAATGGTAACAAAATAAAAATAATTCAAAATACATTTTCGAAATGGAACCCTGCAGTCTGTACACATTTTTGTTGCCGAATTGTTAATTGACGTATTGAATTACGGATACTCTGGGGATCGTTTCTAATAGTATTACAACAATGTATAATTCTATCAATTAATTGTTGTTGGTTATTAATATTCACTGCGTAAACTAGTTGCTTCAATCGTCCCCAAATATGGTAATCAACGGGATTGAAATCAGGGGATCTTGAAGGCCACGAAATAGGACCTGCACGTCCTATCCACCTGTTGCCATAAAAATTATTGAGATGTTGTCTCACTGCCAGTAAAAAGTGTGGGGGTGCCCCATCATGCTAAAAATACATCCCTCGGATAGCAACGTTCGCGTTGGCAAGCAAATTCGGCAAAATATTTTGTAGAAAGTTCAAATAGACCTGCCCTGTTAAAGGACCATCAAAAAAGTGAGGACCTACTAATTGGTTATTTATGACACCAATCCACACGTTAACCAAAAACCTTAACTGAGAACGACGTTCTCGAATAGCATAGGGATTTTCTTCTGCCCACACATGTGAATTTCGTGAATTATTTATCCCGTCTCTGGTAAATTGGGCTTCATCTGTAAATAGTGTCCTGTATAGCGTTGGTCGATTATTGTTAATCCATCTACAAAATTCCAACCTATCGATCTCATCTCCAGCATGTAGTCGCTGAACCATTTGAATGTGATATGGGTATAGATTATTTTTCTGTAAGACTCTACTTACTTTTGATTGAGTAACATTGAGTTCTCGGCTTACTTGTCTAGTGCTTATTGTAGGGTTCATAGTAACGGCGTCCATAATGTCATCTTCCTGCGCTTCATCTACATGTCGCTCTGTTGTTCCACTAGGAAAAGTGCCATTTTCTCGCAAATAATTAAAAACTGACCCAAATGTTGGATGACTGGGAGTTCGACGATTAGGAAATCTCCTGCGATATTCTCTACTAGCAGCCCTACCATTCCCATTACAGAATCCATAAACAAATATTATGTCTGCATATTCTGTGGTCGAAAACTGATGTGGCATTTTGAACGAAAGTAACAAAAGCTCTACCAAAACTAACACAATGTACTTAACGTAGATATGACAGAAGAAATATGTATTCTTGTACACATAAATAACAATTGATAATGACAATAATGACAATGGGTATAAAATATCAAGAAACGTCAAACGGTCAACGCCAACCTTCATTTTAAACTTTTTTAGATTTATTTTTATTTAGTACAGTTGATGCAATGCATTATTATTTGACATAAAATTTTAATCATTTACAATCAACAAAAACTAACACATACAAGAGGTTTGACTTTTTAATCAATTTAATTTATTATTTATCTAAAATAATGCCCCAATACGATCTATGAGTAAAAATTTAAAATTGAAAAACAATTGATTCTATCGTAGAGATAATACAAAGTGACAGTAAAGATGTTAATTTTCTACGTATTAGATTATGTTGTAGGAACTCATTTTATTTAAAATGTTTGAAATTTATAACATTTGTTTAAATTAATACCTTATAATTTGATACTTCATTATGGTTGTTCTATTTTTGGTAAGATTTGATCGTTCACTAAAAATTTAATAAAAGTGCGACAACATTGTCGCATATGTCGTTTTCATTGGCTATTTATGTAGTTTGAAAATCACTTATTGCATTTTAAAAAAAAATTATACAGGGTGTAATATTTAATACGAATCACTAAATTAATTTTTCCAAAGCCAGTCCTGGAATTTTTTAGTTTAGCTAATACCAGTCGAATGCTTGATAGTAGTGTACTGTATCATGCAAAAATTAAAAAAATCAAATGAGCCGTATAAACACTACAGTAAAATGAAATAAATGGCCAATTACACAAATCACCCTGTTAATTAATAAAGAAGAGGAGTTGACATTTTTTAGTGGCCACATGATATGTTCCCTGAGGGACTCTACATATGGTAGAAGTATGTAAAGTTCCTCATGACTCACCCTGTATAAAAGACCGAATAATGCCAAAATCTTTTCTTTGCTTCGAACAGTTGTAAAACTTGGAGTTTGACTAAATTTAGTAGATTGTTTAGAGATTTCTTGGTTTGTGTATTGAGTAATATAGTTTATCATTGAGTCATTGAAAAATAGTTTCCAAGCCAGAATCTCTTCTGGTGTATTTGAAGTGTGAGCCTTTGGACCTGGTAGACGAAGCACTATTCCGATTCTGTATTATTTAAAGGGACATCTTCATTGCTCTCACCGGCCTCATAAGCACACATAATTTCTTCTAATTCAGCCTGAGTCAACGCTTTGCTTGTTGAAGCCATTTACTTCTATATTCAAAATTATAACGGGAATTTTACTGTGGTGTCGTATGTGATACCGATAAATATTTTACAATAACTATTAGCGCCCGATAAACAGTTACGGTTACAATTAATTTGAAACTAAAAAAGGGTAAAGATACTGAGAATCTAAGCCTCTCCTCTCTAGGAACGTGCTGACTGCATCTAATCGAAACTGCGCGGTGTCGCCGGCGACATCAGTGTACCATTCTTAGGTTAATCTATAAAAATGATAATACATAATATTACAGAACAGTATTCTCTCAATTCATCTGTATAATAAGCGTTTGTCTCGTTTATCTTTGTTTCATTTTTCTTTAGTAATTCTCTTTTTTTAACTTTGTCTCTCATGTTTCGTACCTACATCTTCCCCATATCTTCTTTCACCGGTTGTATAAATATCTGAATATTTTTATTTTTAATATTTCTCTAGTCAAACGTGTAGACATTGCATAAAATATAATCTTTTATGGGTTGTTCATGATCGATAATTTGTGTGCTGTTTAGAATACCATTATTTATGCTTCAAGGTCTACCTAATCAGCTGTTATTAGTTTTCAATTAATGTATTTGACATTTTAACACAGCCAATGCCTCCTTCGTACTATCGTATAAATTACACGTTTTGAAATTGTTAAAATAGCTAGTCCCAAATAACACTGATTAATTTTTGGTAGAATTGACTAAGTACTGATAAATAAATACTCAGTATGAGCTGTACATATATTTATTTTTCGACAAATGTATTTTTTATATTACACAACCCAACATCCATTTTAGTGCCGGAGAAGTAAGAAACATCCAAATGTTTTTGATGTTCTGATTTCAAAAAGTCTTTCTTTTCTTGGTAGCAGCTCTGGTTTTTAAGATATTGGCCTTTTATAGAATAAAAAAAAAACATATTTTAACTTGTCATCATTATTCTCTTTGCTTTATCCTCGTACGGTATTGCATTCGTTGTTCCTCTTTCTTTTTAACTGCCCAAAATTCAGTTTCGTACATAATAGCTGGTCTTATAGCTTATAGAATTTTCCCTCCAGTTTCATTAAAATTTTTCTGTCACACAACACACAACTAACTTAATTTCAATTCTCTCACTCCAATTCTACTGAATGCAGCTCCATAAATTTCCCCATTACTCTGTAATACCGATTCTAGGTACTTAAAACAATTACTCCTCACAATTTTAGAATCCAAAGTAATGTAGTAGACAGACTGTCACCTTGTCGAACTCCGACTTCTATATTGTTAGTTTCTGTATTTTCCTCGTCTGTCATAGTTTCTGCTACAGAGTGGTCCGCATGGGCGCCCATATATCAAAATCCAGGGGGGGGGGGGCAAGTCAACTCAAATTTTTATTTTGATCCATACAACTTAATAAAAACTAAAATAGCCGATTGCAAAAATGCAAAAATATAAACATGATTTACAAACAGTAAAGAAATACCAGAAAAGTAAAAGTAATCTTAAACAAAAAATTATTAACAACATATTTTATGGTATGACTTTATACATACAAATTTTATTATACAAAATTTTTTATGTAGGAATAAAAAAATCAATTTTAAGCAAGGATGTTAAAAAATAGTAATAAAAAAAGCAGGTACTCTGAGATACGAAATGCAACACAAGCAATAGTGTAGTTTAAATAATATGTAAGTAACATAATATCTGAATTGAAAAATTTCTTTTACTAGGAAATTAAAACAAATATTCAAAACTGTACTACGTTGAAAGGGTTAGGGTAGGGTGTACACCCTTCTACTACCATGCTTAGCCGAAATTGCATAAATAGTCAAATGTGTGCAATCTTCAAATACTTCGCTGAGTGCCAACTTATTTATATTTGACATTAAAAATTTGTACTATGTTGTAAACAATTGAAGAAATTTAATTAAAAATTTATTTGTTATAATTTATTATAAAAAAATTAACATTTTTTTTCAGTTAGTATTGTATGTATTATAATTTATTGAAACGAATAATTTCCCAATAGAATCTAAAATGGTGTTTAAATTCAAATATGGTTGTATAAATTAATCAATACATTTGTCCTCCCTGTATTCCTACGATCCCTATAAGTACCGCCATCGGGCTCGAGGAATTCGTCCCTTTGAAGAGAAGAGCACCAGTCGTTGAAAAGAAAGGACGCAACCCGGCACGTGAACCCATGCACGCATATTGAATTGATTTCGTTCGTTGTTTTGTAGTGCAAACCCTGGTAATTAGACCCAGCGGTAAGTTTTTACCTAGTTTTACCTAAACCTATAAATTGTTTTTGATTG
This sequence comes from Diabrotica undecimpunctata, assembly GCF_040954645.1. Lineage (NCBI taxonomy): Eukaryota > Metazoa > Arthropoda > Insecta > Coleoptera > Chrysomelidae > Diabrotica > Diabrotica undecimpunctata. Next base: position 134,078,312 of record NC_092811.1, read on the forward strand.
TTTATTGCAACCATTTAAATTTTAATAATTATTTGCACCAATGAGGAAAAGTCCATTATTTTCTCGCCAGAGTTATCGAAGGAATAGTTCTGTTAATTAAGTACTATTAATTTGTAATAGTACATTTGTTTGTCAATACCCCACATTGGCCTATCTAGCCGGATTTGAACTCATTTATTGAAAAAATATTTTTTGTTATATTTAAATTTGAATGGTTGGTTTCGTCTCGTCGTATTTTTTATCGTTTTGAGGGTTCTTATCTTAAGTTTGCGTCTCTTGTCGTGGCTCGAGAATAATTTATGACCTTTTTGTAAAGTCGACCATATGGGACTTTTTAGAAGGGAATTATCGTCGTTTTAATAAAGTATCGAATTACAAATCGGTAATTTCGGGGTTTTAGACCACATTTTTGTACACTTTCGTTTGTGTAATATTATTGGAACTTGTTAAAAATTTAAAATGGAAAAACTTGAAGAAAAGAATAGGAAGCTCAAATTTTTAAGAAAAACTGCTTTAAATGATATTCAGTTAATTTTCGATTTAGGTTTTAAGGCCCTTTCAGACGTTTCTATTCGCCCTTTATTTAAAATTAGACTAGAGGATTTAGATTCGATTCGCGAAGAGTTCTTAAAACATCACACTAATATTATTAGTAATATTCTTTCTGTACCAGACGCGGATACGAGGGTTGAAGAAAATGTTCGGGAATTATTTTTGGAACAATTTTATAAAATAAAACTATTTAGTGCGGAATTATCTGAGCCACAATTTGAAACTCCAGAACCGTTTAGATCAGTAGTAGTTCCACAATCTAATATTCGCTTGCCTAAAATAGAGCTGCCTAAATTTAAGGGTGATTTTAAGGAGTTTAGTTCGTTTTTAGACTTATATAATTCGGTTGTACATAACGCAGGCCTAGCAGACGTAGAAAAGTTTAAGTATTTGAAAGGATGTTTAGAAGGAACTCCACTTAGTTTGATTCGTAATTTGTCAATAAATAGCGATAATTATCAAATTGCTTACGATCTAATTGTTAAACGCTACACAAATGTTCGTCGTTGTGCGACCGCGCATTGGGATGCGATCTTGGGCGTACAGAAAATATCGGTAGTTAATTCGAAAAATCTGGCTAAATTAGTAGATACGTTTTTAGAAAATTTAGCCGCATTGAAAACATTAGGTCTTCCGACAGAACATTGGGATTTTATTATGTTTAATTTACTTTTGTCGAAATTAGACGCGGATTCAGTAAAGTTATTTGAGTTAGAAAATAAATCGAATAAAATCCCGTCATTTCAAAAATTGGTAGAGTTTATTGAAACTCAGTACATTGCTTACGATAATTTGAATAGTAGCTTAAGTGAATCTAAGAAATCGTCGAGGGCTCCAACTTATACGGAGCCAAAGTGTAATTATAAACATTCCAATGAGTCAAGGCATAATAGTAGTTCATCCTTTGTTACAAATTCGTCGTCAATATGTTGTGCTTTATGTAAACAAAGTCATTTTCTTAACCATTGCTCGTTGTTTTTGAAAAAATCTCCAAAAGAAAGATACCAATTTTGTAAAGAATCTTCCTCGTGTTTTAGGTGTCTTAATCAGGCTAATCATTCTGTCAAGTCGTGTCCAAAGGCCTTTAAATGTAGTAAATGTAATAGTCACCTTCATAATAGTTTGTTGCACTTTGATAGAAATGGTTCCAATAGTCAGTCGTCCATAGAAAATACTAATAATCCAGGGGCATCGGGAGTCGAACAAAATTCGCCTGAAATATCACATTGTGCTGCTAGTTTCATAGGGAAGAAAAACGAGACAAAAAAGGAAATTTTGCTCGGTACCGTTTTAGTTCACGCGATTGATAGTAAGGGGTGTAAACAGCCCTTGAGATGTCTTCTAGATTCAGGTTCAATGAGTTCGTTCATTAGTCGCAAAGCTGCCAGTAGATTAGGCTGGCCTAAAACTCCTTGTTCATTTGAAGTTAACGGACTCAATTCGATGCAAACGAAACTGAATCAAGGTCAAATAAGTTTTTCTATCCAACCTCGTCATCAGGAGTCACCGGTGTTTCACTTGGAGGCTATTATTACAGATCGGGTTTGCTCGGATTTGCCGAGCACCAAAATTGACATATCGACGTGGAATTATATTAAAAATTTGAAGTTAGCCGATCCCGAATTTAACTGTAGTCAATCTATAGATTTGTTAATTGGTTGTAGCATATTTTCGAAGGTGTTGTTAGAAGGTAAAATTGAAGGTAAAGCGGGACAACCAGATGCCCTAAATACCGTTTTTGGTTATATTTTGTTAGGACCTACTAGCACACCTAACCTTTCGTCGACTTCGCTTGTTTGTCTTTCAAATATTGAAGACCCACTAAATTCTTCGTTAACGAAATTTTGGGAACTGGAAAACGTACCGGAAAAGCCAGTTTCAGAACCAGAAGACGTTCTGTGTGAGAACATTTATCTGGAAACGCATAATCGAGACGTCTCGGGTAAATATGTTGTGTCTTTGCCTTTTCGTGAATCGCCGCCTTGTTTGCAAGATAGCTATGATATTGCTTTAAATAGATTGCTATCATTAGAACGACGCTTATCTCGTCAACCAAGTTTGAAAAAAGAATATTCTTTTCATATGCAGGAGTATCTTGATTTAGGTCATATGCAGTTAGTCCCTAATGCCGAAAAGAAAATGGGAAAGTATTATATTCCACATCATTGCGTTGTGAAACCAGATAGTGTTTCAAGTAAAATTCGAGTTGTATATAATGCGTCTCAGAAAAGTCCCTGTCGTGGTAAATCTTTGAACGACTATCTACTGGTCGGTCCTAAGCTGCAACAGAACATAGTGTCGCTTTTGTTGAATTTTAGACTTAATCGTTTTGCGCTGTGTGCGGACATTCGTCAGATGTATCGTAATATTTTAGTCGCTCCTGAACACACGGATTATCAACGCGTGTTATGGAGATTTTCTAGCGCTGAGGAAATTCAGGAATATCGTTTATTAACCGTTACTTTTGGAATAGTATCTTCGCCGTATCTCGCTTTAAGAACTCTCCAACAATTAGCATTAGACGAAGGCTCTCGTTTTCCTAAAGCCGTCTCGCTTATTCGTCATGCTTCGTATATTGATGATTTTGTTTTTGGTGCTTCGACTCTCGAAGAAGCACAAACTTTAGTTGACGAATTAGTCGCTTTGTTAAAGTTAGGAGGCTTTGAGTTACGGAAATGGTGTTCGAATGAACCCAAATTGTTGTCGCAGTTTCCTGAATCCCATATTAATCCTCACTCCATTAATTTTGATCCAGAAGCAAATGGTCCTTCATTAAAAATCCTTGGTTTGAAGTGGATGGCACAGTCCGACGTCTTTCAATTTTCAGTCAAATTGCAAGACGTCCCTTGTACCAAAAGATCGTTTTTGTCCGAATTAGCTCGAATTTATGATCCTTGTGGTTACTTAACACCTATTACCTTTTTCATTAAACATTTAATCCAACAACTTTGGGCAACCGGTCTTAAATGGGATGATCGTCCTCCTTCGGAAATAATTCGTGTATGGGAGCAATATAAGAGCGAACTATCTCTTATTTCACAGTTCAAAATTCCTCGTTTTTTGAATATTTCCTCATGTCCGATCTTAGAGCTTCATGGATTTGCCGATGCTAGTGAAAAGGGATATGCTTGTGTCGTTTATATTCGTAGTATTGATACTCGTAACCTAGTTCAAGTTAATTTACTGTGTGCCAAATCGAAAGTAGCTCCTATAAAACAGATTACTATACCTCGATTAGAATTGTTAGCTGCTGTTCATTTGGTAAAACTTATGTCGTTTGTGTTAGAGTCGTGGAAGCATATAATATTTCAAAATGTGTATGCTTGGTTAGATTCTCAAATCGTATTGCACTGGATTAAAAGCTCCCACTCGAGATTCAAAACTTTCGTCGCAAATCGCATTTCGTATATCCAGTCCCATAGTCAAAATTATTCTTGGCATTATATCGAATCTCGAAATAATGCAGCCGATGCGCCTTCGCGAGGCATGCTACCGGCCGCTTTTCTATCAAAATTAGACTGGTTAACAGGTCCTTCGTTTTTGTATAATATTCCATTAATTTTTCCAGAGGTTCCTCCCTCATTGCAGGAAAAATCCTCTTTGGAAGAGATAAAGAAAGCTTTAGCGTTTGTTTCCACTCGTGAGGAACATTTTCTGTCTTGTTTGCTGAAAAATAAATCGTCTTTTACCTCGATCCAAAGAATTTTGGCTTTTATGTTGCGATTCGCGCACAACTCTCGTTATAAAAGGTCGAAACGGTCAGGACCCTTGACTTTCGTAGAATTAGAAGACTCGTTGATTATTCTTGTCAGATTTACACAAGAAAAGTATTTTGAAGAACATCTTCAATCAAATTCTTTTCCAAAACCATTTCGTAAGTTGGGAGTATTTTTAGATGATAGTATTCAGTGTTTAAGAGTAGGTGGTCGTCTATCTCAGTCTTCGTTATCGTATGAAGCAAAACACCCGTTTTTGTTACCAAAAAAATCTCGCCTTACTTCTCTTCTAGTTCGTCATTATCATGAGAAGTATTTACATGCTGGATTTAAGAGTACTCAGTTTTTGGTTAGTCAAAGGTTTTGGATAATGTCTTCTAAACAAGCCGTTAATTCGGTATTGTCCAAATGTATTAGATGTTGGAAACAATCTCCTAAAAACTTACAACCCCCTATGGGTAATTTGCCTAAATTTCGTCTCGGTGCCATTAAACCCTTTTCGATTTGTGGGTTAGATTATGATGGACCGTTCTCGATAACCATGTCTCGTTACAGGGGAGTTAGAACTCAAAAGGCCTATTTGTGTCTATTTGTATGTTGTGCTACAAAGGCTTTACATCTTGAATTAGCTAGTGATTTGACCGCGGAAGCCTTTTTGGCCGCTTTACAACGTTTTATCGCTCGGAGAGGTCGAGTATCGCAAGTGTTTTGTGATAATGGCACTAATTTTCATAGTGCTTATCGACAGCCTAGTAGCTTCATGGAGAACGCTCTCGATAAAGAAAATATTAAGTTTTCATTTGCTCCTCCTGCTGCTCCACATTTTGGTGGTATTTATGAACGGGGAATTCGTTCTGTAAAGGAACATATTGTTCGTATAGTCGGGGCTCAAATTTTGACCTACGAAGAATTTTATACCGTTTTAACTTTAATTGAATCGGTCTTAAACTCACGCCCTCTTACCCCATTAACTAACGATGTTGAAGATCTCAATGCGTTGACCCCAGGACATTTCCTGACTCTTGAACCCTTGACCTCTTTGTCTGTGCCTGATTTTTCGGAGGTATCCTTCAATCGTTTGTCAAGATGGCAGTTGTTACAACGCATCCATAGAGATTTTTGGGCTCGATGGCGAAAGGAATATTTGCACACCTTGCAACAAAAGTCCAAATGGTTAGATCCTGGCTTTGTACCTAAAATCGGTGCCTTAGTTGTTTTAAAGGAGGATAATTTGGCTCCGTGTAAATGGCCTCTCGCGCGTCTTGTGGAATTGCATGAGGGTAAAGACGGTGTAGCTCGAGTGGCTACCGTGCGTACGATCACCGGCCTCTTGTTCGAATCTGTCCCTTGCCGATAGATGAAGATTAGATGGTCAGCCTTTTTACTGATTTTGTTTTGGTCGGCTTTTGTCAATATAACCGCGACGAAACCACCATTTTAATTTTAATTTTTTTATTGTAGTTTAAGTTTTGAATATTTGTTTAAGATTTGTATAGGAATTGTTTGTATTAATTATCGTTTTAGTTGTTTAAGTAATGATAGTATTTAGAATTCGTTTTGTTTTTTAAAGACCTTATGGCCTTTAAAGGGGGGAGAATGTTTAAATTCAAATATGGTTGTATAAATTAATCAATACATTTGTCCTCCCTGTATTCCTACGATCCCTATAAGTACCGCCATCGGGCTCGAGGAATTCGTCCCTTTGAAGAGAAGAGCACCAGTCGTTGAAAAGAAAGGACGCAACCCGGCACGTGAACCCATGCACGCATATTGAATTGATTTCGTTCGTTGTTTTGTAGTGCAAACCCTGGTAATTAGACCCAGCGGTAAGTTTTTACCTAGTTTTACCTAAACCTATAAATTGTTTTTGATTGTTTATTGCAACCATTTAAATTTTAATAATTATTTGCACCAATGAGGAAAAGTCCATTATTTTCTCGCCAGAGTTATCGAAGGAATAGTTCTGTTAATTAAGTACTATTAATTTGTAATAGTACATTTGTTTGTCAATACCCCACAAATGGTAAAATGTTAAACCCAACAAAATGTAAAAAGTAAACTTGATATTGAAGGCTAGTGCTCTGTATCTTGTGAAAATAAAAACTGAAGGTTTCTGGGCTTTTGTCCAAACTCATCTATTACTTTTTTAATAAAATTATTTCGATTGTTTTCTATTTTATTTCTATGAACGCTCATCATACATAGTCCATCTAATCTTTGTTCACTTATAGTGGACCTAATCCAGGTTTTAACCCTTCGAAGAGTTGAAAATGATCTTTCAATCGTGCATGTAGTGGGATGAAGGCACAGAGAAATTTCTATAGCTTGGGCTATAGCTGGGTAAAATAAGCAATGGTCTAGTAGCTCTATCATTGAAATATCTTCTACATCTAAATTGGTTTGATTTTTCCAATAATAGAGCCACAATGATGCCTGTTCTTTTAGATTAGTAATTTTGTATAAATTATTTATGATTTCTGTTATTTTAGCGAGGTTTTCTTCAGTTAATTTTATTATGTTTTTGGGATGCAAGTTATACAATAACATACCAGGATTATTGTCTTCTGAAAATCTGACACCAACAGAACTAATTAAAGAATCTAGTTACGGAATAAATAATGACACTCTAAAAAAGTCTTCAGTGGAATTAACCGCATGGTTTGACCGTTGTGTTTGCTTTCTAGGAGCGATTCGTGGTTTTTCAAGGGTAATACTTAGAGATTCGGCATCATTTGTACTCTTTTCAAAAATTGTTTTAAAAGTTGTTTCCGCTTCTTGTCTGTGCTTTGTTATCATATCAAGAAATAACTGTATATGATTTTTAACTGCCAGCATATCTATTGATTTAGTTTGTAAAATGTTTACTATGGGTTCTAAGAAAGAAGAATATTTGGAAATCAAATTTAGGGAAATTATAAAAGTGGAATCAGATGTGGCACATGAAATCTGCTGTGCTCTTGATCTTGTTGAGCAATTAAATTTGTTATCTGCTATTATTGTTTCTAAAACATGTTTGATTTCAATAAAATTTTCTGAAAATATTCGAATAGATTTGTATTTTGATGACCAGCGAGTTTCGGATAACAAAGGCATGTTTGGTGCTAATCGACGTCTCAAAGTACTATCACGAAAAAATTTGATGACATCTTTAATAATTCCCACACAATTCTGAATTTCTCTAACAGTATTTAAATCATTAACAACCAGATTTAATTTGTGTGAGGCACAATGAAAAAATAATGCTTTGGGATGTTTTTCTCTAATTATTTTTTGAACACCACCCTCTTGACCAGCCATAGTCGCGCATCCATCAAATCCCAACCCCACCAATTTTTCCACATTTAAATCAATTTTTGAAAGAAATGTTAAAATTTCAAGTGCTATTGATTTAGCATTTAATTCATTTAATGGTACGAAACCCAAAAAATGATAGGGGGGGGGGGGCAACTGCCCCCTCTTGCCCCCCCTATGGGCGCCCATGGTGGTCCATTGTCATTTTCGCTAATCTAATCAGTTTTACTTTTATATTCATGTTTTACATTTCGAGTAAGAGTTATTGTCTATTTAAAAAGTCAAAAATTTGCTGGAAATCTGTAAATAGTAGATGTAAATTTATGTCATGTTCGTAGCACTTTTCAATCAGTTGTGTTAGTAGGTAAATAGCGTCCATGGTCGATTTTCCTTTTCTGAAGCCTTTTTTCTGTGCTTTTTTTATATATCGAAATTATATGTTTAATTCTTCACTCCATAGGCATATTTTCCGAGTTCCATGTATTTTCTATTAGTGTATGAATCGGTGGCATCAGTTCTTCTCCTTCATTTTTTATTAATTCGTTGTTGGTGTCATCTGGTGCTGCTGCTTTTCATGATTTCAACCTTTTCACTGTTTCAATAATTTCCTTGATGTATGAGCGTTTTCTTCTTCGTCTCTTTCCTCCCTTATTGGGTGTTAACATTCAAAATTAATTTAAAATCTAATTGAACGGCTAAATATCTCGCATTCGAAACAGCTCTAAGTAGTTCTTCAGCTAAATCATCACTAACAAACTACAATTTACACCACACTACAAAACACCATGATTAGTAAAACACCATGGCAATTTGTGTATGAACTAAAGTACCAGTGGAATTATCACTATTGTTTTTTGTCATTACAACTTGATATATGGCAGATTGTAGTCACCTGTTTATATGAATTTGTGTGCGGATGTCCTTAAAACAAATTAGATATTAACACATCGATTATCATACGAAATAAGAGCTGATTTAGGAGAAATGTTAACTCTTATTTACATTCAAGTTATTGTTTTACCCTTATTCAAAATATAAATCATAATGCATACAGAGAACAAAGTAAATCACAGCACCAAGAGGCAAGATATTCCCGAAGTAAGGTGTTCTAATGTCTGAAAATTATAGAGACGGTCTCTCTCTGATCTCAAGCTACCTCCACCCCTCATCAAATCGCAGACAAAACGTTGGAGAGTATATACTTCTTTTTGATCTTGGATGCCCTAGGAGATTGGGCATCCGAGAGACTTTTCTGCGGTGATACAGCAAACGTGGCGTTTCTCCCTGTTTTATCTTTCTTTTTGAGAAAATTCGTCTTCAAATGTGCGCTCGTCCAGAGAGCTAGTGACCTTGGTTTTTGGTCTTTTAGCCACTGGCTCTACGCAAAGGGATTTTGTAGGTGCCGATTTGGCGCCCACAAAACAGTTTGTGTACAACTTTTATGTATACGAATCTTTATGATATGTTTATGAGGATGTTCACAGCCTTGCTGATAATCGCTTTTCTGCTATTTGGATCTTCTTGTTGATTTTACAGGTTTGTCCCCTAGCTGCTTATTACTTTATGTTGTCACGATATTCCAATTTTTCGATTTTACCTTTATTGTAGTTGTATTTAGACCTTTCTTAAAGAGCTATTAGATGTCACCACTAACTTCATGTTTAAGTAAATACTTTTGTTGTATTATAGGTACTAACTCAGGTCAGATGATGCCTAGCGAAGGACCACCTAGTACTCCTTCGTCCAAATCGAAAGAAAAAAATGTTCCGAGAACGAAGGTTGTGGTGGCCTTGTACAACTATAGAGCTATAGAAAGTGGTGATTTATCGTTAGAGAAGAATCAGTCATATGACGTAATCGATGATTCGCAAGAACATTGGTGGAAGGTTAAAGATTCTAAAGGGTAAGTGGTTTTTTATACTAAAAAGCAAAAAAAACAACGGCGTTGTTTTTATAATATGAAACACTTCGGAATTTTCGTCTTGTTCGATTGTAGACCTTAAAAAGTTCATTAATTTGCGAGTTTCTAAATTAAAGTAGGTACATAAACAATATTGACCGAGATAATTGCAAAAAAAAACTCTATTTTTGCAGTCAAATATAAATCAGAAAGACGGTTTTAGATTTAATTTCAATGCAGGGCATCTGCCATCCCCTTATACGTATTTCAACCTTATTAGGTATCTTCAGAGCGTCATATGCAGAGGCTCTGAATCGAAATTAAATCTCTCCCGTCATAGTACAATAATTATAAAAATAATTATTTTCAGACGTTACTAATTACTAATAACAACACTAGAAATCCGAAGATTTCTTGCTTGGCGAAACTATTAATGTTATTAACTTTGTTTCTTTGAATAATGACATCTAATATAACTACTTGAAATTATGGCAATTAATGAGTTATTGAAGTGTGCTAAATCTCAGCTAGATGGACCAGATAGTTTGTAAGTTGTTGAATTTGGCAATTATTTAAACAACTTTATTTGTCGAAACAGTGATTCTAGAGGTATTTGGCAGATCGTAATTGATTCTTTGAGGCTTTAATTTTAAGATGTATTAAAAAAATTTCAACATTGTTTCTAACAATTATGTTGGTCAGTTGTCTATGTATTTTAATTTAGAAACTTTCAAACTAAAGAACTTTTTAAGATCTACAACATTTATAAATCATTTTCTCTAAAATGTGTAAGAAACTTTTGTGACAAAAATTATTTTTTTACTTTTAATGATTGTTTAAAAAAACCAAAATTAACTGTACGGATTTGTCGTCAGCTATCCCTCATATTATCCTTTTGGGACCTTCAAAAACCTGTATAAGATTTTTTAGCTTTTTCTTTTCTTTACTGTCATAATTCTCTTCTGTTCCATTCCTGTTATATCTGTATTTTAGTCTTTGTTTTTTAAATTCCGCTACATGGAATTAAAAGTATTTTATATTGTTTCTGTTCCTCTTCGCATTATTTTTCATGTTCCGTGAACGTCTTACGTACAACGATCACCGTACCATCAGTCTAATGTGCCACCTACTAAAAGTATTCCTAAAGATTATTCATCGTAGAATATATAAAAAGTCGAACAAGACATTGGATAAACTTAGTTCGGATTTAGAAATGCTCAAGGAACCAGAGAAGCATTATATGCAGTAAATGTGCTAATACAGAGATGTTTAGATGTAAACCAGGACATCTATGTCTGCTTCTTAGATTATAACAAGGCATTCGATACAGTGAAACATAATCCGTTAATAAAACTACTGAGAACAAAGAACATCGACACACGGGATATAAGAATGATCTTCTTCTTTAAGTGCCGTCTCCCGATCGGAGGTTGGAAATCATCATCACTATCTTTACTCTATCTACTGCTGCTCTGAAGAGTTCTATAGAACTGCATTTAAACCAGTCCCTTAAATTCTTCAACCATGACACTCTCTTTCTTCCTATACTCCTTCCTCATCTTATCTTTCCCTGTATTATCAGCCTTAGCAGTTCATAGATCCCAGATATTGTAACTTTCTTATTTTTATTGTGTTTATTATTTCGCATTCTTTGCCAACTTCTCGCAATAATTCCGTGTTAGTTTTCTTCTGTGTCCGTGCTATTCTAAGCATCCTCCTGTAACACCACATTTCAAAGGACTGTAACTTATTTATGTGTTCTTGCTTTAATGTCTAGCTTTTAATTCCATATTCCAGTATCGAAAACACGTAGCATCTCAGTGCTCTTACTCTCAGTTCTAATCTAAGGTCTTTGTTGCAGAGAATTGCTTTCATTTTTACAAACGCATTTCTTGGTATTTCTATCCTTGCTCTTATTTCGGTTGTTTGATCATTATTGTCTGAAATCCAGGTTCCTAGGCATTTGTATTCATTAACCCTTTCTATCGGTACATTTCCCAAATGTATGTTTGTTGGTATATTTGTTTTCTTTGTTATTATCATGTCTTTTTTATAATCATTTTTAGTCCATATTTTTCACAGAAACTGTTTGTTTTGTTTAGCAATAATTGGAGTTGTTCAGTAGAGCTTGCTATAATCACGGTGTCATCTGCATATCTTATGTTATTAATAGATCTTCCGTTAATTATTATTCCTTCACCCAATTTTCCATTTACATGTAAATCTGCATTTTCTATAATATTTATTTCCACCTAATAGCAAAAAAATGCAATTTTTTGTTTGTGTTACTCATCCACCACAGCCAGCACAAATAAACTGGTCATCGATACATAAGGTTTTTAAGTGTTTCATTCGGATTTACGCACCAAACGTCAGGTATTTTGTAAAATATTTATTTTATAACATTCTAAACATAGTGCCAGGATCTGAAACAGCAGCGAGTGAAGAATTTGGTCTGTCACTAAACGTAAAGAACACAAAATTCATGGTTATATCAAAGAAAAATATTAGATACATCAACCTACACGTAAATAATAAGACGACAGAACGAGTTCAGAATTATAACTATTTAGGGACAAATATTAATGAAACAAACGATTATACCAAAGAAATTAGAGTTAAAATATAAAAGGCTAGAAGTGCATTCAATAATATGAAACAAATATTATGTTGTAGAGACCTCAGCCTAAATCTTAGAAAACGAATACTAAAGTGTTATGTATTTTCTGTTCTTTTGTATGGTGTGGAGACATGGACTTTAAATAAACAATGTCTCAAAAAATTGGAAGTATTTGAAATGTGGACATATCGAAGAATGCTGAGAATCTCCTGGACAGAAAGAATAACCAATGAAGAAGTACTAAGAAGAATAGAAAACAGCAGGGAAATACTGGGTTCCATCAAAATAAGAAAACTACAATATCTGGGTGATATAACACGTGGTGACAGAAATGAATTCCTAAAACTAATAATACAGGGAAAGATTCAAGGAAAGCGCAGCATAGGTAGAAGAGGAATGTCCTGGCTGAGAAACCTCAGAGAATGGTTTGGAGCTCAACTGAACTCTTTCGGGCTGTAGTATCAAAAGTTAGAATAGCAGTGACGATTGCTATAACCTTCGTCGCGGAGATGGCACGTAAAGAAGAAGAAGAACGTCTTAGTTTGTAAAATAAACGATATTGTCTAAATACTACATATTTCAAACGTTTAAAACCACCCAATTTTCCATTTATATGTAAATCTGCATTTTCTATAATATTTATTTCAACGAGCCCACCTAATAGCCAAAAAATGCAATTTTTTGTTTGTATTACTCATCCACCACGGCCAGCACAAATAAACTGGTCATCGATACATAAGGTTTTTAAGTGTTTCATTCGGATTTACGCACCAAACGTCAGGTATTTTGCAAAATATTTATTTTATAACATTCTAAACATAGTGCCAGGATCTGAAACAGCAGCGAAATGTTTATCAATAGTGTAAGAACGTGATAAAAATGAAATACCAGGAAGTTATTATCGCTATAATGTTCTAGCGAATATCTATTTAATGATTGTACTCAAATAAGTACGTATCGTAAGTGTTTATTGGTGAAAAAACTGTAAAGAATGGCCAGGTAAATACCAAAGGGATTCAATACGGTATTCGATATTCAATGAAGCATTATTGCAGATTTAAGACGGTAGGAATCAAGCGAGTCTTTTATTCGAAGAATACATTGAAACAAAGATTTTATTAACCTTTTAGTAGACGCATTTTAATTTTGTGTATCAGTAGTCGCAAGTCGCACACGGTCTACTACTCTGGTCATAAAAATAGTCGTCTGGATGCATTTTGTTTAAATTTCCAGAAAGTAATCTATTGTTTGTAGTTTTTTTTAACATTATTTATTATTATTGTCATATTTTGTTTATTTAAAATGTTTGTTTACGTAACACAAAAAATAGTTCACAATTTTTGTAATAGTTTGATTTATTCTCTTTTTTACCAAACAAATTACATTTAATTTAAAATTAGAATATAACATATCAGTCTTCAAGAACTGTGTTAAAAAAAAATAAAACATTTCACTAAAACTTATCAAAAAAAATATAAGAGATAGCAAAAAACATAATAAAATTAAGCCGGAATATTGTCACAGTCATTGCAAATTGGATTTACATATTCCAAACAAAGATACTTTTTCCAAATCGAACAAAAATATTTCGTTTTTAGATCATTTGTTTATCCACATTCACCACACCTCCCAATTGCTCTCAGAGTTCTTTGAACTGGCACGACATCTTCATCCAAATGACAGATCTCCTTTAATCGAATCCTTATTGTCTTTCGTATATTCGTTGGCTTCGATTCTTCTGATGGTACGGTATCAACACACTATTTACTTTTATTGTTCCCAAAAGAGTTAAACCATTTTCCTTCAAGCTTATACCAAGATTAACGCTGGTGTACCAATTTATTGTCGGTGGTAACATTTCTCTTAGATCCGTAGAGATGTTATCAGGCCCGTTCCGTCACTGCCTTGGTACTAGTGTCTAGAAGTATGGACCACCCATCTGGTTTTTGCCAACGTATACTTCCATGTTACTGGTGTTCCGTGGTTGTGTGGATGCGTGTGTGATAAACTTATTTTCCACGGAAACAAAATAAAAATAATAATAAAATCGAATAAAACGGAGAAAAAACTGTTAATAATATTTATTTTCGTAAAACATAATTAATTCTCGATAGGAAGGTATTTTTGTAGGTACCGCGAACCGATGCAAATTGTGACTGATTGATTACTAAACTAAACACACATTCTTTGTTTTAAAAGCCAGACGATAAACTCAAATATTATCGGCCTGGTCTCTTGCGATGTCATTGCTTACAATATAATATTTCGTTTCCCATACGTGAAAAATGCAACGTATGCAAGGTTACAGAAGAAATAAATATATTTTTGTATAAGTACATATTACCAACTGAGAAAATGTAAATTTTAATATGAGATCTGTTATTTAATTTTTGAATGGAAAAGTTATTAATTAGCTTGTCGCTACACTGGTATAAAATAACTTCGCATCAGACAGTACAAATATTTTTATACCGTATCTATTGTGCTGGCTTGGTATGTAAAGCGGTAATAAGTGCTTTTATGCATACAAAGACTTAATGAAAAGTAAGTTACTGAATCGTGAGTCTAAGCTGAGAATCTACAAAACAGTAATTAGACCAGTGGTCACATATGGATGTGAAACGTGGACCCTCTCAACCACTGATGAAAATCAACTGAGAATATTTGAGCGCAAAATACTAAGGAAGATATTTGGACCAACCCAATGCAGCGATAGTTCGTGGAGAATTAAAATGAACCACGAGCTGGATGAACTAATGCAGAGCGCAGATATTGTCAGATTTATAAAGTCACAAAGACTAAACTGGCTTGGTCACCTAGAAAGAATGCCAGATAATCGAGCTGTAAAAGTAGTCCAGAGATGGAAGCCCCAAGGAAACAGAACAAGAGGAAGGCCCCGTAAAAGGTGGATAGACGACGTAGAGAGGGATCTTAAAACCATGAACATCAGGCAGTGGCGAAGGAAAGTATCCGACAGGGCAGAATGGAAGAACATTGTTAAGCAGGCCAAGACTCACAAAGGGTTGTAGCGCCATTAGAAGAAGAAGAAGAAGAAGGTATGTAATGGAGGAACGAGCACCGTCCTCTAAACGCCCCCAACTTTTCGTCCACGGTTACGTATTGCGAATGAGAGAAACATTTTTCTGATTTTCGTTCCACTTGGTAATAAGATCTCTTATCCCCGCTAATTTATCCAAACTAACTCTGTCATGCTTTGTATTGTTATCATTAGTTAGTATGTATCCTAGTAAATTTTTCAATCTCGTGATGTTCTTTGTCAGTCGGAAAACCTCTATACCAGTGCCGCCCATTTTCCACAAGTCTGTTGTATTTAGGTGACTTGCCTTTCTTACACCTGCAAGATATCTTCTTTTTCTTCATGTACCATGTACTTTCAGAACGTTGGTTACCATCATAGCTATCTTAATTTTATTCACTGCCACCCTAAACAGCATGCTTGTATCAACACCATACCAATCTCGCAAGTTCTTCAACCATGAGGTTCTTCTTCGTCCTGGACTGCGTTTGCCTGCTATTTTTCCTTGCATGATATTTTGTAGCAACCTATATTTGGGACCTCTCATTACATGTCCGAAATATAAAGTTTTATTATAAAACAATTACTTATTAGTCACAAAATTATATTACTTCTCTAGACGCCCACAGTCTACTGCACCGATTTTACAAATTACAAACTTACAGTACAGCATCAACACTGCAATGATACACAGTAGCGCACCTAGAATTTGCCTCTGGGGGGGGGGGGGTTTGGTTGGTCACCCACCAATTTTTTTTTTATGATGTTACCTCCATTTTGAGTCCTTAAAATGTGTAAGTAACAGCGTCGGAATAGGGTCCGGGGGGGGGGGGGGGGTTTAACCCCCAAAACCCCCCCTCGGTGCGCCACTGATGATACATGATACTTCTTCTTCTTCTTCTTCTTCTCTTAGCACTACAACCCAGGGTGGGTTTTGCCTGACTGTAGAACTTGCTTCTATCTTGAACGGTCGTCCATAATAGTTGAGTCAGTGGGTATCCCCATTGTTCTTACATCTGACCATACATTGTCTCTCCATCGCATTCGTGGACGTCCTAAGGGCCTTCTTCCTGTGGGGGCTTTCTCCCATATTAACTTGGCAAGGCGGTTATTAGGGAGTCTATGGACATGGCCAGCCCATCTTAGACGTTGGGATTTAATATCTTGGACTATATCGCCCGCTCTATACATCTACTTGACCTCAGCATTTGTTCTCATTCGGTATTGGTTGCTATTAATGTCGTGATAAGGCCCAAAGATTCTTCTGAAGATTTTCCTCTCAAAACATCTAAGTTTTCTTTCAGTTTCTTTGGTCAGGGTCCACGTCTCACACCCATACATGAGTACCGGTCTAATCACCGTTTTATATATTCTAATCTTTGATGTTCGTGTTAGGCTTTTAGATTTAATAGTATTGTGAAGGCTGTCCATACATCTGTTTGCTGCCTGAATTCTTCCTTTAATCTCTTCCGCGATATCGTCATCTGCAGTGATTATTGCTCCGAGATATTTAAAACTCTCCACTCTTTCAAAGTTATATGGGTCTATTGTAACATTTTGTCCTATTCTATCTCGTCCCCTTTGTCTGTTGATGCAGATGTATTTGGTTTTCTCTTCGTTTACCTCTACCTCCAATTTATTAAAAGTCTCCTTCACATTGGTGACTGTGTTTCCCACAATGTCAATGTCATCTGCGTATGCTAGTAGTAATTTTGGTCCATTTACTGTCAGTAATTCTGTTTTAAATTGTGCTGCTCTTACTTCTTTTTCCAGGATAATATTAAAGAGGAGAGATGACAGCGCATCTCCTTGTTTCAGGGCACTGCTTATTTCAAAAGAATCTGAGAGTTTGTTACCTATCCGTACTCTGGATCTACAACTATTCACACATAACTTAACAAGCTGGATAAGTTTTTTTGGAACTAAAAGTTCTGCCATTGCATTCCACATCTGATCCCTTTTAATGGTGTCATACGCTTGCTGGAAATCTATGAAGAGATTATGGATAGTTCTATTGAATTCCCATCCGCCTGTAATGACTGTTGGGTGGATCGAGTAGGTTAACAGTCTTTCTTGCCGGTCCCAAGCCCGGATAAAGGAGGAGGGTTAAGCGGAAGGCCAACAACCTGCCCTTATAAAAAACAGTCTGTTACGAAAACTGCAAGTTTGCCTCGGAATCGATACACGATACACAATCGATAAATGTACCTATCAAAAGAAGGTACAGAGTCTAAGAAACTCGAAAGCTTCCGATTGGCTTTGAAATTGACCGTCAGGGACTCCTACCGGTCTTCTAAACAAGCTGCGTCTACTGAAAGGTTAGAGACTTTGGTGATATTGTTATCACCAAATTTATCAAAAGCAGTTGTTAAAGCAGATACCTGTACCAAAGAGTCTCACCAAAATAACTTCGTTTTTGCTAATGTTCCTGGTCTATAATTCAAAAGGTTGTCCTATTAGATTTTCTGACAGTAAAATGGAATATTGTAGACCATTTCACTCTTACATTGCATTTGAAAAACACACTTTTAATCGCATTTAAAAAACGCAGTATTATATATCTCATTTAATGACAGTTTTGTTCTATGATAATCTTGTTTTAAGTTATTTGAAATCGAGAAAGTTATAATAACTGTAGTAATCTGCCACGGATTATATATTAACGTCGTAATCCTCTTTAACAGGGTTTCATGTGTATCATTTTTCTTACAGTAATATCGGATATATTCCGAGCAACTATGTCAAGGAAAAGGAATCCTTAGGATTACAGCAATACGAGTAAGTATGCAAATAGACAAAAGCGTCAACGATCTATCGTTACCTCTTGTTTTCCAGCTGGTACGTCAATGACATGTCGCGGCAAAGAGCCGAATCTTTGCTCAAACAAGAAGATAAAGAGGGCTGTTTCGTGGTTAGAAATTCATCAACAAAAGGACTATATACGTTATCCTTGTACACCAAAATGTAAGTAATGCATGTATAATAAAATAAATACGATAATTTTAAAATGTGCGTTTACACCTTTATGTCTATTTTTGCTTAAGTTTTAAGAGATTTATGTACACGTTGTACAGATATGATATTCTACGAATTATTCCTTAACTAAAATTCTCATAATAACCTGTCTTTTTGTAAGTAATAATAAATTGGGATCGGTTCTGGACCATCCGAATCCAATTTTAAAGTTAGAGAATCGCCCGAAGACGTATCGCCGTGTTCGATGACACGTATATCATTTATCCGGTCGGTATATGTTTGACTTGTTGAAAATATTTCTTTATTTGTTATTTTCATTTTTTATCACCAGTTTTTATTATTTGCCATAAAGGTTCTCGTTTGACATTGTAGTACGCTTTTTTCAATACTTTTATTAAAGAAAATTCTGTTTCATATGAAACCACGTGACAACACTAAACTTTATTTGGTATTAAGGGAGAAACTAACAAATCGTTCTTTCTTTTGTTCTTCAACCATGAGTTCTGCCTTCGGTCAACAGATCTTCTTCCTTGAATCTTTTCCTGTATTATGAGTCTCAAAATTTCATATTTTGGCCATTTCATCACGTGGCCTAGGTATTTCAGGTTTCTGGTTTGTATGGTGGTGATTAGTTCTCTTTCTTTACCAACCCTCTCCAGTACTTCTTTATTTGTAATTCTATCAGTCCATGATATTTTTAATACTCTGCGGTATAACCAGAGTTCGAAAGCCTCGATTCTTTTTAAATTGCATTTTTTTTTTAATGTCCAAGTACAACTCCCGCTTTGATATTATTGAGCGTGTTTTAGAAAGTTTCTTCAGAATATAAGTTAAACAAAAGTGGCGATAAAACACATCCCTGTCTAACTCCTCTACAGATCTTCATTTCTTCTGAGTGTTGCCCATCAATTTGAACTATGGCACTTTGGTTCTAATATAATGTTTGCACTATATTTATGATTTTACTGTCAATGCGCTTGTTCATAAGTATTGATATTAAAAAAAAAAGAGGTTAGTCTTTGTATGTGGGTATATTTTATTTTATAAAATAAAATATACCCACATACAAAGACTAACCTCTTTTGTTATACGTGGTATACAGCCAGCTACAGGAATTATTTTCCTTGTGGATTTTATTGATATTAGTTTTGCATGTCTTACTTTATCGAAAGCTTTTTCGTAGTCAACAAAGTACAAGTGTAGATCAACGTTTACATCCCGACATCGCTGAATCAATATGTTGATGGCACATAGTCCTTCTCGAGTACCTATTCCATTTCGGAACCTGAACTGTGTCTCGCTAATATCCTGCTCTAGCCTTTCATATATTCTCTTATGTAGTACTTTCAGCAGTACTTTTAAAGTATGACTCATGAGGCTGAGTATTCAATAATCAGAGCACTCTTTTCTGCTTGTTTTTTAGGGATGGTTATAAATGCTGACTTCAGCCACTCTTGTGGTATTATTCCCGTATCGTACAAATGTTGAATAAATCTGCCAATACTTCCAAGTAGTGGCTAGTCCTTCTTCCACTGGTTTTAACAGTTCTACTGGTATTTCATCTAATCCGGCTGTCTTATTGTCTGTAGAGTTTTTGATAGCATATTTGATTTCATCTATCGTGATCTTCTGTCTCGCTAAAGGATTTAATTCTTGTATTTTCTGCATTTCACCTCTTTCATCTTGGAAAAGTTCTCTAACGTACTCCGCCCATCGTCTTAATTTCTCTGATAAATCTGTTAGTAGTACTCCTTTTTTGTCTTTTATGTGTCCTTACTGTCTATTTCGACCCATTCCAGTCACTTCTCTTATTTTTTTGTGCATATTTCTCATATCATATTTTGTTTCTAGTCCTATCTCTTTACATTGTTTCATCAAATAGATTTCCTTAGCTGTTTTGATTTTTTTTCTTAATTATTCTTTGTATTTCTATATACTTCTGTAGATCTTTTCCTTTATATTTCCTTCTTTCTTCCATCTGTTGTAGTATTTCTTCTGACATCCACTGTTTTTTAACCTCTGACCTATGTTGTATCAAACTTTCTTGAGCTGGTTTCAGTAATGTGTTTTTTATATTATCGTTCTTCAGACGTACTGATATGTAATATAACGACAATACCGAGTAATAAACTGCATATTTCAGGGAAATATTCTTCAAATGGGAAACTTTTATTCATCGTTTACAATTATTCTTGGAAAACAGTGCCTTTATTGGCAAACATTTAAAGTGGATGGAGTTATCAAGGATATTTGCAGCGCACCCGAGAACATTTTCTGCAAGAATCTAGTTCGTCTCCTCGTCGAGAAAACATTCCAGTTCTCGTTATACTACATGACAAACGTAAATGAGCTTTTTTTTGCAGTATTAAATGTGACTTTATCTATACACGAACAAAAAAATAATTGAGCACAACATATTTAAAGCACTTTACCAAAATATTACAAAAACTGTAGATTCTATGGTGGAAATATATTAAAAGATGACCGGAATTGAATAGTCGACCATTTATCGACTTACACGTGAAGAAAATGGTGGAAACCTTGTAACGTAAATTGGACCTGGATAGGAAGAAAAGGAGACCCAGGCGTTGGGTATTATTTAGGGTAATGAAAAAATTAACCCAAAGGGAAGTTTTATCTTGGAATTTAAGTTAAACGAAGAATTCCAGGTTTACTCACGTTCCGCTCTTAAATAGGAATCCGATAGTACTAGGTAATCCCAGCACTACATATATGAAAATTACTAAGTTCTCGGAAAACATCGCGTTGAGAATTTAATACTCGACGTTTCGGCACCCATTCTGCCTACTCCTCAGTGTCGAGTGACCTGTCGATTTCTAGACGTAATTTTTTAGAATATTTGTA
Source organism: Diabrotica undecimpunctata (assembly GCF_040954645.1). Taxonomy (NCBI): domain Eukaryota; kingdom Metazoa; phylum Arthropoda; class Insecta; order Coleoptera; family Chrysomelidae; genus Diabrotica; species Diabrotica undecimpunctata. The sequence goes on from NC_092811.1 coordinate 134,099,269, forward strand.
AGACGTAAATTAAAATCTTATACGGGATTGGAAAAAAATGCTTCAACGTGAAGCAAATAAAACTTACAACCAAAAATAACTTCCTTAAACGATCAGTACAAAATGAAGTGCAAACTTTTTGCCTCCTCTCGTAGATTCGTCTGATGATAAAGTTGTTTTTGTGTTTCAGACCTCATGCACATGTGAAACATTACCATATTAAGACGAACGCGAGAGGCGAATACTATCTCTCGGAGAAACATTGCTGCAATTCCATACCCGACCTGATCAATTATCATAAACACAATAGTGGTGGACTGGCTTCCAGATTAAAGACCAGTCCTTGTGATAGACCTGCACCAGCCACTGCAGGACTCAGTCATGGTAAGTACATATATAATGTAATCTTTCGTTTTGTCTATAATATTTTGGATGACTTCGTTTACGTTCATTATTGAAAGTATGTGACACAGGTATTTTATTTATTAGACAAATGGGAAATCGACCATAACGAACTGATGTTACTAGAAGAGTTAGGATCTGGCCAGTTTGGAGTTGTGCGAAGAGGAAAATGGAGGGGTTCCATCGATGTAGCGGTCAAAATGATGAAGGAGGGAACCATGTCTGAAGATGACTTTATAGATGAGGCCAAAGTGATGACGTAAGTTATTTATTTTACGTGAAATTTAGTTTTTGTAACGACTATAGTTTGCTAAATATTTTTTGTTGGATTTTGGTAGTTTGTTAGACAAATAAGATCTCCAAAGAGCTGCAAAGTAAACTTTTTAAGATCGGTCAACGATAGCATATGGTTCAGTAGTTTTTCTTTAAATGTTTACAAACACGATCCAGCTGTGATTTTCAGTCTTGACTTAAAATCATTTCTCAATTTTTTTAAATGAAAAAACTGCGTTGTTAAACAAAATGTTTAGGATAATGCTCTTCTCAGCAAATTTCGATACGAAATCGTTGACACTTCGGTGGAATTTCGATACGAAGTGCGAAAAATATTTAACACGTTTACTGCCGGTGAGTATACGAGGGACACTTAATCTGAACTACGCTTTAAAACATTGTAGCAATACCATATCTGTTACTATGCCACCTAGCATCAAAGAAAGAGAGAAAGATTATGCGTGAAAGTAGGGAGCTACTGGAAAAAAAAAGAAAATGAGAAAAGGTGAGTGGAAAAAGAAAACTAATAGAACATAAAGTACATAATAGAGACTAAAGTAAAGAAAATTTATGAATAAAGTAAAGTAATGTCACAAAAAAAGGAAAGGGGCATAATAGAGGTAAAAAGATCATTAAGAAAAACACTGAAAAAAAAACAAAAAAGATGGAGAATGAAGAATAAAGTGTGAAAAAATGAAGGGCGAAAAAGTAAGAGAAAAGTGAAGTAATGAGAAAAATGTCAATAATAAAGAAAGAGAGAAATGTGAGTATTAAAAGAGACTGCAGGTTTAAAAACGGGGAAGAAGGAGTAAAAAACTAAGAGAATGGAAATATATAAAGAGCTAAAGAGGCAAATATTGAGAGAAAAGAGTCGAAAAAAAACCAAAAGCTCAAAAATTATGAGCTTCCAAAAAAGTTGGTCTATATTTGAAAAAATATATCAAGACTCTCAATTGCATTGTGTTACAAATCAAAATGAAATAAGAGGCGTGATAACATGTTTCCTTCACGAAAATGCTTGTTCCCAAGCATCCTTACTCTTCACCAAATGTTGATAGGAAATTCGTTATATTTCGATATGAAATGCGAAAAATATTTAACACTTTCACTGCCAGTGAGTATTCGAATGACATTGGTCAGAGATAAGAGGAAGACCCAGAACAAGGTTCCTTAATGACATCGATGAAGACATGAGAAATATGGGAATACGTGCTTGGCAGAGAAAGGCGATGGATAGGGACGACTGGAGAGAAATTCTTGAGGAGACTAGGACCCACGTAGGGTTGTAAAGCCAAAATGATAGTGATGATGATGACGGTAATAGTACCTTAACACCTTAAAAACCATGTTGCAATGCTAGTGCCTGACCGGCACTTCCTGCGGGACCAGTTAGTGAGGGTGAGAGGAAGAAGCAAAGACAGCAAGGTACGCAAGAACTTAGGAGGTTTAGAAGAAAAAGATAAATGAGAAAAGGAGGTAAATGGAAAACAGAAAGTGAAACATAGTAAGAAGAAAAGCAAAGGGAGAAGAAAGAATCGAGCGAAGTACGACAAAAGTGAAAGAATACCATAGAAAATACAAAGGAGACATAATGGAGACTAAAAAAAGGAAAATATTACGAAAATAATGAAAAAGATAAATAATGGCGAATAAAAAGTGTAAGAGAGTGAAGGAGAATGCAAGAAGTAGTAAATGTAACGAAAAATAATGAATGAGATGAGAAAAAAAGGGAAAATCGAAAATAAAGAGTGTAAGAAAGTGAAATGGAGAAGAAAAGAAAAAAAGTAAGGGAAAATGGAGTAAATGCAACTAAAGTATTGGAATTAGTAAAGAAAAAATGCCGAGAATAGAGAAAGAGAGACATTAAGGGCAAAACAGACTGGGACTAGAGAGTAAAAAGCAAAAAAGATGAGAATGAGAAAATAAAAAGTTAGAGTATAGAGAGAAAAACGAAAAATTTAGAAATAGTCGGGGAGCGAGAAAGAAATAAAAAACAAAAATAAAGAAAAAAAATATCCAAAAACTCAAACGTTAAGATCCCCATATTTGAAATAATATGTAAGTAAAAAATAAATAAATCGAAAAACGTCCATAGAATTAAAGAATGGTAACAAAGTGGAGAAAATTGGAAATATCTACAAAGAAGAAAAAATGATTAGAATGAAGGGTAACAATAATGAAAATGGAAAAAATAAAGCAACTGAAGCAGAAAATAGAGCAGCTTTAAATAAAGTTTGAGAAATGTAATCATTGATTCAGAACTAAGGAAGAAAGGAAAGGGGTGAAAATTCCAAAAAATTATGGTTTCCAAACATAGTTCCTTTATATTTGGAATAATATAAAACACAAGATAGAGAAGACAATTTTATAAAACGATCGGCGAAGAATTAAAAAAATAAAGACAAATAATAACGAAAAGTGAAATAATAAAGGAATGGAAGTTTGAGAAAAAAAACCGTGGATAGAGGGACAAAGAAAAATAGTAAATAGCAAAAATCCCAAAGATTAAAACACCCAAACATTAGTATAATCACGACTATAGGTAGTGAACGTATTGTGAAAGAATATGAGGACGATTTTTCGGATTATCTTCATCAACAAATCAGAGATATATGACACAATATACATGATAGGTGACCTATTACAAGTAAAATTACAGATAGTAAACGATTTAAGATAGAGGACAGATGACTAGTGACGTATGACAGATGACTAAAGTAGATGATGTGTCACTCTGTGTCGGTAAACTTTTTCAGGCGGTACAAAGTGTCCCGCTCCTATTGTCATACGTCACTTGTCAAAATAATCATTAAATTATAGTAATCAGGGTCTAGAAGTGTTGTTAGATTGTATTCTTTTTATTTTTTAGCAAACTACAGCATACAAATTTGGTACAATTGTATGGCGTCTGCAGCAAAAATAGACCTATTTATATCGTGACGGAATACATGAGGTACGGATCTCTTCTGAACCATCTGAGACGACATAAGCAATCTTTAAGTAATAACCAAGGACTTTTACTAGATATGTGCATACAGGTAAGTACCGAACACGTTTTTTTGCAAACCTGCCTTCGCTAAAGCTTCTTCTCCTGAATGCTGGATCACTGATATGTTTATGTTTTGTTCGTTTAGGTCTGTAAAGGAATGGCGTATTTAGAACGACTCAATTACATCCATAGGGATTTGGCAGCTCGAAACTGCCTGGTGGGCACCGAAAATACGGTAAAAGTGGCAGATTTCGGATTAGCGCGGTACGTTTTAGACGATCAGTATACATCTTCGGGTGGATCGAAGTTTCCCATCAAATGGGCCCCGCCTGAAGTATTAAACTACACCAGATTCTCGTCGAAATCGGACGTTTGGGCGTACGGTATGTATTTCTTGGTAAATTTATCATATTACATTTATTTCCTGTCGTATTTTGTTTGTTATATGATGTATTAGGTATATTTTTGCAAGAAGTGTGAAGAAAATTATTTTTGGGGATGTTACATTTCGGCTTTTGTTATTTGTGTTTATTTCTTAGACCTCTTTACTCATTTTTTTCTTTATTTTTCTGCCTAGGTTTATTTTTCTCGAAAGTTTTATTCAATCGCTTGTTTCATCCGTTTTACTTTTTTTTTCTCCATTTTCTCTTCATTTATTTCCGATTTTCCCGTTTCAACTCAAGTTTGCCTAATTTGTCTCCTGTCTTCAATAACTATATGCATGTTTCTCCTCTATCCATTTTTATTTATATATCCTTCTGAATAATAACCTACTTCTGTTTGGTTTGTGGATGTTAATCCTTGGTCTTTTTGCTATTTTACCTTGTTTTTATGCAAGTTTGTACATTTTCTTTTTTTTCGTCTCCTCTTTTTTTTTCTCAATGTTTTCCTCTTTTTTTCCATACTGTGTCCACTATTTTACTTTCTTTATCTTTCTTTTCCCTTCATATCCCTCTCTGTCTATTTTTTAGTTTCCTTTCTCCTTGTTTTCCGCATAAGTTTCTTCTGTATCCTTGATATATATTTTTTAACATTTCACTTTATTTCGTTGCTTTTTACCCTATTTCTTCACCATTGTGTCACTTCTCTTAAATAGTATAAGAATGTTTTTCGCACTACATATTTTTTACTTATATATATTTTTAAATGACAAGAAACTAATATTTGAGTATATTAATCTTTTTTTGGCTATTTTACTCTGTTCGTTAGATAGTCTTCTATAAGTCCCCACTTTTTACCTTGTTTTTCTCTGCATTAATCTTTTACCCACTGTGCCTCAACTCTTTTCACAATATTTTACTTCATCTTCTGTTTTATTCCTTTTATTTCTATATTTTTCCTGTTTCCATCTCCATTTTGTGTCCTCTCCTTAATATTATCTATATTTCTCTCTCTATCTATTCTGTTATTTATATAATCTTTCTAAATGTTCTAAATGCCAAGAAATTGAGGTTTGGGGATGATAATTTTTGACCCTTTATCTATTTTAACCTTTTTTTTACGCAGGTCCTTACTTTTTTGTTGTTGTTTTCTCTCTACTCATCTTTTTCTCAAATGTGTCTCTCTTTTCTCTCCATATTGTTTTCAATTTTTTACTTTCTTTCTCAGTCTTTTTTGCTCACGTTTATGTTTTCCCTTTCCTTGAAATTGTTTAGAATATTTCAGTTTATCTTCTGTTTTATCCCTTTTATTTCTTTATTTTTCCACCTTTCCTCTCTATTTTGTGTCCTCCCCTTAGTTTTATCTGTATATCTCGCTCTATTTATTCTTTTACTATGTAATCCTTCTGAATACCAAGAAACTGATGTTTGGAGATGGTAATCTTTGATCTTTTTACTGTTTTCCCCCTTTTATCACACAAGTCACTAGTATTTTTCTTTGTTTTTCTCTTTATTAATATTTTTCTCGGTGTGTCCTTCATTTCTCTCTGTGTCGCACTTTGTGTATTTGTCAGTCTCCATTCTCAACCTTTTTTGCTCATCTGTCTTTGTTTCTCTATTCTTAATATTTTTTATTAATATTTCACTTCATCGTGTATTTTATATATTTTATTTTCATTCTTTTTCGCATTTTCCTCTCCATTTTGTGTTCTCTCTTTAGTTTTATCTATGTTTCCCACTCTATCTATTCTTTTACTTATGTAATTCTTGTAAAAATCAAAGAAACTGATGTTTAGGGATGTTAATATTTGATCTTTTAACTGTTTTAACCTTTTTGTTACGCAATTCCTTATTTTTTTCTTTGTTTTCATCTCTATTAATATTTTTTTCATTGTTTCCGTCTTTTCTCTCCAAATTGTTTCCACTTTTTTCCCCTTTCTGTATTTCACTCTGTCAATTTCTCAGTCTTTTTTGCTCTTTTGATTTTATTTCTATATTCATTATCTGTTTTCTGTCTTTTTAACATCTTTATTTTTGTCTCCTTTCGACTCCATTTTATCTCCTTCCTGTAATTCCATGTGTTTCTCGACCTATCCATATTTTTACTTATACACGGTGTTTCAAAAAAAAGTAACACCGTCTTTAGGATAGGTAAAAAACTAACTGAAAAATAAGTGGGGTTTGCTTAGTAAAAAATTTTTGTAATGCCATTCCGTTTTCAAGATAAAGGGCCTTGAAGAAAAAAAATGTACGCATTTTTTACGATTTTTCCTAAACTAATCTCAACATTGTAATGAAATTTTATACAAATATGTTTTGGCAGCTGATACATCCCATGAATTTGTTTTTATATCTCACACAGTATCAAGTTTTTGGTGTAAAATTGTATGATGTTTAAGTTCACTTGAAATTTTTTAAATAAATCTACCCTTAAAAAAGTTATGGTGTATAATATTTGGTAAGAACCTTGCAACTAGCGCCCTCTATGAGAATCAGATATAAAAACAAATTCATAGGATGTATCAGCTTCCAAAACACATTCGTATAAAATTCCGTTACAATGTTGCCAGTAGTTTCAGAAAAATCGTAAAAAATGTTCTTGAAAACGGATGGCGTTACAAAATTTTTTTACTAAGCAAACCCCAATTATTTTTCAGTTTTTTACCTTTTCTAGAGCGGTGTTACCTTTTTTGAAACACCCTGTATATATATCCTTTCAAATTTCAAAAAAACTTATGTGTAGAGATCTTACTTTTTGGAAATTTGCTGGTATGTAAGTTTCCATTTTGTTCTTTCTTTTCCGTCATATGGTTCTTTTTCTCAATGTTTTTTCTCCTATTTTTTTCCATTTTTTTATTGTTATTTCTTTTTTCTTTCAATTTTTACTCTTCATTTTCATTTTTACTCTTTTTGTTCTCATATTTCCCTTTTTCACTATTCTAGAATTTACTTTTTGTTCTTTTCTTCGCCCTTTTTGTTAATATTTATTTCTTTCAGCATTCACTATGTCTCCTTTTTATCACTGTCATTCAATTTCTCTGTCGCTTTCACTCTTCTTAGCCTTTTCTCAACCTCCTTTCTTTCCCTTTTTATATTATCCCTTACCTACAACCGTTTTTTTAATACTTACCTGTTTTCCTCTCCACTCCAGAGAAATTCGTTCAAAGTATAAATGTTAATGGAAATTTTGTAGGTGTTTTGATGTGGGAAGTATTTACGTGTGGAGAAATGCCTTATGGAAGATTAAAAAACACAGAAGTGGTCGAAAGAGTCCAGAAAGGAATCATTTTGGAGAAGCCAAAAGCTTGTTATAAAGATGTTTATGATGTAAGTTTCGTTTATAGAATTTTCATACAAAAATCATTTCACGTCATTTAAGATTTACAAATTCATAATCCCACAGCGTTGCCAGATTATCAGAATAGTTAATAAGTGAGGAATTTTTAAAATGTCAACTATTTAAAAATATAGACTAGTCAACTGAATTTTAAAAATAAAGAAAATATTCACATTTTCAAAATTTTTTTTTTAGTTTTTAATAATGTGGAAAACGAAATACTTTAAATTCATAATATAAAAAATCATACAAAAATTTATAATTTAAACACCAGCTCTCTACAGCGACTATTCAGTTGTCTTGGCATTTTTGAAATACAATCACAATACACAACAATAATTAGTTTTTAAAGCTACACTCAGATGCAAAAAAACACAACGGAGAAAATTTTCAAATTCAAAGTATTTCAATTTTTTTATTTTTAGCCCCATTTTGATGACTTTTGTTGAGTTTTTATTATACGGGGTTAATCGAAAGGTGGTTTTTTATCCTAACTTTAAAACATCCTGTGGAATAATTCCGATAGCTGATTTTCGTAAAACCTTGTTTTTGTAGTCTTCTAAGTATTATGTTTTTTGTTTCATGCGAAAATATGGATTGGTTCATTTTTAGGAGTGAAATGACTTTGCCACCCACATTTTTTTTCTTTTATTACCATTATTTTGTATTAATTTGTAATACGACGATGGGGGCTTGGTGATGGTGATGGACTGATATGGAAAGAATGTCATATCGACATCCCAGAAGCACTGTATATTTTAAATTATGATTAAAAGCAACGACATGATTTTAAACCATAAAAAAAAAAACAACTTAATACTTTGTATTGCCTTCCCTCTATAACTGCCTGTACACGTCGGCTCGTGCTGTCTATGAGGTTGCGAATTACATCGTGCTGGATGTTTTACCATTCCCCTTCTAGAGCCAAGCGAAGTTCGTTAATTGAGACTGGTGCGACTTCGCGACCTCTTAATATTTCCACCAAGAATGTTCCAAACGTGCTCTATTGGGTTCAGATCTGGCGAACACGCTGGCCAGTTCATTTTATTAATACCAACTTCCTCTAAATATTGCGTGACACACATTACAGAGTGACGTCGCGCAGTATCTTGCATTAATAGAAAATCATTGCTGATATATTGAGAAAAGAGTACTACGTGATTCGCTAAAATTTCCTCAATATACTGGTGTGCAGTTAGCGAACCCTCAATAAATACCAATTCAGTGTGCGCCTCTCGGGATATTCCTGCCCATACCATCACCGAACCACCTCCATGGCTAACGCGGGGACTGAAAGCGCACTTCGCAAATCTCTCTTTACTTCGAGGTCATACTCGTTTTCTCCCATCTAATGAGTGAAGACAATATCTCGACTCATGCGTAAAAAGAACATTACTCCATTGTCCTAAATTCCAATGTAAATGTTCCCTGGAAAATTGTAGTCTAGCCACTCTGTGCCGTGGAAGTAATTTGGGCCCAGTTGCTGGTCTGCAACTTTGCAAACCAAATTCATGTAATCTTCGACGAACTTTAAAAGTGTATTTACACTTTTACAATTAGAGATAAGGCTGTACACCCTTCCAGATTCCTGGAAGCCTAGTTTTTAAAATAGAGTAGGTCCCAAATTATCTAAGTGGTGGATAAGTTATTTTTTTTCCTACTCATCCAGCTATTCTACTAACCATCGAACGAGATGGTCATCTGCGTCTGTGGTACTAACTTCGCCACGCAGGCCGGTATGGATACTCATATACGGAGGCTACGCTGCCGAGGACCCAGACGAGATGACGACAACATCTGCGGCATTTGTGAGCGCGCATTCAAGTCCTTAGTTCAAGACGACTTAACGCCTTTGAAATGTGGACCTATAGAAGAATTATGCGGACGACACAGTGATTATAACTGATAAATTGGAAGATCAGCAGTTATTACTTGATAGGGTGAATAGCATAGGTAAAAAATATGGAGTCAAAATCAACATTTTGAAAACGAAATATATGGTCATTAGCAGAAACCCTCCAGAAAACCCGATAATATGCATAGGTGACGATCGCATAAAACGCGTGAAAACTTTTAAATACCTTGGCACCACAATCAATGACCAATCGGATCCACAACAAGAGATAAAAACCCGAATACAAATGGCAAGACAAGCTTTTGTGAAGTTCAGACCGTTTCTATGTAATCAAAACATACATTTCGAAATACGCTACAGAATGGTCAAGTGCTACATATGGTCCATCTTGCTTTATGGCATGGAAACGTGGACTTTGAAAAAAACATCTATCAACAAACTTGAAGCATTTGAAATGTGGTCATTAAGAAGAATGATGCGCATACCTTGGGTGGATAGAGTTCGAAACGATGACATCCTTAAGAGAGCCGGCGTGGAAAGAGAACTGTTTAAATTAATTAAAAAACGCAAGATTGGTTACCTTGGGCACATATTGAGAGGAGCAAAATATGAAATACCACAGTTAATCCTACAAGGGAAGATCGAAGGTAGGAGAGGAGCCGGCCGCAAACAATTATCCTGGTTAAGAAATATTAAAGAATGGACAGGAATACACAATACAGGCGAACTGTGTCACGCCGCCAAGAACAGAATTCTAGTAATGAGATAGTCGCCTACGCACTTTGGTGTATGGCATGTTAAGAAGAAGAAAAAGAATTATGAGGGTTTTCTGGGTAGATAGAGTTACGAACAATGAAGCACTGAGAAGAATAGGTAAAGAGAAGGAAGTTGAACTTACAATTAAAGAAAGAAAGCTACAGTATCTCGGACATGTGATGCGGGGCGAGAAGTATGGCATCCTGCGACTCATAATGCAAGGGAAGATAGATGGTAGAAGAAGCATCGGAAGAAGACGAATTTCATGGCTCAAGAACTTGAGAGAATGGTTTGGATGCAGCTCAAAACAACTATTTAGAGCTACTACCTCAAAAATTAAAATAGCTATGATGATTGCCAACCTCCGTAGCGGAGATGGCACCTGAAGAAGAAGAATTCAAGTCCTGGACTGGAGTTCGTCAACACATGAGCCGCGCTCATCCTGATGCGTAAAATCGTTAAAGTGCTGTGAAAGTCATTATGGTCGGGGTAAGTGCGTCCGCGGTTACCTTAGCCCTGAGTTATCTATTGAAAAATTGTGGCGTATTTGGAAACAGACACAAAAAGAACAGAAGAAGTCACTTGCATCTTACTCAAAGTTCTTCAAAAGTGCTTAAGTCATGACTTAAGGTCGTTTTGAAAAAAAAAAAACCAAATTTTTAACTTCTTAAAAGCCATGATTTTGTATTCAAATCTCACTTTGAATTGTCTTGAAACAAGGATTTGAACCTGCAAATTACATGACTGATTCTATCCCAAAGTAATTTTTAATTATATTCTTAAACATAGAAAAAATTCGTCCCTGAAAAATTTACTTTTTTGACTTAAGGCCGTTCCTCGCCTCCGATTCTGGGCATAGCTAAATTCCAATGTAAAAGTTTATATCAAATATTCATATTTCATACAAAAATGCTATAATCTAATAAATGCTTCTCTGAAAATTTAATATAATTTTGAAAAAGTTTCTTAGCATAAAAACAATTGAATTTATAAATAAATTTGAATACAATTGAGCCTCAATGTCATAAATACCAACTTAAAATTTTTATTTTTGACAATTATATTGCCAAAAATAAAATTTTGTATAAAAATTCTTTTTTGTTTAGTAACAAAAAAGAAGAAGATTTATTCACCATTGTTAGATGCCTGAAAAAATGTAACAAATACATGGACAATTAAATCAAAATGTGATATTTTACTGCTTTCATATATAAACTACATAGAAATAATATAATTATAAATTTTGCTTAGATTTTGAATTTCTGACCTTTTGTTTAAATTATGGGATCTAGTCTTTCACCCATTCTAAGTAGCTATGTCATGGATGATGTTATCAGTGATTGTATCAACAATTGCACTTTTTTCATTCTTCTTCAGTGCCTTATCCGGTCCGGATGTTGGCGATCATCAAGGCTATCATGGTTTTGTTGACTGCTCTGCGAAACAGCTCCGCTGAGGTCATCCCACTTTTTTCATTCCTTTTATTAAAAGATGTGTAGATGATTTAGTTTTGGCACTTCCTACTTATTCCACTGGAATAAGCTTGACCGTTCAACTGTGCCCGGACTACCTCCTTCTAATTATTTTAACTCCTGTTTTGAAATTAATAATTTCAAAATAGTACTCATTATTTTGTCTAATTACTTATTTAGTTGTCAAAACAGATACATTATTACCTAAAGAAGTGAAAGTGGTTCAGTTTAGAAATTATATAGTAAATAATAAATATTTGAAAACTGATGCACATATTCCTCCCGCGATTTGGGCTTCAAGTACTAATTTTATAAATCGCACTATTAATAGACGTAAATCCTTTCATTTTAATTTCATGAATGTTTTTATTCGCCACATCTCAACATTTTCCATTTCAGAATATTTATCATCAAACTGTAATTCTACGTTAAAAGCCAATTTGTCAGTAAAAAAGTAACAAAAAAAAAAACAAAAGAAAATATAAGACATAAAAAAACGAATTCGGCAATACTGTGACCTCAAAATATCTTGTTATTCATACCTGTATGTACCTTTGCTAAGTTGTGAATTAATTATTTAATAAATAATATTTCTCTGGTATATTCCTATTATTCTAATTACACCATAACCGCACTGAATAGAAGACCTCCCGCTCGCTTTATTGTATAGACCCAAGACTTTTCACTACAGGGGGTGGGTGTCCGGTTGTAAGTAGGTAAAAAGCCCAACTTTAGTACAAGATGACGTTTAGACTATTCTTCGTGAATAAATTTTGCTTTTGCAAAGAAAGATATTTTTGAAATAGATATCGCACTGAATTTTACCGTTAGGATTTTCGAGGATAAGCCTTAAGACCTTTTGGAATCCACCTCTTCAATTGTTGCATAAAATTTATACTATTAATAATAAGAAATGTGTTTTTATATTTAATCAAAATAATTCTAAAATTTTCAATGTAATCACAATTGCATTTTTCTTATTATAATACCATGTTGACGCCTATGAAATATCGAGAAGCTCCGTATGGATGTCGTATTTTTAGCTGTGTTAGGGAAATCTGAACTCCAAGGTTGATGTTATAGAAATTTTAAATACAAGTAACATCAGTTTGTATAAATCGTGATATGACATGATTTTACAGTGAAAAATACTGTACAGTGCTAGTCAAAAGTCCCCCCCTCGTATCTTTGGAACAGTTATACTTATAATAGTGAAATTAGGAGGGAGACAAGAGTTTAGAAATAGGATGCATTACTGTCAGGAAGTAGATGGAGCTCATTTTGATCACTTACTATAAGAACTGGTTGATAAATATTTATTAATTAAATGAGAAGCTACAATTTTAGTATTCATTTAATTAATTCATCAAAATGAGCTTAAACTCAAACAAAATTATTATGACTGAATAGATATTTTCAATACCTTTCAAACGAGGTATCACTTGCCATAAGGTCGCATTTAAAATTATCTGTCACAGTGGCGCTGTAACGTCATCTGTCACTATTACGTCACTTGTTATGGCTAGTTGAGAAACCTACGTCTGTTTATTTCCTTTCCCCAAATTTCACTATTATAACAATAAAGATACGATACGAGGGGGGGAACGGACTTTTGACTAGCACTGTATATATATTATTCGATATTATATTTTGTTATGCACTATTCGTGTTTTGATGATGAAAGTTGTTTATTGTACGCAGGTGATGAGAAAATGTTGGGCGTCCCAACCGGAAAACAGACCTTCCTTTAAATTACTGAAAGAAACTCTCATCAACGTCTCCCAAGGTTTGTTAGTCGACTGACTGGCCAGGTTGGTCTGCGAATGTGTCTCGCATAGCCCTTCATCATCGTCTGGAGTATCAATGAGCGACTACGAACAGACTTGGATCGACGTCTGTCAGACTTTATGCCGAGAGGCCAAAAAGAGCAAGGTTAAAAAATTATGAAATTGTTTTCGACACAATATTTAATGCAGACCCTGTATATGAAGATCGATAAAAATTGTAACGATTTTACATTTTCGTGAGGAGATTTCGTACATGGTGAATTCATCGAACGAAATTCATCGAAAATTGATGTGCAGTTCGTTGAATCTTTCTGATTGTGTTGTGAATTTTTCTTTATTTATTTTATTTAATCAAACGCAGTTATTGAATTGATGAACGATGAATTAATCTTGTGTTGAATTGCACAACTGTCAATTTTCTACTCGATGAACTTTAGTCGGTGAATTTCATCGGAGAACTTTTCTAGAACCAAAAAAACTTATTTGGGATGTATGGATAGCCCGGTGCTAAAATAATTTGTTGTTATATAGAGTTTTTAATTGAAAAATCGTTTTTCGAAAAAAAAATTTAACAGATTAGGACCAGAAGGTAGAAAAATAGATTCATTTTAGAACTTTTTCCCTATACGTCCCCACATTTTGTACAGAAAGAGTCATTTAAGTATAGAAAGGAACGCTTTTGATTTGTATTGAGACTATAACGACGCGGTAGGCTAGCCCCGAAAAAAAATCCGAGAAGTAGATAAAAAAAATTAGTCAAATATTATTATAACTTAAATTGTTAGCTAAAAACGTGGTAAAGAAACCTAGAGGTCGTCATGTAAAGGGACTGAACTAATATTATAGTGATAATGTTTATGTGTTATTACGTATATACATATATGTAACGTGAGATTACTTCGTTTTTCGTTTTTATGTTGGTATTATGATCGGCAAGAGGTTAACCCACTTTTTTCTACGTAAAAATATTTATTTTGTCGCAATTTATATAGTTACAGAACGGCTGCGGCATTAAATATCTTTGTTCGTGTCAAAATGTCGCCTGTCAACCGTCTCACAAATGTGATGTCATTTGTCGTGCCATCTATGGATTTCTGGATGTTGTAAATTTTTATTGAAACGTCAATTTTCATTTCTGTGACGTCAAATGTTATTTTATATGTCAACTGTCATGATTTTTGTGGACTATTATGTCAATTTTGTTCGGTCTGTGATTTTCTGGATGTTTTTGAGTTGTTTTCTTTGACAAACTTACTAATATTCATATATATTCTCATATGTTATATTAAAAATATTATAAAAAATAAAAGTAAACTTCCAGTTACAAAACAGTTGACACAAACAATCGATTATGGATTAAAAAGAGAATAAATGGGGAATTTGATGAAAAATACTAATAAATAAAGAGTATACCCTAGACCAGTGGTTCTCAAACTTTTTTAGTCGCGGAACCCTTGTATAGCTAAAAATATTTTGAGGCACACCAACTATTGAAGCGATTTGGGAAACGACAAAAAATGAAAAAAATACAATTCTGATGCTCATTTGATTTCAATATACACTTTATTTCAGATCAATAAAATACAGTTTGATATTCAAATATCCTTACTTAGTATGATAAATGAAACTGTTTCGATGATGTTTTCATTATATGACCCTCAAATTCCTTGATGCTTGAAGTTTGCTTCTGTATTTGTTTTTCATGTAAGCATATGCGGAGAAAGAAGATTCACAGGGATAAGTCGATGTGAAACACACAAGTTTCTTCACTGCAACCTTGCCAACAATATTATTTCCTGAATATACCTGCATCCAGAACTCTTCTTGGCTTCCTTCACGGTATTTAAGTTTTAAATTGCTATCTTCGCTGATCTCAAGTAGATTTTGAAAAACTTCATTTGTCATTCCGACAGGTTTATTTTTGGGTCACACGAAAACTGGTCCATCATCCAGCTATATAAGTCATCTGAGTCAAGTCAGGAAAATAGTTTGCAATACTTTCTTCCAAACCTTCCAAATGAGCAATAACAATTTCAAAGAAGTTCGTTTGAGGATTGATTTCATTTGTTATAACAAATTCCTGTAATCGAGAGAAATTTGTGAGGTTCCTATTTTCAACACATGCTTTGAAAAATGTAACTTTTTTACGTAAGGCTTTGATTTTGTGCTCCTCCTTTGTCTTGAGCGAAGTGGTGGTTTTATTTATTATTTCGAAGATGTCTGAAAAGTATCCCAATTTTAGCAGCCAATTGACATCTTTTAATTCATAATCAGTGGATCTTTTAGTTCAAATAGTCTCCCTAAAAGTGTTCACCTCGATAGCCACCGGGCCTCTGCGTGGAGCAAAAGATTGAAGTGACCCATACCCATATCTTCAGCTGTGAGCTTTAAAAGGCGCGCTTGAAGCGGACGGCTCTTCACATGGGTAACTATTTTCACAAAACCATCCAATACGTCTTTCAAATCTTGCGGCATGTTTTAGTTGCCAAAGAATGGCGATGTAAGATACAATGACTGCTGGAGGCATTTTCTGTCACTACCTTTATTCTAAACACCGTCCGAAGAGACGAAGCACGACGTTCGAAGGTTTCTTCGGCCTTGTCGGCTAAACCAGGATGATTACTTTCCAAATGTCTTTTTAATTTAGATGGAACCAAATATGTCAAATATCGTGTCACCTGTCAAATGTCACAGTGTATTACAACTCTAATTTCATTTGTTGTGTCATCTACGGGTTTCTAGATCCTGTAGAACTGTTGTTTTGTTTCAAACTGTGAACTTCATAGAGCATCCTATGTTCGGTATTACAAAAATTAAAAATACGCCTCCAACTGGAAGAAAGTTAAGACAACATATTGATATACGAAGTAGAAAGATAATAAAAGAATTATGTCCAAAAAAAACCAAGAAATAAGTGAATTCCTTAGATATATTTGACATTAGGACGTCAATAAGAAAGAAAATTACTCACATTATTTTAAAAACGTAATTATTGGACAAATTCTACAGGGAGAAACAAAAAATTGACTAGAGGCAAGATCATTTTTTTATGATTTCGCAACAGCTGTGGCGTAAATGGTCATTGTGTTACGTCACCTGTCATGGTAACTGACAATTATTGTAGTGTCATTTGTTTCGTCATCTTTGGATTTCTAGATGTTTCAGATCTGTTATTTTGATTGAAACTATGAGTTGTTCGTAGATAATTTTGTGTTTGATTACCAATATTAACTGTATTAAAAATAAATGCCCGACTAGAAAAAAATTATCGATATAGAGATTAAAAAGAGAATAAGGGAAACTAAATTGAAAATGCTAATAAATAAGAGAATGCTCTAATAGATTTTACAGGTTAGAACGTGAATAAGCAAGAAAAAATTATCAAATTATTCCAAAAACTTGACAGGTGAACAAAAAGTTGACTATATTTTAGGCTAACCCATTTTTATGTGTAACCATTTTTTAGGATTTCTTGACGACTCTCTGCGTTAACTGTCATTGTGCCAAATTTCATGTCATTTAACAACTGTAATGTGTCTGTCAGCTGTCGTGGGGCTTGTCAACTGTCATTTTTTGTGCAATCTATGATTTTTTTCATGTTTCAAGGAGGTTGTTTTAAGCCAAACTACCATTTAATCATAAATATATTAAAAAATGTTAAATGTAAACCTCCAAACCACAAGAAAATTAATCGGAAAGTTGATAGGGATTTTGGGAAGTAAATAAATGAAACTATATAATAAACTGTCGTTTCCTAGTGATTTTCTTAACTAAAATCTGATTAACAATGGAAAACATTACATACTCCAAGTTTTTGGACGTATTTAGGGTTAACCTCTTGTTTTCGGCAATCATGGTTGGTTAAATAGGCAGAAACCTGTGTATTTTGTAGTTCACTTCGGATAAAAATTAGAATATGACTTGGAACTCATCTGAATAATAATTGTTATATTTATTTGCGCGATAAATCTAAATGTAACTTAACAAAATTTCATAGTATTGGATGTGAATTTAAGAGACAATTTTTTTACTTTCTCATAGTCATAGAAAGTAGACGAAACTTCAACTATTTTTCGATTTGTAAGTGTCAAACAGTTTCTACTTTATTAAAAAGAAATAACGAATAAAATTAGGTCTTTTTCATTGATTTTTGTCTATATAAAAGTTTATTACCACAGTTTTATATGAAATTACAAATTACCTTCAAAAAAATAAATTAGCAATAAAATAATTAGAGTTAGATGTTGATGGTTCGGATCTGATTCGATTCGGTGAATCGACTCAATGATTCTCGGATCTACGGATACGTCATCACTTTTTTTTTAATAAAGTACAAACACATCCTAAGAATTCACGTCTTTTTGGAGAAAAGGAATGAATACGGAAGCGCCCATAACTTTTTTATTTATTTTTTGTCAAGATTTCTTTAATTGGGTAAAACGATTCCTGCTACAAAATATGTGAACAAGGCAATTGTGTGTCGAATTATCACGGATGATTAATTTAACGGTGGGAGAAGAAGCGTATGTTTATATCGACTGATAATCTATTAAAACTTTGAGAATATGAGGAACGGAGAAATTTTTGGAAAGTACGTGAATGACTGTACATTTCATATCTATTAATAGAATATTTATAGGTTCAAAAAAGGGGAAGGATAACAGTTTTTGACTACATCGTTTAAAAAATATCTGGCGGTAATGTGGCTGGATATAAGTGTCTACTATACCACTTACCATGAAATGAGCACTACCAGTCGAGTAGGCGAAAATATTTATTCGTACTTTTCAAACAATAAACCGTTTCTTGAACCAGAATTGCACATTTCCTGTACACGGTGTATTTGAGACTGTTCTACACAACCAAAATCAATATTTTTAGTATTTTGTACACTGCTTCTTCTACCAGTACATTTCTTCATCCTATTTTATGTTATACAGGGACAAAACGGTGTTTAATCATAAAATTTTTTATATCTATACCAACTATTGACAATAAAATACCTACATTTAATTATGACGTAGAAAATAATGTTTCCGGTTAAGTTTTTTACTTTTTTTCTGTGAAAAACAGTGAGATATAACTACAGAGATATTTAATTCAGCCAATCTTCGTAACTGGAACGAATTCGTAGCACTTTTAATGCGACAAATTCGTTCTTTCGACGATTAGAGTGAAAATATCTCGAGCATTATAAGTGGTACCCGTATTCTTAACCTTATGTCATCATTAAATAATCTATACTTTAAGTTATAATCAGATCATGAACTTTTGTATTTTTATACAAAACATCTCATGAAGAAACAGGCTCAACGTTTTTACTTTTAAGTTTTTCGTTGTTCTTAGGTAAGTATGTACATGTTAATGAATCAGCTCAGTTCAAAAACTCCCTGTTACTTGAGTATAGTGTCGAGAAATCAACAAATTTCTATCTTCGAGGCTCTTTGACGGCTGTAAATTCCTCAAAGGCAAGTCAAAACAATTATCTGTTGCATATATGGAATTTTCATTGTTGTCAAGTTGTATCTTTATTTCCTTGATCTTATGATTATCAGCATAACCTGAATTCTCTTAATTGCAATCGTAAATTTAGACGTCTTGCTTAAATGTCGGCCACAGGCGTATTTACATATCGGCAACATTGTCACATTGTAGATTTTATCTATAAATAAGGAATTTTGAATTGCTAAGTTGTCCTTAAAGATCTACGATCTGTATTTCAAGGTTATTTTCAATGTTTGAAGTTTATTACCGAAGTAAAAGACAAAGCAACCGTTCGTCCCCCCGTGTTCGCCACACTTCAGTGTTGTCAAGTTGTCGCTTTATTATCTTGATCTGCTATAAAACACATAAGTGTATCAAGAACAAGAAAACTATCAGTACGATCCGATTTCACTTAATTACAACTGTAAATATGGCCTTCTTGTCAAAGATCTTACTTAAATGCTGGTCACGGGCGTATTTATATAGCGGCAACACTGTTACATTGTAGATTTTGACTGTAAATAAGGAATTTTAAATGTTAAATTGTCCTGGAAGATCCTGACTTATGATCTACATTTGAAAGTTATTTTCAATGTTAAAAGTTTATTATCGGAATAAAAGACAAAGCAACTGTTCGTCTCGTGTACGTGGATGTTCTAGCCACTCTTCAGTGTTGCCAAGTTGCAAAGATCTATCGCGGACAAGAAAACTGATCAGTATGATCTGATTTTATTTAATTACGACGTAAATATGTACAATTTGTCAAATATCTTGCTTAAATGTAGATGACAGGCGTCTTTATACAGTGACAGCACTTTTACAGTGTAGATTTTATCTGTAAATAAGGAATTTTAAATGCTAATTTGTCCTGAAAGATCTACGTTCTACATTTGAAGATTACTTTCAATGTTTGAAGTTTATTAAACGAGATAAAACACAAAGCAACTGTTTGTCTCGTGTACGAGGATGTTCTAGCCACCCTTCAGTGTTGCCAAGTTATTTCTTTATTTTGTTGATCTGTGACAGACAAGAAAACTGTTAGTGTGATGTGAATTCACTTTATTCTAGATATAAATACTGATTTTTTGTCAAATATCGGTCACAGGCGTATTCACATAGCGGCAAGACTGTCGCATTGTTGATTTTGTCTGTAAATAAGGAATTTTGAATGTTAATTTGTCCTTAAAGATCTACGACCTATATTTAAAGGTTATTTTCAATGTTTGAAATTTATTATCGAAATAAAAGACTAAGCAACTGTTCGTCTCGTGTACGTGGATGTTCTAGCCACTCTTCAATGTTGTCAAGTTGTATCCTTATTGTCCTGATCTCCTACAAAGCGAAGAGATCTATTACAGACAAGAAAACTATCAGTACGATCTGATTTCACCTAATTACAACTGTAAATATGAACTTCTTGTAAAATATTTTGCTTAAATGTATGCCCCAGGCGAATTTACATAGCGGCATCACTGTTACATTGCAGATTTTATCTGTAAATAAGGAATTTTGAATTATAATTTGTCCTGAAAGATCTACGATGTATATTTCGAAGTTATTTTCAATGTTTGAAGTTTATTATTGAAATAGGAGCCAAAAAAAGTCTTCTAACTAACCGCCGGTGTTGTCAAATTGTGGATTTATGACAAATATCTTGTTTGTGGGGTTTTTGAACCGACCAATTCATATATAGCGTACGGCGTTCTATCGTGAACGCCACCAAACGTAACTAAACCTTTTTATTCAGTTCGTATCTGCTTCAAATTTAAGTATTATAAGCCACAATGATATTTAGGATAATTTATATGTAGAATTGCATGGATCTTATACGGCATATTTTTATTTAAACCCTTAACCGTATACCTACTTTATTTCGAAACAAATTTTGAGATTTTTATATGTTTATTTTCGTATATTTATGATCAGTAATCATCAAAGATTTGAATAAAATAACCTCAAATGCTTAGATGTGTTTTATTGCCCCGATAAGTTTATAATATAACTTGATACTCGAAGTAAACAATTTTAGGGAAATTTTTCGTTAATGAAATTTATGTTGGTCACATTTTTGGTAACAATACTGTTAATTGTCTACGAAATTCAACTATATTGGTGTAATATATGTGTGTATCGAGCGCATAAACCAAAGCTCCTAGGATCTATTGCCCGCTTAACCCTTAATATTTTATAGAAAAAGTAAAATAACAATAGGTAGGGCTTATTCAATAATGTAGCACTCTACACTATCATAACTATAGCAGAATACATTTTGCACAATACATTTGCAAAACGTAGAATTCAATAAGACTATAACCATGTTATTTGGTATTAGATGTAATAAGAACATCAAACAAGGCTACAAAGCAAAGGTAAATGTATGGAAGATGTAGACATTTTGTGAAAGAACTGACCGATCGACTATTATTCAAAAAACATAGAAATAGATTAGGACTGAACATTGTATTTGGTAATAAATGTAGTGTTACGATAAATATACTGGCCTAACTTTTATGACTAATTATTCTGTTTTATTGTAGAAATTTCGGTGGAAGTCTAGAACCAAAATTATGGTGAATGAGCCGGCCAAGCTTCTCGATCTTTCGATGCTGTTCTAGTATATCAGGATTTCGTATATAAATACAACATTTTTATATGGAGGGCAGTTAATTCGGACGACGCGCTCGCGATAAAATGTTACGTTCGCTTTTTAATAAATTATGTATGTTTAGTGAAAATAAATAAAAATCAGTCATTGTGCTTTTTAATGAATTAAGATAAGAACAAGACATTATAAATTAAAGACTTAACAATTAATAAATTCACAACAAATGGTGTCAGAGTGGGATCGAACATAAATTAGACTTATAATAATAATACAAGTGAATACGTAAAATAAATTGTGAAAATGGCTACGATTTATGAGCTGACAGTGACTAATTTAAGAAGACATCTTGAAGACAGAGAATTATCTTCCACCGGAAAAAAGGCTGAGTTAGTCCAACGACTAAAGAACGCTTTGCTAGAAGAAGGACTAGATCCAGAGACTTATATATTTGAAGACAAACATGATGCTGTCATCTCGTCGATTTCGAAATTGGAGAACAAAGTATCCGGCGACATCGCTTCTTTAGAAAGCAAAGTTTCTAACGAGATTTCTTCGCTGGAAAGCAAAGTCTCTGCTAACATCTCTTCGGAAATCTCTAAAGTCACTTCTGAGATGTCTGCCCTCGACGATAGAATATCTTCGTTAAAAAATCAAGTTGCTGCCGATATGTTGGCCTTCGAAGAAAAGATTAAAGAGATGGAAAGGAAGATGGAAGAAACAGGGACAGCAGAGAGAGGTAACAATCCGATTACAGTGGAGAGAAAAGAAGACGAGACGAAATTTAAGTTGGAGACACGGCCGAAATTTGAAGGAAGTGGAGGTTCTGTCCATGTGAAAGTCCCAACTTTCGACGGAAAATCATCATGGAACAACTACATGAAACAGTTCGAATCAGCCGCAAGAGCAAATGGATGGTCTGAAAAAGAAAAGGCTGTAAACCTGACTATCGCCCTTCGAGGAGATGCCTTAGATGTGCTTCAGACCATAGCCGTAGAGGAGACCGATGATTTCGAACAACTGAAGAAGAGGTTAAATATGCGATATGGCCACGAACATTTGGAGCATGTATATCGGTCACAGCTTAAAAATCGTAGACAGAAGAAAGATGAGGCTCTTCAAGAATATGAGGTAGATATTGCCAGATTAGTACGATATGCTTATCCAACAGCTCCCGAAGACATGATGGAAAAATTGGCCGTTCAAACGTTTATTGATGGTCTTCGTGATCATGAAATGCAGAGAACACTACGATTAGCTCGTCACAAGACGCTGGTCGATGTCTTATCCGCCGCCCTCGAATACGAGTCAGCTACGCAGGCCTCTGGAGGATACAGTAAAGTTAGGACTGTAAAAGAGGAAGGAGATGAAGATAAACTTGACCAGCTCGTTAATATGATGAAAATTATTACATGCAAGAAAACGAAGACCATAAAATCAAGAAACTCACCATCAGGAAAACCAGAACGAGTTGGCTTTAGGGGAGCAGCTTCGACCCGGAACTTTTCCAAAGACCCTCTTATACTAATAGCTTCTTTGAAATGTCGTGAAGATAGTGTATATGTAGATGGAGAAATAAATGGTAAAAGACATACGTTGTTGGTGGATACCGGAGCGACCAGAACCATTATACGTCCAACAGTTATAAACAGCCGAAAGAAACTGTTACCAACGAGGTTGCGACTTCGGACCGCTACAGGTGAAAATGCCAACATTCATGGAGAAATCCAGGTACAATTGGGAATTGGAGCAGAAAAGTTTGTCCATACTGTTATAGTTGCTGACATCGAAGAGGATGTTATATTAGGAATGGACGTAATGAATATGCATGGATTCCAATTGGATTTTAAGAATAAGGTAATCAAAGTTGGCAACGAGGAGGTATTTCTCCATCCACATAATGACAACACTGTGCAAGCAGCCATTATAGAAGATACAGTCGTGCCTGCGAGAAGCGAAACGATCATAGTAGCGCGACTACAGGGAATTGTAGACGAAGGGAGACCTGTTATGATGGAGCCTTGGAACCACGACGATGAGGTTGGCCGTGGAATCATAATTGGAAAGGAATTGGTGACTTCGGCTAAAGAAATTCCTGTGAGACTTATCAATGTCAACGACTACCCAGTGACCATAAAGAAAGAGACAAAAGTAGGAACTTGTGTACCTGTGACATCCATAATTCGTCAGGCGACAACATCTGATAATTCCAACGACAAATTCGACCAAATGGTTGCAGTTGCAGGACAGTCTCTAAATCAGATGGAGAAAAGGAAATTAAGGGAATTTCTTCGGCAGTATCGTGATATTTTCGTACCGAAAGGAGGAAAGACGGGAAGAACTACCGTTGTTAAGCATAAAATTGATACTGGTAATGCTAAGCCAATTCGTCAAACAGCTCGACGATTACCACAGGCGAAGAGAGAGGAAGCTGAAACGATTGTTCAGGAAATGAAGAAAGACGGGGTGATAGAACCTTCTACGAGTCCATGGGTCTCTCCGGTGGTCCTGGTTAAGAAGAAAGACGGAACGACGAGGTTCTGTGTGGATTACCGTTTGCTGAACAACGTTACCAAGAAAGATAGTTATCCTCTGCCTCGGATCGATGACACATTGGACACATTGGCTGGAAGTAAATTGTTTTCTACTTTAGATTTGAAGTCTGGATACTGGCAGGTAGAAATGGACCCAGTCGATAAAGAAAAGACAGCCTTCACCACAGGATCTGGATTGTGGCAATTCAACGTTATGCCATTTGGACTTTGTAATGCTCCTGCGACATTTGAGAGGCTTATGGAAAATGTGTTGAGAGGGTTATCTTGGAAAACATGCCTGGTTTATTTAGATGACATAATCGTCTTGGGGGAGACATTCGAAGATCATTTGAGGAATTTAGAAAACGTTTTTAATCGACTTAAAGCTGCCCAATTGATGCTAAACCCCAAGAAGTGCCAGCTATTTCAAGGTAAAGTCAATTATCTGGGTCATATAGTCAGTAAAGAAGGAGTGGCCGTGGATAAGGGAAAAATCGATTCCATTAAGGAATGGCCAAAACCAACTGACAAACATCAAGTGAAAAGTTTTCTTGGACTATGTACTTACTACCGGAGGTTTATTAAGAAGTTTGCAGATATCGCTAAGCCATTAACGCGACTTACAGAGGAAGCAAGAGAATACCGCTGGGATATAGACTGCCAAAATGCCTTTGAAACGTTGAAAAAGCATTTAATAACAGCACCAATTTTGGGGTATCCACTGCCAGAAGGAGAGTTCATCTTAGATACGGATGCAAGTAATGTGGGAATTGGAGGAGTGCTGTCTCAGATTCAAGGAGGACAGGAACGAGTCCTCGGATATTTTAGTAAAGTTCTTTCAAAACCTGAGCGGAATTATTGCGTCACGAGAAGAGAACTTCTAGCAGTAGTTAAATCAGTAGAGCACTTCTATCAATACCTCTATGGAAGGAAGTTTTTAATCCGAACCGACCATGCCGCCCTTAAGTGGTTGATGCAGTTTAAGAATCCAGAGGGTCAGATAGCCAGGTGGATCGAACGACTCCAAGAATACGATTTTAAGATTGAGCACCGAGCCGGAGTTAGCCACAGAAATGCTGATTCTCTTTCCAGAAGGCCATGCCCCGCAGAGTGTTCCCACTGCAACAAAACGGAATCCAAGGAAGCAGCAGTGCTAAGAACGACGATTGTCAACGACGACTGGACGCCTACTAAGATAAGGGAAGAACAAGAGAGAGATCCAGTTATACAGAAAATCCGAAAATGGAAAGAGGAAAACCGTCGACCACCTTGGCAGGAAATATCAAACCTATGCTCAGTAGTTAAGACGTATTGGGCCCAGTGGGACTCATTTATCATCGAAGATGGCTTGCTTAAACGAGTCCTGGAAAATGATGACGGTTCAGAGAAGAGAAGACAGTTGGTGATCCCAAAGAGCAGAATAGCCGAAGTACTTCGTCAGTTACACGACAGTCCATCGGGAGGGCATTTTGGTGTAAGGAAAACCCTTCAGCGAATTCGGGAACGGTTTTATTGGATGAACAGTTCCGACGATGTAAAAGACTGGTGTAAGAAATGTACTATTTGTGCCACGAGTAACGGGCCTTACCGAAAAAGGAGAGCTCCTATGAGACAATATAATGTTGGAAGCCCGTTTGAAAGAATAGCTTTGGACATCGCTGGGCCATTTCCAGAAAGTGAAAATGGAGGCAAGTACATGCTGGTAGTAATGGATTACTTCAGTAAGTGGGTCGAGATTTACGCACTTCCAGACCAGAAGGCCGCCACCGTTGCAGATAAGTTGATCCAAGAATATATCAGCCGATTTGGAGTGCCTTTGGAGATCCATAGTGACCAAGGCAGGAACTTCGAAAGCGATCTATTCCAAGGAATATGTGATAGACTAGGCATGAAGAAAACAAGAACTACAGCATATCATCCGCAATCTGATGGTATGGTAGAACGGATGAATAGGACAGTTGGCAAATATTTGACAAAGATGGTGTCCGATCATCAGCGAGACTGGGACCAATACCTTCCGTTCTTCACAATGGCCTACAGATCTGCTGTTAACGAATCAACAGGCCAGACACCAGCGAAAGTCCTATTCGGACGCGAAATGCGACTACCTTGTGATCTAGAGTTTGGGTGTCGACCTGGAGAAGATGTAGCAGGTGAAGATTATGTGATCGAATTACGAAGAAGAATGGACGATGTACATGAGTTGGTCCGTTCCCACCTTCAGATCGCTAGCGACCGAATGAAGAAACGGTACGATACACAAGCCGAAAAGGGTTGCTTTAAGAAGAACGACAAAGTATGGCTGTATAATCCCAAGAAGCGAAAAGGTTGTTCTCCCAAATTGCAGCAGTTTTGGGAAGGTCCATACCTCATCATGGAGAAGATCAACGATGTCATCTACCGAATAAGCAAGATTCCGAGGGGAAAGCCGATGATAGTACACCATAACCGGTTGGCATCTTTCGAAGGTGACCACGACGTAGATGAAGAAGTAGAAGTAAACCAAGTCCAAGATGTGTCTGACCTCACGTTTGAGGAATTCATGGGTGCCTATGGAGGTACCGGTAAAGCGAGACATGGTGTTACCACTGAAGAAAAGCAAGATCTACTCGCGCTCCCCGATGACTACTCGCTGGCCCTTACCATCCCGGCCAGTATCAAAGACGCACCAGGGTTGGCATCCGTCTTTCGAAGGAAGTTTGGTCGAGTTGCAGAACTTCAATGCCAAGTGCCAGCGTCCGGTAAAACCTTGAAACTCCAAGATGCATCACGTTACCTTTTCTACCTGGTAACAAAAGACACTGCCCGTGACCAACCTACCTACCGAGATGTATGGGAAGCCTTACTTCAATTGAGAGGGCACGTACTAGAGTCCGACGTGCAAAAGTTAGCCATGCCAAAGTTGGAGTGCCGCCAATTAGATTGGAGGGTTATCCGAAATATGGTGGAGGAGATCTTTAAAGACACCGAAGTCCAGGTGTTAGTCTGTTGCAATCCGCATAGTTACTGGTGCGGAGAGAAAACCGTCCCTTGTCATTTTTATACAACTGGAAGTTGTAAAAGAGGGTCCAGTTGCCGATACCAGCATACAGTTCCGGTTCCAGTCCCGACAAGGTTCCAGGAGGAACCATCTTTTAAGAGGGGGGCAATGTTACGATAAATATACTGGCCTAACTTTTATGACTAATTATTCTGTTTTATTGTAGAAATTTCGGTGGAAGTCTAGAACCAAAATTATGGTGAATGAGCCGGCCAAGCTTCTCGATCTTTCGATGCTGTTCTAGTATATCAGGATTTCGTATATAAATACAACATTTTTATATGGAGGGCAGTTAATTCGGACGACGCGCTCGCGATAAAATGTTACGTTCGCTTTTTAATAAATTATGTATGTTTAGTGAAAATAAATAAAAATCAGTCATTGTGCTTTTTAATGAATTAAGATAAGAACAAGACATTATAAATTAAAGACTTAACAATTAATAAATTCACAACAGTAGTATGAAGGTCAAATGAGGCTAAAGTGGGTGATCGACGTGCGAGCCATAATACCGCAGTTTTAAGAACGACGGTTTTACTCGCGGCTCGTTGGTGCTGATCGACTAGCGAGCAAAACGGTCATTGTCAACCGTCCACAGCTAACATTATTGTGTTCAGACGAGCCAAGTAAAAAATAAAACAAACTGACGAGCCGCGAGCCAGGCTCGTAGGTATATAAAACCGCGGTATTGCAATGATACACTGACGAGCTTTATCGACGAGCCACAAAACCGCAGTTTTACTCGCCTGTCGATCATGACCTTAAGAAGAAAAGATAAATGAGTGCAAAAGGCCAGAAAACGGTTATTTAGGACTTCCATTTGAACGTACATAATGACAATTTGTGATTCACAAATCACAACGGTAAATTAATGCTGTGAGCATTTTGTTTGGTACTCCAGATAGTATGAAGGTCAATTAAGGCTCGGTAAAGATTATATAGGACTTTTATTTGGACTTACGCCGAGACATCTCGTGACAAAACCGACTGTTGCACTAACAAATAAGGCTCCAAACTAAAGATAAATGAGTGGGAAGATGTATCAGACCAGGTAATAATTATTTAGGACTTTTATTTGGACTAACATCTAGACATTTTGTGATAGAACTGCCTAAAGTACTAAGATTCATAAAACAGAAGTAAATTAATACTGTGGCCAATTTTGTTTGGTCCTCCGTGTAGTATGAAGATCAAATATTGGCCAGATAATGATTATTTTGGATTTACATCTAGAAATTTTGTGACAGAACCGACTGTTGCCCTAAAATTTACAAAATATAGAAGTAAATTAAGACTGTTGCATTTTATTTCGTATGTCAGGTAGTATGAAGGTTAAATAAGGCTCGGTAATGATTATTTATGACTTTTACTTGGAATTTCGTCGAGACATTTCGTGACAAAACCGACTGTTCCACTAAGATTGACAAAAAAATGGAAGAAAATGAAGACTGTGTTCATTTTATTTGGTAATCCATTAGTATGAAGGTTAAATAAGGCTCCAAACGAGAGATAAATGAGTGACATCGAGATATTTTGTGATAGAACTGTCTAATGCAATAATATTTACAAAACATATAAGTAAATTAAGACTGTAATCACGTTATTTGGTGTTTTATGTAGTATAAAGGTCAAATAAAGCTTAAACGAAAAGGTAAATGAATGTGAAGATGTAAATTGATCAGATAATGATTATCTTGGACTTACACCTAGAAATTTTGTGACAGAACCGACTGTTACACTAAGATTTACAAAATATAAAAGTAAATTAAGGCTGTGGCATTTTATTTGGTACTCCAGGTAGTATGAAGCTCAAATAAGGCTCAGTAATGGTTATTTAAGACTTATTTGGACTTACGTAGACATTTCGTGACAAAACCGGCAGTTGCACTAAGATTTACAAAACATAGAAGAAAATGAAAACCGTGTCCACTTTATTTGGTAATCCATGTAGTATGAAGATCAAATAAGGCTGCAAACGAAAGATAAATGAGTGAGATCGAGATATTTTGTGATAGAACTGCCTAATACACTAATATTGACAAAAGATAGAAGTAAATTAAGACTGTAACCATATTATTTGGTGCTCTATATAGTATGAAGGTCAAGTAAGGCTCTAAAGATAAGATAAATGAGTGGGAAGATGTAAAATGGCCAGATAATCATTATTTTGGACTTACATCTAGAAATTTTGTGACAGAACCGACTGTTGCACTAAGATTTACAAAGTATAGAAGTAAATTAAGACTGTGGCATTTTATTTGGTACTCCAGGTAGTATGAAGCTCAAATAAGGCTCATGCCTTGGTTAATTGGTTATTTAAGACTTATTTAAACTTACGTAGAGATATTTCGTGACAAAACCGGCAGTTGCACTAAGATTGACAAAGCATAGAAGAAAATGAAGACTGTGTCCACTTTGTTTGTTAATCCATGTAGTATGAAGATCAAATAAGGCTCTAAACGAAAGATAAATGAGTGAGATCGAGATATTTTGTGATAGAACTGCCTAATACACTAATATTGACAAAAGATAGAAGTAAATTAAGACTGTAACCATATTATTTGGTGCTCTATATAGTATAAGGGTTAAATAAGGCTCTAAAGATAAGATAAATGAGTGGGAAGATGTAAAATGGCCAGATAATCATTATTTTGGACTTACATCTAGAAATTTTGTGACAGAACCGACTGTTGCACTAAGATTTACAAAGTATAGAAGTAAATTAAGACTGTGGCATTTTATTTGGTACTCCAGGTAGTATGAAGCTCAAATAAGGCTCATGCCTTGGTTAATTGGTTATTTAAGACTTATTTAAACTTACGTAGAGATATTTCGTGACAAAACCGGCAGTTGCACTAAGATTGACAAAGCATAGAAGAAAATGAAGACTGTGTCCACTTTGTTTGTTAATCCATGTAGTATGAAGATCAAATAAGGCTCTAAACGAAAGATAAATGAGTGGGATCGAGATATTTTGTGATAGAACTGTCTAATACACTAATATTGACAAAAGATAGAAGTAAATTAAGACTGTAACCATATTATTTGGTGCTCTATATAGTATAAGGGTTAAATAAGGCTCTAAAGATAAGATAAATGAGTGGGAAGATGTAAATTGGCCAGATAATCACTATTTTGGACTTACATCTAGAAATTTTGACAGAACCGACTGTTGCACTAAGATTTACAAAATGTAAGTATATTAAGACTGTGGCATTTCATTTGGTACTTCAGGTAGTATGAAGTACCGCCTAATGCACTAATATTTACAAAACTTAAAATTAAATTTAGACCGTAATCGCGTTCTTTGGTGCTCTATGTAGTATGAAGGTCAAATAAGGATTCATAGAAAAGATAAATGAGTCATAAGATCTAACATGTCAAATAATGGTTATTTAGGACTTATATTGAGACATCTTACGCAAAGAAAATGCAAAAAACTTTTTTTTATTAGATCTTCATAGTGTGTTAAAAAACAAAACAATAATTACAAGAAAATTCTTTTTATTAGAACCATACAGTATAATAATAACAAAATAGTTTTGCCTTAAAAAAAGTGATGATATAAATGCCTTATGCGAGTCCTATGCTATCGATCAACGACTGTACTTTTGCGATGTATTCTTCCTTGGCTTTGTCTTTGTCGACTCCTTTCCTGGAGTTCCAAGAGTCCCATTTGGCTTTTCCTTTAAGGTCCAATAGTCCAGGTCGGGCTACAACAAAAATAATAAAATAAGTATCGTCGTAAAATGTAGAAGAACTCTTTGGAAGGTTTAGACAAAAAGGAAACGTCAAAAATTACCTGTGTTTATGTCTCCTTCGGTAGCTTGTTTGAACAATCCGTAAATTTCTAATAGATCATTGTCAGTTGGCTTACTTTTAAGGTTCTTGATATCGTCAGCAGCTTTTTGGAATCTCTGCAAAAAAAATATCAAATTTTATATGTTTATTTGAATCAAGGTACGAAAAACTGGATATCTTGGCCATATCCTGAGAGGAAAAAAATATGCAATCTCTTAACTAATTATCCAAGGAAATATTGAGGGCCAGGGAGGAGTAGGTCGCAAACAAATGTCGTGGTTATGAAATATAAAAAAAACTGGAAAGGCCTAGGTAAAATTCATGTCATCAGATTTCAGAGCAGTGTTAAGTAAAAATGTAGGCTCACAGATAAAAAAATAATAAAGTAGACATATAGAAGTGCGTGGATCAATCGAAGCTGAAGCAGTTAATAATTCATTTCATTCAAAATTCAAATTAGAAAAAATAAAAAAAAAACTAAATAAGTATATCATTAGGAACTTTATTTTCGAAAGAAATAATGTCCGTAGAGTCTCTGGAAATATCAGCAGAATGTTTGGAAACATCAGAAGAAACTTTTGAAATATCACAAGAAACTTTCCAACGATGAAAGCCATTTCGAAATCGACGAAATGGCAACAGTATGCTTGTCCCCAAATACACACGTTTCTGGCTCAAAACTCTTTTTCCAGGGCGTCCTTCAGCCTTGTACTAATTCAGCCTTTTTCTCCTCCAAATTTAATTGTCTATCTTCTAATTCCCGTTGTAAATCTGTCACTTTCAAATCACTAAGTCTCGTAGACATTTTTCACAGATTATTTAGTCTTCTAAGAGTAACATTAAAACACGATGAATTTATAGTCCAGCTCATTCTTCGAAATATTTCTGGAACTCTCGTGTCGTCAGGACAGTCGGAACTCCGAGAAGGTTTGATCAGAGGCGTAGCAAGGGCTGGCGTAATACTATGAAGTTAAAGTAGTATTTTATTGGAATTTGGATTAAAAAACAAAACTTATGTTTTTACTTAATTTTGAAGAAAATTGAAGCATCAAAAAGCATTAAAAGGACACGAAATTTAGTAAAATTGTAAGTAGATGAATTCAATAATGAATATAAAATAGGAATAGCAAAATTATTACGCAACTTGGCGCGAAATGCCGTAGATTAGACATGGAAAATCATCAAAGATAACATATTTAACACAAAAAAAAACAAGAAACATTTGTCTTACAGAAAGCTCTTCTTAAAGAATTATTTTGTACATTTCGTCTTGCGTAAAGGACAGAACATGATAAATATTACATTTTTTACTTTCATGGTAGAGTCAGAGAATATAAGACTTTTGTACGCTGCCTTGTGAGTGGTAAAATATGCGGATACGTTTTGTTTGCCCTTAGATTTAAGTTTGTATACACCTGCGCTTGCCTGATGATAGGCAATAACCTTTAAATCTCGATGACATGCGGGTGTTTAAGATTTCAAATACAAAAATCGACAAAAAAGATACGGTGTTAAAGTGTAGCAAGGAATGGAACACTGTTTCTGAAAGGCAAAGAATCAGGAATAGGAAATTGGAGTAAAGTGATAACAGGAAGAAAATATTGAGATGTATCAGGAAAAAAACATCAATTGTTGTGAATTTACAAAAAAATAAAGAATAATCTAACTTGATAAATTGGATAATAACATTTGTACCTTAATATAATAGCTATGTCAACATTCATAACACTACCAAAAAAACCAAATGCAAAAGAATGCCAAGACCACGGGATAATAAGTTTAATGAATCATACGCTCAAAATATTTTTAAAAATTATACACAACAAACTTGAGCAGGACATAAGTGACACACAATTTGGATTTAGAAATGCACTGGGAACGAGGGAAGCCCTGTTCGCTGTGAATGTACTTGTGCAAAGGTGCATGGATTTCTTGGATTACAACACAGCCTTCGATAAGGTCAGACATAACCGTCTTATCGAATTACTTGAAAAGAAAAACTTAGATATGAGAGATATTCAGGATCATTAGCGCTATCTATTATAATCAGATCGTTGTGTTAAAAGAAAACAACGTCTTTTCAAATGAAATACAGATTGAGAGGGGCATCAGGCAGGGCTGTGTCCTGTCTCATACTCGGTTCAATTTGTATTCAGAGGAAATAATCCAGGAAGCACTAGAAGAACTAACTATGGGAATAAAAGTAAATGGCCGACCAATCAATAATATACGGTTTGCCGACGACACTATTTTATTAGCGGAATGTCTTGAGGATTTACAACAAATGGTTGACAGAGTGGTAGAAGTCAGTGAAGAAAACGGACTGTCCCTAAACACAAAAAAGACACAATTTATGGTAATTACAAAAGCCCAACAGCGCCAAGAAAACATATAACAATACATGGAGAACAAATTAAAAAAGTTGAAAAATATAAATATCTGGGTACAATAATTAACGAAAATAATGAGTACACAGAAGAGATTAAGGCAAGAATAGGACAGGCAAGAAATTCTTTCAACAAACTGAAAAAAGTACTCTGCAGCAGGGACATTTCATTCAATTTCTTTAAAGATAAGACTTCTGATATGCTACGTGTTTTCCGTATTATTTTATGGGTTGTAGGCTTGGACATTAAAGAAAGATGTTTCGGACAGATTAGAAGCCTTCGAGTTATGGGTCTACAGAAGGATATTAAGAATAAGTTGGGTGGATAGAGTCACGAATGTCGAGGTGTTGAGAAGAATTTGAAACGATAAAGAGGTTTTAAATACAATTAAAGTCAGACAACTGCAATATCTGGGACATGTCATGAGAGGCGAGATCGGTCTCGAGAAAGACGCATCTCCTGGTTAAACGATTTAAGAGCTTGGTTTAACTGCACTTCTGCTGGCCTCTTTAGAGCAGCGGTATCGAAAGTGCGAATTGCCATGATGGTTACCAACCTTCTTAGAGGAGATGGCACATGAAGAAGAAGATAATAGCTAAATACGGATCTTTGGTTTGAGAGAGTTGTTTATATATTGGTACATCCTGTATACTATATTAACATATAATTTATAAACTGAAATATGGTTGAATGCTCGAATATATGAACTTTAATGAAATAAAAGGCAGATATCGAGAACAGTTTTTTATTAAATCTTGCCCTGAGCAAGATATCTGCCTTTTATTTGATTAAAGGTCTTATAATTAATATTTCTTCTTTGTCGACACTTCTTATAACTTCAGGAATGTCGAACAGTAAAATTTTCGATCTAAAAAATATTCCACGAGCTATAATGATCAGCTAAGGTATGAATATAGCCTAAAACCGGACCCAAAGCTAATTACAGGAAAATTTACCATTTTACATTTCCAATTCTATTGACAGCTTTTTTTATGAACTAATACCACTGTAATTACATTTACTTTTATTTGCCTTCATTTTATGTATGTGCACCTAATCGTTCATGTTAATATTCTTGTTTACACAGTTTACGTCATTTTATGGAAGTTTCTTATGGAGTTTTTTTCGTAGATTATTTTGTAATCAATGTTAATATGTTCAATTATGTTGTTGCTAGTAAAATGCAAACAAAAAGTGTTATTTTTTATTGGAGAATTTATTATAAATTTTGTTCCATTTTTAAATACTCTTTATATCGTATTAAAACAATTTTCTTGTGAAATTTCTCTGTAACCTACTTTATATCAATAGGAATTAGCCACAATTTTAATTGAAAATACGTTAATCTTGATTTTTCGATTTCTACTTTTTCAAAATACGAATTTAAAAGTTTTTAATTTCCAAGCAGTGGTGGAAGAAAAATAGAACAGGTATTAAATATTTTATTTAATAAAGTAATTGATGAAGGAAAGATTCCTCAAGAATGGTACAACTCCGAAATCATTTTACTATTCAAGAAAGTAGACAAAGCAAACATCGAGAATTACCGACCAATATCCTTGCTCTCACATCTGTATAAATTACTAACTAAAATCATAACCAACCGCCTAACACATAAGCTCGATTTCTATCAACCTATCGAGCAGGCTGGATTCAGAAAACATTTTAGTACCAGAGACCACTTGCACACCGTAAGAACAGTGATAGAAAAATGCACCGAGTATAATGTTCCAATTCATACGGCGTTCGTCGATTTCCATAAAGCATTCGATTCCATTGAATTATGGGCAGTGCTTGAATCTCTAGAAAATGCACGTATAGATTCAAGATACACTAACATAATTAAAAACATATATGAAAATGCTACCATGCAGATAAAGCTGGACGAAAGCACAAAAACTAATCCCATAAGACTACAACGGGGAGTAAGACAAGGAGACACCATCTCTCCCAAACTATTTACCCTTGCTCTAGAAGACACTTTTAAGAAACTAGAATGGAACAATAAGGGTATCAACGTCGACGGATCATACTTAAACCACTTGCGATTCGCAGATAACATAGTTTTAATAGCCGATAATATCCAAGAACTAAATGATATGTTACAACAATTAAATGCAGTTTCAGGAGCGGTAGGCTTAAAAATGAACTAAAGCAAAACAAAAATACTGAGCCGAGACCAGACAAATATAACAACACAAAATCATACCATAGAAAATGTTGAACATTATGTATATCTAGGTCATGTTATCAAACTAGGAAAACCAAATCAAGATGCTGAAATTAAAAGAAGAACACAACTGGCATGGGGCGCTTTCGGCAAATTAGCATATATCTTGAAAAACACCTCCACTCCTGTAAACTTAAAGAAAAATATGTATAACACATGCATACTATCAGTTTGTACTTACGGCTTGGAGACAGTAGCCCTTACCAAAAAATCTGCTAAAAAATTAGAAACAACGCAAAGAGCAATGGAACGAATCATGCTTGGAATATCACTAACAGACAAGATTAGAAACACCGAGATAAGACGTAGAACGAAGATTAGGGATATTGTGGAAGAAATTGCATGAATGAAATGGCGCTGGGCAGGTCACGTAGCCCGATATAATGACAACAGGTGGACACGGAGAATTCTAGAATGGAGATCAAGGACGACAACAAGAAGCATGGGAAGACCTCAAAAAAGATGGATAGATGACATAAGAACAGTGGCAGGCAAACAGTGGATTAGATTGGCGCAAGATAGAGAAAGATGGAAGCAAATGGTAGAGACCTACATTCAGGAGTGGATGGAAAATGGTTGACAAAGAAGAAGCAGAAATTAAAATATCAAAATAAGCGTATTTCCAATTCAAATTGTGGTTACTTCCTATTAAATACTGTAGATAAATTCCCTTCGTTTAGATTTTAGTTTTTATTTATTTATTTAGTTTTTTTTATTATTTTTTCTAATTTGAATTTTGAATGAAATGAATTATTAACTGCTTCAGCTTCGATTGATCCACGCACTTCCATATGTCTACTTTATTATTTTTTTCTCTGTGAGCCTACATTTTTACTTAACACTGCTCTAAAATCTAATAACACGAATTTTACCTAGTCCTTTCCGACAGTCTTTAAAACATATCATCTTCTTCTTGTAATGCACCTGTAGTGTGTTGGACCAGACGTCAATCTTTTGCGGCATGTGAAAGTTCTCCACTGTTATAGTATGGGGACTCTACTGACTCAGAAATCGTATTTAAATTATACTCTTCTTCATGTACCATGTCCTTTCAGAACGTTGGTTACCATCATAGCTATCTTAATTTTATTCACTACAACCCTAAATAGCATGCTTGTATCAACACCATACCAATCTCGCAAGTTCTTCAACCATGAGGTTCTTCTTCATCCTGGACTGCGTTTGCCTGCTATTTTTCCTTGCATGATATTTTGTAACAACCTATATTTGGGACCTCTCATTACATGTCCGAAATACTCCAGCTTTCTCTGCTTGATGCTTATTATGATCTCAGTAGTCTTGCT
Organism: Diabrotica undecimpunctata; assembly: GCF_040954645.1. Classification (NCBI taxonomy): domain Eukaryota; kingdom Metazoa; phylum Arthropoda; class Insecta; order Coleoptera; family Chrysomelidae; genus Diabrotica; species Diabrotica undecimpunctata. The sequence continues at coordinate 134,135,881 of NC_092811.1, forward strand.
GAGACGTTCTAGTATTATGGAGTTTCGAATCTTCTCCACCCAGGAAACTTTTAAAATTCTTCTATAGCACCACATTGCGAACGCCTCAAAGCGATTTAGATCGATTTTATTCACAGTCCAGGACTCGACACCATAAAGTAAGACCGAGAACACGTAGCAGCGAAGTAGGCGGATCCTCAATTCCAATTTTAGGTCTCTGTTACATAACACCTTGGACTTCCTTCTAAAAGCCGCTCTAGCCTGCTCTATCCTAGATCTTATTTCGCCGTGACTTTCTGCGTTACAATTTAATTGTTGTCCAAGGTAAATGACTTTATCAACTTCCTCAAGTTTTATATTATTTACATAAATAGACGGTTTGATATGCTGTTGTTTACTTATTACGAGTATTTTGGTTTTTCGTATGTTCAGATCCAGACCTGCCTCCCTACAACTCTCAACGACACTATCAAGTAGTGTTTGCAGATCTTCTTGACTATTATAGAAGCCAGGAGTACTGTATCGTCCGCATATCACAAATTATTGATGACTTCACCGTTCACAAGTATTCCTTCTTGTTTTTCAGAATGCCAAATTATAATACCAAAAGATTATCTTTCGAATAAAAGCAATTTCATGTCAATTTAAAAAATCATCTTTGTTTTATTCCATTTGAAAGTTCTACACCTCTAAAAAAACACCCTTTATATGAATATGTACTTACCTCGTCTAAAGACATTTTCTGAAACAAAAAAGAAAATATTTCAATAATTTTGATATAATTAGTCGGTAAGAAGAATAAAATTAATAAATTAACAACAATTCGATCGATTAAAGACGATTAGAAGTGTTCTAAATACATCAACGCAATCTAACATGAATATTTCAAATATTTTTGTACGGTAGACTGATATATTCAGTTACCTTGAACAAAAAAACGTTAAAAAATAACAATTTTGCATATTTCGGCTTGTACCCTTTTAGAAATTACTTCTTTAAATGTTAATTGTTGATAATGTGTAGTCGGTTTCATACATAATTTAGAATATTTGTTATAATTAGTGGTGTTGGTAGATTCCATTAGTTTTTTTGTGTTCCATTTCCGCCAATTTTTCTTGATACTTTTTATTCACATGTCAAAATTGTAATTCAACTTTTTTGGAACATTTTCGCCAATTTATCCACCAAATTAAGTCTCATATTTTAAATTCTTGTGTTAAAAACATCTTTCTACAACAGGGAAGTAAGTTTTCCCGTAAATAATTCAGGTACCTATACATCATCATCATCATTCTGGCTTTACAACGAAAGATACAAAGAAGCATCTTTCTGTAGCTGTAGATCCAGAGTACGGATAGGTAACAAACTCTCAGAATCTTTCGAAATAAGCAATGGCCTGAAACAAGGAGAATTACTGACAGTAAATGGACCAAAATTACTACTAGCATACGCAGATGACATTGACATTGTGGGAAACACTGTCACCAATGTGAAGGAGACTTTTAATAAATTGGAGGTAGAGGCAAAGAAAACTGGTTTAAGGGTAAACGAAGAGAAAACCAAATACATGTGCATCAACAGACAAAAGGGACGAGATAGAATAGGGCATATAACTTTGAAAGAGTGGAGAGTTTTAAATATCTCGAAGCAACAATCACTGCAGATAACAATATCGCGGAAGAGATTAAAGGAAGAATTCAGGCAGCAAACAGATGTATGTACAGCCTCCACAATACTATTAAATCTAAAAGCCTAACATGAACATCAAAGATTAGAATATATAAAACGGTGATTAGACCGGTGCTCATGTATGGGTGTGAGACGTGGACCCTGACCAAAGAAAATGAAAGAAAACTTAAATGTTTTGAGAGGAAAATCCTCAGAAGAATCTCTGGGCCTTATCACGACATTAATAGCAACCAATACCGAATGAGAACAAATGCTGAGGTCAAGCAGATGTATAGAGCGAGCGATATAGTCCAAGAGATTAAATCCCAACGTCTTAGATGGGCTGGCCATGTCCATAGACTCCCTAATAACCGCCTTGCCAAATTAATATGGGAGGAAGCCCCCACAGGAAGAAGACCCTTAGGATGTCCACGAATGCGATGGAGAGACAGTTGTAGTGCTAAGAGAAGAAGAAGATCTTTCTGTAGGCTTCATTGTTTTCTTTTGTTGCAATCTTGCATTCATCGTCAAACCAATGATTTTTACGGGCACAAATTTCTGTTCGTATTTCATCTTTTGCTGCTGCTTCAATGTCTTCCTTTATTCTGGCCCAGTAGGAGTCTATACTCTGTTTGAAAACGATTGATAGCAAAAATTATTTGAAATTATGTCTCAAATGTTGTAGATATTTTATTAAACCAGTAGATTTATAGAAGATTTGAATGATGATCTAGAAAAAGAAACAGTTTGTATCAAACTTGCGGGCATCTTTAATTTTTCTATATAATATTATCCCCCTAACTGCTCTTATTCAACGTCATCTTTTCCGCCATTACGCCTGATACTCGTGTGACGTGTGACCTTGAAAAGAGTCAAAAATGAGTATGAACTAAAGCTTAGCGATTTTGACGTTTTTCTATACCAAATGACAGGTCGTGCTTCCACCAAATAGTCTGTTCAATTGCAAATTTAAATTTAACTGATAAAAAAATTTGTACCAGTAGATTTATTGATGTACACATTAGAATGCCGAAATAAACTACAATCCTTATTTTCATCGTATAGTTTCAAAATTTATAATGTACCGGTCATTTTTCTGTTACAATAATAACAAAAACATCGTCGAAAACACCGATTGTTAATGAGTCGGGGTCACCGAAAGTGACCCTACCGCGATATCAACAAAAACCGTAATATTGATATTACTCCGAGAGCCATAAAAATTCTTATGTAAATCTAAACCAAAATGTACAAAAGATCAAGCAAGGTGCTTATAAGAAGCTGAAACAATCGGTAGTTATATTGACCGGTCAAAAACACGTGTTTGAAATAACTGTAATCTAAGACAATGGCCCTGAATGGATGGTAGACTATACAAATGTTACTACAGTTTTGAAGAAGACACGTAAACACACAGAAATATCATTAAAAATAGATTTATTTTTTGTCAAGATATTCTACATGCAAGTCAGTGCGTTTTAGTCCACATATAATTCAATGTTTGGAGCAGATTTAACGAAAATATTGTTCCTTCGATGGTAGTACCTACTATTCCTATTGATGCTCCTTGATTCTAATAAAAAAAATTTGATAAGTGCTATATATTGCTTATCTAACCCCATTTCTTGTAATAATGAGAGTAATGTGGTGTTGTAAACTCGTAATCTATGAAGGATGCATATACAGTCCATTCGCAAACATATACACAACAGTATACATCGCACAAAGACAGCCATAGGACGATAGTCGGTGATTGGTTCACCTATTGGCAGTTGTAAGTTTTGGTCCCACTTACTGAGGGATCGAAAATGTCAGTGCAGAAGACAGTATACGATATGTACCAACAAAGTAAGTACCAATTTCTTCAGTCTGAATTTGATAATAAACCAGAAGGTACTATTAATCAATACTTTCTGTAAATGTATGTTGTAAAAAAAGATTGATAAAAGTAGTTTGAAGGAAATTTGTGCTAAATACATTGATTGATATAGAGTCGAATTTTCTTGCGAGTTTTTTAATTTGAAATAATTTATAGTTTTATAAAAACCAAGTAATTTTCTTAACATTGAAGTAGTTAGAACAGTACAATTTATTCTGTACTTTTATCTGTTTTTTTTTAGTAAAACATCTTATTCTGTAAGTAATGAATTAAGAAATAAAGAAGTTGTATTTAATGGCAAAACATTTGTTAGCATTTAACGACAAGAATTAAAAGAATTCTTCCCGTTAAAGAACTGGGAAAGAGTTCTTCTTCTTCTTCTTAGCCTTCTGTCGTCCATGTTTGGACATAAGCCTCTCCCAACTCCTTCCATCGGTCTCTATCCTGAGCAACATATTTGTGCTGGCTATTCTTTTAATGTCATAAACCCATCTCATCTGTGGTCTTCCTCTTGGTCGTTTACTTTCGTAAGGTCTCCAATGTTGTATTGTAGTATTCCAACGTTGGTCTTTTTGTCTAGCAGTGTGGCCCGCGAAGCTCCATTTAAGTTTGGCAATTTTTGTTGTTATGTCCTCGACTTTTGTTTTGCATCTTACCCAGTCGGAAAGAGTTTAAGTGTGAGAAAGAATTGGGAAGAATCTCAGTTCTTCCCAATTCTTTTTGGGAAGAATTGAATTGGGAATTAAAAGATTTTTTAAAGAATTGGGAATTAAAAAGGAATTGGACAATAATAGAAGGGCATTAATTGGGCGCACCAGTATTTGCTGCTTTAAGAGACAAGTTCCTTCGTAAATATATGGAAAATCTTAATAGTGTGCATCTCAGACGACAAAACGTGGATTTGTTTAAAGGAAAATATAACAATTTTCTGGCAACACAACAGTGTTAAAAGTGTACGTAAACCAGAAGGGTATGATGGTAAACGGTTTATAATTGTTCACGCTGGTTCTTCGAAATGATTTTTTATTGTAGCTGTAGCGTTAAAGTACCCGATTATCATGGAGAAAAGAACAATGACATTTTCACTAAATGGATGTGAACAATGAATTCCCAATTTAGAAGAGTCAACATTAACTGTAATGGACAATGCTCCATATCAGTGTTCTTTTAAAAAAGCAACCTTCCACTCGTCTTTTCTCTTATCAAATAAATCAGACGTAATCAATTCATTCTACTCTACATCAGGTCTATTTATCCCCATGTGTTCCTCACCAAGACCAGTAAGATCTCTAGTGAAAAGGCCCTAATTCGGAGAATTGAGCACTGCCAAGTCAAATCTAAGGAGGGAGATGCTTCAACACCTGGTATCAGGCTACTACCAGGTTTCAATAGCCCTTCTGCCGCATACAGGACTCTGCCAGAAGTGACCATCTATTCGCTACATTTTCTTAAGACAAGAAGGGACCAGAAACAAACAATGTTTTTATACGGTACTACTCTCATACATGTTGATCCATCTTGTTAAGAACTTATATTCCTCTCTTGATCCTTTTGTCATAAAGGACAAAAACAGTTCGTAAATGTGAAAAATTGTGAACCATAATTGAACACAGAGATTTTTAGACTTTCCTATTAAATTCTTCAAGAATTAATTCTAGATATGTTTTTATATCTAATAGCCTTGCGACGGTCTTGTAGGATCCTTGTCGCATTAAAGTATATAATTGGAGATCCGTATACTGCTATTTTGCAGTGAGTGTTTGATTGTCCACTGCTCTATGTGGTCGAACGTTTTCTAGAAGCTACCTCCTTTCCTTCGAACACTTTTATTCTAGTTAAAGCTTTTGTTTTCCTCCGCTGTTTGATTCATTACAGACTCGAGGGCACTGATGATGATATTTTCTGCATTTTTTACCATTTTTTGTAATTTTATCAAGGTGTCCTACATTATACAAGTATAGCCTTATCTTCACCTTCTTCTCGTATTTTTAGGCTTTTTCAGGTATGGGCTCGTGGTTCCAGTCTGTCTTTTATCAAGTTTTTCTAATGTTTTCTAGCTTTTGTCACTAATTTCATTTCCCTGACAATTTTCCTTTTTCTTTTCTTACATTCTGTATTTTATCTATTAAATTCTTTCTTCATAGGTAACTTCTCTCGTTTCCTGTAAATTACCATATCCAAAACTTGCCTTTTTAGTCTCTCTAGTTTCAATATCGACTATAAACATACTTTTTTTATAATTTCTAACAGTTTATATTAAATTTGTAATGAAATCAAAGTACAATGTTTAATTTTAGAAATCATGTAAATTAATTAAAGTTATCCGTAAAAAACCATGAACTGATTTAATTAGTTCTGAGAAGTTATAATAAAAAATTAATATAAACATTATAATGTTTACTGTTAACATTGTTAATAAATATCCCTTCCAAACAAGCCGTTTATGACTGAGTTTTTATAAAAGAATTGTTCTGAGGATGTTTTGATAAGTTTTATATAAAATTTTTAAAGATACAAATTTATTTCAATTCTTCTCTTAAATTTTGTAGTCATTTTTATCAACAAATGATATAAGTACGTAATCTCTACAGGTACAAAATATTTACAATTTCTAAAAAGGAGAGGGTCAATTTATAAGCCCTCAACTTTCTTAGAAAGGATTAAAATTTCCAAGTGGCAGAACGTGTTTTGCAAATTGTGAATCATTTTAGTTAAGATTAACAGGTTGTGTTTGTAAAGTTCTGTGATTATAGCAAGCAGAATTGTTAATTATATAATACAAATATAATATAATAAATACAAGTCCTTTTCTATACAACCGCAGCGAGCTCTTTCGTTTTGGTATTAAGTATCAGTTGGTGCTGATCAGTAGGTGGATAAAAAGTTGCACCGTTCATTAAAAAATATTTAAAAGCTGCCTTTACTACTGCATCGCCAAAAAGATGAGTACGATACAATAAGATCTACAGAATCTTTGAAGTTGGCGTCAATTTCATCGTCGTCCTCTGGATGTGCAAAGCCCAGTTCGGGAGAAAGACGTAAATCTGTTAGAGCAACTAAACCGAAAAAATTTCCGCCCGTTTCAAAAGTTTAATGTCTTAAGTTAATGCTTGACATGGTCAGTTGTTTACTAAAAGGTAATGCGTAGATATACAGATTTTCAGTCTAAATTTCTATGGAAAAAGAAACATGGAGGTATTACTAAGCACACTGCCGATGTCATATTTGTGATGGAAAGAAAGAAGAAAATACAGAGATATCAGAGAGAAATCAAATATCTTTAGTTAATTATCTGTATTAGATTTCATCAAACATTTAAAGAGAAAGTTTTGTTCTCCGTCCAGTCGTTAATGTCAGGTAGAGTCCGAATTAATGAATGTCAATTGTCCTTAGACATATTTTGTGAGCTGGAAACATGCAAAAATTATCCCTCAACTTAAACCAAGGCAAGACGGAAGAAGACTAGACAGCTCTAGGCCAATATCTCTAAAAAATCTCTGAAATCTCTGAAAAAATCATCTATAAAATGCTTACCAAACATGCAGAAAGAAGCACAATCATACAAGAAGACCAATTTGAATTCAGAAGAGGAAGAAACTGTGAACTTTGATTAGTAAGAATTAGATAGAGCAAAGAATCGTGAAAGGAAAAAGGGTGATAGGATGCCTAAACCCGATGCAATGGTCAAAAGAACTATCAAATCAAAGAAAGCATTTCCTCTTTAACTCCATCTTTAAAAGTATAGGGCTCTATGGATGCGAAACATGGCAACTTACTAAATCCCTTGAGCGACGCCTACTTGCATTGGAAATGGACTTCTGGAGAAGATCAGCTAGAAAATCAAGGCCTGATAGAATACAAAATGACCATATCAGAAATATAATGGGAGTCAAGTCAACCATCATTGACGAAATTCAAAGGAGACAAGAAAGAAGGAAGAGAGGAAGGCCAAAACAATCCTTGCTGGGCGGCATTCAGAAGGCAATGTCGGAAAGAAACCTTCACCCTGGCGAATGGAATGACCGACGTAGCTGGAAACTGGGAACCGGAAGGCGGAGAACGCTATAAAAAAACCGGGAAAAAAAAACAAAAAAAAATTAGTAAGAATTGCCAGTGACATAAAATTCGCTTCAATAGGATCCAAAAAACAGGAATAGCCATTCTCGGCATAACACAGTTTGGAAAAAGCCCTTATCTACAAGATGGGCAGAGCTAGATTACCTCATGATTTGGTCAATATATGTGACGCATATTTGACTAACAAAACAAGTTTCAGCTGACCAAAAGATGTCCAGGATGTAACGAGTTCAGGAAGGGATGCCTCAGGGCAGCATCCGAAGAATGATCGAGAGAGTAAGTAGAAGACTACTTAAGAAGAATTTTGGACTACACGGAGGAATGGAAAATAAAAATCAATACTCAAGAAGACTCAATTTATCATCTTTACGCAGCAAAGTCAAGTACCTTAGAGTTGACCTCGACAGAAGATTAAATTTAATCAAATATGCAAGATAAGAAAAAAGTATCAATGGCAAAGAGACTAATTCAATTTTTAATTGTCAGGACCAGCCCTCTATCACAGGAAGAGAAAATTCAATTATACCAGACTTACGTTAGAGCTGTCATGTTATATGGAGTCCCATTATGTAGTTCAACGGCAGAGTCCAACTGAAAGAATCTAAAAAGAATAGAAACAGCGTGCAACAGACTAAGGCCAGCGGTTTGACCGAAGCGTTTATCGAGGCGGTTTTCTAGACCAGTGACACATGTAACGATTTAACCGAAGCTATTTTCCACTTACTTCAACTTAGTTTAACCAGTTTGTTTAATCAAGACGAGAGTTTTCAGAAAGAAATAGAAATATTTCACTTTCAAAGTTATTGTGATTTATTGAAATGGGTGAAAAAAAAGAAGAAGAAGAAGAAGTATTGATGTTGTTCTGTACTACCGCTAAAAAAGAAGAAGGAAAACTCGGAGGATGCGGATACCTCCAATTATTCAATGAAGAAAAGATAAAGGGCAGTTCAATAATTTGTTCTTTGAGTTGTGGGGTCATGAGGAGCAATTTTTTAATTTTACTGCTGTCGTCATCTCTTCAGCAGCAAACATGTCGCAAATTTCCTTTCAGCATTGTTTTTTGATAATTCTATCACTGTATTCTGATGTTCTCATGTCCCACAAAGCGGGACGCTTTTCTACCTTCCCAATCAATTTAGCAACAGAAAACCTATACGTATGGCACGGGTAATGCAATAAAACGCAACTACTACTAGTCAGGCTGTTTTGAAAAACGAGCCGGGGAGTCGCCCAACCATCAACCGACTCGGTTTCCCGAGTCGGTTGATTTTACCCGATTGATTTTACTTTAGGTAAACGCTTCGCTCAAAACCGCCGCCTGTGTCATGGCACTAAAAGATTTACATCACAAGACCGAATTTCAAATGCATGAATCCAAGAAAGGCTCCAGGACACACCACTGAGGAAGGTGAGCAAGAACAGAACAAGATACTTCTTCCAACAAACCACAAGAAAACTCCTTAGAACCAGAACATCCTCAACAGAAATCAAATACAGAGGATGCACCGAGAAAAACCAAGTGATTGACCATCTAATCAGGATCTAGCCAGGTGGTTGCTGAAGGGAGAAAAGCAGGGAAGTAGATACGGTACCAAAAATAGTATTTAGAGAAAAATATTTCATTCAGCCCAGGGGATTCATTGAGCCCCATGCTCTTCAATTTAATCATGGATGAAATCATCAAAAGCGTTAACAAATGAAGAGGATACAGAATGGGAAACAAAGAAATAAAAATACTTTGTTACGCAGACAACGCAATATTGATAGCTCAAGATGAAGATAGTCTGCAAAGACCGGTCCACAGATTTAACATAAGAGCAATAGAATTTAATATGGCAATCTCATCTAAGAAAACTAAAACAAGAGTAGTCAGTAAAGAATGAACCAGATGTAAAATAGAAATTGATGGCATCAGTATTAAACAAGTAATGGAAATAAAATACCTGTGAATTACACTGTATAGCTATGGAGACCTGGACAAAAAAGTGAGAGATCAAGTACAAGAAGCAAATAGAATGGCAGGATGTATGGCGAAACAGACACATTAACACTAAGATGAAGTCAAGAATTTATAAAGTCAGTATAGGACCAATAATGACATATGCCTCAGAAACAAGACCCGAGACAGCCACAACGCAAAGGCTACTGGAAACGGCAGAGATGAGAGTACTGACATGAAATACGCTGAGAGATCGAAAGAGAAGTGAAGACATTAGAAGAATATATAACGTGTATATATATATATATATATATATATATATATATATATATATTAGGGATTCTACAGTATTCACTGCCTTCCCTCGCTCAACCGTTTCCATCTCTCTCTGTTGTTCCATTCTCCATCGTTTAGTCCTCTCTTACTCATGGCGTCGTCTACTTCGTTCCTCCAGGATTTTCGGGGTCGTCCTCTTTTCCTCCTTCCTATGGGGCTCCATTCGGTTATTCTTTTTATCCATCTGCTGTCGCTAGCTCTTCTTACATGTCCATACCACTTTAGTCTTTTTTGTTCTATATATGTTAGTATGTCTGTTTCTATTGATGTTCTTTGCTTTATTTCGTCATTACTTCTCCTATCCATTCTTGTTACTCTGCAGCATCTTCGCAGGCATTCCATCTCTGTTGCTATTATCTTACTGCTGTTTTTCTTGTTTATGATCCAATTTTCGGCCCCATATGTCATAATACTTCGCACTAATGTTTTATAAATCTGCGTTTTTGTCTTCATATTTAGGTGTCTATCCCACCATACTGAGTTAAGTTGTCGGATTGCTGTTCTTGTTTGTCCTAATCTTTGTGTAATTTCTTCCTCTGTTGTTGCCTTTTTCGTGATTATAAACCCCAGGTATTTGAATTTATCCTTTCCTTTGATTGTTACGTTGTCATCAATCTGTAGATCTTCTATGTCTTCTTCACTTGTAGATAGGTACTCTGTTTTCGCCAGGTTAATATCTAGGCCAGCCTTGGTATATTCTTCTTGTAGTTTCTTCATCATGTAGCTGAGGTCGTCTTGGTCTTGTGCAATCACTACTTGATCGTCTGCAAAACTTAACGTATATAGGTATTCGTTCCGTACCGGTACTCCCATGCCTTCGCATTTTCTTTTCCATGTAGTCAAGGCTTTCTCTAAGTATATTTTGAATAGGGTTGGAGATGTGGAACAACCCTGCAGGAGCCCTTTTGTTGTGGTGAAGTCTCCTATGATTCTTGTTCCCATTTTAATGGACACTTTATTTTCTTTATACAGAGCTTTTGTAGCTTCTATGAGTTCCGTCTGTATTTCTAATTTGTACATTGCCTCCCATAGTTCTGACCTTGGTACAGAGTCATACGCCTTTCTCAGATCCACAAATGCCAAGTGTATATCTCTATTTTTTGCTTTTTTCTTTTCCAACAGTTGTTCCAGTGTGTATATGTGGTCTATGCATGATCTTCCTGCCGTGAAGCCTGCCTGATCCTCCCCGATTTTGCCTTTTATCGCTTGCTCTATCTTTTCTCGCAGTATCTTCCCATATAATCTTCGTATTGATGATATTACGCTTATTCCTCTGTAGTTTTCGCATCGTTTTCTATCTCCTTTCTTAAATATAGATGTCATATATGCCGCCGTCCATTCCTTTGGGAGCTGTTCTCCATTTATGGCTTTCTGAAATATCCATTGTATCATCCGGTGTAATTTTTTTGATCAATATTTTATAAGCTCAGGTGAGATGCCTCCAGGTCCCGGTGCTTTCTTATATATATATATATATATATATATATATATATATATATATATATATATATATATATATATATATATATATATATATATATATATATATATATATATATAACGTACAGTGTATAAATGAATGGACACAAAATAGAAAAAAAGAATGGATTAACCACATAAGCAGAATGGGGGAGACCCGTGTCGTCAAAATAGCAAGAGATAAGTCACCAATCGGCAAAACAAGTATCGGACGACCAGGCAAAAGATTAAGTGAAGACCTTCCATAGAGGTATTAATCCGCCAATGGACAAGCAGAATTGCTTATAAAGAGGAAGAAGCAGAAGAAGAAAAAGACGTCCAGGAGTCCAGAAACACAGAAAACCAGATATTTTACCAGAAGATGATGCGGTCCCACAAAGTAAAGGAAATATTTTGTAAATATCTGTTACAATGTATAATATTATTTATCAGGGCGATAAATGTTTTTATTTTTATTTTTGTTTTTATATGTTTTGTAATGTTCAAACACTTAGTTCCAAGCACCTTGCAAAAATGACAGGTTTTTATATGGAAATGGGAATATGATGTAAGACAGCTAAACATTTACAAACATAGATATAAAAGTAACATTAAATTTCTCGTAAAAACCATTATATATGTCAAGATAATAATAAAAAAGTACATTATCAGTGCAAATATTTATTCCAATACCAAATATTGGTAAGATTTCAGACGAAACAACATTTTAATAACAGTTTAATGATTACATAAGCTGGCTACAGCAAATAACACGTACGATTTATTTATACAGAACTTGTAACTGATAAAAATATTCATTATCAGAAATGAATATAATCCACCGACTGTATCGAGTAACTAACATGATATTGTTTTTAAAATAACCAAAAACTGCTCCTACAATCTCTGTATTTACTACAATTTTGCCAAAAACGTGGATAAAGATCAGAGGGAATCAAATTGGACAAATCGGAAGAATGCAGTATTTCAGTGTGATTTTTTGAGCCATTGAGATGTATTTTATCTCAAACTAAACCTAACAATGAACAAGAAAGAATAAAGAATTGTATTTATAAAATACCTTATGAATGCGATTATTTTTATTTAGGTGAAACATCAAGACTAATAAATGTTAGAATAAGTAAACATCAATCTTAAAATATAGAGAAATTGATAGATCTCAAACGTGTAAATACGCATGTGAAAATGAACATAGGTTTCATAGAAAGATTTAAGTATAGTCCTAAAAGAAACAGGTGGTAAAAAGAGAAAACCAAAGAAGCGGTTCTAATTATGCTAAATGAGACCTGTTCGTCACCGATGTGCAGAAATTTCCTGATATATTCTGATCTCTATTCCATAAATGTTTGAACAAACTCCCTGCATTCACTCTTTGCATTTTCACTGTGGTAGACAAGATTTCTTCGTTCCTTCCCTTATTTTCATAATTATTTACAGATAACTTCAGTTATCGATCCGAAAAATATCAAATATTGAAAAGTCTCATTAAAGAAACTAATTATATATGATTATGAAATATCAATGGTATAAAATATTCACAAAAAACTTTTCAGAAGTATAAAATACACATTAAGTAATTTCGGATTTTATTTTTTAAAGAAACCTATCAATCATTTCACTAAATAAAATATTACTCATAAACGTTATCGTCTCACTTTTATCGATTACATGTAAAATCAAGGATATGTTAAGGCGTTTCTGAAGATAAGAAAAACGTGGGTTTTTATGAGTTTTACAAATAATGATTGCCACGGAAATAAGAAAACGAAGAAGGGTATATGGTACAACAATTTCTAGTATACTATTTACTAGAAACAGTGTTTTCTTTCTGAAGAACTTGAGTTGATTGGATCGTGGTGTTTTTTCAATAAAAGTATAGAATCAAGGTTTTGTGAAGGCGTTAGAGATAAGGAAAACGTGGCTTTCTTAAAATTTATCCACTACATATTTCACAAACGTAATAAGGCAAATTTTATCATGATTGTTGAACAGATAAACGAAAACGGAAACAATTCCGGTGTCTTAGTTGTTTTGGGGAAAAAATTATATAAAAGAATACATTGTGGTTTATTTTATGGACCTATTTTGACGTACAGTATGAGGTAAAACTCATTTGCTATTCCAGATATTCTTCATTGGTAGTTTCTGGATGTCTTATATGTGCATTTGGTGGTTTATTGTTAAAGCTAAGATTCAGTTTGAAGCAATTTTTACAGCAATGGAAGTGCAAAACATGCATTTTAAAAGCACCTCCATCTTTTTTATTCAACTTTCATTCCTAAGGTTATTTTTGAACCAAAACGATTAAATCTTTGAGCATTAGAGAACAAATTAGAGCAATTAGAGAACAAATATTTTTGGGAGATAAATATTCCCGAATACATGCTCAAGTATGTCCCAATCTAACGGTAAGCCACATCAACATTTTACCATGTTGGTTCAACTGCAGCATCGATGTTTTCTGGTACAACAGGCAACTTGGAACGAATTTCACGAAATGTATTTTTTCTTCAAACGTCAAATAATGATGACATTACTTATCTAACTTGAGGCATTTTCAAAATTGAAACCGTGCAAAAATGTTCCCGACTCTTGATACGCATTGGTAATTGTTGATGATACTGATGGTCGAGAACAACTTTCAGCAATCATTCCAACGTGCTACTGCATCATTAGCCGCGGATTCAATTTCGTTTAGGTTTTCCATTTTCGCACTAAATTTGCGCTTGCGGTTGCAACAACAATAAGCTGTCTTTAATAATTGCAAACAACTGTCAAATCTAGACGACTTTGATAGTTGTCACAGTTAATTTCGAGTAAAAATAGCGTATGAATTGTACTATTTATGGTTGAAAATTGCTACGTTTGAAGAATGTATTTTATAATGATCTACGAAATTAGGGAAAAAGGGTAAAATCACAGAAAAGGGTAAAATCACAGAAGAATATATAAACAAAGCATTTCTTCGTCTTCAGGTGCCCTCTCCATTACTGAAGATTGGTTATAACTACAGCAAATTCCTCTCTATCTTGAGCTCTTCTTAGTATCAAATGTGTGTCCATGACTGTCCAGTCTCTTACATTTTTCAGCCAGGAGCATTTTCTTCTTCCTGGACCCCTTCTTCCTTCCACTTTCCCTTCCATTATCAGTCGTAGGAAGTTGTATTTTTCTCCTCTGTAAATATGTCCTAGATAAGTTTAGAACATATTTACAATATTTAGGAGTTCTCTCTCAGTTCCAATTCTTATCAGCACCTCGTTGTTGGTCACGTGCTCTGTTCAAGAGATCTTCAGCAACCTTCGAAAAACCCACATCTCAAAGGTTTCTACACGTCTCATACTTGTGATTCCGAGAGTCCATGTTTCCACTCCGTGTAGCAATAGTGAATTTTTTCTTCATATTTGTGACTTCCTTAATCTTAAGAAAGCATTTAAAAAAGCCAAAAAACAACAAAGCAACCAGACCAGGAAACATAAAAAAGGAATTGTTGAAATATGGAAGAGAAAAAGTCGTATCATTTATTCGAGTGTTGTTCAATAAAATTGAAAGAGGAGAAGGCATTCTAAGGGAATAAAATTTATCATACATATCGTCCATATTTAAAAAAGGAGACAAGAGATCGACTAATAATTATAGAAGAATTAGTGTAATACATTTAATTGCAAGAATCTTTTCGGCAATAATAAAAGATAAAATGGAGCACTTAGATAACTAGAGTGAAGAACAATCTGGATTCCGAAAAGCCAGATCATGCCTCGACAATATATCGTAAGACGAGTCATCGAGGAAAACAAAGAGAAAAACATTGAAACACACATGACCTTCATAGATTTGGAAAAGCATATGATAGTATACCCAGGAAACAACTCTGGGAAGCAACGGGAAATTCGAGAAACTATGAGTCATCGTATGGAAACGACGTCCAACCAGGAAAAGGATGTTTCTTGCTTATTTCCTACTTCAAGTGGTTAGTATACAAAGAAGCCATCTAATTTGAAGGCCATAAACGAAGACGATTTAATAATATCGCTTTCTGTCCTTTGCGCTATACAAAATGTATATGAAATACGATGATGAGGGAGTGACTGGAATGATAAAAATCTGTGGAGAAAGAATGCTGAAGAAGAGAAAGAAGAAAACAATAAAATCAAAAATAAATACGTCCAAAGGTCGATTTTCACATCACTTGAAGTGTAAACTTAAAACAGCTAATGGTTTTTTTATATTAAATTATAACGAATTTGTAGGTACATGTAGGAAAAAAACTGTATTCAAAACAATAAAAATAAAAAAACAATAAGTATCACACCAATCAAACGCATTTTTATTGTTTATAATTCTGAAAAACATATCGGATCATTATTTAGGTTGATCATTAGTCTGTCTTCTAATCACCACTATAATTTGATAAAAAATTGAACCTTATTTTTCTTTATTCACGCAATCAAGCTTACAATAAGGAAAAAATAAATTTCACTTCAAATTAGATGTTTGTCAGTACACATGGTTAAACTTTATTACGATAATTGCGAGAAAAATAAATAAAAAATAACACAGTGGACAGCCAATCGTCCACACTACTGTACAGCATAAAAAGTAAAAAAGTAAATCGCTCTAGTGATGAAATATGAAACCAATAATTTCTAATTAAATTAAAAAAATACTTTTACAATCTTTTTACAGTTGAAATATGTTGAATCTGGCATAAATATCGCAATTCACATCTCTACATCGTTTAAATAGCACTTGTATGCTTGTATGCTAAAAAGCGTTTGATCGTGTCCAACACCACAAGTTAATGCAGATCCTCAAGAAAGTTGATATAGACCAAAAAGACATAAGATGCATTGAAAACTTGTACTGGCATCAAACGGCACAGTTAAAAATAGACAATTCTATATCCAAACCCATACATATAAGAAGGGGCGTTCGACAGGGATGTGTGCTTTCCCCTCTTTTATTTAACATTTATTCGGAAGCCATATTTCAAGAGTCTCTGAAGGATGCAAAGATGGGAATCAAAGTGAATGGAGTACTGATCAACAACATACGATATGCTGATGATGGTGTCTTAATTTGTGACAACATAGTCGATCTTCAACAACTTGTCACTATAATCGGAGAATACAGTAAGCGAATGGGATTAGAGATTAATACCAAAAAAACCAAATTTATGATCATCTCCAGAAACTTGGATGCACTTGAAAACTCCACCATAACACTGAATACTAAGTCCATTGAAAGAGTGAGTAAATTTAAATACCTGGGATCGTGGCTTTTTGAAGACTGGGCATCGGACAGGGAAGTAAAATGTCGCATTGAGCAAGCTCGACAAGCTTTTGTAAAATTCAAGAAGGTACTGACTTGTTCAGAGTTCGATCTTCAACTGAGACTAAGGTACTGACTTGTTCAGAGTTCGATCTTCAACTGAGACTAAGGTTTACTAAGTGCTACGTGTGGTCAGTGCTGCTATATGGCGTAGAGGGCTGGACACTCAAAACGAGGGATATAAACAGATTAGAAGCTTTCGAAATGTGGCTCTATCGCCGTATCCTAAAAATACCATGGACAGCGAAAATCACAAATATAGATGTCCTTAAAAGAATAAACCAAGAACGCCAACTTTTCGAAACCATCAAGAAAATGAAAACGGCGTATCTAGGTCACATCATGCGAAATGAAAAATACCAGTTCCTCCAACTTATAATCGAGGGTACAATTGAAGGCAAGAGAGGAATGGGACGCAAGAAAATGTCCTGGCTCCGAAACATAAGGCAATGGACAGGGATTAACGACATACAATCTCTGATACATATTGCAAGAAATAGAGAATTAATGGAAAATGTGATCGCTAACATCCATTAGTGGATTTGCATCTAAAGAAGAAGATGCTAAAGAGAGCCTCTCTTGTACCCAAAACAAAAAATTTGAAAACCAAACTGTTGTACGGCTGATTTTTTCTTCGCATAGTCTATACATATCCTTTGATTGTATGCTTTTTAGAAATAACTTTAAAATGTGGCTCATTACGCTGATGGTCCGGAAATCATTGCAGGATACTGATTTTGTTTTCTTTGGTAGAGCAATAAACGTTGACTTCAGCCATGATCTTGGTATTACTCCGTTTAAATACATGTCATTAAATATTTTAGTCGTTGAGTACGTTGAGTGATATTGCTTTTAGTTGTGATATTGCTTTTTCCACTTCATCTGACGTGATTGGTAAGTGGTCAATACATATGTAGGAGGGAGGTTGTTTGGACCTATTATCATCAAAGAGTTCTTGTATGTATTTGGTGCATATGCATATTTCTTGATTTTTATCTGTGATGATGCTCCCCTGTTGATCTTACAGTTTGCTAGATGTGTTAGATTTTTGAAGACCAGCTGCTTGTTTTAGCTTTTTATGCATATTAAATGTATCGTGTTTTTGTTCCAACAACTCTATCTCTTCACACTGTGTTTTCAACCAATTTTCTTTGTCCTTTCATATTTTGGTTTTTGTTTGTCTCTGTTCATATTTTTGTACATTCTTTTCTTATTCTTTGATTTTCTTCTTCCTTCTATGAGTTGCAATATATTGTCATTCATCCAGCTTTTCCTATTTCCTTTATTTTCTATTAGATGTTCTTCTCTGATCTTGTTAAAAGTTTCACATATATTCTGGAGTGATTCTTCTGGATCATATTGTTACGATAAATATCCTGGCCTAAAAATAACCGTAAATATTATGACTAATTCTGTTCTGTTGTAGATTGTGCGAGACCTGAACAGAAGCTTCCAAAAAAAAACAACATTTCGAAAGTTCGAGGCGAGTCGATGGGAAATCCAGTTTGCCCTTACCGTCGCCATCCGGTCTACTCAAGAAGGTATTAGACTTTTCGAGTCTAACGGTACTGAGTATATAACAGGACATTTTATTTGGAAAAGGTCAGTTAATAAAGAAGATTCGCGCCCGCGATATTTATTGTTACGCTCGCTTTTAAATAAATTATGTATTTTTAGTGATAAATAAATTAATATAAGTTATTGTGCTTTTTAATAAATTTAGATAAGAACCTTTTGATAAAGACATTATAAATTAAAGACATAACAATTAATAAATTCACAACAATATGTTTGCTCCATGTTACTTAGCTTTTTTTGTAACCTTTTTTGTAACCTTTTTAAATATAAACCTAAATTTACCAATAAAAGGAATATGACCTGACGATACGTCAGCATCGGGGTAATTTTTAACTGATAGGCATCCATTTCGGAATCTCTTGTTCACCATTATGTAATCAATTTGATTCCTTAATATGTTTCCTGGTTGATCTTGAGGAGAGACCAACGTATACAAACGTCTTGGTGGTAGTTTGAAGAACGATTTAGTATTACAAATTCTTCTTCCTTTACAAATAGTTTTAATCTTTCTCTCCTTTCACTTCTCTTCCCTAGACCAAAATCATCAATTAATTCTCCGCTTTTCCCTTTACCAATTTTCGCATTAAAGTCACCCATAATAATAGTTATTTGAATGATTGGCGAATTAATAGAATGGTTTTTTACAATGTTTTGACAAAATTATGAGCAGTTTCTCAGGATGAATAGTAGCATCGAATTCCAAATTGCGCCAATGATGGCCAAGATTTGATACCACACGAAACGTTAAAAAGAAGACGAATTATTATCAATAAAAGAATCAGGCATCAAAAGGAAAAGCAACAGCTTGAACAGTAACTGAAAATATTGAACAGGTTCCTTATGAAATTCCAAAAGAAGTTTTTTGGATGCCTTCAGTCCAAAATGTATGACAAACACACTCTTCTCTGATTAATAGGTCTAACAAGGAGCGTTTTTCTAGCTGGATCATTTTGTGCCATCCGCATTACATGCCCTATCCACCTCAGACGTCCTATCTTAATATGTTTTACGATATCTGGTTCCTGGTATATTCTATAAAGTTCTAAGTTGTATCGTCTTTTCCACACCACATTGTCAGTCACTGCTCCATATATTCGCTTTGGTACTTTTCTTTCGAAACATCCTAACATGTTTTCATTACTTTTAGAGCCCAGGTCTCTAAACCATATGTTATGACTGGACGTATTATTGTTTTGTAGAGTTTTATTTTTGTATTTCTCGATATAATTGCGAATTTAAGAAGGGATTGAGCCCAAAATAGCATCTGTTGGCCCTGAAAATTCTGCGGTTTATCTCTGCGGTAGTATTATTTTCAGTGCTAAGGAGTGCTCCCAGGTATACAAATTCGTTCACTGCTTCGATGACATCGTTTTCTACAAGAAGTGATCGTAGGATTTGTGGCTGCGTGCTTATTTTCATATACTTCGTTTTGTTTGAGTTTATTATTAAACCCATTTTTGTAGCTGATTCTTTTAATGCTACATACGCCTCTCTTATAGCGTTTTTCGTTCTCCCAATAATATTGATATCATCAGCATAGGCAAGGATTTGCACTGATTAACTGCACCTTTAACTTCAAAAATCGTTAGTGGTTCCTCTTCCCTCTCGTCTGTTCCCTGTACCTCATCTCTTTCGTTTTCCAGGTTTTCTTCTTCCTTCTCTATATTAAGTGCCTGGTTAAAGTATTCCACCCATCTATTCAATACATCTTTCCTTGTTCTTAATAGGTCACCATTCTGACTTCTGCAATGTCTTGTGGTTGCCTCGAATTCTTTTCTGTTGATGTTAACTTTCTTATAGATTGCTCTGAATTATTTCTCTCTGTTGGTATCAAACGACACCTACAACTTCAAATTTAAAAATTGCGTGTTTAAAAAAGTTTTTTGTAAACAATTTTACTAATATAAAGAAAGTTATCGAAGATAAATGATGTATTACTTAAAAATATCGTACTAGTCACACTAAAAGACAATTCGTGAACTGTACTGAAGTTTTATCTGCCGATTAATAAATTGGTCAATACCTAATGATATACAAACATTACCTGTTGTATAAAAGTCGAGCATTAGCAACAAAGGTCAGTGCTAAGCCAAGCAATTGAACCTTACCCTCTGATAAAACTTTTAAAAACATTCTTTTTGTGAATAATTTTACATGAATAACATTGAAACCATTGTATCACTGTATTTAGATTACATCGAAGCTAAAAAAATTACATCGTAATTACACAAACACACATAAAACAAACAAAATAGAACAAACATAATATGATCATATCTACAAAGAAAAACAAAAGAGTCCTTAGAAAAATCTTAATATTTATAATCACTACACATCTGAGAAGAAATACAAATTAGAAGAAGATACTTTAGACATGAAATTAGTCAAACATTAGTTTCGAAAGAAAAAATATTATAAAACAGTATTGTTTTTATACTGTTTGTATAAAACAGTAAATTGTATTGCAATTCTTATTATAATTGCAGAAAAATATAGATATAAAATTCCACAGATGATCTTATACTGTTAATTTATGTAAATATTGTGCTTTTAAACAAAACTAATTAAATATTCCAACTGTGTGGCAGGTGAGATTAAAAATATAACGAATTGAATTAAATTCTAGATAATAAGTGTCTATCAAAGTGAAATAA
Source organism: Diabrotica undecimpunctata (assembly GCF_040954645.1). NCBI lineage: Eukaryota > Metazoa > Arthropoda > Insecta > Coleoptera > Chrysomelidae > Diabrotica > Diabrotica undecimpunctata. The sequence continues at coordinate 134,156,798 of NC_092811.1, forward strand.
AATAATACAGCTGTTTAGATAATTATTTTACAAAACAAACAAAACTCAAATAAAAACCAAATTTTAATACAGCAAGTTTTACTTTACAGAAACTTAAATAGAAGATCGATCAAACACTATAACGGCTTGTGCTGAAGAAGGAGTCGTATCACTTCTATTATGGTCGATATTTTTGTTGATGATACAAAGCTCTACAGAAAAGTATTTCTTGCTACGAGAGATGCAGATGATAGAATAGAATAGAAATATGCTTTATTACCACTGAAAATTGTTATATTTTATGGACAAACCTTTCAAAAAGTCAGAAAAGTATCCAGAAAAGTAGTTTTATCCACGTTAAAAGAGAGTAAATTAGGATCGGGACCAGGTTTTTATTTTAAGTAGAAAAGAAGTTATAGTTGCATGAAGAGTTACAATATTGGAGTTCCTCCAGGTGATACTGGTATCATCAGCAAAAAGAAAAATTTTCCATCGATTTTTAAGTTAGTGACGTTCTTTATAAAGATAAGGAAAAGTAGAGTACCCAATACCGAACCTTGTGGTACTCCGGATATAATGCTTTTGTGACTAGAGTCATTATCATTTGCTCGAACTAGTTGTTTCCTATTCCTCAAGAAAGATTGGAACCAATTCAAAGAAGTGCCTCGAATTCCGTAGAAATTTAGTTTTTTTTATCAAAATGTCGTGATTTACACAATCAAAAGCTTTGGCATGTCACAAAAAACAGTTGTAGTGTAAAGATTATTGTTTAGTGTTTGATAGACCTCATGTAGTACAGAAAACATAGCATTGCTGGTACATTTATTAGATAAAAAACCGAACTGACTTTGTGATAAAATGTTGTTTTCAACGAGAAAGGACATAAGTCGGGCTTTTATAAGTCTCTCAATAATTTTGGATAGGACCAAAGGATAGTAGTAAGGCAATAGGTCTGTAGTTGCAGACATTCGATTTTTTACCACTCTTATGAAGAGGAATAATATGGCTGTCTTTAGACGCTCTGGAAATATACCTTTTTCAAAGGAATCATTAATTAGTGATACCAGGACTTCCAACACATTTTTAGGGAGATTTAAGAAAATTTTTATGGATAGTCGATCAGTACTACAGGAAGATTTGCTTTTGATACTACTTATTGTTTGGATCAGCTAAGATTTGTCAACTGGTCTTATAAAGAATGAATTCGAGACCTTTTTTGAATTGGGGAGATAGAAAATAGGATCTTGTTGTGGCAAAATAGTTGATGTTATATTTTTACTCACATTAACGCAGTATTTAGTTAGATTTTCAGGATTTGGAAGACAAAAAGATTGAGCTGTGTTAGTTTTATTTCAAAGATCGTTTATTATGCCATTTGATTTAGGTCAATTAGCATTGGCATTTTTGAAGTTATACTTCTATACGCGCGCTCCACGTTGGAAATTTGTATGGGAGTGAATCTGTGAAACCATTACATATGTAAGATAATGAGTAAGAGAGAGACAGAAGATATATTTTCTCTCTCTTCCTCTCTCGAATATAAAAATGTTCCTTTTGTATATATAATTTAATATTATACATATTATATAAAGATATATATACATATATTATACATATAATAAAATATTTATTAATATTATTATTTATGTGATATGTTTTGTATTATTTATTAAATGTTCATAATTATATTATTCTTTTGTATTTCAAAATAATAATCTCAATAAATCACTGCATGATCCAGAACTGTCAATTTTGAAATAAGTTTGTGTCATGTCCTCCATCAAAATAAACTCTCTGCGGTGGTCAGGTCACATAGAGAGAATGAATGATATGGAGCCGCAAAAACATATTTATAACCAAAGAATAGATGGAGTGAGAAGGAGAGTCAGACCCAGAGCACCATTTAAGTATCAGGTGGAGGAGGACTCGAGAATGTTGGGAGTACGAAACTAGAAAGCCAAGGCGAAGAATAGGAGAGAATGGAGACTTATCCTTGAGCAGGCCAAGACCCACCATGAGTTGTGGAGTCAATGATGATGATGCGGATACCTTTGGTTGTCCAGGTTTTGGAATGTTTTGACTTAATTGTGATTAAAGGAAATGACTTATTGAAAATACAATAAGGCTATCTAAAAAATTACTCAAATTATAGTCCACGCCCACAGAGGGAAAGTGCCACCCAGAAGTCAAGCACAAATTTTGGAATTTACGAAAGTTCTGAACGGAAAAATTCTACCTAAACGTTGAGTTTTCGATGATTGTTAAGAGTGTTAAACTTGGTTTATACTGCTTCATACGTACATCAATTATGGTAGATGTTGTTTTAGTAATACTTCTAAGGATAATTGGGTAGCACAAGTAACAGCGTAATTAATATTCAAGTCATCGCATAGAATCTTTCTGCTTTTATTGGGCAGATCGTCTAACAATTTTAACAGGTTCTGAAAAATAGTTCCGTGGAAGAATCAGGTGATCTATAAATGCAAATAATGTATAGATTAAGATTCTTGTTATAAACCAATGAAAACTCAAAAAAGGATTCATTTAACAGGTCATATTTTGTTATAGGAGAGAAATCATTATTTGTAGAAAGAGTTAGAAAGAGTTGGTAACTGCAACTATTAGGGGAAATCCTAATTCTTCTAGAAACAAACATAATTCATCTGCTTCATATCTTATAGAACGAATATTAATGATCTCAATGTAGCCTTAAAAATAATACTATACGTAAGCCCTCTACATATATATGTAAAGAGGTTTGTGAAACCAAATGACCCTTAAAATCTACAGTCCACAACGGGCTTATACTACCAGACTGTTACATGAGAGAGAAATACATTTTACTTCAATCCCAAAATGCTGAAAGTGAGCTAACAAGCGCCATCTATAAATGGCTAACAACTACCCCATAGAACAAAAATAGTAACTGACAATCAGTGTCATAAATTATTCTATTATGCCTGTTATTGTTGTTATATGACACAGAAATTTGGGAAAAATGTGTGAGACATCCTTATGAAATTATTATAAAGTAGTATAGCCAAGAAAAAATATGGTTGACATTAACATTTAACCAATCATTAGAGACATTGGTAATATGATAGTTTGACAGTGAAGCAATCTTAAATTTATGATTGTATACCATGCTTATAAATATTTACAACACATTGTTTTTTACCAAGCTCAAAAGTTGTCTATTTATAAATTTATTATAAATAGGTTTCTTTATTTGAATTTTGCCGTGTTAATTTTTGTATGTAAAATTTTTTTTCAATTAAGTTTGATTAAATGTGTAACCTGCGTCTAGTCTTATTATGTTTATTAAAGTTTTTAATTAATTCTGGAAACCATATTTAATACTGAAAAAATCAAATGATCAATATGATGAACCCTTAGGTAGATTTCTATTCCGTTTTTTAGATCATAATCCATATATTTGCCATATAAACCATTAAGCCACTATAGAAACAGCAATAGATAAAACAGGCTGCACGAATTGCTGGGGGTACTTCTAGACAGTAATTGTAAATGGTCAAACCACATTTCTAATTTGAAATCCAGATTAAGTAGCGCATGTTATGCATTGAGAATTCTTTCACGTCTCTTTCATACATCAGTATTAAAAACAGTATACTTTGCCCATTTTTACTCAATAGCCAAATATGGCATTGAAGTCTGGGGTTGTACCTCTGAATTAGAGCAGATATTCGTACTTCAGAAAAGAGCTATTAGGATAATGTATAAAATGAAATTTAGAGATTCTTGTAGAGGCATCTTCAGACAAAAAAATATTCTTACAATTCCTGGTCTGTATATATTTTCGTGTATAATGTATTTACATAGCAAAATTTATGAATTTAATAAATTTCAATTTAACCATGTTTATTCAACAAGATACAGAGACAATCACTTTATGCTTCCACAACATCGTTCTGTTTTGTTGGAAAGTAGCACACATTTTGCAGCCTTAAGTTTCTTCTTTTACTACATAAGTAACAAATTACCAATAGATATACGAATGAATTTACATCAGCCAAACTTTCGGAGGTGTGTACATCAATACATTTGTGAGCTAGAGCCATATTCTAAAAATAACTTTTAAGTATGTTTTATCGTGATTATTAATTTATATACTTTTAAGATGTATTTCTGTAACTTTGACTTGTCTCATACATGTACTTTGTATAATGTCGCATGTGATCAATAAATTTGACTTGACTTGACTTATATGCCATAAAAACACTTTTATTTCTGATTACTACGGTTTAAATATGCATTTATTGTAGATATTGGACAAGCTGTAGGTTTCCAAAAATTAAAAAGGCACGTTCATAAATGTACACCAAGATTTCAAAATGCAATAAATGAAATAAAAGAGAAGTACAATACGAATGAAAACAATGTGCAAAGATCCATCGGATCTACTTTATAAATTAAGTATTACTCAGAATTATTTTATTTCTAAAACTATTATTTTGAAATGTAAAAATCATGTTCAACCTTGATTTTGAACTAATATAACCAGCTAGTCATTCCACATAATGTAAATTAAAACATATAGATAAAATGTGTATGGTCAGTGTTATCATGTCATGTTTTAAATTATCATTCAATGGATAAAATAGGGACTTAATTTGAAATGACAAATCGTACAAAAATAATCAAGGAATAAATTTTAATCGGAATTTACGGAATATTGGAAATATCCAATAAGCGAGAAAAAGGTACGAAAATAAAAAAAAAAAGTAAAGTATCAAGAATTCAATTCAAATTTATTAGACACATCCGAGTGTGGTTGAAACAAGATTATATTGCAGATCCTAATAATATACATAAAACAACAATTTAGATCATCAGAATACATAAAAAAAAACTTAGATGGACAGTATTTTTAAATATCTTTTAGTTGAAGCAAATTATTCAGTTATAAATCCAAAGAATTCTACAGCATTAAATATTAACTAAACTCATGGGTATAAAACATTTTTAAAACTATTTATGGATGTATATAACGCTTTATAATAATTTTTTTAAATGCATTTTTAGCCTGTGTTCGAAAACAATGTCTAATACAAATTTCCTAGAGCCGCCTCTGTTGCAAATAGTTTGGATAATTACTCCAAGAAAATCGGTCAGTTTGTCTTCGTTTTTGATACAAAAACATTCTAGCACAACTAATATACTATATTATAATCCAGTTTAGTTTAATCCAATAATAAACATCTTTTTACCGATTTGTTTGCAAGAATTTCAGACGAATTTTGCATTTTTCTAACTAAAAATACTGTTTCATAAAAGTTACGTTTGTCAAACACCCAAAATAAGACGAAAAATAATTTAATTTCTAGTATAAAAATCACTTACCGGTTTTTAGTTTAGGAACAGGGAACGATCTGATAAACTAACGATCTCCGCTACTGGGGCTTGAATGAAGTGAGAAGTCGTGAGGTGGCCGATTCTGTCACACCAGCGCTGCCGAATGGAGAACGGATTCAATGAATTAAAGCCAACGCAGGAATTTGAACGGGACCGGCGTTTTATTGGTAGGACAGAGTCGTAGCCGTCACGCTCCGCAGGATAAATTTCAGCTAGAGGACAGGTCCGCACTCAAAACATTTTCACGAAAAGGGAAGACAGAATATTACAACTATCGAATGGGAAACTATCTTTCATCTGTATATTATTATTGGAAAACGGATGTTATTTTGACAACAAATTCCAACACTGTTAGTAATTTGTGGTTATGAATACACCAAGCTAATACCTATACGATTTAACGGTCAAGGTAAGGTAAAATCCAAAAGACAGTCTACTGTCTTTTAGATATTTTTTTAAACTTTCGAAGTTTTTTTAACTTTTGAAGAAATTTTGTATTTTTTACCAATGAAATCTTTAGTGAAACATGTTTGACCACAGCTCTGAGGATGGCTATGTAAGCCGAAAGCGCTCAGTATTTTGTGGCATTATTTTGTGCCGTCTTTCCTTGTTGTTAATAGGTAGGTAGTCATTCTGACTTCTGCATTGTGTGGTTGCTTTGAATTCTTTTCTGTTTAGTTTAATTTTTTTATAGAATGCTCTGAATTCTTTCTCTCTGTTAAGGTTTTCTATATATTTAAGTTATGTATTTAGGTGGTTTCGTTTTTTTTTCTTTTGTGTATCCTCTTTTCTTCTCTTTTCTTTGTCTGGTAATTCTCTACAGTTGTTCTAGTTTGTCGGGTAAGCATCTTTCTGTAGGCTTCATTTTTTCTTTTGTTACATTCTTGCATTCATCGCCAAACCAATGATTTTTACGGGCACACATTTCTGTTCCTATTTCTTCTTTCGCTGCTGATTCAATGTCTTCCTTTATTCTGGTCCAGTAGGTGTCTATATCTGTCTGGCTACGACTCTGTGAATAGAAGAGAAATGTTCAAAGCAATAAAAGAGCTATGAATACCAAATCAGTTGATATATTTAACAAAACTAACTCTTGAAACAGTAGAATGTAGATTACGAATTCAGGGGTAGCTGCCTGAACCTTTTAAAACAATTAATGGGCTGTGCCAGGAAGACCCTCTCTTCTGTATACTATTCAATCTGGCTCTGGAAACTTTTTCTGTGTCCAAACACATTGTTATGTAGCGATAGAACGCCAAGTTTTTAGTTGAAAATTTTAAAAATACTTAATTATAAATTCATGCTATAATGTGTGAATATACAGTGATACTCGGAGTATATGCACCAACAGACAATGTCCATAAAGTACTGACAGCAAAAATGGGCATTAATTGGAAACACAACAAGACCCCCTCTACAGAAGAACTGTTGAGCACTATAAGAGAAAAACAATACAATATAGAACTACTCCAAGAACAATCAATAAAAGAACTATACAAACAACGTCTAGACCAAAAATTAATAGAATTCAGATACGGCAACAACCCTTGGAGAGAAAGAACATATAACAAATAAACAGCACTATTAGGAAATAAATTAACCAACAAAAAGAATAATTGAAGAAAAAAAGCAACTATACAGAAAATAGCTGACTAGAAACAACGATGAAGTTTATAAAGAATATAGAGAAAAAGATAGAGAAGTGGAAAAACAAATAACACAACAAAAGAATGAAGAATGGGAAAGAACCTGCTTAAATATTGAAACATAGATAGGAGGTACAAGAACGTACGAGTCATGGAAAGTACTGAGAGGATTGAAACAAAACTCAAAAGAAAAAATTAAATTGGGAAATATACAGGACAAAGAATGGAACAACTATTACAAGGAACTATTAACAAAACAAAGACTACAATTCATTGGAAACGAAAACAGACGAAGACGAAGCAGATCCCCACAACAAGAAATAGAAATAACAGATAGGGAAATGATAACGGCCATAAAAGCAATCAAAAATAAGAAAGCACCGGGACCTGGAGGCATCTCAACTGAGTTTATAAAGTACCGCTCAAAAAAATTACACCGGATGATAAAATGGATACTTCAGAAAGCCATAAATGGAGAACTGCTCCCAAAGGAATGGACAGAGGCATATATGACATCTATATTTAAGAAAGGAGATAGAAAACGATGCAAAAACTACAGAAGAATAAGCGTAATAGTATCAATAGGAAGATTATATGGGAAGATACTGCGAGAAAAGACAGAGTAAACGATAAAAGGCAAAATCGGGGAGGATCAGGCAGGCTTCACGGCAAGATCATGCATAGACCACATATACACACTGGAACAACTGTTGACAAAGAAAAAGCAAAAAATAGAGATATACATTTGGCATTTGAGGACTTGAGAAAGGCGTATGACTGTGTCCAAGGTCAGAACTATAGGAGGCAATGTACAAATTAGAAATACAGACGGAACTCATAGAAGCTACAAAAGCTCTGTATAAAGAAAATAAAGTGTCCATTAAAATGGGAACAAGAATAATAGGAGACTTCACTACAACAAAAAGGGCTGTTCTACATCTCCAACCTTGTTCAAAATATACTTAGAGAAAGCCTTGACTACATGGAAAAGAAAATACGAAGGCACGGGAGTACCGGTACGAAACGAATACCTATATTCGGTAAGCTTTGCAGACGATCAAGTAGTGATTGCACAAGACCAAGAAGACCTCAGTTACATGATGAAGAAACTGCAAGAAGAATATACCAAGGCTGGGCTAGATATTAACCTTGCGAAAACAGAGTACCTATCTATAAGTGAAGAAGACATATAAGATCTACAGATTGACGACAACGTAACAATCAAAGAAAAAGATAAATTCAAATATTTGGGGTTTATAATCACGAAAAAGGCAACAACAGAGGAAGAAATTAAGCAAAGATTAAGACAAACAAGAACATCAATCCGACAACTTAACTCAGTATGGTGGAATAGACACCTAAATATGAAGACAAAACCACATATCTATAAAACATTAGTGCGAAGTATTATGACATATGGGGCTGAAAATTGGATTATAAACAAGAAAAACAGCAGTAAGATAGTAGCAATTGAGATGGAATGCCTGCGAAGATGCTGCAGAGTAACAAGAATGGATAGGAGAAGTAATGACGAAATAAAGCAAAGAACATCAATAGAAACAGACATATGTACTAACATATATAGAAACAAAAAGATTAAAGTGGTATGGACATGTAAGAAGAACTAGCGACAGTAGATGGATAAAGAGAATAAACAAATGGAGACCCATAGGAAGGAGGAAAAGAGGACGACCCCGAAAATCCTGGAGGAACAAAGTAGACGACGCCATGAGTAAGAGAGGCCTAAACGATGGAGAAACTAATTATAATATCAGTTTTTGTATGTCATTAAACATAAATGTTTATATTGGGCATGTACGGTATGCAGTTACAAATACGTCGTAAAACTGTTTCTTAGCCCCATCGTCATTTTCTTTAGGAAGGCATACGTATTTAAAAAACTGTAATTAAAAAATGTTCTTTTTTTTATTTATTATGAAGCCAGTGCATAGGGCGTGATCTTTAGTATTAAAATTGTAGAATTACACTTTATCTGTTTTCTATAGTTCCTGTCCCAGTTCATCTAAATTCGTTGATGCTTTTTCCATGAAAAAAAAAAATAGTTGTTGAAGTATTAAAACCTGTCGTCATACATTTAATATTTTTCCTCTTTATCAAAACTTTCAACAATCTAAGTTAACGTTTCATTTAATATCATGATCATCAGTAATGTTACCACAATCTTAGTTGAGCTCCTAGCTAAGTCTGTTGCTACAATGATTTGTCTCTATTGAAATCTCTAGGAAAGAATCCAGTTGTTGATATGTGTGAAGTTTTTCGAGGTGAAAAGAGTGTTTAATAAGAGTATGGAGCTCCAGGTACAACCATGAACTTTATTAACTCTTGAACGAGACACTGATCTCAAAATTCTTTAAACTTCATGGGCTGGCCATGTAATGAGAATGGGGTCGAAAGAGCCCTAGTTAATAAAATGCAGGGCGTAATACCAAAAGGAAGGCCACAAAAAAGGTGGGAGGATGAACAGACGTACAAATATTGCTAGGCGTGAAAACCTGGAGAAGATCGGCGTGGGACCAGCAATGTAGGAGGCAGAGTTTGCAGGCTCGACTTGTAATTGTGATAGTGCCATTGGAGAAAGAAAGTTTTCATTTACATAAAAGCTTCTTTCGTAATCTCTTGTAATTCAGTAAAATCAGTGCCATATTTGTATTTTTCTGCATTGTTTTTGTATGGTGTGGAGACATAGGCTTTAAATAAACAATGTCTCAATAAATTGGAAGCATTTGAAATGTGGACATATCGAAGAATCAAGAAAGACTCAAGGAAAGCGCAGCATAGGTAGAAGAAGAATGTCCCGGCTGAGAAACCTTAGAGAATGGTTTGGATGCAGCTCAACTGAACTCTTTCGGGCTGTAGTGTCAAAAGTTAGAATAGCAGTGATGATTGCCAACCTTCGTCGCGGAGATGGCACGTAAAGAAGAAGAAGAAGCATTGTCCTATATATTCTGACAATCTGGCAAATAGAAAAGACTAATTTTTTTAAAATTTCGACAATTTTGTGCAAATATCGAAGTTTTAAAGGGTTAAAAGAGATTTTTTTTCCTACATTTTCATACGATCTTTTGTTTTCGGAAACACATACAAATTTAGTTTTATTTTTCATTAATCAGTCATAAATTTGTACTGAATGCAATTTTTGGATGTGAATATGAAAAACATGGCGAAATAAATAATTCAAAGCAATATTTTTTGATAATAATCGATTCAGTGCGTGTACCCAATTATAGAATACTTTAAAATTCTAATTTACTGTTATATTATGACAATTTCGGTACGAACTTATGAATATTGTAAAGAATTATGACACACTAAGACGATAACAACTGTATAATTGGACCAAAATTAGATAAGAATAGCAAAAATCTAAAAATATCTTTGTTTAATTAGTTTTTTATATAATAAGATTGGCAATTAGTTCAGTTTTCTTCTTTTGCTTGTTAGATATCGGTTAGTTTTCAGGTTGTAACATTTTCAAAAGCTACAATACCATATTTTTCCATACTTTAACCTGTTTACTACGATCCTTCTTACAGATTTATGCCATTGTATTTTTCTGTTCACAGAATTTAGACACAGGATTTAGAAATGCACTGGGAACGAGGGAAGCCCTGTTCGCTGTGAATGTACTTGTGCAAAGGTGTATGGATGTTAATCAGCCAGTGTATATGTGTTTCTTGGTTTACAACAAAGCCTTCGATAAGGTCAGACATAACCGTCTTATCGAATTATTTGAAAAGAAAAACTTAGATATGAGAGATCAGGATCATTAGCGCTATCTATTATAATCAGATCGCTGTGGTAAAAGAGAACAAAGTCTTTTCAAATGAAATACAGATTGAGAGGGGCGTCAGGCAAGGCTGTGTCCTGTCTCCTACTCTGTTCAATTTGGGAATAAAAGTAAATGGCCGACCAATCAATAATATACGGTTTGCCGACGACACTATTTTATTAGCGGAATGTCTTGAGGATTTACAACAAATGGTTGACAGAGTGGTAGAAGTCAGTGAAGAAAACGGATTGTTCCTAAACACAAAAAAGACACAATTTATGGTAATTACAAAAGTCCAACAGCGCCAAGAAAACATAACAATACATGGAGAACAAATTAAAAAAGTTGAAAAATATAAATATCTGGGTACAATAATTAACGAAAATAATGAGTACACAGAAGACATTAAGGCAAGAATAGAACACGCAAGAAATTCTTTCAACAAACTAAAAAAAGTACTCTGCAGCAGGGACATTTCAATTTCTTTAAAGATAAAACTTCTGATATGCTACGTGTTTTCCGTATTATTTTATGGGTTGGAGGCTTGGACATTAAAGAAAGATGTTTCGAACAGACTAGAAGCCTTTGAGTTATGGGCCTACAGAAGGATATTAAAAATAAGTTGGGTGGATAGAGTCACGAATGTCGAGGTGTTGTGAAGAATGGGAAAAGATAAAGAGGTTTTAAATACAATTACAGTCAGAAAACTGCAATATCTGGGACATGTCATGAGAGGCGAGCGTTATAACTTGTTGCAATTAATAATGCAAGGAAGAATACAGGGTAGAAGGAGTCGCGGAAGAAGACACATCTCCTGGTTAAACAATTTAAGAGCTTGGTTTAACTGCACTGCTGCTGACCTCTTTAGAGCAGCGGTATCGAAAGTGCGAATCGCCACGATGGTTGCCAACCTTCTTAGAGGGGATGGCACATGAAGAAGAAGATCTATGTGGTTGTGTCTTGAGCTCTACATTGTGTTCTTATCATCCTCTATTTAATTCTAAAGGACGTAGTAAAGTTTCTATTCAGTTTGATTTTTTCTGTCCATTCATCTCTTCCTTGTGCAAGCTTTTTGCTTCAGAGAATGTGTAACCAGATAAAAATGCAGCATGCAACGTTTTTCAATGTCTTTCATTTTTATTAATGCATTTACAATGCCTTTTTGTACTTCTTTAGTCGTTTCAAAAGATCTATAACGGTTTTGTGTTGCTTTAAAAGTCTTGTCAAAGAATTTAATTGTTTTAAAAAATGTTGTATTTGCTTTTAACTCTTTAATAACCCTTTTAGATGCTGCCAACACTTAACGCTTTAGCACTTTTTTTGGTACTTTAATATTTTTACAAGGCTTTTCAAACGTTTATTAGAAGCTTTTAATGGATATTGACGCATTTAAAAGCTTTGAAAGCATTTGAACTCTTTTCGTTTCTTTCCTTGTTACAAACTCTTTTTTTTTTCGTTTTTTCGACGTGGTATATCTTTTTAACTAAGTTTTCACTTAAGAGAAAACAGGTGTCCAGGTAGAAGAAGCTGTTCATGGTTGAAAAACATCAGAGAATGGACGGGTCTTGATAATCCAGTTAATCGAAAGAAGATTGTCGCTTTCGTGTTAGTCTAACAACGGTTTTTTGAATTATTTTACATTTTTAATGCATATTATTGTTTTTTTTTTCGACGTTTTTAACAGTTTAAAACCCGTTTTAATACTTTTCTGTGGCGTTGAAAGCTTTTTAACGCTTTTTTAATATTTCTTTGGTGCCCTTAACGCTTCTTAGTAGTTTTACAGCACCATTTAACGATTTTTAGATGCTTTTAAGACATACAAACAATTTATCCAAGCTTTTTAACTCTATTCCGTCGCTTTGTCCGTTAAAAACACTTTTGTGGCATTTTTTGATACCTTTTACGTCTATATTCTTTGCTTTTACGCTTCTTCGTGCTTTTACTACTCCTTATCCATCCATTCCTACTTTCATACCTTTGATCACTATTATCAGCCAAACTACGAATCTATATCGCAGTAATATACTGTACTGAATTATTGATATTAAATTAACAAGAAGCAAATAAGCTAGAACTACAAAATATAAAAATTTGGAAAACATGTTATTTCGGCAAACTCTCATACATATATATGTAGTGGTGGTTGCCTAAAATGAAGCATCTCTACCCAAGAAAATATCTTGATTGTATATAATATTTTAGTTTTGTTTGCAGATGTCCAATAGTAGAAACTAATTATTTGTTGCATAATTTAGCCTTTAATTGTAAAATCAATGTTTAAGTTTGTATATTTTGTAAAAATGAAATCCACTCCACATGATAATTGTTTTATTTGGTATCTTTGTTATATTGTAATTAACTGAAGAAGCACATTAAATTAAATTTTAAAACGAAAAATCAGTCCTTATTTTTTTATATTTCCCTTCACACTTTTTATCAGAGTTTCTAAATACTCTCGTTTTTGCCATTTTATGTCCTAGTCACCCAATTATTTATACATTGAATGAGTATTCGTCATTTACTTCAACTTCTTGTTCACTTGACTCATGGCCGTCTTTATTAAAGGCGACCATGCTTTACTGAATAAACCTTCATTGTTTTCCTATTTCTAATAGTAGCTTACAAGAGCTGATCATACCATTCAACTCGATGATTCAAGCATACCAATACACGGAAGCCCGTAATGGTGGTTGCCTAAAACGAAGTGTTTTCAGCATTTTTATCTTTTACATGCAGAAAATGAATTAGAAATTTATGCTTTAGATCCATATCATTTATTATCCACAGATATTACTTTATTTTAAAACTTAGTTACAATACAAGTGCGTCCATTTGTCCAATTTATTATTTTCATAATAATATCTACCTTCAGGTCAGAAACTGTTAAATTTTGTGATGTTTCTTTGTAGGATGTCATTATCAAAGAAGCGACACATTAAAAGGATCGTAAGGAGCAATTCCAAAATAAAAAAACAACAAAATATCGTAACATTTATTTTTGAATAAGCAAAAAAACAATTAACTTCCTCCAGATTACACATAAAAAAATGTGAATTACAAAATCTACAAAATAGAATAACTTATTTATATACAAGTGAACTACAGTATGTTTTTAAAACAAATTATTGGTTTATTTTATTTACATATGTATATCAGATTATCACAAAAATGATAATTTATAACTTACAGTGTATATGTAGGTTGTATCCGTATAAGTACCCAGAACTGAAAAAAAAAAGAAACGAGCAGTCAGTCAAAAATCGTACAAATGGGAGTGACTACAACTCCACAAGCGGAGTACTAGCCACGCCTTTCAAAGAGTAACACTTACTATTAGCCAACAACAGGAGTCACTGCATTGGAGCTACGCTAGTCATACTGCCGCTAATGTAAGCTGAACTGCCCAATGTAGACGATAAATCTTGAAAACTGAACTGAGGAAAATAGGGCTCTTCTTGGATGGAACCCAAAGGTCTGCTGGTGTCCGGGGGCGTTAATTCGACGCTTTCTCCCGTAAATTCCGAGTCGAAATATCTCGTATCGATGTCGCTGGTTACTTGGGGTTTAAATGGTGGAGGAATCTAAAAAATTACAATATATCAATCAATATCGACTCTACAGGGGTTGCAATAACATAAATCCTACTAAATAGTAGTTTAAGTAACTCAAAAACATTGCCAAAATATAAATGTATCATTTTCGTTGTTCATTGTCATAATATACTCTATTTTTCTCCCACTTTAGCTCAATTTTCTTGTTTTCTATCCCTATTACATACCTTTTTCTGTTCCAAATCTCGCCAGTTGATGCTGCTGAAGAAGGGATGAGCCATAATCTGCTTGGCATCTTCAGGTCCTCCTCCTAATCTCTTTGTGGGGTCCTTCACAAGCAATCCAGCAAGTAACTCCTTGGCTTCGGTGCTCAAATTCTTCGGGAACTTGACTTCTTCCATCAGTATGAGAGTAAATAGGACATCATGGTCACGGTTGTAGAAGGGCAATCTGCCACACATCTGGAAAATAATATAAATATATTTATTTCTGATTTTTGTAAAACAGGATGGATCATAATGAAGTATTCTCTTATTATGTTGGACACTTATGATTATATTATTGGTCTACGTAAATATTGAGTGATATTTTGCCTACCATTTCATACATAACGACACCAATTCCCCACCAGTCAACAGCCCTGCCATAATCGTTGTCTTCTAGTACTTCAGGGGCTAAATATTCCGGGGTACCACAGAAAGTCTTTGTAGTTCTTCCATAAGTTATATCTTCTTTGCATAGTCCAAAGTCTGCTATTTTAATATGACCATCTTTGTCAAGAAGCAAATTTTCCAATTTGAGGTCTCTGTAATGAACCAAAAAATCACAGTAAATGTTTAACTATAGTTTGATGATATATTTACCTGTAAATTATGCCTTGTGAGTGGAGATAGGCTAAGGCAGATATTATTTCAGCACCATAAAAACGAGTTCTATCTTCAGAAAATACCCGTTCTCTAGACAAGTGAAAGAAAAGTTCCCCTCCATTGACATATTCCATTACAAAGCACAAACGGTCATTGGTTTGAAAAGAATATTTTAATGACTGAAAAAAAAAGAAGAATATGTAACATTAAAGTAATAATAAATAATAATATAATACTTACAGTCAAAAACGGATGATGAGTAGTTCTTAGAACACGATTTTCAGTTTGAGTATGAGCCACCTCATCCTTTTGAATGATCACTTCCTTTTTGAGAATCTTAATAGCATACAACCTGCCAGTTGCCTTTTCTCTACACAAAATAACCTTACCGAAAGTACCTTTCCCCAGCACCTTGATAAACTCAAAGCTCTCAAGAGTTACTTTTCGTTTTCCAGTTGATTTAGAAATTGAAGTACCTTGGAGAGAGAATTTCTCACATAGATCCTCCATAGTGCCAGTTTCGCTGTTGGCTGGATTCATTTCTACATCTTCACAATCTGATATCTTTTCAGATACCATTTTTATGGCAGCTACCCATTCTTCTCTACAATTTAAAAAGAAAACATGATAAGACACAAGTTTTATGGTTCATTTTAATTAAAAACAGATACATTATTGCAGCAGATGATTATTATTATTATAATATAGCGAAATACCTCACGAGAAAGTTTGACATTGGAAATTTTAAAGTACAGCTAGGACCTAGACATGTTTGATCAATTTTAAGATGCTATAGTGAAATTGCTTCAAAAATTCTTATAAAACACATAAAAAAGTTATACCTGAACAAAAAAAGGTGAAATAAGGGGTGTGCATTATGCTAATAATAATTGGAAAACTATTCTACCACCTAAAAAAGATCTCACCTTTCTTGTTCACTTTCAACACAGAACATCCTCTCAATGACTGTGGTCCACTGCAATCCCCTTATGATAAATGTAAAAGGTTTTGGTCTGTCAATGGACATGATCTGGCAACCTTTTACAGTAAAATTGTTTAATGGTTCGACATGGTAGTAGTCTTCTAGTTTACTTTTAAAACCAACCAATGCTCCATAATTGAGCAGGATGAAATACCTACAAATAAATAATATAGCTGTAGAAACCATATATTTTACAAAGAAATATATAATACCTTGGTCTCCAGTTTTTCCAGTGCTCTCCTCTTTTTTGCAACCATCCTTCCTTCACAATAAGATCCTTGTTTATGGTTAAAGGTCCTGTGGGACCTCCTACTGAAGAGGCTTCATTCATATTCTGAAAAAGTGTAAAACTAATAATGCAGTGACCTCTATAAAGTGTTCAAAAGATACTTGAAACAAAAACATAATTCAAGAAGTTTTTAAAACATTTTCCAAATCTCTTCTCTTAATGCTTATAAAATATTTTTGTTGGCTTATCACCCAGAATTGCGTCTTTATTACCTTGTTTATTGATCATTATTGTTGTATCTATATTTATTACTATCTTTGTTTTATCATTCTGAACGATGTCCACAGAGATGAAATTTATATCAATGAATTCTGGCACTAAAGACTGCCTTAAGATCCCTAAATAGGAAATCAAAACAGCAGAAATGTGTACCCTACTTTATGTTTTGTATCATTACAAACAAATTTTTTCTTTTAACTTCTGGCATTTATTCTGTCCAAACTAAGAGAGAAGTTACAAAAAATGAATTTGAAAGGCTTATTTGGCAATTTTTTTTACTCAAAACCAAGATTATACATTAATAACGAAAATGGTTTGGACAATTTTCCACAAAATTTAGTTGAAGCTATTTTTTTATCTCAATAATGCTCATTGACTTGCTCAGTGCCTACTGGTTATTTCCAGTGAACTAATCTTGTAGGGGTAATGCCATATGTTGACTGTTTTGCAACATAGTTTTATTTTTTTGGATATAACTTGCCTTAAACAAATATTTTACAGTTATAATGTTCAAGCCCTCAAAAAAAGGCCATTTTCAAAGGGTTAACGTGTTAGATTTCAAGTTCTACAATAATAACATAACGTTGTTCACCTACCTCAACGACTATTAAATACCAAAATGCTACTAGTCCATACAGTTCATACTTTTATCAAACACGTTTAAATACCAAAATTCATTAATTTCAATATTTTTTAGATTCATCAAAATACAAAATACAAAATACGCATGAATGGGAATGAGAGTAGGATATTCACTTTTTGCTTAATGCTTTGACTTTGACAACTGACAGTTGATTAATTGTGGTCGTTATCTTAGCTGACGACCAATAATGACGTAATTAGATATTTTTGTTGACGTAAAACCAATTATTGACGTCTTTTAAACACAATCAAATGATGCATACAATGTATTTAATTACTAAGATAATTATAGAAACCATTTATGTCCAAGAGCTTTATTCTTGTTAACAGGAACCAACATAAAATTCTTAAAAATATCCGATAGGACAGCGGCGTACACTAACGTTAAATAATTTGGTCGATTTATTTTAAAGTTACCTAACATTTTATAAAACTACATTGCAGTATAATCCTTTTAAATTTTTGTACCAATTATATGTTTTATTTTGTAAATTATTTATTTAGTTTTTAAATTTTCAATTTCTAACTGTCATGTCAGACGTCTGTCATTTTTGACTCCTTCATTTTAGTTGCAAAATAACCAATAACCTATGTCTATTTGTATGTGTAGCATTGATTGTTATAAAAATTAAGTCTATTAGTTAAGCTTAATTTAGCTTAATATTTGTGTGTTTAGATAATAACTACTTAGGCATACTCCAGGATATATGAAAAATGGCCACTTCAAAGACAACAAATACATACAACAGACAGAATTGGGAAGATGCTGTAAGTTATAAGTGCAAAGATCTATCCGCAATATATTGATAAATTATTTGGTTTTAGGATTTTCCTGTATTATGCCAAACTTGTTTAGGTGATAACCCATATATTAGAATGGTAAGTTTGTATTTAATTTTAGGTGAAAGTAAAAGTAGACCTTGCTCTTGTTGTGGAAGCACACAAGTTACTATTTTCACCTCAAACTATGTCATAGGTTAAATATTATCGTGGAATAAATAAATTTCAGGTCAAATTATATTCTGGTGTTAAACATATAAATGCTAGAAAATTGCTTAAGTAAATAAATATCAGAAATACCTATGGATATATATTTTAGACAAAAGAAAAATTTGGAAAGGAATGCAAGATTTGCTCGCGTCCATTCACAGTATTTCGTTGGTGCCCAGGTGCGAGAATGCGATTTAAGAAAACAGAAGTATGTCAGACATGTAGTAAACTTAAAAATGTGTGCCAGACTTGTTTGTTAGATTTAGAGTATGGTCTGCCTATTCAAGTGAGAGATGCTGCAGTAAAATTGAAGGATGACTTACCTAAGAGTGATGTCAATAAGGAATACTACATTCAGAACATGGAGAATGAGGTTTGTAGATAATTTGTTGGTTTCTTTATATCAATATTATTTTTGTTTAATCTATATAGTTGGCAAGATCAGATCCAGACTCAATCAGTAGTAAACTGAGTGAACCAAATGATCTTCTAATGAGATTGGCTAGAACAGCTCCATATTATAAGAGAAATAGGCCACATGTGTGTTCTTTCTGGGTAAAAGGTGAGTGCAGAAGGGGAGAAGAGTGTCCCTATAGGCATGAAAAGCCCACAGATCCTGATGATCCATTAGCTGATCAAGTAAGTATACTTAAATGCAAATTTTAGTTACTTTCCTCAATTTTAAGCAATAAAAAATACAGATTGCTTAAATATGTGGAGAATATGTAGTTTTTAGTGTATATAAAGCAATTAAGACTTCTTTATTATCATTTTCCTTTTCTATTTTCTAATAAAAGATACTAAAAGAAACTTATAACACTAAAGAAACTGATTTATTCTTTTTATTTGACATTTTTGTAGAACATCAAAGACCGATATTATGGAGTAAATGATCCAGTAGCTGAAAAACTATTGAAGCGAGCTGCTGCAATGCCAGCCCTTCCTTTACCAGATGACAAAACCATAACGACCCTGTATTTAGGAAATCTGGGACATTTAACGGAACAGGATATCAGGTAAATGTGTTGTAGAGTTACAGTTTTGATAACAACCACAGCAAAAATATCTTATATCACTCTGAATGTTTTGTTACAGAGATCATTTTTACCAATATGGTGAAGTTCGTTCCATTAGCCTAGTGCCAAAGCAGCAATGTGCCTTTGTACAGTTCACCACCAGGTCTGCAGCGGAAACAGCAGCTGAAAAAACCTTCAATAAACTGATTCTCGGTGGAAGAAGGATCACCATTAAATGGGGGCGGTCACAGGGTCGCACTGGAGCTTCTTCGATTGCACACCATGCTGAAAATTATGAACCTGTACCAGGATTACCTGGAGCGTTGCCAGAACTTAGCAATAACTTCTTTAATCTGGAACCAGGACATATTCCTTTACCTAATATGCCTCCTCCTTCATCTATCATGGTACCTCCACTGTTTGCTCCCCCTCCTATACCTCCATTTTTCTTCAATCCCCCACAGTTGCCGCCTTTTAGTGCACCTGCACCAAGTACTAGTACTAGCACCAGTGTTAGTGAGCCTGTAGTGGTGCCGAAACCGGTGCATTATCCCAGTCAGGATCCATCCAGGTTAGGAGCTACACAACAGATACAGGAATGAAATAATATTGATTTAAATTATGTAAAATTATTAATTTTGTAAACAGTTACAATTGTATGGTCTTTAATTGATTTATTAGCAAAGTTTTATTCAAATAAGAGCTGTAGTTTTCTTACTTTTCCCAAATTACACTTTATTTTATATAGTTCTGTAAATTTATCTCATAACCTGTCTGTTCCTGTTGTAACTCTCCTATGTGACAATTTATTGTAAATATCTTTTAAATATGGTTAGATCAGGTCTCTATGACAAATTATTCATTATTGATGTCATTATGCAATTGTCTTCCAAAATCTACAAAAACTGAGCATTTCAGAAAGATTTTTTGAAAAAACTGGGAAGAAAGACTTATTTTTGTCTGCCATTGATTCTTTCTCAGATTTTATACTTTTGTATTATTTATACAACCAGTAATACACATAATAATAGAACAAAATACTCCCTCAAAGTGATTTTCTATTATATTTATTAATTTGGTTTATTTATAAAATATTATTTTAAATCTTTTTGTACCTAAAGTTATTAAGTTGCTCCGGATTTATAGCTAATTTATTTATTTATTTTACTAATAACCCGCCACAAGGTTGAATAGACACTTGCAACAGAATAGAATTAGATAAAGTAGAGGTTTCCTTTCAAATGTCGACAATGGCGGCGCGACTTTAGAGTTCTACTACTAAAATATTTCCGTGCATTCTGTGTATATTAACACAGAATGTCAGTTCATAAAAAGTAGAACGTTAGTATCAAATGTTTGCAATGGAGGCGCGACTTATAGTTAAAAATTCGACGACGAAATATTTTATTGCATTCTGTGTATGATTATCCAAATATCGATTATTAATTTGTGATATTCAAAGTAAATTGAGCTTTTTTATACTCTTGTTTTACTTGTTTTAAATTTATATTTAGTTGTTAAATGTGGCCAATTATTTTATGAGTGTTATAATTTAACCGGTGATTGGGTTGATTAGACATTGGTTTCCATAGACACAGGTAACTGTAGTTTCCGAATATAACTGAAGTCGAATCTACATAGGCGGGGGTATTTTTAAATTTATCCAACTTATATCGATTTGTTAGTTTGTTATACAAGCGCGACGATGAACGATGTCGATGACCGATGACCGGATGACCATTGCTCATTGCTTGTTTGCTTGGCTTGGCTTGACACTTGTTGACGTGTTCAATAGTTTAAATCCTGATCCTGATTCCTGGTACACTCCTGTGACTCCTGAGATCTTTAGGAATGAAACATCAGAATTTTGAAATTTGCCATATAGGCAAGATCAGGTACGATTTAAGTTAAGTTATTCATTAGTTGAAATATTGCCCTCTCGATGCTCCAATAAAAACAGTCATTATTGTTGTTTTTCAAATTAATACTTGCTTTTTTATTTAACAATTCTGTAGGAGGAGGAATTAACGAAGACGGTCCTTCACCTATTTCATATTCGTTAACATTAATTTCAAGAGATATTATAATATTACTAAGACTGTAACGACTGTCTTTACCTTGGAAATTTTCTAGTTTGCGTAAAAGAGGTTCCTCAATATGATTGATAACCCATTCCTTATTAGCAATAATTATTATAGAAAAATAACAAAATATAAAATTTGCTTACCCTTACAATTTCTTAAATTTAAAAATAGGTGAGGGTTTGAAGGTGGTACAAGTTGCCGGTTTCAGTCACTTAAAGGAAATTCTGTATGTAGTTGTAGTTACCACTATTTAAGTAATTCCAATAAATAAGGTTGTATGTGTTCTATTGTATATTTCAGGAGAAGTATTACGTTTCTTGTAATTCTATCAACACTGTTTGACCAAATCGAGTTTGCACTATTTTGCAATTAAGGATTTTAAACGTTTCTCCTTCAGGAAAATCTTGTAGTCTAATAGTTGTTTTCCTGCTTACAGAGCAGCTGGCATTGATTGCTAAAAGATCCATACTATATAATTAAAAATAGTTTACTAGTTTACAATTTAACTAAGACTAAATATTATTGTTATTATTATTAAAAGGATTGTTGAAATAAATGTAAAATAAAATTTTTTTTGCACTACTTGCATTTAGAAATAACAAAAGAAAAATATTTTTTTCTTATAAATAAAAATTAAACTAAAGACTTAATTTCTGTAATAAAATAGATTTCAAAAATGACTGAAATCAACAGAAAATAAAAATACATACCTACAACATTTTAAAGAATCTATCATGTAACTTAAAATAAAAATCAAATTACATTGATATAAATTTTTCTCAGTACATACAAATACGAAACAATAAAGAAAAGTACTAAAGTAAAAATGTATATCTATCTATTAATAAATATACTACATAAAATATATCTATAAACTTATTGCACTTACTGTAAATTGAAGTATTCAAAACCACTTGTTACAATTTGTTGAATGATGATAAAGCATGCTGGGACTTTATTTATTTATACTGCTTTTCTTATCACATTTTTTTTTGTTTCAGAAATGGAAGGTAACTATTTCACTACCCAATAAACTACTTTAGAGGTGTACAATAAATTTTTATTTTACTCATTTTAGCAGCAATAAGAGCATTCTTGAGAAGAAATTTACCCAGTCATTTAAGGAGCCGCCCCTTAGGAGTCCTCTTTGGACAAGAAGAGGCTGCTCCAATATCTGCCCAATATATTGGGAAATTTTTAAGGTACCGGCTTTTTATAATAGAAGAAGAGCCGGTAGTGCCTTAAAGAGACAATTATAAGGGTCTTAAAGATTAGTAAGTTTATTTATTCGTAATTCTAAATTAATACTAATGTAATTCTTTTATTGCAGCTGGATGTTGATAAAAATAAATCTTAGAATGCTACTATGTCTTTTTTCCCCCCCTTGTCCTTTGTTTTGTATTCAGTTTATGGACCTATTTCCCTCGAAAACAAGTCAAGTCATATCAACTTTGTTTAATACCAGGTTAAAATTCTTAATAATAATTTATTCAAAAACTATTGGTCTGCACATTTTAAAGCAAATATGTAATTTTACAGTGCATATTTAATCAAAACTGATTATTAATATATACAAAAGTCTACTTTCATCAATAAAACAATTCTTTGTATACCTAAAGTGCCTGATTCTAAGAAAAACAGTATACTGACATACATACATTTTGTAAGAATAAAAATAATTAGTTTTATTTTTTTTTAAACACACACACACACTTGATTCACATTATCCAGAAATCTAGGAAAATATTTCATACAGAAAGAGCTTCCACGTCAATACCAAACATACCCCAGAACAGCCACATATATCATTTGTGATTCAAAATCAACTCTAATTTCCAGAAATTTGATTGAAACCTAAAAAGATCACTACCTGCCTCCAGAATAACCCCACAGGATCTTTTCGATACTCTACTAGTAGTAAACGCCTATATAACATTCATGATCCACAGTTTACCATTAAAGCTAAGCATTTTGATTTCATAACTCCTGATCAATCTTCCCAATGATGATCCACACAGACCCCTTTAAGACTATACAATCAAGGATTTTTTGCTCATACAATGATATTTCGCTATATTTTTGATTTTAATTCCCCCTTATCTATCTATTAATGATGGTAACTTTATGAGTGGAACACTGGAAGAGGAAACATTGGAATTTGTTGAGCACTAGGGGCACTAAATCCATTTGCCAATTTTATAATTTTTCTACTATTACTATTGATTTTTTACATATGCCTAAAAATGTCATGAGAAGTATGTTTGTTTTTCATCTAATTTTTTAGTTTATGCAGTGGTGGATATCATTCTAATGTAAATTGTCGACATGACACAAATACCACTTTTGGTCCTTTAGATTTGTACTAATTTAAGTCCCCCTTTATAGGGCTGCAAAGCCCCTCCAAAATTATCAATCAAATTTATTTACCAAAAGGTATGAATTCTTTTCCATATTATGTTTTAGGAATCTACATCTTATGATGATGTAAGATGTGTTCTGCAGGGATCAATCAAAAAGAAGTTTTGTTTTGGCTTATTTAATTTTATGATTATAAGGTAAGGTGAGTTTTATTTTTTAATCACATACAATACAAAAAAATTAAATTCTGAAAGTGAGGGCATTTTGCGTGGGTACCCTTTTAGATATTATTTGGTCAATAGTTCTATGCTTGACTACATTTTCTATCATCACTATTAAATATTTAACTAATATGTATATCCTGTGTTTTATTTTTACATGTTAATATTGAAACTCCAGCAATATTGCAAATAAGTACTGAAAGTTGTCTACATTTTGGCTAACTAGAAGATAGATTCTCATGAACTCGTTTTCTATTTTATTTATTAAAGTGCTTTATTTATATTCAACTTTTGAGTTACTTCTTTTGATTGTAATAGTTGGGTTTATAAAATTGGGTTGAATAGATACTATTCTTATTTTCAAATGGCCCTCTATTTTCTGTAGCAATATTCATGTTTATTGTGTTGAGTAGACACAACTTTAAGTGTAAGGAAACCATTCACAGAACAGAAAATAATTGTTATTTCTTCTGTGCTAATGTCATTCATACTTGAGTTCCATGCTCTTTTAATGTCTTAGGTTGCGTGCGTTTTCATATATATAACTGACGTTTCCGAATATTACCGAAGTGGAATCTTCATAGGCGGAGATAAATTTAATCGAATAATAGTTCCAACTTCTACCGATTTGCTAAAAAAGCGCGACCATCGCTTGACAGTTGACAGGTACTCAAAATTTTATGATTGATGAGCGCAAAAATTGTGAATGTTTACATACATTTAAAATTAGGATACAGAACACTGATAATCGGTTGCAAGTCAAAAAGTGGTCACAAATATTTTTCATTCAATTAATAGTAATTAATTTTTGATAAAAATTTTATTTCGATAATTATTTTTTAACTAAAATATGCTGCTTATGACGTATATGCATGTTTTTTTTTATATAGAATTAAATGAAAACATAAAATAAATGTTTTATTCACAATTTGAAGTGTCAATTGTGTGAGTTTTTAAAGCATGCGTCGATAGATATTAAAAAATGTATGAGTACATTAAAAGGCGGTTTTTTAGAGGGAGAACATGTGAATAACAAGAGTAGACATATGTAAAATACAGTTAGTAAATTACTTTTAATTGAAAAAAAAAGAAGGATATTACTTTTCATTTCATTACTAAACATTTTTTATTAATTGCAGATAATGATAAAGCATTCAATTGTAGCAGAAATGTCCTGTCTTGGCCAAAAAACTGGATAAAATTTTACATAAAATAGAATAAGGTGCTGTTCATAATTTAAAAATCAAAACTCTGTAAAACATTGTTTGTGTATAACATTTCCAATTTATTAATAAAAGTCTGCAATAATTTGATGGTATTATTTTCCCTAATATACTAATCCTGGAAGAACATCAAAGATTTTAATCACTACACATTTGCTTAGACATACAGGAAAGAAGCCCCCCTCGTTTCAATAAAAATAAATCTTGAAATAATTTGGTAGTAAGTGAAAGCAGACTCCAAGTAATTATAACAACTTAATATCTCTGAAATCTCTAGTTCTAGGGCCCCCTAATAGATGGGGCCATTTAGATAAAATACAGGAGTTTTGCATTTTAGGTACTTAGTAAATTATCAAAACAGTGGGAAAACAAAGGGTGACGGGCTCTAAATTATTTTTGACAACAGTCGAACAGTGACAAGATTTGCTATTATAGTGTGTGTCTTTTTGGAAATAAAGATTTTTGAGAACTATTGTTTCTGTTCGATAAGAGAATAGAGAATTAGGGAACGAAGTCATTACTATTTATTTGGAATTGGAAGGTGAGTCCAAGTTATGATCTTTAATTCTTCATCAGTTCTTGGTTCTCGTAAAGACAAAATATAGTAATTTAGATCCGCATCGACCGCAACCTCAGACTAGTAATAAACCAAAAACCATCTTATTTATTTTAATAAATGAAACCAGACCCTAAGCACAGTATATTGCTTATAAAGAATCAGTAGGTTCACTCTGCCGCCAGTCCTTTGTTCTTCATGTTCCATTTTTTTCACGCGCATTACTTCCACGCGCAGATAAATTCCAGTTTTTGATACACTGCTCAATATAATTTTTAATACACTGCTCGAAAATAAATAGGAAAAAAGTGACTTGTGGCGAAATAAAATTTAATTAGATTTTCGGAATAATGAATACTTTCCTAAATTTAGCGTTTTCGACAATTATCAATAGTTTCCCAAAATAATTATTACTGTTTGTCCTTCAAAATGTATTATGTTGAATCCATCAGTTTTGATTAATCGAATATTAATTTTTTGTATTCATTAGAAAATCACACTGTATTCACTGTTACTGGTGAGAAATCTCATAAAACGAAGAGCTAATGAGGAAACTAATTTCTATAGATGAAAAAATAATAATACATTCGAATTATAAATTATATTTTGAAAATTTGAATTTTACAATACCAGTTATAATAAAAATAGGATTATAAAAACACAAGTAGCGAACTATGAATACAAGTTAGAATAGAATATATGTAGTTTCACAATCACAACTTATTAATAACAAAATAATGAAATGAAAAAAGTCATATAGCCTAAAGATCCCAGTGTAGGATCACTACGTTCATAACGTAGTTAGTCAAACTCATATTTTTACGTACATTTAAAATTGGAAGAATCTATCTATATAAAAGGCTAGGATGAAAAGTCACACTGTTTATTTAGTAAGGTAACTACGCCACCTAGAAAAGAAATCTGAACTACCAACATCTACCAAAATTAAATGTAATTAATTAAAAGCTGTAAAAAGGCTGTTGAGGCAGAAAAAATACACTTTCGACATTGGAGCGTGTGATACGTTAAATGAAAGGGCACTACACAGTATCTTCAATATTAATGAACGTATAGCGACATACGAGATATGATAGGGTACTATGAATAAAAATAGATTTACCATAAGACAAATTTTGATTTTTTGACTTAAAGAAGGCCTCAGGTTCAGTACAAAATAAACAACTGATTGAATCCTAACATGCGACATGGCAAATGAAAGGGGAGGATATAATGAATATATTCAGATAGAAAAAATAAACAAGGCGACTATTAAAAGGGCACTACGCAGTATCTTCAATATTAATGAACGTATAACGACATACGAGATATGATAGGGTACTATGAATAAAAATAGATTTACCATATGACAAATTTTTATTTTTTGACTTAAAGAAGGCCTCAGGTTAGGTACAAAATAAACAACTGATTGAATCCTAACATGCGACATGGCAAATGAAAGGGGAGGATATAACGAATATATTCAGATAGAAAAAATAAACAAGGCGACTATTAAAAGGGCACTACACAGTAAATTCAATATTAATGAACGTATAACGACATACGAGATATGATAGGGTACTATGAATAAAAATAGATTTACCATATGACAAATTTGCCATTACAGCTTAGTAAGACCCATCTAGATTTTTGAAGTAACTTCATAAAACCAGCACATAAACAATTAAAACGTTAGACTCCAATTTCAAGCATTAAGCTTAGGAAGAGGCTGTATGAAATCTACCCAGACACATGCTCTATTAGCCAAAATAGATGAATTATTTCTAGAGTTTAGATTTAGACAGTTATCTACCAAATTCATGGCCAAAACTTACAATTTCCCACAAATATCCAACAATTAGTTTTAAAAATATATGCATAGCTTCAATTCTATATGTCAATGATTCCGGAGTACTCGCAAATGTTTGTAACTTCTCCACAGGTGTGCCTACAAAATTACAAAAATGAGTTCTCTCATTATTCACCTGAAAGAAAGAACATACCTTGAACTGGAATGTTTAATCTCACAAGATGAATAGATGGTTTTGCGTTTTTTTTTCAACCTGCTTTTAAGCATTCCTGCAAAGGCAGGTTCCTCAAAATGTAAACTGCATATTCTAAAGTGATCATAACAATATTGAGCACTGTACATGGCAAGTTTTTCACATTGAACAATTTTCTTCCATTCTGCAAACCTAAAAATACAACACCGATGAGGTCAATTATATTAAATAGAGAATTTAGTTCTTACCGATTTTCATCCTTGGGAAACCTGAAGAAACTCAAGTTCAAGTTGTTATGGTCCCTGGAATTTTTTCTACATACACAGCAATAATAAACACTTGTTTTAGCTGAATTCATCATAATCCGTCGTTTAAAATAATAAAACCACTTAGAAAACTGGAGAAATATCACAGTAATATGTATTAAAAACGAAATAAACTTATAAAACCAACTAAATAACAACAAATAAATGAAATTTATATATAAATTACTGAAATAACTGTAATTTCTAGTTTCACAGCATAAACACAAACACGTGTTTGGGTAAAATCAATGTTGCCAAATGTAATCAATCAATGGATAGATACTTATGATTAATTATTTGAGAATATATTAAGTCAATTAGGCAATATGATTTTTTAAACTTTAGAAGTGTGTATAGTGGCTATGTAAAGAATTTTACCATTTATGAAATTTATTTTCCTCTTTTTGAAGAACTTCTATAATAATTATTTTATTATAAATTTGAAATATTCTTTGAAACTGATGGAATATTTTAAATCTTGCAACAGCGGCATTTTTCGCCAAATCTATTGCGCATATCTTCCAGGAGTGGATTCGAAATTGGAACCGTGAAAATGCGAGAGTGAACTTACTGATTCTTTATAAGCAATATACTGTGCCCTAAGCGATTTTAGTTAAGATACCTTAGTCCGTATGTAAGTGGCACCATCCTTCAGGCGATTGTCCAACTAGTTTGTAACGTATAAGGTGTTGCCTACATCTAGGCGTATTTATAATTTTTAAAATTCATACATACCTGATATTCATAGTTATCTGCTTAAACAAGAGACAAGGAAAGAAAGGAGACGCGGAAACATATGGAATTAACTGGCGGTGCATATTTTTTAGTAGATCCACAGTAGATCGATGTAGTGTTTCAGTAAATTGAAATCAGTAGACCTGGTAACCCTACGATATGTAGTAATGGGCAACGTACAGTCACATCGAAACTGGCTTCACTTTTTGAAAATTTATTAAATGAGCGTTACCTGTCCTCTCCCTTTCTTTGTTTAAGATTAAATGGCTTTAATATTTTGTCATATGTTGTGTTGCCTAAATCTCGGCGTATTTATATTTTTAAAATTTATTCATAGTTATCAGGCTTTAATATTTTGTTATACGGAAAATAAAAGACATTTTATGATTAATAGTTTATTTCTAAATTCATACAGAACAGTTTATAAGCTTAGCGTATTTCGCAGTGTTTAGTACATTACACCACACAGGGCAGCGTAGGTTACCACCGGATTGGAAAACAGATTTCGGTTCGCCTTCTCTTGGATGTGTACTTCGAACCTTAGACCTTCCGACAACCAGACTCCCAGATACTTAATTGATTTTACCGGTGCAACCTCCGCACCTTCCACTATAAAGCGAAGAGAGGATTTTTCCCGGGTCCCTTTGAGAACTATCACCTCAGTTTTCTGAGGCGCTAGCTGTAGATCGTTCTCTCTGATCCACCTACTAATCCAACGCAGGGCTGCGTTAGCTGCATTAGCCATGTCCATTTTCTGACTCGCCTTCGCAACCAGTACGAGATCATCAGCATAAGCTACAAGAGTGCATCCCCTTGGCATCTGTAGCCTAAACAGCCCGTCGTACAGGACATTCCACAGGATGGGACCTAGTATTGAACCCTGCGACAAACTGATGCTTTTTCTCTGATGGACCTGTCAGTAAAGTATCTGTCAATTACGTTGACCAGGTACTCACTAACGCCCAATTCTCTCAGTCTGGACATGATTTTTTCCCATGATGCCGTATTAAAGGCATTCTTGACGTCGAGCAGGATGAGAGTCATCCATCTCTTGGAGGTTACTGCTGTGACCGCATCTATGGTGGACCTTTTGGCCCTAAAACCATATTGGCGGTCGCTCAGCGCATGCTTTTCTTCGAGCTCTCGCTCAAGGCGGCTTTTTATAAGCTGTTCGTACAATTTAGCTAACGAACTAAGAAGGCAAATTGGCTAAAATCGAAATTTTAATTTAAAATGCCGGGTCATATTAGACGTTGATTAAGTTAACTGTGAGAAACATAAATTACATTTAACCTTACTATCGTCTGCGGAATTTTGAAAAAAATAGTCCCAAATGGTACTTCTTTTAGTGGGCATGATATTTAATTGACCAGCAATTTAATATCATCCCCGATATTACAAGAAAAAAATTGTATATTATCGGATTCTGTGTCGTTAGTAGGCAGATGAAACCAAGATGTAGATAACAAGAAATGAAGTAGATGTTAAGATATATAAAAGAACTGAGGCGCATCATGGGGGGGGGGGTTTGGGGGTTAAACCGCCCCCCAGGGCATATATAAAGTAAAAAATATATAACGAATAGTAGGAAAATGTAACTTGTCTTTCACACATAATATTTCTTTCTTTCTCCCCTTCCTTTTACCCTAATAGGGTGTCGGATTCACACATAAATAATCCAAAACGCTAATTGAATAAATAAATTACCACTTTAAATATGTAGAACACAATAATTATTGTATAAATACACAATAATTAATAATATCTTTCATTATAATTAGATACAGATACCTAATATTAGGCTTATGAAAAAGTAGACAGAACGAGTCTGTTGAGAGTAGCATGCACCTACAGGACTGTATCTGCGGCGGCCTTGTGGAATATCACGAGTTGTGTTCCTCTGCATGTGTTAGCAGTAGAAAAGAGACATCTCTATGAGAGAAGAGAGCATTTGACAACAGCTATAAAAAAAAGAAGAAGGGGAAAGATCAATGGAAAGATGGCAAGAAGAGTGGAATAACACATATGTTGCCCAATGGACCAAGATGCTGATCCCGAGCCTAAGAGACTGGGTAGATTGTCTGTTTTAGGGCGTATCTTCATAGGTTCAAAAAGACAGATACAGATAAATGCCTATACTGCGAATATTCCGACATTGTTACTCACACAATGCTGGAGTGTAATAGATGTACAGTGGAGAGAAACAGAATGTATAAAGAAATAGGTATGAACCCTGTGACTGTAAGAGAGATAATCGTGAAGATGACGGGAAGTACGGAGGGATGGAATAGTGTTCACAATTACATCCGAGCAGTCATTAAAAAGAAAGAAGAGAAACACCAACCGGGCCAACGAAAGAGATAAGATCTAATTACTATTTTAATGGGAATAAGCCGCAAGTGAAGGTTAAAATAAGTTTATTGACGTATGAATTTTTGATCTTTGATCTTGCACTGATAACTTGTTTATACTACAACAATTAATAGAAAAAAGAATAGCGGTTGGTACCAAAGTACATCTAGCCTTCATCGACCTAAAAAAGGCGTATGATACAGTTCCAAGACTTAAATTGTGGCAAGCTTTACAACAACTCGGCATTAGTCCATACCTTTTAGGAATAACAACAGAAGTATATAGGGATAACACTATTTATCTCAAAATCGGAAATAGACTATCAGAGCCAATAAAAGTAACTAAAGGACTAAGACAAGGATGCAGTGCAAATAAACTAAAAAAAAAGAACAGGTCAAAACATGGTTGAATCAGTTCTTTGTTATGGCTCTGAAGTATGGATAATTAATGCAGACCTGAAGAGAAGATTGTTGGCAGTATTATTTGAGAAGTGCTAGAACATCAAGGCTGGAAAGGAAGACCAACGAATCTATAAGAAAAAACATGCTACAGAAACGGTTATTGACAGACTAGAAAAAAGAGTTTTAAATGGTTTGGACACCTATTGAGAATGCCTGACGCACATTGGCCCCAAAAATTTCACAGGTGGAAGCCCCCTGGAAGAAGAAAAAGAGGTAGACCTCGACGCTCATGGAATGAAGCAATTAGAAGAGCGATGGAATCGAGAGGTTTGGATGAGGAGCATGCCTTGGACCTTGAGGATTGGCGGAGGAGAACGAGAATACGGCGATAGCCGTCTCCAAAATGTATTGTATTTACAAGTTGGATCCTGTAATATATATTTATATAAATTCAACTCAATTAAATTGTTAATAATGGCAGATGACACGGTAATTATGGCTGAGAGTATAGAAGAACTACAAACTTTACTAGATGCAATAAATAGTGAATGCATTCAAATGGGACTTGACATCAACACAGATAAGACCAAATTTATAATAGTATCAAGGAGTCCAATAAATAATGAACAACTAACTCTTGGTGGACAGCAAATAGAGAGAGTGACAAAATATAAATATCTGGTAGCTTACATCAACACAGAATTAGATCCAGACCAAGAGATCAGGGTACGAATAGAAATGGCAAGGGCAGCATTCTTAAAATTCAAGCAACTGTTCTGTGACAAAAATCTGAATACTGCGCTGAGACTAAGGTTTGTTGAATGTTACGTCTGGTCGCAATTATTGTACGGGGTAGAAATATGGACATTAAAAGCGCAAATAGTTAAGAAGCTTGAAGCCTTTGAACTTTGGATATACCAGAGAATGTTGAGAATTCCATGGACTGCCAGGGTCACCAATGAGGAAGTGCTGAGAAGGATGGGTCGAAACAAAAAATTGTTGAGAACAATAAAAGTACGCAAGACTGCATACTTTGGACACATACTGAGGAACGATAAATATAATCTTCTGCAGGTCATCATGCAGGGTAGAGCGATGGCAAAAAGAGAATAGGTAGAAAGAGGAAGTCATGGCTGCGAAATATTCGAGACTGGACAAACATGACTGTAGATGAATTATTCCACGTTGCAAAAGACAGAGAAACTTTTAGAAATGTGGTCGCCAACCTCCGTTAATGGGGACGGCATAGGAAGAAGAAGAAATTGTTAAATATAATAATTTATGCTGTAAAGATAAAATTAATTTTATATGAAGTTAATAAAAGCACAAGATAGCTGTTTTTGGTGTTATATTTTTTTATAAAAAGATCAAAATAGGATATTTCTTATATATTTTGATCAAACGCAATTCCATGCTTTTTTAACATATGCGACTTCAGTCCCTTTTTCACGACGTACATTTTATTTTCACAAATAGTACACGGAAAAAATTTCGCCTTCCCTAAATGTTTCTCGGCGACATGTCTCGTCAAAGTATTTTTATTTAAATAAGCGGCACCGCACTTACTACACACAAAACTTTTTTTCCTATCCGGAGTATGTTTACGCATAAAATGTTTGTCCAACGTGGACTTTAAGTTAAAGCAAAGATTACAGCTGGGACACGAGTAATTTCTGACGTCACTATGTTTGATACGTATATGAGTCCGTAGCGTTCCTTTCGTTTTAAACGACGCACCGCACGTTTCACAAACAAAGTTCCTTGTAATTTCGTGGGATCTCTTATGTACGCCGTAGGTGTATCTGTGCTTGAATTTCTTCTGGCAAATTCGACATGTGTAGCGTCTTTCTTCAGAATGTATTCGTAAATGATCTGCGAGGTAGTTTTTATACAAAAAAGCTGCTCCACATTGGTCACATATGTACGTTTTGTGAATATCTTCATGCGCTTTGACTTCTTCTTCAGTTAAGAAGCTGGTGTCACATATACGGCACTGCATTTTCTTTTTCCTCACTATAAGCTTAGATGCAACAAACTCTGGAAAACCAATAGGGATTTTTACCTGAATTTCTTTGGAATAACTGTCAAACTCTGTTTCATCTAATAATATGTTGTGTCTGGATTGCATGTGTTGACGAAACCCAGCTTTATATAAAAAACAGTCCCCACAATGGCAGGTATATTTAAAAGAGTTTATTGTGTTATATTCTGAACTTACAGGTTCATGTTTTCTGGACAGCAGTTTGATTTTCTGTTGTGGAACTTCAATAGACGAATTTATTTCTTCTTTAATGTTGGAAGTTACATTTTGTTGACCATCCGACTTTAAACACTGTTCTTTAACTTTATTACTATTACCGTTTGTTGTATTACTTCTATATTTTACCATATTTAACTCTTTCAAATCTCTGTTATCACTATCAGATATCTCACAATCTCCTTCTTTCTTATATATTTCAAAATTATCAAAATCGCTGTTATTATCATCAGATATTTCACAACAATCTTGTACCTTATATATTTGTTTTCTTAGCTTTAGATTAGTCTCATGAAAGGTAGCCAGCAAAGTTTTAAAGTTGATTATACTTGTGGTGCATGATTGACATAATTTCTTAGGGAAATATTCACAGTCTTCTATCTGAAAAGTTAAATTATGTATTGTTACTTGGTCTTTACAAGACGTTATAAAATGTAAAAGCTTACCTTTATCGTTGTGATATTTGTAAAAATTGATGCCAAACTAATTTTATCTAAATATATATCAAAACAGGGATTCATATCTGATTCGTTTTCAGTATTTAAGCAAATTCTACATTTACTGTTATTATTTGCTGACATTTTAAGGAATTCTATTTAAATCTTAGGTGTTAAAATATATTAAAAAATATAAACAAAACAAATCTGTTTCTAAACGTCAAGCGGAACACTAACTAACGTGAAGTTAGCAAAATATGTTATTTGCGAAACATGGGCGGAACATTAGAGTTTTTAAGAAAATGAAATATTTAAATAAATATTTTGTTTTTTTTTCTGTTACAGACTTAGGTATCCATTAATGTTTAACACCATCTATTTGTTTGTATAAAAATAAATGAAATCACATAAACCACTAAATTGTATAGCCACTTTTTAGCAAGTTACTGAAATACCTCATGTATTCGTTTTGAGCATGTCTACGCATCCAATTTAAGGAAAATTTAATTAGTTTACCAGATTGCGAGTAGTAAGCAGAAATCTATAACTACTGGAGTTTAATGAGATAACATTAAATTAGGAAATAAGGAAGCTTTGGTGGTAAAATTGTTGGAAAAATGAAAAACAGTAAATTTTTCTTAATATCTCAATCAATATTTATTTACTGGTTGCCAAGATACCTTCCAGAAGTAAATCGAATTTGAAGTGGTCGTTTTAGTTTATGTAACAATGCCTCCGAATTTGGATTCGCAGTTATCAGACGAGGAAGTTCCTAGACGCAATGACAACGTTACGATTATTTTAAGATCAATTTCGGACCATAGTCTTTCTTCTTTATCGGATATTTATGGTAGTGAGGATTCTTTTATTGACACTACTAATGTCGATGTTGGTTTAGAAGAATCTCTGCATCCTCCATTGGAGCAAAGTTTAAGAGATTTATTGGTAAGTACTGGTTTAATTTAAAATAAATGTTACTGAACATGGAATATAATTTTCGTGATTTATATAATATAATTTCTATTTTAGGTTCAAGTGACTAACACAGAAGACCTAACAACAGTTACCCAACTAAAGCTCCGAGTAATTTCCCGTGAAACAACTCTTCAATATTTAAGTT
The DNA here is from genome assembly GCF_040954645.1 of Diabrotica undecimpunctata. Taxonomy (NCBI): domain Eukaryota; kingdom Metazoa; phylum Arthropoda; class Insecta; order Coleoptera; family Chrysomelidae; genus Diabrotica; species Diabrotica undecimpunctata. The sequence goes on from NC_092811.1 coordinate 134,192,193, forward strand.
TCTATACACCGGCTCTAAGGGAGCTCACTCTTGATGGAAGTGTTGTTTCATCATTGAGAGATCTTGGATTCGGTTTGAAAAATTTAAAAATTCTAAAGGTGAATAGATGTGGTTTGACTTGTATAGACGGCGTTTTTGGATTTGAACATTTGGAAGAACTTTACATCGCTAATAACGAAATTAATACCCTTTCACCGTGTGCATTTTTGAACAAAGTTCGAGTTTTGGATGTGCGAAGGTAGTTTTCAATATTTAGTTTATAAATCACAAAATAAGTATAATATTAATGGATTATTTCTTTATTATTTAGAACAACATATTACAACCATCTTGTCTTGCTTGCAATTATTATAGTCGTTGACTTTGACGTAAGTCATAAGTACACTGTAGCCAACCTATACTATTGTACCAACCTATACTTAACACTCCTCCTCGATTTGAACTTCAATACATTACATAGGAGGAAAAATTGCTTAAATCTAAACAATAAAAAATATTCTTATAATAATTTTACATCAGTTAAGAAACGCTTGACAAAGACCTTAGATGGCAAAATTTTTCTTTTGAAAAAGGCTTTGTCAATATATCTGCAAGATTATTTTCAAACCAAATATAATCAATACATATCAATCGTTTTGAAACTAAATTTTTTATATAATGCTCTTTAATGTCAATGTGCTTGGCAAGTTTAGAATTTTCAAAAGACTGACATATTGCTATTGTACTCAAATTATCAATTAAAAGTTTTGATTTACCCTGTACAGTAAAATAAGATGAAATACCTTTTAAGTAAATCACTTCTTGAGCTGAGGTAGCCGCAGCTATGTATTCAGCGTCTGCAGTTGAAAGAGCAACACAGTTTTGTTTCTGGGACAATCATGGAACTGGATTGCCACAATAAAATACAATACAACCTGTAATACTTTTTCTATCAATTTTACTTGATGCCCAATCTAAATCTGAACAACAAACAAGTTCCCACGGTTCCTTTTTATATGTCAATGAAAAATTTTGTGTCTCTTTCAAATATCGCAGTACTCTTTTTCATGCTTTCCAAGTTTGTTGTGTTGGTTTATCGAGTACTCTACTGAGATATGAAACAGCAAACATAATATCAGGTCAAGATGTAGTTGCTATATACATAAGACTACCCATAAGTTTCCTATAAGGAACATCAATTACCTCTAGAGTGTTATCTATCTAAAAATTTGTTTCCATTGGTGATGCTACACCTTTACAATCACTCATACCAAATGAACTCAGTATTTTTGATATCATTTTGGGCTGCCCTAATGTGATATTACCACTTTCTCTTAATATTGTGATTCCTACAAAGTTCTTCACTTCACCCAAGTCCTTGGCACAAAAATTGTTTTTCAAAACATCTATTGTTTCTTTTATTTTTTTGTTTATGTCCTTTTAATATTATATCGTCCACATAAACAATCATAAATATGTCTTCTCCTATATATAGACAAAAATCATGTTTAGATCTAATAAATCCATTCTCTGTTACAACTTTACTAAAAGTCTGATTCCAGCATTTTGGTGATTCTTTTAAACCATATAGCGCTCTATTTAATTTTAAAACTTTCCTTTAAGAGAAGTTTTATTTTATTTAATTTTCCTAAAACTTTAAGAAAGCTGCGGGCACATCAAGTTGATAAATTTTCCAATCTCTTTGCAGCGCATGAGACACCATCATTCTCACTGTGCTCATTCTTGCCACAGGTGCATAGATTGGTTTTAGTGGATTCTCCTCCTGTACTTGAAAACCCTTTACAACCAACTTTGCTTTATGTGTTCCATCATCTTTAATTTTAAAAACTCATCTTGTATCTATATTCTTTTTGTTATCAAGTAAACTAACTGGTGTCCATGTGTTTAGATTTTCCAATGAATCCAGTTCTTGATTAATTGCATTATTCCACTCTCCATTTTTCTGCGCTTCTTCAAACGTCTATGGTTCAGCATTCAATGATAGTAAGCAATCAGCTGAATATAACTGGTATTCGTTAAAATGTTCTGGTAATTTTACTTCTCTTCCTCTTCTGGTACATATAGGATCCCCTTCATTACTTGCTATTTCATTTCTAATTAATTCTTCGTTTTCAGCTAAACTTTCATTTTTGTTGCTTCCATCTTCAGTACCTTCAGAATTTCCTTAATTTTTTGTCCAAACTGTTTGATGTTTGCTGTTATCGTAAACATCATCAGTTACACTATCTTTATATTTAACTTGTTTTTCATCAAAAATAACATCTGTAGACGTAATTATTTTGTGATTTTTGCAATCCCACAATCCATATCCTGAATTAGAAGAGCTTACCATTTTTGTTGTTGTTCTAATGTCAAATTTATTCGGCTTTGGAAGAATTACACTCCGTAATTTAGAACCAAAAACTCTAAGATGATTAATATTATTCTCACCATACCATATCTGAGATGGTATTTTACCACCATTAGCTATTGTAGGACTCCTGCTCAATTCATAAGCTGAACATCTCATTGCTTCACCCCATAAATGTTTAGCAAGTTAGTTTCTGCTAGTTTGACTCTAACTTTATTTATCAATATATGATTCATTCTTTCAGATGTACCATTTTGCTGCGGTGTGTATGGTTGAGTATACTGCAACTCAATACCCATTTGTCTACAAATATTTTTAAATTTATATGATGAGAATTCACCCCTCATTATCTAGTCTGATACTCTTAGTTTTAACATTAGGTTTTTTTTGAACCTATTCTCTATCTTTCCATTGTTTTATATAGGTCTCCCCCAGTTCTCTCCATCGTTCCCTATCTTGAGCTGTTCTCTGCCATGTGGGACCTCCTTGCTTCCTGATGTCATCTTTCCACCTCATCTGTGGTCTGCCTCTTGATCTCTTTGCATTGTATGGACGCCACTTTCCGATAGCATTGTTCCATCGTCTGTCTTGGAGACGTTCATTGTGTCCAGCCCATTTATATTTCAGTTTTGCTGCTTGTTCTATCGCGTCTACTGTCTTTGTTCTGGTTCTGATCCACTGGTTACGTTTTCTATCTTTAAGTGATATACCCAACATTTGTCTCTCCATCGCTCTTTGTGCCTTCCTTATCCTATCCAAATTGGCCTGTGTCTGTGCTCCGTAGGTGAGCACCGGTATTATACAGGAGTTATATACCTTGCTTCGTAAGTATAGAGGGATTGTTTGATTTTTTAGAACGTAAGAAAGTTTGCCGAACGCTGCCCATCCCATTCTTACTCGTCTCGATATTTCGGCTGTTTGATTTTCTCTGTTAGCTCTGATTGCTTGTCCTAGATAGATATACTCATTTACCTGTTCTATTTTTTCTGTTTGTATTTTTATTGCCTTTTGGCCTTTCGTGTTTGTCATTACTTTTGTTTTGTTGAAGTTAATTTTTAGGCCTTTTTGCAGTGATTTTTCATGAAGTTCATTCAGCATTTCAGCATTATGTTTAGTTTTAATTAATTTTATAAAATCAAGAACATTATTTTCAGCTTCATACTCTTCATTAAGGGTTAAAAGAAGATTAACTACTTTGATTTATCTATCTTACTACCTACACCTTCCAGTTCTCGTATAATTTTGTCAAAATTCATAAAATGGTCTTCCAGTTTTTGATCTCTTTTACACTTTTACACTTCAAGTCAATAGCTTCTTTTTTAACGCAAGCTTGGTAAATATACTTTTTCTTTTAAATACGTCTTCAAGTGCTTTCATCTTTTCTTTGGCGGTTTTTGCATCTTTTATAATGTCCAAATGTTTATCTGCCACACATTGAACTATAATGGATTTTGCCTTTGAATCGTCATCTGCAAAATTTTCTCTCTATGTTGGGTCTAAACTTTCAATCACTGGTAATACTTTCTTTTCATTTAATAGGATCTTGACACGAAACTTCCAACTATTAAACTATTGAATTTCTCTTCAGCGAGAATAGGAAATTGTTGATCCGTAAACATCTTCCAAGGTAATCACGTTTTCTTGATTTATACTTTACTTATTTGTCAAGGAGTCAGCTGGACTGATAACCTTTTCAATATTTAGTTTATAACTGACAAAATAAGTATATTATTAATGGATTATTTCTTTATTATTTAGAACAACATATTACAACCATCTTATCTTGCTTACAATTATTAAAGTCGTTCACTTTTACGTAAGTCATAAGTAAAGTTTGTTTAGCAGAAAAAACTTCAATTAGTGCGGTCGTAAATATTATTAAATTCATCTGACTTGGCCTATTGTTAATAGGCCTGACTAATTGAAGTCAACCATTTACTGCTAAACAAACTTTACACTGTAGCCAACCTACACCATTGTACCAACCTATACTTATCCAATTTGGTGTACCCAAATTCGCCCAAGTACAATTTTAGAACGAGACTGTATTTGATTGTCTTCTTCCGATACACAATACAATTTTTTTTGATGTTTTTTAGCAACTTTACTCACTAAGAACTTGGTACTCTGTTCACACAAAAACATAAGAAGAAAAGCCAAATTATATTTATGTTATACTCAAAATTATAGTAATATTATTAACGGAATTAAATCAGAAATATTTTTTATAAAAAATCAATCTATAGAGCAAGAGCAGAAACCATTAAGAATATAAAACATTGTAGACTAGTCGGGATCTGTAGAAATTCAGACCATAATGGACATTTTCCATAGGAAGCTATTTTTTTGCTGGAATCCCTTCAGGATGTGCCCCATATCGATAATTACGATATGCGCCAGTCGCAAACCCTGTGCTTAATTTTTTATTTAACAAAATCTGAAAACAATTGAAAATTTCTCATTTTTTTGCTCCTATTTTCGTTTATAATTTGGAAAATATTGATCCTAGAGAAAAAATTATACGAAGTTAAAAGTTTCGTTATTCAATTTTACACAATATTTCGTTAGCTGGAAATTGAAAATTTAATGTTTATTGTTGAAAAAATAGCAATAATTGGAAAAAAAGTACAAAAAAATGAAGTTAATCCTTTAAATGTTTTCGACTTTCTGAGCTTGACCTACAAGCTCCATATTCCGCCTAGAAAAACTTTTTAATATGTTTAAAACGTGTGCTAAATTTTGTTAAGATCGGTCGGATAGGTTTTGCATAATAATTTTGCAATCCAGCCTACTGGAAAAAAATCGTAAATTTTTAAATTTATAGTAGGCTCTAAATAAGGCTCTCAGATAGTTGCATATTTTTTTACATATAAAGGAAGGCTCAAACTTTTAAACACTTTTTGTAAAATTCAAATCGGTTCACTAGGGGAGCCTAGAAATTTTTTTAAAGTTTTAAACATTTTTTAGGCTTATAAACAAATTGAATAACTTTACGAGCTTTAAACATATCAATTTCAAAATTTTTACACTTAAAAAACATTAAAAGATGCTTCTTTAAAAAAAAGATACATTCGGCTTACTGGTTGCCGAGATATTCCACCACCTGGTCCCCCACCACCACCTCTCATGCATTCCGAGCGACATTTTACGCGAAAACGGTTTTTTTATTTGTCTTTTTTATGGATGTTGCCATGAAGCGCATAACGTAAAACTTTTCATATAAAAAGTACTTGACAAGACGAGGGTATTTGTTTAAAAACGAGCCCTCTATCATTTATGGTTACACGGCAAATGTATGCCAACTTTGAGCTTCAATATCTCGGCAACTAGTAAGCCGAATGTATCTATTTTTTAAAGAAGCGTCTTTTAATGTTCTTTAAGTGTATAAATTTTGAAATTGATATGTTTAAAGCTCGTAAAGTTATTCAATTTGTTTATAAGCCTAATACATATATATAAAAAATGTTTAAAACTTTAAAAAATTCTCTAGGCTCTCCTAGTGAATCGATTTGAATTTTACAAAAAGCGTTTGAAAGTTTGAGCCTTCCTTTATATGTAAAAAAATATGCAACTATCTGAGAGCCTTATTTAGGGCCTACTATAAATTTGAAAATTTGCGATTTTTTTCCAGTAGGCTGGGTTGCAAAATTATTATGCAAAACCTATTTGACCGATTAATAAAATTAAGCACACGTTTTAAACATATTAAAAGGTTTTTCTAGGCGGAATATGGAGCGTGTAAGTCAAGTTTAGAAAGTCGAAAACAGTTAGAGGATTAACTTCATTTTTTTGTACTTTTTTTCCAATTATTGCTATTTTTTCAAAAATAAACATTAAATTTTCAATTTCTAGCTAACGAAATATTGTGTAAAATTGAATAACGAAACTTTTAACTTCGTATAATTTTTTCTCTAGGATCAATATTTTCCGAATTATAAACAAAAATAGGAACAAAAAAAATGAGAAATTTTCAATTGTTTTCAGATTTTGTTAAATAAAAAATTTAGCACAGGGTTTTCGACTGGCGCATATCGTGATTATCAATATTGGGCACATCCTGAAGGGATTCCAGCAAAAAAATAGCTTCCTATGAAAAATGTCCAATCCAAAACAGATCCTAGACTATTGGTATAGCTGTGACATTCTTTATGTGATTGATTAATTGCAGTGTTTCTTTAATTGTTCTTCGGTGAATTAGCAATTTATTGATAAAATACGTTCTTTTAGAAATATGATATCTCTAGATGAGATCGATTTCCTTAAATTTTGCGAAAATATCGAAGAACTATATATCGAGGGAAACCCTGGAATCACGTTGAGCCTTGGACTCAGACAAATTGTCCAGCACAGATTGCCCGGTATTAAAATTTTGGATGGTCTTATTATAACTCCTGCAGGTACGTTCACAATTTAACAGTATAGTACTGTAAGTAGCCAGTAAGCTCCACGATCATAACAACGATAGTTATATCTTTCAGAATTAAAATATATATATAATTCAATTAAAAATTAGTTGAAATTTTTTCAGTAACAATGAGAAATAACAATGGAGAGAATTATCAAAATTCTATCGGCAATGAGGTAAAGTTATGATGTCTTTTTATTTAATAATTTTGTTTTCCACAATCTATCAATAACATATTGTTAAATAAACAATTTTTCAGGTAGTTGCAAATGAAGATGATAGATCCAACTTTAGTATAGATTTTCCACCAAGAGTATTTTTCCAGCGCTTTTTCAACAATTAAAAAATACTAATCGTCTTATTAGTAAAGAATAAATTTGTTAAATAGCTAAATAAAATAAACTAAATAGCTATATAGTTGCTTAATATAGTAGAGGGACAAATTATTAAGAGAATCGAAGAGTATCATTCGACAGCGCAAAAAAATGCAATAAGAACCTTTCGTAGAAGCATAAATCCATCACAAGTATAATTGCTTATAGAGAAAAAGAAGAAGAATATAGTAAAATAAAACAATTTTGTAATTATAAATTATCTGTTAAATTGTGTTCAAATATAACTTTATTTTAAGAATTATTAAGTATTTATTACAAGGGCTGATCCCTTTGCTCCTCCGTGGGGAGTTGACTGTCTCCCATCGAACGCTTCCCCAGGTGATGGATAGGGGAACGCCCTAGTCGGTCATAGGACCGGTGGGTAGTTGGGAAATAAAAATACCAACTACGAACCAAAACAGAGTAAGATATGGCAACCCTAACAGAAGAGTCCCTGGTCCTCCAAGTTGGAGGTTGGTCTAGAGGCTGACAACCTTTTCCTGTAAAAAACATATGTTACGGGACCTCAGGAACTATTAGCTGAACGGAACTCACGAGGACGACTCTGCAAACGAGAAATGGGACTGAGATTAGCAACATGGAATACCCGAACTCTGTACCGAACTGGACCTGCACTTACATCTTTACTAAACATAGTGAAATGCGGTGGACGAGAACTGACACTCTTGACAAGATAACCCATTCCATATATTATATCTGCAATGAAAGCCAACACATAGATGGGGTGGAATTTACTGTAAACCGAAGAACAAAAGGCCTAATTATTGGCACAAAAGGAATAAAAGGCGCAAACATAGACTCAGATCATTGTCTAGTGATCTCAACATTGAGAGCTAGAATTTCAAACACCAGTAAAGAAAATAAAATGTATACAAAAAAAAGAATGTGCAAAAGCTGAGAGATGCGACAATTGCAAAACGGTACTCTGAAAAAATCATTAACAGGCTAAGGAATCAAAATATAAATGAAGAAGGCCACAGAGATATAGACTCCTACTGGACTAGAATAAAGGAAGACATTGAAGCAGCAGCGAAAGATGAAATAGGAACAGAAATGTGTGCTTACCCGACGAACTAGAAAAACTGTAGAGAATTACCAAACAAAGAGAAGAGAAAAAAAGAGGATACACAAAAGAAAAAAAAAATCGGTTGCCTGTAAAGTCGGTTTTACGGGCGAAGATTTTACCTGACAACGTCTTTTTCTCGGTAGAATATTTATTGATATGAATATTATTAAATTGCACAATAGGAACAAGGAATTGAATGAAAATAAGAATTGCATTACCGATTTATTAGGTATTTTATATATTATTTATATTTTATATATTATATTTTTATATATTATTTTATATATTATTTATTTTATATTATATTATTGATCTTATTATTTTCTACAAAATTTATTTGAAAATTTTTTCGATATATCAATTAGTTGCGGAGATATCGATCATTGAAGTTATTGTTTGCTACCAGTATTTTATATATTTATTTTTTTCAGTTATAAAAAATTACTATTTCCAATTGTGTCTACCAAGTATGGTCACATGTATTTGCCTACATATTAAATAATAATAAGTACAGATAATGTTATGTGACGTTCACTTCTGATTATATATATTTTAATATTTTTAATTTTAAAGAATCAATTTGAAAATCAAAACACTTATTCAGATCGAAGGTTCAAATGTTTGCTAAATAAATTTGAAATTAATTAAAATTTGTAAATGTAAATGGTAAAGTTGAAAATTAAAACATTTACTAAAATTGGAATTTGAAATTCTTGCTAAACACAGTTAAATTCTAACTCCGCGCGTGGTGATTGGTCGGTTTAGTTCGTTTGTTTGGTCGCCCTGTTTTGACAGGTTAGAAGTTATAATTTGTTATTTTAAATGTTTGACTAGCAATACGCGCTGTTTCTTCTCAATCGACTGAATTACGATTGATTGCAGAGTGATTTAAACTAATAATTTACTTAACACTATCAACATTTGTCAATAGTATGACATAACCTATAAACTCAGTTTCTCAACTTTTGTGTCAATCTAACAATTAATCAATCAATCATAGTTTACGATAATGAAATATTAGTGTACAATTATTTACCTTTATTGTTGTAGTTGTTGTAAATGACGAATCTAAGCACTCCACATTTTCACTACAGACACAGCTGACGATACTTTCAACGATTTTCAACTTTAGCGATTCAACGCGCTTAATTCTCTAGTGCCGCGCGCAGCGGACCGATCATGTTTGAGTGGGAGAGAGACGCAAGGCATTCGCAGGTCCGGCGGGCCTCTCTCTCGTTTGGCGACTCACTGTAACGGACGTGAGCGGGCGTTACACTTTTTCTTAAATGACTCCGAGCCACAACCTAATTTAAGACGTTGTCACGTCAAAAACGAAACCACCTAAATACGGATCTTAAATATATAGAAAATCTTAACAGAGAAAGAATTCAGAGCATTCTATAGGGAAGTTAACATCAACAGAAAAGAATTCAGGGCAGCCATAAGAGAATACAGAAGTCAGAATGGCGACCTATTAACAACAAAGAAAGATGTATTGAATAGATGAGTGGAATACTTTAATCAGGCCTTTAATATGGAGGAAGAAGAAGAAAACCTGGAAGACGAAAGATGTGAGGTAAGGGTAGCAGACGAGAAGAAAGAGGAACCAACAACGGTTCTTGAAGATGCAGTTAAAAACTAGCCAGAAACAAATCAACCGGAATAGATAATCTCCCGCTGAACTATATAAAGAAGGTGGTCATGATACCACTATGGCATTACAGCAACTTATAAAAGAAATATGGACACAGAAATCCCTCCCCAATGATTGGAATATTGGAATACTTTGCACCATACACAAAAATGATTCAAAATAATAAAAACATGTTAGGAGTTTCGAAAGAAAAGTACTAAGGCCAATCTAACGAGCAATGAATGACAATGGAATGTGGAAAAGACGATACAACTTCGAACTTTATAGAATATACCAGGAACCTGATATCGTAAACATATTAAGATAGGACGTCTGAGATGGATAGGCCATGTAATGCGGATGGAACAAAATGACCCAGCTAGAAAAACGCTCCTTGATAGACCCATTGGTCAGAGAAGAAGAGGAAGACCCAGAACTAGGTATCTTGATAACATCGATGAAGACATGAGAAATTTGAGAATACGTGCTTGGCGAAAAAAAGGCGATGGATAGGGACGACTGGAGAGATATTCTTGAGGAGGCTAGGACCCACGCAGAGTTATAAAGTCAGAATGATGATAATGATCCCTTTGCTCCACCACTGACTCTCTGACTAAAAGATTAAAACATTTTTACCATCTATATTCTAGAATTTTTAACGCTTCTCGATAGAAAGGTTGTTCCACCAATACAAACCACTGATTTACCGCATGTCATCATTATTTGAAAAAAATTGTTTACCATGCAAGTTTTCTTCAAGTTTTGGACACAGGCTGTTATCGCTAGGAGCCAAATCTGGAGAATATGGTGGATACGTAACTTATTTGATGTGTGCTTGAGTTATTGCAGTTGTTGAAATAGCAAATATGTGAATTAGTGCATTATCTTGGTGTACCTAACAGATAAACACCTTTGCACAGCTGCCTTTTTATGGCGTTGTGTAATATTGGAATTAAATGGGCATCTGTAATTATGAGTCCCTTTTTCAAAAAACTACTAAATTTACGTTTTTGGAATCTCAAAATCCCCTAATGAAGATTGCAGATAAGGTTAAAACCTTGATTTTTTTGGTGGTCAGTGAACCTGGATATTTCCGCTTCTTTTTTTTTTTATTTTAGTACCTACATCATAGCGGTGGATCCAGGACTCATCGATTGTTATTACTCTCGCAAGGAAATTTTTTGTCGGACAAGAAACGAACAAGAAATTGGAAAACGAAAAATATATTGGGGAAAATCACTTGGAATGAGGGTAAGTCGTCATTACAGTTGAGTCCATGGTTCTTTACACATGCGTCATCATTTTTGACAGTAGGATTTTGATTGATAAGTGGAGCGGATGATATTTTCTTTATGCTTTCATGGAGACCTCTTATAAAGAAAATATCGTCTGCTCCACTCGTCATTCCTACTGTCAGAAATGTTCGCGCCAACCTCCGCGATAATCCCCACGCTGGCCCTCATCGACGGTATAAATAAACCGTCCTCTGTTATCAGTACTAGTAATGCAATGGTTAGTCATCAGTATAGTAGTGTCTGGAGGCTCGGGGACTGAGACCCAGGAAGCCCTTAAGAAGACATCGACAAACAACAAAATAACAAACTGGCGTCTGAAATAAAACATTTTGCTGAACCGGCATGAACCATAATAAATCTTTTTCCATGATAACCATCTGGTTTAGGTACAGTTCTGCTGTTATCATCCTGCCACGATATCATTTTATTTCCCCTAGAAAAAATTCACGTTTCATCTAAAAATACAACTTCTCGTCAATATGTAAATGTAGCAATAACTTCAAAACTATGGCATTTACGTATACATTATATATACGAAACATTACATGAAAAATAATCAGTATTTCTTAAGAACTTCAAGAAATTTACAGAGTGTTCCATTTGAAATAAGAAAGTTTTTTGGATTTCCAGAAAAACGGAAGATATGCCAACAATGTAAATACCACTAGAATTGAGGCTTTCCATACTTAAAACTCACACTGTATATTAGACTTTATAACTCTTTCTCAATACCAAATGAAGTATAGTAACAATTCGTAATTTTCGAAGTCGTGATGTAGTCTTGGAAAAACTACTTGGACTAGTATTTAATAACAACAATAATAAACAAACTAAAAGCTTCATTTCTGTATTTCTCTATTAGTTACATTAATTTACATAGGTACTTACGTTTATCTAATCATGTCAGCTAAATTTTTATTTATGTTCACAATTCGTTACATTTTCCTCTACGCTAAATTTATCATATTTTATTATTTCCTTAAAATTAGTGACTAGCTTTTGACCCATTTGGAATGCCTTTGTAGCAAATCCGCAAAAAAATTGAGTGTTTCAGGTTCCCACTTCACTTTCAACATATTTCTATAAATACTAAATACGTGGAAACAGCCCTAGAAAACTATCAAAGATAAATTTGTTAGTTCCGTATAGTTAGGTTCGCTTTTTACGTTTTTTTGCCTTCTTAACAGTCCTATTTTATTTTCAGTCTTGACACTACTGAGACGCAAAATTTACAGTGTTGCCACGCTTAACTGTTTATCAGTTCTTCCTAAGAAATTAATATGTTTCATGAAATTTTAAATATATGATCTTTTGAAACATTCATAGGAACATGGATCACTCAACAAATACATAAAAAATTAAAACAAACAATAAATTATATAACTAGTTAACATTAAATATACTTATGTACGTCTATCTACAAACCGTCAACAAAATGTATAATATTTTTTCTTACCGTACATCTATATTATTTTCCTTTGGTGGCTCTAGCTGCATGTATTATCGTATGTACATAAAAATAATGTTTTATGATACATTTCACGTATAGATATGCTTGAAAATAACGATTACATTTTTACAAAGAGTGGTGCTCAGATTAACGTTAAAGATTCTTGTCTGATCAAATAAAGAATTGCTTAAAATAACGACATTTAAGTACTTTCTTTCCTTACTTTGCTTATTACCATTAAGTTTCCATTGTATTACTTTACTATTTTTTAATCTTGTATTTTCTTCTTTTTCATTCCCATTAATAGCTAAAGTGCCTTTTCATTCTTCATCGCTGTCTCGTTCACTTTGTTCTTCTGTGATAACAATGGTCTGGTCACATCGTATCCAGAATGCGGTGCATTATAAACTGATGACCTAATAGTCGGGGAATCAAGCACCGGACAAGTATTTAACATTACGGAAACGGCTAGAATGCTCAAAGAAAAATTAAGGACTCAACAGAAGACGAAAAACTGATTACAAAAACCATTTTACCATTTGTAAAGAGTACAACAGAGAAAATAGAAATAGTGCTAAGAAAATACAAAGTAGAAACATTTATTCAATACCGACTGAAAAATCTCAACTATTTTACCGTTCACAAAAACAAAAATATCGTTAGAAAATCAAGAAGTATACCAGATTCCATATGGGGACTGTGAGAAATCATACATCGGGCAGATCAATCGAAGAATCCACGTTAGACGAGAAGAACATCGAAATGCTATCGAAAGGAGAGAAAAAACATCACCTCGTGAACAGCATGTTTCAAATGCAAGACACACAATACAACTAAACCAAACAGCGATGCTAGATATTGAAATTAAAAGAAAGTGTGAAATCAGAGAAATAACAAATTGAAAAAAATCCCAACAATTTAAACCAAAGAGATGATGCTCAAAGGCTTTCCATAATAAGCAAAACGCTGACGAGTAGAATACAAGCTACGTATAGGGCCTGTCACAAGAAGCGCTGACAAGAATCGTTCGAGAGAAGTGCGCCAAGATCAACTATTTAAGTAGTAATCGCTTCAAGCTGAAGACCCAACAACTGCTGGGGTTGGAAAGGAGAACCCTGCGTAAAGTAAACTAACTCTTTTTCAATTCTTTTTCAATTCTTTCTTTAAGCTTCTGGTAGATTTTAATTTTTTACTTCAAATACTCGGTATTGAAGATATGAATAAAAAAAAACGTTTGATGAGCACCACTGATATACAAGTTATAGAACAATATTTTTTACTAGAAAGTCTCTTGGATAAAAGAAAACTTTAGGAAAAATAGTGACATCTCTTTAAAAACTTTGCTTAAAAAGTAATTTTTTACACCATGCTATTTTTCGTTAGTATTTTTTATGCTGACGACAAATATTACTCTGTATAGTTCTGTATGTTTTTAGTGCCAGAAAAAAGGTCTCTAAAAGAGTAGAGTTCCATTTACAAATGATCCAAACTTTCAAAACTTTCAAACATTCCGTCTCGAACATATTTTGAAGTCATACATTTGCATAAAAAATATGCAAAGTCATAAAAAGTACTATTGTTTGAAATTTGTCATTTGTAATTTATAAAAGTTAAGTATAAAAACAGTTTTGAAGAAACTTGGGCAGTCTTTTTGTTTGAAATGTGTCGTTTGTCAGTTTTAAAAGAAAGTAAAATGTTCAAAAGACAAAAATATGCTTCCTAGGTTTGATAGTTTCACCGTTTTAAAGACATATATTCGCCATAGCAATTGCTACAAGAAACTTAAGCGGTATTTTTATTGCCCATGAGTCATTTGTCACTTCCAAATGAAATTCGAATGTTCAAAAGCCCAAAATATACTCCCTAAGTTTGATGAAGTTTTTCAATGAGCTTTTGTCTCATTCACTGTTAATCAAAACTGTTTCAAGGTCATATATTCGCTCTATCAATTGCCACAAGGAACTTGGGCGGTCTTTTTGTTTCAAATGTGTCTTTTATTACTTCTTAAAAAAAATCAAATATTCAAAAGCCAAAAACATGCTTTCTTCTTCTTCTTTAGGTGCCGTCTTCTTAACGAAGGTTGGCGATGACCTCTGCAAAGTCTTCCTTATTTTGGGCTTTCCTTATTAAACTTTAAAAGTCTAATCCTGTCTAATCTTTGTCGTCTACCCGGGCCGCGTCTGCCTTCTATTTTCCCTTCTATAATAAGCTGAAGGAAGTTATACCTGTCGTGTCTAAATATGTGTCCAGGATAAAACGTTTTACGCTTGGTTTGATACAGTTTCTCAATGAGCTTTTGTGTCATTCACCGTTGATCAAAAGTGTTTTAAAGTCATATATTTGCCATATCAATTGCCACACGGAACTTGAGCGGTCTTTTATTTCAAATGTGTCATTTGTCACTTCTAAAAGAAATACAAATGTTCAAACGACAAAAATATGCTCCCTTGGTTTTTTAAAGTTTCTTAATGAGCTTTTGACCATTCACCGTTGATCAAAACTGTTTGAAAGTCATATTGTTGCAATATAATCTATTACAAGGTACTTGGGCGGTCTTTTTGTTTTCAATTTATCATTTGTCACTTTCCAAAGAAATTCGAATGTTAAAAATTGACACAAGGAACTTGGGCGGTCATTTTGTTTCAAATATATCATTTGTCACTTCTAAAAGAAATTCAAATGTTCAAACGACAAATATATACCCTGTAGATTGGATATAGTTTCTAAATGAGTTTTTTTGTCATCCACCGTTGATCCAAATTGTTTTAAAGTCATATATTTAGCATATAAATTGCCACAACGAACTTGGGCGGTTTTTTTGTTCCAAATGTGTCATTTGTCACTTTAAAAAAAAATTCAAACGTTCAAAAGCCCAAAAATATCTTAACTACCAGGCATTGACCAATTCTATAGGCCAATCCTGATATCCACGTACCAACAACTCTAATACAGTAAAAATTTGTAAAAGTCAGCACAAAAAATGATCACGAAAAATAAGTGCCAACAATTATTCGTAACAGTGTATGTATATCTATATTGATCGTTTTACTGTGCGTCATAATACTGTTAAAAAGAAAACACCAATAAAAAAATAAATTCCTACAATATGTTTCCAATTATCACAACAAAATATTCTACGAATATTTTTATAATGATTTAATATTTTACTAATACATTTACTTCCTAAAGTCCTCTATATTTTACTTAATTCACAATCAAACATATTGCTACGATATTCTGATTACAAAAACTAATCTTTCCTTTATCACTTTTTTATGATCCACGACTTATTATCCATAGTTTACAATAGTTATACATCGCAATATACTTTATATTTTATATATAGATGAGTAACATGAATAATTTTTATCTTCTATCCTAGGAATAAGTACAGAATTTTATTATAAACGATTTACATTAAACATACAGTATTAATAAACAATTTTATTGATTTAAAATGCTCGATGCCTCAATATATAATTTTATTTTTATCTAAAACTTAACTGGAATGAAGGATATGTTTCAGAAATGCGGACTAAGAAAATGGATTGTAAAGGAAGACACAAAAAACATTTCCTCTGTTTAGAACTTTTCCAGTAACTAAAACAAGACTGAAATAAAAGTTGTCCACGTAAAAATCATGGCAAAATTATTGAGCAAAGTAAATAGTGTGGGTTTTAACTTTTTTGTTACTTGTTTCTCTGGTAACGGTTTCTGGATCATCCTATATTGTTCAATCACAAATTAATCCCTTAATTTGTAATCTCACATTATTCTTAACTTCTTAACCTTTAACAGTTTCACCGTGTATAATTGAAACATTGTGAAACATATCATTGAGTACTATTTTAATAATTAGAGTCTATTCAACTGCAAACCCGCAGACTTAATAAATTGCCGAATAATATATTTTTTAATTGAACTTCCTAAGTGCTGCAATAACGGCCTAGATTAAATTGTATTGTAAGGTCATAGTTCAAAGTTTGTTAGTATGATAAAAGCATATAATTTTTACTCCACACTTCAACCATTTATTTACCATCGTCGATCGAGAAGAATCGGACAAAGGGGCATTAGAAAACAATTCGATCCTTATATTTACATCGAATCTGTCCACTATATGGAATACCAACATATTTTTATGAACTTTCTTTGCTTCTATGAAAGTTTTCCTCCTCTTCAAGAATTATTGTTAAAGTCTGTTGTTTTGTTGCCTTCAGTCCTACTATTTAGTAATAGCTGACTAGTTATTTGGTATGGTGTAATCTTTGAGATATATGGAGGTGTTAAAACGATGCCGTTACTTTGTTCTTCTGTATAAGTATGCAATAAACAGATGTCTTAAATTTTTATATTTAACTGCTGCCCAGCTACTTTTCTTCATTTAAATAATCCACTTAGAATCATAGAATCTTTGAACTCTTTTCCTAGAAATAATATTAAAGGATTAGTTGATTTTCAAGATGAAACAAGTAACAGAAAAGATTATAACTGTTTTGATTTATT
Source organism: Diabrotica undecimpunctata (assembly GCF_040954645.1). NCBI lineage: Eukaryota > Metazoa > Arthropoda > Insecta > Coleoptera > Chrysomelidae > Diabrotica > Diabrotica undecimpunctata. The sequence goes on from NC_092811.1 coordinate 134,209,293, forward strand.
ATAGTAGTCCCTTTTTAAGGGACCAGAAATATCCAAATTATGATGATTTAGGCAATTAGCGGCAATTACTAATTGTATATTAGAGGTACATCAGAAGGGAAATCTATAAATAAGAATATATAAAGAAGACATCCAGATTTTAAGTCAAATGATATTGTTACAGATGAGTATTGTCCAGAATTAATTTTAGATTCAATTCTAATATAGCTAATAGTAGTTTTCAGTTTTATATTTACGTTAAATCATCAGTAAAATCAAATATATTAAATATATTACAGTATATTACACATACATACCTTTAAAAATGTTTTTTTTCAAAAAATATAATAATTTGCTATCAAAACAAAAATTGTTACGTTACGCCAATGGTTTAATATTTTATTTAAGGTATACTTCGTTCAAATAGGCAGTACATCAATCTTTGATGAAGCTATTTTGCTTAGTTCCGCGAAATATTGTACATAAATTTGGATTTTTCAAATGTTGTTCTTGTATTCAACAGTACACAGCAAGTTACCTCAAACAGCAGCTTTTCTAAACTCAGTAAATTAATTTTAATCTTACAACTGATGTAATTACTCTAAACTTGTAGAAAATTAGAGTACCTATGCTACGATTGTTCTTGGAATATCTCTAATCGCTATCGGAACTAGATTCTTCGGCTACGGGGGCTGGTTGCGCTGGCTGGGCCGGTGGGGCCGGCGCTGGAGTAGTTTTCGAGACGTACGTCGCTGAAGCATAAGCGTTGGGCGAATCGCCCTCTGTGTGTTCGATTCCCACTCTGAAAACGAAATATGTTAAGTGGACGTAAATGATGTTTTTAAGACACAATGAAAACAGAAAAGTACAGATTCTTTTTATCGATTAATTTCATGTCACCCACGGCCTAGTTACAATAAAGACTCTGCAAGTCTCTCAATATGTTAATCATCTAAGGCGATTTCTGTCAAAATACAAACTGCAATACTGCAACTAAACACTGCCACTATCACAGATATCTTGGTGATAAATTAGACAAAACACTCTCATTCAAACAACATTGTCATGAACTGAAGAACAATGTACACCAAATGTGATGACAAACATTACCCACAAGCTAACAGTCTTAAGCTGAAAAGTCAAGCCACAATTAGTGCAAACATTGGTATTGGTATTGGTACTTTGCAATGAGACTATGAGAATTGGTACTAGCTTTACTGGTAAAACACATAGTAAAACCACATGTAAGAAGAAGAATGGTACCTGATATAGAGAGATATAAGCAAACAGGGACCTGAGGCACCCAAATTTTATTTACTTTACTTCACTGCTTCCCCTCATATCAAGACACAGCCTTAAAGGACTACATCACTTAATAGAACACTTCACGACAGAAACGCTGTGGAAAGAGGCAGTTTCAGACAATTATCATTTATCTACAGCCTAATGGTGACATCTAGACATGAGTTCTATTACTACCACATTTCATACCAATTGAATAACTCTCAACATATTCTTCTTCTTATGCCGTCCCCATTAACGGAGGTTGGCGGCCACATTTTTAAAAGCTTCTCTATCTTTTGCAACGTGGAATAATTCGTCTACAGTCATGTTTATCCAGTCTCGAATATTTCGCAGCCATGACTGCCTCTTTCTACCTATTCCCTTTTTGCTATCGACTCTACCCTGCATGATGACCTGCAGAAGACTATATTTATCATTTCTCAGTATGTGCCATATTGAAGGGAGGGATGTCAAGCTGAAGGATTAACAGAGTCAAGTGGGACTATGCTGTTAATAATCCTTGTGATTGTGTGGAGAGATACAGAACCAAGATCATCTATTGGTCTATATAAATATGAACTCTACGTGCAATTACCAAGATCTTTGTGCTTGCAACGATCGCTACAACAAAGGTGCACTGTTCTGGTCTAAAAAAATAAAACAAAATATTGATGTGATGTGTATTCCGGACACGAAAAATATGCAAGATCGTAGTGTAGAAAGTTTTACGAGAACAAACTTCTTTATAATTAACAATTTACATGTTGACACCACAGAGGAAAAAAGAAGGATAGACATCCTGTCTATCCTTCTATATATAGACTTTAAACAAGCTTTTGATAGTGTGAAAAGAGACAGAATGCTGGAAGACCTTTGTAATCTAGGTATACCTAAGAAATACATCAGCCTCATAAAAATGACGTGGCAAGGTTCAAAAGCCGCAGTCAGAGTAGATGGAGAACTGACTCCCCTGTTTAACATCAACATGGGAGTAAGACAGGGAGATGCCCTATCAACCATGCTATTCAACCTAGTTGTTGAGGCAGTCATCAGAAAAACCAATTTAACCGGCCATATAAACACCAAATCAGTACAAATTACTGCATATGCAGACGATGTAGCCATCATTAGTAGGAATAAGCTACGACTAATGGAAGTGTTCAAACAAATTGATCCTGAAGCAAGAAAAAGAGGTCTCAAAATAAACGAAGCAAAAACGAAGTATATGACAGTCAAAAGAATAACTGACAATGAAAATAATATCACAATAGACAACTATACTATCGAACGAGTGGATGCCTTTACATATCTCGGCACAGAAATCAATCAGAAGAACTCCTGTAAGTAGCGAAATTAATGCACGTATTTCCAGCGGGAATCGTACATACTATGCTAATAAAAGATTGATGACATCGAAATTATTAGACAAAAGAACCGAAATGACTATCTACAGAACACTGATTAGACCCGTAGTAACCTATGGATGTGAAACTTGGGTAATGACGAAAAAAGATGAAGCCCAACTCAGGACATTCGAGAGAAAAATACTGAGGAAAGTATATGGCCCGGTACAAGAGGAAGATGCCACATGGAGAATCAGGAGAAACGACGAGGTTAATGAGTTAAATGAAGGTTATGACATTGTAAGATTTGTGAAAAGTCAAAGACTGTCATGACTGGGACATGTGCAGAGACAAAACGATGCAAAAACAACAAAGAAAATGTTACAATGGAAGCCCATAGGAAGGAAAAAAAAAGAAAGGCCCAGAACGAGATGGTTGGATGACGTGGAAGACGACCTGAAAACAATGAACATAAGACATTGGAGAAGAAGGGCACAAGAGAGATCTGAATGGAAGGACATAGCCAGACAGGCAAAAACCCATCCAGGGCTATGATGCCAAAAGAAGAAGAAGAAGAAGACATCCTGTCTGTCGGAGCAACGACTGTCAAACTCAATAAGCAGTGATAAAACAATGGACAGGGGTGGAATCCCTTTCACACTGTAACTCAAAGATCTCAGTCAGATAAGAGGAGAAAAGAAACAAGCAAGATGTTAAATATTCCATACATTAGAAAACGTTTCGTTTTGTGCTTACAAAACAGCATCAGTCCAAATTTGCAAGAGTAATACTCTTTTAGAAGAATTAGTAAAGCTCTTTAAATTAAAAGAGAAGGCCAAAAAGTAACCTCTTATGTTGGGTGAAATGTAAAAGGTGACTTACATGAGCTGTAATATAATATCGTTGAACTGCTACCAGTGTTACAAAGAATTGGTCAAAAAATCAATCGTATTGGTAGGATTACAATCACTTACTTAATCCATATATAACAGATTTAAATTTCTTCTTTAAGTGCCGTCTCCCGATCGGAGGTTGGATATCATCATCACTATCGTTACTCTATCTACTGCTGCTCTGAAGAGTTCTATAGAACTGCATTTAAACCAGTGCCTTAAATTCTTCAACCATGACACTCTCCTTCTTCCTATACTCCTTCCTCCTCTGATCTTTCCCTGTTTTATCAGCCTTAGCAGTTCATATCGCTGTCCCCTCATTACGTGTCCCAGATATTGTAACTTTCTTATTTTTATTGTGTTTATTATTTCGCATTCTTTGCCCATTTCTCGCAATACTTCCGTGTTAGTTTTCTTCTGTGTCCATGCTATTCTAAGCATCCTACTGTAACACCACATTTCAAAGGACTGTAACTTATTTATGTGTTCTTGCTTTAATGTCCAGCTTTCAAGTCCATATTGTAGTATCGAAAACACGTAGCATCTCAGTGCTCTTACTATCAGTTCTAATCTAAGGTCTTTGTTGCAGAGAATTGTTTTTATTTTTACAAACGCATTTCTTGCTATTTCTATCCTTGCTCTTATTTCGGTTGTTTGATCATTATTGTCTGAAATCCAGGTTCCTAGGTATTTCTATTTATCAACCCTTTCTATCGGTACATTTCCCAAATGTATGTTTGTTGGTATATTTGTTTTCTTTGTTATTATCATGTATTTGGTCTTTTTTATATTCATTTTTAGTCCATATTTTTCACAGAAACTGTTTGTTTTGTTTAGCAGTAATTGGAGTTGTTCAGCAGAGCTTGCCATAATTAGATTTAAACAAGTATAGTTGTTTAAATCATTTAAGATATGCAGATGACGTAGTACTAATAGCCGACAGCTGGAAAGAACTGAAGACGATGATCGATGAGCTTCATACGGAATCCATAAAAAAAGGACTGAAAATGAATCTGAGTAAAACTAAGCTAATGTCGAATAAAGATGCTCAACCGACGATAACCATCCAAGGAACAAAAGTGGAACATGTAGAAGAATACATATATCTGGGTCAGAATATCAAGGAAAACTAAGAAAACCAAACTACCGAAATAAGCAGACGAGTAAGAATGGGATGGGCCGCATTTGGAAAACTCTCATACATACTTAAAGACAAGAAGATACCCCAAAATCTTCGAACCAAAGTGTTCGATTCTTGTATCCTTCCCGTTCTTACTTACGGAGCTCAAACCTGGACATTCACAAAAAAGAACATGGACAAGATTCGAAAAACTCAGCGAGCCATGAAACGACAGATGCTTGGTATCTCACTAATAGATCGGCAAACGAACGAAGCAATCCGAAACAAAACAAAAATAAAGGACGCCGCGAAACAAGCAGCTAAATTAAAATGGAAATGGGCTGGACACAACGAACGTCTCGAAGATGGTAGATGGAACAAAGAAGTCGGAAACTGGCGACCGTACGATGTGAAGAGACCAAGAGGAAGACCTCAAATGCGCTGAAGCGACGATATCAAAAGAGTCGCAGGACCAATGTGGAAACGCCTAGCACACAACAGGGATGAATGGTGAGAAATGGGAGAGGCCTTTATTCGACAATTCGGATAGAAAAAGGGCTATAAAAAAAGTATAGTTGAATTAGAAAAATAGCTTTAATTGCTAAATGAAACTTGGAAAAAAGCCGCCTGGCAATTATTTAAAGATTTAAACACAAGTAATGGCACAGACACACAAAGCACGTGTCTATTTTAAAGTTAAATTGAAAACCAATGTAATTAAAAAGATAAAACATTTATAGGTAAAATTATCACATGATTATTAAAAAAAAAAACAGTTAATAATTACTTGTTAGAAAGCACTTATGCACTTTTAAGTGCATAATGTACCACACATACAGCAAAAAGTGTCATACTCAAAATAAGAAAGGTACAAATGCTTGCTTCCCTTGGAATCTCAGAGTCTCTGAGAGGTACAAACACAGCAATTAGCGAGATCCTATTGGACCAACACCCTCCACTGTACGTACACGTTAAACTGTAAACGTGACAGATTAACATCATAACGAGAGGGATGGGGTAGGGGAAATACACAATGCAAGATTATACTTTCAGACAGCTGAAAAAAGCCAAATATAGATAAAGCAAGCACGAAGCTAGAAAATCTTACAGGTAACAGTGTGGAAAATACAACGATTATAAACGATTTTTTTAGAATATACAATCACAAATTTGGTTAATAACCAAATAAATAATCAAATATTTGGGAAAATTGGTTTTTGAAAGATTTTTATCTGAATAAATTTTTATACAGCTGCAATTTCGATGATGACTTTTAAAATGATATAAAAAAAGTCCTAAAAAATACCAACGAGATCATTTTTTGTCATCTACCTACCCAATTTCACTGCACTATTACAAGCAAACTACAAATTAAAATTTATCAAGTGATTGTTACAGTATTTTTACTTCGATTTCCTGTATTTTTTCAGTTCTTTATTTGTAAATAAATATTCAAGCTATTACTAGAGACCGGAATACAGGCAACTGAAAACTGTATTTGGTTTTTAAATGATTTAAATTCTTAGAATAATATATAAAACTAGCGGACCAACTCGACATCGAGTTTTGATGTAAGTTTTGCTGATATTTAAGAGGGGCGGAGTCTAACGATCCATCGTTTCCGTCGCCTGGTGTAAATGTTCCAAAAATCCTAAAAATAAACTGTATCGACGCCAATTTTTTTAAATTAAAAATCGATACAGTAGTTTTTTAGGATTTTCAGGAAGATTTACATTAGGAAACGGAAACAATATGATTGTTAGACTCCGCTCCTCTTAAATAAAAAACGGAAGTAAAACCGGAAGTAACTATTTTTTTTTCATATTTTAGATTATAAAATGCCACGTTTAAGAAAAAGAAGTCGGTTTGAGAACTCTAACTAACTAACTAACTAAATTTATATTTAAATATTATTTAAATTTAAAAAATACCTAAAACAGTATGATGCTCCGCGCTAATTTTACTTATGAGAAATATGAGCACAGCAAAAGGTCTCATAAATGGCACTCGACTCAAAATCAAATCACTTCACCCCAATTGTTTGGAATGTGAAGTTTTTACAGGACAATCAGCTGGACAAGTGATTCTGTTACCTCGCATCAAACTTTCCCCAGCTGAAGGAACATTCAGTTTTTCAATGACGCGGCTCCAGTTTCCTGTTCAGTTGGCCTTTGCAATGACCATCAACCGTGCTCAAGGACAAAGTCTCAAGAAAGTTGGGATCTATCTTCCGAATCCGGTCTTCTCTCATGGACAACTGTACGTTGCAATGTCTCGCAATTCCAAGCAAAAATTCGACGAAGATGGATCCACCTGGACTAAAAACGTCGTAATTGACGAAATATTCCGTGATATTTAGTGATTTTCTTATTCTTATGTGATTGATTGTGATTGTATTGAACTAACTTTGATTGACTTTAATTTTTGAACTTAAATGAATTAATAAATATTTTGTACTTGAAATTCGAAGTTGGTTTTTTTGTTTGCAATTTGGTTAGTTTAGTTTAGGTTAGGTTAGGTTAGGCTGGGATATCTTACCGGAAGTAAATACTTCCGGTTTTATAATTCTGAATTTAATCAGTAAGTATAAGAAAAAAGTAGACGCGGGCATATTTTAAAAATACATTAAAAATTAGGACTTTAAATTTTGAAGAATGAAACCTGTAAAATTCCTATACTTTACTATAGGAAAAATTCATTTTATGGCCGCCATTTTTAAACCGGTTCGAATTTTTTAAATTTTAAACCTTAGGGGAAATCTACTCAACAATCTGTTTAAATATTCGAAAAAATTATTCTCATATCTATCACCGTTTAGGAGGAGTATTGCGCACAAGAAAAGGGTTTAGCCTTTTAGTATATAAGATGCCTTCCTGCTAGTATTTCAAACGTCGTTCTTTTTATATAGATTAAAACTGCAGTAAGATTGTAATACAATTTTAAAATTTATTCATTTTAATATATGCAAAATAACAATATTTTACAGTAACCACACATACTTATAGTAGATAGGCGAAATTTGCAGATAAAAAATTATGATTTCTATTTGTGTTTAAATGTTTATAAATCAAAAAACCTCTTTCAACATCAATAGAAGTTATTGGTGCATTTTTAAAATCATTTACGTTGGATGGCAGTAGTTCAAGATCTGGTACAGGATCATCTTAATGAACTTTCGCAACTTTTTCCAAATAGAAAATCCTTAGTTTATGCATATGCCAGATATGCAAAACAATGCTTTTTACATATATTGCAGTCTCTAGTATTATTAATATGATATATTTTAAATATTTATTCATACCTGTATTCGTGTCGTGCCAAATACCTCACGTACTTCTCTGGTGGTTCATCACTATCGGAATTTTGGAGACTAACACTTCTGCATGTCATGTGGCTGACTTGTGTGGCTGGCATCGTGAACTCAACGTAGCAGTATTCGGCCAATTTTTCTGGCATCTGGTCATAACTTGTTAATGCTATCTTGCAGACCATATTATGGGTGGTATATGCACCTTAAAAGATAATAATTTAGTAACCGCGGGAGACAGTCATATGGTTAGGTTCAATTTGGGTCTATTGGGACATCTATATACACGTTAAAATATTTAGTCATGGTGGTAGTCAACATCTGAAGCACCTCTGCAATGTAGTGTATTTGACTCATGTCTTAAAATCAATCAGTATATGATCTATTTGATTTTGGATTTGTTGGTCTGGGATATCCACTTCACTTTATGTATACGGTTATGTTGAAAGTATTTCCTGCTGATTGACATGTTATAAGATGCCAAAACATATTTTTCCATCATAGATGGAGAATAACGGTCAAAGGAAACTAAAATTATAGAAAGAAGTTGACCAAGAAAAGCTGTATTAAATGTAGCAAGTTAAAAATATAAGTAAGAGACTTGAAAAAGGAGAGAACAATGGCGATTTAATGCTGAAAGACAGAATATATTATAAAATATAATATTTTTTAAATTTTTGTTATATAGGACATCTTACTTAGAACATCTTGTAAGAGAATCAGAGGAAGATCACAAATGAGATCGGCTGATGACATTAAGAAGATCGGAAGACACAACTGGAAGCAAGTGGCGCAAAATAGAAAACACTGGATTGATTTGGGGGAGGCCTATATCCAAAGTTGGATTACTTAAGGCTGAAGAAAGGACATCTTACCTTGCCCTTCTTTTGGTAATCTGGGACATCTCCAAACTATGGCCCTATGCTGATGCTCGTACTTAGCTTGGCCTGACGTCACCTCAATCAAGTTCTCTTGCAGCGTTTCCATCGTTCCCAAGATTCGCTCAATGCCCTTAATTTTACCAGTCCTGGAAGAAAACAAAGTTGGTTTTTATTTATGAAATATATTTAAGAATAAAAGTCAACAGAAATCACTAGAAAGTTTAAAAAAAAAGTTTTAAAGAACCGTTTAAAAGTGAGTAAAAAGCAAGTTCCAGCAGGTACGTTTAAAAATGAATAAAATCTAAGTTCCAAGAAAGGAGAGAAATAAAAACCGACAAAAGTAAGGCAATGGTAATAGCAACTTCAAATATATATATATATATATATATATATATATATATATATATATATATATATAATTACCATGGAAGACAAATAATTAGAACAGGTCAGCAGCTATAACTACCTAGGTCTAATTATTGAGAAAAATACGAAGATAGATGAAGAAATAAACCAGAAAATAGTAAAAGTTGGAAGATTTTTGGGTTTAAGGAAGTGAGTCGTGGGTACTAACAAACAAAAACAAAGCCAGAGAACAAGGAAAAAACAAGGTTGGCCGACCGCGATTAAGATAAAATGAAAAAGTTAGACGAGCAGCAGAAAAACGCGAACATGTCTCTGTGGATTTGGGTACTGGCCGTTATACCGAAAACTTGTTGGCAAAAACTATGAAAGCTCAGTTCTATTTCATTTTCTCAAGCGGATGAAAGTACCTACATCATGTAGCCGTTGCCAGTATCTGTCGTGAATTTCAAACAGGGTATGACTCTTAATGTGCAAGTAAAACGTATGATAGACACGTTTTACTTGCACACACACTCAGACAAATAAAAACATTGAGGAAGAGGATAATGTAAACCTTGTTTATACCGATGAGTCTTGGATTAACGTCGGTGCTTCAGTCAAAAACGAATGGAGGGACACAACGATTAAGAAACCGCGGGATGCCTCCATAAAAGGGCTCTCTACTGGACTGAAAGCTCCAACCCAAAGAGGTCCTCGGTTAGTTCTTCGTGCTGGAAGCGAAACTGGTTTTTGTGGCATGGGCCGAATTAACTTTTTGGCTAAGAAGGGATTCGCTGATTAACACGACGATATGGATGGGGATCTATATGAAGAATAGTTTGAGATAACGTTAATTCCAAACTTGCCGAAAGACAGAAAACGTTGTCGTTTTGGATAAGGCGTCATACCACTCCCCCAAATTTCATTTCCCGAAAAAATTGTGGAACAAAAGATAAATCAAGGATTGGCTAATCAAAAAGAATATTTTCTTTGAGGAAGGTTACGTAAAAAGTGAATTATTGGATACTGCGGCCGCATTTAGAGACGGATATGACAAGTACAGAATTGAAACAATTGCGGACAAATATGGCGTTAAGATTTTGAGACTGTCGCCTTACCATTGCGAGCTGAACCCGATTAAGATGGTGTGGAGTCAAGTGAAAATGTATGTGGCTTCAAACAACGTCGATTTTAAAGAAAAAACAGTAGAACGGTTGAAAGAAGCTTACCAACGGGTATCTAAAGAACAGTGACACAGTTATGTGAACATCGTCAATAAAGTAGAAAAAAAAATGTTTGCGGTGGACAATTTTCAGGAAGATATTAAACAGGTGATAATTAATATAGGAGATGATTCAGTAGACGAGGAAGATTTAGATATTTATTGCGATTATTATTAATGAACAAGAAATATCTCAGATTTAATGCTCATTTGTTTTTTTAGTACTGTACGTATCGTACATTTCAGTTATGATCTTTTTTTTGTTTCTTCTCTTATTTAACTCATTTAAATTAATCAGTAGAGATTTTTGAAACGAAGCGCGTACGGTCCTGATTTCTTAGTTTATCGCCAAACTGCAACACATCTACCACTATGCCGACAAGAGCAGCATCGATGCGCGCTGTAAGACCAACAGTGCATTATAACTGTGACTTCTACTTTAGTAAATGATAAATGTATTATAAAATTTATAAAAAATCATACCTTCTGTGTGCAGATTTGACAGATCCGTATCTGAAGTGTTTTTCTACCCTAAATAGATATATCCAACATTCTGGAATTGGAAAGCGTATCATTACATCCTCGCACGGAATCTGACCCAGTTTTCTGGACGCAAATCCTGGAACCAGCACATCGGCTCTGAGTTCAACCTACAATTAATAAAATAATAAATCGCTCAAAGCTAAAACTTCCTTTTAAACATTGATACTAAAACTGTAAGCGCCAGTTATGAAGGTACGAGCGCCTTATGTACATAATTTTCCACTCCGTCAATAGCGCAGCGGTAACCGTTAAGTACTTTATAATTATATAAAGAGCATAATCACGTCACTGTTCACTTCTTCGACTATACAGTGGAACTTGGTTATAGGGTCCAGTAAAAAAATGACGCTATCTCGAGTGACGTTATAAAAGAGGTAGAAAAAAGTGAAATTTTAACGAAGCAAAATTTTATTACAGCATTATTTATTATTACAGCTGCATTTAGGATAAAAAATTAAAACAAAACATATCATGTATATGAAACTTACATTTTTTATGAAAAAATTCTCTAATGCTGAAAAAAGTCAGTTATTTTCTTCTGCACAAGACCGCCACAAGAGCACTGAGACCATATCCTGGTAAAACCTGGATATAGTCTCAACAGCTCTCATTACTTCTTGGATTGTAGGAAAATCAAAGCCGTCTTCTTTTTCTTCTTCATTATCTTCATCAACATTCATTTCCACATTTTGCACTTGTTCCATAATTTCTTTATCACTTAAAACTTGAAATGTTTGTACCTGATCATCTACTGAAATATAGGAGTCAAGATCAGTTCCAAACTCTCTCTCCTTTACATTAAATTTTTGTATCCACTCTGACAAAGGCATTTCGTCAACATCCTGAAAATTGGGAGAAACCACAGTCAATTTAGCTTGACAAAAGCACTTACAAATTGTCACTGACGTAACCGCACTCCACACATTGTCTAAGAACTGAACTGCATCAGGATGATAAGGTTTACGGGTTCTCCATTATCCATACAAAAAAGCTGTTTCCGATAATGGCACTTTAAACTTCTTATGACTCTTTGGTCCATAGGCTGCAAGACACTCGTGCAGTTGGCTGGTAAGAAAACTAGGTTGATATTGGTAAAATATAAGCATGAGATGGGCTTCACAGTTGCCAAATAAGAGAAGAATTTTACTTTCTTGTGAAGAGAGTTCTTTCTCTCACGTTCTTAATTCTTCTTCAAAAATAGCAGAAGTCATCCACGCTTTTTTGTTGGCTGTGTAGTTTACAGGTAGTGTTTTTATGTTTTTGAAACATATAGGATGTAAACTTTTCCCAATATCCAAAAGCTTTGTTTTCTATGTACCTGTCATGGTTGCATAAACAAAACAAAATTCCTTGTTTTGAAAGCTTTCCTCTGACACATTGATTTTTGAAATTTAAAGTTTTGTCTGGCGTTAATTTGTAAAAGACACCACTTTCATCGCCAATGAAAATATCTTTATCCTTATATGGTTGTCTTAGTTGTGGCCATTTGTTTTGTAACTAATCACCTGTCACGTTCTCGTCCACATATTTTGCTTCTCCAACAATTTTCGCGAAGAACATTGAGTGCCGTGCTTTAAACCGATCTAGCTAGCCGTTAGAGCATGTGCAATCTTCACCAAACAGTTTTCCGAACTCTGTAGCTTTCTGCTTTAAAAGTGACCCGGACACAGGAATATCAGAACTGCGACTTGCTTGAACCATTTGACTAGAGCTGAATCTACATCACCACGAATGCACTTCCTAATCTTTTTAATATTTTCTCCCTCCTCAGTAAAGGCTTTTAGGATTTTATCCTTGTTTCTTAAGATTGAGCCGACAGTCGAATTAACAAGTCCAAATTGTCCAGATATATCAGCAATTTTTCGACCACTTTCAAATGCTCTTATAACACGCACTTTATCTTTAATAGGCAAAGCCTTCCTTTCAGTACCACAACTTGCCATATTATAAAAAAAAAAGGTTAATTACTAAATTAAAATCTAAAAACAAAACGAGCTGAACTGAATTTCACGGTAGCAAAAAGTTTCTTAAACTGACTGTTCTGAAATAGAAAATTTGACTGTTAGGATGGCACTAATAAATGAGAAATCATAGAACTGTCAAGGTCACATAACTGTATACAGAAGGGATAATCGGGCTTTCTCACATTCTTGGAAGGAACAATGCCACAAGGCTGGAAACATATTGCACTTTATTATTCATAAAATAAAAAACGACGACGTAAAATTTTATGACGCTATAGACGAGGCTTACTTTTTTTTTAGCCAATGAAACCTGGTTTTAATAATGTTATCAAATAGTTTTTGGCCAGCTATTAAAAATTGACGTTACAACCGAGATGACGTAACTCCTCCTCCTCAGTCCTAATCCCTTTTGGGATGTGGTGACACCATCAGGCCTTTACAGTTTTTTCACGATTTCCCTCCATCCTTCCCTGTCCCGGGCTAGTTGTTCGGCTTCATGTAACCCTAGGTGAATCAATATTTTTGTTGGATCTACCCAAAGGCTTAGAGATCATCCCCTAGGTCTCTTTCCTTTAACTCTACCCTCGACTATCAGTTTTTCCATAGTACCTGTTCTTCTAATGACGTAACTACCGAGGCCGTAATATCCAAGTTCCCCTGTAGTCGTAAAACGTCACAAGCGCGAGCTTAGATCTTCCTATTTGGTGCTTACAGTATGTATCTAAACTAAAATGTAAAAGAACATTATATTTAAAACACTTACCTTGTACCCTGTAACACAAATTTGAGCTTTAAGTTGCAAAGGAAGCTCCCGATTCTTTGGAGGCCTCACTCTAAACCTCATTAATTCTATATAACAAGCATCAGGAGGCTTAAACCTGTAAAAAATATTTACAATTACTCAGAAATAAATTAAAACAAAAAAAGAAAGTCATTCATCTCTGTTTAATTCAAAGACAATATATCCCTGGTGTTTTATCACTTTTTCTTTCTAAATTCCAAATATCTAAATTTGTAGCTCTTTTTAACAAGAATCCTGAAGTTTTTTGGTCTATTTTGGTCTTTCATAGTTAAATCTACCATTCTAATATTCCATCTTGATGGAGAGTACAATGTCCCCATTGTTAAGGTCTTAATGAGGTAATTGGTTTAATTCATCTCTTTGGGCTCTTCCGATTCATTTGTCGCGAGGACTCATTCAGCATTAATATTTTGGTTTCACAATTGGTCGTGTGGCTTGGCGTCATCTACAATAATTCTCCATTCTTTCCTACTTTTGCTTATGGTTTTATTCCCATTTTCTTAAGGTCCACAATTATCTGGTTCTTTCATCTCGTTTTCCGTCTTCCGTGTGGTCTGCCTGATACTGGTCACCATTTAGTGATTTTCTTAATAACTGCTTCTGAATTTCTGCTTTCTAGATGTTTGATCTATTTGAGTCTCTGTACCTTGATAAATCTGAAGATGTCTTCTTCTTTTAAAAGTTCTCTTATTTCGCAGTTCATCCGCAGTTCTCCGAATGATTTTTTTCTCTAGGATCCTTAATCTTTCTTTATCTTTCTGTGTCAGACACATTACTACATCACCATATGTAATTGATCTAATTGCTGCTCTGTAAATTTTCAGTTTAGTATTCTAGTTTCAGAGTAAGCTTCTCATCTTTGATGAAGTTGTTGTATTTCCAGTAAGTTCTGTTTCCTGTCAAAATTCTTTAATTGATTACTAAGCTTCTATCATTAGTTCCGTCAACTGGGACCCTAAGATATTTAAAGTGTTCTACCTTTTCAAATTCATATTCCGCAATATTTAACCTTATCACATTAACTGTATTTTTTCTTGAGCATATTAGGTATTTTTTTTTATTTTGATTTATTGCCAAACCCCTCTTGGATGCTTCCTTGTACAAATTCACAAATTCTTCCTTTAAATTGCTTAGGTTTCTGGTAATCAATGATATGTCGTCAGTATACAAGTTGCGACGTCGATGTTATAATTTGTACCTCTTATTGTTCCTTCTATAGCAAGATTAAGTAGTGACGTTGATAGAGAGTCATTCCATCGTACTCCAGCTATTTCTATATTTTGGGAGATGTCGCCATCTGTTATTTTCGTTTAGCTTTATGAGTTTCATTGGGATATCTGGGTTTTTCAAGTCTTCTATGGCAGGTCTTATTTGGCTGTTAAATGGTTGCTTGAAATCTATAAAAAGTATTTGTAAGTCGATATCATGTTCGTAATACTTCTCAATTGACTGTGGGGTTATGTGTATTGCGTCTATTGTTGACCTCCCTCTTTAAATCCCTACTGGTAGTCTCCTATTTTAGTTTCAATGTATTTTGAGAGTACAATGTCTCAATTGTTGAAATCTTGAAGGGGTTCTTGATCTAATTATTTTACTATAATATTTTCTCTACGAATCTTTAGGTAATATAATTTGGAACTCTATAGACTTTTTGGTGATGCAGATATTGTAAAAAACATCAAAATAAACTGCCTAAGATGAGTGGACCACGTTATGCGGATTGATGAAAGTGATCCTTCTAAAACAACCATGATAAATACGTCGGCTGGAAGAAGGAGACGACCTAAACTCAAGTATCTGGACGATGTGCAGGACGATTTAAGGAAGATTGGAGTAAGGGGATGAGTAAGACAGACACTCGACGGGGAAGGATTGAATAATGTTTTGAGGCAGGCCAGGGCTCACAACGGGCTGCAGCGCCAATTGATGATAATGATATATTTTCTCTAATACTTACTTAATTATATGAGTTTGGTTATAATCTTCCTGTTGGATGCAGGAATGAAATTCTACATCTTCTAATCTAATCCATTCCTCTGTGACCACTGGAATGATATCATGTCTACCCACTACTTCTTTACCCTGTCTCCTCATGTCGTTTACTCCCAATTCTACGTCAGGCATTCCTGTCAGGAAACCCAAAAAGAACAGTCTCACTCTAGCGATCTGCTTAACGATATGGCCTGAAAGAAATATTTAATAAAGAAGAAAATCTCATCAATTTAAAGACTGAATTTTTTACATTTATTCGCTAATAATTAAAAAGCTTACCGTCTGCCTCTTGTTCGACGTACAATTCATCAACTGCAGTTATTTGAACCTCCTCCATTTTGTAATGTAACGCTCTATCTCTATGTGCTTGAAGTTTGAATAGCGCTTCTTCTATACATACTGAAAACTGTTTCAAATCCTCGTAATTTAGAGAACCCAATTTCATCAATTGTGATACTTGTGGCGCGTGTTCTACAGGCAAGCCCAGTTTCTTTAGATCACTTCCGAACTCTTTAACGCCTACAATACATTACATATTTAGAATTATTCTTGGACATAAACAGAAAAAGAGAAAAGATGAGAGCAAGAAAGTAAAATCAGACTGAAAGAAACGTAAATAAATGTGAGGGAAAAGCAAAAAGGAACAGATTGAGGGAGGAATGAGAAGGTAGACAGTATATATAAGAACAGAAAATATTAAAACTTTTTAAAATTTTCCCTCTCCAGCTAATATTACCTTGATAGTCTCCTTGGATAGCGTAAGCAGCAAACTGACTCAGTTTGTTTGTAATTCTCTCAGCTTTTTTGACCTGTCCCGGTCGAACTCCGGGTCGTTCTTTATAAAAAATATACTGTAGTTTTACTGTGAATATTTTACCGAACTGATCGTACTGTTGTGCCCCAATATCCGAAACTGAGTAACAAGGTTGCAGAGGAAGCTCCTATAAAACATATTTTATTTAATGTTTTGTAATGCTGAACCTGTATTTTACGTAAAGTAATTGTAGAAACGCACATAAAAGTTTAAATAAATCAAACCACGCTTGTAATTCCCGTTTCAGTATTAATTTAGTTAGTTACAACTTAAATATCACAAGACAAGGTTCATAGCTCAGCAAAACTTGTCCAAGAGAGAAAGGAAGTAGATAATAGTTGTTTTGGAATAAAGCGACACGTACAATGAAGAGACTTCAAGCTACAAAAACTAACGAAGTAGTAGGCTACTTAAACGCCATTAATTAAATAAAAACTTTTACAAAAGATGCTCAAAAAGGTTCCTCTCCTGAGCAAGGATGGTAAACCATATACGTCAACAGCAAATAATTCCTGCACTTGCAGCTTTATACCCAAATCACCAAAATCTTTAGCTACCGGACAATTTGCTATGGTTCCAGCAAGATGGAGCACCACCTCATTACGCACAACATGTACGTGAATACCTAAATAGTGTTTTTCCTAATCGATGGATTGGCAGACGAGGATTTTTAGAGTAGCCAGCTAGATCTCCTGATCTGTCATCACTAGAATTTTTAGGTTATACGAGATTCCATGTGAGGATTGGGATAAATCGTACATCTGACAGACCAATCGAAAGGAGAGAAAAAACGTCGTCCCTTGTACAATATGTCTCAAACACAGGATATACAGATATACAGTATATATATCCAGAATTGAAATGGCACGGTCTACATTTATTAAGTTGAGATCCTTGCTGTGCTGCAGTGATCTCAGTTTGGGAACCAAGATGCGAATAGTGAGGTGCTACGTTCTTCCAGTGTTACTGTATGGAGTTGAAGCCTGGACACTGACGCAAGCCACTGAAAAACGAATCGAAGCCTTCGAGATGTGGATATACAGAAGGATACTAAAAATATCTTATGTGGACCATGTCACCAACGTTGAGGTCCTACAGCGCATGACAAAAGAAAAAGAAGTGCTTAATTTAATTAAACAACGCAAGCTTGAGTACCTCGGCCACGTGATGCGGAACGAAGAAAAATATCGAATTCTTCAACTTGTTATGCAGGGTAAAGTATTTGGCAGAACAGGACCGGGACGCCGTCGTATCTCGTGGTTGAAAAATCTCCGACAATGGTTTGGGATGACCTCAGCGGAGCTGTTTCGCAGAGCAGTCAACAAAACCATGATAGCCTTGATGATCGCCAACATCCGGACCGGATAAGGCACTGAAGAAGAAGAAGACAGGATATACAATAAACCTGAACCAAACTACGATGCTACCTAACATTGAAATGAAAAGATAACGCGAAATCGAAGAATCCATTGAAATAAAAAAAACATCCCAACAGTCTAAACCAAAGAGATGATGCTCAAAGACTTCCAACAACATGCCACAAGACCGACTAGTAGGACTCCTCCTAGCTTCTCTTAATTGGTCCTCTCCACGGACAGGGCCAATCACAAGAAGTCTTGCCAAGGATCGTACGAAAGAGGCGCGCTTGATCAGCTATATAAGTATAGGTAAAACAAACACTCCTGACCATGGAGCTGAGCGAAGGCGGAGTCAAATTCACGTAAAGGCAGAAACGTTCTATTGTAAGTGGAATTATACAGTGCATAGTACAATGCGTTTCGCATGGAAGTGGGGACTAAACCAAATTTCGTCTACTGCGCCGTGGTCAGGAGTGCTTGCACTATCTCTAACTGCATCAACCATGAGAGTCAGTTTAGTTCAAGCACCAGCAAGAGGCGTTACTACCGGACTTGACAATGACAAGTGCGACCTTGCCGAAACGTCGTCAAAATAATGGTTTTTTTCGACCCACCTATGGAATTTGCAGTTTAAGTCGATTACTTTTAAGATAAGGGAATTAATAGACAACAAAGACGAAAGACAGGAAATCCCTATAATAACATTATCTGAATTGACGGAAACCTTAAAAGAGGTTAAAAACGGAAAAACCGCAGGGCCTGGAGACATTCCCATAGAGCTGGTTAAATATGGGCCGACTGCACTTTTAGAATTAATAGTAGACCTTTTCAATAAATGTATGTGTGGAGACCAGGAAATTCTTAAAGATTGGAATAAATCTTATATAAGCTCCATATAAGAGAGGGAATAAAAGAGACTGTTCCAATTATAGAGGTATTAGTGTGACGAGCTCTGTGGGCCGGTTGTACGGCAGAATATTAAAGAAGAGGGTTGAAAGACAGATACAAGATATTGAAGAACAAAGCGGCTTTCGTACCGGGAGATCCTGCCTTGATAATATATTTATCCTACGACAAATAATTGAAAAGCGTGTCGAAAGAAGTAGAGAGACCCATTTGGTATTTATAGATCTTGAGAAAGCATATGATAGTGCCCCGTTTAAGAAAATATTTGAGGTCCTCAAAAGGTCCGGATTGGATTCGACGTATATCCGAGCGATATATAAATTGTACGAAAATGCAGTTAGTTGTGTAAAAATTGGAACCAGAACCTCAAATGAATTTAAAGTCACTAAAGGCCTAAAGCAAGGATACTGTTTGTCACCGACACTCTTTAAAATATACGTCCAAGAAGCATTGAGGAATTGGAGAAATAAATAGATTTATGGGCATCGAAGTGGGACAAGAAACTCTGTATACATTGTTGTTTGCAGATGATCAAGTGGTGGTTGCAACCGATGAGGAAGATATAAATTGTATGAATCAAAAATTATTTGAGGAATATGCCAAATGGGGGCTTACTGTAAACATAAGCAAAACAGAATATTTAAAAATTGGAGGAAATACCACAGATCTGAGGCTTGAAAACGCAGTCATAAAAGGCTGCAACCAGTATAAATATCTAGGAAGCATCATATCAGCAGATGGCAGAGTTAAGATAGATGTACAAAACCGAATAACCCAAGGGAAAAAATGCATCCGAATACTGAATTCATTACTGTGGTCTAATAAAATAAAGATGCATACCAAACTTCGCGTATACAGAGCAATTGTAGAACCAATTACCACATATGGTGCCGAATGTTGGACGATGACAAAGAATGAACGAGGTAAAGTAGACGTTGTGGAAATGGATTATCTTAGAAGGTCATGTCGAGTATCGAGAATGGAAAGAATCAGGAATGAGGAAATACGAAACCGTACAGGAATTAGAGATACTCTTTCAGATAGAATACAAGGAAGGCAATTACAATGGTATGGTCACGTGATGAGAATGGAGGAGGAGCGGTGGCCAAAGAAAGCCTTAATGTATGTTCCGCCAGAAAGAAGTAAAAGGGGAAGACCACCAAATTCCTGGAGAAGAGAAATTACAAAAACATTGTAATCTAGAGGCTTAGAAGAGGGAGATTGGAGAGATAGAAAAAGATGGAGGCTGAAATGCGGGAAGCGGCAATCGCCGTAGGACCCCCGTTATATGATGATGATGAAGTCGATTACCATAAACAAATTATACTCTTCATGTTTTTTAAGTTCCCATATTAATTAATATGGCATTTATATTAATATTTATTAAAAATATTACCCTTGTGGTTTTTTATTTATTTTCAACAATAAACAAAAAATTGACTAAACCCTGGCTATGCATTCACTTATGTCAACATACGTTGATTTTTTTATAATTACGTTAAATCTAGAGGTAGCTATGGAAAAATGACATCAAAACAATAATATTGCTAGTTAATGTCAAATGTATTTTGTAGTATTGTAAAGCTTTTTGCCGTTTATGGATTTTACAATGGGTCGGTAAAGTTATCGATGAGAAACTTTGTTTAATCCTTATTAGACTTTTTAATTCTGGAAAATCCAATTCGGAAATCGCGAATATGTTGCAATTGTCACGCTATAGTGTAATAAATATAGTCAGAAGATACAAAACTACAGGTTCGCTCGTCACAAAATCTAGAAATGTACGAAAAAGTAAAATAACCGAAGCAGATTAAATTGTAGTGAAAAATCGACGAGAAAATTATATGGAGTTAGGCGTTTTATAGAGTGACGTTATTGGAAGACACGTTTCTAGATCAACATGTCACCGAGAGGCCCACAAATTAGTACGAATTGTTTTTAATAAATTTCATTTTATTTTAGGCTAGGGAAAAGCCATTTTTAACATTACAATAAAAGAAAAGTAGACTAAGATGATCAAAAGAGCATAAAAATTGGACTCATTTGCAATGGGATTCAATACAATGGATTGATGAGTCCAGATTTGAAGTGGGTGCTGGAGACAGTAGGAGTCGCGTCATTCGCAGGAAAAATGAAGCTTTCAATCGTGACTATCTAGAGAGAAAAGTCAAATTTCCTGCAGCTGTCATGATTTGGGGCAGCATGTCGTCAAAAGGTGTGAGAAAGTTACATTTTATCGATGGGATTATAAACACGGACAAGTATTTGAATATTTTAGAAGAATCTCTTTTACTGATTATGGAACACCGTTTAACATCAGCGAAAGATTTTGTCTTCCAACAGGACGGCGCAGGCTGTCATACCTCAAAAAAGGGTTTAAAATGGATTGAAGACCATGACATACCACTTCTGGAATGGGAAAAAAGCTTAGAGAAAACGTCCTGCCAGGTCCGTCAACGAATTGAAGGGAAAATTTCAAGAAATACGAGATTCGTTTACATTAGAATTTTGCAAGAACGTGTGTATTATAAACTGTTCACTCACCTGAAAAGGATCTTTATCATCCTTCAGGTTATATAACTGCAATAGCACGCAGTCGCTTTGATGCTGCAGTTTAACGAAAATCTTCTTCCAGAACCTCTGACCGGTAATCTTTTTCTTATTAGGTTGGCGCAGATGCATTTCCCATCCCTCTTCTGGATACTGAATTCTGGGAAACGGCTCCAAGGGTACCGACATGTCTTCGTCGAATAATGGAGTGGGAGGCGTCTCTTGGGAGTCTGTACGTTTAAATTCAGTCGTGGGGGCTGCTAACGATATCAAACAAGAATATTAAAGAAAATATAGATATATAAAGAAAATATAAATATATAAAGAAAAAACTATATGTATAAATAGTTACTTACGAAAAGGAACTTCATTCTGAATCGCTGCTGGCACTTCATTTTGGTCGAATGGATTAAATCTGGGAGAAGTATCTCCGAATGTCGCAGCGACTGTTGGTGGAGGGGGTGCAATAATTGGAAGAACGTCCCCAGATATGTCATTGGCACCTTTAGGTCTAAAATAAAAATAGTTATCTTTTTTTTTAAAGAATAGTCAAATAAAGTAGCAAAAAAATGTCTATACATTTTTCATCTTTCTTTTGCTTTTGACACAGAAATAAATAATGTGTTAAGAAACAGTAATATACAGTAAATGCGTTATAATGCATTTTAAGAAGGTTAAAAGATTTTTGAGAAGAAGAGTAAACAATTTTTGGTTATTAAGACACAGAAAATACTATGTAGATCTTACCTAATGAATACTGAAAAGTCTTTATCTTCATCGGATTCTTGTGAAGCAGCTTTACTGATTTTATTCGGCGTAGATTGCGGAACCACTGGCGGTTCTTGCAACGCCAAAAACGCATCGAACCCATCGTCTTGCCCAAATCCAACTGACGTATCATTCGTATTTACGAACTCGTTACCCCAAGCACCTCCAAACGCCGAATCGTCAGCTTTGGCCGAATCGAATTTTTTAGCAAAATCGTCATCAAAATCGTCCCTCTTATCACCAAATGCGTTTGCTGGTTTATCGGTAGCACCAAATGGATCTGCACTTACATTTGCCGGACTATAAGCATCTCCAATTGCGTGGCTGGACCCAAAGGCATTAGAATTGGTGTTGGTCGTACCAAAACCATCTGTAGTTGTAGTGGTAGTACCAAAGATATTATTTGTAGACCCAAAAGAATCTTCCGTTGTATTAG
The DNA here is from genome assembly GCF_040954645.1 of Diabrotica undecimpunctata. Classification (NCBI taxonomy): domain Eukaryota; kingdom Metazoa; phylum Arthropoda; class Insecta; order Coleoptera; family Chrysomelidae; genus Diabrotica; species Diabrotica undecimpunctata. Next base: position 134,231,800 of record NC_092811.1, read on the forward strand.
CTGTTCCAAATGCATTTGAATTTTGATTGATTGCACCAAAAGTATCTGACGTGGTAGTCGTAGTACCAAAAATATTGTTTGCAGTGCCAAAAGAATCTGTAGCTGTATTAGAACCACCGAAAATGTCTACACCAGAACTATTTATTGCATCAAATGCACCTGTTACGTTTTCGTTAGTTGCTGTTGTAACACCAAACATGTTTATATCGTTTGCTTTACCGAAGGAGTCAGGACTTGTGTACGTGTTACCGAAATCTGTAGCAGTTGTATTTGGTAATTGTGTACCGAAAATATTTGCTTCTGTGTGAGTTGGTTCTTTAGTGACTGAAGTGTCAGAAAATCCAAAATTCATGTCACCAAATTGCGTCGAATTGATTTGTTGATCGGTGACACCAAATATATCATCCTGTAGACCACTGTTATCTGTAGAAAAGTTTGTATTATTAATATTTTCATTAATTTCCATTGTGTTTTGCTCTACATTATGACTTTCTTCATACTTAATTTCATCTACTTTTTGACCGTTTAAATCTTCTGAAGGAGCAAAAGGATTTAGAGTGAAACTAGATATAGAACCTTTACTTTGGCTATCACTTAAATCCATTTGCAGGTCGTCTTGATTCTGTTCATTTGGCGTTAAATTGTCTTTGGCATCCGGTGTCTGATTTATGGGCGAGAACACTTTGTTGCCTTCAGTTTCAGTTGAAGGTGTGGTCATGTCTGACTGAGGAGGTATTTCGGTTTCCATCAAATCAGAAAGCAAATCCTTTACTGGTTCTTGCTTGGGAGTATTATATAAATTTAAGATATCATCTTTGGTAACTTCTTTTTTTCTTGGTGGTTCTTCAACGCCAAACATATCAATGTCTTCTATATTTTGAACAATAGGTTCTTCTTTCTTTTGGATTAGTGGAGCAGGTAATGGAGGTTTTGGCGGTCTTACTGGCGGACATGGGCGTGGAGGAGGAGGCTTGACTGGATTTTGAACTGGTGGTTCGTTATGTATAAGAGGTTTATTTTGAATTAGTGGTTCATTTTGGATGAATGGTTGATTCTGGATAAAGTGCTCTTGACCAAAACCTACAGCAGGATTTTGATTTATGTCACAGGTATTATCGTCGTTCAAAGAAAACAAATCCGTCGTGTGAGATTGTGTATTATCCTGATGAGGTTGAATATTTTCTGGAGGTTTGTCGTTTACGTCCAAAAGATCTCTTACAGTAGGCTCTGGAGTTGGACTGGGGGAATGTAAATCCCTCATATTTACAGGACTGGGTGATCTAGTAGGTGGGATTTTACCCAGTAAAGAGGAACTGGTAGCATCCATTGCACCCATCACGGACATAAGCAAATCCTGGGTCTCTTTAGATGGAGGTGGTCGAGGAGGCGGCGGCCTAGGCGGGCCATTAGCATTAGCTTGTAGCGAATACTTCAAATCCAAGTCTGAAGGTTTTTTTGGCGTTTCGGGTGGTGCTGTTACTACAGATTCCGTAATAATCGATTCTGCTGCAGAAAACGGTGTCGTATTTGAAAATTGTTGCACAACTGGAATCTCAGCTTCAGCTGGTTCCAACTCCATTGGATCAAAGCTAAATGGATTAGTTGTGGAGATAGTAGTAGCCGTTTGGGACATAAATGGGTTATCATTTGCGAATCCCATGCTGTCGCCACCTTGATCGTCCAATAAAAACGGATTGGATCCTGAGCTTGGAGACACGTAAGGCTCCTCGTTAAAGAGGAACGGGTTAGCAGCCATTGTGAATGAATTCTGATTCTAGCACTTTCAATTCAGCTCGTCCAGGTTGTATGTCCAAAGCACAACTGGTGTCGAAAGGATCGTAGGTTTCGTCAAATGTATCGAATACTACAGTTGAAGAAACTTCTGCAGACGGCGATAGAGGCTTTTCTATTACTTCGTCGGCATCGTGGATCAATAAGTCTCTCTTTACGACGGTACTGGAACTGGTAACTGACGGTATCAATTCACTTTCCAAAAGCTTTAGCTCAACTCTTCCTGGTAGGATATTTGACGCAATAGATGTATCAAAAGGATCACAATAAGATAGTTCTTCTGTCTGTTCTATTGATGCACCAGGTGTTAAAACTTTTACTGCTATATTATTGTCAATTGCCAGGAGATCTATATCGATAGATTCAGTGGTACTTGGTGGTTTCGGTTTGGAGATTTCCTTTATAGTCTTTACAACTTTGTCGACTTTAGACTGTGCTTCGTCTCTTGGATTAAAATTATTATCATTTATACTCAATTTCTTTTCTAAATTTGGATCAAATAGCTCGTTTTCGATTAATCGCAGCTCGATTTTTCCTGGCGTCACGTTAGACGCAAAAGAAGTGTCAAAAGGATCTTCAGAAATTGGCACTTCAGGTATCGATACTTTTCGTGTATAAAACGGTGTCAGAGGTTTTATTATTTTTGACTCGGTATTAAGAGTATTTAGATCTGGTGACGGCAGATCAAAAGATACAGTCTTTGAACCTGTTATATTCAGCACATCTGGTCGGGAGACGGTTCTCGAACGCGGTTGTTCGTCAGCTCTTGGATCAAACTCGTCGTCACTCTCATTATCTAGTACTTTAATCTCTGTTACAGGTTTAAATGCGGTTTTTGATATTGAAACGCTATTGGCGAGATCGCTGTGGCTTCCTCCAAGTAGATCGCGGTCCTCTGGTTTAATTAGGTTTAAACCACTTTCTGAAAAAAAAAGGAAGTTAAAATTTTATTATTATCTTTTAATTATTGTGTGTTTGGATTTATTATGTCAATGACAAACATAAATAGGTAGGTCTAGATTAAGCAATTTTTACAGTTGTGTTGTTTTACATAATATGTGTCTAAAGGGGATAAATATCATCTATATAAGGACAGTAGGAAGACAAGTTACACTGTTTGTCCGATAGGGTACCTACACCACCTTGGAAAGAAATCTGAACTACCAACATCTGACATTTCAATCATATTCTGTTCTTGAAACGTCACGTTTAATTAATAATACTAATAATATTAATTACATATTAATATAATTAATAATACGATTTTTTTTTACAAAATTGCCAAAAATATTGTTGTAATTTTGAAATAAGATTTAATAAACCAAACTTTATGTTTGTAAATATTGTTGATTATTCCGGGTGAGACAAATAATTCTGGTATTGGTGTGTATATTTGGTGCGAGAACATAATATTTGAGGCAGAATCGACCATTTTAATTTTTTTAATAATTAAGACTTTTTTAAGAGTTTTAGATTAGAATTTTTAGAATTAGTAAACCGACAGTGATCTATATTATGGGAATATATTATAAATATTTATTAATAAAAGATTATAAAAGTTGGTATTCTACCTTTTATTCTTCAATTTTTTTAACTTTTTCTTTATCAGGAGATATTGGTTTTATTGATTAAATAATAGCAGTATCTATAGGGTTCTAAAATGAAAAATATATAGGTATAAATAATTGTATATTCTTGATAAGAAGTTTAAATGAAAATGATAGAAGTGAGTTGACACTTTTGTAGCCATTTTTAAGTGCGAACTTAGTGATCGATAAAAAATATAATAGAAAACTCAAGCTTTCCCAACAAGTGAATTGCTAAACTAGAATTACGCACGTTTTTGTGCGTAGATCGATTTCATAAGACGATTTTACGCAAAAGCTCAGCAATTCTCCAAAAGTGACTTATTTGTTGTTGAATTTACCTGGAACTCTAGACTTAGGGTCTGCAAAGTCCTTTCCATTTGTTGAGCTAGTTTTTAAAGTAACAGCAGTGGTAACGTCTTCCCTGTTAAAATCTGGTACAACTCTATCAGCAAAAGTTGTGTCGAAGGGATCGTCTGCAAGAACTTCTTCGTCTTCTTCTTTTATTTCACTAAAATGTATAAAACAATTAAATCTTTGAAAATTTTAAAGACAAAATTAATAGACCAGTAAAGTGTTATAATGAGCACTATAACGTTTGAAAGGTAGAAGGTCGAAGAGCAAGATGGACAGAACAATTGAAAGCTCTGGTGGCAAAATCCCTACATGATCGGTACAGGATCGCAGCCAATGACAGCAAGCTAATAATATTAATGTCACAACGACCTAACAGGGGCTTAAGGAATGAGGAGGACGACGATTACATTTGAAGCCTTTTGGTGACTTTTGTAACATAACATAACATAACATAACAAGTATAAAAGCTTTTTCTTTATATCAAAAGTATTACGTAGAAAAATCGATAAAATTTTCAAATTAAACGGAATAATATCATATTTACTCCATACCAGAAACTTTTCTTTGTCTAATCTGTTAAAAAAATGTAATTTCAATCAAACAACACCGAGTTTATGCAACTATATATGTCAATTGTCAATAATCTTACATATACCAAACTAACAGAAGTGCTGAAAATCAACTCTAGAGATAGACTAAATCTAGCCTAATATCATTTAAATAGAAGTCATTATAATTATCTCTTATTCCCTGACACAATATTCAAATCAAGAGCAGCTGAGATTGAAAAACTCTCTGATTGTCTTAACAAAAGGGTAGGTATTAAATTAGTTTTATGATAATATAAACCTTAGAACTTACTCTCCAAATGCACCCCACTTGATATTTTGAGGAACGACTGATCCGGTATCTACTGGAAAACTCTGATTTGCTACAATTGGCCTGGATAAACTTTCAGCAGCTAATGCTTCAAATTCTAGGTCGTCTTCGTCGTCTAGCTTCGAGATAACATCAAATTCAGAGATAATATCCTTCTTATTGTCGATCTCTTGTTTGATTTGAGTATCTGCAACATTAACTGTAGCTACAGCCTGAGGAAAAGGTATTGGATTGTTCAAATCAATCGGCTCCTCTGGCAATGGAATAAAGTCATCGTCTAGAAGAGTTTTTTGAACTTCTTGAGGTTCTAGAATGTTTGTTTAAGATTATTTTTGGTAAGTATATTTGTTTATGTGATTAAAGTTACTATTTGTGTCGTACTCACCATCAGTAACAACTGCAGATACTGGAATACTTTCGTCAAAGCTTTGTAACAGCAAATCCTTTTCTTTGAGAATTTGCCTCTTATTTGGAGTTGGTCTTTTGGTGGCACAAGTCGGCAATTGCACACGTCCTGTTAAAACTTCAACAGCAGCTCCAAGCGGAACGAGTTTCTTGCCTTTCCTCTCAAATTCTGGTCCTAGAATTGCTTTCTCAGCTGCTGATGTGTCGAAGGGATCGTCACCGTCGTTTGGAAGAGTTGGTGACTCCGGAATGTATGCTAGCTTTAGGTCGGCAGCTTCTAGAGCCTCAATGTATGTCGTGTCGAATATGTTATCATCTTCGTCTTCTTCGGATTCTGATTCGGAGACTTCGACGATACCTGAAATAAAAGTACTTTTTTAGGAGTCTTGGAATTCTTTTAAAGATGATATTTTCTTACTTTAAAGGTAGGCATTACACAATTATAGATTATGTTATTAAAATTTTATTAGCATAGAAGCAAGATAGCAAAGAATTATTCAACTGCAAAAATAAAGGGAAAGTCACCGAAACTACTATTCTGTTGCCTCGGCAAACCGAAAGGCATTTCCTTTAATTACAATTAAGTCAAAACATCCACAAACCTGAACTTTGGTAGTCCAGGTACACCCTGGACTACCAAAGGTATCCGCATATCAGAATATAGTATATCCGCATATACTCTACATCAAGAAATTTACTACCAACGTCTTTGTCACTGAATATATCTCCAAGTAAAGAGGAACCTATCTGAAATTTATCAAAACAGCTAAAAAATGTACTATCAGAATCATCTGGAAAGGTCTAAAAATGTTGCAAAAGAAATTTGGTTCATAACAAACGATCTTAGAAATAAAACTAACACAGCTCAATCATTTTCTCTTCCTAACACTAAAAATCTAAATGAATACTTCGTTAATGTGAGTAAAAATACAACATCAACTATTTTGTCACAACAAGATCCTATTTCCTATCTCCCCAATTCCAAAAAGGTCTCGAATTTATTCTTTATAAGACCAGTTGATAAATCTGAACTAATTTAAACAATCAGTAGTATCAAGAAGGAATACTTGTGAATGGTGAAGCCATCAATAATTTGCGATATGCAGACGATACAGTACTCCTAGCTTCTAGTCAAGAAGATCTGCAAACACTACTTAATAGTGCCGTTGAGAGTTGTAGGGAGGCAGGTCTGGATCTGAACATACGGAAAACCAAAATACTTGTAATAAGTAAACAATAGCATATAAAACCGTCTATATATGTAAATAATACCAAACTTGAGCAAGTTGATAAAATCGTTTACCTTGGACAGCAATTAAATTGTAACGCAGAAAGTCACGGCGAAATTAGATCTAGGATAGAGCAGGCTAGAGCGGCTTTTAGAAGGATGTCCAAGGTGTTATGTAACAGAGACCTAAACAGAGGCCTTGAGGCTTTCGAAATGTGGTGCTATAGAAGAATTTTAAAAGTTTCCTGGGTGGAGAAGATTCGAAACTCCACAATACTAGAACGTCTCAGCAAGACTACTGAGATCATAAGAAGCATCAAGCAGAGAAAGCTGGAGTATTTCGGACATGTAATGAGAGGTCCTAAATATAGGTTGCTACAAAATATCATGCAAGGAAAAATAGCAGGCAAACGCAGTCCAGGACGAAGAAGAACATCATGGTTGAAGAACTTGCAATATTGGTATGGTGTTAATACAAGCATGCTATTTAGGATGGCAGTGAATAAAATTAAGATGGCTATGATGGTAACCAACGTTCTGAAAGGACATGGTACATAAAGAAGAAGAAGTAGTATCAAAATCAAATCTTCCTGTAGTACTGATGGACTATCCATAAAACTTTTCTTAAATCTCTCAAAAAATGTGTTAGAAATCCTGGTCTAACTAATTAACGATTCCTTTGAAAAAGGTATATTTCCAGAGTGCCTAAAGATAGCCATATTTATTCCCCTTAAGCACTAAGCAATAATCTTTACAGTGCCACTGTTTTTTGTGACTATGCCAAAGCTTTTGATTGTATAAATCACGACATTTTGATAAAAAAACTAAATTTCTACGGAATTCGAGGTATTTTTTTGAATTGGTTCCAATCTAACTTGAGAAATAGGAAATAACTAGTTAGAGCAAATGATACTAAGTATAGTCACAAAAGCGTTGTATGTGGAGTACCACAAGGTTCAGTATTGGATCCTCTACTTTTCTTAATCTTTATAAATGACATCACTAACTTAAAAATCGATAGAAAATTTTTTCTTTTTGCTGATGATTCCAGTATTACCTGGAGGAACTTTAATATTGCAACTCTTCATGCAACTATAACTTCTGATCTACTTAAAATAAAAGCCTTTTCCGACTCTAATTTACTCTCTTTTTTAACGTGGATAAGACAGTAGCATTATTCTATAAAGGAGCTGTTCAACCCTTGCTTCTTAATAACAGCCAGATCAGGATCGTTGATTCTGTAAAATTTCTTGGTATTTTTATAGACAGCAACCTTAAATGGTCCCTTCACATCGATTTGTTAAGTAAGAAACTAGCCTCAGCCTGCTGTGCAATAAGATCTGTTTCGAAGGAAATCAATTTAGCATCTTCCAAAATAACATATTTTTCTTTGTTCGAGTCTCATCTTCGATATGGTCTTTCTTTTTGGGGTTCTAGGACAGCTGCCCAATCTGATGTTATTTTTAAATTAAAAAAAAAGACCAATACGGTATCTTTTTGGCCTCAGTAGAATAACCCATTGTAGAAGCTACTTCAAAAATCACGGGATTTTAACCCTTCCCTCTTTATATATTTTAGAAACTGTTTGCTTAATTTGTAAACACCTACATGTTTTTCCAGCAAGATCTAATCATGAATACTCCACCATAAATTCAACCTTTGGCAAATCTTTGGCAAATGAAATCTATAATTTATTCCGCAAAAAAATTATACAACCATCTCCCTTTGCAACTTAAATCTATAACTTCTTTTCTTAAGTTCCGTAAATTGACAAAAGAATATCTATCTGAAAGACCATATTATTCAGTGGAAGAGTTTCCTAACAAAAAATAACTAAGAAATTACAGTACATACCGAAGATTTATGTAATTTTAGTAAATTTTAATTGTTATTGTTATTTTTTTGACTTCTATTCTATTCTATAGCAATGATTTTATTGTGTGATAAATGTATCTGTTTAGCGATAAAATTGATAAACCTCCACCACATCTCGAAAGCTTCGATGTTTTTTGTGGTCAACTGTTTTAGTGTCCAAGCCTCTACTCCATACAACAGGGTAGAAAAGACATAACACCGCAGCATTCGTATTCGTAACTTTATATTGATATCACGATTGCAAAAGAGTTTGCGCATTCTATTAAAGACTGATCTAGCGATTTCTATTCTACATCTAATCTCTTTTGTTTGATCAGTATCGTCTGTGATCCAAGCACCTATACAGGACACACGCTCAATCGTTGTATTGTCTATTACAAGATTAGCTCTGATGTTCTTTGATTTCGTGATTACCATAAATTTAGTTTTTTTCAAATTAATTTTCAATCCGTAACTGTTACTGTTACATACATTTTAATAGTGCAAGACAAAATTGGTGAAGGTCTCAAAATGGGCTGTTGTACCAAACAACAGATATGTTAAACTAATATTGTAGTATCATTATGTCACTTACCGTGGGGTTCAAGCATATTTGGGTAATCTACTCGGGTACTTATATTTTATTTTTACATCACATTATACGTTAGTAACTCAAAACAGTTTTAAAATACTCAAATTATAGCTCTTACCTAACTGTGACGGAGTGGGTGGCTCTAATTCTCTCTTAGCTTCTTCGGCTTTCTGTTCTTGTGCTAATTTTTCCTCTTCTACTTTCCTTACTTCACTCTCAGTGGGTTTTCTCTGAAAAAACGAAGTACTTTTGATACGATCTAAGTCGCCCTGTGTCTTTTTTAATATATCATCGACACCGGAAGTGAGAGCTAAGAATTTTTTCCACTCTTCGTTTTGTGCTGCAGGTTCTTCACTAGTACCTTGGTGTTCCTTGCGGTAGTTTTCTAATTCTTCTGGTTTGAATAGTTCCTCTTCCCCTTTTTTAGATTTTTTCCCTTTTTTCTTCTTTTTTAATCCCTTGGTTATTTTGTGCATTATCTACATCTACTGTCATTGAGACACCTGTAAAAGAAAACCAGTTTTTAGATTTAGCAACTGTATTTCGTACTAAAACTACTGAGGTATTGAAATTTTTTAAATAGACTAGTCTACTATTTTATATTTTAATTGTTATCTTCTATTATTTATGTTTGAGCTTCTAAATTTAAGAATTTTCAACTTACTTATACTTTCATTTGAAAATGCATGATAGTACATTTTTTATGACAGAAAATTACAACGCATCAGTGTTCATGTATAATCACCGAAACATATATTGTAAAATACTTTAAATGCAACGATTTGATACCTTCTCTGTTACAACCGACGCGATGCTTGTGCGAAGCGGTTTAGTTGGGAAGCAGTTCGTTAGTAGAGTGTAGAGTGTTGTTGGCTGAAACTTAATTACTTTGAATAGTGATATGGCGTCTCTGGAGTAACTTGGTCAAAAATATTGCGTACGATAACAATTAGTATACTTCATTCAATTTTAAGATAAACTAAACGCAAACAGTTTCAGACACATAATCTGTAGGTGTGTTATGTCATCACAGCTGGTCATTGGTTAGAAATTAAGTGTTAACCAGTGACAAACTGCGAGGACACGACACACTTTGTAACTGTTTCAAAAGATTTAAAAGAAAATCATTATAAATTTCGATTATTCTTTTTAAATAAAACTACTAACCCCATCTATCTGTCAAGTACCTGTAGCCGACTCAAGGATTCTTCTGTAATTCCCAAATATATCCGGTAGATGAGCCCATCCATCAACTTGTCCCTCACGCCCAAATTTAAAGAGCGCAAGAATAGCGTCTCCCTCTTTTCTCTTAAGAACTTCCAACCGTTAAGACGTGTTTCCGCCGTGGGTCTCATTTAGAGGTGAGTTAAGAAATCCTTTTCTTGTCCATATTTCAGATAGATATTTATTTTTAGACCCTTATTGGAGAGGCTATAATGCTGATATATTTCTAATACATGTCTTAAGATAATACTGGTATGGAGTTATTCCAGATCCTGGCCCAGTAGCGGTATCTTTTTATGGAATACCTAACCCCTCTTATCTAGGATGGTGGTGGATTGATATAGGATGGAGCCGAATCAATGGTTTCATTTGGTTGACTGATTAAATAAGAAAAGACACGGAGCAGATTCAGGTTGTACCAATGTTTATTATATCTTCTATCAATAAAACGAGAAATTATTATGAACTCAAAGAATGAAAATATAGTGAAGTGTTTTAATTTTATTTAAAGGTTTAATTTCTCTATTATTCCTAGTTGATAAATAACTATATTATTTTCAATGTAAACAAATTTCGAAATTTGGGGTTAATATATATATTCATTTACTTTATACCTAATTCTTAATTTAATACGTTACAAAGCTTTTTTGTTTATGGTAATGTAAACATGAAATGGTATTTTGGTATCCTTTTGGGATGACATAACTTTTAATGTTTTCTTTTTGTTCATTACTAAGAAATAATAAAGTATAGTTTTCTTGTAAACCTTCGATAAATCTTAATTTTTTTGCTCGTCCCCTTCGAGGATAAACCAGGGGTGGCGTCCAATAATAAATTATAATTTCCTATTATCTAATTGTGCTTGGATTTAAGATACGATATAGTTTCTATATGTTTATAAAAATCCCGCCCAACACGCTTCGACAACGAGCGATTCTGGCCTTGCATATATCATTGTAGTACGCAGTGCTACAACTTAATGATCAACAGAAGTAATACTCGTATATACCTAAAACAATTTACAAAATTCAAGAAAGTAGGCGAATTTACTCTTAAGACGAAACTTGGTATGATACCCATGATAGAGTCAGATAATTTGCCTGTTTTCATTGAGACATACAATTTATTACCAAAAAATTAAAGAAAATTAAACTATCTTACAAAAAATTTGACGAGATCCTTAAAATAAATAACCTGCTAAATCCTGACAATGCTCTAAAACCTACAAGGCAGATGGAACACGGCTTTTTAATATGTAGTCAGTTTTATTGGCTGTTCCGATGACATTCAAGGTTCAAGTCCAAAAGACTCAAATCCAACTGAGATTAAGATGGGGTTAAAAATGCTCTCTTCAAACATCAGTGAAATATCTAATCAAATTAATTAGTAATCTTACCAACAGATTATCTACTATACAAACAAAACAATTAGTATTGAAGAAAAATACATTTTATACCACAAAATGAAGATCAGGTACCCAAAATGAAGAACCAGAGCAAAAGTAAAAACTTACAGAAGATAAATATCATTATGTAGATATTAGCAACTTAACATCAATTTACACCTCTATACAAGTGGTTAACTTTATTATAGAGAAGCTAGGTATCAAGAAATATATTAGGTGTTATGCTCCTCTTTAAGATACCGAAGCAGCGAGTTCATCTTCATTCAAAATAGGAATAAAATCTAAAACCTAAAATGACTTATTTAATAAGAAAATTTGGCCACCTGGTGTAAAAATAAAATGATCTATAGAATCTTAATATTCCAAACCAACGCCTTCATTTGAGTCAAATATGAGTCTGAAGAATATCAGAAGCCCCGATAGCTTGGAAAATCCAATTACCATTTCAAGCAACAACAAAAATGAAGAAGAAAACACAAAAATACTCACAGACAAGCAGACCATCAAAATTTGCAAATCTAAGAGTCCATTCCATTCCCATATTAATTTCATTAAGAAAGATACTTTGGAACTAACGATAAATCTGGATCCTTTGGCCCCATCAAGGGGTAGATTAACCAATAACTCGAACAGTCGATATCTTCTAGCAAGATTAAGGGAACCGGATATCTTAAAAGCCATTAAGCTACATTTTGCTTTTCTACATGACCAACCTACTTCAGTATGATACGAATGATTTACCAACACGATCTTTTTGGCTTTCGAAGACTTCTCGCTAAGACTGAAGAGCTACGAAAAATCCTTCTAGAATTTAACGATGCCTGTCGAATTGGTTCAACTGAGGTGGAAGCCGATCTTGCTGTTTTTAGATCCTTTATCAATTAGAAAAGAATTATTCACCTACAAAAATCAAGGAAAAGTCACCGAAACTGCTATTCCTTTGCTTCTCCAAAACGAAATTTTTAAATAATATGACGTATTCTGTGGGACTAGAAACCTCAAATTATTATAGTGATGACAGAAACAGATGAATTATTTGTGTTTCTAGAGGAATTAGACTTTCCCTCGATAGTTGCGCTTTCCCCCTCACTGGCTTGAAGTCAATGAGCCTTTTCTTCTAAAAAATATACCACAATTGCTAGGTATGAAAATCCAAGTTTAGCTCATGGTGGTACCCTAATTTTTTCTAGAAATAATGATTTCTCTCCGGTAACAAAATATGACTTTCTGTTAACTAAAGCCTTCTTTGAGTAGATTTTAAATAACCCCAAAAAAATAAATCTAATGGGTTCAAATCAGGTGGTCTAGGAGGTCATTCGACTGGTCCTTTTCTTACTAACGACCGCTGTAATAAAGTTCTGTTTAATATGGCGATACACCATCTTGTTGAAACCGGAGTATGCGGTCTAAATTAGTGGGTATTTGAATATCAGAAAAATTGATCAAAAGCTGGATCAGATCAGGAATTAATGACATGATAAAACCAGATATATAATGCTTCTGTTAAATTTTTATCAAAAAAATATGGACCAATAATTATAGTTCTCACAATACCAGCCCATACGTTCGTTTTTTTGTGGTTTTTGCGTATGGGACACTTGCGTCCAGTGTGAATTTTCATCAGACCAATAACGGATGTTTTGCCAGTTAACATGACCGTTCAAATGAAATATTACCTCGTCCGAAAATAAAACGATATCAATGAAATTGTTAGGTTGGCTCATCATTTACTTGCAGTATTCAGTTCTTCGATCAAAGTCGTCTTCAGCCAATATAACATACATACTTTATAAGGATGGTATTTTACCTTTTTTAAAACATTTGATACTGAAGACTTTCCAACACCAAAATCCCTAGATAATTCTCGCACTGTACAGTGTGGATTTTCTACTTTTGTTGAATATTTTCATTCATTTTTGGTCTACCTTGCTTTGCTGCATCCCTCACATGGCCTAATTGTTTTTATTTTCGATCTATTCTGCTTACCGTGAAATAGGTTTACAATCGGCGTGCCTTCCATGAAAAAATTGGCATACTTCTTAAGTCCGCATATTATCGCCAATACCAAGGTAGTATAAAACCTTTTATAATTTCTGTTGTTATCCTATCTACTCCATGAACTTTTCCATACTTCAACGTTTTTATTGCTTCTTCTAGTTCTTCCTCGTTTTTTGAGTTTTCTTTATTATCTTCCAATATATTATTTTTTTTTTTCGTTAATTTAGTCTTGGTTTATATCCGTTAGCAGTTTTTCGAAGTGTTGTTTCCATCTTTTAACTATTTCTTTTGTTTCTGTAAAGGTGTAAGGGTAAGGTCAAGTGGCAACGATTTTGCACATTTAAAAAGGTTATACATTTCAAAGTAGGTTTTAGAAGCAGCCAGTGTCCCACAAGGTTTATACTTCAGCACTCGATTCTCTTGTATTTTAAATTCACAATCTATATTCACAGGATTATTCAAAAAATGAAGTGCTGGATCCCAGTCATATATTATAGATGAGTCATGTTTGCGACAGAAAGGAGAAGGAGTTTGTCTGCACTGTACGATTTTTTCTAGGCGGACTTTGGGTTCAACGACATCTTTAGCTCTTTTTAAGGCCTGTCTTATAACCAAAAATTTGAGTCACACTGACTATAGGAGTCCACGAACAGGATAAATATGTGTCACTTCGACTCTGTATAGTTTTGATATCCAAGAACAAAACCGTAACAAAGTCTGATTTTTATTTTGGCCTCCAGCTGCATCTGATAGAAGAATAATATGCTTGATATTAGGATAATCTTCTAATCTATTGTGAATATAAAGATGAATGAAGCAACACTACTTGCTTCCTTTTTACATTGAGATTCTATGAAGGAATATACATATGATGATATATCATTATGCACGTGTATAGCGAACACGTACATACATTAAAGTCTTTTATAGAACTGTTTTGTTATGCTGAGCTTTGGCAACGGTAGATTTTGTGCGTAATCAAATTTCTGGACAAGAATGCCACTATCATCTGTTGCCTTTCTCAAGTAATCATTTTTTTAGCTTGGAATATGACTTGAGTCCTTTTATGAAGATTGTAACCAACACGGCATTCATAATTCCGGTTCATTTTTAGTTTGATTTTACACTCACGACAATAATCACATGTCTTCGGTTTTTTGAACGTAAAATTAGTTACTCTGAAAAACTTAAATAGGTCTTATATTTCATGGTAAGATTATTCCCAGTGGTGTCTTTAAACAACTTTGGAAACTGATCAAAAATGTTCTTAATCGTTAGGTATGGGTTGTCAAAGTACAATCTGTTCGTTTTTGCAGGTGTGTAATGATTTGATTTATTTGGATTAGATTTTAAATATTCTAAAGCCATAGAATAAACATCATGTGAAATTTTTCTTTGGTTTCCGTGTTTTCCACGTTTTTCATCAAGTGTAGTTTTTTTAACAATTTTTTTCTGTAATATTCTTACACTCTTAATATTTCCTTTTCAACATAGCTCTGGAAAAGGCGGTCAGGGATGCTCAAATAGACAACAGAGGAAACATTTTTAATAAATCATCCCAAATTTTGGCATATGCAGATGATGTTGACCTAGTTGCCCTCACAACACGCAAGCTAGAAGAAATGTATACCACCTTGTCAAACGCCTCAAAAAATATGGGCCTGCAAGTAAATGAATAATAGAGCCAGAAATATCGGCCACCAATTCACGGTTGATAACTCTACCTTTGAAGTGGTTGACAAATTCACATACTTAGGCTCCCTGATCGCCAAGGAGAACGTCATGACGGAAGAAATCAAGCGAAGAATAATCCTAGCAAACAATTGCTATTTTGGACTGAGTAGACATATAAGAAGCAGAAACTTACGCCAAAAAACAAAAATAACCATATACAAAACCCTTATACAACCATTGTTGACATATGGGTCGGAGACATGGACCATTTCCAAGGCAGATGAAAACCTCCTGCTTATATTTAAACGAAGGATCCTGAGAAGAATATTCGATGGCATCTGTGAAAGTGGT
The DNA here is from genome assembly GCF_040954645.1 of Diabrotica undecimpunctata. Classification (NCBI taxonomy): domain Eukaryota; kingdom Metazoa; phylum Arthropoda; class Insecta; order Coleoptera; family Chrysomelidae; genus Diabrotica; species Diabrotica undecimpunctata. The sequence goes on from NC_092811.1 coordinate 134,247,144, forward strand.
GTTTGGAGAAGGAGGCACAACTATGAGATATATCACAGATATAAACATATATTTGGTGGTAAAAACGTAGTATCCCTTATAAAAATAGGAAGACTAAGATAAGCAGGACATCTGGTAAGATCACAGCAGAACAACCCTCCTAGAAGAATCCTTATGTCACAACCTATGGGAAGTAGAAGTAGATATAGGCGAAAACTCAGATGGAGGGATGGTGTAGATAAGGATGGTAGAAAAATAGGCAGAGGAAACTGGCAACAGTTGGCAATGGATAGAACTGACTGGCGTGACTGACTGACTTGGGAAGATCGAGGCTCTTTTATAGGGCTGTAGGACCAATGATGATAAATACTCTTACATGCTTCACTCCTACTTGATATAAGCCAACAAAAAACAAACGGCACACGGGCATATCACAACCAAGCTTTTATTTCCAGTGATACTGTCTGCAAATTTTGGAAGTTTCTATCTTTCTATACCTTTCTGGAGGCTCTCCATTTCCATACAACCTGTTAGAAGAGTGCCTTGTTCTTTTGAACCATTATCATAAAAAGAGTCAAATAAACACTTTTGATCTTGCGAAGGTTTTTTTGCAAAACATTTTTCTACATAACACTTACAGACAACAGAAAATACCTTACTCTATACAGTTTTTCCCGTAAATTTTGACACATAATCCTGTTCACTCTGTCTCTTAGATTTTGTCACGTTTTCTTTCCAATGGTCTTTCTGAACAATTTTCTTTTTGGCACATTTTGACACCGCGTTATCTAAAATAGCTTTACGACTAGCCATTGCTTTAAAATATACTTAAACTAACAGTTTAAAATATAACATAACCTCAATCATATTGTCAGAAATTCACCAAAACAGAGTTGATTTAGAGGCACAAATCTTTCTCATCTGTGCCAACACTTCACTAAAAAAAGTGTTGTATCAACGTAAAAAACCGTAATTTCGTAGAAAAATTGGTAGACTGACAAATAACAACATAAAGAGTTCAATTATGTGTTCTCCGGACGAAGGGCTCCTAGGCCCTTATTCTAGCCACCGCCTCAATTTCAATTTTGCAATAACTATTAAGTGAAACCTCTTGAAATTTTAAAAGCTGAATATTTGTGATATATTCCTTATTCTCTCGAAAAATTTAAGTTTTTTGTGCATTTTTAGAAAAGGTATTAATAATTTTCAAAAAATTGACTTTTGAAAAAATATTTGCAATAATTAAGCAATAAATTAACAAAAAGAACTTTAAAACCCTCATTTTAAAGGATTTTCTATGCTTTTTCAGTAAAATTGGGCCACTTTTCCATAAAATTTGATAATAAAACAATAATCTTTTGCATATTTTGTTTATTAAATATTTTTATCACCAAATTTATTAAAAACAATTGTTAGATACCTTTATCAAAGAGTGTCATGGGAAAATCGTTAGTTTCCTGGTTTGTATACAGTGTGTAAAAGCCAAATGGAATAAATTCATTATTTAGGTTACTGTACATATTTATAAAAAATCCCGAAACATGTCAAATTTAAATTATAACTTGACATTCTTTAACCTGAAAATGCAACCCCCACCTTCAACCCCCTTAGAATGACAGGTACAACCCCCAATTTTTAAAATAGGAAGTATAGGCTTGTGATATATCGTTTGAAAGGTCTTTTCATTCTCCATTCAAAAATGTTGCTTTCAAGTTTATTAAGATTAATTAGGAAAAACTAAATTAAAATCATGTGGTTATCGAAATTCGCTAAAATATACTCAAAACTTATTTCCCGTTTAGGTCTTGATAATGAGAAAGTGAACAAAAACCATAGCAATGTGGTTTTTAGATGGTAACCATTAAAAAACTTTAAAAAATTTCCGTGGCAACATTATTTTAACACGCATTAGTAAATTGTTTTATTTAAGTTGTCAGTATTTTAATTTGAGTAAAAAGTTCATTCAATTCAATTCTGAAAAATGGTTAGATTAACGGAAATGCATAAAATAACAGTTTTACAAATGATTGGTTACGGAGATAACACCCGAACACAACAAGAAGTAACTCGCCTATTTCATGAGAAATTTCCTAATTTACCGCCTATATCCCAAGGAACAATAAGTAAAATAAAGAAGCAGTTTCGCGAGTTTGGTCATGTAAGGCAGATAAAAAAAGCAGCTGCCAATGCACTGAGTGATGAACTCAAATTAGATGTGTTGCTTCAGTTTCAGGAAAATCCACATACATCGAGTAGACAGGCATCCACTACATTCAATGCTAGCCATACATCGATAGTAAACATATTAAAAGAAAATAAATTGCATCCCTATAAAATGATACCTACTCAGGAGCTCATGGAAGACGATTTTGATAGGAGAACTTTTTTTTGTGAGCAAATGATGGACATGTTGGATAACAATATTATCCAATTAGAAGACGTTATGTTTTCTGATGAGTGTACTTTTTCACTTAACGGTCATGCTAATCGGCAAAATTGCCGCTACTGGGCCATGGAAAATCCTCACTGGATGAGAGAAGAACACACTCAATACCCTCAAAAGGTTAATGTTTGGGCAGGGATTGTAGGAAAGAATATCATTGGTCCCTTTTTCATTGAGGGCAACTTGAATGGCAACAATTATTTGGCACTACTTCAAAATGATGTCATTCCAACGTTGGCAAATTTATATCCTGATCCAGGAAACCCTCAAGTTCCAGCGAATACGATATGGTTTCAGCAGAATGAAGCACCACCACATTACCAACTTAATGTCCGGCAGTACCACGATACAATATTTCCCAATCGGTGGATAGGGAGGCGAGGATCGATTAAATGGCCAGCGCGATCACCTGATCTTACATTATTAGATTTCTTTTTATGGGGATATGTGAAGAGCCATGTGTACAAAACTAAACCTTCTGATTTAAATGACTTAAAAGAACGAATAACGCTTGCGATTAGGTCGATCACGCCTGTTATGTTAAATAATGTTAGAAGACAGTTTTATTTGAGATTAGGATGTTTCCAAGACGTTCGCGGTGAACATTTTGAATATCTACTTCATTAACATTCATAGTTATTTTTCGTGTTCTACATTTTATTACGTTTTGCATTACATTTTAGTTTTTGATTGTATTGTAGCGCATTTCGGTAACCACATGATTTTAATTTATTTTATCTTAGATAATCTTAATAAACTTGAAAGCGACAACATTTTTGAATGGAGAATGAAAAGACCTTTCAAACGATATATCACAAGCCTATTTTAAAAATTGGGGGTTGTACCTGTCATTCTAAGGGGGTTGAAGGTGGGGGTTGCATTTTCACGTTAAAGAATGTCAAGTTATAATTTAAATTTGACGTGTTTCGGGATTTTTTATAAATATGTACAGTAACCTAAATAATGAATTTATTCCATTTGGCTTTTACACACTGTATGTAAAACTTATACATATTTTATTTCTCGTAATCCCTACAGTCTCGACATTTATGACATGACTCCATTAACTTTATCAAATAGATTATAAGAGACTTAGTATTTAGACTACTATAAAATTAAGGTCTACATCCAATTGCTATTGTAAATAACAACCTTCTGCTTGAATAAAAATGTCAAATTTTATGTTTAAGGACATTACTTTCTGATAAAAAACCTACTTAATCATAAAATCTCGTCGCTTATCATGCCTACAACATTCTACAATCTACATCCTCGTTTTCGCGTACATATCTTTCCGATCTTCGCTATCGCAAGCATCTATTTTTACACCTAAACGATCTACGACATTCTGCTTACCTCAACAAAAACAACACAATATTAATAGACAACTTTACAGAAGTATATTAGTACAGCCACCCACGATTTTCCCCATTATCGAGCCCACGACACTTGCACTCACAACATCTTTGAAATGAACCTGTTTGGCGAACCCTCCACCGCGACGGCGTTGAACTAGACGTCCCGGCGCCGAAAGACCCCGAAATTGTATTGATTTTCGTGATAACAGCCGGATAACATGGCCGAAGAAATATTTAGATTTGGTAATATTTTGCGATAGGAAATCGACACGGCGTGAAATGACAAAATATCGTAAATGCATTGATTTTAAATAAACAGTAGAATAAACGTTATATAAAATGTATTTTCTGTATTAAAAATAATTCATTTTATTAGAGGATGACATAATTTTGCAATAATATTGGTTCTTGTATTTATTAGACTGAATATATAAGTAGAAAATGAGTATTAAACAATTATTTTTACGATGATTTTCAATTAAACAAACTTTTATTCCAGCGTCAGAATTTCCTGACTATTTTTAAAAAAATATATACTTCTTTTAGTGCTTTTTCTATGATTTATAAGTTATTTATAAATAAAATTGTTAACAATACAATGATAGTTGCTTTTAACAAAAGCTAGTGTGATATCTACACAAATATTTTTTAGGAAATTACGAAAAAATCGTCAGTAAGGCAAATCATCTTGAAATATATGTATCATGTATTGAAAATGTACTTACTTTAAAGGTCCCATACCCGTTTTAGATACTCAAACACTGGCACTGCAGATTTATATAATTTTTTGTTAGATTCTTTACGAAAAAATCGCTCACGTCTAGTTATAAGGGCCTTGTCGGGTACGAACGTCTACATTATCGATTGTGCGCAATACACCTTCGTCCTAATTTTTTAACTTGAGATTTACTTTGACTGGATAAATTTCCATTGTGATTATTTTTAAAGTTCAAAGATATTTGTATCACACCATGTAAAAAACGTTTGTTCTAGATCTCGAAATATATGTGAGAATGAACCGCAAATTGTGAAAAAAACATTTTATTATTTTTATCGATACTTTTCAGTTGGATTGCTAGGACAGTTTTATATATAGGGATAACTTCTTCTTAGACTGCTGTCTCCCTACGGAGGTTGGCAATTATAATGGATACTTTTATTTTTGAACATGCGGCTCCAAAAAAACAAATCCAGAAAGAATCATAGCAAAAATCAAAGCGAAACACGAACTAATCATCATCATCATCATTCTGGCTTTACAACTCTACGTGAGTCCCTAGCCTTCTCAAGAATTACTCTCCAGTCGTCCCTATCCATCGCCTTTCTTCACCAAGCACGTATTCTCATATTTCTCATGTCTTCATCGATGTTATAAAGGAACCTTGTTCTGGGTCTTCCTCTTCTTCTCTAAGCAATGGGTCTATCAAGAAGCGTTTTTCTAGTTGGGTCATTTTGTTCCATCCACATTACATACTCTATCCACCTCAGACGTCCTATCCTCCTACGATATCTGATTCCTGGTATATTCTATAAAGTTCTAAGTTGTATCGTCTTCTCTACACTATATTGTCATTCAATGCTCCATAGATTCGCCTTAGTACTTTGTAACGATGTGCTGAACGTTCAACAGTTCGAACCGTGGGTATATGGATAATTACGCATCCATTTCCACGACGAGACGACGAGGTGGGGTTCGGAACGGCTATTTAAGGCGAGCGACTGGCGGAATTAAATAAGTCTGGTGGCTAACGCTCTAGGCTAACTGGCTCGCTAGTGTATTGAATCTGCGAGAAAACCCGGACAGAGAGACTTCCTTAGTGAGGATTATACTCTGTCCTTAATCAAGCAGAACCCGTGGGTATCGTGCATTGAACGTTACCGTCAACTCTTACTTAGAGTATAGCGTGGATCTGCACAACCGAATATTTCGATAGCGAGTGCGTTTGGCGCTTCCGCTGAATTGAGGTGGAAGCGAGTATAAGTCTCCGTGCGATTTAATTCGCGTATTCCATTTTTGTGTTAGTAATAATTTTTTTTTACAGGCGTCCGCCGGGGAATTCACTCTCGCGGGTTCCAGACGGGGACATAGAATACATTTTATTTTTATTTTTGTATATACGTGGAAACTAATAAATTTATTTTTATATTTATGATTTGTATATATATATTTATGATTTGTGACATACGTATTACTTTTTCCAGAGCCAGATTGAACAGTATACAGGAGAGAGGGTCTCCCTGGCGCAGCCCGTTATTTGTTTTATAAGGTTCAAAGAGTTCCCCTTGATTCAACTCGTACTCTACATTCAACTTTTTCAAGAGTTAGTTTTGTTAAATTCATCAACTGATTTGGTATCCCTAGCCCATTCATTGCTTTGAACATTTCTCTTCTATTCACAGAGTCGTAGGCTGCTTTGTAATCTATAAATATGTGATGAGTATCTATGCTATAATATTCCAGTGTTTTTTCTAAAATTTGTTTCAGGGTTGCAATCTAATGAATTCTCGATTTACCACCTCTGAAACCAGCCTGGTATTTTCCTACTATCCGTTCTGCATATCGTGACATACGGTGACATAGTACTGTGGAAAATATTTTATACGCTCCATTTAGAAGCGTAATTCCTTTGTAATTAGAGTATTCAAAGATATCTCTTTTTATTTCTTCCTACCAATTCCTCTTTTTCCGTCGATCTTTCCGTTGAGTATCAACTGCATTATCCTGTATCTGCTTCCTCTCATTATATGCCCCAGATATTCGAGTTTTCTCTTTTTTATCATCTTTATTAAGTCGCCTTCACCTTGACCTACTCTGTTCAAGACTTCTCTGTTTGAAATGTGTAAGAACCCATGATATTCTGAGCATTCTACGATATAACCACATCTCGAAGGCTTCTAATTTGTTCATCATGTTAACCCTCATAATCCAGGTTTCACATCCATACAGTAATACAGGATACACCTAAAATTTTAGGAATTTAATTCTCAGCTGTAAGTTCAGCTGAGAATTGCTCAAAATAGATCTAAGTTTCATAAATGCCCCTCTTGCAATTTCTATACGAGTTTTAATTTCTTCATCCGGATTTAGTGTCTCGTTTATCCAACATCATAGGTATTTAAAATGGTTAACTTTTGTTATCGGTTCATTATTGACAATTAGTTGTATAGCGCTGAGGTCTTGTTTACTAACCACCAGTAACTTTGTCTTTGTTGTATTTATGCTTAGTCCGTTATTAGAGCATTCTCTAGTGACTCGATCTACAAGGAATTGAAGATCCGCGATACTTTCAGCCATGATCGTGGTGTCATCTGTATATCTGATGTTGTTAATAGTTTCTCCCCCGATTCGAACTCGACATTACCCTTCCAAGGCTTCGTTAAAAATTATTTGCGAGTAAACGTTAAACAAAGTTGGGGACAACACACAACCCTGTCTAACACCTCGTTGAATACAAATTTTTGTCTGTTTCTTTGCCGTCTACCACAATACAAGCTTCTTGATTCCAATATAGATGTTGTAAAAGTCTCAGATCTTTATCATCTATTCCAATAATTTCTAGATATTTGAACAGCCTACCATGTTGAACCCTATCAAACGCCTTCTCAAAATCTATAAAACAGACGTAAATTGGTTTCTGTACTTCCCCATGATCGTTGAAGTAGTGTTAACATTGAGAACAAAGCTTCCCTTGTTCCCAATCCTTCTCTGAAACCGAATTGTTTATTTCCCATTGTGTCTTCACATTTCTGCTTGATTCTATTAAGAATTATCCTAAGAAGTAGCTTGAGAGAGTGACTCATGAGACTAATTAGTCTAAAGTCTTTACATGATGATGTATTAGGTTTTTTTGGAAGTGGGATAAATGTAGACTCCAACCATATTCGTGGCAGTGTTCCAGTTTCGTATATGTGGTTATAAATGTCTGTTAGTTCTGAGAGATTGTCGTCGTCTAGAAGTTTGAGCCAGTCTGATGGTACTTGGCCAGGGCCTGGAGATTTCCTATTTTTGTTTTGTTTGATGGCTTTCTCTACTTCTGCTTTTAAAATACTAGGATCAGTATTCGTATACTTTGTGGTGTTAAGTGGTGGCCTCGTATCCAGGAAGAGCTTTTTTATGTAGTTGGTCCATTCTTCCTTTTTTTTTCGTTTAAGTCGAAAATAATTTTACCTTTGGAATTTCTCATAAAGTGAGGAGTTCTTTTTCTCTAAGTGTAGGTAATTTCTTTAAGTTTTTTTGTATATATTAAACTTGTCATGTTTTCTTTGTAGTTCTTCCATCTCACGACATCTCTGTTCCATCCAGACCTCTTTTGCTCGCTTAACCTTGTATCTTATTTGTCGATATATTTCTCTATATCGAGTCTCATTTTTATTTTTACAATTTCTTCTTTGCTGAATAAGGTCTAGTATGTTATCGGTCATCCAATCCTTTTTCTTTACTGGCTCTTTTTTTGATTTTAAAATTTCGTCTGCTATGGTAACCATGGCGGAATTTATTATATATTTTCTTGTTCAGATCTTCCTAGCTGTTTTTAAATTCATGATTTATCTTATTTCCGAACTCATCTGCTATTTCGGCATTCCAATCATTGGGGAGGGATTTCTGTGTCCATATTTCTTTTATAAGCTGCCATAATGCATCCCCTTACCTTATCTCTTTCGTCTTCCAGACTTTCCTCTTCTTCTTCTTCTATATTAAGTGCCTGGTTAAAGGATTCCACCCAACTATTCAACACATCTTTCCTTGTTGTTAATAGGTCGCCATTCTGAGTTCTGCATTGTCTTGTGGTTGCCTTGAATTCTTGTCTGTTGATGTTAACCTTCTTATATAATGCTCTGAATAATTTCTCTCTGTTGAGGTTTTCTATATATTTAAGTTCCTTATTTGGGTGGTTTCGTTTTTTTATTTTGTGTATCCTCTTTTCTTCTCTTCTCTTTGTCTGGTAATTCTCTTCAGTTGTTCTAGTTCGTCGGGTAAGCATCTTTCTGTAGGCTTCATTTTTTCTTTTGTTGCATTCTTGCATTCTTCGTCAAACCAATGATTTTTACGGGCACAAATTTCTGTTTCTATTTCCTCTTTCGTTGCTGCTTCAATATCTTCCTTTATTCTGGTCCAGTAGGAGTCTATATCTGTCTGGCCTTCTTCATTTACACTTTGATTCCTTAGCCTGTTGGTAATGTTTTCCGAGTACCGTTCTGCAATTGTCGCATCTCTCAGCTTTTGCACATTTCACTTTTTGTATCCATTTTATTTTCTTTACTGGTGTTTGAAATTCTAGCCCTCAATGTTGAGATCACTAGGCAATGTTCTGAGTCTATATTTGCGCCTCTATAACTTCTGCAGTTTATTACGTCTGTTCCATGCCTTGAATCTATTAAGAAGTGATCAATCTGACTCGTTGTTCTTCCATCAGGAGAGGTCCAGGTTACCTTGAGTATGTTCTACGAGAAATTATAAAAAACTTATATAACAAAAAGTGGCCGAAGTTCTCCTAAATGGAACAATTCCGGAAAGTTTTGAAATGCACAAAGGTATAAAGCAAGAAGATAGTTTTAATCCACTATTATGTTATATAATGGACATAATATTGAAAAACACAGAACAATGAACAAAAAATCTTCAAAAATCCATAGATCAGAACCAATGCAATGCAAGACACCAAGGAAAACTGAAGAAACCGTCAGAGATTTAAACGAAAGAGAAAGAAAATATGAAGATGGATATAAACGAAAAGCATGTTAATAATTAATAAATAATACCAACAAAACAATCAAAATCAAACAAATCAGAGATAGTAGAAATATAAGATTACATGCAGATAAGAAAAAGAGGAATGACACAAGGATGAACACAAACGATATACTGGTTGCCGACTTCTGTAAAAATCTATTATAGACTAAAACATCTATGTTTTAAGAAATTACAAGTATTAATTTTATATTTTTATTTACCTTTATTATATATTTTATTACTTAGGAAGATATAAAAAACAAAATTAATTTGTTAGTATTTTATTATTTTGCATACACATAAAACACACCTAAGTCGTCTACCGCCATCTATCTTTCGCAAAAATATTTTTCGAATGTATTATCTGTTACCCATTCGCTAAAATCGCCCTAAATAATGCATATAAAAAAATTTATAAAAATACAAAGTGAACACTGGTAGAAACAATTGAACATCAACATTCGACAAAATTCTCTTCGGGTACCGAGTATAAGCAAGGGCAAGTGTAGGCATTCGATCGCCACGCTTGGTAAGGTACCTAGATAGTTACAGGTTTCTTTTCGCGACTCGTTCCGACATCTTGGTAATTATTTATTTTAAATTTGAAAAGTAACCGGGTTCTTTTAAAACGTGAAATTGTAGTACATTAAGTAGTAAAAAGACAATAACATGCGATTGTTTCCTAATTATGCTAAATGCGCTAATAAAATGAGTAAATTGGGTCGTTATAAGGGTCGAAAAGTGGAGTAAATGTAGTGAAATAACACTAATAGTTGCTGGTAATACATATTATGTTTATATGGAATAAAGATTTGGTGGCTTTTGATATTCATATCTACTTCTGATTCTCTAATAGGTAAGTTATTGAAATATTTGATTTTAGAGAACATTTTAGTATTAAATTATTAATTTTTGGTGATTATCTTCATATTAATACTTTTTATTATTGAAAACGTTGATAAATACACGATTTAGCTTTACAAAATAATCATATTTCGTTATTAATGAATTTTTATTGAAATATATTTGTATTTTTATTAAATGTCATTGCAAATATTACAGTTTTTTATACAATAATACGTGCAGCAGTCTAGCAAACGTACGATTCCTGGAAATGCGTCCGATTCAAATAAAAATGCATTCTAAAAACATTGACTCTCGCTTTTTTAGTGCCATTTGTATGTATTATTGCAGAATAAAGTAGGTCTTAATGTAGAACTTTATATTACAAAAGGAAAATAAAGAAATCAAAGCAAAACTATTTAAAAAATTGATTGTTTGTTAGTTATGTGATATTAAATGTATTATTCAATTTATTTTAATATTTAACATTAATTTTAGAGCAATTATATGTACCTGATGTTTATTTTCTTAATGCTTTTCTCGTGTAATAACTTCTGCGTTTTTCTTGTACAATAACATTCATTCTTACTGTTCTTCTTCTTCGTTATAGTTATTTTACATTTGTTACCTGTTTCGGCAATAAAATTAGCTCTATATTGTCAAAGAATATAATATTAGACTCTTTTTTTTCGTTTATTTTGCAACTGACTGTTTGTTTTGTGGGTCAATACCCATCCATTCTGCTGTACCTATATGTTGTTTCTGATTTGCTCTGTAAAATTGTTAAACTTCAAACCAAATCTATAATAGCAAGATAGTCCTTTGTTTTTTGTATATATAGGTGCTGGCAATAACATAACAAAATCAGATTTCAAACCCACATGAATATCATCAGGAACATCTGGAGAATAAAATGAATTGGAAACTTTCGTAGTTCTTCTCAAATATGAAATTTTAAATTCATGAGTTCACAATTTCTAAAATTTTGACTACCTAATGGTTGTTCGTCTCAAATTTCACTAACACAAAAGAGTCTTTTAAAATTTCAGTGTTTTCTATAGTATTTATCATAGCTTCAGAGATGAAAAGGTTCCATATATCTTCTGGAGTGACTTCATCTCCTAGAGTACCAGGACCTTTTAATCCTGGTAGGGTTATATAGGAGACTATATTATGTTATGGAGTTCGCACATTCTTTACATGTTCATTTACCACCCACTTTTATCGATTTTTCCCATAATAGTACTTTTTTTCAATTTCATCCTCATTCTCTTGGTCTAATTCTTCATCAATATTTTCTTCATTTGAAAAAGATTGTTCATTATCACCACTTTCACTCGAAGGTCGATATCCATGTTCTTCTTCGATATCATATCCATCTTCTATATCAGACAAGTCAGAATCTTCCTCATTATGCCATCTTAAAACAGTACTTTCAAAATTATTGTTTAATGATTAACTTTTTTTGATGTACTAGGAACCAAATTCTTCTAAAAATAACAGGTTTTACATAAAAATCTTTAATTTTATAACAATTACCAAACTTACCTTAACGGTGAGGTGTTCACAATACCCTCTGAATACCAATAACTACCAATAGTGACTTGAAGGTACAGTTCCCGTCATATAAAACTGGTACACTTTTTTTTCCCAATGTAAACCTGTGTTTAGATTTGTTCGTGAATCAATTCGTTGTTGCCATCACAGATAACGGAATTGCACCAAATCTAAATAAAAAAGAACGTTTAAAAATGTTTAAAGTTTTTTCAAAAAACCGTATCTAATAAATTTAATAACCAGAGAGAGGGTTGCGTTAATGCCTAAAATGTTTAATTGATCTTTAAACGTAGCGTATTGGCACAGGGAACATTGGAATGCATCTACTGTAATTTTATAATGTGTCTGTCGCACAGCCCTCCTTTTAGCTAATTTGATCCAATATTTCGTTGAACTGGCAACGTTGTACGTTGTCCTAGAAATTAAAATCACATATATGTGGAAAGATCAACTTACACAACTTGAAAAACACGATTTCCAGTTATAAGAGTTGTACCAGTTTTTTATGACGAGAACGGTACATGAGTACGCGAAAGATTCAAGGTCACCGGAAAAAGTTAGAACAACTTTTAAAGTACTGGGAGTCTGCGTGACTTCAGCTCACCAGTTACTGGTAAAATAAGCAACTTGTTCATCCATTTGCTCACCTAGCCTCTATGATTTTGTTTCTTAATAAGTAATGATAACCCCAACAAAATAGTTCTTCTGGAAACTTTGGATTATTTTTCATAAATTTGTTCCTGTTTTTGATTCTTTGATGATAACCCCTTCAACTTTTTAACAATTAACTTATGCAAAATGTCTGTAAAAATTAACAAATCTTCTCTTTGTTACAGCATATAGTATCGTGTCTCCAATACCGTGTCAGGTCGTTTTTATCGGTAAAGGTAAGAGTATATTTGTGGTGGAGATCTCAAATACATAAAAGTTTAAATACTAATATAAAATATAATTAATAATAGTTTAATTAAAGACATAATATAAAATGCAATACAAAATTACTGATATAATAATTTAAGATGAAAACTTGAAATATTTATTAAGGATAGGGACTCCACAAAGTGAGGGTTAGAGTGCGATTTTGATAACTGTTAGATGGGATCATTAGCAGTTTCTGGGTCAATAAGCGTGACTAATCTGCGAGTCTTTCGAGACTCTTTGGTAAGTTGTTCGAGGCTGATCCAGGTAATTCCAAAAAGTTGTCTAAAAGACGAATTTTGGTAAGAAGAAGGAAGTGGAAATGAAGAAGTAGAATAAAAAAAGATCAATGAAGAGGAGGCGAAACATGTATCGCTAACATGCAAGAAAATTACATACTAACAGAGGCATAAGTATTGATTAGGAATCATCAAAATTCTTCCTGTAGACAACTTAATGGATAACTAATAGAAACTGTTTTTGATGGTGTGTATATATGTCAGAATGAGTTGGTCGCCGCCGGGATCAGAAGATGTCCGGAGTGATTTACACGAACTATGGTTGAAAGGATGCAGAGAAGCACACTAGTTTACGAGTAATGAATGCTGATACTCACCAACAGAGTCTACATAGATTTTTTAAAGGTAAGTTTTGTCTTTTTTATTGCTGTTAAAGTAGATGTTTTCTATACTAGATAAATATTTACATGTATATTCCAGATGTACCATTTTGTTGTCGAGTGTATGGTTGATTGTACTGCAACTAAATACCAATTAAATTTATTTGATTTATTAAATTTATTTAATGAGAATTCACCTCTATTATCTAGTATGATACTTTAAGTTTTAACATGATGTTTAGATTTAATGAAATTTATAAGATCAAAAACATTATCTTTAACTTCACTTTTGTCTTAGTAATTTTTTTTATTTATAATTAACGTTGCTCGACAGCTGATGGTCATTGACAGGGGTACAGTTAACAACATTATACATATTTTATATCCAAGCATTTGATATGAACATTTTTTTTTTGTGGAGAAGTTAAACAATAAAACTTATCACTATGGGCTATTTATAATAGCTGAATTAAACATGTTTCTTTTAAAAATTTAAGAACACTGTCAAAACGGTTCGGAACACTAAGAACGGCTTCCAGATTTCCTTTTAGGTTGTGCTTGTTTCTGGAAGAATCATACTGACAGCAGTCCATTATCACTTATTTGATGAAAAGGGAGGTATTCCAGTAATGGCAAACTAGAGGATTTTCTGATGCCATAAGGTATCCATGTGTGAGACGTGTATGTCCTATTCGTACTCGGCGAATAACTGATTTTTCTTTCCTATTCATAGAGGACATATTGAATCGAGATAAGTTGGGTTGAACGTCATGCAGCATAGTTTTTGTTTTATTCCACAGGTCTGCCCATGAGCTAAGGATTTTTTGTTTTATCAATATCTTAAGATCCGTGTGAGTTTGGACCTCTTTGAAGGCTGAGTCAGAAGAACATGCTGCTTTAGCGGCTTGGTCTGCTTTTTCGTTTTCCATTATACCAACATGAGATGGACTCCAAATAATTACGACTGTTATGTTAGCAGAATATAATTGGTAACAGATGGTATGTATTTACCTCGTGTGAAGGCGGGCCGCTCAAGTCACAGCTTCTCCTGCTTGTCGTAAAAGTAGACTAAATGGAGCAGCTGTCCGCTACCCAAATTCCTAACCTGTCCCTGTGTGATAACAAAAACTATTATACGACACCCACCCCTAACCATCATACACGCCCTGATACCCAAACCTATACCCGAGGAGAAAACCTCCACTTATACAAAAACCAGTGGAAAAAACCACTGAGAACAAATGGATATGCGTAGAACATGCGGCTATGCATCATTCTAATATATCACAACCCTAACCTCAAGGTGTAACACCATCGTGCCGAAGGGGTGCATGGCCCAAGGGGAAAAGTGGTTCTCAAGCGATGCCCTAAGGAGAAGGCGAACCGAAGGGGATTATAGCCTTGGCGGAGTATGGGCGCATTGCCCCGCTGGACTGAAGAATCGACCCAACTCGTGGGAAGAAAAATGGAAAAATATTTAATAAAAAGAAGGTAAGCATAGAGGTAAGAGAGTCTATGGAGGATATAGGCGAAGAGAGGCTGGCGGCAATAGCGGTAGAGGAAGAAAAGGACAGTCGGGAGGAGAAAAATGAAGAGCCAAAGGGGAAAACGAGGACATAGCTGAAACAGTGGAGGAGAAACGGGTTATAGTAATGACGAGAGAGAATGGACGACCAACATTAACAGAAAAAAGAAGAGCAAATCACACGGAGAGAAAGACATAGGAGCTGGTGGAAATAAGAATGAAAGTAAGATCAATTTAAAAAGAAGTGAAGCAGAGAAAGGAATGTCCAAAACGAAGGGATACATCGACGAGTTAGTGAACCTAACAAAGGCGGTGACAAATACAAAGAATGAGATCAAACAGGGAGTCACAAAGGTACGGCAGATTAGGTGCGAAATGGAAAGAAACATTAGAGAGTTAATGTATAGTGCTACAGAAGATATTAAAAAAAGGGAAGGTATAAGAAGATGCGTAACAACAATAGGGACACAAACAAAAATAACTAAAGCAACAACTACGAGATGCGTAGGGACCCAGGTAGAAGTAAATTGGGAAGAGAACCCAGAATTACAAAGAAAAAGGATTGAAGAACTATATAAGAAAATGGAACGACAGAAAGCACCGAGGAAATAAGTGATGTACTAGATCAAGAATGACCAGAGGAGGTTTATGATAAGGTAACCATCTGTGAAAAAGGAATTTTGGAGTCACCGGACGATGTGGCAATCTTGGTAACAGAGGATGATGCTGACGCAAGAGTGAAGGGGGATTTTAGTGCAAGGTACCCAGACTTCCCCGGATTATACGTGGAAGAAGATGAAAATGGAGGAATTGGGACTATATCTCAAATAACATGTATAGTAGAGGAAAATGGGAGACAGAGAGGACATCAAAAAAAATTGTCCACAAGCTGAAACAAAGGAGTGGAGAAGAACCAACGGCTGTTAAATTCTTGGCAGCAGCCAAGAAGCTATTCCCGTTCTCCTCCGCCAATTTTCCCGGTCCAAGGCATGCTCCTCGTGCAATTTATATCTCTCCGTTTTGTACTGTGTAGTAATGTTTCTCTCACTTTCGGTGTTCTTTTTGTAGTATTGTTTAAAGGGGCACAAAAGATTAGCTAAAAGAAAGTAGTGATCTGTCCCACAGTTAGATCCTCTTTTTACTCTGCAGTCTTGGCACTTTAATTTTTATTTCTGTATCACTATTATATAGTTTATGATCAACTTCTGTTGGAGTGAAGGTCATTCCCAAGTGTATTTATAAATATCTTCATGTTGGAATTGGGTATTCATTATTTTTGAACCAAAATGTTAACATAACTCAATTAAGCTGTCACGTCATTGTCTATTTGAGAACCTACTCTGGTATTTAGGTTCCCTAACAGTATTATTTTTTGATGACTTTTTATTTTATCACAAATGTTTGATAACTCTTCATAAAAGGAATCTTTAACTTGTTGATTTGAATCTCTGTTGGCGCATAGACTATTGTTTTGATACCATACAATGTGTCAGTTATTGTCAGAATTCTTTCAGAGATGTACGCATTGTCTTTTATACATTTTTTTACAAGAATTGAGACCTCTGATTTAGCGTGTACGTGTTTCTCTACTCCTGACTATATATGAATGTAAGTCTTTAATCTGTTCATTTCCTTGGCCTTTCTTTTTGGTTTCAGAGAGCACTATGATGTCCATTTTTTGCTTCGTCATTTCAGTTAAAATTTCCGTTGTCTTGTGAGTCATGCCCCGAGTGTTCCAAGTACCAATTTTCAAAATCATTTTCTTTGCCAGGTGTCGTCGTAAGTTTCCATCCATATTCCGAGGTTTTGCGTTAGAATTTTTAGTCAAAAGAGTTTTGTCCAGATAATGAGGGACTGCCCATCGCTCTAACCCCCAAGCTTGGAGGACCAGGATTTTCTGTTGGGGTTTCTTTCCTTAGTCGACATGTTCCAGTTTTAAGTCGCCAGAAACTCGCCTATCACCCTCTCTCCGCTGCTATATAACGCACATCCATTGTACGTCATATACCCGGTAGTTACGCGACATATATGTCTTCGAGGACGTGAGAGTAGGATTTACTGGCAGAGCTGAGTTCTATTCCCAGAAACCCCAACCCTTTCGTTGGAAAACGAGTCCATAACCAGCTTTTAACCGCCTTTAATTAAAAAATTTTAAATTTTAGTAAAGGCGTAACTTGCTTGTCAAATTATTAGAGGTCCATTACAGTGCTATTTGCTTAAATATTAATGAAAATTACTGTTTCTTCAGTACTCAACAAACTGCTCATCTTTGAGCAGTTATTTGCACTATGACGAAGTAGAAATAGCATTCATAATATGCAATGGTATCGGGAGGAAATTATGTCTATAGGGATTAAAGAAAATTAATAATAACTTATAATTGTATTTCCTGCTAATTTTTCACAATACTTTAAATAAAAAAAATCCTAGTTAAAATGATTGCGCGGCCATATCGTCCGCACATATTCCCAACAAAGCCAAATCGTCATCGGGTAAAGGTGGTGGTTGCAAAGGCATGGAGTGTGACAGTGGTACCTCTTCCTGAGGGTACGTGTACGTGAGGGTACGAGTACGACAGTGTTCGTATTGGTTATTCGTATAATTGGCATAGTACTCGTTCATCATGTTTGAATTTGGCATTCCTGTTTCGTACAGATCCTGAAATTGAATGATATGAGATATGATCCTTTGCAAAAAGGTTAATAAATATAAATATGAAGCGAATATCACGAAGAATAAAAAAACTTTAATTCCCAATTGTGTTAAATTCGAAGTAAATTTTTGTCACTTTTTAAACTTAAATTTATTGTTAAAAGATATTATTTATAACTATAATACATAAATATTTAAGTTGCTTATCATTTCATAACCTTTTTTTACTACTAATAATAAGAAAAAAGTAAAATTTTGTAAAATAAATATTTACTTTAAATTGTTGAAACAAATTACTCGGTCAAATAAAAAATTCACAAATCAACTAAAGGCATTTTTGCGATTTATGTCACGAGTTATCCCAAAAAAAAACACCAATTTTCGTTAATTAGAACCGGAGATATTGCGACTTTTATAAATTTGAATTTATGAATTCAGTTTTTGAAATAGTAAAATCGCTTCACTTTTTTTTATTTGAATTAACGTGTCTCGACGACGAGGTCATTGACGATGACAGTTTAATATAATATAAGGATACAGTTTTAAAAATTTAACCGTTATACATAATTATACTTTAAAGTTCATAAAACACTTGCATGTCTCTTAAATATTTAAACAGACTTGCATATTTTTCAGTTTCATTCAACATTTCTTGTATATTATCTCCCAACTGGTGTTGTTTTCTTTTAGTAGAAAGATATGGACATTCTTTATGGAAATGTTTGACGGTTAAGGGGCTGCTGCAATGGCCACAAGCAGGTGGATCGCTAGATGCCATGAGAAAGCTATGTGTAAGCCGAGTGTGTACAATTCTTAATCTTCTTAGAATAACCTTGTGCCTTCTGGGCATAGGTGATAGCTCTAAGGAAGGTATACCTGGTTGTATATCATGTAAGTGACTCGGAGTTGTGTTCCAATTAGCTTGCCATTTGTCATATAAACGCTTTTTGAACATTTTTTTAATATCATCATGCAGCTGGATAGTTGATATGGGTATATCCAAAGTAGAAGCTTCTTTTGCAGCTAAATCTGTAGCCTAATTTTCTACAAGTCCTACATGTGAAGGTACCCAGACAATAGTCACAATTACTCCATGGTCCGTAAGTTTATTATATAATCATGTATTAAATTTACCAGAGGATGATCTGAGAACATGTTTTTAATTACTTGTATTGATGATAAGGAGTCTGTGCAAATCACTATATTGCGGTCGGTTGGTTTCAACATACGAACAGTCTCGACGATACCATATAAATCTCCAGTGTATACACTACAAAGTCTGATTAGTTTTGTAGAGCTGAAAGAGGAAACAACAGCACTAACCACCCCTACATCATTTTTAGAGGCATCTGTATAAAGAACTTTATGGAACTGATTTCGATTAGGTATGTCTAGGAACGATTGTTTAATTATAGCTTTAGGAGTACCATGTTTACTGAAAGAGCAAAGGGAGATATTGACATTCGGAGGTTGTTTATGTCACAGAGAATGTGTGGAGATATGAACGGGTGAAGTTGCAGCAAAATCGAAACCGCCGAGAAGAGAATTTAGTATACAAGAGAGAGGTTGGGCAGATCTAGTGGTCTGAGAGTGATGAATGATATTATTTGGTTGAATAAGTAGTTGGTAGACTGGATTTTGTGGATTGGCTGATAAGGTAGCTGCATATGACAAAAGACGATGTCTCCTTAACCAGAGTGGCGTCTCGTTAGCTTCACAGTACATGCTTTGAACTGGGCTAGATCTGAAGGCACTTCAGACCCGTATTGTGTACGAAGTCAAGAGCTTTCAGATGTGACTTGGAGGCAGACATACAGACAAAACTACCATAGTATATTTTGGAGCGAATAATGGATCTGTAAACTGTAAGCAATATCTCTTCGTCAGCTCCCCATTGGAAATATGCCAGACTTTTTAGGATATTAATATTTTTTAAGCAGTTGCCTTTCGTTTCTTGTATATGTATATGCCAAGTAAGTATGGAGTCGAAGGTTAGTCCTAAGACTTTATGATGATCAATAACATCTAGTAATACTCCGTTGTATGTCAAAGTTGGATTATCTTTTGTCGTTTTTCTTCTAAATCTCATGATTTTAGTTTTTTGAGATGACAAGGAAAGCCCAATATGCCTCGACCACCTTTCTATATTATCAAGGGTTGTTTCGACATGCTTTCCTCTGCAAAAGAGTACAAGGTCATCAGCATATAATGTGTATTTAACTGGGAGATGAACCCTTTTACCTACATCATTAAAAGCCAAACTGAACAAAGTTGTACTTATAACGTTGAGAGAGAACCTTGTGGTACACCATTATGTTGAATACGAGTAGATGACAGCTTTCCGTTTAAAATAACTTTAAAAGTTCTATCATCTAAAAAATTCTGCACAAAGTAGTATGTTTCCACCAAGTCCACATTGTTGATAATTTTGGAGTATTACAGATTTTGGAACAGTGTCAAAGGCTGCTTCGACATCAAAAAAGGCTGCTAATAAATCTTGTTTACAGGTCATAGAGTCGAAAATATGTGATTGTAAAATTACCAAATAATCTGATGTAGAACGATGAGATTTAAAACCGGATTGTGCCGGTGAAATAACTCTATTTTTTTTTCAAACAAAAGACCAATCTTTTGTTTACCATTTTATCCAATTAATTTGGACACGGTCAGGGATATTGGCCTATATGAATTAGATAAACTTTGTGTTTGGTTATGAACTTTTTTAATTGGAATAATATATGATTCTCGCCACCGCTCAGGAAAATTCCGACTGTTCGAAATACCGTTGTCAAATTTTAATAAAATAATATTGCAAGGAGTGGATAATTTCTTTAAGAATGTGAAAGTAAGGTCATCTGAAGCAGAGGTTATGTTTTTCCACAAATCGGTGCCGTCAATAGTTTCTCTAAGGTAAATGGTGTGTGTGTGTTTTTTTAAATTAATTAGATGGCTTTGGTAAAGACCAATTAACCAGAAATGGTGTGTTAATAACATCGATTTCTTGTGCAGTTTTTATTGAAGAGAACTTTCCAGTTAATGTGCCTGATGATATATTAGGTGAGTATTGTCTTCTGGATTTTTGTTCAAACGTATCAGCTAGTGAATTAGAAATTCGTTGTGTGTCATTGATAACGATGTTTTGATAACTTATACTTTGAATATAGAAACTTGTCTTACAACCCTGCATTTGATGTATTTTCGTCCATACTTGGGCAGAAGGGGTGTTGCATCCTCTCCATGGAATTTTCTTGCTTTCTTTTAGCACGTATTTTGCCCTGGCTTTTAGTTTTTTAAATTGCACAAAATCTTCATTATTTCAAGTTATTCGGTATCTGTAAATTTATCAAAAGCAGTTGTAAGATACCTGTATTAACTAGTGCCATGGGAAAATAGTTAGTATCCTGGTCTGAAAGGTAATAAAGCGTCTAGGTCGATGTCAGGAATATTTATAATAACTTTATAAAATAACTAAGGAAAACACCTATTGTAAATAACTAAGGTAAGGTAAAAATAACTTACATATTCCTCATTGAAAGTCTCTACGATTTTTGGTGGAGATGGCGCTTTTGGAATTTTTTTCTTTTTTGGCACCGCACTGATTTTCGGCGCTTTTGGAATAGCGACGTATTCATCGACGGTCGGCGGTGGAGGGGGAAGTGTCAAGGGAGGGATCGAAGATAATTTGGGGAAACAGACGACTTCGGGTTTGGGGATATAAGCTTTCGGAAGGTTTCCGGGTTCGAAACGGGTTTTCCTTTGCGGTTCGTAGGATTGCTTCTTAATTTCTTTCGGCTCCTCTTTTTCTTCCTGTAAATAAAACAAGATGTATTCGTATCTGTCGATATAGTTGTTTGGGAAGTTCTGTGAACTTGTAGAAGGAAAATATGCAGCTGGCATACAATCGAGAATCATTTGTAAGACTGTTTTAGAGAGATTTATCACTTGGCAGGCAAGTATGAAATACCGAAGACACTTCTACTGTTTGGGACAGTTTTTACTTCAAGAAGACATAGGACATATGAATATAATTTGCAGTTAGCAGAATAGCGACTCAGAAGCACCGAAGTTTGTAAAAAAACATTTTTCGACACTTTTAACATAACAGATATGTGATTAATTACGCTATTAAAAAAAATTGATAGTCAACAAGGTGAAGGCTTTATACTTGGAGATATGCCTGGTCACCATAAGAACAGAGCAAACGCTGTACTTACGTGAAAATATTAAAAATTCCATTGGTGCGTATATAAACTCTATTCCAGCAAAACAATCCCACTACGCAAGAAAAGAACAACTAAGATGCATTTTGATGAGTTTTTAACACCCAAATTGTATCCACTTTATAAAGAATGGATGTTAGAGAATCACCCATGCGATAGGCCAGCCACCAAAAGTCAATACAGACCCATTCAATATTGCGTTTAATATCGGTTTTTTTACCGAATATATATAAATCTAAATCGCAAGCCGAAAATAAAAATGCACAGCTCAATAATTATTACAGTCAATATCTGTGTGTCACCATAATTCAGTTTGATTCAAATTCGAACATTGAATGTGTCACTTAGTCGTTTGATCAATCAAGTTTTGAAAAATGGAGCCTTCCACATCTGGAGCCTCAGAAAGAAAACGTGTTGTTTTGTCAATTGAAAAAAAAATATTGCAGAACTAAAGAAAGGTGTTTTAGCTGTCGCATTGAGCCAAAAGTATAATGTTCCGAGAACAACAATCAATGATTTAAAGAAAAATGCAGAAGGAATTGAAAAGTATGCTTCGCAAATAGAATCGTTGGATGGCCGAGTGAAACATCGTAAGACAACGAGAAAAACCACAAATGAATCACTCGACACGGCTCCGTATTTGTGGTTCGTTCAAAAAGGAAGCGAAGGTGTTCCTTTGTCTGGACCAATTATTGCCGAAAAAGCGTTGTTTTTCAACATGATATTGAATGGCGATCCTTCATTCAAAGGAAGCAGCGGTTGGTTGGAAAAGTTCAAAAATCGCCACGGTACACGGGAACTGAAAATCGAAGGTGAAAAATTGAGCGCCGCAAGTATTGAAGTCGTTGACGAATATAAAAGAAAGTTTCAAGCTACGATCGATGAATATGGTTTGACACGCGATCAAGTGTTCAATGCGGATGAAACTGGTTTAAACTACAAAGCATTGCAACGAAAACACTAGCTGCACTGTCTGAAAAATATGCACCCGGATTTAAAACACAAAAGCAACGAATCATAGCAACGATGTGTTCAAATGCAAGTGGTGACCATCGTCTTCATTTATTATTGATTGGTACAGCAAAAAAACCACTTTGTTTCAAGGACATAAATATGAACGCGCTTTCCGTTAACTACAACGCACAACATAATGCATGGATGTCTCAGGAAATATTCGCTAACTGGTTCAAAAAGGTGTGTACTGCAAACCAAAATTTGTTTATTTGTCTTTCTAACGTTCGATAATACTTACAAACAAAAAATTTGCCACCAAAGGCAATTTTCATTTTGGATAATGCACCTGCCTATCCGGAGCCGGTATGCTGTGAAGTGACGATGGAAATATCACGTGCTCTTTTATGCCTGGGAATATAACATCATTGATACATCCAATGGATCAATCGGTATTTGAAACATTCAAAAGAAGATACAGAAAAAAAAATTATACAAAACCTAGTTATGGAAGAGGA
The DNA here is from genome assembly GCF_040954645.1 of Diabrotica undecimpunctata. NCBI lineage: Eukaryota > Metazoa > Arthropoda > Insecta > Coleoptera > Chrysomelidae > Diabrotica > Diabrotica undecimpunctata. Next base: position 134,270,458 of record NC_092811.1, read on the forward strand.
ATATTCTTTGCCAGAATACTGAAAAGCATACAATTTAAAACACGCAGTCAACGATACTGTGGATGCTTGGGCTGATGTTTAGGAAGTAACGCTGAAAAGAGCGTGGAATAAATTATGGCCTGAATCAACTCAAGATGAAAATGCCCCCCTGACAGGCGAGCGTTATGCGGTAACAAATGAAGATATGACTGAATCAACTGTTTCGTTTTCGTTGCCTAAAGATGACATAAACGAATGGTTAATTGGTGATGAAAATGGAAACGGCTATCGATTGCTGACAGATGATAAAATCGTTCAAATGGCAACAGAGGCCGGCGAAACTGATTCAGAACCTGAAATAGACTTTGACGGTGGCGATGTTGATGATGTTATTGCAACTCACAAAGATTTGCGTAAAGAAGCTAGAGAAGCTGCATCGCACATATAACAATTTATTGAGTGGTATTCTCGGCAAGAATAGCAAAAGCAAAATAAGGTAGATTTGATGATGTTACGTCGATTAAGAAATTCAGCCGTTGCAAAATGTGAAGTAACAATGAAACAGACAAAGATTTCGGAATATTTTAAATCGAATTGATTCGACTGTACAAACATAAATCCCTCTTATATATTCAAATAATTAACAAAAAGTAGGACTTTTCCTGGAGCAGATGTCCCATCGGACCATAACCTCCTTGTCTCAAAAATGAAACTGAGGGTAAAAAAGATAATAAAATCCAAAAGTTCTAAGGTGAATACTCAATTACTGAAGATAAATGAAATCCGTGCTGAAGCTTCAACTTGTATCAATCAAGAAATGAAGAAATTAACATCAGAAATGAAAAACACTGAGAATGTGAACATTATGTGGAGCAAAATCAAAGATTATGTTATAAAAACACACAAGAAACTCTACAAAAGAAAACAGAAAGCCGAAAACTTTGGATGACTCAAGAAATACTGGAAATCATAAAACAAAGAAGAAAATATAGAAACAAAAACCCAAATAAGTACAGAGAAAAACATAAATTAATAAGGAACAAAATAAAAGAGGCTAAGGAAAAGTGGATGATGGAAACATGCATCGAAGTGGAAAAATTGCAGAAAAAGCATGATCATTATAATTTACACACAAAAGTGAATTATCTGGAAAATCACGAACAAACACACCTAACCGATTAATTGACAAAAACAATAAACCTATTAATAACCCAATTGAAATAAAACAAGTATGGACTAAATATATTGAAGATCTTTTCATGGACACAAAAACGGAACCAACACAAATTGATAACGAGGAAGCTCCAATAATATTAAAATCCAGCATGTCAAAAGTCCAACATGCTATAAAAAACTCAAAATCTGGCATAGCCCCTGGGTCAGATGAAGTTCATATCGAGCTGATTAAACTTATATACGAAGACAATTTAAGTGCAATAACTATACTCTTTAACAACATGTACAAATCTGGTGAGATACCTACAGACTGGCTGCTATCGACCTTTGTTCCGCTACCAAAAACTAAGAACCCCAAACACTGTAATGACTATAGATTAATTAGCTTAATGTCACACTTATTAAAAACATTTTTAAAGATTATATGATATGATTATATTAGATACACGCAATAATATTCAGAAAGTGCGAAGCGAATATACAGTTTGGCTTTCGTAACGGCTTCAGAACAGTGGAAATTCTGTATAGTTTCACAACTCTTGCCCAAAAATATCGACACCGATAAAAAGATCTTTTCGTTGCGTTTATAGACTATGAGAAAAGCACTCGACAAAAATGACATTAATATATTGAGAAATCTCTATTGGAACCAACAGGCTGTGGTAACATTAGATGGAAATAGCACCGATGCGCAACAGATAAGTAGAGGAGTGAGACAGGGCTGTGTACTTTCACCATTACTATTTAATATATATTCCGAAGAGTTATTTATGCAAGCACTTGAAAACTGTACAGAAGGGATCAAGATAAATGGTGAAAATATAAATAACATCCGTTATGCTGACGAAACAGTTATTATGAAAGTGAGACAGACCTGCAGACGTTACTAAACACAATTTGTGATATTGGAGAACAGTTTGGTTAACAATAAACATAAAGAAAACAAAAACCATAGTTATCAGTAAGAACGGCAAAGTCATTACAAGGATCCAGATAAAAAATGAAGACATTGAGCAAGTGGACAAAATGAAATACTTAGGAGTCTGGATTACTTAAGATCTGAATCCGAAATCAGAAATTCGCTCAAGAATAGAGCAATCAAGAGCAGCCTTTTCGAAAATGAGGAAATTTCTGAGTAACCAAAGACTAAATCTGCAAATCCGATATCGGATGGTAAAATGTTATATCCACTCTATTCTTCTTTATGGTGTCGAAGCCTGGACTGTTAATGTTGACTTAATGAGAAAACTGGAAGTTTTTGAGATGTGGATTTTTAGGAGAATTTTGAAGATACCATGGACCGATCATATTACGAACGAAACGGTGTTGCACAGAATGGGAAGGGACAAAGAACTTTTGGGGCACATACTTAGAAATGATAAGTACGAGTTGTTTCAGCTTATTATGAAAGGTAATATCGAAGGAAAAAGGGGTCCTGGTAGACTACAAACATCCTGACTGAAAAACATTCGCGACTGGAGGCGGGTTAAACACACAGACGCTCTTAAGAAAAGCAAAAGATAGAGATGAATTTGCAATGATTATAGGCAACCTTCATTAGTGGAGACGGCATTCAGTGGCGGCTGGTGTGGTAAAATTTTGGGTAGGCCAAGCCAGCAAATTACATATAGCTATGTGTAATCAGTGACGGATCCAGAGGGAGGGGTCACGGGATCATGACCCCCCCCCCTAACTAATTTTTTAATGATTTCTCTGTTCATTTTAACTTCTGCGTTGTATCTAATTTGGCGATTTTTGATTTTTCATCTAGCAAATCGCGAACACAAAACGCACTCTTCTGTACATCCTTAAAGGACAGGAAATTACTTAAATGTTCCTTGCAACTGGAATGATTTTTTAAGGAGGCAGACATATTTTTTAAATCAAAGTATCCTTCACAAAGCACTAAAAAACAATAAGTCAGCAGGTCCGGACAATGTACCCTGCGAAATATTAAAGATCCTATGTAAATCAGACAAACAGTTCCTTGATAATCTAGTTGAACTTTTTAACAACATATTATATAATAGCGGTAAAATCCCTGAGAACTGGCTGCAGTCAACATTTATTACAATCCCGAAGAAACCAAATGCCCAGATCTGTGATGACTACCGGCTTATAAGCTTGATCAATCATGTCACTAAAGCGTTCACTAAGATCATTCATAGAAGAATATATGATAAATGCGAGTCAAATATTGATAGATCGCAGTTTGGCTTTTGGAAAGCACTTGGAACTAGAGAAGCAATTTTCGCTCTCCAGGTGCTTATAGAGCGGTGTAGAGACGTTGATAAGGACGTGTATTTGTGCTTTGTGGATTTTAGAAAAGCATTTGACAATGTCAATCATGAACAATTGATATATATTCTGCGAAAGACAGGTATTGACGACAAGGACATTCGAATTGTGGCAAACCTATACTGGGGTCAAACAGCAAGAGCAAAAATTGGCAACGAACTCACTGAAAGTGTGCAGATCAAAAGAGGTGTCCGTTAGGGGTGTATATTATCCCCACTCCTATTCAATATTTATTCCGAAGAAATATTTAACAAATGTATTGAAAATGCAAATCAGGGCATAAAAATAAACGGCGAGTTAACGAACAATATAAGATATGCCGACGACACGGTGATCCTTGCCAGTACCATAGACGAATTACAGCAGGTAATGGAAAGAGTTTATTCAGTTAGTGAGGAATACGGCCTGAGCCTCAACTTCAAGAAGACAAAGTGAATGCTGATAAGCAGGAAGCAAGAGCCTGCTCGACAGTTACGGATAAGTAACATACTAATTGACCATGTAGAATCTTATGTGTACCTTGGCACCAACGTAAATGCAAAATGGGAACAGGCCACAGAAATTAAGGCGAGAATAGAACGAGCTAGAGCAGCATTTAGCAATATGAAAAACTCCTCATAAGCAGGGATTTGTCTCTTCCCCTAAAACTACGTCTAGTTAAATGCTACATTTTTCCGATCTTACTGTTTGGTGTGGAGGCCTGGACGCTGACGGAGACGCTCACGAGAAAACTAGAAGCATTCGAAATGTGGGTGTACCGACGCATTCTTCGTATATCCTGGACCGAACATGTCACCAACATAGAGGTAATCCAAAGAATCGGAAAGGAGAAAGAAATCGTGAATACAATTAAACAAAGAAAGCTTGAATATCTAGGCCACATATTGAGACACGATAAGTACCGTCTACTGCAATTGATTGTCCAGGGAAAAATAGACAGTAAGCGAAGGCCAGGCAGGAGAAGACACTTGTGGCTTCGAAATCTGAGGAAGTGGTTCGGGCTCACATCGGTCGAACTATTCAGAAGCGCCGCAAACAAGATCAGAATTGCCATGTTAATAGCCAACGTTCGCAACGGACAGGGCACTTGAAGAAGAAGAAGATCCTTCACAATTCCATACACATTTCTTATTAGAAAATAACAAACACGGCCAACAATATAGTCAATATACGCAATGTTGGAGTAGGCCTTTCATTCATAATAATTTTTTTTCTATCAATTTCAGTTCTAGATAATGGCGATTCCAATAGTGAAACAACAATGTTCAAACACTCACTATTAACATTACTATTACTGCAACCCAGTAAAGCGTCATAAATACTCATTTTTATGTATCAGTTATAAAACAATCTCACATATATAACTTGCATACAATCAGGCGATATAGAAATAATCACGCAAATGTGATTTTTTTTCCTCAAATTTTACGAATTTTTTAAAATTTATTTGGGCAACCGTGCACTTGTTTGCAATTGTGTTGTTTGTTTAAAAATATGTTACAATTATAGCTTATGCTACATATTTTTTATCATAATTTAAAAGAAAATTTATATTACAATTCGATAATTATTACGTTACAAGGGACAACGATGGTCGGTGTAGGCCCGATCGTCTGGTGCCTAAACAGCAAGCATAAACACGACAATATAAATCGTTGTCCGGCAAGCTGCTTAACTTCAAACGCTTCTTGTACGGGGATCTTATGTGAGCTGGGTCGGCCAGTTCCGATCGGGATTAATGATATTTAAAATGTCTGAATACGATTCGATGCTTTCTGTGGTAATATAATAACATAGTTGTTTTAACGGACGCTAATGTATTGAGTAATTTAGTACATTTAAAATTTATTTACATGCATTAACATACTTTTTGAATATATGTTTTTCAATTTTAAAGCTCTTAAAATTATTGGGTAGGCCCGGCCTATCCTGCCTACCCCCAAAAGCCGCCACTGACGGCATTAGAAGAAGAAGATATTATCAAATAAAACATACAAATGAAATTTGAGAGTTACACTATGAATTTTTATTTTTTCTTACTGTTCTGTTAACCGTCTACTCGATTATCCGTCATACCCTTAGTCCGGTGTCTTGACGGATAATCGAGGTTCTACTGTACATAAATTACGTTTTAATGTAAATAGTGATGGTATAAATAAATTAAAATAAGTGTAAATAAAGAGTAAATAAACAACGTGTTAGAACATTTTAATTATAAATTAAAAGATAATAAAATCGTTACAATATAAATGGAGAAAAACTTACTTGAACCTGTTTGGATTTGTTCTTGAACAGAGGCATGCGCCCTATAAAGGGCAACTTTTTGTAACTCGGCGGTCCAGGAGGTTTTCTTTTATCGACTTCCTCGTTTTTACCTTCTTCGATTTCTCGGTCCCTGCTCATACTTCGACTTTCGTGCGAACTCCTCTCCTTCTTTTCGTAACTGCAAAGAAAACGTTTAAAGAAACTTAAAATAAACACGCTGAAAAGTATCATACTTCTCTAAAACCTCTTCTTCAATAGGCGATCGAGATTTTCTCTTCCGGTAATTGTTTGCTTTAAACCTAAGCTGAATATCTTTCATCTTTTGGATTTCTTCCTGTTCTCTTTGTTTTTTCAGTATCTCGGCTTCGACTATAACACGTCTGTCGTCACGTTTTTTCCGTTCTAAACGCTCGAGTTCCTCTTGCTCTTTCTGTAGTCGAAGTTTCTCTAGTTCCGTAATTCGCATTTGCTCTTGTTCTTTCTTTTCACGCATTCGATCTTTTAAAGACATTAATAAAAGTTGTTCCTGAAAGCGATTATTATTATTAAATTGCTTATAGTCTAGTGGCCGATTGAGTTCCGTGAGATTTTACTACTGTTTTTGATCCGAATTTTTGCGCAGGAATTTGTTATTAACAATATTATTGTTTAAATGTTTATACAGTGCTAGTCAAAAGTCCGTTCCCCCCCTCGTATCTTTTGAACGGTTATTGTTATAACAGTGAAATTTGGAGGGAGGTAATAAACAGACGTAGGCTTCTCAACTAGTCATAGCAGGTGACGTAATAGTGACAGATGACGTTACAGCGCCACTGTGACAGATAATTTTAAATGGGACCTTATGGCAAGTGATACCTCGTTTGAAAGGTATTGAAAATATCTATTCAGTCATAATTATTTTGTTTGATTTTAAGCTCATTTTGATGAATAAATTAAATAAATACTAAAATTGTAGCTTCTCATTTAATTGATAAATATTTAACAACCAGTTCTTATAGTAAGTGTTCAAAATGTGCTCCATCTACTTCCTGGCAGTAATGCATCATATTTCTAAACTCTTGCTGTACTCGTTCAAATGTGTCGGGGGAAATTGCCCTACATTCTTCAACAATTCGTTGTTTCAAAATGTCAATATTGTCGTTGCTGTAGTGTAAACTTTAGATTTCAAGTATCCCCACAGAAAAAAATCTAATGGTGTGAGGTCCGGTGACTGAGTTGGCCATTCTATCGTACCTCGTCGTCCAATCCACCTACCACGATATTCCACATCTAGGTAACGTCTTACTACACCATAATGGTGTGCAGGAACACCATCTTTCATTTTTTTTTGGAAATTAAGTATGTGTTTCACCAGAGAAGTGAGGATTTGTGTCACTCCAATACCTCACATTGTGTGTTAACATTTTCATTGAGAGAAAAAGTAGTATTGTTATTAAAACAAATTGTTTTTATGTAATTGGGCTGTTAATTTTATTGGACATATTTTCACAGAATTCTAGTCTTCGGTCAGGACCATCATCTGAAAGTTGGTGCACAATTTTTAATTTGTATGGATGAAATTTGTTTTCAGCCAACACTCGGTTTACTGTCTTTTGACTGATTCCATAGATATATGCAATTTGGGCTGTAGAAGAAGTAGGGTTCACTACCATTTCTGAAATGATGTTAATTTTTTTGTCGTCACTAATTGTTGGTCGACCAGATCGTTTGGCATTTTTATCACTACCTGTTTGTTTAAACTTCCAAAGAAGCTTCCTCAAATAAGCTCTCGATGTAGGGCGATCGGGGTACCTCTCATTAAAAAGACGTTCCGCTGCATGGAAATTATTTCCATATTCACCAATTATTTATACAGCTGCTACTTTGTCGGCTATAGTACGTACCATTCTGCCTTTGTAAAAATTTAAACGTCTCGTTAAACAATATTTAAACTAAATATTAACTAAAAACAACTAACTAAAAACAACTTGACTAAACTTGAATTGACTAAAATAGACAGAAACAGAAACTAAATATTCAGGTATTAACGCGTTTGCAAACTAAAAGTAACTAGAGAATTGACTAAACTAAGTAGACACAGAAAATAAATATTGAGCTATAAACGCTTTTGCAAACTAAAAACAACTAGAGAATTGACAAACGTCAAATTTTTTGACAAATAACCAAAGGCGGACGTTAGAATTTTTATTAATTAAATGTCAAACCAGAATTTTAATGTTTATTTTTTTTATTTATTCGTCAAAATCATCTTAAATCCAAACAAAATTAGAATGATTGAATAGGTATTTTAAAAAAATTGTAGTTTTGCATTTAACTAATAAATATTCTAACGTTCGCCTCTAGTAAATTGTCAAAAAAGTTGATGTTGACTTACAAACAATTAGAGAATTGAAAAATGTCAACTTTTTGACAAGTAACCAGTGGCGGAGGTTTTAATATTTATTAATTAAATGCTAACCTACAATTTTAGTATTTATTTAATTTATTCATCAAAATGAGCTTAAACTTAAATAAAATTAGTATGGCTGAATAGGTATTTTCAATACCTTTCAAAAAAGGTATCACTTGACATGAGGTGCTATTTAAAATTATCTGTCACAGTGGCTCTGTAACGTCATCTGTCACTATTACGTCACCTTTCATGACTAGTTGAGAAGCCTACGTCTGTTTATTACCTCCCACCAAATTTCACTAATATAAGTAAAACCGTTTAAAAGATACGAGGGGGGTGGGGAACGGACTTTTGACTAGCACTGTATATTGTTTAAATATACCCCTTTTTCAAATATTGTTCTGTTAAAAAAAAAAAAAAAACAAACCAAACAAACTTTAAAAAATTAAAATCGGTCAAATATATCAAAGATTTTTGATTATAACTTTGCTTTTGCTCAACGTAAAAGGATTTAAAGCACCCCATTTTAAAGCTATGATTATAAGCTTTAAAATGAATTTTTAAAAATTAACTTTTATCAATTTTTGAGAAAGTTATATTAGTTTAAAGTTTACAATTTAGGTGTAAACAAACAATCAAATTTGTTTATAACGATTTTTCGGTATTAAATAGCGCGACTGCGCGCTCAGAAGGCGTCCTAGAGGCTAAGAGTGGGAAACGAATGCAGCATTGGATAGCTGGAAGTGTCTACTCTTTCAGTACGAAGACACGTTTTTGTCGCTATAGTAGTATTTTTTCTGTAGAGGTTAGAAAAGACCGTGTTTTGTTCTCGTGCCGATAACAATGTGTGACAAAAAACATGAGCAACGGATTAATGTGAAATTTCTCGTTAAATAAAAAAAAAAAACTCCGACTGAGTGTTATAATTTGTTGAAAGGGGCCTATGGTGAGAATTCTCTATCTCGTGCGCGTGTTTTCGAATGGTATAAACGGTTTTCTGAAGGCCGAGAGAGCGCCGAAGATTACCAACGTCCAGGTCGACCTGTCTCTGTTTCAACTCCGCAAACAGTGACCAAAATAAATGAAATTGTGCGCGGAGATCGTCGTATGAGCATTCGGATGATTGCTGAGACTGTAAACGCCGATAAAGAAACTGTAACGAATTGAACATGAAGAAAGTCTGTGCGAAGTTGGTCCCAAAAATTTGACCCATGACCAAAAGCTCATCCGTCAACAGATCTGCTCAGATTTTCTTGAGAGGCTACATGAAGAGTCTGAATTAATGGAAAACATCATCACTTGCGATGAAACCTGGATATTCAAATACGATGTTAAAACTAAGCGACATTCCATGCACTGGAAAACTCCTGCATCGCAAAATTTAAAGCCATACTAATCGTTTTTTCGACATTAACGGCATCGTGATGACTAATTAATATATTTGCAATAATAAATTTGCAATCTCGGCTTAATGGACCGATTTTAATTTTTCAAAGTTTGTTTGATTTGTTTTTTTAAAGAAACAAAACATGATTTAAAAAAAGGGCAAATATTTATAAGCATTTAGACAATTAAATTATTAATAACAAATTCCTGCCCAAAAATTCGCATGATCACGTTGAAGAATCGGATTCGGCGGATCAAATTACATATGTAAAATCTCATGGAACTTAATCGGCCACGAAACCCACTTTGTTCCTACATCAACACCACACAAACCTTAGCTGGAGGTTCAGATACTGCCATCCACTGATTGATCAGGTTATCCCCTGAAGAATCCGGAACCTTGTCCTTTTCCTTTTCCTCCTTTTCCATTAAATCCTTCTTTTTGTGCTCTTCGACTATCCTCTCTAGCGCACTCCATTTTTCCGAAAGGTTATTCATGTTTCGCATGGCGACTCTGATACTCTTAGAACGATCGTTATCCGAACTATCTGAACTCGAAGAACTGGAACTGGAATCCGAAGATTTCGTTGATTTTTTCTTCTTTTTCGACTTCTTTTTCTTCTTTTTCTCTTTGGCTGATGAACTTTCGCTAGATTTTTTTTTGTATTTCCGGCCAGAAGAATCGTCGTCGGAATCGGAAGAGGAAGAAGCTTCATCTCTTTTTCTGGTCATGGACTTTTCCCGATCTTTCAGCCACTCCATTTCCCAATGTGGATTTTGCGTCGTGAATATCTATAAACACAACAAAAGTTGTAGCCAGTAAGAACTGACATTAATAACCTGTACCATACATGTGACCTAGATTACTAAACAGTAAACTAGGGAAGATGGCCTGCAAAGTAGAACCAACTTAGCTATACAAGTGGCCTTCAAATTAGGATGAAGGTGGTCTCCAATTAGGTGAGAAAATACAAATAAAACAATAGGTACCAAAAAGAATCTTACCCTAAAAGGGGTCTGAAACACACGTAGAAACGTCGTTCATATTCTAGCAGAATTCTGTGAAGAACAAAATCTTACAACAAACACGTTCTATCAACATCATCCACGGAGATTATACACATGGCGCAGCCGAGATGAACGAACAAGAAATTAAATAGACTACATCCTAATAAGATCAAGATGGTAGTCGTCGGTCATCAACTGTACACCATATCTTGGCGCAGACTGTGGTAGTGATCATCAACTAATGGTATTGAACGTTTGACTTCGTTTTAAAGTCTCCAAAAGAGGACCCCTAAGAAAAATCATCCATCCGTCTCTAAATCCATCAAAAAATCAACGACTTCCATCAAAAACTAGAAGAAGCTCTTTCTTTAGATCAAGTAGATAGTGACCCTGAGAGCACTTGGATCTACCTCAAAGATAAGATAATACGTGGACTATGATTCAACGCAGAAAAGAACATAAAACTAGGTACGGAACAAACGATGAATACAGAGCGTTATCGAAAGAAATCAGAAAACAGTGCCGCAAAGACAAAGTTGATTACATTTCTCAAAAATGCAGGGAGATAGAGGAACATGGCTGTTGAAATGAACTAATGGATTTAATTCGGAAGATCAAACTCCTTACCAGGGAATTTAAATTTCAAACGTGGTCTGTAATAGATACGGAAGGTAGTCTAAAGACCGATATTGACGAAATATTGGAAACATGACGAAACTACTGTGGCGAGCTATATAAAAATAACGAGGTAGCAGCAGAACATCAATGACCCTCTGATTACCCTAGAGAACCTACTGTCTTACTTGCTGGAGTCAAAGATGCAGTTAAATCCCTAAAGAGAAATAAATCTCCAGGCATTGATTCAATAACAGGTGAAATATTAGTTACTGGGTAACAAAGAATTACATATCATCCATTTCTGTTTGGAATTCAGAAAAATAACCATCTGATTGGTGTACCTCAATTTATATACCGCTAAACAAAAAAGGAATTACTACCAGATGTGAAAACTACCCCACACTGTCATAATAACAAATGCTAGTAAAATCTTGTTGCGCATCATCAAAAACAGATTAACAACCTATCTACATTACCATACCCCAGGAACAAGCGCTGATTGTAAAGGGCAAAGGTACACGGGAACAAATCCTGAACCTGAGACAACTCATTGAAAAGTCTAGAGAATTTCAAGTACCTATGATTATATGCTTCGTTGGCTCCAAAAGGCATTTGATTATGTCACCTGACCGTTTCTGAATTTGACTTACATATTAAAATTCTTGGATGTTCTTAATGGTATCCAGATTATTTAGAATATTTACAAATAAATACAGTAACGGAACAGAATCGGTATCTTTAGCGACATTTCAGTAAAACCTTTAAAGGGATTATATAGACTAAACGAAACATTTTTAGTAAAATAAACGAAAATTAGAAAACCTGTAATGACACGTGAAAAACTAAGTAACAAAATACGTGAGGCAGTCGCATCGAACTGATTTATGATTTGCAACAACCTATAAAACCGACTAAGTGTGCCACAAACCAGATATGAATTTATATAAAGTGTAAAAGCATAGATTGGTCCTAACAAAGATACAGTACAAAAAATTGGTAAGTTTATTTCATTACAGAAATACCTTTTCTGGAAGCAAATTCTAGAAAAAACGTTAACAAGATCGTCAATAGTGCCCCCTTCTCATACTTTCCGATAAAAAACACGCCAAACAATGCAGCGACGACTGAAAAATGGAAGAAATCGAAGAAAACAATTTTTTGTGTAAGGATGTTCTAGAAAAACCGATACATCGTTAATATTGCACACCTCTAATCATTTTGTAAAAGACAAGCATCAAAGTGTAGGAAATATTTCTTAGTATAAATAATTAGCATAGTTTTATTCGTTAGTTACGCCACTGCAAGATACCACTTAAACCATATGCTTAAGGCGCCAGAGACCAGACGCCATTGAGGGGCGAAGGGGACAGGAAAAATGTAGACAAAATCACACATTCCTGAGCTCGATTGGAAAATCAAAACATTCGATTTTTGTCGCTCGGGCTGGGAAGGTGAATTATTGTGCACGCCGGAAAAGACGACGCCGCGCTTGATAGATAATGAGCATGGCAGATTGATGTTAAAAGACGAAAGACGAAAACAATTAACGACGAGGGTGTCCGGTATTTTAATTCGCAGACAATTATCCGTAATTTTGTGTACCTGTAAATAACATCATTAGTTTATTTTATGTAATAAAGACTTCTCGTATAGATCGCGGACTTTTATTCTAACGTTAGTGACTTTTCAAATAATAAAAGAACTGAATAGACCTACAAAAGTAATGATTATTGAACAATTTAAACGCTTACCTCAAAGTTTTGATGATGAATTTTCGATTTTAAATGATGGGAAGCGCAATGCAAATCACCGATCCAAACGTCGCACAATCGGCAGTACCACGATGGGGCTGATACGAAGAATTGCAGACCTGTAAAAAATATATACGTATATTGCTTTCTTCAACTTTCTTACCATTATTTTGGGCGTTTCTAATTGTTCCGAGCATCGTAGGAATATTCGCACCTTTGCCACTGCCGTTATCAATTGATTAGCTTAAAATTTAACACCTTCTATATTGATTTTCGATTTATTAGACGATCTTTACCCTTTTGTTCTTACCCAACTTTTCGCCGTTGAATATCAATCAACGATTTCAGTCTAATAGTCTAACGCGCTAATGGTACGTAAATCAAATTCGTCAGAGACGAAATTCAGTGATCTACGAAGATAAAACAAAATGTACCATACATATATCACGAAAACGAATTAGTTAGGGAACTATACAACAATGGTCCAGCCACAAGAAGACTTGACATACCTGGTTCTAACACCTATTTCAAGACGAAGCCAACGCATATTAAGATGACACTGAACATCTTCTTTTACGCCTCAAAACTTGTAACACATTTACTTATGTCATCTAATAAAAGGTTAGGATAACATGTCAAGCGGAAACGCAGTTTGTCCGGGACGATAACTCCTAGCCCCACCTAGCAAAGAACTGAACTACAAACATGACATTTCAACGTATTGAGTCTTAATCAATCATATTTTGTTCTTGAAACGATACGGTTGATTTATTGTTGTCATTCTACAAATTGATGATACAAATAGTCTCATTCGGTAATTTTACTACTTCATCAGTAATTCAGGAGTCAGGGGAAATTACAGGAAGACACTATAAAATAGGAGAAAGTCAGTAAAAATTAGAGACAGATACGCTAAAATTGGAGGTCCTCAGAAAAAAATTGGAAGGTGTCAGAAAAAATTCATCATCGTTATTCTGGCTTTACAAACCTGTGTGGATTCTATCCTCCTCAAGAATTTCTCTGCAGTCGTCCCTATCCATCGCCTTTCTCCGCCAAGCACGTATTCCCATATTTCTCATATCTTCATCGATGTTATTAAGGAACTTCGTTCTGGGTCTTCCTCTTCTTCTCCGACCAATGGGTTTACCAAGAAGCGTTTTTCTAGATGGGTCATTTTGTTCCATCCGCATTACATGCCATATCCACCTCAGACGTCCTATCTTAATATGTTTTACGATATCAGGTTCCTCTATATTCTATAAAGTTCGAAGTCCTAACATGTTTTCATTACTTTTTGTTAGAGTCCAGGTCTCTAAACCATATGTTATGACTTATGACTGGGCGTTTTGTAGAGTTTTATTTTTGTATTTCTCGATATAATTGTGGATTTAAGGAGGAGATTGAGCCCAAAATAGCATCTGTTGGACGTGCAAATTCTGCGGTTTATCTCTGAGGTAGTATTACTTTCAGTGTTAAAGAGCGCTCCAAGGTATACAAATTCGTTGTTTCGATGACGTCTTTTTCTATAATAAGTGGTCATATAGTATTTGTGGTTGCGTGCTTATTTTCATATACTTCGTTTTGTCGGTGTTTATTATTAAACCCATTTTTGTAGCTGATTCTTTTAATGCTACATACGACTTTTTGTACAGCGTTTTCCGTTATCCCAACAATATTGATATCATTGGCATAGGGCAGGATTTGCACTGATTTATTATATATTGAACCAGTGGTTGTGATTTGTGAAATCTGTATTACTTTTTCCAGAACCAGATTGAACAGTATACAGGAGAGAGGGTCTCCCTTGCGCAGCGCGTTATTTGTTTTAAAAGGTTCAGACAGTTCCCCCTGAATTCGGGCTCTACATTCAACTTTTTCAAGAGTTAGTTTTGGTAAATTTACCAACTGATTTGGTATTTTTAGATCTTTCATTGCTTTGAACATTTCTCTTCTAGTCAGAGTCGTAGGATACTTTGTAATGTGAATATGTGATGAGTATCAATGTCATACTCCAGTGTTTTTTTTCCAAAATTTGTTTCAGGGTTGCAATCTGATCAATTGTCGATTTACCACCTCTGAAACCCGCCTGGTATTTTCTTACTATTCGTTTTGCATATGGTGCCATAGTACTGTGGAAATATTTTATACGCTGCATTTAGAAGCGTAATTCCTATGTGGTTAGAGCATTCAAAGATATCTCCTTTTTTGTATATGGTGCAAAGTATTCCAATATTCCAATCATTGAGGAGGGGTTTCTGTGTCCATATTTCTTTTATAAGTTGCGTCAGAAAAATTTGGAGGGAGATAGGATAAAATAGGGGAAAGTCAGAAAAGAATGAGTGAACTGACTGTAGATGGCAGTTGATTGGATCCCGTTGCATGGCGACGGGCATACTGTATAACGATGTACAGGGTCCGCTAATGAAACGGGAAGATTTAGTAAATACTTTTATTGTTAAACAATTATTTTGTAATACCTTTTAATACATTAATAATAAGTAAAGGAATAGCCATTTGAATTCCAATGTAAAAAAATCTTTTTTTAAGCCTCAAATCCGCCAAATGATTTCTGTACTTATTTATAGATTGTTGAAGTCAAGCCTGAAAGCTTTGCATAACTATTTGCAGCACATCGACTAGTATTGCTGCAATCTCGTCACGAATCCGTTATTTGAGGGCTTGGATTAGCCTGAGTGGAACACTTTCAAAAACTTTTTAGTTGGTATCTGCTGTAATAACAGATTTAACGCACTTTGTCATCAAAACTTGATCACTTTGTATACACTGTGGCAATGGAATATCCAGACCGTTTCTCGATAATCTCCATCGCTTTTGATTTCACTCATTGGATATCTATGATTGTTATGGATCAATTTACCAATTCAATCCAGAACCCAGATCATTTTCAATCGTTTCACGTCTCTCTTTAAAACATTTAACCCACGTCCTCTAACATGACTTAAACTGCTATAACGGTTTTATGAGTTTCACAAGAGACTTTCCAATCCCATCCCAGTTTAATCCCATGTAAATAAATGTGAAAAATTAATAGAAGAGTGGTGGATTCGGGAAAATAAAATTAGTGAAATTAATCCAGTGATTATAGATTTACATAATGATAGCGGTAGTGAATTTAGCGACGATGATGATGATTTATAAATTTAAATAATCAGTAAGTACACTATTATAATGTTATTTACAAAATAATTGTACAGCAGGTTAACCATTATATTTATACATTCATTATTAGCCAAATAAACAATAACATTTAAAATTTCATTTGAATTTTTGCTTCTCATTTTATACAAATGAACTCTAACTGATAATACAGGCAAAAATATTCTAAACAAAGTAAGTAATTAAAAAGATTATGGAGAACTCCAGTGCAGTTTACCGTGCCTTTTACTACAACAAAAGGTTTTCTGCGAATGCCATTAATCATTTAGAGGTATAAGTTCTTGAATGTACTGTAGATATCTTTTCCTGTAGTAATATTCTTTCGTTGGACGAAACTCAAGTAATTCCTTGATCACAGTACAGTCTTGTTTCACTCCTCTCATAACTTCCAACTGCCCTGTATCAGTACTTTCGTCGAGAGCGAAACTATATATAACACAACGTCATGAATTCTTCTTGTTATGCTTTGGTGTGATAAGCTTGTATTTTTAACAAGTGTTTTCTACTCTAGACTTGCTATCGACATAAATATCCTCAAGCATTCCTGGACAAATTCTCCGTAAGATAAGGGTTTCCTTCACTTGGCAATGGTTTCTGCTTGTCATTGTTGACCGATTATATTTTTCTTCAATGATTTACACAATCTAATCGAATTTGACCTTTGTATTGATCGTATTTAGAAGCGCGTTTTATAAAGTAATGATGCCTAATATTATACTCCTTACAGATATTTTTTTATGACATATGAGGTTTCAGTCCAACTGTCTTTAAATATTCGACAATCTGAGTCAACTTTACGTTTTTTTTTTCTGAACATGTTGTTCGTGATCTCAAATAATGTTTAATAAATGACAATCATAATTACACACACATATTTTTAATTAGAGACATAAATTACTTACCTTATTTCACCACTTTTACTGTTCGAAATTTCAAGCTTTGTCGGCAGACTAAGTACGTGATGACGTCTCGTCGAGAGCGAGGAGCATCTCCTCCCGCCGCCTCCGCGGTATATCGATATCTATATTCAATTCGCGCCGCGGGCCGGATAAAGGACTTATGCGGACAAGTTTGTGGCATGGAGGCCGTATGTTGGACGGATTTGCTCTAGCCCAAATACTTGAACGAGCGAGACCGAGTGACGTACAACCTTGACCATCGAGCGCAGAGTATGGGAAGTATCCAGAAGATACAGAATCTAGTAATTTAATTGGCACACTTCGTATGTGTCTATTTATTATCAAAGGCCGTATAAAAGAGTCAAATACACAAGAACAATCATATTCAAAAAGAAAACAACATTACTTTTCGCTGAATCTCTGTTAAACGTGTATTTTTGCGATACCTTATACACAGCTTTTACCGGTTCTTCAATATATGTCATAAAAGAAGAAATATTAAAAGTATATATACATAATTATTATTGAAGGTGATAGTAGGTATATTTTTATTTAAAAAATGATACACCAAGATATATTTATAGCTAGAACTTATGGTAGATATACTAATTAACATCATATAAAAACTAAAATATAAAATACCTTTGATGGGAATACGTTTCTTGGGCGCATTTTCGTCAGACGGCAGCAACGGTTCGGGCGGCAGCTTATGCCAAGGCGTACTATCCACCTTATCGTGCTTCTTCTTCTGTTGGTGTTTCTTATCTTGCAGATGCAGCAAAAAGTCTTTGGCCGTTTGTGGAAATTCGTCACACGTGCGACACCAATGCAAACCGGTGTCGTAGTGCGTGTAACAAACGTTCTCGTCTGAATATTTGTCGTGTAACAATGTTTCTGATGTCTGAACTGTAGAAGTACTTTCTGAATAATCTGAATATTTACTCGAAGATAACATTGTTTGAGTTACGGGTTTGTCGGTGTTGAATATCTCAGATTCGAGATCGTTCAGAGATTTGCCGTCTTTTATAATACCCGACAACATCTGAATAACGTTTTGTATGGCTTTGAGTTTACCTTGAACTTCGTCCTGGAATAAAGAAAGTGACTTAAAAATGACGATTCATGACGAGTATATAATACAATATAGACCAATACATACTATTATACAGTTCCTCGGCAATTAATAAAGAGGGAGACAAATGTTATCGTTATAGGCATCCTTTCTATCAGCAACTGAAATACAACGCTGTACTCAATTCCAATGTAATCATTTATACTTACGTATAAACACAAATATTGAATCCGTGTTAGATTTTCCATTAATAAACATCTCTAGGTCAGCAAGTTTGAAGATTTAGAAGAGTTCACGTTTATGAACAACAAACTGAAGAAAAAATGTTGATCTAGGTCTAACAGACTCTAGAATGGTTTTCACGATTCTTCTGATCAGATTCTTAAGATCCGCTGATCCTATTCTTGCCTTATGTCGAAAAAAGGTTACATTCCTTTGGGTGTATGATGTCCTGATATTTCGCCTCCACTGAGTTGTTTGTGTGGAACATTTGGAAGGGCCACAGCAAAAACGTAAATGCAAAAAAAATGAAACGGAGAAAATTTTGGCCAAATTCAAAGAATTTAAATTTTTTTATTTTTAGCCTATTTTGATGATTTTTTTAGCACACTGTATAAATTTATAAATTTTAATTTGGTATTGCAACCATGTTTCCTAAGCATTATGTTTTTGTTTCATGTCAAAATATGCTTTGGTTCATTTTTTAGAGCCAAATGAATTTGCCACCTACAATTTGGGACTTTTTTAATTATGATTATTTTGGAGTTATTTTGTAATATGACGAGGTGGCTTTGGTGACTGTTATCATTACGCCATATTGACACTTACATTTTGTTTACCTATGATTGATCATGGTTCTTAGTGTGGAAGATTGTGCGAAAGCCGTTGCTCTGGTTGAAGATGGGCGAAATTATGAATATTTGGCTAGAGTACTACACACTCATCGCTCTAGCATCCAAAGGGTAGTGGAACGTTTTATACGAACTGGAACAAACAAGCGGGAAGTGGCAGGAAGCGCAAAATTACCGCTTTAGATGATCATTTTATAGGAGTCAACGCTTTGCGGGATCGTCATTCAACAGCGGTGCAAACAAGAAATCAGCTTCAAGAGGTTCCAGGCAATATTGTAGGTGTATTTACAGTTCGTCGAAGATTACATGATTTTGGTTTGCAAATTTGCAGACCAAGAACTGGACTCAAATTACTTCCACGGCACAGAGTGTCTAGACTACAATTTTCCAGGGAACATTTACATTGGAATTTAGGACAATGGAGTAATGTTCTTTTTACGGATGAGTCGAGATACTGTCTTTACTCATCAGTGAAGAGAATTGCGGAGTGCACAAGAGAATGCGCGACCCCACTCTGCAATGTGTGTCACGCAATATTTACAGGAAGTTGGTATTAATAAAATGAACTGGACAGCGTGTTCGCCAGATCTGAACCCCATAGAGCACGTTTGGGACATGCTTGGTAAAAATATTAGAGGTCGCGAAGTCGCACCAGCCTCAATTAACGACCTTCGCTTGGCTCTAGAAGAGGAATGGCAAAACATCTAGCAAGATGATATTCGCAACCTCATAGACAGCATGAGTCGACGTATACAGACAGTTATCGAGGCTAGGGGAGGCAATACAAAGTATTAAGTTATTTTTTAGTAGTTTTTCTTTGTTATTTGCGTACTTAGGTTAAGTTACATTTAAGTTGTTTTTTTAAAGTTTTGTTATTGTTATCATTGTTCATTAAAACCAAGATCATGTCGTTGATCAATCATTGTTTAAATACAGTGCTTCTGGGATGTCGATATGACATTCCTTCGATACCAGTCACCAAAGCATCCATCGTCGTATTACAAATTAATAAAAAAGATAATGGTAATAATAGGAAAAGTAGTAAATTGTGGGTGGCAAAGTCATTTCGCTCCTAAAATTGGACCAATCCATATTTTCGCATAAAACAAAAACATAATACTTGGAAGACATGGTTGCAACAACGAAAAACAAGGTTTTACAAAAATCCGCTAACGGAATTAATCCACAGGATGTTTCAAAATTTGGATAAAAAACCAACTTTCGATTAACCCCGTAGAATAAGTCAACTACACAATTTTATTAAAAAACTCACCATACTAAATTAAAATTTATAAATTTTAACACAGTGTGCTAAAAAAATCATCGAAATAGGGCTAAAAATAAAAAAAAACTGAAATACTTTGAATTTAACCAAAATTTTCTCCATTGCGTTTTTTTTTCATCTGAGTGTACATTCACATACATTTTTTTTGCTTGTTGGCTAGCTAATCTAATCAATTGATTAGTTCTTAACAAATTTTCTTAAAACTCACAGCTGCGACCCCTCAAATAAATACGTTGCTAATAATAATAATAATTGTTTCCGCAAAATACACTATTAAGTAAATAAATCAATTATTTATTTATTGACGGGAAAACCCCGTCATAAAATTTTTTTTATAAGTAATTAAATATTAATACAAACCATACTAATTCTAAAAATACAAAATACAAAGTTTAAAAATACAAACTAATGACTGGACTATGTTAAAAAAAATGGTCTAATTTCCTCATAAGTGCTTTAACTGAACACCCCAGAAAATCATGTGAAACGCAAAATTCATTTCCTCGTTTGCGAAGTCTAGCGAAAGGGGTAGTGTACCCATAATTTGTAGCATGAAATCCCATATAGGAAGATGTAAGATGTTGTTGAGTTCTTGACATCGCAATATCAATTTCCAAGAAACTCTTAAACACCTTTTCTGCACTGCCTTTAAAGTATCGCTGGGCATTGGTAAGAAGATGACCAAACAGTTGAGTCATAAGCATAAGGAACAAAAATCAGCAAAAGTCAACTCCAAAGATATGGCAGTGTGATGAAAATTATTAGGAAGTAACAAATTAATTGCAGTATAGATTACAGTCGTCATTTGTAAAGATTAAGTCAGATTTGACTCAGCATTGAATAATTTTGACCACATTTCGGTAAAGTGACTACTTTGATTTTCTTTCCTTGGTATAATCAAGCTGTTATACAATTTTTTCTTCTCCTGTAGTTATTCTTGAACTTCATTTAACCAGCTACTCCTAGTAATAAACTTACTGGGAGTTAAAAGTCATTCAATTAAAACTCTTGCTTGTATATTATGTTCGCTCAACAAAAATGCATAATGTTACTTGTTTGTATGTAACAAATTGTATTTTAACACAACTAACAAAAAAATTTGACCAACTGAACAACATCACGTCTCTTTATTCTCAAACTTCTTTCCTAATATTCTTCCAAGTATTTAAATAGCAGCATCTCTAATGATACTGGCGATTTTACTCCATATAGAACTTCCTTTCATGTTCCCACAAATTTTTTCTACTGTTCTTGCCCTGAATAGACCTTCTTTCTCATTGTTTAACATCCACCACTTGATTTTTTGTGGTCTTCAATATTTTGGATTAGTTTCGCTTTTAACTTTGATGTCCAACATAAGCAATTTATGTTGTTGGCTAATTGAATCACCAAATATTACCTTGCAATCTTTACATTCATGTCATGTTCTTCTTTTCATGTCATAAAATAATCTAATTGGAAGTGCCTTTGTCCACTTTTGAAGGTAATAAGTTGAGTTTCTCTCTTTTTTGAAAGAATGTGCTAACAATTGCCATATCTAATGCTGTTGCTAGTTAAATATACATACATACATACATTGTCTATCACTTAGACTTAGATGGTGTTCAGATGGATAATTGCTTTTGTACCCATGCCATAACCAAAGCTTTTAATGTATTTTTTTGGTGTCTTTTTTAATGAATTTGTAAAAAAAATTATTTGATGAAGAATTTTTTGAACAATGTGATTTTTATTGCATTGGTATTTTTGTAAAACATTTAACCATACCTCTGCAGATGGCTTTGAGAGACAAAAGTGTTTAGTTAGAAATTAAATGCTATACACACTTACTTTTATTTTCAATTTATTCATTTGTGTTCAAAATAAGTGTGTACAAAACATATCAGTCTTTTTCTATTGTCAACACTGACTTTGCTACTGGGAGGAAAATATA
Source organism: Diabrotica undecimpunctata (assembly GCF_040954645.1). Classification (NCBI taxonomy): domain Eukaryota; kingdom Metazoa; phylum Arthropoda; class Insecta; order Coleoptera; family Chrysomelidae; genus Diabrotica; species Diabrotica undecimpunctata. The sequence goes on from NC_092811.1 coordinate 134,292,548, forward strand.
TTTCTCGGAACATAACTTACAAAAATAATTGTGAAATATTTTCTTGATTAACTGAAAGCAAATTTCACACAAATTAGATTCATATTTGACTAATCCACCGAGAAATCTCAGTTAATTGTTTAAACTTTTTATTAGTTATGACTAATATCTTCCATGCAATTAAAAACAAAAAAAATCTAATATGTTACAAAAAATTACTTATTATTGACTAAATAATGAGACAAATCAAATTAGTTGATTCTTCTTCTTCCCTTCTCTTTTATTTGCATATATTCAAATTATTAGAGCACAGGAAGAAAAAATATGGAAAAGAAATCATAAAACTTCAAAAATGCGTAGATAAATAACAAATAAACAAAGTAGAAACCTTGCCCTAAATGTAAACATCAAAATATACAAGTTTAATTAAAGTTTTAAGGTTTTTTCTATAGATCTTGTTTCAACCTATACGAATTATTATTAATAATAATCTGAACTAACCTGTAACTTGGAGTTCTGGAGCAAAATGTTTTCGAAATCATGATGTTTGTGTGTTTTTTCATACATCTCCTGTTGCTGTTTCTGCAACTGGTCGAGCTCATTTTTAAGCACCGAAGCTTTCTTCACATAGTCTTCCCGTTGTTTGATAATTTGATTGTTGTGTAGCTGAGCTTCTTCCACCAAACCTACAAATAAAGTTGTGTTAATCATATCAAAATAAGAACTAGAATTTGATGTCTATATTTGTAATTAATTGTTCTTTGGTAACCTTTTCATCGACTCAGTCCATATCTTCCATTTTTGAAGATATCCTACAAAAAAATCGTTAAAATACAGAAATAGCTGAACAACTATAACTAATGAGCAATAGGAAAATAAACACAATTTTTATAGTTCAACAATTAATTGAAGAGGGTGACGTCAACTGTTGGGAAATTCCACAATTTCGGTGGCATCGTTATTTCTTTATTTTTTTTTAGGATTAAATTATTTTACTAGAAATTAATTCCATCATGATTACTTTTATAGGTTGTTCTGTGAATTTCTTAATTTCCTAAGTCTTGCCTTATTATTTCAAAAATATAGGTACCTAACTTCACACAAAAAATGCTTTTCCGTGAATTAATTTCTTAAATCCATGCATATCATTGAATAACACTTCATATTATCTAAAAACTTCAATGACATTTTACATCTTATAGACCATCTCATAGATACAACAATTAGCCAATCTCTACAATCGAGAAGGAAATATGTGCTGCGTTGACTTCTGTGAAGATCATATTACAGATCATGGACAGTTGTTTCAATCAGCATTTAACTTACCATTGTAGGTATAATATCAACTGATAAATTTCTTTTCAACTTGTTTGTATAAATACTTTTACTTATTTTGTTTGAGGGAAAAACCTCCTAAAAATACTTTCATGGAAAATAACAGTAGATCAGCATCATTGAAAAAGCTTACTTAAGGAGGCCAATGCCAGACTTGGGCTGTAATGTTATTTGATGGATTGACCACTTGCAATAAGTATATTATATTGCATCTGTTTCTCACAAAATTAAAATGGATATAACAAATGGTAAAAGTCCATGACATCTCACATGAATGTTTTTTAACGCAATTGCTAGTGGGTTTTCTCAAATACATTCAATTTTCAATGTAAATGGTACATTTAAGATGCTTTCATGAAATACCACTGATAGAGAGCAAACAATTAAGGAGTAAGATAATTTGTGCTGATCAAATTTTAATTTGCTAAAATACAAGATGAAAGCCTTTGTTTTTACAGCTGGCTCATTGTAAAGGACCACATATTACTTATTGAGATATAAGTGAAGCTAATACAATGTTGTTTGGTACCAAACAAAATATTCAAACAGATGCCAGTAGGAAAAAGAACAAGAGCAAGACAGAAACTGAGATACTTAGAACAAATAGAAAATGATATAACAACCTTAAAAATAAAAAACTGGAGAAAAAAAGCATGAAACAGATCAGAATGGAGAAGAATCCTGGAACAGGCCAAGACCCAAAAAGGGTTGTCGAGCCAGTGATGACGATGATGAATACAATATTGAGGAAGGATCTTATTTTGATTTTCTTACTAGTAAATGACGTATCTGCTTTGCACCTTGTACCATTAATATATTTACATTCAGCAATGTTTGCATCACCCTCCTCAATTTCTTGTTGTACCAAAGTTCTTGGAATCATTAGCTATTAATTGCAAGTATTATTAACTGTAATTCTTTCTTAATATACATACCGCTCTCTTTGTCACCATGGTAGTTGCTTCTACTCCAGTCATTCGTTTGTAAATTTCCTTGGGTAGAAATTTGTGCTTGAGATGCTGATGGCAGTTGAACAATTTGAGGTGGAGGTTGTGACATCTACAATCCGAAACATTTAAAAATGATTTTAAAATTTGTTTAATTTTACATTTTAAATAATTTTTACAACATACCTGATTCTCATACCCGCCATAATTTTGATATCCATAATTATGTGCATAGTTCTCAGGATACTGGTTGTAGGTATTATGATACCCTGTATTGGTATACTGTGGAATTTGCTGGAAAAAATAGATACAAATATACCCTTATTCCTAAACGGATCAAAAGCTTGTAGAAACACAGTCCGAGTAAGATAAAACACATTGCAGCAATTTAAGGTAGACAGTGGTGCCATAATAAGAAATAAATGAATCAAGAAGGAAAACAGATGTCGATACAAAGACATCTAGAACTACAAAGAGAACAGAAGAAAACTATAAATGGCATTGGAATTTTTAGAAAATCTGATGAAAATGACTGATATACATAAAGTAACTTACATTATGCATTATAATCCATCTAATTAAATAACAAACAAACATTAATAAAAACACAACTAAAGAACATGTTTCTTTGTACAACAACGCAAACTAGTGGATAAACAAGAGTTTAAGTAGATTTAATCATACAATATACGCTTTGATTAGCAATAAGACCATGCCAAATATTAATTTTACACTTATTAAAATATGCTGATAACTATCAAGAATCATAAAAGTAAACTTATCGAATTGAAGTAATGACTTACATTATTGTTATACATAGCTAGTTCCTACAAAGGTAAATCTAAAAATGTAACCGTCTGAAAGCAAACTAATCAAATATTTGCATTCATTGTTAAAAATGAAAATTCCAATTTGCATATACAAGTAAAGTTTTCTGTGAAATAGTTCATTAACACAAACGATTCTTTATTATATTCTTTAATAGAATTTTAATGATTTCTGCCACTTATAACACTAATAATAATAGATTACTATAGAAATATGATTTTTAAATGAATAAAATATACACGCCATTTGTATGCTTTTTGTCATATATCATCTGTCATTTCGTTTGGTGTTTCGTTTTTCGTTACTGTCTACGTTCCATGTCAAGGTATGCCACGATCGATTTAGCTATTCAGCCAGAAGTTTATAAAAATGACTATCATAGATTGATGATATTGCTTCCTTTAGTTATATGTTTCAAATTATAAATTATTTTTAGCTATTTTTAATTACTCTTATTTTGCTTTCTTAAAGTTGTTGCTGAATCTTTTGCTTTAATTTTTATGAGTATTATCCAAATTGATTGGAAACATCTAGGATGGGTATAAAAACAAGTAATACAGATTAAATTTATTATATTTTTGGCAACTAAAATCGTTACATAATGGATTTCTCTAATTTACAATCACATGTACAAGCACTAAGTTTGACCTGGTAATTTGCATAGCATTTCAATCGAAATGTCCAGTTGGAACTGTATTGGAGGCATCAAAAAGGGAAACTATGATTTTTATTTACACTCACTAATTTGTAGATCGTTTTTCGATAGTAATAAGTATTTACATAAACAAAATATTGGTAAATTTACAAAAAAGGAAATCATGTTATATATATTCGGCGAACAATATCCAGTATGTACAATTTAAAATAGTAAATAACAGAGGAAAGAATACTCTAGAAAATTTATCAATATTTATGGCCCGATTTCGTTGTTTCGCCGCTGAACTCGTTTGGGCTTTTGGTGTAGTGAGAGTTGTGTTATCTTTTGCTATTTTATCGGCGCTAGTGGTTTTTTTCGGTTTTTCTGGTTTCTTTGGAGCGTCTGAATCCCCCAGAACGATATTGACTAAACAATATTCCATTAAAGCCATGAAGACAAATCTAAAACAAGAAAACCACGTCTAAGAGCAATACATATATAATTTTTATGGACACTATTGCTAAAATATCAATTTATATCTTTTACGTATTTCTAGAATCTTCTCGTGTATTTTTTCCTTTAATTAGTGCTAATTTTTTTATCTAATCTTTGTTTTATAGTCTGCATTGAATAATTTGTCTGGGTGTCCCATTTACATGTCTAGCCTATCTTAACTCATTGTATTAAGTACGTCTACCGTTTTTTAGCTATACGTGAGAAACTATTTTACTTACATGGTGCAAATAGACATGAAACCGTCTACTGCTTTAAGGTATGATACAGGCGGAAGTGCCGCTTGACTTTTGGCATGTTGGGTCGACAGTGTCAATAAGGAAGTGACTCCTAATGTAACACGAGCTGGAGCTGCCTCAGGCTTAATCCAAAACGATACCCACTATAAAAAATAAATCATTAAAGTCATGACAGTTTATTTACTTTATGGTAATAACATAATAAAACAAATATTAGGTTTGATCGTTAAACGAATATGGATTTTCAGGTGTTGAGGAGAATCATAATGGCAAGGTTGCGCCACAGCATTGAATCTTCAATTTTGTGTAAGTTTCTCTATTACGTAATCTATGTGGTGAAAAGGTAATTTAACGGTCTTTAGAATTAAGCATCACTCAACCCCCCTTTCTACTGAAGATTTTGGGGGTTGTGCCGATCCAAATAGAGGGTTGAGATGTAATTTAGTTGAAAACTGGTCTACAAAATGTTCCCCTCACATATAAATTTGATATATTTTTGCATATTTTTAGATTTTTTAGAAACCAAATTATAGAGGGTGCTCATCATCATCATTCTGGCTTTACAATACTGCGTGGATCCTAGTCTCCTCAAGAATTTCTCTCCAGTCGTCCCTATCCATCGCCAAAGCACATATTCCCATATTTCTCATGTCTTCATAGATGTTATCAAGGTACCTTGTTCTGGGTCTTCCTCTTCCTCTCTGACCAATGGGTCTATCAAGGAGCGTTTTTTTAGCTGGGTCATTTTGTTCCATCCGCATTACTTGCCCAATCCACCTCAGACGTCCTATCTTAATATGTTTTACGACATCAGGTTCCTGGTATATTCTATAAAGTTCGAAGTTGTATCGTCTTATTGTCAGTCACTGTTCCATAGATTCGCCTTAGTACTTTTCTTTCGAAACATCTTAACATGTTTTCATTATTTTTTGGTTTAGAGTCCAGGTCTCTGAACCATATGTTAGGACTGGACGTATTATTGTTTTGTAGAGTTTTATTTTGTATTTCTCGATATAATTGTAAATTTAAGGAGGAAATTGAGCGCAAAATAGCATCTGTTGGCCGTTCAAATTCTGCGGTTTATCTCTGTGGTATTATTTTGAGAGTTAAGGCGCTCTCCCAGGTATACAAATTCGTTCACTTCTTCGATGACGTTGTTTTCTAAAACAACTGGTCGTAGGATTTGTGGTTGCGTGCTTATTTTCAGATACTTCATTTTGTTGGTGATTATTATTAAACCCATTTTTGTAGCTGATCATTGGGGAGGGATTTTTGTGTCCATATTTCTTTTATAAGCTGCTGTAATGCCATTATGGTATCATTGCCACCTTTTTTATATAGTTCAGCTGGTAGATTATCTATTCCAGGTGATTTGTTTCTGGCTAGCTTTTTAACTGCATCTTTAACTTCAAGAATCGTTGGTGGTTCCTCTTTCCTCTCATCTATTCTCCTTACCTCATCTCTTTCGTTTTCCAGGTTTTCTTCTTCTTCCTCTATATTAGTATTATATACGGTTCAAGTATGCCTTTAAGACGCTCAATTGGATCCATAGAGGAGTAAAAATAGACGGCGAAAAACTTAACCATCTCCGTTTTGCAGATGACATTGTCCCTATCATAGATAATTTAGGAGAAGCCACAGATATGTTAAATGAATTGAACTTTGCATGTTCGAAGGTGGGCCTCAGAATGAACTTGTCCAAAACTAAGTTTATGACAAATATGGTCCCAATAACCATTTATCTATTCAAAACAAAGTGATAGAACTGGTGGATAAATATACGTATTTGGGTCACGAAATAAGAATCAGCAGGGATAACCAAACATGCGAAATCCAAAGACAAATTACTTTAGCGGGGGCAGCCTTTGGAAAAGTGCGAGACATACTTAGGGCCAACATACCAATTAGCCTCAAAAGAAAAGTATTTGACCAATGCGTATTACCGGTCATGACCTATGGGGTGGAAACTATGACCATAGAATAACCGAACACACATGTACCGAACACAATTTAATGTAAGTTTGTTTATTTGCAACCATGTTTTTGCAATTTTGAAGTCTTGTTCTGTTGTAATTTTAAGATTTTTAGTAATTTCTTGAATTTATATTGTGTGATATGCCCACTGACTATTAATTTTCTGGTTGTTAGCTGTCATTGGCGGCTTGGCCACGTAACTTCAAAGGACTGTCGCTTCTCTGTGTTCGGTTGTTCTCTGTTATGACTCTAACCAAGACTCCGACTTCGAAATTGAGAGTGGCACAGAGACGAATAAAACGATCTATGCTGGGAGTGACGTTGAGAGACCGAATAAGAAACGAAGATCTGCGAAGAAGGACGAGTATTGCTGATGTTTTGGAACGTAAACCGGAACTAAAATGGAATTGGGCAGGCCATGTAGCGAGAATGCATGGACGAGCAAAATTACACATTGGAGGCCAAGAGCAGACAAACGTAGTAGAGGAAGACCACCTACATGTTGGGCTGACGATATCAGGCGTATCACTAAAAATTGGCAACAAAGAGATCGCAAAGAATCGAGATGTTTAAGGGAGGCCTATGTCCAGCAGTGGACGTGATAAATGAAGGCTGGATGATGATGATGATGGTTAAAGTATTCCACCCATCTATTCAGTACATCTTTCTTTGTTGTTAATAGGTCGTCATTCTGACTTCTGCATTGTCTTTGAGGTTTTCTGTATACTTAAGTTCCTCATTTAGGTGGTTTCGTTTTTTTTCTTTTGTGTATCCGCTTTTCTTCTCTTCTCTTTATCTGGTAATTCTCTACAGTTGTTCTAGTTTATAGAGGGTGTTACCTTTACCAATTGACACACTGTATATAAATCTACTAGTATTATATGGTGGTTCATCGTTGGTGTAAATATTGTACAAATGCATCTGAGTACCTTTCAGAGAGACCATTCTTTTGTCCATCTGTTATTCTTTCCATTTAGATAAACAACAAATATTTTGTTTTTGTTTTGAAGGAAGACGTGGATAAAATAAATAAATTTGCTGCCTCTTGTGATGTGATCCAGATTTTAAAGAGCTTCTTGTGGTTTAGGGTGTTTTAAGAGACAGTAAGTGCGATACTCTATGCGTTATTCGATACAGAAGACAGTTTAACTATAATTTCGTCTTATATCCTATGCCAACTATCCTATATCAGGAAATTTAGTAGAAATACATATTAAAAATAAATTACAAAAATTAAATGAGTGACTTACCGACATTATTACTATCAGACACGTTGGTATATAAGTATGAAAAAGATAATAGCCAAGTCTTCGTTTTAGTACAAAAACCACTTCAAGGCAGGTAAAATTACCTAAAAATAAAAAGAGTAACAGTTATGATCAGACTTAGGGCAAATACGTGTAGAGTATATTTTGCATATTTTATGCAACTAGTAATTTTTTTGCATATTTTTTATATAAGTCAAAGTAAAATACATAAAAATGCAAAAGTAATGCCCGTATTTGGATACAATCCATTTAAATATTCTTGGTATTTTACAACAGATAAAAATACCTTTAATACCAGGGAAAAATACCCATTATTCGTAGTTTGAATGGAAATAAATCGTGCTGTTTTCTCTCTTCAGCCTTAAGTAATCCAACTTTGGACATAGGCCTGCCCCAAATCAATCCAGTGTTTTCTATTTTGCGCCACTTGCTTCCAGTTGTGTCCTTCGATCTTCTTAATGTCATCAGCCCATCTCATTTGTGGTCTTCCTCTGCTTCTCTTTCCTAACCATGGTCTCCATTGTTGTATTCCGTGGTTCTTCGAAACTTGTAGCGAATATTACAATGTCATCAGCTTATCTCAAATGACTCAGGTTTCTTCCATCAACATTTATTACTTTATCTGCCCAGTTAATGTCTTTGAACACGTCTTCCAGTCCAAGTATGAATAGCTTTGGCGAGATAACATCTCCATGGCAAACTCCTCTGTTGATTGGTATAGCTTTGGTTTTCGCATCAATTTGAATTTTCATTGTAGCTTTCTTGTAAATATTATGTATGATCATTCTGTATCGGGAGTCTATCATGCAGTTATTCATAGCCCTTTCTATTACCCAAAGTTCTATGGAGTCGAAAGCCTTTTCACAATCAACGAAGCCAATGTATAAGTTCAAATGATCCTCGCTGTAGATATAAAAGATGATCCGCTGTACAGTAGACTTTCCTGCCTGTTCTACCAGTTGATAGTTATCGAACTTTAACGTTAACCTATTAGTTATTACTCTCATAAACAGTTTGTACACTTAAGACAGCAGGGAGATTGACCTATAGGTTTTCATATTTTCCCTGACTCCTTTTTTGAAGAGAAGTATTGTCAAACTTTCATTCTAATCATCTGGGACTTCTCCTCCGTGAAGACATTCGTTGAAAAAATTTTTTAATTCTTCGTGAATAATTTCACTCAACTCCTTCAACATTACTACAAGTATTCCATCTGGGCCCGGAGCCTTATTGTTCTTTAGTTGTACCATAGCTTGTTTTATTTCGAAGGATCCTATGTTACGGAGTATTTCTGAGTTGACATTTGTTATCTTACTCTTAAGATCTTTCCTTGCAGTGTTATCTGGGTTCTTGTTTGAGGAATATAAATCACGGTAAAATGTTTGAGTAACTTTTAAGATTTCGTTCTTTTCTCTTATTTCTTTTTCATCTTTATCCTTCAATGAGATTATTATAGGCTTTCCTTAGTTTGATATTAAGCATTTCAGGCCTCGGTTCTTTTCTATTATTTTTTCTACCTTGTTTTCATTGTAGATCCTTAAATCTTCCTTTACTATATTCTTTATTTGTTTATTCAATTCTTTGAAACCATCGGTGTTATGCTTTCCTTCGCTTAGAAATGTGCGTTTCTTTTCCATCAAATGTTTTGTTCTATCACTTATTCTGTCTTCTTTATTTTTCGTTTTCTTTGCAATCTTGCATAGAGGTGCATAGAGATAAAAATACTTCGACAAATATCAGGGAAAAGTTTGTTGGATGGGGAGAGAAACGAAAATATAAGAAGAGCATGCAATATGGAAGACATAAATGGATGGGTGACAAAACGAAAACAGGAGTGGAATGAACATATTAGTAAAATGGCAGAGGATAGAATAGTACGAATAGCATGAGATAAGTCACCAAATGGACGAAGAAGTATTAGCAGACCAAGAAAAAGATAATGCGATAATTTAAACAATTTATAAGGCTAATATTGAAGAAGAAACAGGCTTTAAAGCCTACATATAAGAAGGAAGAAGAATTTTTGGATTATGCCACATCCCATTCCAAATTAAAAGCAAAAAATATAAAAAAATGTTTTTCTGCCTCCAAACACCTTTGCCAGATTTCGGATCAAGATATTATCCATAGTGGAATATAGAAACATTTTTGATGAAAAAACTTTTATGGTTTATTAACAAGAACTTTTTTGATGGTGAAGAAAAAAGGCATTCGTGTAACCAGAGCTTTGGTATGGATATCCGTAGTTTTAAAAAATGTTTTGCCAGCTAAAATTTCCAAGTGTTATGGAAAAGTAGGATTATTGGTATATATCCAAGAGGAGATTTTAGATGAGGCAGACGAAATTTCACTAGCTCAGCTTATTTCTAAAATATAAGTGGTGAGCTTAGAGAAATATGTATCCATGACCTAGTTTTGTCAGTTTTGTATAGCTAAACATCGGTATCGACTCTATTTCAATTTTCCACTGTATGTAACAGTCTTATTCTCATTTTTGATGCCTTTTGTATGTGTTTTGTGATAGTCTTTTGTCGTTTTTCTTATATTTAACGAAGTTTGCAACATTTCTAAGCAACATTTATAACACATTTAAAACATCAATTAAATTTTTGTGGCGTACAAAACCGAATCTATATAAAAAAAATTATAAAATGTACCAAATATAAATCAGACGTACACCCGGAAAGAAAAGTACTATACGGTGACAGTCTGGGAATGGCTCGCGGCTAGACAAAACAGTGGAGATGGTCGTGCGGTCCACAAAACAAAAAAAATCCGAAGTTATATCAGGGGCGCCAGGTAAATTGGCCCACAGCCTTCCCTACGTTACTATTCAATAAACCACCAACTTACCAATAGGTTTACTACTAAAATACTAAGTAACAGTATACAACCTGAATAAATAAAAAAAAAATAAATGAAATTGTCAGATTAGAATTTAGTCAATTTTAATAAATAGATTCCCAAAATAGTTGAAAATAAATACATACATACTACATATTACAATATTATTTAACTTTACCATAGGCTTAATAAAAAAATAATATAAAAATGCGGCTTCTACTTGCCTAACAAAAATTCATAAGTTATTTCTATTTAACAGAACAAAATGAAAGGTAAGACGTATCAAAAGTACCGGACGCTAAGGGGTGTGCGGTTCAATACCAACCAAAAAAAATAATTAACGCAAATAGGACACCACGTGAGCTCAAGTGCGTGCGCAGAAAATAATATAAAAAAAATAAATCTCAAATATATAACCCCCCCCTTAGACGCAGTTTACAAAATTAAAATAGGTATGTGTAAATATTGAATTAATAAAATAAACCGCAAATTATCTTTAAAAAAAATCTGTAAAGTATTTGTAAATATGAAAATAAAAACTAACAGCAAATAATCTTTAAAAAAACTATTGTATTCCGCAAACCAAATTAGACGGCGCTTAAATCTTCCGTTGAAAATTAATTATCGATCCATACCTCGAATTTTCATATACTTCACCGCGTGGAATTCCAGTTATAGTTCAGCGTGTCTTCAATCCAAAATCCCATACGCTTGTCGCTGTACATAGACTTGTGTGACAATGTTGAAAAGTTAAAAATTACAGCCAGACGGAAAAATACGAAGAAGAAGAAGCAGAAAAAAACAAACAAACCAACCAACCCTGAAGCAAGAAAACATTAATTACCATCTGTGTCTAAAATAATTATTTGGAAATAAATATATTGATTTTAACACTTTGTTTATCTGCCTTTTGGCGATAATGGAGCAATACAAAAAAAAACTTGTCTCCGAACTTGAATGTATGAAAACTGATAAAAATGTGAATAGCTTTTTAGAGATGGGATAAAAAAATAACTACAACTTTTTAATTAATTAAAAACGAAATGTTCTAACACTCACCCTTCTTAGCCAGATTAGGGGTTTGAAATATCCCAAATTGGACCGAAGCGTAGCCGGCTATTTGGACTCGTGATTAAGGCTAATTTCTTGATCTAAATACGACTCCCGGTATTCACGTGTACTGTAGATCCGCTTTTTTTAGCGAAATTGTGGATATTCCAAAAAAACCCTTCCACGAAGGCAGCAAATCCCCTTGAATATCCACACGGTTCGGACTAGTCCAGATCCCACATGGAACAGCAGCAAAAGCAAAAAAACAAAATGCCGTTTTTAATCTAGCCCAACCTTTCAGTAACACCGTCAAATCTGGAATCACTTTCTTTCCGTCGTCTTTCCGAACACTTGACAACTTGACACACGGAGGTCACCGAATAATACCGAGATTCAAAAATTTCAATTTTATGATCCCAATTCTTCCAAGATAACTCTAGAAAGAACGATCTAAATTAGTTTCTTCACAAAAAAGAGGACGTGTTCCCTTAACTTCAGCACAATTTGCCAGACATTACCCCTATTTAAAAATTACTAATTTTATTTTCGCCACCTTGCTTATAATATATTATAGGCAACCGCTCTTACACGTCCTGAATTATTTAAATTTTGATAAAATAGAGGTGGGACTTTCTACTTTAAATTTGGAACGTAACAACACCTCCCTTTCCCAGAGGAAAATTTACGAGGAAAAACTAGACGAAGAAAATTTTCCCTCGCGCTAGCGACGCACTACCTAAACTCCGAGCGAAGTCCACAACACAATCATCATCCACACCGTCTTCACCGTGCGCAAGTACTTGGACAACGAAAGACATACCAATCTCAAACCACACGCACAAAGCAACAACTTACTTACAACACTTACTCCACTTCCACACAACAGTCATCTCTCATCGTATGAGATCAAGTAGAATAGTTTCAAATTCCAACGTCAATCTGACAACACTGATTAGGTCGGTTACTGGATGTTGCCCTTATTCGCGACCTCCCAGCTCTGGGGCATCGCTAGTACTTCACTATACCTCGCATAACATGAGTCCATAAGAAACTCTCCACCACTCGACTCTTACTGATACTGCGAGAAACATCTACCGAAACAGTAGTGTAATTCCAATTGTTCATTAAAATAAAAATGAGATAGGTCTTTCAGAATTTAAATCCGTATACAACGAAATTTAGTGAATCATCCAAAACTAAGCTATTATCCAACAAGATTCACCAAAACATAATTATGTGGCTTCGAAAAAATCCCAATTAAATAGAATGGCTTACTAACATCAAAACAAATCCCAACGCCATATCATCGAAGACAACATATTTCTGACCAAACCTAAGTGACATTCAATTCCATAAATCAAAAGAAATTAAGGCTACCGCAACCCTACGACTTCGTATTGGCTACCTAACACAAAAAAAAAACGAATCGGTTGACCATCCAAATACATCCTAAGAACCGATCATAGCCAACACTCAGTCATCCTTCACGGACACAACAAAAAAAAATAAATACAACCAATTTCAGAAGAATTTACTTAGACTAGACAAAACTTTGCTAGTCCGTTCTACTCCGACCTAAATCCTATCGGGATCACCAGTCGGGTTACTAATCCTTAAATCCTTAATATTCCAAATACCTTGATCCTTGCCATTTTCATCCTCTAAACTATATGTCCAGGGGGAAACTTTCTTCTTCACGAAGTAGGGTCCTATCCATCTAGGAGCTAACTTTTTCGTGAAATATTTAGCGGCATCTGACAACACAAAATTTCTCCGCCATACTGACTGATGGGGCTGAAATTCCTCTGGACGTCTCCGTAGATTATAGGTCTTCTCACACTTAGCCGAAGCTTTATCTAAACGTTTTCTAACATCAACAAATAATTCCTGGAGTCCACCTGGATATCCCATTTTAGCTACTTCGTCCTCCGGGTCTCCGAGTTTGTCCTTTCGGGAAAAATCTCGTCCATCCACTACCATCTTCCGACCGAAATTTATGAAGTAGGGATCTTGACCAGTCGACTCGTGGTATGCAGTGCGCGTAGCACATGCTAGTTTGGCCAAATTTTCATCCCACTTCCTATGGTTGTCAGCTATATAAGTTGCCATCATTGTTTTAAGGGTTCGGTTATAGCGTTCAGATGGATTACACTGTGGATGATACAACGCATTATAACGAACTGAGACACCATAGGTTTCCATCATTTTCTTGAAAATACCCGAAGTATACTGGACACCATTATCACATAGTAACAGACGTGGAACTCCAAATACGAGAAAAACTTCTTCTTCTATTTTCTTAACGACATGCACGGCTTTTGAGGATCGCAACGGAAATACCAAAGAAAATTTACTAAACACATCCATTACCACTAAGATAAACTTATAGCCTTGAGTTGATCTTGGGAAAGGTCCCATAAGATCGGTTGCTACTATCTCCCATGGTTGAGTAGCTTTAGGTTGAGGAGTCATAAAGCCTTTGGGCTTACCTTGTTCCACCTTATGCATGGCACACAGTGAGCAACGTCCAACGTAACGAGACACATCACTCCGCAGTTTCGGCCAAAAATACTTCTCGTTAATACGCTTATAAGTTTTCAGGATCCCCATATGACCTGCTAAAGGACTATCATGACACAACTTCAGCACTTCCAATCGTTGACCCTTAGGAACGACTTCCTTCCAATTGTCCACTTCCTCGACCAAAAATCCATGACTGGGACGGATGTATTTATAAAGTTTGCCACCAGACATTCTCCACTGAGGATACTTCAAGGGATTAGACTCGATTTTTCTACAAAGTTTATCATACCAACTATCACCACTAGGAAGCGGTACAACCTCTTCAACCATATCAAGCACGGGAACTGACCGAGATAACAAATCGGGGACAACATGTTCTTTTCCTTTCCGATGCACAATCTTAAAGTCATATTGTTGCAATCTTACCGCCCATCGAGCTAATCTTCCAGTAGGATCCTTCAAATTTTGAAGCCATACGAGGGATGCGTGATCAGTCACGACCGTAAACGGAACACCCTCCAAATAAGGACGCAGTTTTTCGACTGCCCATAACACAGCTAAACATTCCCGTTCCGTCGTGGAAAAATTCCTTTCTTGACGCGTTAGTGATCTGCTCAGGAAACTAATTACTTCGTCACCATCCGGGCCTGGCTGCAATAACACGGCGCCCACTCCATATCCTGAGGCATCACATTGGACAACAAAAGGCAAATTGTAGTCAGGACAATTAAGTATCGGAGCAGAAACTAGACATTCTTTTATTTTCTGAAAAGATTCTTCACAACTCGGGGTCCAATTGAATTTTCTTCCTTTCTTCAATATCGCTGTAATTGGAGCTAGTAGTGTCGCAAAGGAAGGAATAAATCTTCGATACCAGGAAAATGTGCCTATGATGCTACGAACTTCCTTGACGGATGTGGGTGTTGGGATACGTAGCATAGCCTTGACCTTATCACCATCAACATGTAGTCCATTCCTATCAACCACATGACCCAAATACTTTAGTTCCGGTCTACAAAATTGACATTTATCCCAGCTAACGGTTAACTTAGCTTCTCTCAAGCGTCTAAAGACTTCCTCTAAGATCCTTACATGTTCTTCAATAGACTTTGTCACGATGACCACGTCATCCAAGTAAGTAAAAACATAGGGTTCCAACTCCGGACCGAGGACACGATCTATCAACCTCTGCCATGTAGCCGGGGCATTATGTAATCCAAAAGGCATTCTGCAAAACTGAAAAAGACCTCGACCAGGAACCGTAAAAGCAGTATAAGGCCTGGAAGCCTTAGCAACAGGTACCTGCCAATACGCCGACTTAATGTCTATGGTGGAAAGATAATGCGCGTTCTTCAATTTATTTAAAATATTAGAGATGTACGGTAATGGGTAGCCATCCCTCTCTGTTGCGGCATTAAGCTTTCGATAGTCTACGCAGAACCTCCATTTTGGTTCTTCACCTTCTGGAACCTTTTTCTTCACCAAGAGAATCGGGGACGACCAAGCACTATTCGATCGCTCCACTACTCCTTTCGCCAACATATCTTCTAGCTCTTTATCAATATGGCTTTGGATTACTGGGGATACAGGATAGTAACGTTGTTTTATGGGTGCAGATTTACAAACAATCACATGCTCAGTGACATCAGTACAACCAAGAGAAGTGCCCATTAGTTCACGACTTCTATTAATAACTTCCTCCAATTGCGACTTCTCTGCATCGGTCAAAATAGTTTGACCTCGGAGATGATCCACTGAACCTACCATTGCTGGAGCGTCCGAAAAATACCATTCGTTATGCCTCAAATCTGGAACGATACCCATAACACGCCAAAAATCAGATCCTAAAATCAGAATGTGCGGTACGTCCAAAATAACTAATACTGGCAAGACACGCAAGCGATCCCTAACCATGAAAGGTACTAAACATTCCCCCAACGATTCACACATCTGACCATTCGCCACTCTACAAACGGTCTTCTTCGAAGTATCCAACTCTAAACCCAAGTTTTGTAAAAATTTCCAACCAGTTCTTCCTACAATGGTCTTTGAAGCACCAGAATCCAATAATCCCAAAATTTCCTTTCCTAAGACTTTAACTTTCAAATATGGACGTTCATCTCCTTCGGAATGATGTAAAATAAAGTCTAAAATAGGACGTAGGTTGGTCGAGTCAACGTCGGCAACACCTCTTCGACCAGTTAGGTGCGCTTCCTTCCGTTTCCCGAATTACACGAAGGACAAGTTCTGACTGTAAACCCTTCTTTCTTACACTTAAAACAGTGAACAGCCTCCTTCTTCATTAGACACCCTACTGCCTTATGGCCTGACTGATTACAACGATAACAGATTAAAGTCCTAAACTTTCCTCTAGCGGACTCCGATTCGGATGAAGCAACAGGATCCTCACTAACACTACTACAACTTTCAGCATCCACACTGATATAAGCTAGGTCCTTTTCCAAAGTATTCATTTTCCTACTATTCGGTTCAACATAGTTCCTAATACAATCACGTCTTTCCTCCATACTGCGACATAGAACACGAAGTTCCTCCAAGGTAGCTGGCAAAGGATCACGTAATCTATCTTGATAGAACGGATGCAAATTCCTAATAACTATAGACAATTTAACTTCCTCTGGAACATGACAACGCAAGCGATTAAAGTAACTATTCATTATTGCCAAGTAAACTCCAATAGTCTCAGACGAATGCTGAGTTCTCCTCCGAAGCTCTTCAAAAAGCGCTTCCCCATGGTGAGCTGACAGGTACTCCCTACGAAACTCTTCAACTAATTCAGCCCAACTCCCTACACGTAGACGAACATCTTTATAAAACTGATAGGCTTTATCCGAAAATAAATCTATACCTGATTCCAAAAGTATACTATCTGGTACATGACGAGCGAGACTCAATTCATTCACCATCTCAAAAAATGCAGAAATAGACATACCCCTAGCAGAACCTGAAAACTTTTCTATTCCCCATTTATGAGGAAGTATCATCCCAGAAGAAAAACTAGAGACAGACCCTGAAAAAACATTATTACCAGCTTGTGACATCGCTCTAGGAGAAGAAGCATGAACTTGTCCTACCCCTGCCTGAAAAGACTGATTTAAAACCGAAATCACATCGAGCGCTACTGGTACCGAACCAGATCCGATTGGATGCTGCTTATCATGTAAATCCTGTGACAACTTCAAAATCTCAGCAAGAAAGTCTGACTTAACAACCTGGGCTGCGTCTGCATCATCACCTGTTGGCAATACCATAAGATCAATTCTCCCCAAGACATGGTTAATCTGTGTCCGCAATCTCAAGGACTCAGCACAAGTAGGAGTTCCGGCAAACTTTCCAACAGCCGTATTCAGCTCCGCAAGTTTAGTCTCGATTGCAGTTTTATCCTGTGAAAAGGTGAATGGGTGCTCAGGATATCTAAAGCTTTCATTTGCTGCCTCACGACTAAGTGCATCAGACAGACTAGACCTCATAGACTCAACAGTGCCAGTAGACACTCCACGAATTTTGAGTTCATATTCCAGTTCCTCTTTCCTTAAGTAGTTGGGTACAAGTTTTCGCACCATCTTGCCAAAGTTCAAAATTTAAAAAAAAATGTATCAACCGAAAGGAGCAAATATTCAAACAAAATCAAGATATAAGTAAAAATATTAACACACAGGTACAGTTTACTTTATTAATGGGAGCAAACCAAAAGCAAAATAAAAGTAATAGTCGCTTTATTCAATCTATAAAATTTCACAAAAGATTTTCAAAATTTCATTGTTTCAGAACAAATTACAAGTCACAACATAATCTCAAAAAAAAAAGATTTTACATTCCCTAACATAAGTAAGTTAAACCACAATGTAGAATTTCGAAGTCCAACTTCTCAAAAAAATAAATTTGAACTCCAACTGAAATAGAAATATTTCAAAGTCCTAATATATCCATAATTCTTCTAAGTTCCACAACACCACTTCAAAGTATCTTCTTTTAAGTTCCATTTTTGGCTTCTTCCAACTTCACGTCACACAAAAAAAAACTAGTAAGCACTTCTTGGCATACACTTCCACTAAACACGAAGTTCTAAGACTACTACTAAGTGCAAAACCAGTGGTAAAGTAAATAAATCAAAGTTAGTCAATTAAAGCCCAAACACGTTAGGTTAACTAATTAAAAGGAATCTACACAAGGGATTGACAAAAAAAAAGGTTAATTAATTAAGGGCCCCACGTTGGGCGCCAAAATATGTGGCGTACAAAACCGAATCTATATAAAAAAAATTATAAAATGTACCAAATATAAATCAGACGTACACCCGGAAAGAAAAGTACTATACGGTGACAGTCTGGGAATGGCTCGCGGCTAGACAAAACAGTGGAGATGGTCGTGCGGTCCACAAAACAAAAAAAATCCGAAGTTATATCAGGGGCGCCAGGTAAATTGGCCCACAGCCTTCCCTACGTTACTATTCAATAAACCACCAACTTACCAATAGGTTTACTACTAAAATACTAAGTAACAGTATACAACCTGAATAAATAAAAAAAAAATAAATGAAATTGTCAGATTAGAATTTAGTCAATTTTAATAAATAGATTCCCAAAATAGTTGAAAATAAATACATACATACTACATATTACAATATTATTTAACTTTACCATAGGCTTAATAAAAAAATAATATAAAAATGCGGCTTCTACTTGCCTAACAAAAATTCATAAGTTATTTCTATTTAACAGAACAAAATGAAAGGTAAGACGTATCAAAAGTACCGGACGCTAAGGGGTGTGCGGTTCAATACCAACCAAAAAAAATAATTAACGCAAATAGGACACCACGTGAGCTCAAGTGCGTGCGCAGAAAATAATATAAAAAAAATAAATCTCAAATATATAACCCCCCCCTTAGACGCAGTTTACAAAATTAAAATAGGTATGTGTAAATATTGAATTAATAAAATAAACCGCAAATTATCTTTAAAAAAAATCTGTAAAGTATTTGTAAATATGAAAATAAAAACTAACAGCAAATAATCTTTAAAAAAACTATTGTATTCCGCAAACCAAATTAGACGGCGCTTAAATCTTCCGTTGAAAATTAATTATCGATCCATACCTCGAATTTTCATATACTTCACCGCGTGGAATTCCAGTTATAGTTCAGCGTGTCTTCAATCCAAAATCCCATACGCTTGTCGCTGTACATAGACTTGTGTGACAATGTTGAAAAGTTAAAAATTACAGCCAGACGGAAAAATACGAAGAAGAAGAAGCAGAAAAAAACAAACAAACCAACCAACCCTGAAGCAAGAAAACATTAATTACCATCTGTGTCTAAAATAATTATTTGGAAATAAATATATTGATTTTAACACTTTGTTTATCTGCCTTTTGGCGATAATGGAGCAATACAAAAAAAAACTTGTCTCCGAACTTGAATGTATGAAAACTGATAAAAATGTGAATAGCTTTTTAGAGATGGGATAAAAAAATAACTACAACTTTTTAATTAATTAAAAACGAAATGTTCTAACACTCACCCTTCTTAGCCAGATTAGGGGTTTGAAATATCCCAAATTGGACCGAAGCGTAGCCGGCTATTTGGACTCGTGATTAAGGCTAATTTCTTGATCTAAATACGACTCCCGGTATTCACGTGTACTGTAGATCCGCTTTTTTTAGCGAAATTGTGGATATTCCAAAAAAACCCTTCCACGAAGGCAGCAAATCCCCTTGAATATCCACACGGTTCGGACTAGTCCAGATCCCACATGGAACAGCAGCAAAAGCAAAAAAACAAAATGCCGTTTTTAATCTAGCCCAACCTTTCAGTAACACCGTCAAATCTGGAATCACTTTCTTTCCGTCGTCTTTCCGAACACTTGACAACTTGACACACGGAGGTCACCGAATAATACCGAGATTCAAAAATTTCAATTTTATGATCCCAATTCTTCCAAGATAACTCTAGAAAGAACGATCTAAATTAGTTTCTTCACAAAAAAAAGAGGACGTGTTCCCTTAACTTCAGCACAATTTGCCAGACATTACCCCTATTTAAAAATTACTAATTTTATTTTCGCCACCTTGCTTATAATATATTATAGGCAACCGCTCTTACACGTCCTGAATTATTTAAATTTTGATAAAATAGAGGTGGGACTTTCTACTTTAAATTTGGAACGTAACATTTTTTTATCATATTTCGATAAAACAACCTTCAAAATAGTTATAAATAGAAACTCCTGACCTACATTAATTTGAAATATTTATAAATCCCTTGCAGTAAAAAGTGCAAGGACAAAGAAGGTGTCAAGACCTCTTCGAAATCTTTTGACGGTGGCGTGAAAGAAAAAAAGCAAATGGTTTAATTATTAAATAACTTGCACTGTTCTGGCTTTTAATTCTCTACCCTAACTTTCTTACCTGTTGAATATACTTGAGTACAGTCCGCAGTATTATTTTTCACCAAAGCCAATTGGGGAAGCTCAATATTTTCGTCTACGACTAAAGGAACGTCTGGATCCCATTCGAAAATCATGTCGTCTGTCGTATGTGATACTGAAAAAATTTATACATCTATTTTACTGGTCGCAATAAATACTGTTTAAGTATTGAACTATATTTAAATAATAGAAGTGGCGGGTTGTGACATGCCGTGAACAAATGGATAAATTTACCTTAGGCAAATTTACCGGGTACTGGATGAAAAATGATTTTTTTTCGTTTTTTGGGCACACATTTCTAATTGACGAAACCAAAATCCAGATTTTTGCTTTAATCTGTGCCTTCAAAGAATCGCAAGGCAAAACAGACATTGATAAAGATGTAAATAGAGAAATGGGAATCTAAAATTACATTCCACAACCTATCTCCTAAACTAAGCAAAAATCCTTGGTGAATTGGTTTCTCGTACTCATAAAGAGTACTTAGAAATAAAAGGAAAGACAGTTAAGATTTGATTTCACATATAGTGCCTCTGTATATCCGCTTATACATATTTCACCCTAATAGGAATCATCAGAGACGGCTATTCACAGACGCTCTGAACGTGAAAACAATCTTTTCTGACGAGAAGTAAGCAACGTTAAAATGGTTTCGGTATGGATACAATAGCGACATCTGATAATAAATCACGAAACTAGAAATCTACAAGCTAGTCTACAAAATGATCAAAATTAAGTTTAGTACATACGATTTGTTCTGCTTTAAATCTGATGATCATGAATTATTATGCATGAACTTGATTCACTTTGCTTTTATTGATTTTTTCTCGTCTTTATGTGGATATATACTCAATAGTGTGCTTTAATGAAAGACACTCGAATAGTACAATCAGTGATACAGTATTTACAATCATACGGACGAGGAACAGATAATACAAAATAGGTACTTACAACTTTCCATTTGTAGTTTACATTCCTGTGTGTCATGAGGATATATCATAAAGTTCATGGCACAAGATAGTCGTAATGTTAACCTAAAACAAATGAAATCTAATTTACTTAATAAAAAAGTAATAACAAAAAGATCACACACGGAATTATCGGAAAACAAACCATTAGGTCCGATATGATGAAAGTATGCAGATGATGCATTATTAATATAAACTCTATAAAACTTGCTATGGAAAATGATAAACCGTTAGAACAGTTTTGTGTACTGAAAAGATTCTACTAATTTTAATGTAAAATAACTACAATTTTAATTAAAAATACATTTCGGAAATGGTTCTCTAAATATTCAAAATTTTATTTTGTGTTTCCATTTCCAAAGTGGAAATCTATACGTCAAAATTGTTATTTTAAAAGAATCGTTTAAAAAACTACCAAATCCTAAAAATCTTCACAGAACAATGTATCATGACACATAAGGAAAAATAAAAGCATATAAGACAAAAATGTGATGGAAAATTTGTAAGAATATTATTATCTGAGATAAAAGCTAGCAAAAAAATATTATGAAGAATGTTAAGAACAATTTTAAAGGATCTGTATTTTAATATTAGCCAATTCGTCAAACATTTTTACTTTTACTTAATTCATTACGGTGCAAAGACGACTTTGAAGGTAAAGGTAAATATATCACAATAATTACCCAAAAAGTCCAAACAAGTTATATTATTTAAAGACAACAACGCTTGATCAAATATACAGGGTGAGTTTTAGTGGTCACTTCAAGTAGAAGGTAAGCCACTTGAGCGCACTTTGACCTTTAAACTCTTACGTCACGCGGCCGGGGCGCCGGTGATGGGGTGGATATTCTACACCATAATTTCTTTATGGAACAGAATATTCAAAACAGTTATTTAGAAAAAATGTACTCAATTATCCAGGCTTAAATAATATTATAGGACACTAATATTAGAGGACAATTAGACAATGTTATCATTAAGGTTATTTCAGCTCTCAAAAACTATTTGGTAAAAAGTTCTGTTTTTGTCTTGTAGAAAAGTTCTCTTTTTTAAGTTTAAACTGGTGAGCTCTAATGCGTCTATCTTGATTTATAGTAAACATTTCATCGAGATTTCCAAAATTCAATTGTATTATTTTATGTATTTATTTAATGTGGTAATTAAGTCTCCACGTTGTCGGCGAAAGAAGATAGTTAGCTGTGCTTGACTACAATGGTTGACTTCTGGGTGGCAGTTTACCTTTATGGACGTGGACTATAATTTCAGTAATTTTTTAGATAGGTTTGTCTGTATTTTCAATAAGGCATTTCCTTTAATTACAATTAAGTCAAAACATCACAAACCCTAGTCTACCAAAGGTATCCGCATATCAACCAAGAAGATGCGTTCACTACTGTACTACCAACGTCTTTGTCATTGAATATATTACCAAGTACAGAGGAAGGTATCTAAAACTTATCAAAACAGCTAAAAAAATGTACTATCAAAATCTGGGAAGCTCTAAAAATGTTGCAAAATAAACTTTCTCGGTCTCAGGTCTCGGCCCCAAAGGAATTCGGGTGGCTTTTCTTTGAACGTTTTCCAATACAGTTTTGTCTCAAACCAAATCAGATATCACGTGGGTCCAGCGTATTCAAGAATCTGTCTTATGTAAAGAGTGTAAGGTTTATAGAATGACTGTATTGAAATTTTCGAAAAACACATCCGAATAAGATATAGTCTGGAGTTCGCCCGTCTACAAATAGAAGTAATATGGTCGGACTAAGTTAGGCTTCTGTTTACGATAACACCAAGGTCGTTATACGAGAACACAGAATCTAATGGCTGCCCGTTAACAAAGTACGGCACAAGTAAGTGATTTTTACCAATTCGAAGCACTACACATTTTTCCGCATTTAAGAGTAGTAACCAGTAGAATTCAAGTCCATTTGGAGGGTTAGCTGGTTTGTAATTGGATTGGTATATATTTTTGTATCATCAGCATACAACGATATTTTACTTGAAAGATAATGAGAAACATTGCTGGTAAAAAACCGTAAAAAGAAGAGGTCCAAGGACAGAATCTCGAGGCACTTCGCTTTCCACTAACACCTGTCTTGTGAGGAAGAGTCGTTAACTCTAATTTTGTAATGTCGATTTTTCAAGAAATCATCTATCCAACGCATGGCCAAGCATGCTAATTTCAAACTAGTGGTTAACAGTTTTATTAAGTTTAATTGTTTGACATGATCCACTGTGAATTCAACTTGCTATAATTATGCGCCGACACAATTACACTTAATAGCAGGTAGATATCTGTCAGACTTCATTAGAATACAAAGATTGCAATTGGCCGGACATGTGATGAGAATGGGAGAGGATAGGCTACCAAAAAGAGCACTGAATGCTAGAATGCAGGAAAAGAGACCGGTTGGAAAGCCAAGAAAGCTATGGGAAGACACAGTAAACATCGACGCACAAGCCCTTTTATCGTGTATGGAGAAGATCAGCCACAGACAAGCAAGGGTGGAGGCAAAATATAAAGGAGGCCAAGGCTCAATTTGAGCTGTAGAAGCAGGTAGATAACCATCATTCGATTCTTTAGTAAAAACCTGTGAAAATGCTAAAGATAGAGTTTCGGAAGACTTTTTTTTTTCAGAAGAGATATGTCGAATTCTACAGGGTGATTAATAACTACAAGGTAAAGCAAATTTACAATTTTTTAAATAAGACACCCTGTATATTTTTTCATTTTTATACTCTACTTTTTACTGTATACTAGTGTCAAACTCCATATTGTAAAAAGAGGAATTACAAGATTAATCTAAATATGAGAAAATATACAGGGTGTCTCTGCTCTGCCACGTAGTTCTAATTACCCCCTAGAATCCAGCAAGCCCGGAGAATATTATTGCCTACATTTTTTCTAAATAATTTTTTTTCGGTATTTTGTACCGTAATGAAATTACCGACCAGAGTCGCACTAAAACCTCACCCTGTATGAATGTGAAATAAATTGCGTAATTTTTTTCAAAACAAATTATACCTACTTACTTTACCATATATAGTATAGTTTTGTCTTTATACAACCACATATAATGATTGGGAATTGTCATTGTTTGAAACGTAACAGATTTGGCGTTCTTGAAGAAGGAATCGGGTCTCCACATTTTCTTCAACCATTCAACTTCCAGCAACCTGTACTCCGTGGTCATGTTTTCTGGAAGCCTAAGACGATGGTCTTTCCAGGTTTGTGCAAAGAATATATCGGCAGCGTATGTCTGTAAATGTTAATGTATGTTTAAACACGATAAAAATATATAAAAAATAAGAAATAATTAACCAGAAATTAGAGTATGTATGTATAATGTAGAGTATGTAATATTAGAGTATGAACTAGAATTCAGTGAAGACGATGAAATAACAGTACAGGAAGTCGAGAATGCAATACAAACTCTAAAAAATCGGAAGTCATGCGGACCACAAGGTATACCAAACGAACTATTAAAACATAGCCCACAAGTATTACGGGAATTACTGGCGTATATCTTCACCTTATTCTATAATGGACACGACTTACCACCGGAGTGGACAAAAGCACATATTAACAACATCTACAAAAAAGGAGATAGAAAGAATTGTTCAAACTACAGGGGGCTAAGTGTCATAAATTCACTCTCAAGACTGTATGGAAAAATAATAAAAAACAAAATTGAAAAAGAGATGACAGATGTTGAAGAACAGAATGGCTTTCGTGCAGGCAGATCCTGTATGGACAGTATATTCTCTCTAAAGCAAGTTATCGAGAAAAGATTAGCCCACAACCTTTCAACTCATATAGTTTTAATAGATCTGACAAAGGCATACGATAGTGTACCACTTTCAATGCTTTGGGTAGCAATGGAAAAACAAGGAATAAACAAAAAAAATATACAAGCAGTACAACAGCTCTACAAAAATATGACGCCAAACATTAAAACTGGAAATAGATTAACTAGAGAAATTCCTATTAGTAAGGGGCTAAAGCAAGGCTGCTGCATAGCACCTACAATTTTCAAAATATATCTAAATGAGGCACTCTCAGTGTGGAGAAGAAAGTGCTGCAATATGGGCATCCCAATCGGAGATGATAGATTGTACACGATACACTTCGCTGACGACCAAGCCATTCTAGCTGAAGACGAGAGTGATGTAGGCTACATGCTTAGAAAACTGGAAGATGAGTATACCAAATGGGGCCTCACAATTAATATACCAAAAACTGTGTACTTAGTTGTAGGAGAAAAACCAGAAAGCCTACAAATCGAAACGGGAACTATAAAACCAAACGACAATTTTAAATACTTGGGAGTCCAATAACATCAAAAGCAGGAAGTAGCGAAGAAATACACTCCAGCATTGGCCAAGCAAGATCAGCCACCAGACAGCTACACGGACTATTATGGAATAAAAAAATAACAAAAGAAAATAAAAGAAGACTTTATAAAACAATAATAGAAAGTATTGGGCTCTACGGCGCCGAACTCTGGGAAATAAACCAAAGAAACAAATCAAAAATTAAGGCCATGGAAATGAACTACTGGAGACGATGTTGCCAGCTCACTAGACTTGATAGGGTAAGAAACGAAGATATTCGGAGAGAAATGGAAATCGATCTAGACATAATAGACACAATCGAAGCCAAAAGACTTAACTGGTATGGACACCTTCAGAGAATGCCTGAAAATAGATGGCCAAAAAAAAAAATAGAAGAATGGACTCCGCCAACTAGAAGAAAACGAGGTAGACCAAGACGATCCTGGAGAGACGATGTCGACGATGCAATGACCGCCAGAGATCTAACAACTGAAGATTGCTTCGACAGAAAACGCTGGAAATTAGGATGCGAGAAACGGCGCCAGCTGTAGAAGACTCGTTTGTTATATATATATATATATATATATATATATATATATATATTTAATAACAAATAAATATATTAGAGTATGTACATTATTAGTTTTTCGTCTATAGGAAACTTTTTCTAAATTTGAATGTTGGATTTTTTGATCGTATAGAAAAACATAAAAAAAGGCCTAAAGTAAAGGAAAGCAAAAGTTTTTCTTTAGCTATATCGAATCGAATTTTTTTGTGACTTTTTGTTAAATAATTATAGTATATTTTAAAATGATTGATAGCACAAATTTTATTGCACGATACAAGAAGGTATCAATTATTACCTTTTTTCTGCATTGACCAACCCTGTATGTAGACCTTTGCTATAAAATTTGTGCTATCAATCATTTTCAAATGTACTATAAAAATTTCAGTGTTTTTACATCAATAAACAATTTTTCGTTAATAATCTACTTACCATAGAATTTTCATCGATACTGTCCAGTCCCATGACAGTTACATGAAAATGGACAATCGTAGGATTGCCATCTCGTTTGGGCGGTCTCATCTTATCATATTTACTTGGATCAGTTGGTAGAATATCACGTATAGTTAGTCCAGTCCTACAAATGATAAATATAAATCATAAAAGTCTTGCCTTAACAAAAATTACCTACGCAAGTTCTTCTTTGTCTTCTCTATCCGGCATTCTTTGAGGGTAAATATCCAAAGGGCATAATCTACAAATATAAGAACCAGGTAATTTAATAAATTTAAAAGAATAAGCAACATAATT
Source organism: Diabrotica undecimpunctata (assembly GCF_040954645.1). Lineage (NCBI taxonomy): Eukaryota > Metazoa > Arthropoda > Insecta > Coleoptera > Chrysomelidae > Diabrotica > Diabrotica undecimpunctata. Next base: position 134,319,751 of record NC_092811.1, read on the forward strand.
TATTATAGATAAGTAAATAAAAGTTTTCCATCAATTATGAATTGTTTAAAAAATATTTGAGAGCTATTTTTTAAATATTTATCACATTTCTAGTTTTATTTTCAAACCTATCACCATCAGTGGTGATACAGCAGTGTAGCAGAGTCACGACCTTTTCAAGTCTATTCCAGCCCTATCCATTGACAACCGTTACCAGTTTGCTGCATGTATTTTTCTAGCATCTTCACCTACATATAACATTCTTCTGTTTTTTGGCTTATGTCTCCGTCTACATCCCACCGGCTTTGACATGAAGATTCGTCTAGGAGGTTTGTTCTGCTGCGATCTTGTCCTGTCCTGCCAATCCAAGTCGTATCATTTTTCTAAGTATGTTTAAAGTGTAAGAAATATGCCTACTAACTTAAGTAAGATTTTATTTTACTTACGAAATATCAGCAAAGGTGGAATCTGGAAAGGTTAATAAACAAATTGTTGTCAGAAGACTTAAACTCCTCATGTCAAACTAAAACAAAGAAAAAACAAATTGTTATGGATTGGCATTTTTAAGAATTCTATTGTATAATAGTATATATATATAAATATATATACTTCTGATAAAGAAATAGAGGAACTCTATAGTACCATAAATGAAACATTAAATAACAATAAAGTCACTTTAAGTATTTAATTAGTAATTGGAAAGTATGGAATCGGTAATACAAATGAGAGGAGAGAAAGACTGGTTTAGTTTGCATACTACCAAAACATATCAATTGCAAATAAATTCTTTAAGAAAAAATCGAACAGAAAATGGACATAAGTAGCACCAAATGGAATCACTAAGAACGAAATTGACTTCATTCTAACCAAGACGATTGCTACAACAAAAGATAAATAAGTCAGTGTAATAAATAAATTTCAAACAGGCAGCGACCATAGACTAATCAGAGCAAAGATTGTTTTAGATCTAAAATTAGAAAGAATAAAAATAATCACAAAACCAAGAGTAACCGGTTTAAATATTAACAATCTAAAAGAAAACTCAGATCAAAGAACAATTGATAGAAGATTACATGACCAAATCGACAGCTCTCAATTAATGGAAATCATCTTTATAGTTCCAAAGAAATCGGAGGCCCGCAACAACAAAATGAACATAGTTAACTATCTGATAAAAATAAAATAATGCTAAAACAAAGAAAGGAAATGAAAATAAACAGCAACATACAGAGAATACAATACACAGAACTTTGTAAGACAATAAGGAAAAGTATTAAGGAAGACATAAGGAAACACAATAAAAGGCTGGTAAAACATGCAATCGAAAACAGGAAAAACCATAAAAAAACAAAAAAAGCATTAATCATTGGGAAGAAGCAAATTGTTGCCCTAACAAACGAAAACACCAGAATTACAGAAATAATACAACTCGAAACTAAATTCTACAGCGAACTATACAAAGCCCCTGACACACTTGAAGAAGTAATCAGTAACCAAGCAGATGTACCAGAAGACCTTCCGGAAGAAGTCAAATCGACAATTGCAAAAATGATGGTGTAACAGTGGAACTGCTTAAACACGCTGGCAATACAACCTGTAAAATCTTAGCAGACATATTTACAAACTGCCTAAGATCGAGATGCATACCAGATCACTGGAATACAGCAAACATAATTTTCATAAGTCTACTATCAACCGTATACAAGATATTGACAAAGATCATCAACAACAGATTAACAAACGCATTAGATGCTGCAAAGTCAAGAGAACAAGCTGGCTTCAGAAGTGGATTCAGTACCATAGATCATATTCATACACTTCGAGAACTAATGAGTAGAGCTAAAGAATATGAAATACCGCTAGCATTAACCTTCTTAGATTTTGAGAAGACTTTCAATTCTATAAGCGTACATTTTATAAGCGTACACTTTAGCAAATATATACAGACAAGAAAAATCTAAGCTAAAAATTTATGAGAACACTCCAGAATTTCCGACTACCAGAGGCGTCCGACAAGGAGACGCAATATCACTAAAGCCCTTCACTGCAACTCTAGAAAATATATTCAGCAAAATGAACTGGCAGAACAATGGAATATCTATTGATGGAGAATGCCTCAGCCATCTAAGATTAGCAGACGACATCGTTCTGATTGCTAATAATCTTGCAGAACTACAAGAACTTATAAGCGACCTTAATGCAGCTAGCAATGAAGTTGGCCTAAAAATAAACTTGACAAAAGCCAAAACCATGAACAACGAGCTAGTGGATGTCCAAGATGTAATAATAAACAACACTGCACTTCAGACAGTAGACGAGTGTGTATACCTGGAACATTTAATACATAAATCTGGCTCCTTATTTCCAGAAATCAACAGAAGAATGAAACTAGCTTGGACATCTTTTGGTAGAAATGCAGGCATATTTAAATCGAGGTTGCCAATCCACCTAAAGAAAAAAGCATTCGATTAGTGTATACTACCAATTAGGACATACGGTTGCAAAGAAAGAGATAATATCGAAACTAAAAGTCACTCAAAGGTCAATGGAGCTATGCATGCTAGGTATAACAAAGAGAGACAGAAAAAGAATAGAATGGATCCGACAAAAAACCAAGGTTATTGATGTAATCCATAGAATTAAATCTTTATAATGGCAGTGGTCGGGACATTTAGCGAGAAGAACTCACAATAGGTGGTCCACTAGAATTACACTGTGGTATCCAAAAGGCGTCAAGAGACCAATAAAAAGTCCAAATTTATTTTAGTAGATCCGGTAGATATAAACAGTTGTAGTAGTTTGAAGATGCGTTTTCATTTTTTGAACGCGTAGATTTGTGGGTTCCCCCTCCATTCGCTATTATTAGTCTTAATTTGAACCATATATTTGACAATTCACAGAGGGTCTTGTTATAGTGCAATGTTTTGTACAAAAACTACGAATCCTTTTCTTTTAAATGCCGCAAATTGCTTTCTTTAATTGTTATAAATAAATTAGCTGTGAATTAAAAAAAAAACTAACTTTGGCCTAAATTATCGTAGAACAACAATTTTTTTACATTCTTGTAATAATGTCAGCTTTTCGAATATAAAAAAAGATTTTATCTTTAGAGCAATAGTTTAAAAGTTATTCTTAATGTTTATACATTAAAAATAACCGTAATTTTAGAAAAGGGTTTACGTTATAAAAAATTATTTTTTTCGATTTTTTTGGGTGTATTTTGATAGTTTACCTTTTAAAATTTCATTAAGTATGCGTAAAATTATTGTATCTTCATTATTTTCTGACTAATATGACTGCAAATAAAAGGTCTCTGGGATAAACAAATAAAATAACTTTCAAACTAATTCATGGATCTATCTGAAATTTTGAGGGTTTTATAATGACCACAATAACCAACTTTGGACGGAATAACAAATGTTTAAGTTGATTTTTTACAATAGTTATAAACAAATAACGTTCTTGAATTATTTTGCAGTTTTTGAAATAACAAACTAATTTTACAACTTTTAAAAATCGCCATTTTACAGCGTTTTTATGTTTTAGCTCTCAGTGGTAAGCAAAAACTCGAAAAAATGGCATTTTTTACACTAAATTGTTAATCATTAAAAAAAACACCGAATTTTTTTATAAAGGCCTATAATACCTAAAAAAATGTCAGATATCTGGATTAGCCACACTCCCGAGAGAATTATTATTCTTATTTTTATTCAAAAATCAGTCAAAAAAAAAAGAGAAACGGCGATAGAAGAAAATTTATACGTATATATATATATATATATATATATATATATATATATATATATATATATATATATATATATATATAATATATATCTAATATCTTATTTAAAAAAATATTGAACTATTGTAAAATCTATTTTGCTAAAATTTTTATCCCGAAAGAGGACTTACCCAGATTTCCTCCTTTCGTACAAGAACTGAGCACAATCTCCAAGAAGAGTATTTGAAACATCCAGTTGTAGTGAGTCGTTCAAGTAGGGCAACAGAACTCACTCTAGCGGATTTTTCACGTAACGAAAATCTTTGAACTAACTATTAGACGGATTTCGTGCCTACTTATACCTTCCTGTTCTCGGGAGGCTGGAGCGATGGCAATTGCACCTATTTTCGCGTGCGTTCGTCTGTATCTGTGCATTCTGAAAGGGTTGCAGGAAGGGATGCTAAATCTTTTCAAGAGGTTTCTATTTTTACGAGCGATAAAAATGAGGTATAGGGATTTTTTTTATTTAAATTAACGTGCATGTGACATCTATGGTCATTAGCACGAGTTACAATTTATGGTTTACATGTTACAAAATAATATAGTTAACATTTAACATAAAAAAAATAAAATAAAAACATTTAACGTAACACTTAACGTAACATATTTTGTATAGCAGTTGATTTTTCTTTAGGAATTTGATTACATTGTTGATTTGGTCTGAGCTGTTTAGGACCTCCTTGAAGACAGTACTGATAACTATCTGTTAGCCTATTTTGGCATAAAAAGGACATTCGATAAATATATGTCTGATTCGGAGAGTCGTATTACAGTGCTGACATTTTGGTTGTAGAGATGATGTCATTAGATAGCCATGTGTTACACGGGTATATCCTATACGCAATGTCCGTATGATTACCATATATTTCTGAGATAAACTGGAATAGGTAAGTAGATGGACTGATAAAATTACAAATAAAGAAGGACTGGAAAGGGTTGATTAAGAAACAGAACTAATAACCACTATACAAACCAGAAAACTGGAATACCTAGGCCACGTGATGAGGGGACCAAAATATGAAATTTGACTCATAATACAGAGAAATATTCAAGGAAGAAGATCTGTTGGCCGAAGGCAGAACTCATGGTTGAAGAATCTACGTGATTGGTATCAATGCAGATCGATTGATTTGTTTAGAGCAGTAAGTTCAAAATTAAAAATAACTATTATGATTGTCAACCTCCGTAGGGAGAGGGCACTCTAAGAAGAAGGTAAGTAGGTTCACTGAGAGTTTGATTTCATGCAGTTATTTCAAGTAACATTTTTCCAGTGAATCTGCCAGGTGGATAGATTAAGCTTATTCAGTCTACCTTTCAGATTGTTGCAGATTTGTATATTACTAATGGTGTCTATATTCGAAGGCAACATATCCGAACAATGGAATACTGCTAAAAGAATACTAATACACAAAAAGGGAGACACCAAAGACCTGAAACATAATCGACAAGTTTCACTTCTTTCACAACTTTACAAAACCTTTACAAAGATTATTATAAACAGGTTAAAAATTAAATTTGACGGATATCAACCAGTAGAAACTGGTACATCATCTGTGATCATCTATATACTTTGAAAATCGTAATAGAAAAAACTAACGAATACAATCTTCCATTATATCTGGCTTTTATAGATTATGAAAAAGCTTTCGATAGCGTAGAACTGTGAGCAATAGAAAAAGCATTAGTCAACAACCGGATCGACTCCAGGTACATAATAATAATACATAATATTTACGAACAAGCTGAAATGATAGTGACGTTGGGTAATGGAATCGAAACAAGACCAGTAAAAGTCAACCGAAGCGTAAGACAAGGAGACACAATATCTCCAAAATTATTTACAGCTGCCCTAGAAGATACCTTTAAGTCAATAGACTGGGAAAATAATTGAATCCCTATTAACGGAATATACTTGAACCATCTTAGATACGCAGATGATATAATACTAATAGCAGACACGTGAAATGCACTGAATACGATGACTGAGGAGCTACACACAGAATCCCTAAGAAAAGAACTGAAAATGAATTTCAGCAAAACTAAAATAATGTCAAACAAAGATGACAAACCTATGATAAATATCCAAGGGACAGATAGAACACGTAGATGAATATCCATATCTGGGACAAAATGTCAAGGTAAGCAAAGAAAATCAGGCTACCGAAATAAGCAGACGTGTAAAAATGGGATGGGCAGAATTCGGAAGACTCTCATACGTACTTAAAAATAAAAGTATACCTCAAAGACTGCAAACCAAAGTGTTTAATTCCTGTATCCTACCTGTACTTACATATGGAGCTCAAACCTGGACATTCACTAAAATAAGCATGGAGAAGATCAGAAAAACTCAGAGAGCTATGGAACGACAGATTCTGGGTATCTCACTCATAGACCAAAAAACCAATGAAGACATTCGTAATAGAACAAAAGTAAAAGATGCTGTCGAACAGGCAGCTAAATTGAAATGGAAATGGGCTGGATATAACCAACGTCTTAAGGATAACCGACGGATTAAGAAATCGGGAATTGATGGCCATATGAAGCCAAAAGACCACGAGGAAGACCGCAAATGCGGTGGAGCGACGGTATTAAAAGAACTACAGGACCAATGTGGAAACGTCTTAAAACAACAGAGATGAATGGCGAGAATAAGGGGAGGCCTATAATCGGCAATCCGAATAGAGAAAGAGATAATGTGGCTTTTTTGGCAAGGCAATCGGCTTTTTCGTTACCACCAATCCCGACATTGGTTTATAAGAAGCTGATATGTGTTTTGAATATTTTGGACAAGAGGATGGTTGGTGGATATAGCATTAATGGAGTTTATAAAAAAAGTGAATCAGTGCATATGGCTATGGCATATTTGAAAGCATGTGAGATAGCTAGTAGTTCACCAGTGTGGATACTATACCAAGGAGAAGCATCATAGAGTTCGATAGGCTCTTGTATAGTGATTACAGAATATCCAACTTTTAGTCTTTGACGAATCAGTTTAAAAAACTATGTTATATTTATTTTTGTTTGTAAGTTCTAGAAAGAGAATTCTTAATATATTAACACTGGTATTTTCCTTGTTAAATTTTGTGATGGAAATATCATGATGTAAGAGTATGTTGGTCCAATAGGGATTATTGAAAAATAGTAGAGTTCTGGTTTCAGACAAATTTATATCTTTTAATAACGGCTACAGAAGACTAGGAAAAGGATGTATAATTAAGTTACATGAAGATTGTTATGGGGTTAGTATATTAATGTAATTAAAAGATATACTGGATTGGAGGAATTGGAAGAAATGGCAGCAGCATAGGAGAGAAGAAGGTTTTCTCGTCAAAGCTATAGCTTCCAAGTAAAGACTTTCTGCCGAACTAGAATGAAATGTTCCAAGACATAGGCAGATAGCCGTGGTCTGTACTCTATTTAGTGAATTTAAGGTTGATTTCGTTTCAGATATATAGATGAAACATCCATAGTCGAGCTTGTCACGGATTAGTGATCTGTAAACTTTCAGTAACGTAATTTCTTCGGCGCTACAATGATAATGAGGGAGTGTTTTAATTATATTTAACCTTTTCGGCCAAACTCCTTTAATTTCCTGACTGTGTTGTTTTCACCTTAATCTTGAATCAAATATTAGGCCTAATATTTTGCAATTATCAACAACCGGTAATTTAAAGTTGTTAATAGTGATTTCAGAGTTAAAAGAAATAATTTTTCTGCTTAATTTAATAACTTTGGATTTAGAGTAGTAGAGGGTAAGTGTAAAATTCTGCTAGTAGTTGCATTGGATTTACTATGACAGTACATTATTAGGTCATTGGCATATAACACGCATTTGATTGTTAGAGCAATATTTTGACTTAACTTGATAATCGCAAGATTGAATAAGGATTTTCTTAAAACTGAAATTTAAGAAACTCCATGATGTTGGATGTGTGGAGAAAAAAGAAATTTATTGACAGAAACCCTGAAAGTTCTAGATGTTAGGAAGTTTTTTTATAAATACATTTATGTTGCCAGTGAGATTACATTGATGAAGTTTGTCAAGGATTGCGTTTCTAGAAATGGTATCAAATGCGTCTTCTGTATCAAAGATAGTTGCTATCAAATCTTGTTTGCCATTAATTTCGTTAGAGATATGGATTTGAAGTAGTACCAGAATACATTTTGTGGAGCGCTGTCTTTGGTAGCAAGATTGTTCCTTTGGAATAATCTTGTGTTTTTCAAAATATCATTAAAGACGTTTGTTGATCATTTTTTCCATTAGCTTATACATAGTGCATGTAAGGGAGATGGGCCTGTAAGATCGTGGAAAAATAATTTGCTGATTTGGCTTGAGTATTGGCATAACAATGCTCCATTGAAATTGAAATTTATGGTAACTCCAGATTAGATTGCATAAAGTTAGGAGTTTATTAAGATCAAGAAAGATACTGGTATTAGAGACTGTTCATTTGGAATTGCCATGTCAGTAGGTGTGTTATTTGAATATATTTCTTCTTTTGAGAAGGAGGAAGAAGGAGATATACTAGAAGGAGGATTAAGTGGAATTTGGCTAGAAGTTGTATTTGGAGAGGAATTGCTAGATATTTATTGAAGGTTAAGAGATATAATAATACTTATAATAATAAAACTGAAGATGTGAGCATATGCGTCTTCCGGTGAACTATATCGGATAAATAAGATAAGGGAATCAAGTTGTAATCCAATTTCATTTTTAAGTGTCACAATTACTCGACACTGAGGAGTAGGGAGATTGAGACCTCAGTGCCGTTTGACAGTTCTTGTATTTCTGGAGAACAAGAAACTGGTACATCACGAGTGAGGGGAGTAGGCAGATTAAGACACCGAACTCGAACAATACCATATCCCTCTTGAAAATGGCTCCAAAATGGGTGCCGAAACGTCGAGTATTAAATTCTTAACGCGGTTCTGTCCGAGAACTTTTGCAGGTTTTTCCAGAATGGTTTTAACGGATCCAGTGTAGATTTTGACATGTCTAAATCTACACTGGATACGTGAAAACCATACTCAAAGCCCCGAAAAACTAAATGTATGGCCTTGTATAGTGAGCACTCAGTTATTTGGGTCGTTTTTTTATAGAAGAAAATTTAACAAGTGATATATGAAATGCTACTTAGAAATGAAATGGTACCTGCCCTTAAAAATAGGTTTGGAGTCAATTTTACTTAGACGTGGTTTCAGCAAGACGAAACTCCATTTCATTTTGGTGTACACGTACGGCGTTATTTAGATCAGACATTTCCCAGACGATGGATTGGTAGATTAGGTTGTATTAAGTGACTTCCTCGTTCACCCGATTTAAATCCTAAGGATTATTTTTATTTGGGAAAACAGAATTTATAAAACTAAACCAGCAAGTTTTGCAGAGCTAAGGCAAAGAATTATCGATGAATCCATATTAATTTGTAGCAAAACATGGAGAATGTAACAAACGTGTAATAAACATCGTATATGATACTGTCAAATTAACAACGGAGGACATTTTGAATTCTTGATTAGGTCGACATTAATTTAGCAATGTAGTAAATTTTAATTATTGTGTTAAAATTTTGGTAAATGTTAGAATTAAGTACAGGTAACACACACTTGTTAAAGATTTTCCTTCTGAGCCATATGGATAGGGCTGATTTAATTACATAGTTTAATTTACCAAATGCTACCCAGGGTAATCCTTTGCGACGTGGGAGCTCACATATCTGGTTATCCTTGCCCAACTGAATTTCATGTTCTAATTACTTATATGACGCAGTCTGCGCAATATCCCTTACATCAACAGCAATATTACGATTTAGCACCAAATTATTGTTATGCTCATGTTAATCTTTAGCCCGATCTCCAAGAAAGTGTGATATTATTTTTAATTTAAGTAGCACAGGTGTAAAACTATATCGCTTGTGCCATTTTTATTTCACCATTTTACTTTATTAATACGCTATTAATACAAAACTATCATTTAAACAGAGAATTAAAATAAGAAATTTTGTGTTAATTTTAAATTTTAATATAAGTTCTAAGAAACGTTTAGTTAATAACCTTATTGTGGAAGTGGCTTTAATCTTTAAATAGAAAAAATCACTTTCCGTTGGAACCGCTTGTCGATTATTTCCCTGAAACTATCGAACTGCCGAGAAGAGTTTATTGTGGTTTATTTTTAAGTTAATTTTTAAGATGACGTATAAAAGTAGTAATGCGGAAAATATTGTAGGGAGATAAAATTCCGCCAGCCCGTCGTTTTTCACTTATTAAAGACCACTCGAGCACGTTTCTCTTTCGATAGCAGTTTTTGAGCACTTTCGATTTGTTCTTAGCGTTCATCTCTTTGCACTTCGTCCTGAATTAATAATGTGAACGAACCGATTCAACCCGGCTTATTATACCTACATAATACAGGTAAGATTTTCAAGAACATCCAACGGGGTGTTTCTGTATAATGTACATTAACAACCTTTAACAAAGATAACTTTAATATTTACGTTAACAATTTATTTAAATGTTGTTTTGAAGATGTTCTGAAAATGGCTTTCGATTTAAACACCAAAACGTCAAATCAACTGTTTATGTTATAAAATTTGGTTAATTATCAAAGAAATATTTAATAAAATATATGATTCTACAAAGACATAGCTTTTTGGATAATAAATATAAAGGAATACGTTTCATAGAGGCGTTTGCGCTAGAGAAAAAGAGGAAAATCTGTTATTCTTTTGTTAAAATCTCTACTATTTACAGGGAATCAAATGTCCTAACCATTATTCATTTCTCTTTTTGGTTGCCAGAATATTGTTGATTATGGTTCTCCCGACGAATGATAAATTTATTTGTACTTACAAGTAGTACTGCAAATCTTAATTACCGAAACTTCACCGAATCAGCATTCATAGATCAGAACTGCATTTTTGGAAATTCTAGAAAATAATTTCGATATTCCGTTTTTGATCGACGCAGTCTTTAACTGTAGAGTATCAGATATTAGAGATGTTACAGATATGCTAAAAGGTACAAATGTATCGGAGTATTGTGTAAGTAATGCCATGGTTTTAAATACAAAGGGGCGCCATATTATTGACTTTATGAACACCAATTCTGACTGCTTATTAAATGGGAGGACTGAGTGTGATACCCCGGCACAATTTACTCACATTAGCTAATCTGGAAATAGTGTAATTGACTTAGCATTTATCCAGAATAGTTCAAAACCTATTATTCAATATTTATTTGTAATAAACCATAACAGCCTTTCAGACTGCTTTAATAAAGAGGTAACTTGTGTTTCCGACTTTTTTCGGGAAAGTTTAAGTTTAAAAAAGCAGTTCTGAAACAAAAAAAAATATTTATCAACGGAACGTCTCTTTCAATGAATCTATATTCATAAGAAAACTATTATCAGCAATTAAAAAAACCGCTTTGAAATTAGATTCTTTGCAAAGAAAAATCTTTTTAATCGTGTATCATGCGAAGACCTCTGAGAAAAGAGGACATAGAACCAATTCTATCCATACACTGACAGACAATCAAGGCCGTATGATAATCGACGGTAAAGAAGTAACTGAAGAATGAAAAGAGTATTTTAGGGACCTTCTAAACATCATACAGGAAGAACAGCACAAAGAAGAGATCTATATCACAGCGGACATGCCCGTCAAAAATCCCTCCTTTGAAGAAACCCAAAAGGCCTTAAATAAGCTGAAAAATCACAAAGCGCCGGGTATGGACGAGATACCAGCAGAACTTCTGAAATATGGGGGAGACGCACTACATCGCCAAATCCACCAGCTAATAACGCACATATGGTTAGAAGAAAGGATACCAGCACGATGGAAGGTTAACATAATAGTGTCCATTCACAAAAAAGGGGACAAAACAAAATGCGCGAATTATAGAGGAATTTCACTCCTAAACACGGCATATAAAACCCTCTCAAACATCATTCTTAGTAGACTAATCCCTTATGCTGAAAATGTCCTAGGCGAATATCAAGCCGGTTTTAGGACAAACAGATCAACAATGGATCAACTATTCACACTGAGACAACTTCTAGAAAAGGGATGGGAGTATAACAGACTCATACACAATCTTTTCATAGATTTTCGACAGGCATATGATAGCGTGAAAGAAGCCAAGTATGGAATGCCATGGCGGAGTTCTCAATACCAAAGAAACTCATTCGGATGACCAAAGTCGGTATGGAGGGTGGAATATCTAAAGTACGTGTAAATAATAAACTGTCTGGCAGCTTTGAAATCAACAGTGGACTCAAACAGGGCGATGCGTTATCTCCACTAGTTTTTAACCTTGTATTAGAGAAAGCCATGAGGTCGGCCGAAATAAAAACAGAATTTCTATCGGTTCAAGGTTCCAAGCTATTACTCGCATATGCAGATGACATAGATCTCGTAGGAGACTCCATCCTATCCACGAAAGACATCTTCAACAAGGTAGAAGGAGCAACAAGTGAAGTAGGGCTGAAGATTAATGAAGAAAAGACGAAATATATGTGTATAAATAGAAGGACACGAAGAAACAGAATAGGACAAAATGTGACGGTCAACACCTTCAATTTCGAAAGAGTGCAACGTTTTAAGTATCTGGGGGCCGTAATCACAGCTGACAACGATGTTACTGAAGAAATAAAAGACAGAATCCAATCTGCAAACCGCTGTCTATTCGCACTGGATAAGCTCATAAAATCAAAAAATCTAACAAGAAGTTCAAAGATAAAAATCTATAAATCCATCGTCAGACCTGTAATAACATACGGATGCGAAACATGGACCATGACCAAAGCAAACGAGAGACTTGTAAAACTGGCATGGGAGGAGATTCCCACAGGCAAAAGACCACTCGGACGTCTCAGAATGCGATGGAGAGATAACATCCAAGCAGATCTCCGAAAAGTGAACATTCCATTTGACCCTAGGTTGATGGAAGACAGAACAAATTGGAAAAAAGTTGTACAGTCAGCCAAGACCCACCCAGAGTTGTAGCGCTACGTGATGATGATGATGCAAAGACCCGCACGATTTGATTATGAATGTATGTATCTTAGCTAAAAATAAAGTCTCAAAATTGCTAAAGCAAATAACTTCTGCGACTCTTATATTACAAATTTTCTAACAAAAAAACCTATAGACAAGTAATTAGAAGGAAAAAACATATATACTTTTATAATTTATATTCTCAAATTGCAAACAATCTTCGAATATATATCCATAAAACTACATGATAATGCCTGTTTTTTCTACGATATAAGATATTCCATTTTTGACGTTATTATAACCAGTGACGGAAATATAGAGTTTTAAATAATTGTCCCGATACTAAATCGCCTGAAACTGGTCATATTTCTCATGAATTTTTTAAATATATTCCAAATAATTGGAATTTTTAATAGAATATTGGAAACGACCATTACCCCGCATAACTATAGTGAAGTCATTTTTATCGTAATATTTTATAAAAGGCAACAGATATGATCCAGCAAACTACAGAGGTATTGCTTTACTAACTGTGTTAAAAAAATATTTACTAATATTTTGTTAAATCGATTCAAAGATTGGGTTGAAGACAATAATTTTCTTCTCCAGTGTTAGTGAGGGTCCAGGGGATCAAGGGATTGCATTGATAACGTATTCACCGTCACTTTTGCTGTACAACTGCAACTGCGACTGAAAAAACGCATAGTATGTATACGCACAATTTGTAGATTATAAACGGGCTTTTGACTTCATTATCCATCATTCATCCAAAATCTCCTTTTACCCTCTCTTTTCAACCAATCATCTTTTCAATACTCTTCCAGTTTAAATCATAATGTTTTTCTATAAATTTTCTAACATCAACTGTTCTTGTGTTACTTGTAAAGTAGGCAAATCTTTGCCGTTTAAAGCACGCTGTCTAAGGGTGGCCGCACACAGAAAGAGCAAAACTGTTTTAGTCAAAAACGTTTTTGATTGAAACCATACTGCAATCAGTTTTATTAAAGATATCGACAGATAACGACGAAATTGCACTAGTTTTCTGGCAGTGGTTCCTCCTACAGGACCAAAAAACGCAAAATAAAAGACAATTTTGGGTGCATCCTATAAATGAGAAAAGAATCTGGCCTCAATCAGTACAATTAATTTTTCTGCATCCACTTCCATGATACACACAATATAAACAAGCAAAATATCGCTGTTTCCACATGTGCTTATTGTTGACTACTCCAGCGGTTTCAAGAAGGGAATTCCAAAAACACGTTGCGCCTGCGTACAGTGAAATGTTTCGACACAAAACGACGATCCGGTAATCAACATCAAACAGAGTGACTGAAACCATTCTGAAACTAAATGAGTCTAAACATGCTTTAGACACACGACTAATCAGTGTGCGTCAGTTCATTTCATTTATATGGAAACATCAGCGTCAGACTCGTCTAGTCAAAAATGTTTTTGACTAAAACAGTTTTGCTCTTTCTGTGTGCGGCCACCCTTAGAGATTTATTTATTAAGAGCGGTTTCAACATCCTATCTCCTGATATATTACTACAAAGTATATAATAGTGTTACTCGATCTTTACTTGCTTTATGTCCACTTGCAGTTTTTTCATCCTTTGTGATGTAACTACGGTTAGGCATTTTTTCCAATACGGTCCCGTTTCATCAGCTTTAAATACTTGATTGGCACAATAATAGTCCCCATTTTTAATAATAATTTTTGCTAGCTCCTGTGGAAATATTTTTGCTGCTGCTTTATCTACTGTAGCACTCTCTCCTGTAATCTTGATATTATGAAATGCATTTCCATCCTGTGCTAGCTAAAATTTTTTTACCAGTTTGGGAAGTAGAAGTTGGTGGCTCTGACTGTTTCATTAACTTCATAAAACTGAAGAGCTTTTTTCTGGATTAAATCACTTACAGGAATTCTTCTTTGAATTAGTTGCTCAATCTTTGATGTTTTTTTTTCATTAGGCCAAATAAAATCTTAAAAAAGAAATAAAAAAATTAGACTGGAAACATATTAGGATAAGCCTACCAGAAATTAAGATAAAGGCAATGAACCATCGACGTCATACATCTATTAAGGCAATATACCTAATAAGGTGCTAATTGCTGGTTTGACAGCTAAAAACATCTTTATAAAGTTGATCCTCGTATTGTCACAACTCCTACAATTTGTTTGTGATGTCTAAATTCATTTTTAACCATTGATATGGAATTACTTCCAAACAAAATTACAAATTTCTCGTGAGTAGTAAAAAATATTAGTTTACTAAGATTGACCTAGCGACATCTGTGCCTGAGATGTTTAAATAACATACAGTCACCTATTTGGTATAGATTTTTTGTTAAATACTTCAAGATCATTTTTGTGAAATCAATTATACATGATGTCAGCGTTGTGGATTTAATTTTAACACTTTTTTTTTCATTATAAGTTATCAAATTATTAGTTGTAATTATTGTAACTTTTGTAACTTTGGAATATAATTATTATCGTTCTCATTATTTTCTATTTAATTGATACTATTTTATTCATACGGATTTCAAAAACATCTTGTAGGAATATCTAACTAACCGTTTGTGTGTAAGATATGGTCTCTCAGACCGCCGAATAAAATATTTCTTTTATCTCACGCATGTGTCCTTATCCTTCAGAGGATTTGTAATTATTTTTCTCAACAGTATTTTGGAAAAACAGTGAAATATGCTAATGAGTTTATTGGATTAAAAAATGTGATTCTCTAAAAAATTGGATTTATGAAAATATTAATTAAAAATTTATACTAGATATTTATAAAATACCGTTGGTTAAAACTAAAACTTTTATAGCTAAACAAAAAACAGCTCAAGTACTGCTAAGCACTGAATACATATACTTCGGACAAATCACAAAAGGGTGTAAGGAAAATCAGATTGAGGAGATAAAATAAACAAGAAGAACAACTAAAGCAGAATTTGCTAAAATCTATGATATATTATTAAAAAAGGGTCTTCAGTCCGCTCGACATGTAAAAAAAAAGGGGAGACAACATATATGTCAAAGACTGATGTTCTTTGTTAAGACATAGAGGCCGATTTGGTCATGATCATGCCTTTAGTTTTGTTCAAATTCAATTTCAGCCCGTATCCATAACAGTATTCGTAAGTCGTTACATTAGGTTCTTTAAATCATTTTTGTTATCCGTCATTATTATTGTATCATCTGCAAGAAGTAAGTTATTCAAAATTTCTTCAATGATAGATATACCTTCTATTGCATCTGAGAGCGCTTCTTTAAATACCGCTTTACTGTAGACATTAAATAGTAGTGGGGACAGCATGCAACCCTGGAAAACTCCTCTCTGTATTTTGATATCTCTAATGTTCTGGTTGTCAACTTTTCCCTAGCCAATTTAATTCCAATATACAATATAATTTTCATATCACGACTGACGATAGTTTTGCTTTTTAATATATCTATCAAATATTTTATGTTGAACCTTAGCAGATGCATTTTCAAAATCTATAAAACATAAGTACATGTTTTGATTCATGTCCATGCATCTATGGATCAGCACATTCAAGCGAACAAAAACATCTCTTGTGGCCATACCATTTCTAAAGCCAAATTCTGTGCCACTATTCATATTCAAGAGTTTTAACAATTCTGCTGTGTATTATTTTAATTGTGGGTACACATTGCCTGGGAATTATGGCAGTCTGATGTATTAGATTACATCAACAACATCTTTATCAAAGAGCTTTAATAAGTCGATGAGCACATCATCTGCTCTAGTAGCTTTGCCATCTTTTGTGTTTTTGGTGGCATAAATGACTTCTCGTAATATTGGTGTTCCGGTATCCTCTTTGGTTTCTTATGACAGTTCTTCTCTTTCATTATTAAGGGTTTTTTTTTCAACTGACATAAGGGCATACTGAATTTTTCCCCATTTATGGTCAATAGTTTCTGCGTTATCTGAGCCGCTTTGTATCCATTATTTTCTTGGAGGTAGAGGTCTTTAAAATTTGTATATTGATGCCATTATAAATTTTTTTATGATACAGGGATCTTGGTGATCAGTTTCCTTCTATTGAAAGATAGCCTTCATTTTCGGTATTATTAAGAAAATTCGGTATAAATACCGAATTCGGATAAAATTCGGTATTCTTAAAAAAATTTTCAAAACATAATTCATTAGATGGAATGTGCAACGATCGCTGAATTATTATTTTAATTACAACATTGTATATTTTAATTTACTTTTTTTATCTATTTGCTATATATTTTTAAACATTTAAATTTTATTTTATTAAAATTAAACTTGCATAAGCTACTAAAAATGTTAGGTTCTTGAATATTGTATTTTAATACACAAGAATACTTTTGTTTGTATAAAAAAAATTGTTAAAAATGTATTATGATCGAGCTTTAACGAATAAATATTGGATAAAGAAAAATTCTCCAACCCTATGTGAAGCTCTTAGAGAAAACACAGTTTGTGCTGATGAAGCTATTAATTTAAAATCACACACAGATATAAATGATTTTGAAGCTCTTTTTTATAGCGTTAAATTTATTAAACCAAATTATGTTAACACTGAAAGAGCAAATAACAACATTATAAGAAGCATCTTATCCAATTGGGATTATTACAGTACTATCTACACGGATGCCTCAAAATCAGAAGACGGTACAGGATGTGCCTTTTACATCCCCATGGAGAAGGTAGAAAAAATGTTCAAATTAAAAGCAAATATTTCCATATTTAGTGCGGAAGCAATTGCCATATATCAAGCCCTACTTTTTGTTTCTAACAGGGAATCCTCCGTTATTATTGTTTCAGACTCAATGTCAGTTCTCACAGCCATTAATTAACCTTTTTTTCCAACCACATACTCCAATCCCTACATAATATTAATTAAAAAATTAGTTAAACACTTAAAGGAAAATAAAAAAAATGTGATATTTATATGGGCCAAAGCACACAGTGGAATTAAACATAATGAACATGTGGACCAACTAGCCAAATTAAGTATTTATTCAGTGGATACCACAGAATATCTACCCAGTATTTCTGATTTGGTTGCTTCTCTCAAGGCAGTTTGAAAATATAAATGGAGTGATCTATGGTCTGAGTTTTGTTTTACCAACCCAAATAGATACACTTCTTTACACACAACTGTCCCTGTTGCACATTGGCACAGACCTTATAATGTCCCTAGGCGTTATATAACAACCATATCTAGGCTTAAATTTGGACATGCTTGTTTTCCTGCTCATCTTGCAAGGATTCATGTGATCGAGCGTAAAAACTGTGTGGAATGTGGAGTAGAAGGTGACCTAGATCATGTAATTTTTGGTTGTGCCAAATATAATTTGGAATCCACCTTATTATACAATAATATAGTTCATATTACCGGTAAATCTCCGTTTAACGTTTTATCTGCCCTAGCGACTCAAAATAGATTAATTTACGATTGCATAATCGAGTTTTTGACCAAATGTAATATTTTTCTTTAGTTAAAAAAAAAAAAATTTGTTTTTACTTTTTACCTTTGTTTTCTCTCCTTTATATGTTTAATCATATTTACCGTGGCCTAGTTCTCCTGTGTATGTTATATATTATAATGTCCTGATGGGCCCCTGGACGTGAAGTGAGTGACCCATGTTAATTGTATGTGTTTATGGATATATATGTGTATGTATATATATTTTTTCTCTGCTTTTTGTTAAATGTTGTACTGATTTCCCAACTCTAAATTTATCTATTTTAGTCTATTCGATTGCAACTTACTCAAAAACTTTTTACTGCGCCTAATGAGATTAAAAGATCATGTAACTGGCTGTATGGCAAACTGCCGAAGCCATAAAAAAAAAAGTCTTAAAAATATTAATACTATTTAATGTAACTAACATTCTCATTTTTTTCTTTTGTTTTTCAGGTAAGTAAATTTCATATTGCTGACAGTTAATTAGGATAATAAGTAAGTACCATTTAATATAATTACTTGAACTTTTTAACTAGAACGAGAAAAGTAATCATATTTTTTATCTACAAACTCCCATCAGCTTGTACGAAAAAAGAAAATATTAACATCCATAGAATAGTACAACAATCAAATTTTGTATAAATTGCTTTTGAAATATCGAATAATCACTTTGGCACTGCACTTTAAGAATATTTCTTACTCACTCCAGTAGAAGGTGTTTTATTGTTAGGTGAGTCTCGCAAGCGTATTACTCTGGTTGGGGGTCTCGTGATATCAGATCTCTATGCGTAAGACGACTTTAACTAAACCACACTCACGCAATGATCACCTGAGAAAAACGATTGGTGGAAATATCAGACCATGATTGAAATGGTGGTTTGGTCTCAAGCAATTTCGCCTGTTTTTTGTGCCATCTGCTATTCCATATGTCATCTATTTTATTGAGAAAATGGGAAATCTGATTTGAGATTTGTCGCTGAAGTTTTTGGATAAATCGCAATAGTTGCGTCCTCTAAGGCTTCTCGTGCATATTTATCTGCTATATCGTTTTCCGTGATTCCAATAGGAGATTAGTACCTAAAGAAAAGGAATGTTTCTGAGATTTAGATTGCGCAATTCTTTTGTAATGAGTTTGACCACAGGATAGGAAGAATAAATTTTAGAGATGATTTCTAGAGAATTTAGTGAGTCTGTAATTATTAGGAAGTAACTTTAACAGATCGTTTCTACATATTTTTTCCAGGATTGTCTTTTAGATCTTGTGGTAACCAGTTAGGCTCTAGCCCTATTTATTTTAAGTTCAATTAAATTTTATAGGTTCTTGTGCCGTTTGTACTTTTGAAGAGCTTTTTCACTTTCGTTAATAGCTTTTTTACATTCTTCATTCCGTCAGGAAGTTACTTCATCTCTTTTAATGGACTTTGTTTTACCTATCGACATTAAAGCTGCTTTCGTTATGAGTTTATTAAACTGTAAAATTATTGCTCCATCCAATAATTTTACAGTTCTTGCCCCAATCATCTTTATCTAACCTACATTTCGAATCAGGTTTAACTGGCCTAGGTTTCATCGAATGTTTTTCTATTAAAATTGAGAAGTGATCATTCCCATATAAATCTTTTTCTACATACCAATTGTGATTTAATTAATGAATTGGCGTACAAAGTGAGATATCTATAGAAGAAAACGTTCCTGTCGACAAGTTTAAGTGTGTATATACCTTGTATTGTAGATTTTTTCAATAATATTATTAGCGATAATATTGGTGGTCCGATATCATATGTGGTTTCTAATGACAGTTCTTCTCTTTCATCATTAAGCAGTTGGATGGAACTGGTCTAATGACACAATCTCTTCTTTATATCAATAATAACATCCCCTTTATCATTTATCATTTTCTTCTTTATCATTTTTAAGGATATTCGTTTTGGTACTTTTTCTAGAACCTGTCATTTCTTTGATTTTTTGTGTAAATTAAAGCTATCGTACTTTTTACCCAGATCTTCTATTTCCTTGCATCTGTCGAAGAGCCAGCTTTTTTTATCCTTACGAATTTTCTTGCTAACGTTTCCGTAAATTTCTTTGTATTTATTCAGGTCTTTTGCTTTAAGTTTTCTTCGTTGTTCGTCAACTCGAAACGCTGATTACCGTATTCAAAACAACTAACAAATAGATCCTCGAATGATTTGAAGCCCAACCCAATAAGGAGCCCTCCTGGATTTAAATTACCATGCAAACCCTCAACCAAAACATCAGGACAATTGTGAAGTAAATGTGAATTTTCCTTTTTTTTATTTTTAAGATATATCTCGTGTGCCGTTGTCTTGTTGCGGTAATTCTATCAACTCTATTCTTCTTTAAAATACAAATAAAAAAACTACAGATAATAGTCTAGAAGTGTATATTTAAGATTGGAAATAAATTAATATATAATATAATATATATAGTACCAAAAGTGGTGCAGTAAGTAGGGAAAAAGCCTCAAAATAATTTATTCCCTCTCAGTACAAAGATCTATATTGCGGTTTATTGCTAGTTCGTAACAGTCTTAAAGAGTGTGATCCCATTTCAAACCGATGTCCAGAAGTCCGGCTTCGATATGTTGCGCTATGGGAGCGTCTTCGTGAAGATCTTGGTGCTTGTAGTCGGTGAGGAAGTGACAGGTGCCCGGAATGTGAGAGGGAAATCCTTTGGGGAGGCATTTTTGGTCGCGTTCTTCGGTTACAAAACCGCCAGCTCGAATTAAGCGCCTAAAAGGAAGAGTACACAAAAAATTATACTGTATATGTATTTGATATATTATGGTTTAAAATTATTGATAGTATAGTTTCACTTACACAAAAGTAGTAGGTGAAATATTAATCTTTAACGGTTCGCTGGTAGATTCAAACTTATTTGCTATGGTGACGTTATGCCCAAACATGCAGTAACGAGGCATTTTAACACCTACAACGCCAGCCAGTACAGAAGCAGTATGAATACCGATTCGCATCTGAAAAAGAAAAGAACCAATGAGCTGACTTATTTTTTATTTACAAAATGTTTAACAATATTAAGTGACAAAGACCCTTGATATTCTTTGTCCATATTTTACTGCATATTCTTTTTATTTATTGGCCTATTTTAAACAGTATTTGTTTTTAGATATCAAATAATCTAGACATAAATACTAGCAAATCTATAATATTATTAATTATCTTACTTTTATTGGTTCTCCTTGGTGGGTTTGATGCGTTGAGCACACTTCTATCATCTTGAGTGCCATCCAAGCGATTTGTTGAGCATGTGTGTTGGTTTCCTTATGCAACCCTCCAGCCACGCAGTAGGCGTCTCCGATAGTCTCCACCTATAAGTAAATTTTACGTGATACATGACTATTGTATGAAAATATGTTTAGAAACTGACGCCTTCAGTAACTGTTTAAATAGATTAAACACATAGTAATCAAACGGTGATATATCGGGGCATTAAGGAGGATATTTTATGACTTTGTACTTCCTACGCCTTAGAAGATCCTAAACTGTCAAGTTACACTTTAATATTTTCTGATCTGCTCATTATTATTTTTTATTTTTCTTCCAATGTTGGATTGGATTTCCTAATAAAATTTTTTCATGTGATTTCTATTTTTAGTCATACTACTATCAATCTTCATCACAGTTATGTCCTTCCTAAGTGTTTCGCTCCTGATTTTATTTGGTAGTAATCAAACGGTGATAAATCGGGACTGTAAGGCGGATATTCTAGGAGTTTGTACTTTACACGTCCTAGAAGATCTGAAACCGTCTTAGTACTACTTTAAGATTTTCTGATCTGCACAATATTATTGTCTTTAGTCTTTACCTTTCTACCAATGCTGGTTCTGCTTTCTTAATCACATTTTTCCATGTGATTTGTATTTTTAGTCATACTGCTATTAATCTGCGTCACTTCCTTCGAAGAACTTTCACCTTGGCAATTCTTCTTATTGGTTGAGTGTCATTTTGAATTCATTGTTTTGTATGACTTCTCTCCCTATTTACCTAAGTATTTTGATTTTTAGCACATGAATTGGTTGATCCTCTTCCTTTTTACTGTTTCTTCAGTATACATAATTCAGTATAGTTCGTTATAACTGCTATTATAGCAGTTTTATATAATTTTCTTTTCATTTTAATTGGAATTTTTCTATCACGTAACATTCAACTCGCCAGCTTACAATTCATCCATTCCACTTTAATTCTACTTCATGCGTAGGTCCCTTAAGCTAGCGGGGACACATGAGCGGAATCCAATTTAACCTACGTAATATTTTTTCACCAATTTTTCACTAATTTATTACCACCCTAATAATTTTTCACCACCAAACCACCCTTAATGGGAACGATTCTGCTGGCTTAAGGTTCAAGCTAGCAGAATTCAGAAAAAAAACTTTTTGTTGATGGCATATTTTTTCACTAATTTTTCACTAATTTATTACCACCCTAATAATTTTTCACCACCAAACCACCCTTAATGGGAGCGATTCTGCTGGCTTAAGGTTTAAGCTAGCAGAATTAAAAAAAAAAAACTTTTTGTTGATGGCATATTTTTTCATCCATTTTTCACTAATTTATTACCACCCTAATATTTTTTCACCATCAAACCACCCTTAAGGGGAGCGATTCTGCTGGCTTACGGTTCAAGCTAGCAGAATTAAAAGAAATATTTATAACATACCACAGTGTTCTGCTAGGTTTTTACGAATTTATTACAACTTTAGTAATTTTTCACCCCTTACTACCCCTTTAACAAAAATTAAATAAATTTGTTTTTTCAAAAATACTTCAATACATTTACACGGTGTGTGTGTGTGTGCGCGAGTGTGTGTGTGTGAAAAACTTTTCTGTTGTAATAATTGGTATATTCAATTGAAAATTACTACTTACCTATTACTTATTAATTACTTACTAAAAGTACTACAAATTTCACTGAAGATGGACTGTTGAAGAAAGTCCGAAAACGTTTTGAACTTAATCCTTTAGGATTTTTAAAATTTAATTAAATATACCAATCACAACAGTGTTTTACTTCAATGTTCGAGTTTTTTAACTATATGATATACAGCCAACTCACGGGAATGATCCTTTTTTAAGTTGTAAAATTTTGTTAAAATATAGGCAATGTACAAAACAACAATATTGCAATGTTTAGCATATAAAAAAGTTGGTGAAGTTGGTGTTTGTGTAAATTCTAGCATTTAAAGATGTAAACTACTTTCCTTATTTGAATTTCTAGTATTTATGGGAATTATCTTCCACACTGACACATACGGATTTCAAGATTGGAGGGTTATTGGAAAACAGATCCACTATTCAACTTAAAATCTTTTTTGCAGAACATCGGAAGATATCTTTTTCTTATAATTTTAAGGTGCTTAATCTTCATCCATAATCCAATGGGACCGAATGTTATTCCTGAAGATCGGTTTTATAGAATAAGAACAGTTATAGACTTTTTAATAATAAAATGACTGCTCTGCGTTATCCAGTAAAAGAATTATCGCTAGATGAATCGATGGTACCGTGGAAAGTTAGACTTAGTTTTAAACAATATACTAAACAAAAGACATAAAAGACGATATCAAGGTAAGAATTAATTCGTAAATTAATTTATAAAAAAGCAAAGAAAATTTTTACCTATATTCAACTGACAATGAATGAAAAATCGACAAAGAATTAAAATACAAATATCTTTAAATTTTTAAAATGCTGCTAATATAAATTTATTTTACTACGCAAATAATCTATATTAGCTGTTCTGACCAACCGGTAATTTCGGTTTCATTTGAATATACCTACTTAAAATATTTATATCCTAAAATGTTTTCCAATATAAATTCTTTATGTTATACACCTAATCTTAAAATTATGTTTTGACCAATCGTTAATACTCTTCTTATTTAAATAATATTAAAATATTAAATACTTAAATTATTTTTCCAATTTTCATCTACCTAATGAATATAAATCTTTTAACAATAGGTGCGCGTGGTCCCGACGACCCTCCTTTACAATCAGATAAATAATGTAATAGATGTAATAAAATTATTTCAATTTGAATATTTCTTACCTGTTAATTTATTCTGTGAAATATAAAAATTCCATTGTATTTACTAAAACTCAACTTGATTTCAGTTATTTTATATTCATAAAAGGGACTAACGATTCGATTTCGCTTAGCCATGTAATACGACTCGAATCAGAGTCAATTTTTTAAAACAGGTAAAATTTATAGTTTTTGGGATAAAGTGTTTTCATATTTTTAATATTTAAACATTGAAAAAATAAATATTAGTTAGTATAGAATAACATTTGAAAATGTTTTTCAATTAGGGTAGTTGAGAAAAACATGACTAGGCTGGTAAAAATATAGTAAAATTCTAGCAGAGCACTCTTGTGTTTTCAAAAAGATTTTTTATTCACCTAGCGTCAATGTGTATCTATCTGTTGAATGTTTCCCATTAACTGAGGCAAGCAATTTATATTTTCAGTTACAAGTAGAATACAGTAAAATTATAAAAATAGATTTTTTATCACCTTAAATTTTAACGTAGTAGAATTATTGACTCCTCATAGAAGGTAGTTGAAGGGTGAAAAATTACTAGGATGGTAATGTATTAGTACAAATCTAGCATAATACTGTAGTATCTCATATTTCCGAAAAGATTTGCTTTGCATTCAACCAACGTAAATGGGTAGATGGTGGAATTGGTGAAGTTGGTTAACATTTAGTAAAAACTAACCAGAGAGTTTCTTATTTTATTTATAATAGTATTTAGTAAAATTATAAAACAAAACTTTTTCACCTTTAATTTAAACGTAGCAGAACTATTGACTTCCACTAAGGGTTAGTAGAGGGATAAAAAATTACTAAGTTGGTAATAAATTCGTAAAAACTGAGCAAAACACTGTGGTATACCATAAATAATTTTTTTTAATTACGCTGGCTCGAATATTAAGCTAGCAGGAACATTTCCAAATAAGATTGTAGAGGAGAGGATAGTGAAATTGTAAAAAAAGATTTTTTTCACGTTAAATTTTAACCTAACAGAATTATTGACTTATCACAAGGGGTAGTTTAGGTGTGAAAAATTGCTAGGGTGGTAATAAATTAGTAAAAACTTAGCAGAATACTAAGGTATTTCAAAAATACGTTTTTTTCTTATTTTGCTGGTTCAAATATTCAGCTAGTAGGAAAGATTTCGAATAAGTTTATGGGAGCAAAATTATCAGGATGGTCAAAGTTTGGTATAAACTTAACAAAACACTTTTTTATTTCAGTTATTATAAGTAGTGGACAGTAAATTTGAAAAAAAAAATTTATCCTTAAATTTTAATCTAACACAATTATTGACTTTTCACAAAGTGTAGTTAAGGGGTGAAAAATTACTAGGATGGTAATAAATTCGTAAAAACCTAGCAAAACACTGTGGTATATTATAAATATGTATTTTTAATTCTGCTAGCTTGAACCGCAAGCCAGCAGAATGGCCCCCTTAAGGGTGGTTTAATGGTGAAACAATATTAGGGTGGTAATAAATTAGTGAAAAATGGATGAAAAAATACGCCATCAACAAAAAGTTTTTTTTTTTGAACTCTGCCATCTTGAACCTTAAGCCAGAAGAACCGCTCCCATTAAGGGTGGTTTGGTGGTGAAAAATTATTAGGGTGGTAATAAATTAGTGAAAAATTGGTGAAAAAATATGTCATCAACAAAAAGTTTTTTTTTTTAATTCTGCTAGCTTGAACCTTAAGCCAGCAGAATCGCTCCCATTAAGGGGAGTTTGATGGTGAAAATTATTAGGGTGGTAATAAATTAGTGAAAAATTGGTAAAAAAATATGCCATCAACAAAAAGTTTTTTTTTTTTTAAATCTGCTAGCTTGAACCTTAAGCCAGCAGAATCGCTCCCCTTAAGGTTGGTTTGGTGGTGAAAAATTATTAGGGTGGTAATAAATTAGTGAAAAATGGGTGAAAAAATATTAAGTAGGTTAAATTGGATTCCGCTCATGTGTCCCCGCTAGCTTAAGGGTCCTTTCATGCGTCTCTATCTAGTGTAATACGGATTCTAATACCTAAAACTATTACTTTTCACAATAATTCTCAATCACATATATTATTAGTATTAACTTTTGTTTAAATGACCATTATAAATACTCTGTTTTTGTCTTATTAAGTTTTAAACCTTTCTCTTTGAGAGCTTGTTTCCACTGTGTAAGTATTTCTTCTAAATATTTTCCAGTATGATCCAACATTTTCCATAATTTCACTGTTATAATTCAACTTTCTCAGTCTTTTCTATACCGCCACCGCACCGGTTCTATTACTAGTTGCTAATCCCTTATACCTATCTCTTACAATCCTCTCATATTTAGTGGAGAATAATTTCTTATTGATCGACCGAGATTTTAGAATATAAATACTTAACGAGCGTTTTTCCTTTATTCCTGTATTTTTGTTATCATCTGCCTAATAATGAAAATTGCATCTATTGTTGATCGCATAAAGCCAAATTGATTATTAGATCTATCAGTTTCTTCACATATCTCTATAATCTTCAAATACTCTATCATAGAATGATTAAGTAGTTTTATGACCCTGTAATGTGTGCAGCAACAAAAACGAATTAGCAAGGTTAAATAGAGAAATTAAAAGAGCTTGTAGGGATTATAAAAATAAACATATAAATGAATAATGCGAAGAACTAGAGAGACATGCAAACCGGTATGAATCCCATGAGCTATATAACAAAGTCCGATACCTATCCAGGGAATTTAAACCAATCACACAAACAATAATGGATCAAAACCAACATATTATAAATGACGAGAAAGGGATTGCGGAGGTATGGAGAAAATATTGTCAAAGTCTATATGCAGTTGATCCCCAGGATGCAAATCATGATGAGTTCACTGCAGAGAGAGAACCAAACATTCTAAAGTCAGAGGCAGAAAAGGCAATCAAAAAGTTGAAAAGTAGAAAATCTCCTGGCGCAGACCAAATCACCGCAGAAGTTTTAAAAGAGACTGGAGATGTCGGAGTAAATGTTATGCATATGATCTGCAAAAAGATTTGGGAAACCGGAGAGTGGACCAACGACTGGACAACATCCACTTTCACCCTATGTTCAAAAAAGAAACTCAGCATGATTGCAGCAACTACAGAACGGTAACCCTAATATCCCATGCAAGCAAGGTTCTACTTCATGTAATACATGAAAGACTAAAAGCTTTTCTATTGCCTCAGATATCAGAAGAACAAGCGGGATTTGTCCCAGGAAAAGGCACAAGAGAACACATCCTTAATGTCAGACAGCTAATCGAAAAAACTCGTGAATTCAATACTCCTATGCTTATGTGCTTTGTGAATTACACAAAGGCCTTAGATAAAGTCAAATGGCAGCAGCTATGATTCATACTAGCGGAAATGGGAACACCCCACCAATTAATTCAACTAATCAGAAGTCTATATGAAAATAATAAGTGCACAGTAAAAATAAACAACACCCATTCTGATTATTTCAGAACAGAGGCAGGTGTCAGGCAGGGATGCATAATCTCGCTAACTCTGTTTAATATCTACAGCGAACATAATATGCGAAAGGTACTAGACGGATGGAAGGGCGGAATATCAGTAGGAGGTCAAAAAATCAAAAACTTGAGATATGCAGATGACACTTTAATAATTGCGGCAAATCAAGAAGAAATGGAAGACATAATGAGACGTCTGGAGGAAAAAAGCAAAACATATGGACTACAGTTAACTAGGAGTAAGACAAAGATCATGATAGTAGACAGAGCTCCGAATAATCTTCAACACATTAAAGAAATTGGGGGCTTTGAAGTAGTAAATAGTTTCATATACCTGGGGTCCCTAATAACAAATGACGGAGGGTGTGACAGAGAGATACGTAGAAGGTTGACTATTGCTAGAACAGATATGATGAAACTGGTAGTAATTTGGAAATTTCTAGCATAACAATACACACAAAACTAAGGCTGGTAAGGGCGCTCATTTTTCCCATAGCGACATATGCATCCGAAACGTGGACCTTAAAGAAAGCGGATAAAAATAAACTGGACGCTTTTGAAATGTAGGTATACCGCCGCATGTTTAAAAATATCCTGGATTGATCATCGCACTAACGTATCATCAATATTAGAACAACTTAAAGTAAAGGATAGATTGCTTAAACAAATACAACAAAGATATTTTCAGTATTTTGGACACATTGCTAGAAGAAAAGGTACGATGAAAAAACTGATTTTCGAGGGTAGAGTTGAAGGAAAGAGACCTAGGGGAAGATCTCCAAGCCGTTGGGTAGATCAAACAAAAATACTGATTAACCAAGGGTTACATGAAGCCGAACAACTAGCCCAGGACAGAGAAGGATGGAGAGATATCGTGCAAAAACTGTAAAGGCCTGATGGTGTCACCACATCCCAAAAGGGATTAGGACTGAGGAGGAGTGTGTGCATTTTTCAACATCTTTGTTTTGGACTGATTTTTCATTTATGTGGGATTTGTCTCACTTTCACAATTCTATTAAATAAACCTGCTGACCAACTGTATCTCCTAAAGCTGTCCTAAAGGTAAAGCTGTTTGCTTTTGATACTGTTGGGGAACTTCTAAGAACAAACAGTATTAAGATACATACATATATATATATATATATATATATATATATATATATATATATATATATATATATATATATATATATATATATTTAGGGATTCTACAGTATTCACTGCCTTCCCTCGCTCAACCGTTTCCATCTCTCTCTGTTGTTCCATTCTCCATCGTTTAGTCCTCTCTTACTCATGGCGTCGTCTACTTCGTTCCTCCAGGATTTTTGGGGTCGTCCTCTTTTCCTCCTTCCTATGGGGCTCCATTCGGTTATTCTCTTTATCCATCTGCTGTCGCTAGTTCTTCTTACATGTCCATACCACTTTAGTCTTTTTTGTTCTATATATGTTAGTATGTCTGTTTCTATTGATGTTCTTTGCTTTATTTCGTCATTACTTCTTCTATCCATTCTTGTTACTCTGCAGCATCTTCGCAGGCATTCCATCTCTGTTGCTACTATCTGACTGCTGTTTTTCTTGTTTATGATCCAATTTTCAGCCCCATATGTCATAATACTTCGCACTAATGTTTTATAAATCTGCGTTTTTGTCTTCATATTTAGGTGTCTATCCCACCATACTGAGTTAAGTTGTCGGATTGCTGTTCTTGTTTGTCCTAATCTTTGTGTAATTTCTTCCTCTAATGTTGCCTTTTTCGTGATTATAAACCCCAGGTATTTGAATTTATCCTTTCCTTTGATTGTTACGTTGTCATCAATCATATATACATATTAATAAAAAAGAGATAAAGTAAAAAAATCAAACCAAAACAATAACATCGTTTAATAACATACAAGGAATGACACATTAAAAATATCATGGAAATTATTAAAGAAAAAAAAAATTAGACTAAGAAACTTTGAAATAAAAAGCTCAGATTCAAACCAAAATAGGTACTCGACACAGAAAAAAGTATAGACAAGTCACTATCTTAATTCCATTGGTAAAAAAAAAACGAATAGAAAAGTAAAAAGAAGTGCAAAATAAAAATGGGAACGAACACAGAAGAGTAAACTTTGTTATCTTTAAAAATAAATATAGTATGTTCAATGTTCATATTATGTGCAAGTGATTACCTTATATACATCGATTTGACCACAAAAAATATCAAATTTGTTGTATAAATTTTGCAGCATATTAATAACCATCATAGGTGTTGCAGTGGAACAAATTGAGGTGAATCCCACAATGTCGCTAAATAGCATAGTGACGTCTTCATGTGTTTTTGCTTCTATTGTCTCTCCTAAAAAATCAAACAAAATAGGTTTTATTTCTCACTAGATTTGATTTAAAATTACTTTATACTTTATTATATTAGACAGAGCTATATAGACTAGAGAAATTAGTAAAACAACAGCCTTTTTCGTGACACTCTTTGGTTCATGATAATTTGTTGTTTAATTATTGCAAAAATAGCTTCAAAGATCGATTTTTTGAAAATTATTAATAAGTTTTTTAAAAATTCACAAAAAACTTACAAGTGTGTAGGAAAATAAAATAATTTCACGTGAGAATAAGGTTAACATTACATATATATTCAGTTCTACAAATTTTAAGAATTTTCACTATATAGTTATTGCAAAAAATGAAATTGTTCATCCCAGAAAGCTTTTATCTACAAGTTTATAAACATTTAAAATAACTTATATGCGTTAACATTTAGAAAGTTAATTTTTTTATTCGAAATGTTTTACCTGGATTTAAAAAAAAATAAATATCCTACAACCATTAAGACCTGAGATAGTTTTTTTTTCTTTCAAAAATTGACCGAGGCTTTATTTATAAACGATAATAAATTTAAAAAGCACCGTTTAAAAGATTAAAACTTCAAGTTTTTATCAAAGAATTTCAGAACGATTCCTTTAAAAATGAGCCGTCCATTATGCGCCAAAGATGAAGGGTTTAAAAGCGAAACAATCTGCACCCTCTTGATTTTACTGTTTCAAAAACTGAATTCATAACTTCAAATTTATAAAAATTGCAATATCTCCGTTGACGTTTTTTTTAATGACGTAATATTGTGTCTCTTTTTTATATAATTAACCGGTCTTCACCTTTAGTATTTACTCGTAAAATCAAATTACCGATTATAATAAACTAGCTTTAAATTGTTTATATATTGTTTATAATAAAAAAATTTTATACGTTTAATCTTTTGTATATTCCATATTTTTATCACCAAATTTATCAACAGCAATTGTTAGAGTGTTTTAGGAAGAGTGTCTTAGGAAAATCGTTACATCCTTGGTCTACTATTGGACTAGTATTTTTCAACTCACGATACAACTATGCCATAATATTTTTTTATATATACATTAATTGTTGTACTATTATATAAATTTTGAATCCAATGTTTTCGTTAACAACATTATTTGTTACTTTTTTCGGCATATGATCTGTGGTTTAATATATTTGTAATAAATGTATCAGAAAATCATTTCCAATCAAGGTTACACTTTTGTAAGTAAACTAAAACAATATTTACCCAGCCACAAACGCTTTGCGATATCTGGTGGAAATATCAAATGCAACAGACTAACGTTTTTCTCACGTTCTTTATCTACAGCTCTGTTTCCCTCTTCGATGGAACTCTTAAGTTTGTCCATTCTTCTTCTTAAACCATCCTAAAAGAAACATCAACATATGAAAATGTTTTGTACAATATTATTATATATACTACTCTCCAAAATTAACGCACCTCCTAAAATGGACCATGATTTTAAAATTATATTTCTTCTGAACCTTTAATTCGATTTCGATGATTAATATTTCACATTATAGGTATATTTCTAACTAATTACTGACTTAATTGTTTTTTGAGAAATGTCAACGTTTTATCTATATACAGGGTGTAAAAATAAAGTTGTGTTTTTTCATCTAATTTTGCAACATCCTGTGGAATGTATTAGAAACAAACAAACGCTATATGTTAATAATATTTTGAGATCGCTTCATTCTGTCTCCACATTATCGTAAAATAATCTTCACAATATCTCTATTATTAATAAAGAAAAGTATGTTCAAAGCATTACGTGATTTTTTACTCTCCAAAATTAACGCACCACCTCAACTCTATCAATTTTTAAGCTATTTTTCTTGTGTGTATGCTTAATGGAATTTCGATAATTTTTTTTCGCATTGCAGACTTATTTCTATCTAAGTAATTACTGTATTAATGTTTTCTGGGAAATGTCAACGTTTCACCCATATACGGGGTGTAAAAATAAATTTAATTTTACATCTTATTTTGTAACACTTTGTGAGATTTATTAAAGCATACGCTACATTCTAATATTATTTCGAAATAGCTTCATTTTTTTCAACATTTTCGTAAAAAATCATCGATATCTTTATTATCAAAAAAGAAAAGTACGTTCAAAGCATAACGTGATTTTATCGAATTGTGATACTTATTAATGGAAGCAGTTAGTTGGCTATAAAAAATCAAAAAATTTGACAGGACAGTTT
The DNA here is from genome assembly GCF_040954645.1 of Diabrotica undecimpunctata. Taxonomy (NCBI): domain Eukaryota; kingdom Metazoa; phylum Arthropoda; class Insecta; order Coleoptera; family Chrysomelidae; genus Diabrotica; species Diabrotica undecimpunctata. The sequence continues at coordinate 134,352,100 of NC_092811.1, forward strand.
TAGACTGTCAACATTGTTTACATTTGAAAAAATTTCAATTATATTTCAATTGTATTTCAAGAAATCTGAGCCGAGATGAATTTGTTCAGGCAATTACTTTAGCAGATGTAGGGTTAAGTTATCGTGAAATATTTTATACTACAATATCACGAGTTATTCAACGTTTTCAAAAAACAAACGACCATGCGAGACGGCGTGGACAAAGATCAGTTTATCAGGCTTCGTATTATAAGAGAACGTTTTTTAACAATGATACATTTACAAATATAAGAGGCAAATGTTCATAATATTCAAATACTAGAAACACTATACAAAGGCGTCTCGCTGAACAAGATCTGCATATAAGGATACTAGTCAGAGCACCAGCTTTAAACGTAAATCATCGGAGAAGTAGATTACATTTTGCCAGAGAGCACCTTGACTAGAATGTTGATGACTGGAAGCACGTGTTGTTCACTGATGAATCGAGGCATTGCTTATACAGATATAGCTTATAGCTCAGATAGACGTGTGAGAGTTATTCGAAGGCCAAGAGAACGCTACGCACAGTGTAATATACGACCTATTACTTTATTCAATGGAGAATCTGTAATGGTTTGGGGAGGAATATCTCTTACAGAGTTGCTTTACGAAGAGGTTCCTTAACAAGTGAAAGGTATATTACAGACATTTTGTCTAACCATGTAGTTCCATTTGCTCTTTACACGGGAAATCATTTTTTTTTAATGCATGCTAACGCCCGATCGCATGTTGCACGTGTAGTACATAAATATTTGGACGAGGTTGGAATACAAACCATGAACTGACCACCCTGCAGCCCTAATCTCAATTTCATAGACCAAATACGCCGCTTGATTTTAAGTATGCCTCGTCGCTTTGAAGGAGTAATAAGATGTAGAGGCGGAAGAACCCGTTAATGTTTTTTTTTTAATTTTAATTTATTGTTTTGAACACCCGTAAGTGTTTTTGATAGAGGTAATTGTTAAATATTATTTAGGTTGTTTTCTTAGGCTATAGTTGTATTTAATGTCAATAACGTTTATGTAAGTAGTATTTTCTTTACTTTCTTCTTCAGGTTCCTTCTCCTATCGGAGGTTGGAAACCATCATCGCTATTTTAATTTTATTGGCCGTGCTTCTGAATAATTCTAATGAGCTGCAACCGAACCACTCTCTCAAATTTCTTAGCCAGGATATTTTGCGTCGTCCTGGGTTTCTCTTCCCCTGCATAATTAACCTAAGTAATACGTACTTCCCGCCCCTCATTATATGACCCAGATATTGCATCTTTCTAATTTTAACAGTTTTTCTGACTTCACATTCTTTCTTCATTCTTTGTAACACCTCTGTATTAGTTAATTTTTCAGTCCACGATATTCTGTGGATTCTCCTGTAGCACCACATCTCAAAGGAGTTTAATTTTTTGATTTCAGACTGTTTTATTGTCCACGCTTCCATGCCGTATAGTAAAGTAGAAAAAACGTAACAACGTAGCATTCTTGTGCGGATCTCTAGATTAAGGTTACGGTTGCAAAGTAAGTTCTTCAATTTTATGAACGTGTTTTTTGCCATTTCTATTCTAGATCTGATTTTTTTTGTTTGATCTCCATCTTCGGTAAGCCACGTTCCTAAATATTTATATGTTGTTACTCTTTCGATCGTTGTATTATTAATGATCAGGTTATCTACATTTTGTGTTTTTTTTGAGAATATCATTAATTTCATTTTCTTGAGATTCATTTGCAGTCCGTACCTTTCACATACATTGTATACATGTTGTATTATGTACTGTAGATCTTTCATGTCACTTCCAAATATGACCGTATCGTCCGCATATCTAGTATTATTAATGCTATTTCCGTTGACCAAAATACCTTCCACAATATCCAATAAAGCTTCTTGAAATACCACTTCTCTGTAGACGTTGAATGAGAATGGTGAAAGTATGCACCCTTGTCGAACTATACTTACTTCCTCTGTCAGTTCTCCTTCGACTCTTATTCTTGCTTTCTGATTTTGATACAGATTCGATATAATTTGTAGATCTCTACTATCTATGTTTTTGGTCTTAAGAATACTTAAAAGCTTTTTATGTTGAACTATGTCAAAACCTTTTTTAAAATCTATGAAGCAAGCATATATGTCCTGATTCATATCCAGACATCGTTGTGTCAGAACATTGACTCCGAATAATGCTTCTCTAGTTCCTAGACCCTTTCTAAAACCCATCTGTGAATCATTTATTTCTTGTTCTAATTTCATGTGGATTCTGTTATGTATCATTTTAAGAAAGGTTTTCAATGTGTGGCTCATTAATGTAATTGTCCAATTGTCATTGCAATCTTTAACATTTGTGATTTTTGGAATCGTTACAAAAGTTGAGAGAAGCCATTCTTTGGGTATGTGTCCCGTTTTGTATATAGAATTAACAACTTCTACCAAGACATCAATATTATCTTCATCAATTATCTTCAATAGTTCAATTGGTATATTATCGGGTCCTGGAGCTTTTCTACCTTTTGTATGTTTTATGGCATAAATAACTTCCACTTTCATAATTTCCTGGTTCCGTGATTTCTCCGTCAACTTCTGATTGTTCTACTGTTTGGCCATAAAATAGGTGTTCAATGTATTCTTTCCATCTACGTAATTTGTCTTGCGTTTCAGTTATAGTGGTAGCATCTATATTTGATAATATCCCGATTGGTTTGTTACGATTTCCTGAAATTATTTCTTTAACCTTCTTATGGGTGTTGAAAGTGTCATACCTTGCCTCACATTCCTTAATTTCTTGACATTTAATGGACATCCATGTTTCCTTAGCTTGATTTCTTGATGTTTAATTTTATTTTTGTTTTTATGTATTCTTCTTTCGTCCATCTTTTCGAGAATTTCTTGTGTCATCCATTCTTGTTTGGCAGCTTTTGTAAATGTTAATGTTTTCCGTCCCACAGTCTCTATTGTGTTCTTTATATTCTTTCATTTTGTTTCAATATCTGTAGTGTTCTTATTTTGTTGTTTTATTTCTTGGATACTCTGATTTATTTTATTTCGAGTTGCTTGGTATGTATTTGGTTCTCTTAGTTTATCAATGTATATTTGTGGTCTAGATCTTTTCATTAATGGTTTTCTTAATCTTACATTCATATTTGCTACTACTGGGTTGTGGTCCGAGTTTACATCTGCTCCAGGGTAAGCCTTCACACTGTAATAGAGTTCTTGTACCTGTTCCTTTTTAAGATGTAATCTATCTGATTTCTTATAATTCTATCTTTGTTGTCTCCAGGAGCTTTAAATGTTGATAAAAACTTGTTCCATTTAAAGTTCTGTATAATCTTGGATTATAGAGATATCGAGATAATTTTCTTAAGAAAATTTTCAGAAAGGACGAAACTATCTCAAAATATTAATAAGAGTTAAATTTCTTTCTAATAAAATCCACAGGGTGTTACAAAACACGATAAAAAAACACAACTTTATTTTTACACCCCGTATACTGGTAAAACGTTGATATTTTTTTAGAAAACATTAATACATTGATTTACTAGAAATAGACCTATAATATGAAAAAAAACTTCATCAAAATCCAATCATTCGTTCAGAAGAAAAATAGCTTCAAACGTATGGTACATTTAAGGTGGTGCGTTAATTTTGGGCAGTAGTGTATTTCCGACGTGGAAGTCCACACGTCAATAAAATATTTTATTTTATTATTAACCTAGTAATTTTACTATTGACCTACGTTGTTTCTTTTTTGTTTTGTATAATAACCTCCCCATAGTCAGTTTATATAAAAATAGAAATATCGAAATCAATACTAAAAAATTAAACATTTATCGTACTTGTGCCCGAGCTTGCTCTCCCACTAAAATAACATCTCTAGTGGCATCGTGGAGAGGTATGTCGGAGATGAAAAGCCCACTTCCGGTGAGACCCTCCAGTCCGTCGATGAATGGAGAACCAATAAACAGGATTGAATTCGATTCCGGGCAAAACACCATCTGACCTTTAAGTTTCAGATCCTGGAACAAAACGATTCGTAAAAAGGGGGAAAATAATTACTTTCAATTTGGTTTTCTGGCGTATTTACTCTAGCACTTACGGGGATAGTCAATTAGCTGAAAGATTTCTTGAGTATTGATAACAATCAATTAAAAAAAACGACTTCGAATTTTAGGAAGCAATTTAAAAAAAATAAAAATATTTAGACTCAAACTACATACAATGTTACCAATATTATAAATTACTTAAAAAACATTAATTTGTACTACAAAATTTAATCTAATGCAAAACAATAAACTTTAATTGTAACTTAGGTACAAAAATCATGAAAAAAGATCAATAAATACTAACCTCCGCAGCAAATTCTTCAGATTTTGCAAATTTTTTGATGCTCAGCAGGAATGGAGTGTTGGCTCGTTTAACAATTTCGTCAAAAGAGAGCGTAATATTCCTTGGTCTTTGAAATTCGAAATATGTTGCTACTGATGCACCACAAGTTGTCAGAAACTGTCCAAAAAGGCGCATAAAGCCAGTACCCAATTGGACAAACTCTAGACGATAATCTGAAACATGTTTTAAGTATGAAAAATAATATATACAAACATATTAACAAAAAAATTTACGAATTAGAAAACCCATGAACCCTTTTCTTTAGAGACGATTGCTGCTTTTTTCAGTGCCCAACCAATCGAATCGTGCAAATATTGACCGATTAAAAAACTTTTAAATACTTTCCCACTGTGTGTAAATCTGCCGTGAGGAGTTCTTTTGTTTCTTCAAATGACTTACACCTTCTTGCAACGATCCAGTCATCGGCGTAATCAAACTTCCTTGATCGTAATTACTATTTAAATGGGAATAAGCCACAATTAAAGGTTAAAATACGTTTATTGACGTTTCAATTTCCACTTCGGAAATCGTTCTCAAAATACAAATATTAGTAAATCTTGTTTCTCGAATATCAGCGATGTACGGGTTTAAGAGCACAGGAGCTAGGTCAGATCCCTGAGGCAGTCTATTTTTTAGTTTTCTTGGGGTACTAATACTGATGTCGGTTACCATCACTACTTGAATCGTTCGGTCGGCTAGCATGCTGTTAATTATTCGAACGGTGGATTTACACGAGATTGTACGGAGGAGCTTGTATATCATGCCTTCTATCCAGACTGTATCGTAGACCGCTCTTAGGTCTAAGAATGAGGCTGTAGTTTAAAGTTTTCTCTGGAATCCTACCTCGATAAATGTGGTAAGTGAAAGAACCTGATCTGCGCAGCTTCTTTTCGGTTGGATCCTGCCTGATCAACCGGTATTGATTTAAGTAGCGTTGGATTAATTCTGTTGTAGATAAGTCGTTCTAGTAGCTTGAACGTCGCCGATAGTAGGGCTATTGGTCTGTAGTTCTTAGGGTTGTTATCATTTAGTTTCCCTGGTTTTAATATGGCAATGACCTTCGAGCGTTTGAGTTTCTATAGTATAGTACCGGTCTTCATAATGTCTGTGAAAAAGTGGGCCATGCATTCTCTCGTATATTTTCCACGGTTAATTAAGAATTCGGGATGAATATTGTCCAAACCTGGGGCTTTACCTGGCTTTACACTCTTGAGAGCTCTAGTGACGCAAGTGAAAGGGTTTCTGTCGATTGGAATTTTAAAGTTTTGAGCTCTCGTTTTACCTTGATTGTGTGTGGCTTGTCTTTCGGAGCCGTAGACGTCGATACCAGATGTAAGGCAATAGTGTTTGGGTTAATTATTTTTTTGTCATCGGAGAATGACTATATCGGAAAACTCTATAGGAGAACTATGCAATTTACCAAGCGATACTACACGCAAATTCAAATAAGATCAACAAAATATTAATCGTGACAGATTCTATGTCATCACTACAAATAATCAGGAAAATATACACGCAGCATCTATCAGCTTACATTGCATACTAAAGATACAAGCATCAAGTTTCTCTGAGTCCCAATACCAGTTAACAAAGCAGCCGACAAAAATGTCAAAGAAACTATAAACGACAACAGTATTCCCATATCATCCCAATCTGTAAGTATGGATCTAAAAAGCTACTTCATAAACCACCTGTTCGAGAACTGGAACAATAAGTGGAAATCCACAACATCAAAGCTTCAGGAGATAAAAAATAAGATTGGACCATGCCAACCACCCGAGGTATCCAGACGAAAGCAAATAATTATTTCCCGTTTACGACTTCGACATACACAGTTTTCTTATGAACATTTGTTCAAAAAAAAAGAACGCACAATTTGTGATGAGTACGGTTCACCCCTTACGGTAAAACATGTGCTAGTGGAAAAGTGAGAAAAGTTCAATCGTCACAGAACTAAATACCATTTACCAAATAATCTTAAAGACATTTTAAATTCAAATAACACTATAGATAACCTACTTTTGTTTTTAAAATACTTTAATTGAACAAGCAAAGTATAATTAACTGTTACCGTTTTGCTAATAACCTTATTAGGTTGAAGCGGGTTTTTTGTAAATAAAAAAAAAGTTTGTTTGATTTTTTTTGTCAAAATAGCTATTTTGTTGTACTGTTCTTTCAGTTAATTTATCAAAAAAACAAAATTCAAAAACCTTTTTATTCAAAAAGAAAAACCAAGTAATGTTGTGCCTATTTTAGTCAACACTTTGAAATCGAAATGCTCCTTCCTGAAATCGAAAAGTTTTTATATTTATATCCTAAGCTGTAACATTATTATTGATATTCTCTATGTAATTATTCCCTCTCTGTCTCGCATATCTCTATAGTTTTTTTCTTACCCTCCTAATTGATTATTTTTTTATATTTTTACATACCTAAAACAAAATGCCATGGAAAAGCTTTGCAGAACGTGCTCACCCCCATTTGTAGATTGTTGCTTGTGTTATCTGGTGAAGCATTTATATTTGCTTTCGACGACGAAATAAGTTGGATTTTGTACCTGAAAATGTATGCCTAATAACAAGAGTAAAATATATAAAAAATAAATATAATAGTAAATATTTTGAATTAGAAATGCCTCTAAGAATCAGCCATTGAATAGGGCGTAGGAAATTTCGACACTAAGCAGGTAGCGACTAAAATTTAATGGCAATTTTCGACACCAGCCCCAATTCCCGTTTTTATCTTACAGGTATATTCGACACCAAATAAATATAGCTGCGACATAAATAAAATACCATAATTAATTAATTTATTTATTTTAATAAAAGTAATGTGCATTTTATTTCTTTATAACTGTAATAATATCTAAATATAATACAACTAGTACCTAATTTTTGTACATTTTACCGTTAATATATATTGTATACAATGATTTATTTGCTATTATAGGAATGATAAGATACAGCTTTTATAAAATCTAACCTACGTATTTGTTGGGATCGTAGTTTATCCATCATTTTCTCCAAAAATGCCAATTTAGCCTTAACAGTAGTATCTTTGATTTTTGCTGGTATATGTAAACTATTTATTTTGAAATAAGTGTCTACTTGAAATTCTTTTAACTTTTCAATAAAAATAAAAATAGAAGGATGTGTTGAATAAAAAGAAGAATTAAATCTCGAATGAAAGGATTCACAGGCATTTGTGGTCCTCGCAATAGACGGATTCTGATTAGACCATATGTGTGGTGGAAATAGAGCGCTATCGAAAATGTAATTTTCCAGTAAATAATCTGCATATATATCAAGTGTTGCGTTTATAGGTTTATATGACATTAAATCCTTAATTAATTTGTATCCTTATATTCTTGTACCAAACCCAAAGATTGAATTTTTTTAAACCAGTTTTGGTGTAAGTGAAAACGGCACCCACTAATTTTTGCATTGGGCCACATATACAATAAAGCACAGTGAATTGCTTTTTCAAAGTCCACAAATATTTCAGTTGGCTCTAATGATAATTGAAATGTTTCAAAAATCTTAGACCTTAATAAAGAAAATAAATTTTTGTATGCCATTGACAATTTGTCCTTTAACAAACAGTATGCTAAAGGAACATAATGTCCATTTTCCAAGCCATGTATAGTAAATAATTGTAGAAAATATTTGGTACTGTATGAAAATGTACCATCCATATACAAAGTTTTTAATTTACACAACAAACGAATATTTGTCTCGCATGAAAATACAATTACATTTAATTCAGGATGATTTAAAAACAAAAAACTTTCATTGCGACAGGTTTTAGAAGAATAATTACTAACCGCGTTATGGACTTCTGATATGCTTCTTGGTAACGGACCTGGTAACAGTTTACGACGACAGTTGTAAATGTTCTTTCTTATGCTAGCTATGTCAGGAACCGTCAGCAAATTGGCATCACACTCAGCAACAGCAGTTCTTGTAATTTTGGCAGGCTTTTCCGATATGTCCTCTTGGGCTTTTCTTTTACATGCATTGGTTACCATCTTTACTTCAAGCTTTTTTGGATCGGCTTCATGATTATGTACCAAATCACTTCTTGTGATGGTGAGGTCCTCACAGCCTATTGTAAACACTTTTGCGGAACACTTAGTGTTTCTTTGGATGCAGCGCCAAAATATCTCGCCGCTTTTTAACACTTTCTGTTTCGAGAACGAATGATGCTCCACCACTAATAAATCTCGACCACGGGAACTTTTTATCAAACTTATTTTTTAAATATCCGTATACGTGCACAAGTCAACGTCAAACAAGAAATAAATTACAACTGAAATAATTTAGTCACAAGTACACAAGTGCCGCGCCCCCCGCCGTGACAATAAATATTGGGAAAACCCGCTTGTCCTGCTTGGGTGCAAATGTCCATCGCCGCTAATTACCTACCTACCTGCTTTACGCCGCGGTGTCGAAATTTCCTATAATAAAATTTGACCCTTCGATTACCCCAGGTACAAAGACAATTTCGTGTCGAAAGTTCGCCCGCCGATTGAATATTATCTAAATTATCTGCGATGTTAATGATCAGATTTTGATTAACTGATACAAAAACAATTCCTTATTAAATAATTATAATCATACACGCTAAAACTATAAAACTGAAATGGTTGTATCAGTCAAATGAAAACTAAAAGAAAATACTTAAATTATTACCTGAAATGCCTTTTATCCACACTGTTTTGTTCTAGCTCAATTTCGACTTGAGTATTGTAAAGAATCCTTGCGATAGCCTTCAAGCTTCCAACAAACAAATAAGCAATCGCCGGTTTTTCCGTCGAGAAATCGAGTTGCAAGTTTTTTTCGTTAATCGCTGTACAAACAAACGCTTCGGTTTCGTGTTCGCTTTCGCGACCGTTTTCTTGGTATTTCAGGACGTCATAGACGCCGTCCAGAGTGGTCAAAAACTCATTGAGATCACCACCAAGGCAAATGAAAGCACGTTCAGTTCGGCTGTTGAGAGATGCAGCGATTAGTTCTTGACCCAAGTTATCGAAGAATGCGTTTGTATCTATATCTGGAAGAGAAGAGAAGAATTATATCAGCGATAAAATTTTCTGCTAGTAAGCTCAAACCTACCGTTTTCGCATTTGACCATATCATAAAGGTCTTCCAAGTACGCGTAGTGTGAACAAGTGGTGACACTTTCTGGTAGAGGATCTCTAAAAAGTATAGAAAAGTGTAAACAACTTTTGTTTTTTTTTAGTATTTGAGACTTTTAATAAAGTGTAGCTACTGCTGTTTAACGAAAAATGGACTAATGTTCAAATGGATGTATAATATCTGATAAGCTTTTTAAAACAGAAAAAACTCAAAAGCAATATATAGGGTGTTTCATTATTAATTGGCAATATTTTAACTGTAGATTCTTCAGTTCAAAATACACACAACGCAAAAGTCTAAGGATATTTTAATAATTTGACAATACCAATGACAGAAATTTCATGACCATATAAATTTGCTTGTATTATAATTGTTGATACAGACACTCACTTATTATCAAAAAAAAAAATTGTAAAACTGATAGCAATACGTGTTTTGGAATGTTTTTTATAAAGGACAAAAAAATCGACATTTTTATGTTTTGTTTATTTTTAATTTTAGTCACTTTATACCTACCATTCTTGCTTAATAGGTGAGTTAAAGATATTGTCTGTTTGCCATGCAATGACAACACCTAACGTTGGACGAGATGAATAGAGCCGTGGGCCTCCTTCAAGCTGACATGCGACAAACTCAAGTTGGTGACCTGCTGGGTGTCTCCCAAAGCGTCGTAAGTCGTTTGTGGTGTCGGCTTAGAGACATTGGGAGTCCAGCCGAGCAACATCCAGGACGTGGTAGCTCTACAACCGTCGCTCAAGACTGATATTTAATTTTAAATGCCAGAAGGCAGCCAACCATCACAGCACCTGAGCTGGTTAATGAATTACAGATTGCACATAATGTAACAGTTAGCAGCAGTAGTACTGTGAGGAATCGTCTCCATAAAGCCAATCTTCGTAGTCGGCGGCCACTGAGATGTACACCTCTATCTAGAGGCAATCGCGCTGCAAGATTAACCTAGTGTCAAGAGTTTCAGAATTGGACTGACAATGACTGGGCCACAGTTTTGTTTAGTGACGAGTCTAGATATGGATTTCATCCAGATTCTCGTCGGACAAGAGTTTGGAGACGACCTGAAAATGGAGAACGATTATACAGAGGTGGTACATTAATGGTATGAGGCGGAATCACGATTGACGAAAGAACTGACTTCATTTTCCCACGTGGCTTTCTCACAAGTCAGCAATATTAGGACACAATTCTTGAACCTGTTGTGCGCCCGTTTACTGCAGCTATTGGAGAAAATTTTTACTTTATGCATGATAACGCTCGACCACATGTTGCGCATATTGTAACAAACTGGTTGGATAGCGAGGGTACTGTTGTATTGCCGTGGCCAGCACAATCATCGGACTTGAATCCCATTGAGCATGTATGGGACATGCTCCAACGAAGAATTACTCCACATATGGGTAATATCTACAATGAGTTTCAATTAAAAGAGCGTCTGAGAGAACAATGGACACAACTACCTCAAGCAGACATTAACAATGTGATTCGGAGCATGAACAGTAGATGTTGAGCTGTTATAAACCAACGTGGTGGCCATACTTTATTTTAAGTGTATATTTCGTACTTTTGACATTTTATGGTGGTATGTGAAACATGTGTGATTTGCAATATATTTTTTTTTGCTCCAATTTTCTGTTTTTTTTTGCAATTTATGGTTTTTGAAATATTAAACAACAATTTAAACTACAAATTTTGTATTACTTTCTTTAAGTTGATTACAGATAAACAAAATACGTCTATTTATAAAAATATCCCTATACTTTTGCGTTGTGTGTATTAAAATTTAACCCAAATTATGGCTTTTTACTGAGTTATAGGGTATGTTCTTTAAAAATTTAAAAACTATTTGTGCCCAGTTCTTTAAAACCATTTGACTTGTCCTTGTCATACTTGGCAGGAAGTAAAGGTACCATAAACCCAACTAAATTATGTTAAATAATCGTTTCTGGCTACTACCAGAGGCGTAAGACAGGGGAAAGTGAAAGGTTGACCCTTCCCAAATTCTACGCCACTGTCAGAATTGCTTTTTTAGCACAAATTTTCGATTCTTCTATACCTTCCATGTAAATAATATATTCCTTATTCGGATCGACAGTTATTATTTTTCGAGATATTTGAAGTTAAATGAAGTGATGCGGCATATTTATTTTGATTAATGTATTATGTCAGTGTTTTTGGGTCATAGGATTGCATTGATTATAAAAATGAAATTTTAATCGCTATCAACAACAAGGTATAATGTTATGTATTGAAATTTCTTGAAACGAATAGATGCATTCAATATTTAAAAACAAATTGTGGTTCTAAAAAGAACTATTTTGTTATAATCTCAATAATTTCAATAATTGTCATATAAAAACAAGTTTAATAATATAAAAATATCAAAACACATTTTAACTAAACCATTTATAAATAATGTTGTTCAATGTGAAGCCTATTTACCTCAAAAAGCTTATGAATTCTTTCGTTAAACGATTTTCTAACTTTAAAAAATATATTTGGCCGATTGGTAATAAAATTAACGAAATTTACTATTTGCTGCCATAGTGATTGACGATTATTTAATTAAAAAAGTCCACAAGGAAAATAATTCCTGTAGCTGGCTGTATACCACGTATAACAAAAGAGGTTAGTCTTTGTATGTGGGTATATTTTATTTTATAAAAACGTCAACACCTTAATCCTTCTCAACAATTGTTGCTTTTTAAAACAACCATTCTCTCTACACTACTGTCACAACACTCCCTCCAAAAGAATTTTTCAGCCCCCTATTGTTAACATCATATCTATTATACCTCACTATTTCATTATTTTACAATCTTCACATTTACATCATATTCCTGTCCATTCTTTTTTCTTTTGCTAGTTCTCTGTCTTTTCATATATCTACCATCCACTCATTAGTTCTAAACTCAGTAAACATTTAAACACAATCCAGCAATTCATCAGAATTCACTTTCTCCCACTTTACCTAAACCCTTAATCAACCATTGCTCCCCCCTCTCTTAGTCAACAACTTAGTACACCATACTCACAAATAAAATTTCAGGCTTTTATGTATCGAATTTAATATAACCAAAATATATTTTGTTCAGGGTGCTAGATGCTTTAAGCATGAAGGACCTCTATCATCTCTAATTTTGTTGATTAACTCATTCATTTCCCTTTAACCCACTCTCCTTTATTCTTTAGTCATTCCATTTACTTTTATTCCTGCCAAGTCTCTGAGGATCTCAGCCTTTCCAAAAAAATTTTTAAATTTAATCACATATATTATAACTTTAATTCCTTCAGCCGGAAGATTTTAAATCCCTTTTCTCAATCTATTGGACTCACTTATATTAAAAAAATTTTTACGATACAAGCAGTATTAAACAATTTCATCTACATACGAAGTCTTACATTAGCTACAAATATATACTATTTATTTTTCCTTGTCCTAGATGTAAGCAACATAAAAGGACATTTCCATATATTTCAGCTAATTCGTCACAAATTACACCTTTTAGACCACACTCCATACGATAAAGAGTAACATAAGCTGCCTAATGCACACGTCATCCTCTTAAACATGACCTTCAACAACACCAGTAAAAAGTAAAGTAAAGTTCGTGTAACCTTCTGGCTAAGGTCTAGTGTTAGGGTTTTCAGGTCGCGCAAGCGCCCCTAACATGACTTAACGACTACTTTCGTAGCCGGGACCGACGGCTTTACGTACCCTCCGAAGCACGGTGGCAGCTGAGATAAATTTAGATATTGAAAATTTTGTTGGTGCCGGGATTTGAACCCGGGCCCTCTAGCTTGTTAAGCCAGTAACAAAGCCGCTGAGCTACGGCTGCCACTAACAACACCAGTAATTTACATCTTTTATATCCAATATTAAATAATTATAGAAAAAATTTTTAAATCCCAACACCTGGATTGCTGTTATCATTTTAACATCATCAAAGTTTTTTAATCTTTTGGCTGTAGTAATATAATGTTTAACTAACACTGTTTCATGGTTCATTGACATTTTGTTTTTGACACCGTTCATGGGTATTTTATCAATCAGTTGCCAGCCGAAGTCCGTTTGAAGAGGTTTACTCTCCGGACACTGGAACTCACTTAAGCATGGGTGTATGTTACCTGAAGTAAAATCTAATTAAAATATTAAACATCATATAATATTATCAACATCATGTACAATCTTTGGTAACACATTTCATTTTAAAGGGTTTTTACCCAAATATTTTGGTGGCTCAGGCATGGTAACCTGTAAGTATAACCATTTTATTGTTTTTTTAACCTTAGTCAAAATTTTAAACCACGTTTGCTGTAATTAAATGGTTTATACTTATTTTAGGTATTTTAACCTGATGATGGAACAGTTGTTCCGAAAACGTTCGTGCTTGTAATGTTGCCCTTTTAAGGGTTTTTATAAAATAAAATATACCCACATACAAAGAATAACCTCTTTTGATTATTTAATTCTTGTCAGTATACCAGTGATTTCATATACTTCCAGAAATAAAAATCTAAGAGATTACATCGGGTGTTTTAGGTGGCTGCGGAACTTTACTACCTCTGCCAATCCAAAGATTAGGAAATTGCTAATCTAGATAGTGCTCCATTATGCTGAACCACATATCTCTTCTTTTATTAAGTGGCAAATCTTCTAGATCGTTGTAAAAACTGTAAATATGAGTTATCATTCAAATTTGCTGCTAATTCATTCAAGGACCCAAACTATCTCCAAATATACCGTATTATATATTGATAATATATTCTTTTTACAAATATGACTCTCGAAATAGATGGAGATTTTCAATATCCAAACCGTGACTGTTTCTCCAGTAAAACATCCTTCTACTTGTAAATGTAGCCTCGTCAGTCAAAAAATTTTTAAATAAAATAGCGATTTTAATTTTTTTTATGTATCATTCCCAATGTTTTTTTAATAGCGATTAAAATTTTATTTGCGTAATATATAAATGCAATCCTATCACCAAAGAAAAACGATATAATTAATACATTAATTAAAATAACTGTGCCGCATTACTTGAATAATCGTATTACTCAAGAAGAATGGAACAACATGGAGGATGTGGCACAGTGGACGAAAATGCTGATTCCGGACATAAGAGATTGGGTGGACTGTGGTCACAGGCAACTGGATTATGTCCTAACGCAGGTGCTCACAAGATACGGGTGTTTTAGGGCATACCTCTCTACGTTCGGAAAGGCTGACACAGATGAATGCTTATACTGCGAACATTCGGACACTGTGACACATACGATTTTAGAGTGCAACACATGGATAGTAGAAAGAAACAGAATGGAAAGAGCGATGGGTGTGAATTTTGTTACAGTGAGAGAAATGATTGGAAAAGTGATTAAAATTACAGCAGGTTGGACTAGAGTACACAACTATATCAGTGCAGTTATCAAGAAAAAAGAAGAGGAAGAAAGTTAGCTGGACCAACGGCAAAGGTACGAAGAAAATATGCTGGAAGTTGAAGGTAGAAAAGTGAATCAGACTGTATGAGTTAATGGACGGAGGAAATGCTCCTCTGGGAGTGGTGCCGTACTGGAGATACGAGAGTCTTCCACGCGCTAACTCGAATGAGATTTCTCTAAAAAAAAACCGTATTTGGACCCAAAAAATGGGACACAGGGAAAAGGGACAGGGATCCTTGCTGACAGTCTGTGGATAAATGAAGGTAGTGCTTCGGAGGTGATGTCAACCTTACAGCGGTCATTCTGCTTCCGGATCGCTGGATGACAGAGGAGGGTCTGGTGTTTAGCAGGTAGTCATTCGGCATAGACGGCAAAGAGAGGGTGTTTTAAAGTACCTCGGGAACTATCGCTGGGAGTACGAATTCTGCACTAAGGTCAGTCAGGTGCGTCATGCACTGAGATGTCTTCAAAATACATGGACAGATTCCAGGTCCCCCTCTATAAAGACGACAAAAAGTATGGTGGGACCGACATATAACAGAGAAAACAAAGATTAGAATTAGAAGAGAATTTGTGAACTTTGTAGTAACGTATGAGAGTGAAATGTGGACTTTAAATGCTGAAGCAACGAAAAAGTAAGATGTAGTAGAGATGGATTATATTTGAAGGAGCATCAGAACATCAAAGTTTATGAGGCCATAAGAGATATATTAAATTATACAGACACGTTAACTGATATAATAGAATGGAAGAGTCTTAAGGGATTTTGACATCTACGGATGAGAGAAAGTAGACGGCCCAATAGAGTATTTAGATGTAATCTGCCAGTATGATGTAAAAGAAGAAAACCCAGATTGTCCTGGAGTGGAAATATCAAGAAGAAAATGGAGTACAGTAAATTTGGAGAAAAAAGACAGGAAAAGAATGGGAATGTGACGTTAGTTGTTGTAGCTAATATATATCAAAACTATATAGACAAAAATTAAAACAATTTACACCTATTTTTAGTAGTGTTTAACGCTAATGTACAGAGAAAAATGCGAATTATGGAAGAAATATTTATAAAACAAAAAGATTAATGATAAACAAGTTTCAGCAGCCCAAAAAGAGTGAAGTTCACCAGCGGAAAATACATAATATTATGCAAATAATACTTACAGACAACTATACTTATAACGGTTTGTAGGTCCCTCCTTTATTAACAATGAAGTCAAACCCTGTTGGACAGCTTCATTCTAAAAAGAAACATTTATGTTCAAAAAAGATCAATTTTTTATTTCTTTTGTTTAACCATTTCATTACTGGGGGGACATATATGTCCACCGAATTTCAAAAAATGTGCTGGTATCTATTTGTCAGAAAGGCCCATGTAGGATAAACATAGAGACTTGTTGGATCCACTTCGGAGCAATAAAAAGAACTAAAGAACAACAGTTTAAAAAAAATGCTTACCGTTGGTGACGTAAGAATAAGTATTGCTTCGTTTAAATGCTTTAAGTTAAGAGTATTGCGGTCTTCGTCGAATTGATCGTCAGTGATTTGAATAGAATTCTGTTTCGTCGTAAAAGTTCGTTTCAGAGCTGCTCCGCCGCCGTTTTGGACCGCCGTCGATCCCGACGAGCGGCGAAATGGGCAGGCCGTCATCTTATCCTAACCCTTGAATGTTATTGTTTGTTACTAGAAGGATTTAAGCTCTGCTGTTATCATTTTTACACCTGTAACAATCAATAAACCATTACTATCAGTTTTTATCGAGTGGTAAGTGGCATGTAAACAGTTTATGTATATAATACATTAAATACATCAATTCTGATAGGGATTTTTTGAGTAACTGTTTTGACAATGCTTTAATTGAGCGAGATATATAACGCTTTCTTTAAAACGTGTGGAATAAATTGTTAAAAAGTTAAGAGTAGAAATTTAAACAGAAAATAGTCATGATCATGCCTGCTCAGAAAAGTCAATAAAAAATATTTTATCAGAAATCAGCAACTAGAGTTTAGAGTTTATTTATTTAACTTCTACTACTAACAAATACAAATATTGTTTGTAGCAAGCCAAAAAAAAATAGGTAGTGTATAAAAACGGAATATAAAACGTAACTTCAATATATCACAAACAAGAACACATATTAAACAGAAAAAGGATTTACGGTAAGCAGTTCAGTGGATGTTCTTCTTTCTTCTTCTTAAAGTTCCATCTCCTATCGGAGGTTGGATATCATAACGGCTATGGTCACTTTGTTGGCTGCTGATCTGAAAAGTTGTAGTGAACTACAGTTAAACCATTCTCTAAGGTTCTTCAGCCAGGAGATGCGTCTTCTTCCTATGCTTCTTCTTCCTTGGATCCTTCCTTGCATAATAATTCTCAGCAGCTCATATTTTTCTCCTCTGGTTATGTGACCCAAATACTCTAGTTTTCTTCTTTTTATGCTGTTCATAATTTCTAACTCCTTATTTAGACGTCGTAGTACCTCAGCATTGGTAATCCTTTGAACCCACTGAATTTTTAATATTCTTCTGTAACACCACATTTCGAACGCTTCTATTTTCTTTATCTGTTGTTTCTTCAATGTCCAAGCTTCCATTCTGTATAGTAAGATAGAAAATATGTAACATCTTAGAGCCCTCAATCTGAGATGCAACTGAAGGTCTCTGTTGGTAAGCATTGTCTTCATTTTCACAAATGCTTGCCTTGCAGTTTCAATTCGGACTTTGATTTCTCTGCTTTGGTCATTTTTGTCATCAACCCAGGTTTCCAGATATTTATATGTCTCTACTTTTTCTATTTGGGTTTGCTCTATCATTAATCTTTCATTTCCATGTTGCGTTTTTGAGGCAATCATAAATTTAGTTTTTCTCTTATTTATTTTTAGTCCGTATCTAATGCAATAATCGTTAATTCTATTTACCAATTCTTGTAGCGATTCCAGGGTGTCTGCCATTATAACGGTGTCATCAGCGAATCTTATGTTATTTACTATTCTTCCGTTTACAGAGATTCCATCACCCAGATCCGCTATCGCTTCCTGGAATATGACTTCACTGTACACGTTAAACAGTAATGGTGACAGAACACAGCCCTGTCTTAAGGTGGGTACACATATGCGTACAGATCCTTCAAAAATATTCTACATCGTACTAATCGCATACTTATCTCGATCCATGGAAAGCGACAAACCAACAACGAACACACATGTGCGAAATGATTCATTTTATTTATAATTTGGGTACTGATTTATGTTCCTGTTTTTGCTTGTTTAACAAAAATAAAATTATGTACAGTAACCATCGACGTATAAATAAAGATTTTATCTTTATTTATACGTCCATGACAATAATCAGTTTACTGTTTTCTCACGTCTCTCTAGGAAGGAACACGTCATTCACACAATGTCGATTTGATGACACAATAAAAATGTTCGCTGCGTCTAGTAAGCGCCGTCCAAACTGAAAGCCGAGCTTCCTTTGAAGTCGTGAAATAAACCGCAACAATTTGGTTCGCGACGAGTCACGATGAAACAGTACGCAAGCGGTTTTTTCTGCCGTACACATTAACGAATATAGCGTTCACAAACGGTTCGCGAACAGTTCTGCTCGCAAATGTGTTCCCGCCTTTACTCCTCTCTTTATATCTATATTTTCGGACTTTTGTTCTTCTATCTTTATATTGGCCTTTTGATTCCAATACAGATTGATAATGATTCGTAAGTCTCGTCTGTCTATATCTTTGTTTCTCAGTATTTCTATTAGTTTTTCATGTCGGACCCTGTCGAATGCCTTCTCGAAGTCGATGAAACAGGAATAAATATCTAGGTTCATATCTAAGCATCTTTGAGAGAGGACATTAAAAGCAAACAATGCCTGTCTCGTTCCCAAACCCTTGCGGAACCCAAACTGAGTATCATCCATATCATCTTCTAGTTTTCTATATAATCTTCCATGAATCACCTTTAGAAATATTTTGAGGGTATGGCTTATTAGTGGATGTTCTACAATGAGTCAAATACTCTTCTGAGCAGTTAAAGCAATGTTTCAGAAAATATTTTTTTATAACTTTTTCGAAACTGTTACAACTTAGCTGTTATATAATTTTTAATAAAACATTGTAACAGTTATAATTAAGGCAATTTTTATCTGAAAGACGTAATCTAGAGCGATTTGTTCGTAAGTAGTGACAATTTCGCGTATTAACATCAGACTGCAATATTAAATGGGCCCATTTTCTGTGAATTTCAGTTAAAACTTGAAATATCAAACGAATTGGTAGCGGCATAAGTTTGAATTTGTTGGAAGGTTGGCGAAGTTCTAGATAACCAACTCCTGCTAAAATCCTAATAGCATTCTTTTGCATTCTAAAAACTTGAAGCGCATTTTGTTGAATTGCCCCATATGATTAATTCATAGTTTAGGTGAGAGTGAAATAAAGAAAAATATGCCATTTTTAATGTTTCAGAGTTGACAACCCTTGCTAGTTGGCGAATAACAAATAATGAACTTGATAGCATTTTCTTTAGTTGTGAGATATGAGCCGACCAGTTTAGTCGATTATCTATGGTTATTCCCAATAGTTTAACAGTCTCTTTGTTTTCTAGATCATTATGTAAATTACTTGCAGATATAAACAAATTTTGCGCTTTATTAGAATTAAGTTTTAGTTTGTTTGCAGCAAACCATGTGCTAAATTTAGTAGAAACTCCCTCATAACAGATTTTTAAATCATCAATAGTTTTCCTGATATAACGTATGTCGTATGATCTGCGAATTGTACAGACTTATACGGAGATATGAATTTAGGCAAATCTTTGACATAAATCACAAACAAAAGAGGTCCTAAAACCTAACCTTGTGGGACTCCATATTTTACGGATAAAAAATCGGAGAGATGACATTTAGACACTACCGCCTGGTGTCTGCCACATAGATAAGAAGTTATAAGCTTAAGAGAGATACCTCTGATTCCATAGTAATTTAATTTGTGGAGCAAAATGTGGTGTGAAATGCAGTCACTAGAGAAGTTGCTATGCGATTGCCGCGTTCTAGCCCCTCAATCACTTCGCTCAAAACATTAAATACCGCATTTGTAGTAGAACGAACACTTCTGAATCCATAATGTGAGTTGTTAAAGTAATTATTTCACTCAAAATAGGAATAAAATTGTTGTTTGATAACCTTTTCAATCACTTTTATAAAAGTAGAAACAATGCTCATGGGTCTGTAATTGTCAGTTTTTGAAGAATCACCTTTTTTGTAGATAGGTAATGCTTGTGAGTATTTTAGTACTTCCGGAAATACTCCAGTTGATAGAATTAAATTAATAAGATAAGTGAAAGGTGCTAAAACTATTTGCTAAGTTTCTCTTTAAATTTTGCTATTTTTCGTGTGCGTCCCTACAATTAGAATTACTAAGAGACTTTATTATTTGTGAGACCTCTTCTTCCACAACGGGACGAAAAAAAGGACTTGCTCGAGAAAGATAATTTATATAATTGAAGGGGACATAATCATTAATAGTGGGAATAGTTGTAATTATATTCTCTGCAATTGTGGTAAAAAATTGATTTATTTCGTCTGGATTGTAGCAAACTGGATCTTGTATTGTTTCTTTCAAAATTTACTACTACTTTCCAATAGTCTCTAGGTTTATTATTAGAATTAGTAATAAAATCACATTAAGCTAACTTTTTAGCATTTTGTAATTGCCGATTATATTCAATTTTTTGTTGTTTACATGCTTTGAACAAATTGGTATCCTTAGTGACATCTGCAATGTGTTTGATAAGAGAAAGATTATCTGTAAAAGACCTTAATTCATTATTAAACTATTGCACGGGTGTTTTTTAAGCAGTTTGTCGTACTTTTTTTAGTGGAAAATGCTTTAATATTAAGTTGTTATAAGTTTCGTCAATAAAGACTGTCAAAAAATAAGAATCATTATTAACATCATAGAAAAAGTCCATCTTTGTACTTGCTAGTGTTCGTTTAAGCTTCTGTAAACCAGAAGAATTAATAAACCGTTGAAATGTTTGATTAATGTCAACAACTTTATGCTCAGAGTCAATATGAACTTTGCTCTACTCTACATTATATTCATTTAGATTAAGAGAAGAATCCATAAGATTTTCTTTTAAATAAATTTCAACTCCACCTTGTTTCTTTTTTACCCTACAAAAGAAATTGGATAATGAAAAGCCGGAGATGTCAATTAATTGTAAATTTTCTTCACTTTGCCAGTGCTTCGGAAAACATAGGACGTCATATAAATTTTGATCCGCAAAAAAAACTTTATTTTGATCGCTTTAGAAAAGTTATCATCTTGGATGAAAAAAACCATTTGAAGAGGCTATACATATGGAAGAATATTATATAGGATAGGAGGATAATGCAGAAATGTTATGTAGCAGCTTCTGAGAACAATAAATTTGCCAAATAGTTAAGTTATTATTGCTTCTTGACGAAAAAAGAATCAAAATGGACGCAAACGACTAAAACTTTATACTTTTAAGATTATAATAGAACGGCTTACAGTCCGCTGAGGAAATTTGTTGTTGGTAAACAAGAAAATAAACTCAGTTATTCCTAATCCAGGAAAACTTATCCATGAAAAAGAGAAATTCTTAAAACATGAAGTACTTATACAACTAAATTGTTTCAAGATGACATGCTAAACAGACAGGATAATTTAAATCAAAAAGAAGGACCTAAAATTTTAAATGAGCAACATTATTTACCAAATAAATTGCAGTAAATGCCAAAGTTGCTACATTGGTCAAAGTCAACAGTGGCTTAAGCAACGAGTCACTCAACACAAAAGTGACTGTAACATAAGAAAAAACTCATGTCTTAATAGACCACCATATAATGACAGGACATAAATTTAAATTTAGTGATGTAAACATCTCAGAACAAGTTAATAAATATAAAACCCGACATTTCCTTGAAATGGTACACATTACCAAAACTCCAAAATCTATCACTATAATACCGATACCAATCATTTGAGTAATATCTACTGCAACATTCTAAGTAAAATATCCTAACTTTTAAAAACCAAACACTATCTTTTAGTTACTCTAATTACAATTTTATTCCATTTCTGAATATCAGTCTTACAATAACTGACCATGTACCAACAATTATATTTTATAGATCAATTTAACATGCTTCTGATCCTTTCCCAATTTTCTAATATTAATTGCATTTTTCGCTCTTCTTATAGTACCGTGTATCAACGGATTATCTTAAGGCCAGACGTCTGTATTTTGCGGCATGCACAAGCTCGCCAGTGTTATTTATACCTGTACAGTTCTTTATATTTGGTAGCCACGACATTTGTTTGCGACCTACTCCCCTCTTGCCCTTAATCTTCCCTTGAATAATTACTTGAGATATTGCGTATTTTTTCCTCTCACCATATGGCCAAGATATCTAATTTTTCGTACCTTGATCAAGTTGAGTAATTTTCTCAGTATTTACCATAAGACTATATCGCTTCTGATCCATTTCTAAATATGAATCATCTCCAATATACATCATTTACTTTAATTTGACTTTCTTTCTAAATTTTGTATATTTCCAGAATCAAAACAATGTTTATTTTATAAAAACTTGGTTTAGCTAAGACTATATTTGCTTTATTGTTTGTTATAGCGTTTTTATTTATAATAATTCGTCTATAGAAATATAGATCCATTTGTCCAATATATGATAAGTCACAGTCTTCACAATTTAGTTTATAAACCACATATTATTAACTTTCTTACTAACAATAGGTTTGAACTTTGTAAAATATGGTTTTTGGTAATTTATGTTCAACTTTTGTGTTATATTTAAATACCATTTTTTTGTTTTTTAGTAGACTATATATCATACGTTCTAAACGTACTGTAGACAATAAATAACTGTTATTTACAAACAAAATCCATTTTTCGATAACGAATAATAAAAAAAATAAATAAAAGGTTCCATAGTGAACGGCAATTAATCATAAAGGACCATAAATTGAAAGGAAATATTAACTATTTATATTTCCCTCGTGTGCCAATGGTCACTGTTTAAAAACAAATTGCCCTATTGATTTTGTATAGAGAATAACAAACATACAAAGTTTCAATTCCAACTATAAATCCTAATAAATTCCCAATATAAATGTAGTATTTATGTTTTTGTAACTGATGTAAAAACGCAAAAAAAATTATAAATATATACAAAGCGTTTTTCGTATTTCAAATGTCAAATATTTTGTTATTGTAACTTACGTTAAACATTAAATCAAGTTGCCTTGAACTATCTGTTCCTGTGTTAGAAATGCACTGGTTGTTATTTCGGAAATGCCGAAAATAAACTCTATAATAATCAGCATTTAGTTTTTGATCGATAATTAAAAGTTGCACATCGATGATATTTAGTTAGAGAAATGTGGGAAATGTAGATAAATGTACTGGTGGTGCCGTGGACGTTTACCAGCGTATCATCGCTTAAAACATACGAAATAGGTTGACCTAATACATAATACATGACATGAAAGGGAAAGGTCAATTGAAAGATGGCAAGAAGAATGGAATAACACAGAAGATGTGGCACAGTGGACGAAAATGCTGATCTCGAACCTAAGAGATTGGGCGGACTGTGGCCACAGGCGACTGGATTATTTCCTGACGCAGGTGCTCACAGGACACCTCTCTAGGTTCGGAAAGGCTGAGAGAGATGAATGCCTATACTGTGGACAATCGGACACCGTGACACATACGATGTTAGAGTGCAACAGATGGATAATGGAAAGGAACAGAATGGAAAGAGGGACAGGTGTGAATTTTGTTATAGCGAGGGAAATGATTGAGAGAATGATTGAAAATAAAGCAGGTTCGACTAGAATACACAACTATAACCAAGAAAAAAGAAGAGGAAGAAAGACAGCTAGACTCACGGCAAAGGTAAGAGAAAAATATGCTGGAAGTTGAAGGTACAAAAGTGGGTCAGACTGTATGAGTTAGTCTGTATGAGTCAGACTGTGGGAAGGAGGAAATAAATGCCCGTCTGGGAGTGATACCGTACTAAGAGCAATGAGGGTCTTCCACGCGCTACCTGGAACGAAACAGAGAGCCTCCTTGCTGACAGTCTGTGGATAAATAAAGGTAGTGCTTTGGAAGTGATGAGCGCTTCTCTATAAAGACGAAAATAAAAACGTTGACATAATACATCGATATTTTATGTATAATAAGTACAACGTCCATAGTATGCATGCATTTTGACATAAACAAATCATTTAATGTTCTTCTTAGAGCCTTCTTTCAGTGCGTCACAGTTTTTCGATTTCTTTCTAACGCATTATGTTGGATGTATCGGAAATAGCGGTAGTTCCGTAATTAAACACAAAAATATTGCAGCGTTACATACATAAGCGGTCTATTCCTAAACTACGTTTGATTCATTGATAGTTAAGATGCGCGCTTTCTGAAGCCAATCAATTACGCGAATTACGAACATTTGACGTAAAACTTTATCCATGTTGGCCATCCTTTCGAAGTCTCAAAGAGTGAAGTAATCGTTATCATACAGGTCAGTATTTGGCATTATTTCACAGCGCTATGCATTATTTTGCGTTTTGGAATATTTATTTGTCCATTAAAATATTTTAGAAATGCCAAGATATACGGAAAAGGAACAAGTACTGATACTCGAATTACTTAACTAATTTCAATTAGAAAAGGAAGCTGGACAAACTTTATTACCAATTTCTGCTGTTCGTGAAGTAAGTTTAAAATTATGAAGCTTTAGGAATTTCTTTGCCAACTATAAGACGATTGGCAAATAAAGGTATCCAAAAAAGATTCTGATTATTCCATTATAATGAGCGAATCAGTAGCCATTAGTATTGAACCCAAATTTTTAATAAATAAATAAATCGAATTAAATATCAAATCTAATCGAATCAATTATCGAATTAAATCGAATCGAATAATCTAATCGATTATCTAATCAAATACAATCGTTTAACGAATCGATTATCGAATTGATTATCAAATAGAATTGATTATCGAATTGAATGGGTTATCAAACGGAATGGATTATCGAATCAAATCGAAGCGATTAGTGAATTGATTATGGAAACGAATCAAATATCCAATCTAATAGAATTGGTTATCTAATTTAATCGATTAACGGATCAAATCAAATAAATGGACCTTAATAAACAATACTGTTTACTATTTAATCCACCTGGCAATAAAAGTACTAGTTTAATGCTATAAGCTTTTCACCTGTGGCTAAGTACGATCCTGGCATTTGTCAGATTCGTCTATAATTACAAAAAGTAATACTCGAAACATCCAATACATTATATGACGTCATAATTAATGACGCACTGAAAGAAGGCGCTGAGGAGAACCATATCTATCTATTATACCAAAGACTTTCAATGCCAGACCTAGGCCCCACTTTGGCTTCTTCATTTTTCTGTATCTAAAGTCATGTATAAAATAGAATAGAATTTATATACAAAACAGATTTGTTTTTGACAAGTCAAAACGAATACGAACGAAGGACGAATAAGACAAAGGCAGAAAGGAAATATAACTGATTCTGACGGAAACATCATCTTGGACAAACAGAGTAAAATAAGAACGTGGAAAGAATATCTAGAAAAACTATTTGAAGACCAATGAGATAATATCTTTGAGCTAGAAGAAGAGGTAAATGATGGACTAAGAATATTACAGCAGGAAGTTTACTCTGGAATAACACAGTTAAAGCATGGCAAAGCGGCAGGCCTTGATAATATACAAGCAGAACTACTCAAACTAATGGACAACGAATCAATAGCAATAATCGCAAAGATATTCAACAACATATACAACTCTGGAAAAATTCCAACAGAATGTCTGAAATCTGAGTTTATTGCACTTCCAAAAAAACCAGAAGCCAAAAAATCCGAAGATTACCGTACTATAAGCCTCATGAGTCATCTTCTAAAATTGTTCCTAAAGATAATTTATAAGAGAATCTACAAGGTGTGTGAAAGTCAAATTTCCCCCAACCAGTTCGGGTTCACAAATGCTGTTGGTACTAGGGAGGCTTTGTTCTCAGTACAAGTCTTATTCCAGAGATGCAGAGACGTCAACTGCGACGTATACGCATGTCTGGTTGATTACGAGAAAGCGTTTGATCGAGTACAGTACGCCAAGATGATGCAAATACTAAAAGAAACAGGAATTAACAACCAAGATCTGAAAATAATAAGAAATCTTTACTGGAATAAGACAGCAAACCTCAGAGTTAAAGGTGAACACACTGACTATGTGAAAATCGTTCATGGAGTGAGGCAACGCTGTATTTTGTCTCCTCTAATCTGTACGTTTTCTCTGTCCTTTTTTATGGCGTTGAATCGTGGACCTTGAATGAAGATATGTGCAGAAAACTGAAAGCATTTGAGAGGTGGCTATATCGGAGAATGCTTAAGATCCCGTGGACTGTCAGGGTCACAAATAAGAAGGTCCTCAGAAGAACGAATAAGAACCGAGAGGTACTGACCACCATCAAATCTCGAAAGTTACAGTTCTTCGGACATATTATGCAAAATGAATCCAGATATGCTCTCCTTCAATCCATCCTGCAAGGAAAAATATTTGGAAAACGAGGTCCAGGAAGAAGAAAAACATCTTGGTTAAAGAACCTTAGAATCTGGTTTAATACAACACCTGTGCAGCTTTTCCGCGCTGCTTCAGATAAGATAAAGATTGCCATGATGATCGCCAACATTCGTAACGGATAGGCACATCACGAAGAAGAAAACGAATACTCAAAATTATTACGTATACACATTATACCATTTAAGTAACATTTTTGTCAATTTAAATATTAGAATAAACAATAGAATATTTAATTTTAACAATTTATCAAACGACAAACACTAAAAAAATCTAATATTGTCATAATAGACCGACAAATACCCTGACCAAACTAAGCACTGTTCTACAAAAGAAGATCTATCTTTTAAAAACCAAACAACATTCCTGGAGTGAGGAATCGATGACAAAAGCAGTATCTAGCGTAATATTGAATCAAATAGGGTACAAAAAAGCATCGCACGCCTTTGAAATGCTACAAATCACGCTTGAAAGGTATGTTGCGAAATACAAGGCAAGCCTACATCATTCTACTTCAATAGAAAAAAGTTGGGTCGTTGCAGAACTGTTTTCACATCCGAACAGAAGAGTGAATTGAAGGTTTGTATTAAACTTATGGAGGGGCGATTTTACGGACTAAACCCTTGTGAGCTGAGAATGCTAGCTTTTCACTTAGCAGAAAAAAAATCGTATTGTACACAAATTTAATGTAACCAATGGCATGGCTAGTGTTGATTGGCTGCCAGGCTTTTTACAAAGACATAAAAATATAAGCCTTAGGAAACCTCAAGCCACATCATCTGCATGAGCGCGGGGATTTAATAAAGTTGCTGTTAAGAAAATCTGCTTGAACTAGCTATTGACAAATTTGAAAATATAAAATTAAACCTCAGCATATCTATGTCGACGAAAGAGGTGTGTCGACGGTTCCAAAAAGCCACTTTCAAATATTAGTTGGAACTGAAAAAATGCAATAGGAGTTTTTACTTTCGCAGACCAAGGGAAAATTATTTTAGTGTTGTGAAAGACTACATGCTCCCTTTGTTTATTTTTCCACGTAAGCGTATAAAAGCTGAATTAATGAACGGAGTATCAACTGAATCTTGGGGTGAATGCCATGAATCAGGGTGGATTCAAAGAGATTTATTTCTGTTGTGGCTGAAATGTTTTAAGGAATGGTCTAATAGCCAAAAGGTCAGAAAGTGTTTTTGTTGTTAGACTGGCATGCTTTTCACGTAAATAACACGGCAGTGATTGATTTCGTCCATGAAAATGATACTGTACTACTATGCTTCCCCCCACAATACATTCATTGTCTTTAGCCTTTGGACGTGGGTTTCATGAAACCTCTAACCATATATTATAGTAAAGAAGTAAAGAAATGGCAGCGGTGCCATTCTAGTGACTCAATTCCAAATTGCAGGTTTATTTGTTCAGGCCTTTATAAGCGAAGCTAGCATGGCAACTGTCATAAATTAGTTTAGAGCTATTGGAATGTGGCCGATGGATTGACACATTTTTACATACGCTGATTTTGTTCCAGCTAAAAGAACTGATTTATGAGCCGGATTTGTCAGTATATGCGCAGCCCTCTAAACCATAACCGAAAGAAACTCCTCAGCCTCAAACCAATGCAAGAAGTTCATCAAAAACGAAACGAACGAAACATCCAATTTGATTTTATTTCTTTACAGTTGTAGTTTTTATCTGTTGTCCCTGTATGTTGTGACAAACGGTATTTATTACCTTCCCGACTTAGTTTTTATAAAAAATAAGGTGGCGAGAGCTTACAGAAAACCTTATAAGTTTAAAGCTATTATGCCGATATGGAATTAAATCAAAACCATTCATATGCAACACTAAAGGAAAATGTTATCTATTTAAAAAGTATATTCTAATAAAAATCTTATTTTTTAATTAGCAAGTTTATTCTTTATTTAGTTTTTATACTATAGCAAAAATTTTGTACACATTGAACAAGAACATTTTGTACATTTTGTATTCGTAATGAGTATTTATATGGAGGAACTGAGTTGCCTAATGAGTAAGATACAAAAAACAAGTGCACAATACGGACTCAGACTAAATATCATAAAAACCAAATTGATGTTAGTAAGCAAAACCCAACAACCACCACAGCAACTGATATTAGACAATGAAAGAATTAAACACGTGGATTCGTATATCTACTTGGGAACAACAGTTAACTCAAATTGGGATGAAGTGAAGGAAATACGTATAAGAGTAGAAAAGACAAGAGCATCGTTCACTAGCATGAAGCAAATTTTCACCTCTAAAAGACTTACCCTATCTCCCAAAATTCGACTTCTGAAATGTTATGTATTCCCGGTTTTGTTATATGAAATAGAGGCGTGGACAATGACCGCAACATTGATGAAAAAAGTAGAGGCCTTCGAAATGTGGGCTTACCGACGTATATTACGTATATCCTGGACTGAGCACGTGACCAACGAAGAGGTACTACGCCGGATAGGTAAAGAGAGAGAGGTAGGAATAAGTATAAAGAAAAGAAAGTTGGAATACTTGGGTCACGTTATGAGACATAATAAATATAGAGTACTACAGCTGATCGTTCAAGGGAAAATAGACAGCAGAAGGGCTCCAGGGAGGAGAAGACACTCGTGGCTCCAAAACTTGCGGCAATGGTTCGGATTGTCATCTGCTGAACTATTTAGATCTGCCGTAAACAAAGTCAGAATAGCCATGTTGATTGCCAACGTTCGGAACGGACAAGGTACATGAAGAAGAAGAAATGAGTATTTCACTTTTGAAATCTTAATACTAGAAGTTTTAAATTATTGAAAGCAAGATGAACATAAAATCATTCAATGAAATAGATCTGCGACACAAAGAACTATTTCAAGATCATACGAAAACTGAAACAAATCGAGAAATTTTCTTTAATGAAATTTCGACAAAAAAAAAACGAAATACCAAAGTGTCGGAGGAAGTATATAAAATACTATCACCAATTTGGGTAATACTTAACATTGTAAAAGGAAGAAAATTACCTCGCAAAATAAAAATGATAAAAATGGTTATCATAAATTAAAAGTGGAGATGGAAAAATTGACGAATTGGACATTGGACACTGTACGTTGGACGGAATCCCAGATGGACCCACGAAGGGAAGCTGCATAGACACAGTGATATTATGGTATGTAAGTAAGAATCTAATTTATTTTTAAGAAAACTTCCTTTCCAATTGTTTTTATTATTAAATATTTTATTATTTTTTGAATATCTTCACTATTATCAAAGTTTATTATATATTATTATCGATTTTTATGGAAAATTATTTTTATATGGACCTGAATTTTAGTATTTCTTGGAGGAATGAGATCTAAATAATTTTTTTTAATATAATGATAAGTGATGAAATTAGGAGCATTGAGATAAATATTGCAATAAACAAATGCCAGACACTGAAAAAAAATATAAATTAGAAAAAAAAATATAATTGAAAACTGAATTATAAGACAAACTTGGACAAAAAAACGTAGTCAGAAACGATGGTACGCACAGATGAGCATACCTTGGCAGTCGCATAACAATTTTTTGAAAACAATCACCTTTTCGACCAATGGACATCGTTAAAGCGTTTTCTAGGAACTTTAAAGAAATAAAATCAAAGTTTTGGAAATTTTTTTTTACAACTTTCCCAGCTGATTTATGCTTACCACTGTACATACCAGTAGAATCATTAAAATGTGCCAAGATTGACACAATTTGTAAAGTAGATACAAGTTCCAATATTTTTAAAGAAATTATAAGTAAAACCCTGTACGAAATAGATTAAAAAACTTGTTCCTAAACCTCCTCTTAAAATCATCTTGACTTTTAAAAAGAAAAATGCAAATTACAAAGGCCGTAAAACCGACCTTCTCGTTTGTGACTTAAAAATCAAAAGGACGTTGAAAAGTCTCGTGTAAGAGATTTAATGACAAAAGTTTAGCTACAACACGGAAACTGCTAAGCATAACGTTAACATAAAAGTAGGGCAATAATATTTTGTGTCAGATTAAGAAGATATAAATTCTCTCAATTGTTGTATAAATTTAGAGTATTTGTGGATCAGGCATTGTTTATTAGTTTCTGTTGTTGTATGTACTTATATGTATAAGGTGGGGAAGTATTTAAGCACTATAAAAACTAAGTATATAAAAATACTTTAATGCGTTTTTAATAGATTTCTTATTGTTTTAATACTATGGATAAAGTGTAAAATATATTTAAATACTTAAAATACTTAATAAAATATAAATTAAAATGCCAAAGAAGAAAAACATATACTAAAGGATTAAAATGGACGAAAAGGACAATTAGAAAATATATGTACTTAGACGGTTGCGTTTGGATTTAATTTGAGTCTCTTACCATTCTCTAACACGTGTTTCTGGGTCTACCCGTCATCAGAGAGACTTGTAGGAAGACTCAAACCAAATCAAAACGCACCGACTAGTATGGCAATTATAGGAAAAATAAATACCAGACTATGCTACTACCGACCTCTAGCGGGGGAAGATGAAGTGAAATGTCGATAGCAATTAAAGGTAAACTGTATACCCAAGCTTAATCAAGCCATTCAGAGCGATGCTGGGAATATTTATATTCCACTATGCATCAACAATTTACCCATATAAATGACTATCATTTTGTACTCATTTCGTCGAGTAAGAACGAATTGGAAAATGATTTACATGAAAGGTAAACTTCTTTCTTCAAAACGAATAGAACAGAAACTAATACCGCCCACGTAGAAGTCACCAACGAACAAAAATGGATGCACAATATTAGAATGAACTAGCAAAGAACTTAGAGAAACCAACTTTATGTGGAATTGACCATATAATAACGAAATAACTTATGAACGACCTCATTATTATCATCATCATGGCTCTAAAGCTTTTGGAGAGCTTTGGTCCTTTCATTCATCCCTATCAAATGTCTTTCTTCTACATTCCTCTTGTTTTGATATCCTTTTTCTGTCAGAAAATGACGTTTTTTAAACGTCATTTTATGATATTTTATATGTAATTATAAAATATCATAAGACGTTTAACAAACGGATCAAATTAACTAAAAATGTAGAGGTGAAGTCGTATAAAACATTTTGAATTTACAATTAAAAAAATTAAGGTCATTGATTGAGATAAAATATATCATATCTCTTAAGTTGTACCAACAAGTACACTTTCACAAAATTTTATTGCAATCGGTTTAGTGGTTTTTAATATTAGCTTGGACAAACATCGTGACATGAGATTTTTATATATAAAGATGGTCAGAATTTTGCGTAATTGACAAAAACTGGACTAACAATAACATATTTTTACCATAAATAAACTATTGCAATATATCACCGTTTATATTTTTGTATATAAAAAGATTTTCTGGCACTCTTAGTCTGGTAGGATCTTAGATTTGTTTGAGATCAACTACAGATCCTTTGGGAGCCTCCAAAAGTTATCATTTGCTCTCTTAAGATCAGTAAATACAGTATATACGTTTTCCTTATTTATTCTGTTTTTGTTATTAAAAATATTTAACTAAAAATGACGATATAATGTTAATTTAAAAGAATATCTTTTATTTTTGTATGTTGTATAGTGGTACAACG
Source organism: Diabrotica undecimpunctata (assembly GCF_040954645.1). NCBI lineage: Eukaryota > Metazoa > Arthropoda > Insecta > Coleoptera > Chrysomelidae > Diabrotica > Diabrotica undecimpunctata. The sequence goes on from NC_092811.1 coordinate 134,384,344, forward strand.
TTAACTTAAAGATTTAATAAATGTTTTTAGTATAATAGAATAATATATACATATTTTTGTTGTAGTTTTGACATTTTTGTATTATATTAATCAAATTTACATATGAAGAAAAAATTGTGTAGATGCAGCAACAATATATTATATCTGAAGGTTAATTAAAATGAAAAACTGTTTTTCTTAAACACAGAATAAAATATTTTTATGTGTCTAAGTACCAAATGCAATGTTTAGATTTCATCCTATTGTTAAACATGAATAAATACCTTGACAATAGAAGATCTAACCTCTAAGCATCGGATGAATAATTTTGAATAACTTGTCTACGCAAACGGAAAGCCATTTTTAGATCGAAATGTACTCCCACCGGAAAATTTGCGTTTTATTGTAAAATTCGTATGATCACAACATTTAATATCGATTGCACAACAGCCCCTTCGACTGCCATACAACAACTGATAGGCGTCGTATGATCGCGACGAGGATAGTCTTTTACTTGGGACGCTGGCGCATTGGCGCTGGTCCTTGTTTTAGAGAAAGCTGGGAAATGGGAAATGAAAAACGTGCCCTTTCTTGGATTAACGACTTTTTAGAATCCCGTGAAGCATATATTGTACTCACTCTAATCATACTCCAAAAGAGCGTTTTTATATGTCGTCGATAATGAACTGAAAATTTGATCGTCGGAGTAAAAATAACAAAAAATATTTGTAACAGAAACCAGAATTAATGTGGCACAATATAAAAAAATTGAGTTAAATTCAAAGGAGAAAATACATTAACTATCAACATATAACCAAGTGTAGGACAAAGTCTACGACACTTTTTAAGGTAGTACTTTGATGAAGTACTAGAACTGCCAAGTTAATTACAGAGAGCTTCACACAAATTATAGGATACGCGGACGATCTAGTATTAGTAACAAACAAAAAAATCAAAATTAAGATATATAAATGATCAACTAGATCTGTTATTATTTTTTTTTAACAGTGACGTAGCCAGGATTTTATTTTGGAGGGTATCCACTCGTTTTTTCATCAATCCTTTCTACAAAACGTTTGGAAATTCAATTCAACAATGAATTATTTATTTTTTTTTAATAATTATTTTAATACATTTTTTTGTAAAACGACGCATTAATTTGAACTCATCGGCGTCGAACACTCGACAATTTAAAGTTGCAAAGAGAGAGAGGCGGAAAGATTGTAGTAAGTACAGTTCAAACTTGTATCAATGCGCCTTTGTTTTTGTTATGATTAATTTGACTACACACTTCTCACGAATTGGTTTGTTTAGTTATTAGTTACTGTTACTCTTTGGTTGGTATACAGATTAAAATTTTGTTAGTCATGGGCCCTAGAAAGTATAAATGTTTGACGATTACTGAAAAAAAGAAGTTAATCCAAAAAGTAGAGGAAGGTGAGAAGAAAAGTAATGTTGCAAAATAATTTAAGATTTCTCTGAGTACTCTTTCAACCATAATAAAGCACAAGGAGAAAATTAATACTGCTCAAACTTCGGGAGTACGGAAAAGAATTACTCAAGGTAAATTTCCTCAAGTTAAAACTCAAGCATCAAAAACTTTGCGGCAAGTGAAGGGTGGCTTACAAATTTCAAAAAGGGAAATGGGGTTGTGTTTAAAAAACTTTGTGGGGAAAGTGGAAGTAATAATGATGCAGTTTGCTTAGATTGGCACGGTAAATTAAAGACCTTGATTGAAAACTATTATGTCCGAGAAATTTTTAATACTGATAAAACTGGCATATTTTTCAAATGTTTACCGGACAAGACGATTACTTTTAAAGAAGAAAAATATCATGATGAAAACAAAGTAAAGAGAGGTTGACAGTTTTCTATCTATACAAGGATTTTTACAGCTGTCGCCGCCTTCCTTCTTTCAGCCAACGTCTCCAGTCCTTTCTGTTCTGCCATTCTCCATCTCTAAGGTCTCGTCTTTCCATGGCCTCGTCCACTTTATCCCTCCATGATCTTCGGGGTCTACCTCTTTTCCTCCTTCCTATTGGGCTCCAATCCGAAATCTGTGCTATCCACCTTGTATGATCTGTTCTTCTCACATGTCCATACCAAATTAAACGTTTTTCTTCGATGTAGCTGAGTATGTCTTGTTCTACTGCCATTCTTCGTTTTATCTCCTCATTTCTGATGCGATCCATTTTGGTCACTCTGCAGCTTCTTCTCATGTATTCCATTTCAGTTGCTGTGATTTTGGACCTGTTTCGTTTATTTATTACCCAACTCTGCTCTATAGCTCTCTGCTCCATAAGTCATTATACTGCGTACCAAGGTGTTATAAATTCTCTTCTTTGTATTTCTGGTAATCTGTCTATCCCACAGTACCCCGTTCATTTGTTTAATACATGTTCTTGTCTGTGCTAATCTGCTGGTTATCTCTTGCTCGGTGGTTCCATTTTTTGAGAGTATGAATCCTAAATATTTGAATTTGTCAGTGCTGTTAATTTCCCTATTATCGTCCATTTCCAAGTTTCTCACTGGTTCTTGCTTTGTTGTTAAATATTCGGTCTTTTCTAGATTTATTTCCAGTCCATTTTTTGTGTATTCCTTTTCTAATTTTCGGAGCATATAGCACAGATCTTCTTCATCTTGAGCCGTTACCACTTGGTCATCTGCAAAGCAGAGCTTGTACACTAGTAATTTTCAGATTATTCAGTTCGCACAGGTCAATTAGTCTTTCTCCATTATCGTTTGTCACATCTTCTCCAAAACGGCCTATCGTGCTATCATTTTGTCGTTTCCCTGTTCTCTCATTTAGGTCCCCATTTTTTTTTTTTAAATTTGTTTAATTTACTAATGTTTGTAATTTGAGAACGATTTCCGAAGTGGTAATTGAAACGTCAATAAACGTACTTTAACCTTTAATTGTGACTTATTCCCATTTAAATAGTAATTGCAGTAAATATGGACGGATCGGAAAAACTTAAAGCCTTAGTGATAGGAAAAGCAATGAAACCGCGGCGTTTCAAAGGTGTGAAATCGTTTCCTACGGATTATGGTGCTAACAAAAAAGCTTGGATGACGACAGATTTTTTTACCAATTGGTTTTAATAGTTAATGGGGACATAAAACGGCAAAAGCGGAAAATTTTACTATTTTTAGACGATTGCTCTGTTTATAACTCTATTTCTTTCCGCCAAATGCAACTTCCAAATTGCAACCATTAGACCAAGGGATCATCCATAATTTTAATCCATAATTTTAAATCCATAATTTTTTTATCGCAAAGAAATTGTTAAGCTCATTTTAGAATCTCTCGACAAGCAGCTTGTTAGAATATCCAACATAAAAAGTGGATGTTGTCCTATAGTTGTTCTATATGAAGTGACATTGTTGACAGTTCAATGTGTAATGTCAAAAATAGGCCAAAAACTACTGTCAGGCAAGTTTTGTATTGTTCTGTATGTAAGAAGGAATAAAGTATAATTGTTAATGGCCAGACGTTTATTGGTACATATTTAGTAAAGTACATATTTCGTTGTCTCTTGATGTCTTCAAACTAGAAGGAGGACTTCTTCTTCTTGATGTGCCTATCCGTTACGAATATTGCCGATCATCATGGCAATATTTATCTTATCTGTAGCAGCGCGGAAAAGCTGCACAGATGTTGTATTGAACCAGATTCTGAGGTTCTTTAACCAAGATGTTCTTCTTCCTGGACCTCGTTTTCCAAATATTTTTCCTTGCAGGATGGCTTGAGGGAGAGCATATCTCGATTAATTTCGCATAATATGTCCGAAGAACTGTAACTTTCGAGATTTGATGGTGGCCAGTACCTCTCGGTTCTTATTCATTCTTCTGAGGACCTCCTCATTTGTGACTCGGTCATTCCACGGGATCTTAAGCATTCTCCGATATAGCCACATCTCAAATGCTTCGCCTAACTTAAATTATAACAACTGCAAGGTTCTGACAGCTATTTTACTGATTGACAAGACATGGAGAGGTGTAACACCCCTTCGTTACCTTGCAAATACCAATTAGTTTTAAAGAGTAAAACATCATTGCACTGTAAAATAAATTTAATGATTTGTTACAATTAAAATTGAAATAAAATTATTTATTTAATGTATTTATTGCTAACCCATAAAAATCATAACAATATAAATCATCTTATTTTTCTTGGTTCTAGTTTTTAATTTAAGGTTAAAATATAAATAAAGCAAAGTTCAAATATTTTGCATCATAACTAACATTATTCATGAGATTTTGGTGCAAAACTCACAGTTAACCCGCACAACACGCAAGCTAGAAGAAATGTATACCACCTTGTCACACGCCTCAAAAAATATGGGCCTGCAAGTAAATGAAAATAAAACTAAGATAATGGCATCAAAACCCAACAATAGAGCCAGAAACATCGGCCACCAATTCACGGTTGATAATTCTACCTTTGAAGTGGTGGACTAATTCACATACTTAGGCTCCCTGATCACCAAGGAGAACGTCATGACGGAAGAAATCAAGCGAAGAATAATTCTAGCAAACAAATGCTATTTTGGACTGAGTAGACATATGAGAAGCAGAAACTTAAGCCAAAAAACAAAAATAACCATATACAAAACCCTTATACAACCAGTGTTGTCATATGGGTCGGAGGCATGGACCATTTCCAAGGCAGATGAAAATCTCCTGCTTATATTTGAACGAAGGATCCTGAGAAGAATATTTGGTGGCATCTGTGAAAATGGTGTTTGGAGAAGGAGGTACAACTACGAGATATATCACAGATATAAAGATATATTTGGTGGTAAAGACGTAGCATCCTTTATAAAAATAGGAAGACTAAGATGGGCAGGACATCTGGCAAGATCACAGCAGAACAACCCTCCTAGAAGAATCCTTATGTCACAACCTGTGGGAAGTAGAAAAAGGGGTAGACCAAAACTCAGATGGAGGGATGGTGTAGATGAGGATGGTAGACAAATAGGCGCAGCAAACTGGCAACAGTTGGCAATGGATAGAACTGACTGGCGTAATAGACTTGGGAAGGTCGAGGCTCTTTTATAGAGCTGTAGCACCAATGATGATGATGACTCACAGTTAACCATATTTTGGTACAAAACTCACATTATCTGAATTTTAAATTAAATTTACAAAACAATCTGTATTAAATACACTCATAAAGTTTAGGCAAACAGTTTCTATTACAATAAAGTTGTTACTTTCAACAGTAAACAGTTTTCCTTATTTTTCCGAAACTTGAGAAACGTAGAGAATGTGAATTTTCCATCTATACAATTCATATGCGGTAGAGATGGAAAATCCCCTTAAACCAGTCTTCTTCTAGAGAACTGAGTCTCCACCCAGTTCTCAAGAAGTGACTTTAAAATTTTCTATTTCGTTCTCTATAAACAAATCTAATAAGTGACCTGCCTAATTCACTTTCTAAAAATTCTCCAGTGTTTGGAACCCGATACAAGATCATTAATCCCTTACATTTTGTTTATCAAGAAACCGTTAAGAAAAGATAAACGTTTTTTTCCGATAATATTTTCTTACAATTAAACTTTCTATAACTTATTTCATATAAAATCAAACTTACATGGATAGCCACTCCTAATGCATCAGCTTCTTGATGATATGCGGTGATTCTACTGCAATTTCCGATTTTTTTTATAGTAGGTAATATAGAAATAGGTCGTTGTGTTTTGTACAAATATTTTCACAATTAAGTCTTCTCGTGAAAGTTTCACGGTAGTATATATTAGAATATCTTAATCTATCTAGACAGCTCTTTAATATTTACCGACAATGTCATATATCAACGAAAATTACTAAACATATTAGGATAAATACAGCAGTTAACCAAATTTAATCGAAATTTTGCTATTTATATGCATAATGACTACCTCACATTTAAAGATCTACTAACTGTATTCATTACTACAATTATTGTGCATTATTCGGTAGGAATACATAAAAGTTTCAATATAAGGATTGAAATTTAATGAAATAGATAACAATTTATTGTTTCTGACATTGGAACTTATATTTAGCTTAGTGAACAAAACGGTTGCTACGTGGTTTCGTTTATATTTGCAATGACAATCTTCTAAGAAAAAATATCGACTTTCTGTATATATATATATATATATATATATATATATATATATATATATATATATATATATATATATATATATATATATATATATATACGTATAAATTTTCTTCTGTCGCCGTTTCTCTTTTTTTTTGACTGATTTTTGAATAAAAATAAGAATAATAATTCTCTCGGGACTGCGGCTAATCCAGATATCTGACATTTTTTTAGTTATTATAGTCCTTTATAAAGAAATTCGGTGTATATATGTATATTAAATCTAGAGCTAAGATTAATAATATTATTCTAAGAATTAATATTAAACTTAACAGTCTTCCGGGTTGAACCATATCGATTATCACCGCGCCCAGCTTTGACATCCTGTTTGATGTCTTCTTCTCTTCTTCAGATGTTCCGATGTCTAGGTCTCCCGAGTCGCCAGACACTACTACACTGTTGACTAACCAATGCATTACTGATATTGGGAACAGAGGACGGTTAATTTATACCGTCGATAGTGACGTGGTTTGGGTGCAGGTTAGCGTAGGAGTTTGCGTGTGGGTTGGCGTGAACATTTCTGACAGTAATATATATATATATATATATATATATATATATATATATATATATATATATATATATATATATATATATATATATATATATAATATATATATATATATATATATACATATATATACATATATATATATATATATATATATATATACATATATATATATATATATATATATATATATATATATATATATATATATATATATATATATATATATATATATATATATATATTATATATATATATGTATACCGGTATTTAGGCGCCGCGCCCTTCCGGTAGGGATCTATGGAGGAGTATCACCGAGACGCAAGCCCTTATCTCTTGCCGTACTGCTCCACCATAGGCCGATCATACACCAGCATATTCTAGTCTAAGCCGCAGATTTGTTTTAGAATTTTAAACTGCTGCGTTAGCCTTTTTTTTATTTTTCTGTACACACCGAGCTGGGGCTTGAACCCACATCCACTGAACCATTCGACAGTGAAGCGAATGAGAATCGGCCGCCTGGTCCGCTTGGCTATCTGACAGTAATATATGTTGCAAATTGTGGATGATTTCGACGTTTACAATTATTCCTTCATGTTTTCCAGAAAGTGCATTTTAGACTTTCTGGTGATGTAGATATCTTAAAAACGATCAAAATAAATCACTTAAAATGGGCGGGCTACGTTATGCGGATGGATGAAAGTGATTCTTCTAAAATAACCATGCTAAATAGGCTGGTCGGTAGAAGAAGAGGGGGCGACCTAAACTTAGTAATCTGGACGATGTGCAGAACGATTTAAAGGAGATTGGAATAAGAGGATGGAGAAGACAGACACTTGACAGGGAAGGATGGAAGAATGTTTTGAGGCAGACCAGGGCTCACGAAAGGCTGTAGCGCTAATTGATGATGATGATTCCCCAATGACTCAACTCTGATAACAGAGAATGATTTACAACAAACAGTTTAATACCAAAACCAAAGAATTTAACAAGCAAAATCTTAGTAATATCAAAGGATCCAGAAACGTGCAAACTTAAGATTGAAAAGCAAACGATAGAACAAGAAATGGCATTTAGATATCTGAAAATAAACTTATCGAGCAACAATAACATTAAACAGGAAGTAAAGAAACAAGTGACAAAAGCAAACAGACCAGCTGAATGACTTAACGACATAATATGTAGAAACATACGCTTGAAAACAAAAAAAGAGCATGGAGCAGCCATATCAGTTGAATGGCAGAACAGGATAATTAGAATAGTCCGGAATAAGTCGTCAATTGGAGGAAAAAGCACATCGTCATCCACGGAAGAGATGGAATAATAATTTTCCACTAGGGAAGAAGGGGGCGTCGAAGGGAAACGGGCAATTATTTGCCTATAAAAAAGTAGATGAAGAAGAAAAAAAATTATACATTTGCATAAAACCATTATTTATGCCCTTATATATATGTATATATAACCATTAATAATATTAATTACTTAGTGAAAACCGACTAAAAAAGGAACAATTACAAATAAAAACGGATTATTTGCGATCGAAATTTGTTTATATCTTTCTCCAACACGATATGATATTATCATCAAACAAAAGATACATTTTCAGTTAACCATTTTTATTTACTTACCTTGAAAAGGTTTGTCTTTTTTTTGTCGAACGTTTCCATCAGAAAAACGATGTTTACTTTTTTGTATTGGAATATATTTTATGCAAATATTTGATGTAGACACCTGAAATTACTTACAGTCCATCCAAGGGTTGTTTTAAATATCGGCAAATATATTATAAGTATCGATTGTTTGCATTAAAATTATATGTTTATAACCGATCATTATTGGAATAGTTTCCCTGATGTTTACTTCAAAAAAAAGTTGTTAATAACATATTTTAGTGAAACAAATATACATAGAATTGAAGAAATAAAAAATTGGACAAAATTTTGTTTTGTACGTTAAATAAAATATACAGGGTATTTCAAAAAAGGTAACACTGTCTCTAAGATAGGTAAAAAACTGAAAAATGATTGAAGTTTGCTTAGTAAAACTTTTTGTAACGCCATCCGTTTTTAAGATAAAGGGTGTCGAAGAAAAAAAATGTATACATTTTTTACGATTTTGTCGAAACTACTGGCAACATCGTACGATGGTAACAAACGTTCTAAATGGACATGGTACGTAAAGAAAAAGAAGACAGAAGAATTTTTTTAGCTTATTTGCTATAATTTTTTTTATTTTAAATTTATACCTGTGTAGTTATTTGGATCGTCTTTTTTATCTTTTTTAAAAAGACCAATTCTAGTACACGTTCTCAATTCATCTCCGGTATTTTTGAAGGCATTAATATTTTATCAAACTTGGCTAGTTGTTGTATAAGCTGTGTTTCGTCATACTTTATAAGCTCCTTTGCTATTCCATCTTTTCCGACCGCCTTTCTTTTTTTAAACTTTGTTATGCCAAGAGTATGTTCAGTTACGTCTTTGTTCAGTTTCCGTTGTTCGTTTTATTTGCCTGAGATATGTTGTACATTCTTCTCCTTTCAATTCTGCCAGAGGTCATCACTAAGATACGATGACCCTGCATATAGATTTTCTAAAGCCTACTTAAGACTGTAATTTATTGGTGATGACTGGAAAATTTTCTACGTTGTATTTAGAGGGATATCATCATGAGATTTTTGGAAGTCTATGAATATTAGATGAATTTCTCTATATTTGGTTGTTTTCTGCAGGATCTGGCTCCATATTATTAGCAAACCTCACAAAAAGCATTGTTAGAAAGTTGGCAGAAGCAAAGAAACACTAAGGTCTAATGAATTCATTCAGAGTTACATATGAATTTAGCAAATTTATTTATATTTATGCAAATATGTAAAATCTATGATAAGACTATGTTATGTCAAATAGAGAGTTACACCCCTCTCAAATCTTGGACGTAAGAGCACTAGTATCAACAGAAATAGGGAGCGATCATAAATTGGTATTGTGCAAAATCTGAATGAAAACACCTATATGTGATAACAAAACACCAGAATACACCACAAAGATAAAAGTCAAAAGCTTACAGGATGATTGCACAAGATACCTATTCCAAAAGATAATAACCAAAAAAAGCAGAAATACATGTATCAGAGAAATAGATGGAGGCGAAGAAAGCTGGGCAAAAATTATGTCTAATATCTTAGCCTCGGTCAAGGAAGTTCTTAGTGAAAGAAATATAAATAAAAATAAATCGTTCCCAAGGCGAAGAACCCCATGGTTTTATATAGAAGTGAGGGAAAAATGTAGAGAAAAGAAAAAAGCTGACCTGAAATATATGTCAATCAAAACGCAAGAGGCATACCATAGAGATAAAATAACGGAGGTAAAGGAACTAATAGAATCAAAACACGGAAAAGGATTGACTACCTGAAAAAGCTCTATGTAGAGGAAGAAAAAATGACGCTAGACCAGAAAAACCCTAGAAATTACTGTAAATGAAGAACAATTTAAATGTACAGGAAGTTTGGAAAATATTTGAAAAGTTAAAGAACAGATAAGAAGCAGGTAAAGACGGGATACCAAACGAATTACTGAAATATTGTAGAGCAGCAATGACAGAACAATTAACAATATTAATTAATAAAATTATAATACGCAATAAAATACCGAAAGAATGGAGAATGAGCGAAGTAATTCTACTATTCAAAAATGCTATAAGAGATATAAAGGATAAAAATAGGCAGATAACTACAGAGGTATTAACTTGTTAAATACTATCTTAAAACTTACGATTAAAATTTTACAAGTGCTAATAAATCAGAGTTAAGTTTAGAAGGGTTTTCTTAGTGGAAGATCGTGTACAGATGCAATATTTGTTAAAAAAGACAAGGAGATTCATTAAGCCCCATGCTCTTCAATATAATTATGGATGAAATCATCAAAAGCGTTAACAAAGGAAGAGGATACATAATGGGAAACAAAGAAATAAAAATACTCTGTTACGCAGACAACGTAATATAGTCTGCAAAGACTAGTCCACAGATTTAACATAAGAGCAAAAGAATTTAATATGACCATTTCATCTGAGAAAACTAAAACAATAGTAGTCAGCAAAGAACCAACCAGATGTAAAATAGAAATTGATGGCATCAGTGTTGAACAAACAATGGAAATAAAATACCTGGGAGTTACACTGTCCAGCCATGCAGACCTGAACAAAGAAGTGAGAGATCAAGTACAAAAAGCAAATAGACTGGCAGGATGCCTTAATAACACTATATGGTGAAATAGACACATTAACACTGAGATAAAGTCAAGAATTTACAAAGCCAGTGTAAGACCAATAATGACGTATGCCTTAGAAACAAGACCCGACACAGCCACAACGTAAAGGCTACTGGAAACGGCAGGGATGAGAGTACTTAGAAGAATTACAGGAAATACGCAAGAGCTCGAAAGAAAAGTGAAGATATTAGAAGAAAATGTAATGTAAACTGTATAAATGAACGGGAAAAATGAAAAAAGAATTAAATAACCACATAAGCAGAATAGAGGAGACCAGTATCGTCAAAATAGCAAGAAGTAAGTCACCAATCGGCAGAAGAAGTATTGGACGACCGCGCGAAAGATGGAGTGACAACCTTCCATAGAGGTAATGAACAAGCATAATTGCTTATAAAGAGAAAAAGAAGAAGAAGAAGAAGTATAATGTGTGTTGCTGTGTGACCCCTGATTGCAGTCTTGTGTCCTAGCTCTTTAGAATTCTCTTTTACCGCCGAAACTTCGACTCTGCATTAGATTATCAATATTGTTGAACTGTTTTATAAGCGATATCAAATGTAAACGATAATTATTAATGTAATTAGAATTTGCAATATTTGTCATTTACTCAGTTTTTTTTATTTAAAGTTAGTTAAACCACGTTTGCTTTACTTAATCTTTGAAGTCACAGAAAAACTTAACAGTATTGTTAAATTGAATATCTTATAAACCGAATAATTCTGTTAAATAAACTGTATAATGTATATCGCGTATTTTGATATTTGTGAATGATTTTGAATATTTTAATTTTCCCTGAAATCTAAACAGCTTAACAAAATGGTTGACAACGTCGCTTCAGTTAGCAAATATTATCGTGAAACCTGTGATTCTTTAGTTGAAGTACGTATATTTTTTATGGAAAAAAACTTGTTTTAATTATGACTATATTTTTGATAAGTTTCTTTAGCTTCCTAACTTTCCGGTGCCTGAGAAAAACTACAAAAAAATGTGCGATTTTAACTAATTATCTTAATAGTTACAAGCTCTCTGTCAACACATATAAACACGCTATTCGTCTACCTATCATAATTTACGCATCTACCTATCAGGAAATTTAAAAATTCACAATGGGGCTAATTTGATCAGGTCTGTGGGGCAAAATTGATTTCCACCAGGGACGAATTTGATAAAAAATTTTTTCTGAAGAAATCTTAAATTTGTGATTTCTTTTCAGAAAAAATCGTTCGAAATTATATAAAAAAACTTGCTGCTCGTTTATATAATGACTATGATGAAGTAAGGATGGAACATGCCCTCCAGAAAGTTTTTGAGGAAGGCTGGTTCTTACGTCATGCTGCCTAAGAATATAAAATTCCCTATGAAACCCTTTATAACCGCTATAAGGGCCGACATGAAAGAAAAAATGGTGAGCAGACTGTATTTTCCGCGAACGAAGAAAAAAACATTATACAGCGTGTTGCATAGTGCGGTGAGTGGGGATTTCTCCTGGACTTGCGAGATATAAAATATTTAGCCAAAAGTGTTTTGGATGCCCAGGGTCGATAAGTGCCTCTTTTCAAAAACAAGTTATCTGGAACTGACTGGGTATATTCATTACTGGGACGACAAAATTACCCAAAAATTGGCGACCAATATTAAAAGACCTAGAGCGAATATTTCAAAAAAAACTTTAGTTGCCTACTTCCAGAATACACCTAATAATATATTCAATTACAACGAGACCAATGTACAAGATAACCTCCGAAAAAAAATGATATTTCAACGCCGCACCAAATATCCCGAACGGGTTTTTAATTTTACTAAAGCAGCAACGACTCTAATGATGTGTGCTTTGGCTTCATGATTGCTATTACCACCATACATAATTTATAAAGCAGAAAAAATGTGGTTACAATGGACCGAAAATGGTCCAAAAAGATCACCTTTCTGTACTGACAGATGCTGCTCTGTAGGTTCATGATATAATGGCGCACATGATGCCAAGGGTGCCATTATGGATGGATAGATTCACAGACATTTACGGGTTGGTTTACTTTGATCTTTTTACCACATGCATAACGTCTTAAAACGAGAAGAACCATCATAGGAGATAAACTTTCCTCATATTTTTCCGATGAGGTGATATCTTTATGCGAACAAAACAATGTGGGCTTTATATGTTTGATCAAAACTCAACACATTTGACCCAATCACCTAATGTCGGTTTTTTTCATCCCTTTTAGATGGTTTGGAGGAAAACTCCTAGTGATTGGATAAACTGTCGGTTTGGAGGAAAACTCCTAGTGATTGAATAAACTGTCACCCCACATTAACCACAATAGGTAAAAAATATTTTCCAAACTTTCAGCACATGGACAAAAAAACGAAAAGAGCGGACGAGAACAGCGCTATAAAACGAATTATTGTTTCCTTCTTTGCAGCCACGGGAATTTACCCTTTCTCCCCGATAACGTTTTAAATAAGTTACCTAGAGAAGATGAAGAAATAGAGAGCCAAATCGACAACCTTTTGGTACATTATCTAAAGGAAAAAAGATTTTTAGGTTCACCATCCAGGCGAAATATTAAGCGACCCAAACTAAATGGCAAGCCAGGAGAAAGTGTTGTAGCTCTGCAATCTGATGAAACTGAAAGTCACAATGAAGAAGAGCCACCAAGAACAGAAGGTGAAACGTCTAACTTGGATGAGTCTGACAAATTATGATGGGGTTGAATATTTTGCCCATAACAAGGATGACATCAAAGAAGGACTTTTTTTGTTAGTGAAGGTATTGAAAGGAAGAAGAAAGAAGCACTACTATCGCTATGTTGCTAAAATTCAAAAAGCCAATGAAAAGGACCTAAACATATATGGATATAAATTTACAGATAAAGTAAAGAAGACCTTCAAACTGGTCGTACATGATAAATTTTCGGTTGAAGTGAGTGATATTATTACCATTTTATCTCATCCTGAATCCCTTAATTCAACAGAAACAACTTGTATGTTTCTATACTAGCCCAATTTTGTCATTCTTTAGTTTAAGCATATTAAAGTTTACTTTTCATGACCTGTTTGGTTCAGTTTTTTTAATATCATCGATAACTTTTGTTTGTGAAACCTAATTTAGGGTGTATTAGCATATTTTTGATTTTTGTGTGAATAAAATAAATCTGTAGAAAAGCAAATTGTGGTTTAAATTGCAATGATCGATTTCGGCTCAGTATACATTTTTCAGAATTTTTGAAAAATATTTATAATGTGGGGTGAACATGATCGGCCGGCATTACATGTTATGCTATTTTCATAAACTTAAAAGGGAGTGATCAATTTCGCTACATTTAGCGTATGAAATTGTTCATCCAGTTGTTTGCATTTTGACGTGACAACGTCTTAAATTAGGTTGTGGCTCGGAGTCATTTAAGAAAAAGTGTAACGCCCGCTCACGTCTGTTACAGTGAGTCACCGAACGAGAGAGAGGCCCGCCGGACCGGCGAATGCCTTGCGTCTCTCTCCCACTCAAACATGATCGGTCCGCTGCGCGCGGCACTAGAAAATTAGGCGCGTTGAATCGCTAAAGTTGAAAATCGTTGAAAGTATCGTCAGCTGTGTCTGTAGTGAAAATGTGGAGTGCTAACAGTGTCCTATTTTAGGGGGAACCACCAGTATCAGATATAATTTTAGGAAATTACCTAGGGACCTATATTCTTTTATAATATTGCTATGGATTTATCCATTTAATATTGAGCAATGATTGTAAACATTCTTTATAGTTTAAACTTCAATGAAAATTATTAACTGTGTCTAAAGACATATATGATATGAGGTATTTTACCCAAGAGTATTAAGTATAATGAATATACATAAAAATATAATTTTGTTTTCTTAGGATTTAACATTTTGTCAGCACATTATCTCAAATTCACACTTAAATCAATATGTTTTTACTATTAGGTCTGTTGAATGTTTGTTCTTTACACAAAATTTAGTCTATACTTCATATTTATTAAAGGCGGTAAAATATAAATTACAATTCAGTTGTTTATAAACCACTTTCAAAGCATAAAGAACCTTTTAAGCTTTGTTTATATTATTTTGTGTATATTAATTGAGTTAATTGGAGTAGCCCACTTTGATACAAAAATACAGTCAATTTATGGATATTTCAAGGTGACAATCTAAAAAAAGCTGATTTCCTCCCATGCATTTTATTAGAAACACTTGAAATTTAAAAAAAATTTAAAAATCGTAAGATGTAAGACCTTAATCGTGAGATCGTGAGATTTGTCTTCAATTCGTGAGTAGATTCGTCATTTACAACAACTACAACAATAAAGGTAAATAATTGTACACTAATATTTCATTATCGTAAACTATGATTGATTGATTAATTGTTAGATTGACACAAGAGTTGAGAAACTGAGTTTATAGCGACAATTCCTTGTTCCTATTGTGCAATTTAATAATATTCATATCAATAAATATTCTACCGAGAAAAAGACGTTGTCACGTAAAATCTTCGCCCGTAAAACCGACTTTACAGGCAACCGATTTTTTTTAGTCAAAATCTTAATAAAAAAAATATTTTTTATGGAGAAATATTTAATATATAAATCTTTTTGAATCATATTAGTAAAAAATATGTAATGAATTTTACAATTTACTATCATATTTTTCAATGAATAATTTTAAATTGGTAAATTTCACCCCATTTTATGGTATTGTATGATGCAAACCACAATTTTAAATAACTTTCAAAACACCTCGAACAACCTTTTATAATTAATGTTGTATTTCTTAACAAAAAAATGTTGCCAAATGCAAAAGTTGTAGCTAATTTTTCCCTGAAACCCTTTTGATACTTAAATTGCCCCCGAACGTCTCGCCAGCAGAAGTTGAACGGAATGTACCCAGATCAATGTTGTTCTATTATTCAAACGAAAGCTCCAAATATACCTGTCGCGTGTATGAGACTTTTATTTACTTTTTATAGACGACAGTTTGAGATATTCAGTTTATTGGATCTTAAATTATAGGTCTCAGTTATAAACTTTATGTAATATTGTATATTATTAGTGTACCATATAATCTAAGACTACAAATTGCATCTGTGTGCCCATCTTTATTACTATAATCATATAAATGTATTATGTATAATGCTCTTAATTACATTTGATTTATTTATAATACAAATATTCATCACACAATTATTAACCATTCATAGAGTGGATTCAGACAGACATTTAATCATTATTCAGGAGAGAGAAGAGGTAATTTATTTTTATGTGAAAAGGACAATAAATAACACAATTTAATTTAAAATAGAAGTAAAAATAGTTTATTATAAATTAATTATAAGACTTTTTGAGCTAAACTAAAAAATATCGCTAGAAATGAAACAAAGACATATAAAAATCTGTTTAAAAAGTATAGTATCTGTTCTTATCAGCTTAATATCTGATACACCCCGCATGCGGGGCCAGTATATTAAACTTATTCAATATATACAGCTCTGACATACATAACATCCAAATAAATAACAGTTCATTCAAAATCGTACAGTATGCCGACGATTTATGCATCTATACAGAAAACAAAAAATAAAGCCTTAGCAAAGTATGTGAATCCCTTTTTTCATGGTTCTTAGAGAATGGTCTCAATTTATCTATAGAAAAATCAGTAGCATCTATCTTTACAAGACATAACATTTCTACAAATGAAAATATCATTCTGAACGATCAATGTTTTAAGCTTCAAAATCATGTCAAATATCTAGGCCTTATTTTGGATAAGAAGTTAACTTGGAGACAACACATATACTTGATAGATGTAACAAAGGCAGCAATTTCCTCAGAATGACAACTAAAACATGATGGGGTTGCTATGTAGAAACATCCTTGTTGTTTTATCGCTCGTATATACGATCTATTCTAGAACACGGTGCTACTCTTTATGGTTCTGCCTCCAAGAACCTTTTAAGAAAAATCGACACGTTTCAAAATTCTATTATGAGAGTATGTTTGGGTGCTATGAGATCAACCCTTATACAACCCTTATATGTTGAAGCCGCTGAGCTACCCCTTGAAAATAGAAGAAACTTTTTAAGTGAAAAAAGCCTTCTTAAAATTCTATTAAGTAACTCCCAGTTATTTTCAAGCGTCCGTCAACTTAACGAGTCAGATCTTACAAACAAATATTGGGAGAAAAAACCTTCCCCGCCTTTATGCATGGCATTACAGAATAATCCTAATTGTTTCAAGAAATTGCACATGGTTGACAGAAGCTTAGACTACTGCTCTTTATTCCACAGAACTGAGGTTATAATACCCACTTATAGTGAGAACACCATTATGAGTAGCAATCTTCTAAGATCTCTACTGCAGGGTTATAGGGAAGCCACAGTAATATACACGGACGCATCAAAAACAACAGAAGGGACTGGATGCTCATACTTTTTACCTGCTACAAACGTAGAATTCAAGTATAAACTACCAAATAAATTTTCAATCTTTTCAGCGGAATCAATAGCTATACTTGAAGCTCTAAAATATGTTAAAAACACCTGCAATAGACATATTTTAATTCTGTCAGATTGCCTTTCAGTTTTGCAAAGCATAAAAACATTGAATTGCCCTCAACATTTAGCAACCCCTACATATTTGAAATAAAAGATTGATTGTATCATTTATCATCGACTTGAGTCAACATAAAATTTATTTGGGTTAAAGCACATATTGGTCTCAAACATAATGAATATGTATTTAGCTAAAATGAGTGTAACAACTGGCTCTACGTTGATATATATGCTTAATGCATCAGATGTTACTACGATTTTCAAAAA
Source organism: Diabrotica undecimpunctata (assembly GCF_040954645.1). NCBI lineage: Eukaryota > Metazoa > Arthropoda > Insecta > Coleoptera > Chrysomelidae > Diabrotica > Diabrotica undecimpunctata. Next base: position 134,402,067 of record NC_092811.1, read on the forward strand.
AAAATCAGCAATTTAGGTGGAAAGAGCAATGGAAACATCACTGCTCTACAAACCATAAAAGGTATACTTCTTTACAACCAATTATACCTCAAACAACCTGGTTTAAGAATTTCAAAGCTCCTCGTAAATATATTACTACTATAAATCGAATACGCTTTGGACATGCATGCTACCCATGTTATTTATTTAAAATAAAAGTCATCGATGATGATAGTTGCAAACATTGCGGTAAGATAGGTGACCTCGATCACATCTTATTTGAATGTCCTAAATTCATTCAGCATTCAAACTCCCTGTATACAAAATTAACTAAATGCAATACATACGCTCCATATAATATACAGTCCTTGTCAGCCATAGGTTCTGTAACAATATATAATTTAATTATAGAATTTTTGTCAGACACATGCATAGCTTTATAAATCTGGTACTCGTTCATGAAAACTTTCATGAGCGTGTATAGGGCTAGACTTGTACCCTTTGTTTATCCTATATGTAACAATAACTTTTCCGTGGTCCAGTATTGTTTGTCTGGTAAAATAAATGTCTTGACGGACCCCTAGACGAGAAGCGAGTGCCCTTGTATTTTCCTTCGACGTGTTCTTCTATTAATTATTCGTCTATTTCGTTTTAGAGATATCGCTGTCTGTATATAGTTTCTTAAGGAATATATTATAACCTTTCGAGACTGGCTGAATGACGAAAGTCTATGCCACAAAAAGACATATAAAAACACTTCATACTATCATGATTGTTCTGAAGCTATTTTCTTGTGGCATCTTAAAGTAATTATTATTATAAACAAACTTATTTTAAACTCCAATTGTGGCTTCATTATCATCATCAACTTATATGCGTCTACTTGCGGACATAGGTCTCTCTCAGCTCTTTCGATCTGTTTCTGTCTTGTGTGGTTTGTATCGAGTTATTGCTAACACTCTTCAGGTCGTCAGTCCATCTAGTTGGTGGGCGTCCTCTGCTTCGTATTGCTTCTTGTCTTCATCTCCACACAACAATACGCTTTGTCCGTCGGTTGTCTGATAATGTGGCGACGTGTCCTGCCCAATTCCATTTTAACGACCCGATTTTTTCGATAACATCTGTTGTTTTTGTTCTACGACGTAATTCTTCGTTTGGGATTCGGTCTCTCAGAGAGACCCAACATCTTTCGCTCCATAGGCGTCCGAGTCACGCGAATCTTATTAACTACCTTTTTTGTGAGTGCTAATGTTTCCGCCCAATAAGGTTTTTTCGTATTGACCTGTGGATCTTTTGCGTATCTTTATTTAGCTGTCAGCTGTCTTCTTTTACCTATTAGCTCTTTGGTATTTTGGCTTAGTTTTTCTTTATAGGTCAGAAAAGTCAGACAGCACTCTATTTCCGCTTTTTCGAGCCTTCGTTATGCCATCATTTGCTTGATCTACATTTCCTACTTCATCTTGCAAGTCTTATATATGTCTTGTTAGTGTATCTTCATACAGGTCGTTGTTTTCTGGGAAAATCCATGTTTTTTTTTTGTTTTTAGGATCATCCTAAACGCCACCCCTCTGGATATAAAACATGAGCTGTTTCAAGAAGAAAACCATTTAGGATGTCACAATATTTCGTACTATCAACAGTACCATTAACTATACAGAGAGGTGTAGCACCACGCTGACATATTGCTCCACAAACCATTATTTTAGTGGGAAATTTGGAAATTTGAACGGTAACATTTTCTCTTGATAAGACTTTTAGATGATTTGCACCAAGCTGGAAACAACTTTCATCAGATGTAAAGACATTATTAAAATTATCTTCTCGAAAACGTTGAGAAAAATCTATTCCTCGTTGCCTTTGCAGAGGTGTAATTATAGGGATTTTTTTTTGGATTCCTTGATATGTAGCCTTGCTTTTTTTAGTGACATGCGGATAGTTTCTGGGTACACTTTTATTATTCGTTAATTTCCAAATCTGTTCGCTAATATTCGAAACCCTAGGTGCGGATTTTGTCGTCCTAAAGCCACTAAAGCATTTAAATTGTTTCTGCGAATCTTACGCGGTCTGCCCGAAACTGGTGTATGTCTCATATCTATGCCATTTTTTATCCTCTTTATTGTCTCATACACTGCACTTTTTCCGAGTTCAGTCAATTGCACTAATTTTTTACCGTTGCGGACACCCTTTCTATACAAATATTTCACCATTTTTCTTTTTTCTACTTGCAACATTATTTCACAAATCTTAAGTCTGTTTACAAACAACGATATTTGACAGATGGTGTTGTCATGCGATTTTGTCCATAACCTACTATCGGCACAACCTACTTGATGCATTACTTTTGTCTTAAAATGTTACAAAAAGGAAATCTATTAAAATTAGGAAAAATATAAAATCCCGGGGACTTTCTAGACGGACTATATTTCATTGTTGATACTGCTATCTGGACTGATCCATGTCCATTAACGCTGAGGCTTTTTAAAGAAAAAAGAGTTCATCATGGATAAATTTTCCTGATGTAAGAAGTTCATCAATCTTTGCGCTCGTACATTTCTTTCGCCATATCCATACTTACATATTTATACTTCTGCATCATTTTGTTTAAACCCCATATTCGCATTAAATTCGCTCATAACTATTTTGTAATATGCTGGCGTGGCGTGTAACGCTGTTTCTAGGTCCTCATAAAATTCTTCAATTTCTTCATCCGAATGGGTAGTCGTTGAAGCATATGTCTGGATTAAGTCTTGCATTTAGTTTGAAGATGTGTGCTTCTATGTAGGTGTAGTGAATCCTACTCCACCATTTGAAATGTCTTCACCTCTAAAATGAAATATGTGTCTTGATTTAAGAGTTAATTTGGGCTTCTCCTCTTCGTCTTATTTCGCTGAGGCCGATGATGTCCCATTTTATTATTTTCAGCTTTCTCCAGTTTCATCATCTTCTGGTCTGATATAAGAGTTATAACATTGTATGAAGTAATATGCATTTGTCGCTCTTTGTAGTAGCCTGATTTTTTCCGGGGATTCTTAGCACCCTCTGCCCCAAACCTGTTCCAACCGCTACCTTGGTTGGGGGTGTTGGAGCCACCGGAGACTGAAGGCTCTTCAGTAGTTTCGTCTTTTATGGAAAATAACTTTTGGGGTTTCAAGCCATTAAAACGCCACGATTGACTAGTGCGTGTTGGCGCGTTGTTTTGAAAGTGGAGGGAGGAAAATTTGGAGATGGGAATGCTTTGGGTTTGGATATGGTTTCCCCGGGGATGGGGGGCTGGGGAGATCCATAAGCTAGCGTGGGCTGGTGTGATATTCCTGAAGTAGATCTATCCCCTACCAGGATCGCAGGGAAGTATCTACCCGCTACCCATAAAAGCATACTAGTTTAGTAAAGGGTAATGCAATGAAGAGACTAATATCATTAAGGCACTATCATAGTACACTGCGGACGAAAGCGTCTTACTTAATGTATTATTAATCCCCTCAAAAAACTGGACTACGACAGCTTCATATATATGTCTGCATTAAAATCTGACTTAACGCTACTAAACTTTGTGGATAACACTTCCATTTGTCTTTGATTAGGCGCTATCAAATCTAGTCCCATAGACAGTCTTTACTGCTAGGGAACCATCTCTCTGGTTCGACGAGAGTATCTTCTAGAATCTTACTTTGCTTCCGTATCCGCAAATCCATCCAATTCAGTCTATTGTTTAATTACCTTAACATCACCTTCGGAGACCCGCAAAAAATCCAATCAATAATAGACATCCAGAAATAAATGCTAAGAAAAATCATCGACTTTACTAAAACACATCATTTTCCACTCGCGGATACTCCTCCTTGGAATAGACTAATCCCACATGCAATCACTTCTCTTCTAGCATACAGTTAACTTGAAACTTCTAACCTTCTCATAAGGCAACGCTTCGAATAAATCATAAGCCGAAACCAATTCCAAAAAAATAAATCGTTACAGATGCCTCAAATGTGGCTTATCCTCATTAAAATAATAATTATCATAAGATTGATTATAGTTTACTTGTACTGCGGGGTGGTATTTTTTATATCAAACAATATACTTATAACAGCTTTTTAGGCCTTAAGGCCCATGGCTTCTATTTTCTTTATAATTTTTTCCACTCATCTCTGTTCTCATCTTTTCCTCCCAGTCCGGTATTCTTAGTTTTCCTATATCGGTTTTTGCCTCTTCTACCCATTTCTTTTTTGGTCTCCTTCGTCTGGGCTTTCCACCTGCTCGTCCTGTTAATACTTTTTCTGCACGTCTATTTGTGGACATCCTTTAACCATATCCCATTTAACGGGATCTTACTTTTTGTATTATGCTGTGTTGGTTGTAGAGCGCCATTACTTCCTTATTTATTTTTCTTGTTCATACGCCGTCATTGTACAATGACAATTTCCTACAATACAATTATAATAAGGTTCCCCTTATTATAATAATAAACCCCTTCTCTAGCTAAAGTATTACCATGCAGCTATGCTCAATTTTTATATAATATATTTAATTTTTTGGATATATATCAAAAATAACGTGGTTTTTCAGTTTCACCGAATTTTATTCCCCTTTTCCCGAAACGGTTTTTAATTCAAGTATATTAGTATAGTTAGTCTTAATCAAATTCGCAAATAAAAATAAATTGAAGTGGTTTACCGCCTAAATCCCTCGACAATTATTGAGATCCCAATGCCCAAAGCCACGTTAATCGCATCAAATCGTATTATTTTTAAACCATTAAATCCAATCCAGTCCTTACATCGTACATTACATTCTGATCGAATTCAATTTAGAGCATTGTACTTAAGCGGCGAAAAGTGTTAGCCAAATTTTTTTATGTGTTTTACATTTATTACAGGACAATCCCAGAATAAACTTTCGAACATGTTATCCAGAAATCTAGTAATTTGTCAGAAAAAAAAGAAGATCTATTGGCGTTAAACAACAGCGTCAACACAAAATAAACGAGAAAAGAAAACTATCTAAACAGCCAAAAGAAAAGAGGTTGAATACATAATATGTTCTTAACAGCAAGATCTTCAAAAAGGAAGCGAAAGTAGCAGTAACAAAAGCTAAAGTAGAAGCGGATACAAATCTATATGATTTAAAATAAGATACATCATATATAAAATAGTCAAACATAGAGCAAAAGAAAACAAAATGTTGTAATGAGCTTAGATGTTAAAAAGCGATGGATAAATATTTATCGGTTAACCAAAGATCGTTCGTCCAACATTTCCCCGTTAACCCCAGAAACAGCCACAAAAAATGCTTCTCTTCCCTATTTCCTACAAATTACGAACAAGCTTACTAAAATATTCAAGAACTTACCAGTCAAAATATCCCTAAATATTGCCAAAACCGTTGGAAAGTTATTCTCCAAGTCTAAAACTCCACCAAGCTCGTTAGAGCACACTAATGTTGTCTATCAGATATCCTGTTATGAATGCAACTCCTGATACATTGGCCAGACCAGCCGGTCACTTCTAGGGCGTATAACTTCACATAAAAGTGACATTAGACTTTCCAAACCCTCTTGTACCCTTGCACAACACGCCATTTCCACCAAACATCACATTGTTAAAATGTGGCTTATTTTCCATTTAAAATAATAATACAGTCACCCCATATTTCCAAGTTTTATATAAAAAAAATATCAAAATAAAAAAATATCAAATATTTCCGACATACAAATCCACCCGTCCAACTAATTATTTAACGACCCTCGTAGAATTTTCTGGAAGATGCCTTCAGTAACCAAGAAAATATACCAGATGTACTTTAGGAAGAAGTAGGAAATCAAGAATTACAAAAATGACAAGCGGTAAAGCAGCTGTAATAGATAGCATAACGATAAAACTGCTTAAATATGCTGGCAAAAAAACCTGGAAAATCTTAGCAGGCATATTATGTACTGCTTAAGATCAAGATGCATACTAGATCACTGGAATATAGCAAACATAATTTTCATTCATAAGAAAAGTATCAAAAAGTATTTTAAAAACTACAGACCTATAAAACTAGCGACTTTAGCAGATATATACAGACACGCAAAAGCTAAGATAAAAATTTATGAAAATACTCCAGAATTTTTCTCTAGTAGATAATACAGATAATACTCGTATTTGTCGATTTTCACAGAGCCTTTGATACAGTTGAGCTAAGTAAAATACTACAGGCGCTTAAATAATGCATGCCAGACTATATGTATAAAAAATTATTATATAATGGCTACCGGCAACAACAACTGTCAAATTACATACTAATAGTAACTGCATAAAAATAGAGCGGGGGGTTAGACAAGGAGATTCAATGTCGCTTAAACTTTTTAGCACTGTGCTGGAGCATGTTTTTAAGAATTTGGATTGACTGACAAAGGGAATAAAAATATATGGAGAATATCTAAACAACTTACGTTTTGCCGATGATACAGTGTAATAGCTGAGGATTTCAGAATGGCAAGACAGGCAAGACTCGCCGCACTAAGATACCCGCTGGTTTTCCTGAGATTACTAAACAAACTGCTTGAATAATAGCAGTTTCCAAAAATGTTGAAAGAAGCTAAGGTTATCCTTATACCGAAAGGTAGAGGTGAAGAGGAAGAGGTACGATTTCGGCCAATTTGCCTTCTTAGTTCGATAGCTAAATTATACGAAGAGCTTGTAAAAGGCCGCCTTGAGCGAGAGCTAGAAGAAAAGTATGCCCTGAGCGACCACCAATATGGTTTTAGTCAAAAGGTCTACCATAGATGCGGTCACAGAAGTAACCTCTTTAGTTACGCAGGATACAAAGAGATGGGTGGCTCTTATCCTGCGTGACGTCAAGAATGCTTTTAATACGGCTTCATGGGAAAAAATCATGTCCATGCTGAGAGAATTGGGCGTTAGTGAGTACCTGGTCAATGAAATTGACAGATACTTTACTGACAGGTCCATAAGAGGAAAAGATACCAGCATCAGTTTGTCTCAGGATGTTCCGCAGGGTTCAGTACTAGGTCCCATCCTCTGGAATGTCCTGTACGATGGGGTGTTGAGGCTACAGATGCCAAGTGGATGCACTTTTCTAGCTTAGGCCGATGATCTCGCACTGGTTGCGAAGGCGAGTCAGAAAACGGACATGGCTAATGAGGCTAATACAGCCCTGCGTCGCATTAGTAGGTAGATCAGAAGAAAAATGAGAGAGAAAGAACGATAGTGGAGTGGCAGAAAGTATGGGCGAATAATAGCGGAAAGGTAAGGTGAACGAAGGCGCTTATTCCCTACCTGAATAGCGGTGGTGGGAATGTAAGTTCAGGAAACAAGACTACTTCCTGAAGCAGTTTCTGACCGGACATGGTAGTTTTGGCACCTTCACAACTAGAATAGGCAAATTTTTCTCGGCAGACTGTACTGTTTGTGGGGTACTGGACGCTCCCATTTTTAACTACCAGAGATGGGCAAATGAGAGAGGAGATTTCGAGAGGCGAATAGGTTTCGGGCTAGATGAAAGAAACGTTGTAAACATAATGTTGAGAGGAGAGAAAGAATGGAGAGAAGTACACTGTCTGATTTCTGGGGTGATGAAGAAAAAGGAGCAGGAGGACAGCGGAGGAAATTAAGCCAGGGATCTGAAATTTATGGTTAATATTATTTATTAGTTTATGGCCTAACGTCTGAAATATTTTCTGATTTACAGTAATAGGTATGGTTATTTATAAATTTTTAGTTTTTTATTTTAGTTGTTCATTGGGTGGCAAGACCACCTCTCCGGAACGGTGGTTAAAGTTTTAGCTGGAACACAGTTAATCCGGCACTACCCTGGGGTCTTCTGACCTAGTATCCTACTCGGTCGAAAGATGCCAGGGTAACTTGTTCCGTGACGTAGATGTCCAAAAAAGATTTCCCCCACCATTGCCTGTCAGAATTCAATGGATACCTTCTTAGGCTCTTACTGGAATCTGGTATTACGGAAATTAAAAAAAATCCGGTAATTTTGTACCTCTGATCTTATTTACAAATGTGAACGTATCTTTAACATCAAAATCTGTCATATACTCAATAGCATTTTGTAAAATGTTACATAAAAATTTGGATATATTATAAGTAACAGAGTTTAGTGAACTAGTTATAGGACGTACAGTACAGGAACATTTTCTTTATGGATTTTTGGTAGACAGTACAGTTTTGGAAAAGAAGAATTGTAGATAGTAAGTTCTTTTGCCTGTTAATCAGTAAGTTGTTTTTCGGATTTTAAACTCTTTATTAAGGTATTGAATGAAGTTTGTATTGATGATGTTGGATCTTTAGGTAGTTGTAAATATGTTAAAGAGTCGTTCAGGATTAACTCAGTATTTTAATATAGTCATCCTTGTTGTACGCTCTCTGTTGGCAAAATATTAAGTGACACAAAAATATAATTGTTCTAATTCCAGACCGACAGAATCTGAAATCTACCAAAAAAATTATATATATATATATATATATATATATATATATATATATATATATATATATATATATATATATATATATATATATATATTGTCATACTTTTTCTTTCCCAACCAAAGAAAAATAAATAAAAATATCCATCGGAATAAAATTTTAAGAAATCATTAGAAACAAAAATGTATATATTAATTTAAGATAAGATTTAGTGTAGATAAGAATAGAAATTTGTTTGGCAAACGACCTGTTTCCGTTGCAAACAAAATTATCAAAAAAACCTTTGTTTAGAATTAGAAGACATTTTACCTGCAAGTTAATCTCTTCATTGTTTGTAGAGTCGAGTATTAAATGACCATATTCTAATCTTTTGAAATATGTATAAATGATGTATTGAAAAAAACCAATTTTAAAGTAAGCTATTTAGTTTTCTCTGAAACCGAAATTAGGCTTTTCCAATATCATAGTAAACACAATTTAAGTTTTTGATTGGACGGTCGTTTTTAAATGGGAATTTGGGAGTCGATGATGAGACAGGGGAAGTCAGTCATTTTTTGGTCATCGAAAGGAAACAGTCGTGTGTCTCAAGATAGGGTGTGGTTCGTGAGTTTGGATACCGGCGTAACGAAAAGAAGTGAATAGTTTGAAGAAGGAGATAACAAGTAGATTAAAAGAGGTCCTTGTATCTACCGTGGGCATTTTATAAAGTATATATGAAAGTATTCTTACGGCATCAAGTTGACAAAAGGAGGTCCTGGTGTCATAAATAAGTAGCGGAGTTTGGAGAAGTGAATCAGGTGTTTTTTGTGTAGTCTGAAGGAGGTTTGCAGAGACGTAAAGAAAGAGCCGAGGTGCCAAAGAGGGGAGATCACATCTTTGAGGAGACTGGACTTTTCTGGGTATGTTCCAACATACAACTCAAGAAGAAAATAAACTGTAAGTGTTTGTACAATTGAATTTTATATCTGTGAAGGATCGTTTCGACATCATGGTCATTAGCATTCAAATTTAAGAACTGAGGTTTTGTTAGGCTAATCAAAGGTTTAAAGTTTTGTGGTTTCTTTTTTCAAGTAAAGAAAATTTTAAGTAAAATTGGTTTTTCACGTAATATAAATGTATGTAGCTTTATAATCGTATTATCATAATAATTTGATTTATTTTCTTGTATGCTGATTGATAAGATAACGACAGAATTTAATAATTGTTTTATTCGTTCATATAAAATAAAGAAACGTAAATCTTCGTAATATAATATATTTGTATTATTATCCTTTCTTCTCTCCCGATAAAAGACAACTAGAAAATCTTTTGAATCCATCGAACACAGGTAATATAAGGATTATTTTACTTTTGATAACAGATAAGTTATAATTTTTTTTATTGGCTCAATAAACTAAGTTTGAACTCAAAATAAACAATCATAACAATATATATATATATATATATATATATATATATATATATATATATATATATATATATATATATATATATATATATACATACATATATATATATATATATATATATATATATATATATATATATATATAAAGGAACGTTCTTTGGAAATTAATTATCATAAAACAATAAATAAAAGGGCAAAAAATACAACTGATTTGCATATAAAATGTTCAGTCTCAAGAAAAAACTGCTTGTTTGTTTTCAACGTGCCACTCATGCAAATGGGGTAGTCCATAGTTAAGTGTAAACAAAAAATTGTGCAACTAGTACTTTAAAATGCATAACGTACAAAAATAGTACACGGAAACTGCCTCCGATATCGTTCACCACGCCGTTCGGGCGCAGGACCGAAACCAAAATCGATCAGGAATCCTGAAACTCTCCTGCAGAACACATTTCACTGTCGGCATCGTTGCTCGTGACGTTCGGTGGGATTGTAAACAACTCCGGAAAAATGGTAAGCAAATATTTGTGTGCTTGACGTTGTGTCAAAATGTGTGCTAGATTTATTTGAGGTACGTCAAATCAAAAAGGTTTGAGTGATGATACAATCGACTGAAATTTCTTTTTGATATTTTGGTTTCTACATAAAACATGTTTGGAAAGTTTGTAAGATAAAATATTATATAGAAATATTTTAGATACTGTTTTCTTTTTGTTTAATAGATATTTATTTCAAATACTGTTATTTATATAACATTTATGACTTCATCTTGAGTATACAGTTTATTAATTAAGACATTACCTTAAATTTTAAAATCATAATCAAACAACAACAGGTATTTATTTTGTCAGTAGACTTACAGAAGAATGGTAAATTATAAGGGAAAGTGAGAATTTTACTGAAAAAGTATAAAAAATAATATAAAATGGAAGTTTGTAAAGTTATTTTTGTTAATTTGTTGCTTAATTATTGCAAAAATAGCTTCAAAAGTGGATTTTTTTATAATGATTACAACCTTTTCTAAAAATTCACAAAAACTTTTTTGCGTGAGAATGGGGAAAATATAATAAATATTTAGCTATAAAAATTTCAAGAAAGTTCACTGAAGAGTTATCGCACAATTAAAATTGTTTATTCCAGAATGCTTTTATCTACAATGTTTTTTTTTTTTATTTAAACATAGAAAACCCACATCAACCACCAAGGGTTATTAGTGGGGGGACATACACAGTAGTACATTTTGATAAATTAAAGTTTATTATAAATGTTTATGTCTTTTAGAAACTGCAATAAATCCGAGATATTTGTCGTAAGCGCACTTCTCATGTTTTCACTAATTCCTCGGCATGTTCTCTGAGGTTGGAACTGCGGGCCATAGATTAGGTATATATTGCTGCGGGCAGTCGATTATCAGATGCTTCACGGTGAGTTGAGTAGAGCAGTAGGTACAAATCGGAGCTGGTTCTTTATTTAGAAGGTGTTGGTGTGTTAGTATTGTGTGGCCGATTCGAAGACGATTTACGATTACTTGATCTCTTCTTTTTCCTTGTTGTTGTAGGCTGGCGTCTACTCGAGGCTTTATTGTTTTCAATTTAGAGTCTGTTGCGTCCCAGGTTGCTTGCCATAAATTTATTATATGATCTACAATGTTATTGTGCATAAACTATTGAATCTACATGAATTTTGAAAGCAACAAATTGAAGATAAAGACTTACATTGTCAAATTAAACCATTTAACGATCAAAAATTTTGTTAAATATTGTTAAATAGGTAACATGTAAACAAATAGGTAATTGTAAAAAAAAGCTAATAAACATTTAAAATATATCAGATGCATCAACATGTAGGCAATTTTTTATTCGAAATCTTGGCATTTTTACACATATTAAAAAACTCAATGTTCTACGACCATTAAAACCGGTGTGGCCCTTTTTTAAAAAATCGCTGAAACTTTTTTAAATCTTTAAGAAAATTCAAAAACATTATTTGAAAGACTAAAAGTTCAAGTTTTGATAAAAAACATTTCAAAACGATTCCTTTAAAACTGAGCCATCCATGATACGGCAAAATGAAGGGTTTAAAAAACGAAGCGATTTGTTCCGTTGATTTTACGATTTCAAAAACTAAATTCATAACTTCAAATTTATAAAAGTCGCGATATCTTCGGTTCTAATCAATGAAAATTGACGTTTTCTTTTTTAATTTGGGTATCTCGTTACATAGATTATAAAAATTTAATTAGTTGATTTGTAAATTGTTTATTTAACCCAGTGATTTGATTAAACAATTTAAAATTTGAATTAAAATGAATTCAAATTTAAATATTTGTTTTGAAAAATACTTATTGTATGGGGTTAATTAAAACGTGGTTTTATTGTCCTAACTTTGAAACATCCTATGGAATAATTCCGTTCGTAAAACCTTATTTTTCGGTTGCAAACATGTCTCCTTAACATTTTGTTTTTTGTTTCATGTCAAAATATGCCTTGGTTCATTTTTTAGAGCCAAATGAATTTGCCACCCACAATTTAGGACTTTTTTAATTATGATTATTTTGGAGGCATTTTGTAATCCGACGAAGTGGTTTTGGTGACTGTTATCAATAAATATGTCATATTAAAACTTACAATTTGTTTACCTATGATTGATCACGGTTCTTAGTGTGGAAGATTGTGCGAAACCGTTGCTTTGGTTGAAGATGGGCGAAATTATCAATATATGTCTAGAGTAGTACACACTCATCACTCTACCATCCAAAGAGTAGTGGAACCTTTTATACAAACTGGAACAAACAAGCGTAAAGCGGGAAGTGACAGGAAGCGCAAAACTACCTCTTTAGTTGATCGTTTTATACGAGTCAACACTTTTGCGGGATCGTCATTTAACGGTGGTGCAAACAATAAATCAGCTTCAAGAGATTCGAGGAGTGTAAGTGTATTTACAGTTGCAAAGTTGCAGACGACCAGCAACTGGGCCCAAATTACTTCCACGGCACAGAGTAGCTTTTTTTTTTCGTCTTTATAGAGGGGGGGTCTGGACTCTTCAAAAGACATCTCAGTCCAGGACGCCGCCTGACTAACTTTAGTGCAGGATTCGTTCTTCGTACTCCCAGCGATAGTTCCCGTACTAAAACACGCTCTCGTCGCCGTTTATGCCGAATGACTACCTGCTAATCACCAGACCCTCCTCTGTCATCCAGCGATCCGGAAGCGGAATGTCCGCTGTAAGGCCGGCATCACTTCCGAATCACTACCTTTATTCATTCATTCTCCATTCATACACATCCACACTCTATTCATCAGCAAGGAGGTTCCCTGTCTCGTTCCAGCAGGTTCCCTGTCTAGTTCGGCATTATTCTCAGATGGGCATTTCCTCCTTCCCCACAGTCTGACTCACGCATTCCAACTCATACAGTGTGACCAACTTTTCTAGCTTCACCTTTCAGCATCATTCACTCTTACCTTTAGCGTTGGTTTAGCAGTCTTTCTTCCTCTTCCTTTTTCTTGATCACTGCACGGATATAGCTGTGCATGTTAGTCCAAACTAATTTATTTTCAATCATTCTCTCAATCATTTCTCTCACTGTAACAAAATTCACACCTGTCTCTCTCTCCATTCTGTTCCTTTCTACTATCCATCTGCAGCAATCTAACATCGTATGTGTCACAGTGTCCGAGTATCCACAGTATAGGTATTCATCTGTATCAGCCTTTCCGATCCTATAGAGGTAGGCCCTAAAACACCCGTGTCCTGTGAGCACCTGCGTCAGGAAATAATCCAGTCGCCTGTGGCCACAGTCCACTCAATCTCTTATGTTAGGGATCAGCATTTTTTTGTCCACTGTGCCACATCTTCCGTGTTGTTCCATTCTTCTTGCCATCTTTCAACTGACCTTTCCCTTTCCTGTCTTTTCTCGGCCATAGTAAGGCTTGGACCTCTTCTGTCATAAAGCTCTTTTCTTTCCACCGCCAAAACATGCAACGAAACACATCCAGTGATGGTCCATAACGGCACAGAGTAGCTAGACTACAATTTTTCGGGGAACATTTACATTAAAATTTAGGACAATGGAGTAATGTTTTTTTTAAGGATGAGTCAAGATACTGTCTTCACTCGTCAGATGGGAGAGAACGTGTATGGCGTCGAAGTGGAGAGAGATTTGCGGAGCGCGGTTTCAGTCCCCGCGTTAGCCATGGAGGGGGTTTGGTGATGGTATGGGCAGGAATATCACGAGAGGCGCACACTAAATTGGTATTTATTGAGGATTCATTGACTGCACACCGGTATATTGAGGAAATTTTAGCAAATCACGTAGTACCCTTTTCTCAATATGTCGGCGATGATATTTAGAGAAAGTTGGTAATAAAATGAACTGACCAGCGTGTTCGCCAGATTTGAACCCAATAGAGCACGTTTGAGACATGCTTGGTAAAAATATTAGAGGTCGCGAAGTCGCACCAACCTAATTTACGAACTTCGCTTGGCTCTAGAAGACGAATGGCAAAACATCCAGCAAGATGATATTGGCAGCTGTATAGACAGCATGAGCCGATGTCTAAAGGCAGCTATAGAGGCTAGGAGAGACCATACAAAGTATTTAGTTATTTTTTAGTAGTTTTTCTTTGTTATTTGCTTACTTAGGTTAAGTTTCATTTAAGTTGGTTTTTTTTCCGTTTTGTTATTGTTATCATTGTTCATTAAAACCAAGATCATGTCGTTGCTTTTAATCATTATTTAAATACAGTGCTTCTAGGATGTCGATATGACGTTCCTGCGATATCAGTTACCAAAGCCCCTATCGTCATATTACAAATTAATACAAAAGATAATGGTAATATTAGGAAAAGTCGTAAATTGTGGGTGGCAAAGATATTTCGCTCCTAAAAATGAACCAATTTATATTTTTACATGAAGCAAAAAACATAATACATAAAAGATATAGTTACAACCGACAAACAAGGTTTTAGGAAAATCCGATAACGGAATTATTCCACAGGATGTTTCAAAGTTAGGATAAAAAACCACCTTTCGATTAACCCCGTATAATAAGTCAAATACAAAATGTTATTAAAAAACTCACTATATTAAATTAAAATTTATAAATTTATACACAGTGTGCTAAAAAAATCATTAAAATAAGAAAAATTATAAAATAAATCAAAATTCTTTAAATTTGACCAAAACTTTCTCCTTTTTCCGTTTTCTTCTCATTTTCTCCGTTTTTTGCATCTGAGTGTACATGTAGTTCACATCCAACAATAAAAATTAGAAACTTACGTATTGTATAAAAATAAAACAGAAGAAAAAAATATTAAACAAACAACAAAAAAGGGAGGATGAAGAGAAGTAAGAAAAAATAACTTAAGAAAAGACATTTACCTTAATATCGAAAATATAAAGGAATAAATTAAAGACAAAATACTGTAGAAAAATTTATAAAAAGGAATCGATATAATGGACACACTACAAAATATATGCATAAAGGAAAGAGGAATAGAAAAAACTGTTAAAGTAGAAGAAAATTATTCGAAAATCCTCAGATAAAAATGGGAGTTCGTTTTTCTTTTTCTAATAATATAATTCTGTCAGAATTTTTAAGAAATATTTACATCAATATTACTTATCTTCAAACTATCTTTTTCTTTACCATTAGGTACAATAACTGATACTTTTCACCCCTTCTTGAGGGAGCACGTTTTGCTTTCTTTGTTTTTATTGCCAAGTACATAAAAGTTGTAAGAAAATACCGTACAAACATGGAATTTTCTCTGTAATATTAAAAATGGGCCTTTTTGTTAACAATGAAAAAAATTTCCCTCGGTCCCTCGAATTTCCTGTAATAAATGTATCATAAACGCCGGTTTATATGTCATAAAATAAACATTATTCCGAAAATAATTGCGTCGTCTCAGGAAAGCCTTTTTCCTGTTGAAATTGTTTCGAGGAAATTGTATCTGTTTAGCAAGAAGGTTTGTTCTTTTGGGTAAAAATTAAAAACATATTTTTATAACGAGTTTTTAAGTTGGTTTTATCTCTAATCGTTAAAATTTTGGATTAACTTGGGGCTTTAAGAAGAAATTAAATATGTGGATCATGTTTCACGTTGGAAGTATTTCGTAAAGTGGGGTAAAAGCTACTTAAAATATTTGTTGAGTTAAATAAAAGTTTATGGAATATATGTATTACAAATATATTTCAGTATTAAAATGCAATTAAAAATTTAATGATAGAACTGGATGATGGTGGCTTCTTAAAGTGCTCCCTTCGTAATGGAGATTAACTACTACAATTGCACAATCTTCTCTGTCTTTAGCTGTTAGTTGTTTACATCTGTTTCATTAAATAATGATTATCCTTTATCTTTTATAAAAAAGGAATTTTCAAGAATGGAGCACCAAATGGAACGAAACAACTTAGAACGGGATCCTACAATATCCACAAGGGATTATACGGGGAAAATAACAATACCATACATAAACGGATTATCAAAAAAAACTTAAAATGATAGGAAATAAATTCAACATTTCAACAACATTCAAAACAACAAACACTATTTTATCTATCTACTCTATTAATCTATTTTATCCAAAATTAAATCTAACAATAAACAAAAAAGAACAAAGAATTGTATTTACAAAATACGTTGTAAATGTGATCATTTTTAATTAGGTAAAACATCAAGATCATTAAATGTTAGAATAAGTGAACATCAATCTTATATTAAAAATAGAGAATTTGATAGATCTCAAATATGTAAATACGCATTGGAAAAGGAACATACGGTCCAATGGAATGATTCAAGAACAGTCCTAAAAGAAACATATGGTAAAAGAGAAAAATTAAAGAAGTGGTTCTAATTATGCTAAATGAGACCAATTGCGTTGCAAATTACTCGGCAAAATGCATTAGAATTTACAATTTGGTTATCTATATTAAAAGACGAAATCAATAAAAAGAAAATACCACTATTAGTACGTCAATCAAAATCACAAACCAGGGATCAGAATTAATGCCAGAAATAACTCCACAAGAAATTAAAACGGCTATTTTAGAAATGAAAAATATCAAATCCGCTGGCGATGATGGAGTAGTGATCGAAGCGATCAAATTAGGTGAAAATAAAATTATCCAAGATTTGGCCAAGCTTTTCACCGTATGCATCTTCTTCTGCTAGTACCTATCCTCTATGGATGTTATGGGCTACCACAATGGCCCATCGTATTTTATTAGCAGCTGTTCGAAATAGGTCTATGGTGGTCATGTCTATCCACTGTCTCAAATTCTTAAGCCAGGATATTCGGCGGCGTCCTGGTCCTCTATTTCCTTCTATTCTCCCTTCTAAAATCAATAGTAGGATTCTGCATTTATTTTCATTTCTCACTATATGTCCAAAGTATGCTAACTGTCTTTCTTTAATGGATTTCAAAACTTCAGGTTCTTTTTGTAAACGTTGCATTACTGCGTCGTTAGATATATGATAAACATATAATATTCTGAGCATGCGACGATAGCACCACATCTTGAAAGACTGCAACCGTCTGCAAGACGCATCAGTGAGTGTTCATGCCTCTGCTCCATACATAAGAACAGAAAACACATAACAATTAAGGATTTTGAGTTGGAGACGTAAGTTCAAGGTTAAATTGCAGGGAACTTTCTTCATCTGTTGAAAGGCACTCCTTACTTTTTCGATCCTACATTTAATCTCGTATGAGTGATCCCAGCTGTCTGTGATGTTGTATTCTAGGTATGTTATTTTTTCTGTTCTATCCAATACCTCATTGTCTGCCATAAACTTTGCATCTGTATTTTGGTTTTTGTTTATGGTCATAATTTTCGTCTTCTTATTATTAAGTTTCATTCCATATTTTCTATCGATGTTAACTACTTGATTTATCAGTCTTTGTAATCCTTCAGCACTATCCGCAACAAGGACAGTGTCGTCTGCATATCTTAGATTATTTATTACTTCACCGTTAACAATCACGCCATCAGTCGTTTCTCCCAAAGCTTCTCGAAATAGATGTTCAGAGTAGACATTAAACAGTAAAGGCGAGAGTATGCAACCTTGTCGTACTCCTCTTTGTATTGGGACTTCATCGGATAATTGATTGTCTACTCGAATCTTGGTTACTTGCTTCCTATAGAGATTGGCTATTATTCTTATATCCTTGTCATCGATGTTTGTGATTCGCAAAGTTTCAATAAGCCTTTCATGCTGTACTTTGTCAAGTGCATTTTCGAAGTCAATGAAACAGGTAAAGACATCTGTATTAACGTCTCTTGCTCGTTGTATCAATACTTGTATGCTAAAAAGTGCTTCTCTTGTGCCAAGACCGCTGCCAAATCCAAATTGTACATCAACAATACCCTCCTCCAATTTCTTGTATATGCGAGCATGGATAATGTTTAAGAATATTTTGAGTGAGTGGTTCATGAAGCTAATGATTCGGTGTTCTTCACATTTTTTAGTATTTGCTTTTTTTGGCAGTGGTATAAATATGGACATGTACCAATCTTTTGGTAAAGTTCCTGTTTCATATATACGGTTAAATAATTCTGTCATAATGTCAAGTTGATTATCTTCTATCAATTTCAATACCTCAGCATATATTTTATTAGGTCCTGGCGCTTTGTTGTTTTTTAGACGACTTATAGCAGATCTTACTTCTGATTTTGTTATTGTTGGTCCATTCTCGACGTTGTCATATACTTCAATGTGTTGGTTGTCACTGAACAATTCTGATATGCATTTACCAAGGAAAAACTCCTTCTCAATGGAACAATGCAATAATTATTTTATTACACAAGCAAGGATATATAAGAGATCTCAAAAACTACCGTCCTATCAGTTTGTTTTCACACATATATAAATTTTTCACAAAAATTATTAAAAAAAGACTGGACGCTAAATTAGACTTCTACCAGCCTAGAGAACAAGCTGGATTTAGATCGGGATACAGCGCTAACGATCACTTACTAGTGATAAAGAACCTGATAGAGAAGTCTGCAGAATACAACAAACCATTGGCACTGATATTTGTCGACTACGAGAAAGCATTCGATACCATAAGTCATCATAAAATGTTAAAACCTCTCCAAAGCTATTCACGATGCTTTTAGAATATATGTGTCAGAAGGCACATCTGAACGAGCATGGTATCAACATAAACGGGGGAAGCTCAGTCATTTAATATTTGCAGATTAAACTTTTCAATAGCATTTATACATCAGGAAAAATACCACAAGAATGGCTTTTATCCACCTTTATTACTATACCAAAAAAGATAAATGCCAAACAATGCAGTGATTACCGTACAATCAGTCTGATGAGCCATGTACTGAAAATATTTCTGAAAATTATACACTCTAGAGTACACAGAAAACTGGAAATGGACATCAATAATACCCAGTTTGGATTCCGAAATGGACTTGGAACAAGAGAGGCGTTGTTTGCACTGAACGTTATGTCTCAAAGATGTCTTGACATAAATTAAGATGTATTCATGTGTTTCATAGATTACAACAAGGCCTTTGATAAAGTGCGGCATGATCACCTAATCAGACTCCTGACAGAAAAGAATTTAGATAAACGAGACATCCGACTAATAGCAAATATGTACTACAATCAGAAAGCAGTAGTGAGAGTAGAGAATAATACCACTGAAGAAATTGAAATAAAGCGAGGTGTGAGACAAGGGTGTATACTGTCACCAACCCTGTTTAATTTCTATTCCGAAGACGTAATGAATAGAACACTCTCTGAGCAATCCGTAGGTATTAAAATAAATGGTGTTAGATTAAACAATCTGAGATTTGCCGACGACACCGTTCTGATCGCAGAAACACTTGAAGAGCTACAGACATTGGTGAATAAGATAGCAGACTGCAGCGAAGAATATGAACTATCTTTGAACATAAAGAAAACTAAATTTATGGTAATATCGAAATCAACACAAAATGTCCAAAATTTATATTTACACAATAAAATTATCGATCGAGTTAGCAAATACAAATATTTAGGCACTTTTATAAATGAAGACAACGATAGCTCAGCAGAAATCAAAATAAGAATAGAAAAAGCCAGATCCATATTCACTAAAATGAAGAGAGTGTTCTGCGGAAGAGATTTGAGCCTTGAAATGAAACTTCGCCTGATGAGATGTTACGTACTTTCTGTGCTGTTCTACGGAATGGAGTCATGGACGTTGAAAAAGATTGATACCAAAAAATTAGAGGCATTTGAACTGTGGATGTATCGCAGAATCCTGAGAATATCATGGACCGAGAGAGTCACAAATGTCGAGGTCTTGAGAAGAATGAATAAAGGAAAGGAAGTCATATTTACGATCAAAAAACGAAAACTGCAATACTTGGGACACATTACAAGAGGCGAAAGATATGAACTGCTTCGAATAATTATGCAAGGGAAAATAGCAGGAAAAAGGTCCATAGGAAGAAGACGAAACTCCTGGCTAAAGAATCTACGGGAATGGTATAGCTGTAGCAGCAACGAATTGTTTCGATCAGCAGTTTCGAAAATACGTATAGCCCTGATGATCGCCAACCTTCGGAACGAAGATGGCACTTGAAGAAGAAGATGACATCGTCCTTATAGCCGATCGTATGAATAATGCAATGATAACGTTTGAAAAATTTGATGAAAAATAAAAGCTTGAAAAAGCTTTTTTTCCTAAATGTTTTCTATACCTAAAAGGTATATGAGGGGTAGCTGATGACAATTGCGTGATGACGTACAGCTTGACATATAGTCTATTATGACGATTGTGACGATTTTTCTTAGGGCCCCATCCGAAGTTTGCCATGGGTCTCAGATGGTAAGGTTACGCTACTGTCGGTATTAATCTTATATCTTTTTATTTTTTATAGAAAAGTCCCATCTAAACTTATCATGTATTTTACATTCTTTTTTCAACATTTTTGTTCGTCTGTATACTTTATTGCCTTATTTCTTAATTTTCTCTATTAAAACAATGATCTAATTTATATAGACCCATTTTTTTTATTATTAGTAATTAACCCATTAAAACTGTTTTGTTAATTAATATAGGATACCCTTTTACAAAATAACAATTATTTTCTACAAACATTTCACCTGACACGTGCACCATCTCATTATTTTACCCAAACAAATTCTGTTTTCGTTTTCCGAATATAACCAACTTTGTTAATTTATCATCCTAGCGTATACCTTTATTTTTGTGCACATGTAAATTCTCGTATTCGAATAACAAGGAACAATGGTAGCAGTAGAATAGTTTTTGAACTACCATTACAAAGGTTGAATAGTAATTTTCATTTAAATCTACCTCATGTTGAAAACAGTTCTGCGGGTTACACTCACAAAAATTTCGACTTGCATGATAATTTTACTGTGTTTTCAATACATAAATAAGAGTATTGAAGAAATAAGCTATTTTAAATACGTTTTAGAACGAGATAACTTAGGAAAACATCCACCTGCAGACAAAGTTCATAAATAATTAGTTTACTTTCATCAACAATACTAGTAAAATAAAAAGGTTCCCCTATTTTCTTGTTTATCGACACGATATGTATAAATATAAATAGGCACAAAAACGAATAGAAATATGGACCAGTTTTTTTAAGCTTTTGTACGAATTTCTTTCAGATATTCAAATTAATTTATCATGCAGCCTTTTTCTTTTAATTTCTGGAAACTTTTTTGTTTTTGTCTTGGTTTTATGTAATTTTAGAAGGGTACGAAACGTATCCCTACTTTTTCAAGACAAGTAATGTCTTTTTTTTATGCAATTTTTTTATATTCGCTTTTCTGAGGAACATATCTACCGCATAAAACCAGATAAGACCTTACTATACCAATTAAAAATGTTGCTATATAAAATGGTGAATGCGCCGGGTTAAGAAATGTTTTAAAGAAATTTTTTTATTAAGTCGTTAAGAAGGTACTATCTTTTAATATCGTGCCTTTCATAATGTGTTAATGTATAATTTACTACATCAATGATTTTGTGTGTGTATATATACACCCTACAATCATCTTCCTAAAGTTCTCAGGTTGATTAATTTTTTTTAAAGTTTTAATTAAATTTTTTAATACAGAAGAATTTGTTTTAGTATGGATTCGTAAATTATGCCCTTGAAGTGTTGGTCGTGAAAAATTTTGGAGAAGAAACATGGGAAATTATAAAGTAAGTACAAAAGTTGTTGAATCTTTCAAATCGCGGGTATAGAGTGATAATTTTACAAAATCCGAAAATTAGGAGAATATTAATTTAAAAAATATGAAGAAGGATTTTATTTTTTAGTGTAATATACTCTTTTTACACTTTTAGTGTAATTTGACTCTCAATTTTGACATTTATTGTATTTTATTTAAGTTATTTTGTAGGATTTCTGTGGCTATTTTGGGATTTTTGTTAGATGATAGTATTACCGTATCATTCGCAAAAGTGGCTATGGTGATATTTGTGTCTGTTGGTAGAATAGCAGTAAATTTAAAGATGAGTCCTAGGACGCTTCCTTGGGGCACCCTAGCGAGAATTTGTTGTATGCTTGTGTATTCATTCTCATACTTTAACTGGAAATTTATGTAGGTGATAGAACTTTACAATTCTAAAGAGACCTTTATGACAGACTTTATCAAATGCCTGGCTTATATCCAGGAATACCGCTTAACAGTTCCTACGATTTTCAAAGTTTTCATTAATGCTTTCTACAACTCTAAGTACAGCTGGTTCCTAAAAAAAATGATACGACTCTTGGTTAGATTGGTCTGATATTATAAAAGACAAATAATAAAATAAACAAATAAACAACAAAGAATTATTATCTTTTTGTATATTACATTATCATTACCAAATTGTAATAATTATTAAGGTCTAAATTTTGATATTATTTTGAATTCCTGCATTATATAAAGAGAATATAAATGATAGTTTTTTACATAAAATAAGGTTGTTATAATTTTTATTATTATTAAGAAATAAACAAACGACTTAACTCAACAATATATTAAAGCAAGAATTGTAACCAAATTAAAAGATAACTGGGCACTATCAGAGGCAGCATAACAGTTTAACATAAGCAGAACCACAGTTTCTCTATTAATAAAAAATGGAGGGAACAAGAAATTCTCGAAAGAAAGAAAGGGGCCGGAAGACCAAAACTATACTAAATTTAGGTATGTAAAAATAAAATTAATATTTTGTAATATCTCCATCAGCATTGACAACAGCTTGTAGTCTTCGGTGAATCTGCGAGAAAAGAACTATGAAATTGATGAGCTCGTCCCAAACTTTTTGTTTACCGTGCCACAGGTCTTCAGCATTTTGAGGTATAAAATTACGCCTATACAACAGTTTTATAATCACCCCCCACACATTCTCGATTGGGTTTAAATCTGGACCGTAGCTGGGCCATGGTAAGGTTTCGATGTTTTTATTCTGGAGCCAGTGGTTTATTATATTTTCAGTGTGAACAGGACAATTATTTTGTTAGAGGATACAATTATTTTCTGGATACAACTGTTCTACACTGGGAAACATGATGTTTTCTAGAATGTTCAGATAAGTCTGCCCAACAAACCTGCCATCAATACGCCATACCATTCCCATTCTTCTAGATGAAATCCCTCCCCATACATTGTCACTAAGATCACCAGCTGCTTGATATCTATCAACATATAAAGGATTAAATCTATTATTATCTGGTCTATACACCTCAATTTCGCCGTTTTTAGAAGATTGAAAAATTTTCTCATCTTTGAATATTATCTACCCTGTCCTAAAGATCTTGATTTTGTAGCTGATAGTTTAAAGCAAATGTAAGTCTTAATTGCTTTTGTTGTGGTGTAAGAGCTTATTTTTTTGCTACAGTTCGGTATCTAAGACGATACTTTAATTCTGCGTTAAGTTGTTGTCTTTTTTCCCGGAAACTATGACGCAATTCTTGCAGTTTTTGCATCTTCAAAAGGATTCTCTTCTAATCTCTCCAAAAGCGTACGGTCTTCATGAGCGGTAGATATTTTCGGTCTTCTAGAACCTTGCTTTCTTTCGAGAATTTCTTGTTTTTTCCATCTTTTATTATTATTAAAAACTGTTGTTCTGCTTACGTTAAAATGGTTCGCTATGGCAAGACAAGACAAGAAAAACCAAATGGAATTAGACCCTAAAAAACAGAAAGAAAGATGGGAGCAATATCTTAAAGATTTGTTTGGTGATCAGAGAACAGAAGAGCCCCCATAAATAGATACAGATGAAAAATTAAACATTCTCACCGAAGAAGTTTTACAGGCAATTAAAGACGCAAAGAACAACAAGGCACCCGGCGAAGACCTAATAATAGCCGAACATTTTAAACACCTAAGTGATAATCCTGTCAGGAAATTAACATCCCTCTACAACATTATATATGAACATGGCATAATACTGCATGACTAGCTAACATCCACATATATAGCTCTTCCTAAAAACAAAAAGCAATGAAATGTGAATAATAATTTATAACCGAATTCAAAATAATTGTGAAGAATACCTAAGTCGTTCTCAATATGGTTTTAGGAAAGGTACAGGCACTAGAGAAGCAATTATGGGATTGACACTGATGGCAGAATGATGGTATCTTGAGGTTCAAAAACGGCTGTATGTGTGCTTTGTCGATTATAGAAAGGCATTCGACCGCATCAAACACGGAAAATTGATTGAGGTGCTAAAAGAAGTAGGGTTGAACGGACACGACAGCTATCATAAGTAATACATACTGGAACCACACAGGATGCGTTCGAACAGAGAACGGAAACACCAAGTACATGAACATAGAACGAGGAGTGCGTCAAGGGTGCATTTTATCCTCCCTATTATTTAATGTATATGCCGAACATATAATTAGAGCTTCTCTTGAAGATCGCCTTGAAGGTGCCAGAGCCAATGGAATCATCATTAACAATATATGATAAGATATGCCGATGACACCGTAGTATTAGCAGAAATAGAAGAGCAACTAAAAATATTGATGAACATATTATCAGAAGAAAGTCACACGCTGCGCTTGGATATTAACTTTTCCAAAACCAAAATTCTGGTATTCCACAAAAACCCCCATGAACAAGTTACACCTAACATATAAATAAATGTATCACCCTTCAGAGTTCCCAAAGCTTCATATACCTAGGCAGAGAATTAAATAGTCAACTAGACCACTCAAAAGAAATTCGAAGACGCATTGAAATATCTGGTTTAATTAATATGCGTAAAATGCTCTGTAACCCCAAGTTATCAGTCTCAATAAGATTGAGAACACTAAAGTGTTATGTGTGGTCTCTATTACTATATGGCTGTGAGATCTGGACATTAAAATAATATGACGTCAACAAATTAATGGATGTACCGCCGAATGCTAATAATAAGGTGGACCAGCAGAACTACGAATGAAGAATTACTGAGAGCAATGAACACACGCCCTCATCTGGTCAATACTATCAAAATTAGAAAGACGTCAAAGAAGGACACATAATGCGCCATAGGGAATTTGAGCAGCTCAAAGTAATATTAGAAGGCAAGATTGAAGGTAATAGGGGCACAGGACGAAAGAAAAAATCTTGGCTACGAAACATCAGAGATTGGACCCACACAAGAGGAAATGAATTAATTCATGAAGCCCAGAACAGAGGGAAATTTGCCATATTTATCGCCAACCTCAACAGAGAAGGCACTTAGGAGGAGGAGGATGGCAGATAGTGACCAACCATCTTCTAATTTCGTTACAATTCTTGTTTTTAGTTCTTTGCTAGCATGTGGACCCATTTTTTGAGGTTGAACATAATAATTTATCTGACAAATTTTAAGATTTGGCAGTGACAGTGACAGTATGTAAATAATAAGTATTTGTCTTTCAAAATACACTGCCCAATTTTCTACAAAATACGCTTTAAGAGTCGTATCAGTTTTTTTAGCAACCAGCTGTACCTGTTAAATTGTTAAATATATTAGTTTTTTGTTTTCTATTATAGCTACTATACTGTTTTCTAGTACAAATTGGTAATTGTCTTCTTTTCAAAAACTTTGGAAACCACTGGAAGAAGGCCAATATAACGGTAGGATGAAGATTTGCTGGTTCTTTTCCTGGCATTGGTATCATTGTTATCTGTGCTAATTTACATTGTGGTGAGAAATAACCTAAGCTCATTATAAGGGTTAACTAACTGTGTCAGAAATTGGAAGCCTTTCTTTGAGAGTTGCTGCAGTATTTTTCCAGTACTAAGATCGTATTCTGAGGCCTTTTTTGAATCGATGTTGTGTTGTATAACATTTTTGATTTCATTTTTTTCTGAATATTTTTTCAGGAAGTTCTAGTTAATAAGGTTTTACGAGTACTGAAATATTCTCTTCTTCAGTTTGTAGTGGGAATTTTCCATCATTTGGCGTAAAAACTTTTTTAAGGTATGTTGCAAATGTTACGGCTCTGTCTAGTGGACTTTTTGCCCATTTTCTTGTAAGTGTAATATATATACAGATATAAATAACTAATATAATTATTAAAAGTGTTGCTCATGTCTTATTTTTTCATATAGAAAGAAAGCAGACTTCCAGATGGAAGGACATTTTTTAGTCAGACAAATTTATGAAGACGAACTTACTTATAATCTCATAGGAGCTGCCGTTGAAGTTCTAAGTAAGGAAAAAATATATTTTATAGAAATACTATGCAAAAAATTTAACAATAATGTGTGAACATTTTTTACAGCTCTCTTTTTATCGTTTTTGTTTTATTGGCTTTGGATTGCTTAATCTATTTACTCACGATATATACCTAATAAATACTGTTTGCTACAATATTAAATAAAAGAACACTATTTACATATGCGCACATATACACTTTTATGTAAGCATATACATATACAGATATTATTAAAAAAATTTAAAAAAATTCAAAAAGGAAGTGGAAACATCCTTTTATCGTTATTTCCAGAACTTTACAAATACTTTATTTATAACCTTTTATTTAAGTATATGAACATTAAGTACAAATATTATTTAGTTCCGTTTTCGTCTTGAGAATGCCCTTTATGTATGTTTTGGTTAAAAAAAATATTTGTACTTCTAGATTAGATCCTAAAAACCTAAAACTCCTAATCTAAAATCAATAATTAGCTATATCGTTGTCAAATAATATTCAAAGTTAAATGTGATTGATATAAGAGTCATAAGGGGGGGAAACTGCTTTTACTTAGCAAACCGCTAAGTATTAGTGGAGTAATACTGACGAAGATCAACTGGAGTACAACAGAGTGAATTGAGCTGTAGACGAGAAAAATGAGCAAATAAATAGATTTTTGAGAAAGAAATCTAAAAACTGCATTTAATAAATTTGTTGATAACAATACGTAATAAACAAAATAAGCGAAAGATTAAACGTCATTTTTTATTACCAAATTATATGAAAACACAATTTTACTGAAAAAGCATAGAAAATACTTTAAATGGGAGTTTGTAAAGTTATTTTTGTTAATTTATTGCTTAATTATTACAAAAATAGCTCTAAAAGTCGATTTTTTAAAAATCATAAATAGCTTTTCGAAAAGTCTGCAAAAAACTTTAATTCGCGTGATAAAAGGAACAATCTCACAAGTATTCAGCTATAAAAATTTCAAGAAGTTTCACAGTTATTGTATAATTCAAATTTGTTTATTTTAGAAATGTTTTATCTACAACGCTATTCAAAGTTGCTTGTGTATTTTAAAAAAAGTTATTAATAATTTTCAAAAAATCGACTTTTAAAGGTATTATTGCAATAATTAAGTAACAAATTAACAAAAATAACAGTACAAACTCTCATTTTAAAGGATTTTTTCTGCTTTCGCAGTAAAACTGTGTCACTTTTGCATATAAGTAGTGCCTCGGTAATCCAAGTTCCTTCTTTTTATTGTTCTGAAGCTATTTTCTTATAAAATTTTAAAGTAATTACTATTTCAATGGGAATAAGCCACAATTGAAGTTTAAATAAGTTTATTGACTGTTTTTAAATAATATTCGTCATGGCGCCGCCACGTAAACATTCAACATTAACAATAAAAGAAAAATTGCGGGTTATAGAAATGTTAGATAAAGGTGGCAGCTACCCTATCATTGCTACGAGGTTTATTATAGACAGGTCAACTGTGAGCGATATAAAAAGAAACAAAGACAAAATCTTAATGTTGGTAAGCCCAACAGAACGTGGTCTCGGTGTACGAAAAACATTGAAGAAATCGAAAAATCCCGTTTTAGAAGATGCTTTGTTTACGTGGTTTTTGCAACAACTACGAGTACATGTTCCTGTAAGTGGTGCTATGATTTGTGAGAAAGCTATTTGTGTTTTTCATCGCCAGATTAAAAACTCCAATATAGAGTTTAATGCAAGCCAGGGATGGTTACACAAATTAAAAAAATTTCACGGAATAAGATATTGTAAAACTATCCCATGATGAATCTTCTATCGAACCATTCCAACTAGGGTTACAGAACCTTACAGGGTTTGTACTGGTGATTATTGCTTGATCATACTTTAGTGTCTACCAATGAGAAGTCGGCTTCCGAAAGGAAAATGATGAAGATAAGAGTGACATTCATGCCTTGTGTAAATACGGCTGGAACCCATAAACTTCAATTGCTTGTTGTCAGAAAATCAAAAATCCCACGGGCATTTAAATCAACACGTATTCCTGTTTATTATCGTGTACAAAACAATGCTTGGGTTACGAAAGACTTGTTTCTGGAGTGGTTTAAAACAGAATTTGATCCCGCGGTCCATCGTCATCTTTGGCCTCTTAATTTGTCTCTTCGGGAACTTTTATTGTTAGATAATTGTCCTGGGCATCCATCAGCAGATTAGCTTATCTCTGAAGACGGTAACATTCTTGCAATGTTCCTACCAGCTAACACCATGGCCTGTATACAACCAATGGATTAAAACGTTATACAAAATGTGAAGTTAAATTACCACAAATCACTTTTGGTTAACTGCCTTGCAGTATGTTCTGACAACCTCATCGACACATAAAAATCGATATCTTTAAAGGACACTGTTTTTATTTTGGCTAGTTTCTGGGCCGATTATAATGCATCTCTAATTAACAAATCATGGAAAAATTTGCACTCTGAATTTCTCACTGATAATGATGAACAAGAAGATGATGTTTCCCTAGCCCAGATTTTTAATAGGTTGAGAGGACCCAATGATCCTCAAATAAGTGAGGCAGAAGCTCAAGAATGGGCTGCTGGTGGTGCCGAAAGTGAGATGCAAATATTTAAAGTGTTAACTGATGAGGAGATTGTGCGAGCGGTTATGTGTGAAGACGATGAGCAAGATGAGGACAATAGAAGGCGTAGAAGGCAATATGAGGCGTTGAAGTTCTTGCCTCCGAAAAAGTTGGTAGTTCAGAGGCAGTAGGAGCTTTCAATATAGCTTTAAAATGAGATAAAGAAAATGAATCTGATAGCCACAAAGGTGTGTTTTTCCGTCGGCTTAGAGATCGGACTTTTGAAATAAAGTGCTCAAATTATAAACAGAGGAGCATTACAGACTTTTTCAAGAAAAATTACCTAATGTTTTGTTTGAACTCACTGTTTTTCTTACATGGTTGTAATTTTGAATATTTGCATTTTTTTTCTTTATAGTGTAATTTAAAAATCGATTAAAGAAACTAAGGTTAAATAAACATATGTTTTATTGCCAATAAATATGACATACTATAATTCGGATGCCTCGATATTCCGGAAAAATTCTTGTTTTTGCCTCTCCGGATTTACGAGGTCCTACTGTAATTTAGTGGTCTCCACCTTTAGTATTTAAAATCAAATAGCGATCTTACATTATTTATATATTGTTTATAAGTAAAAAATGTTGTTTAATCTT
Organism: Diabrotica undecimpunctata; assembly: GCF_040954645.1. Classification (NCBI taxonomy): domain Eukaryota; kingdom Metazoa; phylum Arthropoda; class Insecta; order Coleoptera; family Chrysomelidae; genus Diabrotica; species Diabrotica undecimpunctata. The sequence goes on from NC_092811.1 coordinate 134,431,788, forward strand.
TTACATATTTTGTTGATTATATCACCAAATGTATCAATGGCAGTTATTAGATACCAGTATAAACGAGGTCATGGGAAAGTCGTTATTTCCCTGGTCTACTGTGCCAACTACTGTTCTCACAGTAAAAATATATGGACGAAAAAATAAATGAACTGCAAACATATGGAAATTAAGGATACGTATGGACGGCAATAACAACGCAGAAACTTAGCGATTTAAAAAATTCAGGAAAAAAAATTATAAAAACTGCCTGGGAACTATATAAATGATGAATGACCACTTCAAAATTTACTTACAAAATAAACGTGGAGTGTCTAGTCAATAACTACTTAATATGTTTACTTAAAATATTCCCTAATCAGCGCATCTTCTCTCCAGCTGATGGCTGGTGTTAGGTAATTAAATTTTACGACTTTTTCGTCTGGAAATAGAGAGTATCATGATATTAATATTAAAGGGTTGCCTAGATATAGTCAGTCGAATTTGTACCATCAAAGCAAACTGTATTGAAATAAAACTTTGAAGCCACACTTGTGTATTCTAATACGAAAGTATTTTTTTTGTAATTGGAATTTATTTTTGTATTATTTCGAACCCGGAATCTTTCGCGCGAAGTAACTACGAGACATTTCAAACGTAACATAGAAAATATCTGGACAATGATACTATAACAAGGATACAATAGAAGAAGAATCTGTGAATATTAACGTGGAAACTTTTTAAATGTGAGTAATTTAAAGAATGGTAAAATTGGCAGTCCAGGACAAGTACCAACAAACCGTTTCGATGTTAACAAAAGTGTTTGAGGACTTTCAAAAATCGCAATATTATGAATTCCTTAATAGCCTGACAACCACAACAAAATTAGTCTTATCTGTTGCACTTCTCCAATTGTTGTTTGTTGCTTGATCGAGTTGCTTGAGAAAATATTTCGAACGCTTAAGGTCGATTCACATTATAGCTCAGGTGACGCTCCGCTCACGCTCAGCTCAAGGTTCGGTCAAGTATTTTTACACGCATCTTAAATGGTGCTATTCACAATAAACACAACGCTCACGTTCCGTCCCGCTCTTTTGACCGCGACGATTCTCCTGGAGAATAGTTTGATCGTGACTTGATCTGAGTGGAGTGGAGCGGCAGGGTAGTGTGAATTAGTAACAGTCAGGTGAAGGTACGATTTTCGCAGCTCGATGTATGATGAACAGTTGATTGAATTGGTGCGCTGCTGTAAGGAATTGTACAACCAGGGAGATAGACTGTATTTTGATACGGTACAATAAAATTTATGTTTTGTCATTCGAAAGTACTGAAAAAATTTAGTTTCATCGTCATAGAGACCTTTATACAGAGTAAAAAACTCTCCTTCTGTTGTCCTTGTTTTTAAAATATTGTGCACCCATATTCTTGGCTGTTTATTGGTTGACTGAAGCTCTTCTTCATCCAAACATAAAGCAATGACAGCCAAATCACTGTTAGAAAAATCTTTAAACATGTTAAACAAATTTATATATGCAAAGAACTGTGCCTATTCTCTGAGTCCCGCCAAATTGAATAGTATACCGAAATTCTTGATCGTGAGCGGAGCGTCACCTGAGCGCCTACTGTGAATAGTGTACACAATTCTTGATCGTGAGCGGAACTTGAGCGGAGCGTGACCTGAACGTCTAATGTGAATCGGCCTTTACACGCATCTGGTGCTATTCACAGTAAACACAACGCTCACGTTCCGTCCCGCTCTTTCTCCTGGAGAATAGTTTGATCGTGACTTGATCTGAGTGGAGTGGAGCGGCAGGGTAGTGTGAATTAGTAACAGTCAGGTGAAGGTACGATTTTCGCAGCTCGATGTATGATGAACAGTTGATTGAATTGGTGCGCTGCTGTAAGGAATTGTACAACCAGGGAGATAGACTGTATTTTGATACGGTACAATAAAATTTATGTTTTGTCATTCGAAAGTACTGAAAAAATTTAGTTTCATCGTCATAGAGACCTTTATACAGAGTAAAAAACTCCCCTTCTGCTTTCCTTGTTTTTAAAATATTGTGCACCCATATTCTTGGCTGTTTATTGGTTGACTGAAGCTCTTCTTCGTCCAAACATAAAGCAATGACAGCCAAATCACTGTTAGAAAAATATTTAAACATGTTAAACAAATTTATATATGCAAAGAACTGTGCCTATTCTCTGAGTCCCGCCAAATTGAATAGTATACTGAAATTCTTGATCGTGAGCGGAGCGTCACCTGAGCGCCTACTGTGAATAGTGTACACAATTCTTGATCGTGAGCGGAACTTGAGCGGAGCGTGACCTGAACGTCTAATGTGAATCGGCCTCTAAGCTGTAGATTTCAGAGCCTTTGTTACAGCTAAGCTATTAAAAGAAAATAAATAGTTTTGTCCGAATTGAATCCTGTTTTCAGACAGTCTTAAATAGAAAAATATGTGTATTTGAAATATTGTATCTGCGGACCATTGATATTCTGAGTGTGTGAACGTCCTTGAAACATTTTGTCTCCCTGTATTTTTGTTCAACTGTGTATTATATGTATTAATATTATATTTGATACAATAAACATGTTCTAAATACTGATTGTCTATTGTATTTTTTAGAAATTCCTGCAAATACAATATTAGAACTATTCGGAAAAACATTTTTTGAGTTTTGTCAAGATTCCGGATACGACAAAATTCTTCAAGTACTAGGCGCCACACCCAGAGATTTTTTAACGGTAAGATTCTATCGTTTCCATTTCACAATCACCCAAATATCTGTACAATTACTTTTTAGAATTTGGATGCCCTGCACGATCACCTGGGCACTCTATATCCTGGTATGAAAGCTCCGTCGTTCAGGTGCACCGAAAGACCGGAAGATGGAGCACTGATCCTTCATTATTACTCAGATAGAGCTGGACTTGAGCATATTGTAATTGGAATTGTGAAAGTAGGTATCCCAATGGTGTATTTTATTTGAATTTGTATTATTTAATGTATAGTGTTAAGTAATGCATTGTTTCTATGTAAAATCAGCTTCACGGTTTTTACAAGTTGCCATGTATTATGTATATGGAAATAGCCCATGGCAACTTGAGTAAGGATCGATCCTAGGACTATGAAAGTTTCTATTTTTTTTTAAATAAAAATTTCCAACTTCAGTCCGATTCTTGAAAAATTAATTTTACAGTTAAATTGGAAAGTTGTTGCTAAAATATATAAAAAAAGTTAAGAAGTAACATTCATTTTAGTGCTAACACCTTTTCCTGATTTGTTTTGTCACTGGATATTTAGAAATATATTGAAAATATCTTGTTTTAATGCTTTTTAGACAGTTGCTAGCAGGCTTCACAATACGGAAGTGGAAGTAGAAGTAATACAAACTAAAGATGAAAGTGATCACGTACAATTTCTTATTACTGAAAAGTTTGGAGCAAAAAAATCCCAATTACGGGAAATGGACGAGATTGAAACTTTGTCATTAGGTAAAAATTTGATATTTTTTAAACTTTTGCTTTTATCGAGTTTTTAGTTTACGATTCACTACCTATATGATTAAAAAAAACTTAAATAAGGTTACTGGATATTTTTAAATATCACTTTCTTTTGTTATTCTATTTTTACAATATTTTTGTTGCATCATCTACAGAAAATGCAAAATATTAATATTATTAAAAAATCACATGAAACTAGAACTCTGGTTCTGCATAAAAGTTGTCTAATTTTTTATACCCTTATTAGTCTTTATCACTTAGTGAGTTTTACATCGCCTACTGCCGCAGTTTACTCGCTTTACAGTTCATGTCACACGTAAAAAACTATCATAAAAAATAATAAAGCTTTAAGTATATAAATAATAAAGTCATTAAGACATTAATTCTACCCATTTCCGAGCATTCTCATCAATACTATTTACATTAATACTATCACTCTAATTTGAGTCTAGGCATGCAATATGTCTTCATATTCTGTATCCCCCTGAAAAGAAAAAAGCTGAGGAGGAGGAAGAAGAATAAAGAAGCCATTATGAAAGTAAATATATACTCTGCCTCCTGCTCGATCTAAACGAACTTAACAATAAATGGAATAACCATTAAGTTTTACAAAAGAATTACGTATCCTGGGACTTAACCAGCATTTTGTTACAGCAAACATGTGAATAGAATATCGGACTTAGAGGATATAAATAACAAAAAGTCAGCAAACTTAGCATGTAAAGAAGCAATATTAGTATAAAAAATATAGGATTAAGTTTCTATTTAAAGGAAAGCAAAAATTGTATACAACCGGTTAGGCCATAAAAGTTTTGTTTCACAGCGAATTCTACATTTTTTTTGATGACTGGATATATGTAATCAATAATACTTGTTTTCTCCCTTGTTTGATTTTAGAACCAAAAGTTAGCCCAGCAACATTCTGTAGAATCTTTCCTTTTCACATAATGTTTGACGCTGAGATGAAGATCGTCCAGACGGGATTCTCGGTAGCAAGAATCATTCCAAAAGTGAACTCAACTGGATGTAAAATAACGGATATATTGGATCCGGTAAGTACTACTATAAATTTTTAATTAATATCTGTTTAGTATTAAAAAAATTAAAACTCACAACATGGTGGAGATATGTAGATGGTATCTTTTTACGTAAGTCTATACGAATAAGTTAGGTTAAATTAAGTTAGGTTGCTTAGAACGCGGATGATAAGCAAGGTGGATCTTTCTTTCACAATGAACTACACGATTCTGTTTTGTTAAAATCACACAAGGTTCCTGGTACAAACAGGATACTGTCTGAGGCGCAAAGTGCCTGGGAATTGTGGAGATGACATAGATTTTTAATAATAATGAACGCTCTGCTTATGCACAGGTGTTTGCACAGATTTTGAAGATCTCAAAGTTAGTCCTATACATAAAGGAAAAACAGCAGTAAACTATGCGAGAGAATGTTGCGTGGTAGAATCAAGGAAGTGATTAACACGCCTGGGGGCATATTGGGGAAGGGACAGTTAGTTCTCTTCGATGTAAGTAGATGTAACGGCTGAGGTGCCCCAGCTATCCGTCCTTGGTCCGACGCTTTGGAACTTGGCGTATGACAGAGTTATAAACCGTGAATGTGGGGTTATGATCTCGTTATATGCAGGCGCAAGACAAGGACGAATTATTACATCGGACATTGAGTGAAAGCGTCTTTTTTCAGGATTAGTCAAGATTTGGAACTCACTGCAAATAAGACTAAAGCTGTAGTGCTCAAAGACCCCAGAAAGGGAAGAGGAGTGATTTTTAAATGTTTAATTTTTTTAAATAGGTAACAAATTTGAGTAAGCTTTATAAATACAAAGATAAATTTATATGTTTTTGATAAAGCATCTTTAGATGATATTTTTATTATCTTCTCCATTCATTCTCCTAGATCTTCTTCTCATTGCGCCGTCTCCTTTCGAAGGTTGGCGATCCAAATGGCAATTGTAGTTTTGGAAACTGCTGTGCGAAAGATCTCTGCGGATGAGCGGTCGAACCATCTCCCCAGGTCTTTCAGCCACGAGTTCTGGCGTCTTCCTACTGATCTTTTGGCCTATACTTTTCCTTCCAGTATAACTTGAAGTAATTCATATCTTTTGCCTCTCAGCACATGACCCAAGTATTGCATTTTCCTCTCTTTGATTATTCTTAGTAATTCTTTTTGTTTACACATGGGACGAAGTACCTCAACATTAGTAACTCTTTGTACCCATGGAATCCTCAACATTCGTCTGTATATATACATCTCAAAGGCATCTATTCTTTTTTCTACTTCAGAGTCCATTGTCCAACTTTCACAGCCATACAGAAAACACGTAACATCTGATCATTCGGATTCTAAGCTGTAGACTAAGGTCTGATCTTGTAAAAAATGTTTTAATCCTCATGAATGTTTTCCTTGCTTGTTCGATTCTTGACAGGATTTCTTTTTTTGGATTACACTGACTATTTATATTTGTTCCCAAATATTTTATGGAATTTACCTGTTCTATTATTTGACCCTTGGCATACACCTGTACGTTTATTGGTGTCTTTGAAAATACTAACTATGACATGAGACATCAAGCTTAATATTCGATAATCATCGCATTGTGAGGAATTCGATTTTTTTGGTAATGCTACGAATGTTGATTTTAGCCAGTCTGTTGGTATTTTACCTGTGTCATATATCTTATTGAATAGTGCTGTTATTAAATCTAGGCTTTTACTTTCGTTATCTGCAATTAGTTTAAGTATTTCGACATTGATATTGTCTGGACCGGTGGCTTTTCCATCTTTCTGAGATTTTACTGCATGAATCACTTCTTCTTTGGTTATTTCTGGGCCTTTTTCATTTATTCGATTATCTGTGGATGGTGGACAACAAGGTCTATTGTCGTCAAAAAGAGTTTGTATGTATTCTTTCCATCTCTCTAGTTTGTCTTCTGTACCCATAATTATTTCGTTATTATCATTTTTTAATATTGTTGCTTGTCTCTTTTTGTGTCTACCTGTCATTTCTTTTACTTTTTTATGAATATTAAAGGTGTCGTATTTTTCCTGAAGTTGTTCGATTTCTAGGCATTTTGTTGACATCCAGTTTTCTTTCGCCTCCCTGCACTTTTTTCTAATGATTTTGTTAATTCGCTTGTATTCTATTGGGCTTGTTTTATGTTTTCGTCTTACGTCCATGAGGTCCATGATCTCTTGCGTTATCCATTCTTGTTTTTTGTTGTGTTTTATGAACCCGATGTCTTCTTCTTGTATCTTTGTTATTTTTGTTTTTAGAGCAGTCCATGTTACTTCAATGTCTGTCTGTACCAAGTTTTCGATCGTTTTTATTTCTTCCTCAAGCTTGATACTTATTTCTTTTTTCTGTTCAGGGTTCTTCAGTTGTGAGATGTCTATTTTTCTTGTCACTGTTTTCTTTTTGACTTTGAGAAATCTTTTTAATCTAAAATCCATTATAACTGGATTGTGATCGCTATGTATATCAGCTCCAGGGTATGTTTTCGTAGATTGTATGTATTTCTTAAAGGTGTTATTGAGCAAAATGAAGTCAATTTGATTTCTAACAATTCTGTCTTTTCTGTCTGCAGGTGATTTCCATGTGTATAGCCTTCTAGGATGTTGTTTGAAGAAGGTATTGGCAATTAACAGATTGTTTTCTACGCAGAATTGTACAAGTCTATCTCCTCTATTATTTCTGGTACCTAGACCGTATGCTCCTATGTGGTCTCCTTTAGCACCACGACCAATTTTAGCGTTAAAGTCACTCATGATCATCGTTATCTCACCTCTTTTTGTCAGTCTCATTATTTCATCTATGTTGTTATAAATCTATTCTCCTAGATAGACGATATTTATTTTTTCATTCCTTTTCTTTTCCTGCAGCTCTTGGATGTTGAAACTTTCTGCTGGTTCTGCTATGTTTTTCCTTATTTTCTCCCAGTCTTTCGATTCATGTTTGTAATTTGCAAAGTGGTTGCACTTTTTATGCTTTTTTGTGCGAGGACCCAGTCACTTTGGATTGAGTACTTTGCGTTTACGTTTAGCCAAGTAATTTTGTGGACGTTTTTGTGCCAAAACTTTGTACTTACTACTAATAAACTTTCTCTAGTTGCTAGGTATGAACTATACTATCGAACGAGTGGATGCCTTTACATATCTCGGCACAGAAATCAATCAGAAGAACTCCGTAAGTAGCGAAATTAATGCACGTATTTCCAGCGGGAATCGTACATACTATGCTAATAAAAGATTGATGACATCGAAATTATTAGACAAAAGAACCAAAATGACTATCTACAGAACACTGATTAGACCCGTAGTAACCTATGGATGTGAAACTTGGGTAATGACGAAAAAAGATGAAGCCCAACTCAGGACATTCGAGAGAAAAATACTGAGGAAAGTATATGGCCCGGTACAAGAGGAAGATGGCACATGGAGAATCAGGAGAAACGACGAGGTTAATGAGTTAAATGAAGGTTATGACATTGTAAGATTTGTGAAAAGTCAAAGACTGTCATGGCTGGGACATGTGCAGAGACAAAACGATGCAAAAACAACAAAGAAAATGTTACAATGGAAGCCCATAGGAAGGCGAAAAAAAGGAAGGCCCAGAACGAGATGGTTGGATGACGTGGAAGACGACCTGAAAACAATGAACATAAGACAATGGAGAAGAAGGGCACAAGAGAGATCTGAATGGAAGGACATAGCCAGACAGGCAAAGACCCATCCAGGGTTATGATGCCAAAAGAAGAAGAAGAAGAAAGTTGCTAAGTTAATCAATATTTGTGTATTATCGTTAATATCCTGTAGAAAATTTGCGCATATTTTATAAAATATGGATTCAATTTGATATAAAAACCAAAGGGAAATTAAAAATCATTTTAAACAATTGCGATTTTTTAATGAAACTAAATTTGAACAAGATAAATTTTCATTTAGATAAAAATTCGTTAATAGATAAACTTAAAAAAAAGTATTACTAATTAAAAATCAATTATTGAATCAAACTATTTGAAATTTTTTGTACTCTCATTACGTGAGAATTCTATCTAATGATAATTCTACCAAGTTAGGTATTTTAAATTAGCTCCAGATGTTCTATGAGAAAAAATATTATTTTTAATTGTATCGCATACCATCATCTTTCCATAAAACGACAATTATTAATAAACATCTAACAGAAAAACGGTGCAAATATCCGCGAAATATCCGTTACGTTGTAGAGTTGAAGAAACTCCAGAGAAAACAATTGATATTAAAACAATTAATACGATACTTTAATTATTGTTACGATGAGTAATGGGAAAGATAAGAAATTAAATAATTTAATGGCAAAACGGATTCTTTCAAAGACTTTATTATTTACTTTATATGTGCAGGACAAAATTAATTTTCTATTATATTTTATAAATTATATAGATATTAGTGAGGTTAACTTTTTGAAGCACTATAATATTTTGGAATATCCACAAAAACCGTAATATTGATTAAATACATACACAGTGATATTAAAAATAAAGTTGTGATAGCAGGAAATATCTCGCCTAGCTTTAACAAAACGAAAAATACAGTACAGGACAAAAAGAAAAATATTATAATATATAAAAATAGTATATAATATATATATATATATATATATATATATATATATATATATATATATATATATATATTGTAGTGTACAACCGTGTGTTGGTCCTAGTCTCCTCAAGAATTGCTCTCCACTTGTCCCTCTCCATCGCCATAGTCCGCCAAGCACATATTCCCATATTATGTCTCATGTCTTCATCGATGTTGTCAAGTAACCTTCTTCTGGGTCTTTCTCTTTTTTTTCTGACCAATTAGTCTATCAAGGAGCGTTGGTATTTTTATTGTTTCCGTTGCAAACAAAATTATCAAAAAACCTTTGTTTAGAATTAGAAGACATTTTACCTGTAAGTTAATCTTTTCATTGTTTGTAGAGTCGAGTATTAAATGACCATACTACGTATAAATGATGTATTGAAAAAAACCAATTTTAAAGTAAGCTATTTAGTTTTCTCTGAAACCGAAATTAGGCTTTTCCAAAATCATGGTAAACACAATTTAAGCTTTTTGATTGGACGGTCGTTTTTAAATGGGAATTTGGTGAGTCGATCATGAGAGAGGAGAAGTTAGTCATATTTTGGTCATCGAAAGGAAACAGTCGTGTGTCTCAAGATAGGGTGTGGTTCGTGAGTTTGGATACCGGCGTAACGAAAAGAAGTGAATAGTTTGAAGAAGGAGATAACAAGTAGATTAAAAGAGGTCCTTGTATCTACCGTGGGCATTTTATAAAGTATATGTGAAAGTATTCTTACGGCATCAAGTTGACAAAAGGAGGTCCTGGTGTCATAAATAAGTAGCGGAGTTTGGAGAAGTGAATCAGGTGTTTTTTGTGTAGTCTGAAGGAGGTTTGCAGAGACGTAAAGAAGGAGCCGATGTGCCAAAGAGGGGAGATCACATCTTTGAGGAGACTGGACTTTTCTGGGTATGTTCCAACATACAACTCAAGAAGAAAATAAACTGTAAGTGTTTGTACAATAATTAAATTTTATATCTGTGAAGGATCGTTTCGACATCATGGTCATTAGCATTCAAATTTAAGAACTGAGGTTTTGTTAGGCTAATCAAAAGTTTAAAGTTTTGTGGTTTCTTTTTTCAAGTAGAGAAAATTTTAAGTAAAATTGGTTTTTCACGTAATATAAATGTATGTAGCTTTATAATCTTATTATCATAATAATTTGATTTATTTTCTTGTATGCTGATTGATAAGATAACGACAGAATTTAATAATTGTTTTATTCGTTCATATAAAATAAAGAAACGTAAATCTTTGTAATATAATATATTTGTATTATTATCCTTTCTTCTCTCCCGATAAAAGACAACTAGAAAATCTTTTGAATCCATCGAACACAGGTAATATAAGGATTATTTTACTTTTGATAACAGATAAGTTATAATTTTTTTATTGGCTCAATAAACTAAGTTTGAACTCAAAATAAACAATCATAACAATATATATATATATATATATATATATATATATATATATATATATATATATATATATATATATATATATATATATATATGTATATATAGTTTGGTAGGTGTCAACATTTTGGTAAGTTCATAAAAAATGTTATAGTATTTTATTGTAAAGAATGTTTTCCCATTCTAGCGTAGTTCTGACAAAGCCCGAAATTATGTGGTGAAAAATAGATAAAAATAAAAGATATTCACGTTGAAGCCTTGGTTTTTACTGCTTGCTTAGTATTTCACTTTTTATATTGCTCTATAAATAATTATTATATTATAGGTGAGACCTCACTTGGACTTAACTTTTGAAAACATCTTGTCCCACATTAACACAATATACGTTCTTAAAACCAGAACGGGAGTAATGCAGGTGAATGCATCTCCTGAGTACCGAAGTTTGAGACTCAAGGGTCAAATGTTGTACGTTCCTGAGACCGATCTAATAGTGTTTCTCTGTTATCCCAGTGTGGTGAGTTTGGACGATTTAACAAGGTAAGTATTTACTTATTAATATTTGAAAACATATACAACAACAATTCTTGTCATAGCCATCGAAAACTTAAGATAAGATTCTTTATAATTTTTGTCACTTCACTCATCTACCTAAACATTCTTCTCTTTGTTATATTCTTCTTTTTTGTTAACTATTACGGAGAAATTATAAAATGTATCTATAAGTTACGTTGAAATCTTTCTGTCATAGATTGCCACTCGTTCTTTCTATTCCACTGTATATATTTTCTTCTATTTTCCCATAATTATATAGTATCTAGATACTCAAAATCCTTACTTTACAAAATAATTCGCCAAAGGTACCATTTTATTTTTTGTATTTGTAGTAGTAATCTCGAAACACTTATCTCAGAATTCTATAGACATTAAAGATTTCGATGGGCTGGTCATTCCGTGAGGATGGATGCTAACAAATTGCTAAGAGGAGCTTCAGATGACTTTAGATGGCTACATTTGAGGCAGAACTTATGTGAAGTCAAGGCTTAGTGTAGAATGTAGCGATATTGGAATAAAAATATCTCGTAGTAATTCTATCCTTAAGGAACATTATAGACATTTCGGTTTTTCCGTAAGTTTCCAATTTTGATTCTTTCTTTATCTTAGAAGCTTTAAACTTCTTTTTTCCAGAATTTGTCTCTACAGTCCCAATGCTTGTTTTAAATCATTTTCATCAGTTTATTTAGCCAGCTTTAACCTATTGCAGTTAAAGGCACCGCATGTTTGTCCCCGGAATCGAGACCAAGGAATTTTAAATAATTTCTTGCTATATAAATAATTTGTTTACACATATTCAGAACTTCACCCTAGTTTAATATAAATATGTAGTGTATATAAATTTAATACTATTTATTAAAGGGGATGATTATTATTGACTGTGTTCGCTGTCGGCGAAGGTATACCGACCTATATCAATATATTGTAACCACTAAATGTAGGTTTCTGTCAATAAAGGTTCTTTGAAAAAGAATTTGTGTCCGAGAAAACACAGCATTGAAATTCTTACATCAAATCTGCTTGGAAGTCTCCCACATCGGCTTTCAACATCACACCTGCTACTCCCACAGTCAATTTTTCAGCTTCTCCTACACCTCTCCTAATATTAGTTGCCGCTTCGTCATACAGCTTATTTTGCAAATAAATCATTAATATGTTTTGTATATATTAAAATTTATGTCTTTAAATCCATCAAAAATCAATGACTTCCAACAAAACCTAGAAGAAGCTCGTTTTTTAGACTTTAGACCAAGTAGATAGTGACCCTGAGAGCACTTGGATCTATCTCAAAGATAAGATAATCGAGAATTCAACGCAGAAAAGAACATAACACTAGATGCACAACAAACGATGAATATAGAGCGTTATCGAAATAAATCATAAAACAGTGCCGCAAAGACAAACCTGATTACATCTCTTAAATATGCAAATATATAGAGGAACATGGCTGTCGAACCGAGGGATTTATTTCAGAAGATCAAAATCCTTACCAGAGAATTTAAATCTCAAACGTGGTCTGTAATAGATAAGGAAGGTAATCTAAAGACCGATACTGACGAAATATTGGAAACATGGCGAAACTACTGTGGCGAGCTATAAAAAAATATCGAGGCACCAGCAAAAAATCAATGGCTCTCTGACTACCCTAGAGAACTTACTGTGTTACTCGCTAAAGTCAAAGATGCAATTAAATCGCTATAGAGAAATAAATCCCCACGCATTGATTCAATACCAAGTGAAATACGACAGTTACGAGGTAACAAAGGATTACTTATCATCCATTCCATCTGTGTCGCTGTTTGGAATTCAGGAAAATGGCCATCTGATTGGTGTACCTCAATTTATATCCCGCTACACAAAAAAGAAACTACTAGCAGATATGAAAACTATGGCACACTGTCACTAATAACACATGCTAGTAAAATCTTATTGCATATCATCGAAAACAAATTATAACCTATCTACATTACCAAATAGCTCAGGAACAAGCGGGGTTTGTAAAGGGTGAAGGTAGACGGGAACAAATCCTGAACCTGAGACAAGTCATTGAAAAGTCTAGAGAATTTCAAGTTCCTATGATTATATGCTTCGTTAACTACCAAAAGGCATTTAATTGTGTAAGCTGGATAAATCTGTGGTCCATTTTAATAAAAATGAGCACACCAATGCACCTGGTGACACTTATTAAAAATCTGTACTAGTCCAGTATATCAACAGAATGACTAGATCAGAAATTCTTAAACCAATTTAAGACCGAGAGAGGTGTTAGACAAGGATGCGTGTTATCACCGGACTTATTTAAGATTTATGATAAACATGTCATGAGGATGGCCTTAGATGGATGAACCAGTGGAGTAACAGTGGCCGGTACGAAAATCGCTAATTTAAGATTTGCTAATGACACTACACTTATAGCAGCAAATGAGCAAGAAATGTTTAATCTCCTGCGAAGAGTTGAGTATGAAAGTATTAATGTTGGTCTGAAAATCAATAAAGCTAAGACAAAAATAATGGTGGTCCACAGATTCCACAATATTTAACTGACTAACATGTTACAGGAATACCAGATAGTGGACAGTTTTGTCTATCTCGGGTTTAGTATAACTAACGATGGTAGCTGTGAAGCAAAAGTTCGGAGACGTATTGGTATGGCAAAAAATGCGATGAGTGGCCTAACTAAAGTTTGGAAAGACAGATTTATCTTTCAAAATATCAAGATGGTACTAGTGAATGCCTTTGTATTTTCAATATTTATATACAAGGTAGAGACTTGGACTCTTCGCGGGCGCGAGCGCCAAAAAATTGATACCTTTGAGATGTGGTGCAGGAGAAGAATGCTGAGCATACCTTGAACAGCTCATACGACCAACATTTCCATTTTAAACCAACTCGAGTTTAAAAAAAGGCTGTCCACAATATGTCTGTAACGTATTCTGCAATTTTTAGGTCACGTGGTTCTGGATGATCCGACCAAATTAAGAATTCAGCTGGAAACTCATTCTGCGAAGCTCTCAGAGCAGCTGAAGATAGATACCAATGTAGAAAAATTATTAGGAATATTGGAAGGAATCACGATCCTCAGTAATGAGAAAACGACAAGAGAGAGATAAAAATACATTGTTTATTTACTCCATTTCCATTAGGTTATTCATTATCTCAATAAATTTCAAACTTTACAAAACTTTGTGAAGCTCAAATCAGATTGCCATATTTTTTTTTTCATCCATGATGTTTTATGTTATTTTCACTTTGTTCGATATTCTTTTCTATTGACTTTTTAAGAGTTATTGGACGTATATTAGACAATTTGCTCAAAATTGTTTAAAACAAAAAGGTGTATATTTATGTAACAATATGACGTTGGTATTTTTTGTAGAAGAGGACTTTACATCAGTGACATTCCCCTTCACGACGCAACTAGAGATTTAGTACTAATGTCTGAACAGTTCGAAGCTGATTACAAACTAACACGAAATTTGGAATTTCTCACTGACAAACTTCAACAAACCTACAGGGAACTAGATACTGAAAAAATTAAAACTGATAGGTATGTTCCTCGATTATAAAATTGTAAAGTTTATTTTAATATATTAAAAGTGTTCTAACACTAATACTAAAACACAATTAATTAATAATATTTATTTACTTAACGTAGAAATTTATATTTTCAACTGACTCTTAAATCTAAATTTATTTGTATATTTCGTGAAACGCTCCAAGAACCCCATAAAACTTTCTTATCGCCATTAGAACACCTTGGAATCTCTACAATGGTAGCTTTTTCGAACATACTACTGGAACGTTCGATCAGGGGCCTCGCAAGGGCTTGGCGTAACAATATTTTAGTATAGCTGTTGTATATTTGTGATGCATTCCATTCAAAAATTCTTCCGAAGAGAGTCATAAGTCTTTGATAATGGGGCTGCAACATAGTTTTATTTAAAAAAAAATTCAAAACTGTTCCATTTTAAATAATTCAGTTTATTGTGACTGAGATATTTAAGATAGTTCATACAAACATTCATGTTGGTCTTCTTTTTAGATTGTTATATTCGGTGTTACCAATCACAGTAGCCAACGAATTGCGACATAAAAGACCAGTACCTGCAAGAAGATACGAATGTGCCACAATTTTGTTTTCAGGAATCGTTGCATTCTCCGAGTATTGCGCTAGGAACTCAGACTCGAAAGGTGCTATGAAAATTGTTAGGCTGTTAAATGAATTGTATACAAAATTTGATGATCTTACTGATTCAACAGTAAATCCCAACATTTATAAGGTTAGTGTAGAGTAATATAAATAAGGAAATAGATGGAAATTTTTACTGCTATATCATCAATTGGATATTACTATAGTTTTTTATTTCGAAACCGTATCTTATATAATGCAACGATTGTCCATGCCTACGACTCCCTAAATAAATTGAATATTGTTTAATAATATTTGTATTTTTCATTTTCGTTAATATTTTTTTCTTTTGTGCATTTTTAACGATTTTTATTTGTAGGTTGAAACTGTGGGTGATAAATATATGGCTGTCAGTGGGATTCCAGAACCTTGTAGTACTCACGCAAAAAATATTGCTAAATTGGCATTAGATATGATGGACAGGAGTCAAACTGTGTTTTTTGAGGATGAAGCAGTGGTAAGTCACTGAAGAGACAAATTATCACTTACATTAATAAAATTTCATGATAAACATTTCAAGTATAGTTAAATGTTTAGGTCGAAGATACTGATAGTGTTCTGAGTTTCTTGTTTTAGAGAATAACAATAGGGCTTCATTGTGGGGAAGTGGTAACGGGCGTTATTGGGCAGAGAATGCCTCGATTTTGTTTATATGGAAACACAGTCAATCTAACCAGCCGAACGGAAACAACTGGACAACCTGGGAAGATAAATGTAACTCAAGATGTCTATGAGTAAGTTTTGAAATCAAAATTTTTTAGTTTTATATTCTTGTTTATTATAACAGTAGTTTTAAAAGCGTTGTACCAAAAAAGGAGTTGTACGGTTATATCTAGTTACAGAAAACATAGTTAGTAGCAGCAATAAAGTCACTAGGTGAAGTGTTTGTTAGACTAAGAGTCCAGTAAACATCTTCCCTGGCGCCCAAATCATTCTTCTCTCCTATATTCCTGTTGTCAGTACTTACTCTTAGTTCGCTTTGGTTATTCTTATATTTTCTTAGTTAATATACATCTTTTCTATTCTTTACTGTTTTCTCAGGGCATGCAAATAGGCCTAACCCTACCTTGAGTATCAACTGGCCAATCTCAAGCATACCCAGCTAGCTGAATTGCATTCAGTTTTAACTTTTATTTTAATTTAGTTTCAAACTTATCTTCACACTACTCTACAGATCTTATAACATCAGGGACCTTGTCCCAAGTGATCTGCCTACTATTTGTTACAGAAGCGCCCAAAGTGGATCAACATAAATTTGTTACAATGACATTTTAACAAAAACTCCTCGTTCTGAAAATGGATTTGTGTGGTAGATTAGCAGGTATATCCAGGTTCAAGAAGAAATGCAGCAAAAAGAGCTTATGCGGTAGGACATGTACAGATAATAACAGACCATCACCTACTACAGGTAATATTCGTCCTACCTTTCTTCAGGGCTTCCGAGGTCTCAGTCTCATGAGCCACCAGGCACTACTACACTAATCACTAATCAGTGTCTTACTGGTACTGGGAACAGAGAATTTATACCATCGATGTTAACGTGGTTTGTGTGGAGGTTAGCGTTATTTTCTTTATGAGAGGTCTTTATGTCGAAGGTAACCGTATGCCTTCATCTCTTGTATTGAGACAATTTGGCATTTTGTTAATTTCTATGGTTTCTTGGATCATCATCATCATGGCTTATTCACCGTGTTTGCCGCCCTTTTGGGCTCTCTGATTTATTTATTGCGGAGAATCAGTCCGCTGTTGTTTTTTTTTATTATTATAGCAGCGTGTGTGACTTGGCCCTGTCTACAATTTTCCTCCATTCTTTCCGGTCCTTACAGCGCTCCTTCCAATTGTAGATTCTCAGCTTCTATATGTCTCCTAAGACTTGATCTCTTCATCTTGTTTTGGGTCTCCCCTTTGGTCTCTTTGTTGTTGGTCTCCATCCAGTTATTCGCTTTAGGGTAGAGTCTGGGTTAGCTCTTTCTGTGTGTCCCAGCCACCTGAGCCTTTGCGTCTTCACGAACTTGATTATGTCTTCACCCTTGATGACTTCTTTAATTTCTTCATTGGTTAATCTTCTAAATTCGCCTACACTTATTCCCACCGGTCCCATTATTCGTCGAATTATCTTTCTCTCTAGGATTTCCAACATCATTTCATCTTTTTGTGTTAGGCACATCGTCTCTGCACCATAGGTGATCACTGGCCTGATTGCAGTCTTATAAATTTTTAATTTGGTTTTCTTACTAATGTACTTTTCTAACAGGCCGCTTTTTCCTGCTCAAAAATATAATTGCGTCGTCGTCCACAATATCGCTTCATATCAGTCTCGGTCTATTCCTACTGATATCACTGATAGGGTTTGCCTAGGCTGTTAGTTATCATTTGCTCTTCCCATATAATCCATCCATTGTTCTTCTTAGAAACGTTCTTTTAAATATGAGTAGATGGTATGCATATGTTTTGGTGATGGTTCATATTTCTGACCCATATGCTTGCACTTGTAGGATATGTTTTGTATATTGTAAGATTGTATTTTTGGCTTAAATTTCTGTTCTTTAACTGTTTGTTTAGCCCAAAATAATATTTGTCAATGAAAATATGACAATACAAAAAAAGTACAGAACATAACAAGCAAATTAGTGAAAAGAAAAAAAAAAGTCATAAAGTGGGCAATAAAATAAAACTGTTAAATAATTTTGACATTATAATTAAGTTAAATGCTGGGATTTACTTTTATATATGAATACACTCTGAAAAACACGTAAATGGTTATAAAAAGAAATTAATATCCTTATTTTTACAGTTTTTTTAACAAGAAAATTTCCAAGAGTAATTGTTCTAGACTACACTTGTTATATAAGAGTACATTAACATCATTTTTACAAACCTTTACCAATAATAATACCTATATGACGATAAAATAAATATTAAATAAATATTACATAATCATTTATTAATTTTAATATCGTTTTCTTTGCCTAAAAAGTGCATGTTCAGTAAAAGTATCACGTCAAATATGGACGGTAAATTAAAAAAAAAATGTATATTGTTATATCATAAAAACAAAGTCTGTTACGAATATAATAATTGATAAATTATTGCTAATAACGGTTATCTGGCACGTTCTACTAGTGATTGGATATGTTGTTTAAGATTTTGTTTATTTCCTAGTTTCTAATGGTTTTGCTTGAACCATTCGATATGAATTTATTATATATTTTATTGATAAATTCGATATATCTGAATATATTCGGTATTTTATTGATATATCGTACAAAGATGCGAGTATGAGGATCAGATTTACGTAGAATTGTATTTTTTAGCATATTATGTCAAGAAGAAAATTTCGACGAGCAATTCCACTTCGACTACAGAGGCCCAGTGACCATGAAAGGAAAAACAGAACCCATGGACGTATACCTTCTCACCAGGACCAACACCTAAATAATGGCTTAACTAGATGACAGCATTAGCATTCTTCCACTGTTGCAATATCTTCGTTATTTGAAACTGGAGAGTGAAAACCGCAGTCCGGAAAATACACGAGCCATAACGATACCACATTCTATTGCATGTTACTTGTTGTGAATATTTTAATTAATATTTTATTTAAAGCAATAAAATTGATGTACCCGTTGTCGTGTTTGTTTGTATTGTGGGTTATTTACTTTTTAAATCAACAAAATAATATTCTAATATACAAGGGTCGTTGGAAAAGCGTTGAGTAAATATTTTGTTTTATTATTCTTAATATTTTAATATATGGCATTATTTAAAAGGTACTTTCACATTTTTCAAGTTCTACGATGTAACTGGCATATCCATAATGTTTGTCAAGTTCAGAAAACCACTTGTCGTTAATTATCCGGAAACACAAAACGCTTTTAAAGGTTCAAATTTCTTGAAACCTTATATAAATTATTGTGTAACAAAATCTAGAGACGAGAACTTTAATTTATTATGGTGTACCCGAAACTCGTTGGTTATATTTCCAGACTACCTAAGTGAGAGGATTCGTCGATAAGCTGAGAACCAGGTGGAAGTTAACAAGAACTCGAGCTCATCTATACTTTAGCGTCACATAGTTCTTTCCAAAGCAAGTAAGCAAGCAATTTGATTAAACCCAACCTGTGAGATATGTTCACCCAAAGAATTACGTTCGGGTGTAACAATTTATTGGAGCGAGGTGTATTAACTCGAGTAAAAACAGGAGTCACTCAACCGCGCTCCAATGCTCCAGACCATCCCTTTTCCCCGTCTAGCACTCTGATGCGCGATAGGGGCACAACTATCAGCCAAATGCTCTCACGTGGAGGTCCTGGGTAATAGAACCCCAACATGGTTTCCTAACTGAATTCAAAAATCAGGACAGCGCATTGTCGCTATATTCCTGTTATCTTAATGTGGCTTATCCGCGAACTAAAATTGCTTACTTGGGCCTCAAGTCTCCGCTCTGAGCTAAGTTCAGTTCGGCGACTTGGTGCTCAAGGGTTTTTATTGGTTTTTGTTAATATTTTTTTTGTGGCTTGCGCCGGTTTTTGTTAGTAGTTTTTTGATTTTTTTGGTGGCCGAAGCCGTTTTTTGTTGTTTTTTTGGATTTTTTTTGTAGGATGCCTGAAACATAAAATCAGAATTAGTGCATATTAATATAATAAATTATCTACTTAAAATTAACTGGGTCCACGCTATACATTGCGATTGTCCACGAGTGTTATGAGCTACGAACTATCTTCATTGTGCGTTGTTGTTGTTTTTTGAAGTGTTTTCTCTCTGGTGTTTTGTTTTCTCTCTGATGTGATTGTTGATTTTCTCTCTAGTATTATAATTTGTTTCTACTATTTGTTGTTTGGGTCTTTTGTGCTTCCATCTGTGGAAAGCGTCGTACCTCATTATATCTCGCAGTATGTGGCTGGGGTGGTTCTCTATCTCCGCGAACTTTGTCCTAGCTTTTTCTTTCATTGTGTCAGTCACTATTATTGTAGTTCTCTAAAGAGAAATCTTTCTGCTACGTATCTCGCTTTGTTGACTGCTTCTCTTAGGCTGTTGTTATGTGCCGCTTGTATTTTCTTTTTTGATGTATTGCTTATGTGTCGCCGTGCGAGAGATTCATATGTTAGTATAGGAAGAATTATACTATTTATTAATCATATTTTTGTTTTCAGTCTAAGTTTGCTTTTTCTTCCTGCTAGGCCTCTTATTGATGCTCTTGCCATGTTGGCTTTTTGTACTGTAGCTTCTACATGTTTGCTAAACGTTAAGCCTTTGTCCATGATTACTCCGAGGTATTTTGCTTTACTTTTCTACTCGATGGGATTGTCTTGCACAGTTACCTGTTCTTCTGGTTGTTAGTGCCTCTTTTACAAAAGGTACAGCCTGTGTCTCTTCGGAGTTTATAGCGATTTTCCATTTTAAACTCCTTTCTTCTATGTCGCCTAGCGCTGTTTGTAAGTTGTTTACCGCTATGTCTACATTTTTGTATTTGGCCCCTATCGCTGTGTCGTCGGCATATAGGCTCACACTGGTATTCATAGTGCGTCGCCAGGAAGAGTCGCCGGCGGATCTTCAGTTAGCGAACACTCCATCGAGATTTCATCTTCTGTTTCATAGTCAATCTTCGGAGAACCGCTAGTGGGCGATCGGTTACTTACTACTCGATATGAAAACATAGACGTATTTGATGACAAGGATCTACAGCAATCGTACTTGTGAACTAGTCGACTGGAGTTACAATTTGCCAAATTTAAATGTAATCGTTTCTACTCATTCATATTAATATTATAATGTATAATATATTAAAGTTTTTAATATTGGTAATAGTATTAAAGCTTTTAATATTGTTTTTTAATATTACTAATAATATTAAGTAATTAAATATTGCGCCTTGCATAAAAAAGGTACGAGATAAATAACTCGTTTTTTTATATGAAAGTGCAATTTTCTTGCAAATGCTTGGTTTTTTTTACAAGATAAAACAAATTGTATGAAGAGTAGCTAAGCGTTGGGTAGTCAGTGGCGAATCTACGAGGAGGGAAAAAGGATCTTCTGAATTTGCCAATACTTTGACTGAACACACAACCAAGAGAGGATGGAATGTTGTCAGACCATTATCAATATTGAAATATAACCAGTACGTGACAAAAAACGATGTAGAATATGTTGTATGGATAAAATTTGAAAAAACACAATTTACGAGTGTGCTGATTGTGACAAAAAAAAACCTGGACAATGCATAGGATATTGTTTTCGCAAATACCATTCAACCAACAGATAGATTGCATTCAGTATATTAGTTTAAATAAAAATTTTATTTTCTAAAGACCTTTTAATTGTTAGCTGATGTCCCACTAACAATTTCTAATTTGATTTTCTATTTTATACACATTGATATGTTATAATTACTCGTACATACATTTGTTTTTCTTGAGTTGTTTTTTATTTATTGATATTACATTGAAAAAAGTTATAGGTTTTTATGGAATTTTGAGTGGTATTGAGCAGGAAAATTTGGAATTTTAGAAAGGAAGAATTGTATTTATTTATTAATTACTTCAACACAGCTAAGTGAAAGAGCGCCAAACGGTGTAACATAAAATTGAAATCAATTAAAATGTTGTTCAATAAGTCTTCTTCGTACAATCTGTCCATATTTTGAGCTTGATTCGGTATGTGAGGTTCATTATCATCTAGTTCTTCTTCCACATTATCTTGTTCATCATTTACATCATTCACTTTGATCCCAATATTGTGAAGAACTGCACATGCCACAATTATTTCTGGAACTCTTTCCAATTTATTATTTAAACCCCGACTCAAACAACAAAATCTTTTTTTCCACAATCCAAACAATCTCTCAACGGTATTTCTCGTTCTAATATGAGATCTGTTATACCTTACTTCTTATTCAATTCCAGGATTTAAAAGAGGCGTCATTAAATACGGTAAACAAGCATAGCCACTATCTCCAAGAAGAAATCCTGTTAAACTGCCATTCTCGAAACGTTGTTTCACTGAACCATTATTGAAGATCATCGAATCATGTTCTCTTCCAGGCCAACGAGCTACAACTTTGAAAATTTCTAAATTGGGTCCACCCACTACTTGGACGTTTATTGAAAAATATCTTTTCCTGTTTCTATATACCTCGGCCATATTCCCTCCAAGACTTTTTATTGGTATGTGGGTACAGTCTATACACCCTGTTACTTTGGGAAAATTGGCAATATCGTAAAACAGCCTTTGGTTCTTTCTCTGGTTTTCGAGACCTTCAGGAAATTTTATATATGTGGGTAATAGCTGAGCAAGTAGACGGGAAATTTTAAAAATCCATCTCGAAACCGTGGGTTGTGAAAATCCTCTAAGATCTCCAGTTACAATCTAAAAATTAAATTAAAATTAACTATACTACGATCTACCATTATACATACATACACACATATATATATATATATATATATATATATATATATATATATATATATATATATATATACATATATCATGTTCTGAAAATATATTCTTTAATTTATCCTACCTGAAAATTTCCAGTAGCATAAAATCTCAAGGCAACTAAAAGATATAAAATGGGTGGAAACGGTAATCCACGTCGATTAATTTTCACCATTTCATCATTTATTACTGGCAACATTATTTCAATAACTGTTTGTTTTCGAAATCTATACCTTTTTCGAAATTCATTATCATTATAAAAGTGTAATGGATTTTGTATGTCCCTTATATATCTTCTGGGTACTTGTAATATATCGTTTTGTTCATTTATTTATCGGTTAACTACATAATATTGATGTAAATCGTCCATCGCAAACGTATTTCAAATTGACGGGCGAATCGGCGAATCGCCAGAGCATGCATATACCTTCTCTGGCGAAGCTTCGAAAATCTCTAAACAGGGCATGCGTCATTCGAGTGTGAGATCACTGTGAAAGCGACTGGCGCGTATCCAGCGACATGCCAGCGACTGTTCGGAGAAAGATGCTTTACGCTTGCGTCAACCAGGCTGTAGGTCGACTATGAAACATAGATATGGTGGTGAACAGCCAGCGACGCGCTGGAGTCGAACTATGAATACGAACGTCAGTAGTCTACCTGGTGTTCTAGGTATGTCTGCTGTGTATATCGTGTACAGTAGAGGTGACAGTACCGCTTTCTGTGGCACTCCAGCCTCCGGGTTCCCGGGTTCGGATAGGACTTGTCCTATCCGGACTCTGAAACTACGATTGCTCAAGTACGAAGAGATTAGTCTTGTCATTGCTCCGCTGTAACCGTATCTTCTCATTTTGTAGATCAGTCCTTTATGCCAGACTCTGTCTAAAGCTTTGCTTACATTTAGGAAGGCAGCTCCTGTGAATTGTTTGTCATTAAATCCAGCTGATACGTACTTTGTTAATCTGAGTACTTGTAGCTCACTGGAGTGTTCCGATCTAAAACCGAATTGAGCTTCGGGTATTATATCTAATCTGTGTATTTCAGATTGGAGTCTACTGAGTATCATTTTCTCTACAATCTTGCTGAGTGCAGGTAGTAGGCTTATTGGCCTGTAATTTTGAGTGAATGTGCTGTTTTTTCCGGGCTTTGGTAATATTATGACATGGACCTCTTTCCGTCTGTTTGGGAATTTCTTGAATCTTATCATCGCGTTGATTATATTTGTTAGATATACTATGGCTCTCGCTGGTAAGTATTTTAGAGCCCTGTTCGTTATTTGATTGGAACCAGGTGCTTTTTTCGGCGAGCTATTTTTAATTAGCTGGTTTAACTCTTCCGGTGATGTAGGAGGGATGATTTCGTTCGGGTTTTCGGGTCTTTCTCTTTGTCTTTTGACTTCTTCTATAAAGTCGAAGTCCTCGTCTGGGTGGTAATTTAATGTACACTCTCTCTCAAGAGTACTCCTCATTACCTCTGTGGTGTAGACTATTCCGTTTTCTGCATGTAATGGAGGGATTGACTTTCTGTCGTTTCTCAGTATTCTCTGGATCCTCCAAATATTTTGCATATTTGGTCCTTGCTCATCCATGTCTCTTATGTGGTTTTACCAGCTTTCACTACGGTGTTGTTGTAGTGCTGTTTTGACCTCTCTGTTTAGTCTATTTGCTCTATTTTTTTCTGCCTGGTTCCTTGTTTTTCTTGCTGTGTGCTTTGCCCTGTTCTTTTCCCTTATTAAGTCATTAAGCCTCAGCCAAGGCGATATTCAAGATACCTAACAGCCTGAAAGAAGCACTGGTTACAAAATTTAATGAAGTTCTGTCTTTTTTAAATTACTGTAAACTCTATAATAAATTACGATTTAATTTTTGTTACATGTACATACATAATATACATTGTACCATATTGTTGTCATGACTTGTAAGTCATGACTTTTAAAATGTACCTTATTTTCTCTATTTGTATCATAAACCTACCGCTAATAACTCCAGTGGTTGATGCGGATAAATAAAATAAAATAAAAAAAAAACTTCTACATGGTCTAGTTTTTGTTGTGCGAGATTTTTAAAAAATTCATGTTTTCTTAATTAAGATTGCAAAATTATTATCGATATAAATAAAATTTGGTTGTTTGGGCTGTTTTATTATATTATATAGATTTTCTAGACATTACAGTTAGCTTTGTGTTCGATTGATGGTAAGTATTTATATAATAGCTAATGACGAGAAATAATATATCCTATTGTATATAAAAGTGTAGAAAAAATATACCATTGAATCCCTTACCAATAATTTAATCATCTTATTTCTTTAAATGCCATGCCTTATTCTAGCGTCGGGTTGCAAATTTCTTAACCAGGTTTTCTTCTGTTATCTATAAGATAGACTTCCACTACTAACTATTTTGCCTTCTAATACCTACTATTTAATAAACTCTATGCTTAATTCGATATAAATTGTTAAAAAAAAATAAAAACACTGTTAAAAATATTTTTAATGTATTTCAAAATGTTTTACGAGATTCGATGAAGGTACTTGCAGTTAATTACCTTTAGCTTTAGCAGTTTTGGATGCACCTGAAACAATGTATAACTTAAAATATACTATAAACAATTAATATATATCAATACTTAAAAACTTTTCTTTAAACTAATGATCTCAAATAACGATAAAGCGTAAACTTTTATTTCATCATTATCATATATCATCATTATGGCATCTTCACTACCAACGAAGTCATTGCCACTCTCTTTGGGATATTCAGATTCATTTGTCGCAGGGAATCAGTCCACATTAACATTTTTAGTTTTACAATTGGTTGTGTGACTTGACGTCTTATATAATATCTCTTCATTCTTTCCTGTTTTTGCTTATGGTTTTCCATTCCCTAACTCCCATCTTCTTAAGGTCTGCAATTATCTTCATTTGGTAATATTCTTGATAACTGCTTCTGGATTTCTCCTTTCTAAATGATTGTGCCTTGATAAATCTGACGATCTCTTCTTCTTTCAAAAGTTCTCTTACTTCGTAGTTGATAAGTTTTCTAAATTTATTCTTACCTAAGTTTATTGTGCCTGCTATTATCCGAATAATTTTTCTATCTAGGATCCTCAATTTTTCTTCATCGTTCTGTATCAGGAATAATACTTCAGCACCATATGTGATAACTGGTGTAATTGCTGCTCTGTTAATGTTCAGTTTAGTTTTCTAAGTAGGCTTCTCATCTTTGTGGAAGTTGTTGTATTTTCAGTAAGTTGTGTTTCCTGGCAGAATTCTTTCAATAATTACTATGCTTCTATCATTAATTTCATTAACTGAGACCCCAAGATATTTAAATTGTTCTACCTTTTCAAATTAATATTAGTTCCTTGTCACATAAACTATATTTTTTCTTGAGGATATTAGGTATTTTGTTTTTTTTTATATTAATTTTGTCAAACCTCCCTTAGATGCTTCCTTGTATAACTTAGCAAAGTCTTTCTTTAAACTGTTTAAGTTTCTGCTAATCAATGCTATGTCGTCAAGTTGCGACGTCGATGTTATAATTGTACCTTTTATTTCGGTAGCTCGTATTGTACCTTCTATAGCGACGTTAAATAATGACGTTCATTGAAAGTCTCCCTGTCGTACTCGAGTTGCTATTTCTATATTTTTGGAAATGCTGTCATCTGTTGTTGTTATCTGTATTGCTGTCGTCGATCCTTCCATTGTCATTTTCGTAATCTTTATGAATTTTATTTCGATATCTAGGTTTTTATGTCTTTTTGTAGCAGCTGATTAATAATGTTATTCCTCTATAGTTGTTGCATTGTGTTCCGCAAATATCCGCCGTATTTTACATTCTTCAGTCATTTTTCTTGTTCCCAAATCCTTATTATATATTTTTCGTTGTAGTTCTTCTTCGCCTCGTTTTGGATTTCGTATATGCCTGATGCTTTCATTTGCTTTAGATTTCTTTTAACAAATATCCGTATATCATATATCGTAAAAAATCCTCATATGACGGATTTTCGATTTCGTTTTTATAATAAAGGTATGTTTCTTCTGTGCATTCGTCTCTAGCCTTAAATAACTCTTCGTAATGTTTCGTCCATATTTTGGCATCAATTTTAACTGTTGGTTTTTCTTCTTTTATAATTTTATATATTTATATAGCTTTATATTATTCTTACTATTTTGTGGTTATGGTTATGTTGGATCGGGGCAGGACCCATTTATGAGCCCTTCAGATACTTAGACCTCCTAAGACGGGTCCATTGCATCACCCCTATCATACGGAATAGGCCCATAAGGACTTATGGTCTGTGGCGTTTCTGGCTGTTTCGGGCTCCTATATCTGCAGTAATCAGAAGGGGCTCCAAGTCTGAACCGTTCCTGCCGTTGTGAACGTCTAATCCGTTAGTAACTTTGTTGCCTCACAGAGTACAAAATCAGAAACTCGTAAAGCTGTTAAAAGAAAATAATATGGATAGTCGAGATATACGGGTCATTGTCAATCTGTACTGGAATCAAAAAGCAAAGGTTAGAATCGAAAATGTCGATACAGAAACTATAGTAATCAAAAGAGGTGTTAGACAGGGTTGCGTGCTATCCCCATTGTTATTTAATCTGCACAGCGGAGCTATTTTTAACGAAGCAATATCAGAGGAACAACAGAGTATATCAATAAACGTAAAAATTTTGAACAACATAAGATTCGCAGACGACACCGCTGTTTTTGCAGACAGTCTAGAAGCACTGCAACACTTAGTAAATAGATTACATCAAGTCAGTATAAAAGGCTAGTTATCGAGAGAAAACAAGTAGAAAGAGTGTATAACTACAAATATCTAAGAACCTGGGTAAATGAAAACAATGACCAAGGTAGAGAAATAAGGACACGCATTGAAATTGTAAGACAAGCATTTATAAAAATAAAATCAATGTTTGTTAATCGAGACCTTCCTCTGGAGCTGATAGAGAGCCTTAAGATGCTACGTTTTCTCGACTTTGTTGTATGTAATGGAAAGCTGGTCACTAAAAGTAAATAATATAAAGAAGTTGGAATCATTTGAGATCATTTAAGAAAACAAGAACGCTGGAATATTAAAGCCGTATCACTAGAGGTGCGAAATAAGAGATATTAAGGCTCATAATACAAGGTAAAATCAAGGGTAAAAGATCCATAGGAAGACGAAGAATTTCCTCAATAAGAAACCTGAGAGAGTGGTATAGTTGCAGCTCAGTAGATCTTTTCAGAGCAGCCGCCAATAAGATACGGATAGCTGTGATGATAGGCAACCTCCGATAGGAGAAGGAACTTCAAGAAGAAGGCCTCACAGAAAGCCACAAATCTCTTTAAGGATAACTCCTTATTTACCTCGGTTACATAAAGATCAACTCCAGGATCTGCCAACTCCGGTAGGCCAGTGCCGGGTACTTCCAGAGGGCATGTTACTAGGTTTTCTCCTCCTCGTTACAGACGGCACCGTGGGCTATCCGCCATTCCAAGCAGATGAAAGTGCCGCTTGAGTCTACAGTGGCCGGCCACCATAATGACCACCAGAGAGCACCCTCTACGGTCTAGAAGGAGCAATTATACTGTAAGACTTTTGGATGTCCCCACTATATGGAGCCTAGCCCGTCTCATACCTCCACAACTGGCCCAGGATTCCTGAAACCTCCGCAGAAGAAGTTCTTTAGTTCGGAAGAAGGTTCGGGTCCCACCGGCAGAGTGAATGAGCCCTGTAGTGCCAGAGCGTCAGCCCATTTGTTCCCTTCCACGCTTGTGTGTCTCAGTACCCATACAAAGTTAACCTTATTGGTCCGCGCAACATCAGCAAGTGCTTCTTTGCACTTAAGAATTAGCTTAGAGCTAACTTTGGCCTTTCCAAAGTTCTTAGCGCTGCTTAACTGTCAGAGCAGATAGAGATGGTTCAAATCTGATAGATAGATACAAATATGATTCCGCTCCCATAAACTCCGGCACCTACTTGTTCGTCGTTTCTGAACCCATCCGTAAACCAGGTGAGCCCGCTTCGATAGATTGGTGCAGGCTCTGGTTCCATCTACTTATCTCGGTCAGGAAATTGAACTAAGAAGGAGGATAAGAACTCAATTATTTCTATTTACTTCCAATTCTTTAATAAGTTCATCAATCCATCTCTTTATTCTATTTGTACAACATTTATCTGAGTCTTTCTTTCTTCTGCTATACTCTTCCAAGTCTTCTCAACCTGTCTTCATCCATTTCTTTTGTGCTAGGTTTTCCCTGGTTGTTGTTTCGCAGTCTTCGTCGTACCATTAGATTTTCCTCTTTATTCCTTTATATACTTTAACTTTTTTTGCTGCTATCGAAATGTAACCATTTATTTTTTCCAGGTGTCTTCTATATTGTTAGGGTTTAAGACTTTTAATTTGCTTCAGACTTTTTAGAATACTCTTTCTGAATTTTATCCGACTCTAGTTTCCCTACATTTCAATTTTTTCCTTTGGTGTATTGTTTGGTGTCTTTAATTATTTTCATTTCCATATTTTCTTAAACTAGTAAGTGGTCAGAATCTGAATTTGCACCCTGATACGATCTTACATCTTGCATTGTTCTTTTCTACTTTTTTAAAATCAAAATATGATCTATTTATTTATCCTCATTTGATCATTGTATTAGCCATCCTACCTAATGCTCTTTTTTGTGTTTGGTTACAAAGTATTCTCCCATTATTATTCGTTATTGTTTGAAGAGTTTTTTTACAGCTACGTCTTTGTTTATGTCTTCCATTCCTATCGTTGCGTTGAAATCTTCTAGTACAATTAATATATCATTCTTGGGTATATTTTATATATCTATTCGAGTTTTTTATAAAAATCGTATGAATCATTGAATGTCAAATTGAATTTTTTGCGCTAGATTTTATTTATATGACCTATTCATATTACCTGGTAATCCACACGACTGAAGTTGTATTTTAATATCTTCCACTGCCAATTCTTTGGTTGCCGCTAAATCGTCCAACATAGCCAGAAAATCCGCAAAAAGGATACCCTTCACCTGGAATTTACAGTACGCCAAACCAGTGTCAGTTCTTGTTAAATCTTTAGAAATAACCCCAGCTTGTTTGAACCAAAAATCTATCTGCTTCAAATGAATGGTTTTAGTAAGCAAATCTTTCTTTTCGTAAACTTTTGCAGCGTCTGCTTTCGGATCTGAGGCAGCCCCTACAGTAACGACGTCTGGGTCAAAATGGGCGAAGTTTAGGAATTGTTGGTCGAGTTTGATGATTTCCCACTGTTGTTCAGAAGGGGCAGCTCTTAAGGGAATTGTTGGGCCAAACTGTCCAGGTGCGGTCATTGTTCTTCAAAGAAAATTAATTACCTGATGCATTTTTTAAATGTAACCAAAGAAAATTTAGTTTTTATAAAATAAATAGTGTAAATATTTGTAATATTTTCATACTGCCAACGTTATTCGATAGTGACAAATATAAAAATGACTTTTTTGCGTTATGTTTATTTGACCTACAATAGTTATTCGGCCAGTCACGAGTCGTCAAAAATGCCTATAAAAAGAAGAAAATCAAATAAAATAAGACAAAAGTAAAATAAACAAACACAATTTGACACTTGAATAATATCATGACATGAATTAGAACATTTCACTACAAAGATCAAATTGAAAATCACGAATACTATTCGTGAAAAAAATTCTACCAGAAATCGTCAAAACCGTTATAGAAGGAAAAGCTGAATATATTACGGAAATCATATACTAAGAAGACAAATATTCCCTGAAAAGGGTCTTTTAGACCAATACGTCTACTAAATACATTGAGCGAGATCCTACAAATACGAATTAAAATAGACTTGAAAAAGAAGTACCAGAAACAGAAAGAATGCCAATATGGATTTAGAAAAGGTAAGTCTGTAATAGCAAATTGCAATAGCGGAATAAATAGCAGTTACCTGTTGGAACAGCTGAATGGAAATAGTGGCTGGAAATAAGTAGTTTTTAACTATATCATTTAATTTTGTAAATCGAACAAGAAGATCTGAAGATAAATTTAATTTGGTAAATTGAACAAGAAGACTGATAAATGCTATTATGTAGGCACTAAAGTCTGAAACGAATATTAAAATGCATATAAGACAAACAATCATTTCTCCTTAAACGTTGTTGAACAAAGGATTATAACTATGTTTATTTAATTGCTTTTAATTTTTATGCTTTTACTTTTTTTAATACAAACAGTTCATTTATCGATGTTTCTACAAATCGAGCGCGAAATGAAAGTTATTAAGACAATCTATGTCTAATAATTTTATACTTCATTTAATATTTCTAATTTTTATAAGAAAGAATAAATAAATGGTATTTTTACAAAAAATTAGTAAGAGTA
The DNA here is from genome assembly GCF_040954645.1 of Diabrotica undecimpunctata. Taxonomy (NCBI): domain Eukaryota; kingdom Metazoa; phylum Arthropoda; class Insecta; order Coleoptera; family Chrysomelidae; genus Diabrotica; species Diabrotica undecimpunctata. The sequence goes on from NC_092811.1 coordinate 134,462,856, forward strand.
TCTGTTTTATTTAAGAATGTGACTTTTTACACACAATTGAAAACAACAGGTCAATTCTGAGTAAAATTCCGAAGTTTCTCTAAATGTATAAATGTTAGAAAAAACAACCACAGCTGTGGAAAAAAATTCAGTTTTATACATGAGAAACTCAAAATGTGTTATTAACAAAGATTCGATTGTTGAGTTGGATACACCGAAAAACGCTAAAATCACGAAAAATACTGGGAAACTTAAAAACCACCAGAAAACACGAAAATCGCCGAAAAACTCGAAAATGACAAAAAATGGATGTTAAGGCGGTTCGACTCCCTTATTTCCGACGAGATGACAATATAAGGCAAACAATTATTTCTCTTAAAACGTTATTAAACAAAGCATTAACTATTTTCATTTAATTTATTTAATTTTATGCTTGAAAACGCAAAAATAGTAAGTATTCAAATTAGTTTAATATTTAAAAAAAATACAAATAAACTGTTTAAAATATATTTATTTCGTTGAAATCATATAATAGAAGTATAACTTCTTACGTGCGTACTAAGTACATACACTCTTTTTTTTATTGAAGTGTTTATTCTTTTTCACTATTGAGAAGATTGATGGACTCAACATTAAACAGATTGAACCTCATACCGACTATTAAGCCAGGTTTATAAACGGACATAGTACATAATCATAAGTCATAAACATAACTTCAACCACAATCATAATTCATAAGACTTAAGATTGGTTTATAACTAGACATAATACCTAACCATAATATTTAAGAACTACTTCAGAAAATACAAACCTAACCAAATTTTTATAGAGCTTGAAGCATTTTTTTCCGGTCTTTAGATTCATAGAAAAGTGAAATAATTTTAAATAAATATGAAGATTAACAGAAAAGTTGCTTTGGCCATGGCAGCAGTACCACTTTATTTAACAATTGTAGCGACTATATCTGCCATAGTTCTTAACAAGCAAAGAAGAGTAAGAAGGTTTGGTGTAAGACCCATAAATAGAAAGCGTGATAAGGAAGGTCTATTTGTTACTCTATTTAAAGGTATGAAAGAGCTGGAATGGGATGAGGAACAGTTCTTTAAGTACACACGTATGACAAAAAATCAGTTTTATTATTTACTACGTATAACAAGACCATACCTACAGAGAAACAGAAAGAAAGGCTATTTGACACCAGAACATCGACTCGTATTAGTTTTGCAGTAAGTTCTTCATTAAAATAATGCATTTTACTCAGTTTTTTAATGGTTTTTAGTTACTTAGCAGAAGGCTGTTCAATGCAAGAAATCGCATGGAATTACAGAATAGGCAAAACAACAGCACATAAGATTATTAAAGATACTTGTGAAATACTATGGAATGTCCTTTCACCCTCGCAACTGCCAGTCCCAACAGTTGAAGAATGGAAAAATAGAGCAGAGGAATATTACAAGCAGTGGAATTTACCAAACTGCATTGGGGCAGTGGACGGTAAACACATTGCAATAAAAGCACCAGCAAAATCTGGAAGTACTTACTTTAACTACAAGAAAATTTTTAGTATTGTTTTAATGGCCACATGTGATGCAAATTACCGTTTCACAATGGTGGATATTGGAGGTTTTGGATCGAACCATGATTGGGTAATTTTTAAAGCCAGTGGTTTAGGGAGTGCACTACTAAATGGAAATTTAAATCTTCCTCCCCCTAAGACCTTACCCAAAACAGATCTTCTAATAAACCATTATATTGTTGCAGATTCTGCATTCCCTCTACATCAAAACATAATAAGACCATATGCAGGAAACAACTTGGGTGAGAAAAAAAATATTTTTAATTACAGAGTTAGTAGAGGGAGAAGAACTATTGAAAATGCCTTCGGTATATTAAGTCAGAGGTGGCAAATTTTACGTCGTACCATACAGGCAGAATTAGAAGTTAGCGAACTAATTGTGCAGGCTACAGTAGTATTACATAATTTTCTTCAATGTAGTGAAAAGGATATGCCTAACTCTGAAAAGAGATACTGCCCTACTGGATTTGGCGATTATGTGGATGATAATGGATTATTACATGCTGGGACTTGGAGAGAGGATCCCTACTCCTTAAGAACAGTCAACAAGGTTGGATCAAACAATGCAACGCATTGTGCTAAACTGCAAAGGGAGAGATTGGCAGATTATTTTATTTCTCGAGAAGGGTGGCTTCCATGGTAGGAGAATTATGTTAATCGTGGTGCTATCCCAGACCACTTATAAGAGAATAAAATATAATATTTTGGAAATCGTTTTAAAGCTAAGTAGTACCAAAAATTTAAGGACTAATACACACAAGCAAAATATGAAAAAAAATAAATTAATTTTTTTCTACGTCTACGTTTTTTCCAAATACCCATTTTATAGATTTATGGACCTTACCTTTATAAACTTACTAGTGTATTGTTTCTTTTGTATGTTTATTTTCTCTTGCCTTAGAAGAAAAAGAGACAGTATATATTTTAATAATAATATATATATATATATAAGAACAAACCATTTACATGAAATATTTTTCCTTTTAAGTGCAGCTTTGTATTTTGTATTGTACTAAAATTTAGATACCTAAAAACTGGGATAACTCTTGTAGGAATTGAAATAAATAAATATGGAATTCTGATTTAAAGTTTTTAATTATTTGTTTTAAACACATCAGGAATATTTTTCCACCACATCAGCTATTTGCATAAAAAATGATTCAATTGCCTTCAATTTAATTTTTTCGCTGCTGTTTGGAATTTTTTTCATTTCCTGCATTAGCGCCATGGCAAAATGGTAGTCCTCTTGGTCGGCATCATTATTGGACAGAATTTGTTCTATATTCCGGCCTAGACTTGTACAAGTATTGACAAGTTTATCAATGGACACCTCATTTTTTGCTGCTTTTCTTTTTATATTTTTTTCCACCCTGAGAGTACCAATTTCTTCATTTGTAACTTTGGGCGTGGATACTAACTGTGTCATTGTTTTTGGTAATGACACACAGTCTGATTTTGAAGTCCCTTCTTGCCCTGACTCATTTGAAATATCCTCGTCTACCTCGTCTAAGTCATGTTCTGTGGGAACAGAGGAAAGAATACCTTCATCGTCCACAAGCATTTCTGACCATGAACTTGATTCATGGTCAGTCTTTTGAAGTAGTATATTGCTCTTGGTTCTAAAATAATTAACTATATATAGTGAGACAGTTCTATAATACTCTTACCTAAATATTACCTTCTGGTCTGAATTCCTTTTGCAAAGAATCCCATCCTGTCATATAGAGTCCATGTGTTAATTTGAGAAGCAGAACCTGTTTTTATTTTTTTTCTTTTATTTCTTTCTCTAATAAATTTTGTTCTCAAATATTCCCAAAGTTCTTGACATTCTTGTACTGAAAAATCATAGTAGTTGCATTAAAAGTTTCTCCAAAAAAAAGATGAAAAACTTACCCTTTACTAGTATAAACATAAATATAGAACGGTAATAAATAAATTTAAAAAAAAGTCACAACAACAATATAAATATGTATATAAAATGTAATTTGTAGATTAGAAAATATTACTTTTCTCATCAGCTTAAAGATAAATACTTACCGGTAGTAATCAAATTAGCAACAGTCATTCTAACAATAATTATGCTTGAAAATATATAATTCAAATGACATACCCAAAGACTACAAGTTAAATAATTTGAAAAAAAAAATAAATCAATAAACACGACAAATGAGCTAGTGTCACTGTCAATGAAAATTATAAACGTCAAAATTTACAGTAAACAAGGTATCAAAGACATGTCATGAATATTCGAGAATAATTTCATGCATGCGAAAAAATACCGTGGTATACAGAAAATGGATTACATCTTTGAGTCTTACTCTGTCAAACGATTTCTTTAGGTCAATCAGACACATAATTGCTGGTCTGTTATACTCTGTCGATCTCTCAGTAATTGCATTGCATCTTTACACGATGTTCCACTACGAAAACCCTATTGTTGTTCATCTGCTAAACTTATCCTCTGATTTATTAGCACTTGTAAAATGTTAGTTTTAAGTTTTAGCGTAGTATTAAACAAGTTCTCTATAATTTTCCGGCTATTTTTTATCTCCCTTTTTGTATAGTAGAATTAGTTCTCTCGTTCTCCATCCTAAGGGTATTTTATTTTGATTTATTATTTTAATAATTAATGTTGTTCATTTTTCCTTTTAATTCTTCTCTGTTTAATTTACCATACATCATTTAATTTACCAAAATTAATAAAGTTTGTCTGTTGATTGATTCAGATTATTCATAAAGCAGTGCCATTCTAAGCAAGTATCTCGTGGCACATGTGCAGTAAAATTGTAAACTGATTTTTGCTTATTTGGTAGAATCGGGACAATACAATAGCAGACAATGTATGATAAATGGCTGTAAATTAAAAAAAGGGAAGAACAGGAACACATTTAAAAACAATAGCTAAATGATTGATTTCATTTCAAATTAAATAGAAACTTTTTTATTCCTTAAAAATATCTATACATTGATAGCTCCATTTTTATTCCACGCTTATCGTCAATAGATGATTTAAATTTAACCCGGATCTCTTACAATAATTGGTAAAATTCTCATTACATACAATACTTTGATAACAATAACTACCTCATTAAAAAGTACCGACGATAAGTACGACACACAACAATGGTGGTCAATTTCCAATTTTTCGTATTATTTTTTTGTGTAATTTCTTCATTTTCTATGAAATTTGGGTTATGGTGGCCATCAGAGACGATTAGAGAGAGTGTGAGACACCTGAATACATCTCTAGAAAGCCAGCGAGACTGTTTTCGTAGACCTACCTTCAACTTGCTACCAATTGTTAGTACGATAGAACTGTATGGTGGTACCGCAAATTTAAGAATTTTCTTCGGCTTACATTCATATTTTATAATTGCACGATTTTAGTTGTGGACTTGATTTTTTATCTGATGATCGATCATATGTTTTCAAATACTGTACTCTTCTACTATTTTCGTTGGGAATAAGCCACAATATAAGTTTAATATAAGGTTTTTTTTTGACATTTCGATTTCCACTTCGTTCTCAATCGTTCTCAAAATACTCAAATACTCAAAACAAATTTTGTTTTTTGTTACTTGGTAAAAAATTGTTCTAATAATTTAATTTTATCTGACTCATTTAAACTGACAATTTAGACATATATTATACATTTTGAAGAAGACGACTTTAAAATGATATTGCTAATATTGTTGAGTTGCTTTCCTGAGACGATTTTATTGTAAGATAGTTCATTCGACTACATTAAACCAACTTTATCTTAAGAATAGTCATCAGAAAAATTATAGCATGTCATTCGTCTTTAAAAAGGCAACAACATGCAATGATGAGAGTAAAACTTCTGTTAGTGATACAATTGGTCTCATTTAGCATAATTAGAGCCGCTTCTATCATTTTTCTTTTTTTGTCATGTATTTTTCATCCTATAAGAAGAAGAATAAGAATATACATTAAGAATTATTATAAGCAATAACTTTTTTTATGTTTGGTGATAGCATTGTGATAAACTAAAATAAAATTAATAAAATACAAATGAGTAAAAATAGCACAATATTGCGTTACTACTTTGAATAAACAAGATCCACTTTCTTTAAAACCACTGAGTACATATATATCATAAACACAAAATTTATATGTCCATAGCTGTCGTAGATAGAATACCTTAGACGTGGTCAACAAGGAAGTGGCTAGGGTTTGTTGCAAACCGAAGCATATAACTACTATAACTTCTGATCCTTTATAACGCTCAATATCTGCATTCTTGCACATCCATTGCTTTTTGTGTTTTTCGCTGGTGCATTTCTAAACAATATTTGTGTTTCCGAAATTTTAGATTTCTCTTGTTTATATTTAATAATGGTTTGATATGAATCACATCATGAACATGTATCAGAGTGTGGCCGATGGAATCTCAAATTTAAGCCTGTATTGTAACGAATTATTTTGCCTGCCACATAGGGTATTATTATAGGAGGTTGAAAATTGGATACAGAAATTATCGAGGTAGAGATAGGGCATGCAAAATAAACGAAACTTATGCGAACGGCGCTCAGGGTTTATTTGGAGAAACTGGGTCATGGATAAGTGAATGAAGCAATGGTATTGGATTGGGGCAACTACAAAAATGAAACAAAGGGGTATTTACATGAATCTCCTGGACAAACGGACAAAAAAACACAAGAAGGTCCTCTAGCCATTTAAAATAGGGACGCCGTTTCGAGGAAACTCCCTGCTGGATGAAAGAAAAGGTTTTTCCGTCCTAAAAAACACAAAAGAGAGGTTAGGAATTTGTTAGTTGTTGTAGGTTAGTAAATTTACTAATGTTTGTATTTTGAGAATGATTTGCGAAGTGGAAATTGAAACGTCAATAAACGTACTTTAACCTTTAATTGTGACTTATTCCCATTTAAATAGTAAGTTTAGCAGATTAGCAACAGGGTTTTCGTAGTGGAAGATCGTGTACATTGCAATATTCGTTATAGAGCAAATTACTGGGAAATCACTAGAGTATAATAGACGAACATTTCTGTGTCTGATTGATCTAAAGAAAGCGGGTGACAGGGTAAGACTCAAAGATGGAATCCATCTTCTGTATAATAGAGAAGTTCCCCTAAATATTACAAAAACTATCGTAAACATCTATCAAAACAACAAAATGGAAGTCAGAATAGATGGACAACTAACAGAATCTATAGAAATGGGTAGCGGAATAAGACAATCGATTCATTGAGCCCGATGCTCTTTAATTTGACCATGGATGAAATTATCAAAAGCGTTAACAAAGGAAGAGGATACAGAATGGGAAACAAAGAAATAAAAATACTCTGTTACGCAGACGATGCAATATTGATAGCCCAAAGAAGATAGTCTGCAAAGAATGGTCCACAGATTTAGCATAAGAGAAAAAGAATTTAATTTAATATAATTTATCTCATCTCAGAAAACTAAAACAATAGTAGTCAGGAAAGCACCAGCCAGATGTAAAATAGAAATTGATGGCATCAGTATTGAACAAGTAATGGAAATAAAATACCTGTGAAATACACTCTCTATACAGCGTTCCACGTTAAGAAAATAACATTAGGTTTATGGAGATCAGTGTTGCCAAAACTCTCAAGCATACGGTTTACTAGATTGTCGATATATTTTTCGAATTTCCATTTTCAATTAACATTTAACTGTAAAGTCAGAATAACAACTGAAGAACCACAAAGCACAAAGCCTTATTGTCATTATGTAATCTCAGAGAACGACATAAAATCGCTGAGATACGCACCGTATTATTTTAAGTTGCAATTAGTAATTAGATATATGCATTCCAAGCGGTCCGTTTATTTGCTTTTAAATCTTTAATAGCCGGCAAAGTGCATGATTTAACTAAGCAATATTTTCTACTGATTTCTATGATTCATGGTATATGATATTCTTACCGAAAAACAAATAAACTGTCGTTACTATAATTAAAATAAAATTATCTTTTGTAAATAGGTACTATTTATTTAATTAAAATCATTTTCCCTACTTTTCATCTCTTGTAGCGAATGGGCAGTTTTGTTCAATTACGTTAAAAAATATTAATTTAATTCATGTCTGTGAAAACGAAAATACAAATTACACAAACCTGAATCGTGCTTGTGTTCATCGTTGCGTTTCTATCGTCCATAAGAAATACATGGCCCTATCTCCGCAATGTTATTTTCTTAACGTGAAACGCTCAGCTATGGAGACCTGGATAAAGAAGTGAGAGATCCAGTACAAAAAGCAAATAGACTGGCAGGATGCCTTAATAACACTATATGACGAAACAGACACATGAATACTGAGATGAAGTCAAGAATTTATAAGGCCAGTGTAAGACCAATAATGACATATGCCTCAGAAACAAGACCCGTCATAGCCACAACGCAAAGGCTACTGGAAAAGGCAGAGATGAGATTAATGAGAAGAATTACATAAAAATAGTGACATAACTTAATAACTTTTTGAAAATAAAATAAATATTGTTAAATAATCTTTAAACTTAAAATAAAGTTTTACATATTTTATTTTCCAAGGGCTTCGTTGGATCCTTTGTTAATTCATGTATTCTTATTCAAGGTATTCTTAAGTTAAAGTTGATTTCATGTAATCGAATGAACTATCTAAGTGTTAAATACTTTCTTAATCTGTCTAGAAATTATCTGTCTGGGAATTATCTTATCTGGGGCGTATATAATAGAATCGCACAACAACTGATCCTTTAAACCCAAAGAGATACCGTAGAGATGTAGGAAGAAAATAGGTTTCTTGGTTAAAAAACATTATTAAAGAAGGTTTCTTAATTCTACTCACATACGAAAATTATTGAAGTCACAAACTTTTATGGTCGAAAAATATAAGAGAAAAGGTCTTAATACACTGATCTAGAGTTGCACATACTTCACTGAGTTAGTTGCAAACTTTCAATAAAGATGGTACTAACCGAAAACGAATCGATACAATCTTCAAAGCCTTTTTTTGTATATATTTGTCAACTCTGTGAAAACTCATATTGTTGTCTTTCTTGATTCATATCTCGAATGCATATCAAATCAGTGCTTCTGTCCTCAGAAGTCAATAAGCCCATTAACCAAAACTTTTATTCTCTTTCAATGTATATTAATAGTATGGTTATTTGACAATATATGCACTAATGTGACTAAATTTAGCTGCTTTCTTCGTCAATTAACATAACCGAGGAATATTCATTCGTTAGTTATTACCTAGAGGTCAGTAAGTTCAAATAATTCATAATACCAAAACAAGTTTTACTTTTTCTTTAAACCTCCTCGCCTTCTCGTGGTAATTCCAGCGGGCTATTCCCTCGAAGTCGTTGTTCACGAAGGCAAGTGGGACACCGTCATCAAGCAGCGGACAGTTGCCAGTCAGCCTTCAACTGTTCTTTTGGCTATGTGATTTTTTCCGTGTCCATCGAGTGTGTTATAACGAAGAAGTCGAGGAACGACTTTGAAATTTTGTTATCGCGCCTAGCAGATGTCCTCCGCTCTGCTGATTAACGTGCTCTCAGTGATTGTGTCAATTAGAATAACAGACTTTTTCTTGTGAAAACTGTTCGGTTTTATTCATTCATAGAGACTATTATCGGGACAATTGATTGAAAATTGTAAGTATTAGATTAGACTCAGATAATTGTTTGACTCGGTGCAGATTGGTGTCTGCGCGACGATACACTAATTAATATATTTAGTTGTTATTAGCAAGATTTGCCTATGTATTCCACGACATTTAGTTAAATCTACTTTATATTGCTAGAATTAACTATTGGGTTTTCACCTAATTAGTTCAAGAAACTGTTATTAGACCAATAACTTCGATATATTTTCTATATGCATGTCAAATATTGTATAATCATGTTAGTATATGGATGTTTGTTATTATAAAAAGAGAATGGAGCAAAATGACTGTTAGATTTGTAAATTATCTATTTTGCCACAGGCTATTATTGTATCGATATAAAAACTAAATAGACAAGCATGATTTGTTGTTTGCATCATTGATTAAGTGGTTTTTCAACAACATATTCATTTTAGCTGAAAGATCATGTATATTATTTGTTTATTTATGGTTTACGAACTAGTTGAAGAAAATAATTCATGAATTTTTGTTGGTTTTGGTCTTTTCCATTCCCATAATTCGTCTCCATTAGTTACTATTTTTTGAATGGAATTTGACACTTCTTCTCTCAATGTGTAGTCGCTGATCTATGTTTAGTTGATTTCCTATGTCCTAGTCTTCTGTGTCCTCTTCCTCTGTTGACAACTACGATGACTTCATCATCATTTTGACTTTACAACCCTACGTAGGTCCTAACCTCCTCAAGAATTTTTCTCCAGTCGTCCCTATCCATCGCCTTCCTTCACCAAGCACGTATTCCCATATTTCTCATGTCTTCATCGATGTAATAAAGCTTGTAGCATAATACTGAATGAGTCTCTTTGATGATTCACCTATTCTAAATTCCATCTTGTTGTTTTGGTAAATATTTTCAATAGTTTTTACGGTATCTATGGGAACTGCTCTATTGTACAAAACCTGAATTACATCTTTGAGTCTGTAATAATACTGTAGGCAGGATCGCCATCTTAAGTAATTGAGGGAGAAAAACGACAATCTTTACTTGACGAAATCTACGTTGGTTCTAATTTATTAACCGAATGAAAAGTGGATTATTCAAATCATCTTATGGTTTACGCAGCAATTTTGACTCAATTATGTGTAAAGTAATTTATGTTATAATAATTTTTTTACTAAATTTTTCGGAAAACTACTCCTTTTAACACTACAAGTGTTACTCTGTCGAATGCTTTTATCTCGCAAAACAGAAAACCAAAAAAGGTATATCGATGGAAATCAATCGTATGTACGTATTTCTGACTATTGGTCGTCTTCAGTAAGGTGCAGCAAAGTTAGAAAAGGAGCATGTTAACTTGGAAAAGGATCATTACAGGAGCAATGCGACCAATAGTCAGAAATACTTATATACGGTTGCCTTCATCGATATATCTTTTTTGGGTTTCTGTTTTGCGAAACATGCCATTACATTTCTGACTTTTTAGCAATTTGTAATTGCCGAATATATTCAAATTGTTGTTGTTTATATACTTTGAACAAATCGGGATCCTTAGTGGCATCTGCAATGTGTTTAATAAGAGAAAGATTAGATCTGCAAGACCTTAATTCATTATTAAACCATTGCAAGGGTGTTTTTTTGCAGTTTGTCGTACTTTTATTAGTGGAAAATTCAATAATATTAAGTTGCTATAAGTTTAGGTAAGAAAGATTGTCAAAACATCAGAATTCTTAGTAATATGATAGAAAATATGTTAATATAATATATGATTATATAAGATGATAAAAAAGGTCTATCTTTATACTAGCTAGCGCAGGTTTAAGCTTCTGTAAACCAGAAAAAGTAATAAATCATTAAAATGTTTGATTAGTGTCAACAACTTTATGCTCAGAGTCAATAAATAAAAATTGAGCTCTATGGTCAGAAAAGCAAGGCTCAAATACGCCCACTCTGTAGATATTTTCAGAAAAATTTGTCATAATATTGTCGATGCAACTACTGGACTAGAATGTGATTCTAGTATAATCGTTTATAGTTACTTGTAGACCAAAAGATGTTAATAAATTTTGAATATCAAAAGAAGGGTCAGATTCAATTTTAAAATGTATGTTAAATTCACCAACTATGATCAGTTTGTCTGCTTTACTTTAAGTCAAAATCACTCTTAACCGATATTTATACAGTTACAATATGGGTTTTTTATTTCTTATTATATATATATATATATATATATATATATATATATATATATATATATATGTATATATATATATATATATATATATATATAAATAAGATATATTATATTATATAAATTATTAAATATTATAAAATATTATATATTATATTAAATATTATATTATATATTATATAAATAAGAAACAACCAAAGAAATGGACAAAACCAACTAACATTCAGGAGTTCGAAAAATATATTGGTAATTCATTGAAAGATACCACAACAGCAGACATCAATATATTGAACAAACAAATAGTCAACACAATACAACAGGCTCAAACTAAATATTGTCCGACAAGCAAAAAAGTTGAAAAACTGAGTCAACCCACGAAAACCCTTATAGAACTAAGGCGACAAATGAAAGGAGATAACACTACAAGCAAAGAAGCGATAAATCAAATAAATAAGACGATCACAAAGGCAATAAGAAAAGACATAAGAAACTACAATGTAGTCAAAACAAAACGGGCAATAGAGCAAAATAAGAACATAAAAGTTTTGAAGAGGAGCGTACAAAAGGGGAAAATAGAAATTAACAAACTGAGAAACAGCACTGGAGAAGAAACAACGAACAGAGATGAAATATTAAAAATAGTCGAAGAGTTCTACACAGAATTATATAGATCAAGAAAAAAAGATAACAATACGATAGATAACTCCAATTACACTAAAAACTGGGGTATTAAACCAAGGATCAGATTTAATGCCCGATATAACAAAATCAGAAATCAAGGAAGCCCTGAAGAAAATGAAAAATAATCGAACCCCGGGTGAAGATGGAATAGTATCAGAAGCAATAAAAATTGGAGGGGATGTATTACTTGAAAAAATTAAACAACTTTTCAATATCTGCCTTCACAGCGCCAATATTCCAACAGACTGGAACAACGCTACTATGATTCTATTACACAAAGCAGGAGATAAAGCAAATTTAGAGAATTACAGACCGATTAGCCTCCTCAGCCATATATATATATAAGTTGTTTACGCGAATACTAGTTAAGAGAATGGAAAGAAAATTAGAGACTTATCAACCAAGGGAACAGGCAGGATTCCGAAAAAGTTACGGAACAAATGACCATCTACAAAGTATAAAAACCCTAATAGAGAAAGCAGTGGAATACAATAAACCTCTAGTTCAAATATTTATCGATTTTCACAAAGCCTTTGACACAGTTGAGCTAAGCAAAATATTACAGGCGCTTAAAAAATGCAGGCTAGATTATAGATATACTAAATTATTATACAAAATATACCTGCAGGCAACAACCACTGTCAGATTACATACTAACAGTAATCGCATAAAAATAGAACGGGGGGTTAGACAAGGAGACCCAATGTCACCTAAACTTTTTAATACGGTGCTAGAACATGCTTTTAAGAATTTGGATTTGATGACAAAGGGAATATAGATGGAGAATATCTAAACAACTTACGTTTCGCCGATGATATACTTATAATAGCTGAAGATCTAGGTATGGCAAGAGAGATGGTACAGGAACTCGTTGTGGCTACAGAAAGTGTAGGTTTAAATATAAATATCTCGAAAACAAAAATCATGACCAATTTGGTACCCAACCAGAACTCCAATCCGTATTGGTTTCCCACCAATCAGTATTGGTGGGAAAGAAATAGAACTCGTAGATAGATATAAATACCTGGGACATGAAATTATGATTGGCAGGGATAACCAGACTCATGAACTGAAGAGAAGAATCGGCCTTGGGTGGGCAGCATTTGGAAAACTGAGAGAAACTTTTTAAAGTGAGCTGCCCACATGCCTAAAGAGAAAGGTATTTGATCAGTGCGTCCTCCCAGTCTTGACGTACGGAGCAGAAACACTTACTTTAACAAAAGCAGCAGCTACCAAACTGAGAGTCACTCAGAGAAGAATGGAGCGGTCCATGTTAGGAATAACTCTGCGAGACAGAATAACCAACGAAGACATCAGGAGAAGAACCGGAGTGACTGACATCATCGAGAAGATAGCCAGACTAAAATGGAGATAGGCAGGACACATAGCCAGAATGACAGATGGGCGATGGACAAAGAGGTTATTGGAATGGAGGCCAAGGGAAGACAAGAGAAGCGTCGGTCGACCACCTACAAGATGGACTGACGATTTAAGAAGACTCAATAAAAACTGGATGAGAGCGGCGCAGGATAGACGGGGTTGGAAACATGAGGAAGAGGCCTATGTTCAGCAGTGGACTCTTGAGGCTGGATGATGATGATGATGAATATGGGTTTTTATTAAAGGTACATAAATTGCACAAAACTCTGAACTTTGCTCTACATTATATTCATTTAGATTAAGAGAAGAATACATAAGATTTTCTTTTACCCTACAAAAGAAATTAACTAACGAAAAACCGGAGATACTAATTAATTTTAAATTTTCTTCACCTTTACCAGTGCTCCGAAAAACATATGACGTCATATATATGTTGATCCGCAAGAAAAGCATTAATCATATCGACTTTATTTGAAATACACTGCAAATTAACTTAAACCATGCTTACCGTACCTTGTCGAATTATTTTATTTTGATAAAAGTTTGTAGAAGCTTCTAGGTTTTTTCCTTTGTCTTCTTTATGTGCTGAAAATTTCTTTTGAAGTTAAATTTCCCAACTGCAGCTTCTTTGGGCCAAATAGGTCTGTAGACTTCGTCAATTTTATCGAAAGGAAAAGATACTTTATATGTAGAGTATGCCATTCCACGCAGTTAAAAGTAATATCGGGAACCGTCTCACCCAAGAATTTTAGAAGATCATCGGCTTTGACGGCTTTTATATCAACACCTATGCGGGACACATGAACATGACCTTATCTAGGAATGGTGTTTACAGTTTACGATTTGTTGCTGCCAATAATCACTAGATAATACTTTGGCATACTGATCGCCAATATTAATAGAGATGGTATATAGAAGAAGGAATTTTGCAAATAAAATAAAAATAGGAAGAAAAACGAATGGAATTAGACAAATTACGGAAATGATCGATGCCACAGAACAAATGAAAAAATGTGAATGGAGATTTCTAGATAATAATACTATTCGAAAAAAAAATTATAGGAGATGGATAAAGGGGGTACATCTTCAATAATATATCGGATAAGACAGACTCTCATACATAGATCTCTATTTTTATTGATTCTGTAGGTATTGATTAACTAATTTGTGATTATTCGTCTTCGTTGCAATTTTTAAATTCCCCAAACATATTATTTCTATGTTCATTCTTACTTATTTTATTCTGATTGTATTCTATTGAAGTAATTTTAGTTAATTTCAGATACGCTTTATTTTTGATCTTCTTAATAAACATTTTCTTCTCTTTCTGTCTCGAACTAGCTTTTAATATTGATTTTGTCATTTTTCCATGCATTTTCAAGTCGAGAATACAATTTTTTTTATTCCAAACTTATTGAGGCACACTAAACGATATTCCTTTTATAAACATACTGTTTATTTCTTCGTCATTCGTCTGTAGTCTTAACGGTAGATACACCAAGCTGCACTGTCCCACTGAAACGTGAATTCCCGCTTGAAGGTCATATACGTATTTTTTGTTTTCTTCTGTAACTTGTTTATATGGAATGTTGATGAGCAGGAGTTAAGTCTGATTTTTAATCATCTCTAAACAATGTTTCAAGATGGTATTGTTCAAATACCGGTGTATTTTATTTGATTTATAAAAAGTTCTTCCAATCTACAATAATCATAGTATATGTGTTTAGAAGTAAAAACAGTCTTTTAAATTTTATATGACTCATCAAATCAATGCAAACTATAATGCTAAGTTAAGTAATTGCTTCCAAATTGAGCCATTCCTATTCAAGTGTTGTTATTTTCTCTTTTTACGTGATCATTAAACAATTGCACTAGATATTTATTCTAAAAATCGTTATAATATACTACAGCAACGCTATCATTGTTTTGTTTTTCTAATAGTGAAGCATGATCTAAGATAGTTTTGGATCGCATAACTTGTAATCATTCATATCTCGACACGATCACTTTCACCTCATAGTTCTGACATTTCTCTGCGGATTTTCTTCATCAATATTTCGATAGTTATCTAAATTATTGTTAGAGTTATCACTCACGCTTTTTTCCTGTTAATGTTTAATACTTTTTAAAATGGGAATTTGTGGTTGATGGATCTATAATTGATAGTTATACTGACGAGTTAATTGATATTATCAATTAGCCCTTTTACCACTTGGTGGTGTAGGGCCATTTACAATTTACGGTAATAAAAGAAATATAACAATCAATATTATACAAACCATCGCAAATATCTACTTCCATAATCAAATACAGGCAAAGAGAAATGGAAAATTAATACACTGTATACTGTATACCAGTACAAAGCAGAGTCAGACAGGGTGACTCGTTAAGCCCACTTCTCTTTAATATAATAATGGACGAAATAATACATGTATTACGTAAAGGTCATGGTTACAGAATGGGGAACAAAGAAATCCAGATATTATGCTATGCAGACGACGCCGCATTAATCGCCGAGACAGAAGACGAGCTCCAAAGATTAACACACATCTATAATACAATAGCCAAGAAATACAATATGATTATATTAGCAGAAAAAAAACAAATGTATCACAACATCTAAATACCCACTACGATGTAAAATCGAAATTGATCGGAAAATAATATTGCAGGAAGTAAGGTTTAGATATCTGGGAATAGATATAACTAGTTACGAAGATGTTGAAGATGACGTACGACAACAAAGCTTAAAGGCAACTAAAGTGGCAGGATCTCTTAATGACACAATCTGGAAGAACAAACACAATCTTTAAAGCAGCAATTAGACCTATATTAACATACACGGCGGAGACAAGACCTGACATATCTAAAACGAAACGACTACTAGAAACAACAGAGATGAAAATACTTCGACGAATATCAGGGAAAGGTCTGTTGGATAGGGGGAGAAGCGAAAATATAAGAAGAACATGCAATATAGAAGACATAAATGGATAGGTGACAAAACAGAAACAGGAGTGGAACGAACACATTACTAGAATGGCAGGGAATAGGATAGTACGAGTAGCATGAGATAAGTCACCAAATGGACGAAGAAGTATTGGCAGACCAAGAAAAAGATGGGGCGATAATTAAAACAATTTAGAAGGCCAATATTGATGAAGAAATAGGTTTTAAAGCCTACATACAAGAAGACAAAAGAAGAAGAAGCAAAATTGAATTTTTTATGTACAAATATTAGAATAGTTTATGTACAAATTTTGTTCTTTTTCTCTTCACGTTCTATATTTTTCATATAGCTGTATTCCATGTCTTCCTGTTAAAATGTTTAATAACCTTATTCCCATTTGGCACTGTGATTATTATCTGTTTGTATACCTGAAGGGGAACACGATCCAAAAACTAATAGAGGAGAGATCGCCTAATAAGAAAGAAATAAAAGAAATAATAAAGAAACTAAAGAAAAATAAAAGCCCAGGAAAGGATGAAGTACTAGCTGAAATATTCAAATATTGAGGAACAGTACTAATTAATCATTTGAAAAAGTTGCTGGAAGAAATATGGGAACAAGAAAACATTCCGAAAGAATGGACCGAAGCCACACCATACCCAAGTCACAAAAAAGGCGATAAAAATGTATGCCATAATTACATTATAAAATATTGGCTATATATATATATATATATATATATATATATAGCCAATATTTTATAATGTAATTATGGCATACATTTTTATCGCCTTTTTTGTGACTTGGGTATGGTGTGGCTTCGGTCCATTCTTTCGGAATGTTTTCTTGTTCCCATATTTCTTCCAGCAACTTTTTCAAATGATTAATTAGTACTGTTCCTCAATATTTGAATATTTCAGCTAGTACTTCATCCTTTCCTGGGCTTTTATTTTTCTTTAGTTTCTTTATTATTTCTTTTATTTCTTTCTTATTAGGCGATCTCTCCTCTATTTGTTACTTCTTGTTACTTCGTATAGATGTCGCTGCTAGCGTACCTGGCTTGTTATTTTGGTTATAATAACCAAATACTAGACTGCATTTCATTTCAGTTGAACTTCCACAAGTGCTCCTGATGATGAGTTGAATAACTCGAAACACGTGTAGAGCAATGGTGGAGTTCCGATTGAAATGAAATGCAATCTTTTACTTTCATTTAAACGTCTTTCTCTACGTAAAGAGCGAAAAAGATAGTAATTTTCAAAGGTGAATCGTAGATGCATGTTGAAGTAAAAATGTACTTCTAGCGTCGTTAAAAGTCTCTAGTAAGAGGCTTTGAATTTGCGGTTCACCTAATTTACTATCAGAGAGAGGTCTCTGGACTTCTTGTTACTTCGTATAGATGTCGCTGCTAGCGTACCTGGCTTGTTATTTTGGTTATAATAACCAAATACTAGACTGCATTTCATTTCAGTTGAACTTCCACAAGTGCTCCTGATGATGAGTTGAATAACTCGAAACACGTGTAGAGCAATGGTGGAGTTCCGATTGAAATGAAATGCAATCTTTTACTTTCATTTAAACGTCTTTCTCTACGTAAAGAGCGAAAAAGATAGTAATTTTCAAAGGTGAATCGTAGATGCATGTTGAAGTAAAAATGTACTTCTAGCGTCGTTAAAAGTCTCTAGTAAGAGGCTTTGAATTTGCGGTTCACCTAATTTACTATCAGAGAGAGGTCTCTGGACTTCTTGTTACTTCATATATATATATATATATATATATATATAATAGATAAGACATTAAAAAATAGATAATGACATATTAGACTATCAATTCGGATTCAGAAGAGAACGCAGTACAGTAGGTCAAATTTTCCTGCTACGGGAAATACAAGCAGAAAGCTACGAATATGGAATATCTACAGTGACTCTATTCATCGAGTTTAAACAAGCTTTTGTCAGGATTTAACGGAAAGAAATATACTTGACGCTACGTGTAATGGGAATTAGTGAAAAACTAGTAAGAATGATAAAAGTGGCACTCAGAAAAACAGAGAATAGGGTTAAAATAAATGGAAAAAAAACATATTAGTTTAAAGTTAGTGAGGGGGTGTGACAAGGGGACCCACTGTCACCACTCTTGTTCTTAATTGTCGTCAAAGAAACCGGAATCAACAGGACATTTCTATGTTAACAAAAACACTAATGTCTGGCATTCGCTGATGACATAGTACTAACATCCCGTTGTAAACAATAATTAAAAGAAATACTAAAACAAATTGAAGCTCAATCGAGAAAAGAAAGGGATATACATTAACGAAGAAAACACCCAATATATGGAATGAACAGAACGAGAATACATAGAAGGACAAAGCCTGACAACAATCACAGAAAGAAAAATATATAAATTCGAAGAAGTACAAAGATTACAGTACCTAGGAGCGACATTTACCAGAAAACCAAAGTAAAGGAAGAAGTCCAAGCGAGAATTATAGCTGGTAATCGTTGTATATTTGGTCTAAACAAGTTATTTAGAAGTAAAAACATATATAAAGTGGGTTATATATGAATATATAAGCCACTGATAAGACCTATTACATTATTATGTCAGTAAAAGTATATAAAAATATTTGGAGGAAAGCTATGTAATGGAATGTGGATAAAAAGATCAAATATAGAACTAGAATATCAAAGAGATCAGGAAATATCAGGGAATACTAACAAAAAAAACCAGCTGGAAGAAGGATGTTGAAAAAACATAGAACTTAAAATCCCAAATTGAAAAAATAAGCAGCAAACAGGAAAGAATGGAAAGGAATAGTAAAACTATGGGCCTTGTAGGCTTGGAGAGCTAAATTATACATATAACTGAAGGAGTAACTATTAATTGTAAATAATTAATTAGCAGTTTTTATTGAGCAAGTAGAATATTATAAAATGTATACCTTTGTAACACCTCTTGTATTTTTAATATAAACAACAAGATTTTTAATAAATAATTACTTCAACTTGACTAAATATATCACTGCATGTGACACCGTAACCCAAAATGATTGGTACTACACTCTAAAACCGACTTATTATTCGGTTTCTTAACCATGATAGTCTTTGTTCATGAAATCTTTCAAGGTTAGTTAAATAACATTCCTTCCTATTTTAGTATTAGAATCATTAAATTGTTAGACCTGTTTATTAAAAGTTTCTAGATCATTAAATAATTGGTTCAAATATATTTTGTGAACTGGAATTTGGATAGTGTGTTTTATACGAGGTACGTAACATAAACACTTGATTTTATATAAAAACCAAATCTGTGAAATTTCCAAGATAGCTTTGAAAGCTTGTAGACGGATATTAAGTACTAAATATATTTATTTAACTTTGCAAAATATGAACTCGGACCATTCTCCAGTTATTCTCACACTCAGTGACACTGTTATCAAAAAAGAAAGTCCCCTAGACTTGTTAACAAAAATACTGACTGGAAAAGTTTCTAGATCGACCTTGAAGAGAAGATTAACCTCTCAGATCCATTAAGAACCGTTGATCAACTAGAGGCAGAAGTAGAATTACCTAATAAAAATGTACAACAAGCTGCTTGGAACAACAGCACGAACAGTGTCGAAATAATAAAAGGAAATAACTACCCGAAAGAAATCAGAGAAATGATAACCGAAAAAAGAAAACTGAGACGCAAGTGGCATCAGTCTAGAGCACCAGTTGATAAAACTAGATTAAATAATGCCACACAAAAATTAAAAAGAGAAATTCAAAAAATTAAAAACGAATCGGTTAGCATCTACCTAAGTGAACTATCAAATAATAGCGCTACTAATTACTTATTGTGGAAGGCCAATCTTACAGAATCCACCAATTAGAAATACTAATGGTAGCTGGGCAAGAATCAATATACAAAAGACCAACAGGTTTGCTGACCACCTATAAAATACTTTTCAACCAAATGAAGAACAAGAAATAATTAACTGGGAGCTCCCTGATCAAGATAAAATGGAGATTAGTCCTGTAACTCCAAAAGAAGTATATTTGGAAATAAAAGAAAATGTATATCCAAAGAAATCTCCTGGATTTGATCTAATAACTGGGAAGTGTTAAAGCAACTTCCAAGGAAAGCTATAATAAAATTAACATATCTTATAAACGCTTCCTTTAGGCTGAAGTACGTACCAAAGATATGGAAGGTGGCAGAAATTATAATGACACTAAAACCAGGAGAACCTCCACAAGAAGCTTATTCATACAGGTCTATTTCCCTGTTACCTGTCATGTCTAAATTATACGAAAAATTACTCTTGGAGAGACTAAAACCGATTGTAGAGGAAAAAAATCTAATTCCTAATCATCAGTTTGGGCTTAGAGCAAGCCATTCAACGATAGATCGGGTGCATAGAATAACAAATATAGTAAAAAAAGCTCTAGAAGAAGGAAAAGTCTGTTCCGCAATTTTCCTCAATGTATCGCAGGCTATTGACAAAGTGTGACATGACGGATTATATCATAAAATGAGATGCTACTTACCAAAACAATATTCTGAACTACTAGAATCATATATATCCGACAGATACTTTCGAGTTAAATATGAGGAAGCATATTCAGAATTAAGAGAAGTTAAAGCTGGAGTTCCACAAGGAAGTGTCCTGGGGCCAGTGCTATACCAGCGATATACCATCATTAGAACCTAACAAAATTGCAACATTTGCAGACGACACATGCATTCTAGCAGTCGGACAAAACCACGAGGATGCAGCAACCATGCTACAGAACTCTGTTGAACAAATTAACATCTGGACTAGGCGATGGCTTATCAAATTGAATGAAACAAAATCTGTTCATGTCAATTTTACTAACAAAAGGGAACAACATATCCCAGTTAGTATAAATAGAAAGCACATATTAAACAAAAAGAGGAATTAGAAATTAAGTTCAGAAAGATGTACTGGTTGATGGGAAAAAAATCCACTCTGTCTACTCATAACAAATTGTTATTGTATAAGCAAGTCCTTAAACCGATATGGACATATGGAATACAGCTATGGGGCTGTACAAAAGAAAGTAACATCCAAATTATACAACGATATTAGAATAAATTATTAAGGAACATCGTTAACGCTCCATGGTACTTCAGAAACGGTGATCTTTATCGAGACCTCCAGGTGGATACGGTTATCCAGACAATAAGTAAGTTTGCCGAGAGTCATGAACAAAGGCAAACGTGAATGTCGAGGCCATCAAACTCCTAGACAACGCCAACCAGATAAAAAGACTTAAGAGAACTAAGCCGTTTGAGTTAGTGCTATGAGTGAGTGAAAGTGAAAAAGCAGAGCAAAGTGCGGCTAAAGTGTACACGTTAGCTAGTAGTACTATAATGTATTAGAGCCTAAGGAATATTGCTGAATGTAACCTTAGATAAGTTTTTCGTAATATTTTGTATATAGAACTTAACTTGCTTATTGATCATAGTGAATGATCAGATAGCAATAATCATAAAATTCCTGTTGCAGTTTTATTAAATCAAAAAAAAAGCTTTGCAAAATGGTTTTTAAGTACTCTTGGTGACCTTAATATTCACCGGTACCACCTAAAATATTGTATAGTTTTCAAAAGTGTTGCTGCGGAGATTTACAATTTTCAGGCTATCTTGGAAGGTTAAAAATCATTTCAAGCTAAATTTAATTTGTTCATATACCCCTTCAAATTTTCACAACAATTCTGAAAAATATGCAGCTGCTTTGACATAATTGAGGCAACCAGAATCATCTAAAATATTTACAACTATCAGAGAATACTTTGGTGGCATTTGAAATTCTGTATAAATTCCCAAATTTGTCCAGAAATTCCTTCAGGATAGGCTAGTAATATTTCAGATCGAGCATTCATTCATGTATTCAATCATTTCAAGCTAATCTGATGTACTCCAAATATTACTACAACTTTTTATAATAGTTCTAAAATATCCACAACTGCTCTAACGATCATCAGAGTCAGCTAAAACATTTTCAACTGTCCAAAAATATTGTAGTGGTATTTGAAGTTTTTTAAATCATAGCAAATTTGTCCAGATACTGCTGAAACATTTCTGGACAGCCCTGAAATATTTCAATGTATGGCTACTTTGACTTCTAAAAAAAGGCTTCTAAACTTTCAACTATCCAAAAATACTGTGCTGTCATTTAAAATTTTCCAGACTACCCTAAACTCATCCATCAACTCCTGAAACATTTCGCTACAGCAATTGTGATAGTTAAGTTTATCATAAAATCCTCTAAAGTACCTTTAAATATTCTAAGAAT
Organism: Diabrotica undecimpunctata; assembly: GCF_040954645.1. Lineage (NCBI taxonomy): Eukaryota > Metazoa > Arthropoda > Insecta > Coleoptera > Chrysomelidae > Diabrotica > Diabrotica undecimpunctata. The sequence goes on from NC_092811.1 coordinate 134,485,526, forward strand.
GTTTACATTTTCATCATCATCATTGGTGCTACAGCCCTATAAAAGAGCCTCGACCTTCCCAAGTCTATTACGCCAGTCAGTTCTATCCATTGCTAACTGTTGCCAGTTTGCTGCGCCTATTTGTCTACCATCCTCATCTATACCATCTGAGTTTTGGTCTACCCCTACTTCTACTTCCCACAGGTTGTGACATAAGGATTCTTCTAGGAGGGTTGTTCTGCTGTGATCTTGCCAGATGTCCTGCCCATCTTAGTCTTCCTATTTTTATAAAGGATACTTTGTCTTTACCACCAAATATATATTTATATCTGTGATATATCTCGTAGTTGTACCTCCTTCTCCAAACACCATTTTCACAGATGCCACCAAATATTCTTCTCAGGATCCTTCGTTCAAATATAAGCAGGATATTTTCATCTGCCTTGGAAATGGTCCATGTCTCCGACCCATATGTCAACACTGGTTGTATAAGGGTTTTGTATATGGTTATTTTTGTTTTTTGGCTTAAGTTTCTGCTTCTCATATGTCTACTTAGTCCAAAATAGCATTTGTTTGCTAGGATTATTCTTCGCTTGATTTCTTCCGTCATGACGTTCTCCTTGGTGATCAGGGAGCCTAAGTATGTGAATTTGTCCACCACTTCAATGGTAGAATTTTCAACCGTGAATTGGTGGTCAATGTTTCTGGCTCTATTGTTGGGTGTTGATGCCATATTTTTGAGGCGTTTGACAAGGTGGTATACATTTCTTCTAGCTTGCGTGTTGTGCGGGCAACTAGATCAACATCATCTGCATATGCCAAAATTTGGGATGATTTATTAAAAATGTTTCCTCTGCTGTCTATTTGGGCATCCCTGACCGCCTTTTCCAAAGCTATGTTAAAAAGGAGACACGCCAGCGCATCAACATTTTAGTTATCCAAAAATACTCTGAAGGCATGTGAAATTTTTAAATTGCCCCAAATTCGTCAAGATATTCCTGAAAAATTTCAGGATATTCCTCTAATATTTGGGTCCACTACGAAATTTTCTAAATAAGTGTTATATAATTTAGGAGACTTCTGAAACATCTTACACTGTCATAAATCACTTCAGGCTTCTCTAAAATGCTTTAGAGAGTTAAAAATATTCTACACTTTCTCAAAATCAATCAGGATTCAGGATAAAACTAAAGCATTCCGAAATATTCGTGAAACCATTAACACCATTCTGAATATACCTATATGTAATGGAATGTAATGATAAATTATATGATTTTGCGAAACACAAAGAGGCTTTACTTGACTTGTGGAGTGAATTAAAAGAAAACAGTAAGTCATAGAAGTGTTTAGAATTCGACCGAAAATATATGGCATAAACCTCGTAGTTCTCAAACTGCTCAACTACTTTAAATGATCTAGTATACCGTTACTACAAACCTTTATAAAATCGTAAAATTGTAACATTAACGTTAATAAAGTGTGCTAAACGTGTCATAAATTACATCTACCTCAAGAATTTATGGGTCTGTTAATTTCAGTGTAGTAACTGGACTAATTAACAATGTCAATTTTAGAGGGTCATAAAAAAAGAGCAAATGCGAACTGAAGGAATAAAAGGAATTATATTGATTATTTTTATCTAGATTGTTGATGTGTAAACACGAACGACGAGAAACTGTAGCAAAATATTACTAGACTTCTTAAAATAATTGTGAGAGTTACAAGGTAGATGGAAAATTAATCATAAGTACAGATCAGAATTGGGGAGACAGGAGGAAAAACAATCATAGTATACTTTTGGTCGAAATTGAGATTACGAAGTTTTCTAGTGATGAATACATATTACTTTCGGATGGTACGAAGTAAAAGGGAAAAACATTTAGTTCTTTTATTACAAATGTTAAATGAAACGGTGTACTGGGGAAGAAACACCATAGTCCACACGCTGCGAGGGAATAACCGTTAGGGTCCGAAGGCGCCCCCTCTCTCTCCCAATAAGTTCCCTCAAGTTCGTCTTGTTGGTCTGTCTTTAATAGATGTTCGAAATATTCCGCCCATCTGTTTAATTTTTCTGTTGTTTCACCTAGAAGCAGGCTTTCTTTGATTCTGCAATACTGTAGATTATTCTTTGTAGATTCTCTGGATTTCTTAATTTCTTAGTAGAAATTCTTCACCTCTTTGTTTATGTAGACTTTTTCTATGTTTTTCAATTGCTTTTGTAGCTGTTCTCTTTTCTTTTTCCTGCAAATTCTTTTCACTTCCCTTCTTCTTGCCACAGAGTTCTCGATTGCATTTTGGGTATTTTCTTTATCTCTTTGTAGTTTCGCACTGTTTCTTCTTGCCAAAGCATTCCTACATTCTTCATCGAACCAGTCTTTCTGTCTTTTTATATGCTCTCTTCCTATACACTTTTCCGCTGCTTCCGTCATGACTGTCTGTATGGTGTGCCACTCTTCTTCTATATCCTGTTTGACTGGATACTGGATTTTCTAGTTTATATATATATATATATATATATATATATATATATATATATATATAAACTAAAAACTAAACCAAACAAACACTTTTTTCTCATATATGTAAGATAAAGACTCCACCCACTACTGTTGCTAATTAATAAGTATAATAAAACAATAGACAACACAATAGCTTACTATACTAGATCTTACGAGAACAAATTATCACGCAAATTATGTAAATGTTTTACCACTAAATCCACTAACAAATACTTGAGGAGGTGCTTGAAATCATAAATAATATAAGATTTAGAAAGTACATCGGTGTGAATATCGTACTGGCGAAATCGTTTTGTTTTTGGCTTATTAGTAAAATGAAATTAGTTTATGAATTGTTTTCTTCTCCATGTGTATGTATGAATATATTTTTACCTTAAAAACGTGTTTGTGATTTTCAATTTCTTCTCTATCCATCAATGTCTCCATCATCAATATGTCTCTATATGTACTATTTAATAACATAATAATATTTAATAATCTAATAACATCTTTATCAACGTCTCTTTTGCCTTGCAATTCTTAGAAGGCGCAGATTAAAGCATAAATCTGAATTTGGTTTCGAAAAATTAGTTTACGGATTTATTATCAGATGTCGCTATTTGCGTCCATAAGAAGCCATGTTGGAGTTGCTTCCCAAGGCAGGAAATATTTATTTTCACGTTCAGAGCGTCTGTGAATGGCCGTTTCTGATGATCCCTATTAGGGTGAAATGCGTATAAGCGGATATACAGACGCACTATACGTGAAAACTTGTTTTTTTTTCTTTTATTTAATATAAATTTAAGAAGCTTAGTAAAATATACGAAGTGTATTTAGTGAAGTAATCTTTCAGGCCGAGATCTTTGCGATCCTGATATGTGCTCAGGAGAGAATAGATAGGGATTGCTCATGCAGAATCGTCTCTATCTGCTGTGACAGCTAAGCACCGCTAAGGGGTTTAAAAGTGACCAAAATCAGCTTTAAGCTGGTTCTTGAGTGCAAGAGAGCACTTGCTGATGTTGTGCTGACCAATAGGGTTAACTTAATATGGGTACCGGGAGACAGAGGCCTGGAAGTTCATAGGCTCATCCGCTCTGCCAGTGGGACCCGAACCTGTGAAAGAAGTTCCCATCAGTACTGGTCGGGGTAGTCTTAAAGGGGTTCCAGAACTATTTACAGAGGATTTGTTTAATCATTGATTTTTCTTTGACCTGCCTGACTTCTTCAGGTCTTTCTTGCCTCATATTATTAACTGAAGTATATTATATCTCTCTGGGTGACGCATAATATGGCCAAAATATTTCAGTGCGCGATTTTTAACTGTTCTGACCACTTCCGTAACTTTTCCCATCCGCTGCAAAACAACATTTTAACGAACTCTATCTACCCAACTTATTCGTAAGATTTTTTTCGATACACTCAGATTTCAAAGGCTTCCAGTTTTTTGAGAAGTTTCTGAGAAGAAAAATTAGAGAACACATACCATCTCACTTATCTAATTTTCAGTCTCAAAGTGATATTTTTTCCACATAAGATTTTCTTCATCGTAAAAATGCAGCTCTGGCCTTCTCTATTCGTATTTAAATTTCTTTGCTTATGTCCCAGATATCATTTAGATTACAACCCAGGTAAGTGATACTGTTGGTTCTCTCCAGTTCTCCATAAACCATGACCACTTCTGGTTATATTGTCGCTTTACTGACAACCGCAATATTTGTCGTTGTGGTGTGTAGTTTCAGTGCATATTCATCATATTTTATGGTAATCCTTAATCCTATTAATCAGATGTTAAAGTTCTTCGTAACTATTTGCAACTAACACCGTGTCATCCGTGTACTTCAAATTATCAATATTGCCGCCATTAATTTTGATACCACCTTGGACAATATCCCATGTCTTATTAAAAATGAACTTCAAGTAGATATTAAACTTGGTGGGGACAAAATGCAGCCCTATCTTACTCGTCCTTACCTATCCTGGTGTTTGCACATTGAGTCCAGTAAAGATTTTTAAGGATACATTGGTCTTTATCATCAATAGCTACCTGCTGAAGAACTGCTATCATTTTTTCTCTGAGCTTGGTATATTTTACTCGATCAAAGACTTTTTTAAAGTCAATAAAGCACATATAAACGGATTTCCAATATATATCTGCATCTCTGTAGTATAATCTAAATAGTGAATAGTGTTTCTCTAGTTCCAAGATTATTACGAAACTCAAACTGGAAAGTCACTAAGGTGGTCTTCTATTTTTTGATGGTCTATGCTTAAGTTGCTTAAGTGCAAAATTCGAAAAAATAAACTACATCTCTTTTCATTTGCTTTTATTGAATATTGTCACAAAAGTCGACAATAGCCAATCTGTTGGTAAATAAAGGAGAGATCTTTTAACTGAATTTTTAAAGAGCTTTATTATTTCACACGGTATTTCATCTGGTTCCGTCGCTTTTCTGGTTTCTGTTAATTTTATTTCTCGTTCAGTTTGGTCCATAGTTGCGTCAGGTCCTGTCACTATTTCTTTAATTTTAATGTCGAGCCTTTCATCATTAAACAGTTTCTTTATATACTCCTTCCACTGTCTATTTTATCCCTCCTCCTCTATATTTTTCCTTCTTAAGGATGTTGTGGCGTCATGTAATTTGTTTGACTAGTTTTATCAAATTATCTCTCTCCTGTGACCGCTTCGTAACCTGCGATGTTTCTTTTCTCTGCCTGGTTGTTTCTGATTCTATCGATGATCATCACTTTGGTTTTCTGCATATTTATTTTCAAACCATATTTCATACTCACCGTGCCTACCCTATTCATAATTTGTTCCAGTTCTTCTGGTGATGACGCCAATATAACAGTGTTATCAGCATAACGTAGGTTTTTGATTTTTCTTCCTTCTATCGTTGCTTCACCTTGTCATTCCTCAAGAACTTGACGAATAATATGTTCACTATATATATATATATATATATATATATATATATATATATATATATATATATATTGAATAGAATAGGGGATATTATGCATCCCTGTCGAACTCCAGATGGCAATTTAAAGTTTTTCGAAACCACTTTATTAACTCTTACATTAGCAGTAATATTTTTATATAGTTTTTGTAATAAATATTATAATGTTTTGGCGTGGGCCCATTTCTCTAATTATATGCCACATTTTATCCCATTTTACGGTATCGAAGGCCTTTAAATAGTCAACAAATCATAAATATGTTTCTATGTTAAACTTTCGAGATTTTTCTATAATTTGACAAATATTAAGAATATGTTCTCTTGTTCCTCTACCTGGGACGAATCCGCATTGTTCTTGGGGAATTTATGGTAAGAGACTTGATTTTAGTCTTTCATTGATGATGGTTAGAAGTACGAGTACTTTGCTCGTGTGTGATATCAATGCTACTATGCGGTAATTACTGCAATCTGTCGGTGAACCTTTTTTATATATGGGAATAAACGTGAGTTTACTCCTATCATTTGACCACTTTCCGATATTCCAGATCTCATTGCAAATTCTAAGCATTACTTCCGTCCCTAATTCTCCCATTTCTTTGAGTGTTTCAGCTGTTATTCCATCTTCTGCTTCTGCTTGTCTGAATTTAAGCTTTTTTATTGTCGCCTCAATTTCTGATTTAAATATTTGAGGATCTTTTTCATAACGTCTTTTCTCTGTATTATTGTCTGAGTCGTTGTTAAAAAATAGTATTTCACAATATTGTTTCCACACCTCTGCGATACCGTCTGGGTTTGTTGTGGTATTTCCACTATTATCTTTGACGATCTGTGTCTACGGTTTGAATTTTCTCGCTAGATACTTGACTTTTGAGAAAAGTTCTCTAGATTCTGGGCGGTCAGCAAGTTTCTCTAGTTGTACACATGTTTTTAATATAATCATTTTTGTCCCTTCTACACAAGTGATTTATAGTTGTATTTATGGTGCATATCTCTATTTCTTTTTGTTTTGAATTTGATGTGCCGTTTCTAAGTTTTCGTCTTTCTTCTTCAAGATTGAGAATCTCTTCAGTCATCCAATGCTTTTTTCTAGCTGTTTTGTCTTTGCGATTAGTATTGTTGATGGCTTCAGTGATCCATTTCGTTGTGTATTCCCACGCTTTGTCAGGGTCTTCGGTAATCACTGGTAGGTCAGCTTCTTCTAATACTTCTCTAAACTTTTCCGGTTGTTTTGGAATCAATTTTAACCAAATCAGTAATAATCAGTTTCCCTTAACGATGTATTTGTATGTTTTGTATACGGATTTTCCTATATGCGAGTTTTTCCTCTGTTATTTTTTAGCATTTTTCTTCAAACTATTCTCCCTTAGCTAGTCATGTTCATATCAATTAACAAAAACCGTTGAGGCAAGAACGTTGCTGTTTAAAAATAATAACCACCCGTATGCGGCACACAATGTACATTTATTTCAGAACAATGTTACTTTACTTCATTCCTCAACACATAACCCACATTTTAAAATGATATACACACATTTCGTTAATTTTATTAAGCTTTTCATTCACATTCCTAAGATTTTTGCCGATGCAGTAAATATCCCACCGAATTATCATACTGATATTAAACAGCTGGTCGATTAGCCTAAAAAATTCGCTTCACTTTCTACGTTCGTGAAAAAACCACATCATCTTGTATTTTGTGCACAATTTACTTTTACCACATTGTCCATACATATTAATTAAAAGGAAGTTAACACGTTTGGATTTAAATCGAGTGGTTTGAATGAATAGTAGAGCTGCTTTGTGTATTTGCACAATTCGCGAATGGATCGTACATAATTTCTAATTTTGTTTCATTTATATACTGATAGAAGAGCTGTAATTATTTTATTAACCCAGTTAGTATTGCAATAATTCTATCAGTTGGTATTTTATTTGTTTTTTCTAGTGTAGCACTATATTATGAGGGTTGTTAGATAACTACGGGGCTTCACAAAGATTTGAAGTTCGGTTTTCAGATATTATGATCTAGTTCAATGTTTAATATTTTACTAAACATATTGACGTTTCGATTTCACTCAAAAAATCGTTTTTAAAATACAAACATTGATACATTAAACAAATTTTCTTTTTGGTATTTTTTAAAAAATTTCTCTAAAAATGAGAGCTCAGAGTTTAAAGTATATGACTTTAAAATGATACTGTCAGTATTGTTTGTAAGTTGCGTTTCTGAGACGACTTTATTGAAATATAGTTCATTCGACTACATGAAATCAACTTTAACTTGAGAATGTCCGTCAGAAAACTCATAGCATGTAATTTGTCCTTAAAAAGACAACCACATTCAATGATGACAGTATAATTCTGCTGTTGGTGTTCCGTAGTAAATCATAAGGAAAAAACCAGGAAAAAAATCTTGATACTATTTCGACATGGTAAGTATTTGGTCGTACATTTAGTTTACTCTCAATAAACACCAAACTCTGATTTTTTTTATATATGCTCGGTGTTTGCTGTGCCTTTGAGGTGAAGTGTCTATTCCCAGATGAAAACTCTTATACGAAGCACATCGATAGCCACTATGGAATCTGGACTTAGCCTTACATATTCCTCTCCTAATCGTCTCTTCTCTTTTTTTACGTTACGTTTCCAAGTTAAAGGCTTCTGCTTTCTCTTTCTAGTTTTCTTTACAACTGTTTCTGTTTTATCACCCTCGTTCATTTTAATACTGTTATCCAAGTTCAGTTTTTTGAAAAGCATATTTCTGTAATCATGTTCCTGAACACAGGCCATGGTTGTATTTTCCTCATAATCATCACTGATACTGCTATCATATGGTTCATATGCTATGTCATTCAGATAGTTGTCAGAATATCTACTAAAAGAAGGTTTAGCAAATATGTTTTCATTCTCAGTTTCTTCATCCATGGAGAAATTTCCATTGGCAAGATCATTAAACATAACAGGCTTTAACTGACAGTATATTGTATGGTTCTCATGAATAGAAACATGGTTTTGTTCATTGGATGAATCAGATTGAGGCACATAAGTAGAGTGAACATCAGGAATGTCTGAAAAGTAACAGTGTTTAATTATTGCGATACTCCTTAAATAGTTTTATTAAAAATTAACCTCTTGTTATTAAGCAAGGGAGGTAGGTTAAAATCTGCAAGATTTACTTCACTTTACAGCAATTGTGTACCTGCTTTAAGTTAGTAATGTGTAGAAAGGATAGATACAAAATTTTGAAGATTTTTACAGTACGCAGAAAAAAGTTCATTTAACTTCATTGTTTTCTTGTAAACACATTTTTACCATCTTCATTGCTCTTGATTTAGACATTTCTGGTTGTTCTTTATTATCCAAAACCATGCAAAAAAACATTAGCTATAACCTCAATTTTTACACCTCTGATAGGCGGTTGTCCATAGAGATTGGACTACCATCTTTTTAAGAATTAGTGTGCCATGCAAAAAGACCGATGTACCTCTAGGACATTTTGCTACAAATATCATGGTGGACATCCGACTTGCAATTTTCCGCCCTTTCAATTCTAACGAGATCTTTAATGTTGCATTCATAGACTGTCACCTAATTGACCTGATCTCAACTCAGATGCAGAACGAGAAATGACAAAACCTGTGGGAGACATATTTATAAATGGAGTTTCCTTTATTATGCCACGTAATTACGGCACAGTCCCCGTACCGAACTCATAAAGACTAAAATGTTACTACTTACTGATTTAGTACCATATTCTTGCAGTCGCCTATATTTGCCGCAATCAACAATTAGCCAAAGAATGTGTGTAAGTAGATCGTAGAAAATCAACGCATGTAATTTATTCACAGTGGTATGAAAATAACAAAAAGTGTATAAATAAACAGATACCTACTTGCTACTTGTAATGCAAACAGTGCTGTAGGCCTATATATTAATTATGTGGTTTTGCTATTATGATCTACTATCGACTAATCGATAATAACAATATCTTTTGTAACCGTTTTAGATATGCAGGTTAGAATGTCACAATCTGATTTTACCTATCGTATTATTTTAAGCATGTTATCGTTTTAGTATATATTTTATTATTATTTTTATTGTATAGATCAACAAAGCAAAATGTTTGATTTTGTTAAATACGATATATATTTGATGTATTTGTGGATGCTGAAACAGAATAAAGTATTAGATTTTATATATTACCACAAAAGAAAATAAAAAAACTAATACTGTTTGTTTTTAGTTGTTTATATAAGAAGAAACGTTCACATACACACATAAAAATTTTTGAGAACTCCAGCTCCGAGTGACATGTATGTTCCAATGGAACAGTGGGATCCACATGTCCGAAGATCAAACCGGTCACACTCCGTAATGAAGTGGTACCTATCTGACCTCTTAGCTATAACCAAACACCCCTGTCCATCGCAGGACATAACGAATGAGGTGGCTTTGTATTGAAAGTTACTTTGGATGCCCTAGGTAATGTGACGTCCTCTGTTTTACTTTATGAAGTTAAGCCACCTGATTTTAGGGGTAGCTAGAAGAGCTTTTCTCCCTATGAATGGCTGAAGTTAATTTTTAACGGAACATTGTTGATTGACTGCGCAGAGGAGCTCCACCTCGACCTTGTGTTTGATACAAAGGACAAAAATATCTACAAATTTAAAGCTTGAAACAGAAAATATGACCCCGACCTTAACATGGTTTCTACAAATGATAAAAATCAGCATGTCTTAAAAAAAATGAATTTTGAAGTACTTCTCAAACAGCCAACACCTACCAATCCTTTTTAAGGTGGTAATCCAGATTCCCTTAGTAAAATCACCCCCAAGATCAACATCATCACCATCATCATCACAGTTTGCTGCACCGATCTTCCTCGCATCCTCATCCACAACATCCCTCCTCAGTCTTGTCTACTTCCACTTCTATTTTCTACTATAACTATACTAGCATAGTATCTACTTAGCACTATGCTATAGTGCTCTTGACACATGTACAGCCCATCGAAGTCTACATATTTTTATGAAAGATATTACATCTTTATCATAAACTATTTCTTTATACTTCTCTTAAAATTCGAAATTATATCTCCTTCTAGAAAATATAATTACACTAAATTTAGGTCAAAACATAAATGATGATGTAATTAGCGAATTTCTAGTTGCCCGCACAACACGCAAGCTAGAAGAAATGTATACCACCTTGTCACACGCCTCAAAAATATGGGCCTGCAAGTAAATGAAAATAAAACTAAGATAATGGCATCAACACCCAACAATAGAGCCAGAAACATCGGCCACCAACTCACGGTTGATAATTCTACCTTTGAAGTGGTGGACAAATTCACATACTTAGGCTCCCTGATCACCAAGGAGAACGTCATGACGAAAGAAATCAAGCGAAGAATAATCCTAGCAAACAAATGCTATTTTGGACTGAGTAGACGTATGAGAAGCAGAAACTTAAGCAAAAAAAAATAACCATATACAAAACCCTTATACAACCAGTGTTGACATATGGGTCAGAGGCATGGACCATTTCCAAGGCAGATGAAAATCTCCTGCTTATATTTGAACGAAGGATCCTGAGAAGAATATTTGGTGGCATCTGTGAAAATGGTGTTTGGAGAAGGAGGTACAACTACGAGGTATATCACAGATATAAACATATATTTGGTGGTAAAGACGTAGTATCCTTTATAAAAATAGGAAGACTAAGATGGGCAGGACATCTGGCAAGATCACAGCAGAACAACCCTCCTAGAAGAATCCTTATGTCACAACCTGTGGGAAGTAGAAAAAGGGGTAGACCAAAACTCAGATGGAGGGATGGTGTAGATGAGGATGGTAGACAAATAGGCGCAGCAAACTGGCAACAGCTGGCAATGGATAGAACTGACTGGCGTAATAGACTTGGGAAGGTCGAGGCTCCTTTATAGGGCTGTAGCACCAATGATGATGATGAATTAGCGAATTTCTATATACACCCTGCCAACTATCACCTCCAATAACACTATTCTGCCCATTCGACGTTCGCAGAATAATAATGAGTACCAGCTCTTACAAAGCCATAGGGCACGATTTAATCGATGGAAGAATCCTAAAATATCCAAACAGAAAAGTAGTTCTCATGTTTACTATTATCTACAAGAGAATGCTGCAGTTAAGCCATTTTCCAATCCAGTGGAAATATGCTCATATTATAATGATTGGACAGCCAGGTAAATTGCCTACAGAACCTTCTTCCTATCGTCCGATAAGCTTATTACCCTTGATGTCCAATATATTTGAAAGACTTCTGCTAAATAGAATAAGCAAAACTATACCGTTTGAGAATATAATACCCGAACATCAGTTTGGTTTTCGTTAAAAATATTTAACAGTCTAACAGTGTCATAGTAATATCAATAGTAAATAAAATCAAGAAAAGTTTGGAAGAAAAGACTATGTGTGCCTTTGTATTTTTCGATATTCGGCAGGCTTTTGATAAAGTCTGGCACAACGGTTTGCTATATAAATTAAAATCTTTCCTGCCTAGGTATTTGTACCTTATCCTGAAGTCCTATATTAACGAACGTTCGTTCCAAGTAAAAATCAATATTGATTTACCAATCTGTGACTAAATCCAATCCGAAGTTCCTCAGGGAAGTGTCTTCAGTCCCTTTCTGTACATAATCTTTACGGCTAACATACCTACTACAGATGACGTCACAGTGACGACTTTTGCCGATGATACAGCCGTTTTAGTTCCAAATAAAGACCCAGACATAGCATCTGAAAAGCTGCAAAATTACTTGCATACGTTAGAGAATTGGTTGACAAAATGAAAAATTAAAGTCAATAACAAAAAATCAGTCCAAATCACATTTACAACAAGAAGACGTACTTGTCCACAAGTTAGTCTAAACGATGCCCTATTCCTATTAGAGACATTGTGAAATATCTTGGGTTGCTTTTGAACCGAAAGCTCACTTGAAAGCAACACATTAACGCCAAAAAAACTCAGCTCAATATAAAATTAAAACAAATGAATTGGTTACTTGGCAGAAAGACACAACTGTCATTGGGGAACAAACTGCTTACTAAAACCAATATGGACTTACGGCGTTGAACTCTGGGGCTGCCTTCAAACACAAAAATTTTGCAGACCTTTGAATGAAAAACACTGCGTATGATAGCTAATGCCCCTTTGTATGTGAGCAATGCAACCATCCACAATGACCTATTAGTACGAATCGTAAAAGATGTCATATCACTTCAAGACAAGGTCAAAATTCATAAATCAACGCACCACAGACCAAACTATCAGTGAATTATATCAGCCACCAATGGAGGAACGAACACTGAAGAGGACTTGGCTAGAAGACCTAGTTACATAGGTGAAAATGGAGAACTGTCGCTAGATGATACCCAAATTAAGTTAATATTGTCATCACATTTACTATTTACTTAATGTACTGCTTATGAGTAGATTGTCAATATTATGCATTTAAAAATAAAAAAAAATATCGCCTTCTTCAAATACCATTCTCACAGATTGTGCCCATTATTCTGCATCGTAATTTCTTTTCGAAGACGAGCAGATGATTTGCGTCTGTTTTGGAAATGTTCTATGTTTCTGACCCATATGTCAGCACTGGTAGGATCAAGATCCCAAGATCAACATGTAATTAACAAAAAGCTAACTGTGACGGCAGAACTTGATGACGAATCCAGAAGAATTGTTCTTTTTTTTTTTCTTCTTTTATATAAAATATAAACAATTTTGTTTGTTCGTTGGCTCTATGAAAGATTGTTACACGATCTCTTGCGCGGTCGGTCGAAACTTCTACCACTTGGTGATTTGTCCCTTGCTATTCTAACGAAGACATAAGCAGTTATGCTCATAAAAAGAAACAAGAAAGTCGCTTCACTTCAAACATCAATATACTTCTAAAAATAAAGAAAGGTAAAACATTTGTTTTAGATGATATCACTGGGGAAGTGTGGACGGCTTTGAGAGAAACAGAAACAAGTTGGCTAAGAGTATTGTTGAATACTCCGAAAGTAAAGAGCCTGATGAGAATATCGTACAAAAGAATGAGTTGTATTTATGGTTGTCATATCTAGTACAAAAAATTGATTACTGACTGTAAATTAAAAGTCGTATAATATTTATAATACTTTTAATAAAGAAATTAAATATAAATATTCTCTAATGAATCGTAAACGTGTATTGCAACACTTTCTATTTGTAAACACTAAAAGATATTCTCATTTTACCGAAACCGAAGATAAATTAAGTGTTTATTGTTGTCTTTTTACAAAATTACGATTATTTTAACGGGAAATACACTCACCATAAAATTCGCTATACTTATGTAATTACTTTCTTTTATTCGCCAGCTTGGACGGGATATGCTTTTGTTCATTTATCTGCATAATGTGTTTAATGCGTAAAACAATGGATATTTAATACAATTCTAACGGAAAGAAATTATTCAGGGATGGATTATCAGTTTGTATAAATCATAAAGTAACGTTGTTGAATGTTGTGTAATTGGTTGTAGAGCAATTCAAATAATTATTGAAAAAAAAACTAAAAATATTGTTTTTAACAACACTATAATAGGAATCCTAAGATTTCCTACTTGGCGAAACTAAATTCAAATATTGTTTTAATTTATAAAATTATAAACACTATTTTTCTACAAACTTTAAATATTAACAAAAGAATTTTCCATAAAATGATTAAAGATTTCAGAGCGTTTTATCAGATCATCATCAGTGAAAACATCTTAACATTAGTTGAAACTTGCCTCTTAACAAGGTTTAATAACCCTTGGATTATATATTCATCATTATCATAAGTGGCTTGACAATCCGTTGTGGATCTTGGCCTGCTCACAAAGAAGTCGCCACTCCTCTTGATTCTTGGCAACTTCCCTCCATCTTCTGACTCTTAGAATCTGTAGGTTTCTTCCACATCATATATCCATCTCCTTCGTGATCGTCCTCTACTTCTTGTGCCCTCTGGTTTTAAAAATGTGAATCTCTTCGTGTGTTCGTGATCTGACATCCTAGCCATGTGTCCAGCCATAAGTATCGTCCTCACTAGTTTATTGTTAAGCTTTGGCAGAGTTGATTATTGTTTTTTTATTCTTTTAAATAAATATGTTTGGGTTAAAATTTGTCTTATTTGCTATCAGCTAAGAGTTCAGGTTCAATCCCTAGTTTAAGACAAGACGAGCTCACACTTGAGATACTGAGCTGGGCAAGGCATAGATGATAAGCTCCCATGGTTGATTGAGGTATTATTTTTATAATAGCACTTCAATTCTCTTTGGTAGTCTAATCGTTACATCGTATTCTCTCTTCTTACGTCGATGGATACGTTTTTCTCTCTTCTAAGACGTATACTCTTCTTTTTTTCTCCGTGTACAACCTGCGTCGATGGTTTTTTGATATGCTGCGTTCTTTCTATTTGTGGTCATTTCGCACTCACAATCAAACCAATTATTTCTTTTTTCTGACTTGCTCATTCTGGGTTTTGCCCAATATTTCAGTCGATTTATGTAACACAATATCTAGTATATTTGCCCATAGTTGGTTAATGTCTTCTCTTATTTTAATAATGTCCATTTTTTCTACTCTCTTTTTTCCCGATCTCCTTTTTTAAATTGAATGTTCTCTCTTTAAATCGTGCTTTAACTAAATAGTGATCACTATCTATGTTTGCTCCTCTAAAAGACCTAACATGTAATAAGTTATAGCAGTGTCTTGCATCGATGATTGTATGATCTGTTTGGTTAATTTTTTCACTATCAGGAGATTTCCAAGTTGCCCTAGATTATATATTGAAAATCTTAAATTTCAGAAATGGTGTGACACGAGATTGATGTTAGAGGATTTCACTTTAAGAGAGCATACTGATCCCTGCTACGGAAGATACCAGCCAACTCTGTATCTTCTGGTATCTAGCTCAACTTATATAAATCAGTGCTTCTTTAATAACCTACTATATTTTTAACATTCCCATTTTCTCCTAAAGCCTCCTTGATATTTATTGAGATGTTATGCTTATTTCGTGCAGCTTCGTATAGTTTACACTGACTTAATATATGTTTCACCAAAAGGCAGTAGCGCACCTAGAATTTGCCTCTGGGGGGGGGGGGGTTTGGTTGGTCACCGAAATTTTTTTTATGGTGCTACCTCCATGGATTGTTTTGCAGCAATTTTCGCACATTGGTGACAGTTCGCGTAAAGAATGTTTATGGGTTAAGTTACTGTCTCCTAGCCTCAATCGCGTTATTCTCACTTAAGTCACTGTTGGTTGGAGCCACGTTTTCACTAATTGTTTAATTTCTTTAAGTTTATTTTGTGATACACTTCACGTGTTTTGCCACGTACTTAATACTTAAGATTTCAGATTTCAAATTATAACGATAAACTCGTTAATGTGAATGGAGTTCTAGTTGAAGGATGCCTATCGGGCTAGTTGGTCTGTTTCTTCATTTTCTTTTACACCTGAATGCTATGAGACAAACATAAAGTCGATGGTGATCTATTTTTACATTAAGCTCATTATTTCTAATTTGATTTGTATGGCAATTGGCAAAATCATCAAAATCAAATCAACATTTTGAAAACGAAATATATGGTCATTAGCAGAAACCCTCCAGAAAACCCGATAATATGCATAGGTGACGATCGCATAAAACGCGTGAAAACTTTTAAATACCTTGGCACCACAATCAATGATCAATCGGATTCACAACAAGAGATAAAAACCCGAATACAAATGGCAAGACAAGCTTTTGTGAAATTCAGACCGCTCCTATGTAATCAAAACCTAAATTTCGAAATACGCTACAGAATAGTCAAGTGCTACATATGATCCATCTTGCTTTATGGCATGGAAACGTGGACTTTGAAAAAAACATCTATTAACAAACTTGAAGCATTTGAAATGTGGTCATTGAGAAGAATGATGCGCATAACTTGGGTGGATAGAGTTCGAAACGATGACGTCCTTAAGAGAGCCGGCGTGGAAAGAGAACTCTTTGAATTAATTAAAAAACGCAAGATTGGTTACCTTGGGCACATATTGAGAGGAGCAAAATATGAAATACCACAGTTAATCCTACAAGGGAAGATTAAAGGTAGGAGAGGAGCCGGCCGCAAACAATTATCCTGGTTAAGGAATATTAAAGAATGGACAGGAATACACAATACAGGCGAGCTGTGTCACCCCGCCAAGAACAGAATTCTAGTAATGAGATAGTCGCCTACGCACTTTGGTGTATGGCATGTTAAGAAGAAGAAGAAGGCAATTGGATTATTGGTAAATAAATCTTTGATAGTTTGAAGCTGACTTAGTGAAGATTCTGAGAGACAGTCTTTTTTTCTGGATAAACGGTTATAATATTGCATACAACTTTGAAGCATATGACGAAGCAATGGGTTTGAATTTATATGTAAGGACGTATTTGGTGTGAGGAAGGCTGCAACAACACCGTCTGATGATTTGGATACGCCAGTCTATATCTTATAGTTATTTTGATAAGGTTCTATTTCTTTTAGGAATGACTGTTTGAAATCTGTTAGGGTCTCTCTTTTTTTGTATATACTAAGGTTTGTATTCATTTTGGGAATTGGGATTCACCAAAGTTTAGAAGTTTAACGTCAATAGCTCACGAGTCCGTAGGTTTTTCAAAGTTTCCTAAAAAACTTGCTCCAGCCTCGTGGTGGAATTCTGATTGTGAAACAAAAATTAAGGAATCAAAAAAGGTGTTTTATAAATTTCGAAGGTATCCAACTTTCAATAACCAGCTTAAATTCAAAAAATTAAGGGTCTAATGTAGATAAACTTTAAAGAAAATTCAAAGAGAAGCCTGGAAAAATATGTATCATCTTAAAATTCATCTATCCCTACTTGGGAGGTGGGGCAAATGATTAACAGAATGTCTGGGAAAAAAAATTCAAACCATTCATTACCTAGAACGTGATAACTGTATTTATTCAGCAAAGCAAGAAATAGCCTCCGTACTAGAAAACGTATATCAACGGCATAGCAGTGACAAAAATATATCCACAAGTTTCTTAGTTCATAAAAATAAATTTAATAATAAGTGTATAAATCTTGATGACCAAAATAATTGGATCAACTGTTAGAAACATTAAACAAAGTTAAAGACACTAGCCCAGGACCTGACAATATACAAAATGACTTCAATTATCGTACCAGTTCTTAAACAGGGCAAGAATAAATCGGACCCAGAGTCTTACCGACCAATCTCTTAAACTTCTACTATGTGTTAAGTACTTGAAAAAATAATAAGCAACAGACTAGTATTGTACCTAGAAGATCGACAGTGGATATTAAATCTGTAATTCATGAGTAATTTGGATGTGGTCAAGAATGTTTGGCTGTCTGTTGTCTACATCACAGCCAAAGGTTCACCACTAAGATTTTGGGATATTCTAATTTCTTCTAAAATTCATCCTTATTTAAAAAAGTTCTAAAAATTTGTCCCTAAAGTTTTACCAACCCCACATCGGATTGTGGCAGTTAAGATCTCCAACAATAACTCTACGTAGAGGAATTTGTTCTAAAATAGCTGTTAAATCTTCTTAGGATATAGTTTGATTTAATTAGGGTATACATATTACATATTACATATATGAATCTTCTGGGGTATATTTATTACAATAGATATTAATTCAATATTGTTTATAGTTTGAGTTTACTTCTCGTTGACGTTTTCGGTAGTCCTGTACTAGTTATTCGCTTACCTTGTTTCAAAAGTTTATGAATAGTTGCTTCACCATCTCCGGTCATAGTTGAGTACTTAGAAACTATACTTCGAATAGTACTAGGGTGTTTATGTACAAGAGCGTTATGTACATTTAACACTATAATTGGTATTACAAAGCTTTTTTTGTATTATCACCCAGCTCGACTGTAGAGGATAATTGTTATACCTGCTATGGTGTTATTCTATGTCCTTCATATGTCGTCTCTGTGGTGCTAGAAATTTGAACTCTCCTTATTCTAGTTTCTTTTATTATATTTGATAATAATACCAAGGTGCAGAATTACAGCGTACCCTCACAAAGAGGCACGTACATTGTATCAAAAAACCCGGAAATCTTAATGTATTGTATATATTGTTAATTTGTAGTTGTTTTTGTTGCTCCACTAGGAAAAATAAATGAAAGCATTTCTATATCACATAAAATATTAAAATTATGACCAAAAAATTGACAAATCGTTACAATGATATAATTGGCCGGAAGCAAAATAAACTTTTACGTCTCGAGGCAGTAAAAGTCTCCCAGGAAACAAATTCAATTAAATTCCACATTTTTACAAACGGTTATTTATAATTTCTTAATGTTATTTATTATGTCGTGGAAAATATAAATTAAAATTACAATTATTTATCGATGTGTGAGAATCTAAAAACACTTGCGTTAATGATGAAATGCCCAATGGTTATCGTTGACATTTAAAGAAATTAAATTGGTATTATTGATGTCTAACAAAGCAATTAAATTATATTAGTTGAGTCAAAGAATATTATAGATATGTAATTAATTGAAAGATTGCTGTTTAAGACACTAAAAATTTGGAAGCTTCATTTAAGAAAACAAACAAATAATTTGTTATTGATTATATTATTGCTATTAATTATTTCGTTTGAGTGCACTTCAATTTGTTACTAATCGCTAGTTGCTCCTTTAAATGTGCAACTTTAGATTCAGAGTTTTGCTTTTGTGGTCACTTCTGGAAAATCGATTTCTTCGAGACATCGTAGTAATATTATCTTGCCACTGCTTGGCCAAATCCGGGTTATTGAGTACATAAAATACTATCCTGGTCCCGCATTCCTCTAACGATAAGGTTAAGCTGCGATTTTACAAAGGCCACAAGGTCTGGTTTATTAACTACTACTGTTAGATTTCCAACACGTTTATTGTAAAGCTTGAAATTCTTGGCGAAACTCTAGGCACAGAAGATTTCGCAGCCATCGGCGTCGAATTTTCTAACCACAACAGCCTCTTTGAACAAGTTAACAAAGGCGAAAGTAGCTTGGTAGAAGTCGAAGCAGTCGAAGAAGGGGGACAATTTTCTTTATTTTAAAACAGCTGCGATTTCTTTCCATTGTTCAGAAGTGGGATCTGTACCTGTAAAATGATGACAGCACCCTCTGGAAGCATTTTTTCAAATCCTCTATTATACCAGTGAAGTCTAGACCACGTTTTTAAATTGACCCACTACATTTGCGATTGGAAATTCCCATTGTATATACACTTTTGTTTCAAGGTTCAAAATATAAGTGCCGGAATCAATGTCATGGTTCTCACAAATTGTGCAATTGTGAAGTTTTCGCTCCTACTATATAATTCGATCTAAAAAATGCTATTGAGCGATATTTAGATGTTGCTTTAACGGGGCAATAGTCAACATGTGGCTTCTTCACTGCAACATTGAAGCCATTTCTTTATTAGAATTTTACAGGCGAACTGTGTATCTCCAAAACGTGTTGTTGACGAAATTCGTTTGGATAATGTGGGTTATTTGGGGAAAAAATTGAAAAAACATTGAAGGAGCGGCAAATGCGGCAAGTGTACCAAATATCGATGCATTAAAAATGTAATGTAGGACTTCGTACGAGCAATGTTTTGTCAAATATCATACGTAAAAATTTTAAAATAAATAATGTTTTATGAAATATTGTGTCCTTCATTGACCAGCGTATGATATATCTTACGCCAAAAAAAAGACAGTTACAAAGAAAACAATCGTAAATTTTGCACATTGCTGTTAAAAACAACCTCTCTTTATTTCATTCTGAAATTTTGATTTCGTTTTGATAAAAATTAAATTTTGGGCATTAATGGGTTACCTAAGTATTGTTAACAAGTTATTTGAAAGCAGTGTAACATTGATAACAGCGATGAGATAAATCTTACGAAACTTTCGTAACAATATTTAAAATCAAACAACAATCTTACATTATTTATATATTAAAAAGGAAAGGACAGTTAAGATTTGATTTCACGTACAGGGCGCCTGTGCATCCCCTTATACGTATTTCGGCCTAATAGGTCTCATCAGAACGGCCTTTACAGTCGCTCTGAACGTGAAATTAATCTTTCCTGTCTTAGGAAGCAACTCTAACATGGCTTCGTATAGACGCAAATAGCGACATCTGATATTAAAATCCGTAAACTAATTTTCGAAACCAAATTCAGAACTTTGCTTTAATATGTGCCTTCTAATAATTGCAAGGCAAAACAGACGTTGATAAAGATGTTATTAGAGACATGGGGAATCTAAAAATTGTATTCCACAACATATCTCCTCAACTAAGCAAAATTCTTAGCGAATTGGTTTCTAGTACTTGTACAGAGTATATCGGAATAAAAAGGAAAAGACAGTTAAGATTTGATTTCACGTACAGGGCGTCTGTGCATCCGCTTATACGTATTTCGGCCTAATAGGCCTCATCAGAACGGACTTTTTTACTTATAAACATCAGAATGTTTATAAGTAAAAAATAACGTTTAATCTTTTGCATATTTTGTTTAATAGGTACATATTATTATCACTAAATTTATCCAAAGCAGTTTTTAGACAAATATATCAAAGAGTGTCACGAAAAAGGCTTTGTCTTTACTAATCTCTTTGGTCTACTATGTCGATTCGCCATCTTACTAATTATTTCAATTTTAAAATACCTGTAGATAACTTTAGGCCAAAATAGTCACCTTGACTTACTTATTAGTAATTTTTCATTTACAAAATTCTTTAAAGAACAGTTGACCCCATCATAAACACTCGTAATTATCTACTTAATAAACTATTAAAATTATATAACAGATCTTGGTTGTAAATTATTGAACAACGACTCTGAATTACCTATAGATTTTGCTGGATTTTTGACCTGTAGCTGTTTTAAGTGCTTATGAAAACAATTATTAATATAATAACCGCAAATTATTACGAAATAAGTGAAATTACATATATCAAGAGATCGTCTTGGTAATTCTAGGAAGTAGGTAACATTATATTGGAATAAGTGATATTACTCAAGTGTTTATCTTATTATATAAAATTTAATGACCGTACAAGGTGTGATAACATTAATATAAATATTACAATCAATTAGGAATTGAGGAAATGTAGATGTACGTACCTTACCCCTCCCCTGATACTTCTGCCTGACACGCCCGACAAAACCCACATATTCCGTTTCTACATAAATAATGAACAAATATTTATTATTAAATTTCTGAGTGAAAACACAAAATCTTTAAATTTTTCTTCCTTTTAGCAGTGTCTGTATAGAAATGAATATTTATTTTAAGATTTTTCTTATTTGTACACAACGAAATACAACAAAATCAATTTTTTGAACATTTAGACTGAATTCGTTATTGTTGAACTATTTAACGTTTCAGTAGACGCAGTTTAATTTTGTGTATCAGTAGTCGCACACAGTTTACTACACCAGTCATAAAAATAGTCCTCTGGATGCATTGTTTAAATGTTTATTTATGTAGCACAAAAAATAGTCCACAATTTTTGTAATAGTTGGATTTATTCTCTTTTTTACTAAACAAATTACAAATTAATTTAAAACTAGAACATAACATATCAGTCTTCAAGAACTATCTTAGACAAAAATAAAACATTATTTTACGAAGACTTATCATAAAAAAATATAAGAGATGGCAAAAAATAGAATAAAATTAAACAGGAATATTGTTACAGTCATTGCAAATTGGATTTACATGTTCCAAACAAAGATACTTATTACAAATCGAACAAAAATATTTCGTTTTTCGATTCTTTTTCCATCCACAGTCACCACACCTCCCAATTGCTCCCGGAGTTCTTTGAACTGGCACGACATTTTCATCCAAATGACAGATCACCTTTAGTCGAATCCTCATTTTCTTAGGTATATAGGCATTTTGGCTTCGATTCTTCCGGTGGTTGTACATAAGGCTAAATGCTAAATTTGTCAGAACTTCTCGTCGGGTCTCTGTGGAATTTGGAATGTTACAATTGTAAATAACAAAAGAGTTTATTGCTGTAACATTTAAAAGGCTGTACAAAACAACCATAAGCCATCTTCTACTACAACGTCCCAAATCTACTAGAGCCAATAGGTCATCCTTGATTGTTAGAGAAATATGCAGGAATTTCTCTTTTATTTACTTTTATTGTTCCCAAGAGAGTTAAACCATTTTTCATCAAGCTTATACCAAGATCAACGTTGGGTTAAAAATAGTCGGTGGTAAGATTTCACATTTTCATTTTAATTCACATTTATAAAATACCTTGTGAATACAATCAGTTTTATTTAGGTGAAACATCAAGGCCATTAAATGTTAGAATAAGTGAACATCAATCTTATATTAAAAATAGAGAATTTTATAGATGTCAAATATTTAAACACGCATGGGATAATGAACATAGGGTTTAATGGAATGATTCAAATATATTAATAAAAGAAACGGATGGTAAAAAGAGGAAAATCAAAGAAGCTGCTATAATTATGCTAAATGAGACCAATTGTATCGCAAATTCCTCGGCAGAATGTAGTAGGATCTGGTTACCCATATTAAAAGAGGAAGTTATTAAAAGTAAAATACCAGTATTGGTAAGTCGGTAACATAAAGAGGATACATCATTTATGTTTTTTAAATAACAAACATATAAAATCAGAATTTGGTGTTTATTGAAAGTAAACTAAATGCACGACCAAATACTTACCATGTCGGGATAGTATTATGAGGTTTTTTTCCTGGTTTTTTCCCTCATAATTTACTATGAAATGGCTAACAGGAGATTTTTACTGTCATCATGGCATGTGTTTGTCTTTTTAAAGACGAATTACATGCTTTGATTTTTTCTGACGGATATTCTTAAGTTAAAGTTGATTTCATGTAATCAAATGAACTATCTTGCAAGTAAAGTTGTCCCAGCTCAACGCAACTCAACAGTATTGGCTATATCGTCTACTTTAAAATTTATAATGTATGTATGAATTGTCAATATAAATGAGTCCGATAAAATTAAATTATTAGAAGAATTTTTTCACCAAGTAACAAAAAAACAAAATTTGTTTAATTTACTAATGTTTGTATTTTGAAACGTCAATAAACGTACTTTAACCTTTAATTGTGGCTTATTCCCATTTAAATAGCAATTATTACTTCTCTAGACGCACACGGTCCACTGCAATGATACACATTCGATAAATGTACCTTTCAAAAAAAGGTACACAACCGGAGAAACTCGAAAGAAGCTTCTAAAATATACCAGTCAGCTTCCTGAGTTTCCTCAAATATTTTAGTCTATCCTGGAATCTTTTAAAGTCTTCTGAAATGTTCTTTCGTGCCATGAATACCTTGCTGAACTATTTATTGATATCTTGAAGTCCTTTAGAGGCCGAATAAATATTCCTGGATAGTACGGTAATATTTCTGGGTCTATTGATGTCTATTAGAGGTTTCTATAATACTCCAGTCGGATTCCGGGTTCCCTAAAACATTTTGGGCTATTCTGCAATCTTCTAAAGGCTCCTGAAATATTCTGTACGGCCATGAATACCTTGTTGTACTATTTATTGCTGTCTTAAAGTCCTTTAGAGGCCATATAAATATTCCCGGGTCTACAGATGTCTATTAGAGGATCCTAAAATGTTTCAGTCGGCGGTTTTTTTTTATAGCCCTTTTTCTATCCGAATTGTCGAATAAAAGCCTCTCCCATTTCTCGCCATTCATCCCTGTTGTGTGCTAGGCGTTTCCACATTGGTCCTGCGACTCTTTTGATATCTTCGCTCCAGCGCATTTAAGGTCTTCGTCTTGGTCTCTTCGCATCGTACGGTCGCCAGTTTCCGACTTCTTTGTTCCATCTACCATCTTCGAGACGTTCGTTGTGTCCAGCCCATTTCCATTTTAATTTAGCTGCTTGTTTCGCGGCGTCCTTTATTTTTGTTTTGTTCCGGATTGCTTCGTTCGTTTGCCGATCTATTAGTGAGATACCAAGCATCTGTCGTTCCATGGCTCGCTGAGTTTTTCGAATCTTGTCCATGTTCTTTTTTGTGAATGTCCAGGTTTGAGCTCCGTAAGTGAGAACGGGAAGGATACAAGAATCGAACACTTTGGTTCGAAGGTTTTGGGGTATCTTTTTGTCTTTCAGTATGTATGAGAGTTTTCCAAATGCGGCCCATCCCATTCTTACTCGTCTGCTTATTTCGGTATTTTGGTTTTCTTTGTTTACCTTAATATTCTGACCCAGATATATGTATTCTTCTACATGTTCCACTTTTGTTCCTTGGATGGTTATCGTCGGTTGATCATCTTTATTCGACATTAGCTTAGTTTTACTCAGATTCATTTTTAGTCCTTTTTTTATGGATTCCGTATGAAGCTCACCGATCATCGTCTTCAGTTCTTTCCAGCTGTCGGCTATTAGTACTACGTCATCTGCATATCTTAGATGGTTTAAATACTTTCCGTTTATCGATAGCCGGCGGTACATTTTGAAAAAACCTGAAAGCCTCTAAGGGTCTCTGGAATGTTCTGTACTGAGTTGAATACCTCCCTGAACCATTTATTATTTCAGAACAGTATCAAAATATATATGACACCGCCGAAATCATTTACAAGGATATATAAGTCATTTCAATTAGTAGTGGGCTGAATAGAATCTAGAAACACATCACGAGAGGAGACAAATATCAATCTCTTCTTGTTGTAATGTAGGTAAAGACAAGTGAAAGAAGACCAATAGAAAGGAAGTCGAAACAAAGACAGTACTTAAAGAAGAATTGACCCTTTGATTGAACCATAAACATTCTGCGGTGAACTAAAAAAGTACATCCAATTTTCGTATCATATACATATGCTAGATGTTCTTCGTCTTGGACCATCTGCGAAACTTGGTGTGTATAAAAAGCTATCGCTGATTGGTTTTTTGCATATTTTTACATAATCAGTGTCCAGTGACGGCACAGTCATATGTATATGTTACAAATCAATATAATATAGCTACAAAAACTAAATAATCACTAATGGTTCACTTTTATTTTTATACAATACTTCTCGTAAATAATAACTTTGGTCACTGACTAATCACTCCTTTTCTTTGTCGAATCAGCACTTTAAAACTTTATTACGTTCAGCTAAGTTAAAAAATCTATTAAATATCTTAATTAACTTAACACTTGAGTAACTTTTGTTGTTACTTGGAATTAGATTATTGAAAAGAATACAATTAGATTGTCACTATGTTCCGCTATTCTTTTGTTTGGAGCTTACGTAATGAAACAATAGTACAGTGAGATTTTTGTCGATTTACTGCATCTATCAATAAGTATCAGGTTTGATGTATAGATGGTACAACTATTAAGAAATCTATAGGATTTAGAAAGAACCAATGCTCACATGATCTATCAAAATTTGAGCTCAATTGGAAAAAATTTGTTGCTGATCGCTTTGTTCACTCAAATTCAGCAGCGATTTCGTAATCAATCGAACAAAATGGATAGAAAAACATTATGATTAAAACTGGAAGAGTATTAAAGAATTAAGCTATTTTAAACACATTTTAATATGAGACAACTTTGGAAAACATCCACCTGCAGATAAGTTGATAAATAATTAGTTTACTTTCAACAACAATAGTAGTAAAATAAACAGGTTCCCGTGTTTTCCTGTTTATAGACACCATATTATATAAATAAATATAAATAGTCACAAAAAGGAATAGGTATGGACAAGTTTTGTGGTGAAACAAAGTGTCGAAACAAACAGAAATTTTTATATTGATATGCGACAATGAATGAAACATGAACTACCGCTTAACACTGTGAGTGGACAGCAGCAAATGAAAACTTTATCAAATCAAAGACAAATCGTTTAGCAAAAAAGGCACCGAATTGACCGCTAGAAAGATACCACGTTGATAAATAATCTCGATTTTTGGCTAAAACTTGTTTTATATGCTGTAAAATATTCTTAACTGATTAATAATATCAGTTATTTCAGCGAACATCTAAATATAAACGATATTGAAGGAGAGTACAATATAGAAAATGAACAAAATATACAACGTCAACTACACAGTGAAGACCCAACAAGAAGAGAATTGTCAAATGCGATCCTAAAACTCAAAGACAATAAAGCCCCAGGAATTGATGACATCTGTTCGGAAATGTATAAAAAAAGGTGGTGATCAACTTTTTGCAGCAATCCATAAACTAATAGTACTTATATGGCAGAATGAATGGGTACCAGAAGAGTGGCTGAAGGGAATAATATGTCCATTGCATAAAAAGGGGGATCAACTGGAGTGTAAGAACTATAGAGGCATTACTCTGTTAGCATCTGCGTATAAGATCTTCGGCAATGTATTATCTGAAAGACTTAAACATTTTACAAAGGATATTGTTGGTCAATATCAATGCGGATTTACTGCTGGAAAGTCAACTACACATCAAATTCAAGCACATAGGCAGATTCTAGGAAAGTCACTAGAATATAACATAGAAACACACCATCTCTTCATTGACTTCAAAGCAGCCTATGACAGTGTGAAAAGAACTGCATTATATAATGCAATGATAGACTTTGGGATCCCAACTAAGTTAGTTAAGTTGACCCACTTAACAATGCAAAACGTAAGCTCATGCGTTAGAATTGAAGGAGAAAACTCTACGTTCTTTGACATTAATAATGGTCTAAGACAGGGGGACGCGTTGGCGTGTCTGCTCTTTAATATTGCCTTGGAAAAGGCAATCAGACAATTAAATATTAGAATGAATGGAACTATTTTTAATATATCGACGCAAATTCTCGCATTCGCTGACGATATAGTTATAGTGGGCAGAAGTATGAGAGACATGGTGCAGTGTTTTACAAGGCTTGCGGACGCAGCAAGTGAATTAGGACTTGTGGTAAACGAGGAAAAAACCAAATATATGTTGGTTTCTAAAAACCCTCGAAATATCCAACAAAGAATTCAAATTAACAACCATACCTTTGAGCAAGTCAAAGAATTTACATATCTTGGATCGCTAGTAAACGCAACAAACACGACAAGCTACGAAATAAAAAGACGCATAGCAATAGCAAACAGAACTGTTCACGGTCTCCAGAGACATTTAAAAAATAAAAATATAAAACGTGCACTAAAGCTTAATATATACAGGACCTTAATAAGACCAGTTTTGATATAAGGGGCTGAAACGTGGATCTTATCTCAAAATGATAAAAGACTTCTTGGTATTTTTGAGAGAAAAATTCTTAGAAAGATTTTTGGGGCCGTAAATGAAAATGGGCTATGGCGTCGAAGATACAACTTTGAACTGTATCAGTTATACACCGATCCAGATATTGTGAAATTCGTTAAAGTGCAGAGACTTAGATGGGCTGGACACATTGCTAGGATGTCAGATCACGAATACACGAAGAGATTAACATTTTTAAAACCAGAGGGCACAAGAAGCAGAGGACGACCACGAATGAGATGGATTGATGATGTGGAAGAAGACCTACAGATTCTAGGGGTTAGAAGATGGAGGGAAGTTGCCAGGAATCGACAGGAGTGGTGACTTCTTTGTGAGCAGGCCAAGATCCACAACGGATTGTCGAGCCACTTATGATGATGATGATGATTAATAATATAACATACTCATCGAATATATTACGGATAATAGATTAGGTGTATTTTAACGCTCTTTCTATCTTTTTCGGAAGGAACGAAAAAGAAATCTTCTTAAAAATCCACAGAAATATGTGTAAGTTACAACCAGAAGAGTTTAAAAAATATAGTTGGTACAGTATAAAACAATTGATACATTGTCTACTACTCGGGAAAGGCAGGAGAACCCAGACGTAACGGAGTCGCAATTATTGTCAAAGAAGAAATTCGTAACAGTATTAGAAATTTCGTTCCTTTCAATGATCGCATCATGATGATACAACTGCAAAATAAATTAATGAATATTAATATAATACAAGTCTATGCACCAACAGCTGACAAACCAGATGAAGAAATTGAGCAATTCTACAACCATATTAAACAAATTCTCCTGAGCACAAAAAAACATGAAGCTACGATTATTATGGGAGACTTCAACGTAAAATTTGATACCGAAATAACACAAGATATAACCGAAAAGTGTGGACTTGGAGAAAGGACCGAAAGAGAGCAGAGACTAATACAGTTCTGCCAAGAAGAGAATTGCATTATAGCAAATACTTTGTTACAATAACCTAAAAGACGACTATATACCTAAAAATCTCCAGCTGATCAAGAAGGAAAGGTAGTCAGAAATCAAATCGACTACATTATCATTAACAGAAGGTTTAGAAACAGTATTACATCTGCAAAAACATTTCCAAGTGCAGACCCAGCAACTAATCATAATCTGCTCTGTGCCGGATTCAAACTAAAATTAAAAATATTAAAAACCTCGACAGCTCAGAAAAAAGATAATAATTGACTCCTAAGAAATACCGAAATAGCAGATGAGTTCGGAAATAAGATAAAGATCTAAATAAGAAAATATCGGACAAAATATAGATATAATTAATTCCGCCACGGTTACCATAGCAGACGAAGTTTTGAAATCAGAAAAACAGCCAGTAAAGAAAAAGGATTGGATGACCGATAACATACTAGACCTGATTCAGCAAAGAAGAAATTGTAAAAATAGATATGAGACTCGATATAGAGAAATATATCGACAAATAAGATATAAGGTTAAGCGAGTAAAAGAGGCAGAGATGTCGTGAGATGGTAGAACTACAAAGAAAACATGACAAGTTTAATATACACAAAAAACTTAAAGAAATTAGCTACACTTAGAGAAAAAGAACTCCTCACTTTATGAGAAACTCTAAAGGTAAAATTATTTTCGACTTAAACGAAAAAAATGAAGAATGGACCAACTACACAAAAGAGCACTTCCTGGATACGAGGTCACCACTTAACACCACAAAGTATACGAATACTGGTCCTAGTATTTTAAAAGCAGAAGTAGAGAAAGCCATCAAACAAAGCAAAAATGGGAAATCTCCAGGCCCTGACCAAATACCATCAGACTGACTCAAACTTCTAGACGACGACAATGTCTCAGAACTAACAAACATTTATAACCACATATATGAAACTGGAACACTACCACGAATATAGTTGGAGTCTACATTTATCCCACTTCCAAAAAAACCTAATTCGTCATCATGTAAAGACTTTAGACTAATTAGTCTCATGAGTCACTCTCTCAAGCTACTTCTTAGGATAATTCTTAATAGAATCAAGCAGAAATGTGAAGACATAATGGGAAATAAACAATTCGGTTTCAGAGAAGGATTGGGAACAAGGGAAGCTTTGTTCTCAATGCTAACACTACTTCAACGATCATGGGAAGTACAGAAACCAATTTATGCAGATGACACCGCGATCATGGCTGAAAGTATCGAAGATCTTCAATTCCTTATAGATCGAGTCAGTAGAGAATGCTCTAATAACGGACTAAGCATAAATACAACAAAGACAAAGTTACTTGTGGTTAGTAAACAAGATCCCGGCGCTATACAACTAATTGTCAATAATGAACCGATAACAAAAGTTAACCATTTTAAATACTACGTCATTATCTACTTAGAGATCCAAGTTGGCATTGTTGCCAAATTTCAATTCAATTCAATTTCATTCATCTTCTTCAGGTATATTATTGGTCGTTGTGAATGTGTGATTGGCTAATCCGTTAATAAAAGAGTGTGCTACAACCAAGTTTAAGTTCTCGCAGGAGTAGTGAAAATGCATGAATTTGCTTATTTTTAGTTGAACCTTCTGATTTCTTGGAATATTTTTGCCATTGAATTTCGAGAATAACATGGTGTATATGCTGTAAATTTTTCTTTTAATTACCGCAAAAACCCTATTATAGGGTAGGAAGGAATGACCCCTGTCATTCCAAAATAATGGTCATCGGTCTTAAATTTTTCGAGCGAAATCAAAGCGAAAAAAATCTTAACTCAGTGTGATTTTTATCTTACGTTCCACAAACGTCAGAGAAAACATGAAAATATTTCACTAACGGCTGTTCTCTATAAAATACCTAAATAGAAATGAGCAAACTTCATTCTTCCCATTCGTACTGTTACCCTCATAATACAGGAAAAACGTTGCTTTTTTTATTTTATTATTGTTAATACAAAAAACATTCACTGTTACGTGGCGCAGATAGAAAACCTCTTGCACCGGAATTTGTGGCAGTTGAAGGTTCTGCATAAAATCTATAGAAATAACCCCAATTTCCTCGTCGGACTCGACCATTTCTTTAACAAATTTCATAAAATTTGCTGAAAATGTCTTAGCTCGACGTAGATGAATCATTTTTTCGGCGGCTGCAACTCTCTTTGCAGTATCGTTTAAACGCGTACTATTTATTTTCATGGCAAGCTCCTCACACACACAACATGTGTCTACCTGAGGTCTTCCAAATGATAATCCAAATTCTTCTTCAAACACTTTTCTGTAGTATGAATACTTAACAGCGGCATATTCCGGAAATTTTTCTGTAAATATTTTTTTCATAAGAGTGATATCAAGTTTCTCATTTAAATAATACTTTTCCTTGCTAGTACTGTGAGCTAATTTTATGGGATATAATTTAATATATTCACGAATAGTATTTGTAATAATACCAGAAATTGCATTGCCTGGGGTACTTTTTCCCTGTTTGTCGAATGGTGATCTTCCTGCATTTGGAACAAGTACAAGCCGCCTCACTTGGTCAATTGTTACTCCGTGAAGAAATCAGAGAGCTATTTTCAAACGGAAATTTTTCTATTAGGGGTTGATATGGAGTATACATAGCTACTACTTCTATTAGGTTTTGAAGACTCACCAAGTTCTTTTCTTCTACGTCGTTGCTTAATTCAGTTGCGGAAATTAGGCTTTGTAAGTAACAATCTTGTTCATTTTTTGCAGTCAGGTCCCTAAATCGTTGGTATATCTGCATTTTTTCGTCGCTACTCATCAATGAAAAGTACTTTTTCCTGCTCCTAAAAATTAAGTATATATTAACAAATTTAGATTGATTAGTAAACAAAAAATTGTTTTCAATAAAAACTTTTTATTAGAAAAGAACAAATTATCAATTTACTTGCAATCTTTGGAGGATGGAGAAGGAACTGCAGGAACATTCTTCCCCTTCCAATTGATGTATTCGTTTCCTTTGACTCTAGCTCGTTTTAATATTTCATTTCTATATTCGTTGGGTTTTTCAATCCTTTCCTTTTTCTGATTAGGTAAATTAATATCGTTATAATCACTCTCGCTTTCACTCATTTTAAAATATTTTTGTCAAGATATAATACAAATAAGTAATCCACAATATTATTACTACTGTATTCGTATTCACTACAGATTTATTTATCTACATGAATTCACAACACAAGATTGAACTTAACTGAATATTATTGGCATTATTGCAAAAAATTATAACGACATACGCGCTGCATATTAGAAACACCTTATACATTTTTCATAGCATTAACAATGAAAATATGACCTGTAATGAACGAATTTTAAAAACAAAATGAACAAAGTGAAATTATTTGAATATTTCTAAAATATAACAGAAGATCTGCCTTTCTATTGTTGTTTGTATATCCAAGAATGAAAATAAAAATCCCTTTGTTCGTAAGTTGCCAATTTCAACAGTATTTCTTTTAAAAAAGCAATGCCAATAAAGCTTTAATCAGCTATAATGGGATTTATTTTCAATTGTATGTAAATAGACTCGACTGACAAAGAAATGTACGTATCTCGTGTCTTAAACAGATTAAATAATATTTTGGACTTAGTAGTATAATCTGTAAGATTTGGAACTATACGAAACGGTAATAAAAGTTTAATGATTACATTTTTTTATTTGTTGAACAGATGGTGAAGTGAAGTGTCAAAATGAAATGGTTATTTTAGTAGTTTTTTTAATGTGCACCAGTCAAGTAAATGGTATAATATGAATAGTGTGATAGTAAAATACTCCAATATGTAGTTTTTTTCATATATCTTTAGTCGCCAAATAATCATTGATAAATTTGATGATGCTAGAAAACTACAAAATGTCATTTTTACTCTTAACACTTATATAACTGAAAGTATTACCTGGGTACTATTATCTGGGTTAAGTTCATCGTATGGATTTTTAAATTGACAAGGCTTTTGTTTTAGCTAATTTATCTTCCTTTTTTGGCAACCTTCTACTTTTGAAGATTTGTTTTACACTTGTTTACATTCTACTATTTATATAGTTTTCTCTTTTCTTTTATTTTTTCTTCAACTTTATTTAATTATCACTGGATCTCACTAGAAGACCAAAGATCACAAGGAAGATCCTCAACAAGATGGATCGACTAAATTACAGAAATATGCACAAGACCTATTCTTCTTCTTATAGTGCCCTATTCAATAAGTAGATGTTAGCGACAATTCTGGCATACTTCTCTCGGTTTTGTGTGGCTCTAAAGTGTGCATGGGCATCGAGGTTTGTCCAATCCCTTATGTTTTTAAGCCATGAGTATTTCTTTCTTCCGATGCCCTGTTTTTCTTCTATCCTCCCTTCCATAATAAGCTTTAAGAACTTTTACTTGGAATTTCGAAATATATGACCCAGATAAGCAGTTTTTCTTTTTTTTATTATTGGCAGCAATTCTCTTTCTCTACCCATTTGATTTATTACTTCGACATTTGGCGTGTGATCTGTCCAGAGAATTTTAAGTAGTCTTCTAAATACCCACATTTCAAAGGCCTCCAATCGGTTCATCACATTGGCCTTTATGGTCCAGGTTTCTACACCATATAGCAGTATGAAGTAAATGTAACATTTTACAAAGCGATATCGAAGCATTAATTTAAAGCTGCTGTTGCTTAGCAAAGTTCTCATATTAGTAAATGCTGTTCTGGCTTGCTCAATCCTGCTACGTATCTCTATGTCTGGATCTAGATCTTCAGTTATCCAACTACCGAGATATCTGAACTTGGGGACCTTTGGTTCTTATTATTTACCCTTATATTTAATTGCATATTTCGTGTTCTGCTAACCACCATTACCTTCGTCTTGTCTATATTAGTCTTCAAGCCCAGTCATTCTCCTTCAGTGTTTATTCTATCTATTAGTAGTTGTAGCTCTTCTTGCTATTAGCTATTATGACTGTATCATCAGCATAGCGAAGATTACTAATAGTCTGTCCGCTGATTTTGATTCCATCTTCAGTGTCACTTAAGGGTCGTTCGAAAATCGTTTCAGAGTAAAGATTAAAAAGGAGGGATGACAGAACACAACCCTATCGTACACCTTTTTCGATTGAGAAATATGATGTAGATTCCAGTCCTACTCTCACAGATGCCACTTGATTCATATAAAGGTTCTTTATATGAATCCTATGCAAAAGACCTATGGACGAGTAAAAAGAAATGAAAATGATGAGGAAAGAGATCTGTTTATTCTCTACCTTCTTTCCTGACGTTCTTACAAGTGTTTCAATACCAATATCTCTAATGATACTGGTCATATTTCTTCAACTCGTATTGGAATTACTTGTCATGTTCCTTAACTTATTTTATTCTCATAAGTTTGCCTTGAATATTCTTCCTTTTTAACTATTTAACATTTAATCTTTCTCTCATCCACCATTTTGAAATGACAACTTACTGGAAGAACATTCAAAAACAGACAGAGTCGTGTCTACACAAAAAAAAAGAAGAAGGAAATATTTTCAAAGTTGTTATTGCACCAGGTCCTTTTTCTGTTGGAATTCCTCACTACATCCTTACAGTGGTGTTCAAATGCCGACATCATAACCTCTTGAAATTGTTCGACAGCCATGTCCAGGTTCAATTGATGTCTGACCGTTCTCTTGGGTATCCTATTGTTCTCCTGTTCTTTCTGTTCTTACACATCTTTCATTCTTTCTATGCTGATTAGACTTTAGTTTCTTATTTTGGGTCACTTTTATCTGAATACACTCAAGAAATTTTTCTTTTTTCTCTCATATTCTTTGTTGTTCTTTTATTAATTTGCTAAATTATTATGCTGCTATTATTTTTGGTTTAAATATTAAATAAATTTAAATTATTCAAACCAGATTATACTAGCCACTGAATGACTGAAAGATTTTGAATTATTCATCGATATACGAAGGGATATATTCTTCCTTTCATCTTAACCTGCAAGTACTTTCTGACGAGATAATAATAGCGAAATACTTATATTACAATTGCTGATGTTCTGGTGTAGGCCGCTTCTATGGTCTGTGTGATGAAAAACAATACGTTCTTCAGCTGCAAGTTCATTAATGGGTACTAGTTGATTATTAAGATGATCAGGTCTCTATTATTGGATCTACATTTTCAGTTATAGGGTTTTTAATGTAAATTAACTGGAGGAACTGAAATTTGGATAAACAGCAGAAGATGTAGAGCAGGTTCTTGATATTGTGGCTAATAACACACTATTTCTGGTTTGTTTACAAAGTTTACATTCTTTTTAGGTACCATGGTTGTACGAATTTGGTTAATCTGACGTTTTATACAATAACTATCATCAAATTGGACTTGGTAATATCTTCTTCTTCTTCTTCGGCTTTTCCCATTATGAGTTCTCCGTTTTCGTCCTCCACAGCACTCTATTCTCCCAGTCACCTTCTCTGAGGTCTCTATCTATCATAGCATTTCCGACGTATGTTTTCCATCTTGTAGCAGGTCTTCCTCTCCGTCTTCTTCCCGGCGGGTCTCAGTTTAATATTCTTTTTGGCCACCTATGCTCTGGCATTCTTTGTACATGCCCGTACCACTGCAGGGCTCTGTTTTCCAACTTTTTTGTAATTGAGCATTTTACTTCCATATTTCCTCCGTTCTTATTCTATCCGCTCTTGGGATTTGTAGACATCTTCTCATAAAGTCCAGTTCAACTGTTCTTATTTTATTTCGTATTGTTGTTGTCATTGGCCATACTTCCGCTCCATATAGGGTAATATTCATCACTATGCTTTGAAAGATCCTCTTTTTGTTTTCTTTGGTTAGAGTGTTGTTCCATATCACTCCATGACGTGCTCTTGTGGCTTGTTTTCCCCGTGCTATTTTCATTTCTATATCTTTCATACAAGTACCATTTCGACTAATCATTGACCCTAAATACTTAAAAGCCTTACAACTCTTAATAGTCTCTTCTTCTAAACTTAAGTTCAAATCTGTAACCTTGGGTCCAATACATAAGTATTCGGTCTTGCACATATTTATCTTGAGTCCCCAAAGTTCATATTCTTCCTTTATTTTCCTTATCATATATTCCATATCCTCCCTGTCTTGTGCAAAAATGACTTGATCGTCCATATTCTTTAACAATTGTGCCAAATTTTCTCAGTTCCTTGTTTTCTTGGTAATATCTTACTAGTACTCTCTTTCCCACTTTTAACTTTCTTGCACCAAAGGGTTGATTTTCTGATCTGGTAAATTTTGGTGGACGTAGTGCGTCGAGTTTGATTCTTAATCTTCCGTTTAAGTACATTTCAGCTAATGATTTCCCACAAGAAAGTGGTGTCTCTATATTTTAAAAGAATTTCTTGTACTTTCTTATGCAGGGGCATACGATCAGTAGACATAGCTTTTAGTCTTATTTTTAGGGTTGGATCGTTTCGTTCAACTAAGCCATTTGTAGCAGGATCACCAGGAGCATTAAACTTTTAAAAGATTCCATGGATTGATCACTTACAAAAAGTAAAAATCTTGGAATGGACTTGCACTTGCGACTTGACTAATTTCAACATCTTTATCTTTGTTTTTTCAATAGCAAAATTTTCCTGCAAGTTTTTTCATCTTTGTAATGCCTATGTCAGTGCTATAGAGTTCTGATGGGACCAGTTATTGCAGTTGAGTTGGAATGTTAATTCTCTGATTTCAGCCCATCGTGATCTAGCGTTAACCACTAACAAAAAAAAATTCTTCTATTTTGTTGCTTTTTCTGTCGATATTTTTCATAATTTGTTTATTATTGTAACAAATCTCCATCAATTTCTTCATTTCAATAAGCCCCTTATACTTATTTTTGTTGTCTGACAATGTGATACAAAACACACAGGTACTTAATTGTTAACGCTAAAACAATACTGAAATTGTTATACGGTCAACGAGAGAAACCAACAAAAAGAACAAATTCAATCCTAGAAGTAATAAAATCGAGAAAGCACCTTTTTATGGTAGAAAGGCAACAATGTTGCGAAAACTAATACACCTGCAGCCAAATACATACCGGACAATAGAATTTCACTGTACTATAAAATGTTTTTATAGATCGGTGCAAAACGATTAAAATTTCTTTCCCATTTGCGGTTAGTCAATTCATGTTCAAAAAGATAATGGGCTGAGTTTGGTGTACTCGAGAAAAGGTTTTCAGAAATGGTTTCGTCACAACGCGTTGTGTATTGTGGCAACATTGAAACAAATGTTGGCAAATAAGCCTTAGAGGTAATGGACCTCTGGAGATACCGCAGTAGTGAAATTCTGAAATATTTATGTAATATGTGGTAAATAATGAGCCCTGGAGGGAACTAGTAATTGGTAATAAGTGGTAATTGAAGATTGGATATTGTTAATAATTTCAGATATGTTGTAGTTTTTTTTTCAACTCCATCTCCGTCTCAAGTTCGTCCATTTAACATTAATACATTGTTTTGTAGACTTATTCTTATAAAGAGTGACAAAGTTGCGCTGACCCGAAGGTTATTAATAGAGCTCGGGAAATATGCACTTAAAAAACCCTAAAATATGCATACAAATGTGCACAAAAAAACAGTTGATATGCACTAAAATATGCTTTTTATGCTT
Organism: Diabrotica undecimpunctata; assembly: GCF_040954645.1. Lineage (NCBI taxonomy): Eukaryota > Metazoa > Arthropoda > Insecta > Coleoptera > Chrysomelidae > Diabrotica > Diabrotica undecimpunctata. The sequence continues at coordinate 134,522,871 of NC_092811.1, forward strand.
TTATGAATTTAATGCATATAAATAAAAAACGCAGTAATACTTGTAGTGAAGGTATTTAATTTATTTTAGGCTAAAGTCACAAAAATATTTATTGAAATTTGTATTATCTACACTATTTCATTAAAATGAGTCAATATACAGCAGGTAATTGGTTATATACTTGGCCAATTACTTCCTAATATTTCTTTCTATATGTTTTGGTGTCAACTAATTAAATCCAAGTATGTAATTAATTGCAAGTACTTGGTTCAAAGAATATTTTGGAGGTTGGACGTTTAAAATTACTCCTTTTTGTGATTAGTCGATAACGGACCTGTCTTTAAAATGTATAAACTAGGTAAAAAAGGAAAATAGAAACAGTTGTTTTATGATTTGTATATAATTTTGTTGTGTATAATTTTGTTTTTATTAATTTCATTACAAATATTTACTTTGTTAGTTATACATGGAAGTTTGTGGTTTGTTTTTCTTAGATATTTCGAATCCTTACAGCTGTGTTTTTTTAATTAGAAAAGTTGTTTATAGTATTAAAGTATAACCATGTCAAACAGTAATAACATTGGATTGTGAGTATTTGTGTGTACTTTGCTAGTATGGTTATATTTTAGTAACTCTATTTTATAGGATTATTTTTATCATAAACATTTTGTTGTCTTATACTGATTTTCTTTTAATGTAACAACAAATCCTGAAGATATTGTTGAAAACCGAACTGATATTCTACCGAGGCTCATACAAGGATTGAATAAACTGCTGAGTCATGATTTTTACTGGGGATACTTATTGAGTATCCAAAAGAAACACATAATAATGCCTACATTTTTATTCTGACCATACCGACCATAGTATGATTTCTTCTATATCACTGCCAGGAATGACCATTTCAGTAATGCAGATCCGATTTCATTTCCACCACGAGTAGTTCATCATAACTTTTGTCTATATAAGACTAATCTTCTTCATCAAAACTCAAGGCATCTCTAATAATATGCTCTTCATTTAAAATATCATTGCTTGTTGTATTATTTGATTCTGAAATAAAACTAGGCTTATAATATTGGTTGAAGAATATTTAATAATATTGCTAATCTAAGGTTGGTATCAAATCACTACATTAACTTTTTAAGGTTTTGTTTTTAATAATTTAAAAATAATGAGCAAAAAAGTGGGAGATTTTTCCCCTTAACTCTTATAACTCTCGTGGGAGAAAGATTCTTGAACTACTGAAAAGTTCTGCGAATTCTTTTACTGCATTTAAAGATAAGCTACATCTTTAAATGCAGTAAAAGAATTCGCAGAAATTTTCAGTAATTCAAGAATCTTTCTCCCACGAGAGTTATGGTACATTATTCTTATTATTAGTAACAAACAAGCAAAAGTACTATTATTAGATCAGTAACAGTCTACCTGTCATCATAGAGATATGGAACACTATGTGCGGGGGTAATTTACATGTCTAGAGAAATAAAACAGTCCACATGGTGTTCTATTCTATCCCTCTAAGTGAAAATGGACTTGGTATTCTTACTATATAGATCACTATTTCAATTAGCAAATGGTTTAGGACCTAGTGCTCTATTCCGTTAAATAACGTGATGAAAGTTATTTATTAGTAAAAAAAATGTCAAAATTGAGAAAAATGGACATAGTGTTGTATCCCTCCGAGGTAAAGAATTTTTTTACATATTGGATTACATATTTTGTAATAAAAGTCAATATTTGTGCATATTTTCATGAAAAAAGATTCATATATATGCGCATATTTTTTCAAAGAAAAACTTATGCATATATTACGCGCTCTAGTTATAGATATACAATAATTGTCATCTTAAAAATTATTATTTCATTTGTTTTCTTAGGTAGTACCATTTTACTGCATTATAAAAAGTGTATCATATAAAAATATAAATGTGAACAATCTAACTAATAGTTTGCCATCTGTTTTCAGGTTCGCCATTAAAATATGTCTAAAACATTGGTACCGCCGTTACTGCCGAAGACCAAACCGCATCTTCTGCAAGAATCCGCATCCACAACGGTACTACCGAACGGTACCGCGGCCGTCTCTCTTGTAGACGTGTTCAGTACCCACAAGGAATCAAACAATCACGTAGTTAAAATTCTCATCAGCCCCCAAAACGACAATTCCTCGAAAACCTTTGTTAATTACAATAATGAGGGTAGTACCGAGGTGATTAGTGACACCGCACCGTGCATTAGGATTAACTTGGGTGCCGAGCCTGATGTAGTTCAAAAAAGTGACATGTCGAGGAATTACTTTTATTATCGCGAATACAATTATGGAGCCATGTCCAGTGGGCAGATATCTCCCAGTGAAACCATGGATTCAGGTACTTGCAGTGATTTAGACGGTACTTCGCCCCCTGTCGCGATGAAAAGTAAAAATGGCGTGTCTGTGACTCTGATAGGTGAGTTTTTATCTTATTTTATTGTTAAAGTAGACTGGTAGATTGTGCGTTGTGTGGGTAGTACTGGGAATTCATTCGCGATGCATTTCGAATGAGAATTCTACACAGGTGGTTGACATGTCGTAAATATTTATCGCTTTAACTTGATTAGTTCGCAGGGTCGAATTAGCCCTTTACGTACGTACTTTATAATATAAGGAACAACGAACATTAGTACTCCTTTTCGTAATTTTTGTCAATTATTATTTTATTTTAACTTTAACTTTCTTATAAAATGCTTTTAAATTATTTTGCTCTGTTAAGGTGTTCTATATATATTTAAGTGGTTATGTTTTTATGCATCGTCTTTTCTTTTCTATTTACTTAGTAATTATCTAAAATTGTTCTAGTTCCTTGAGTAAGCATTTTTCTGTAGGCTTCATTTTTTAACGTTTGTTGCATTCTTGCATTCACCGTCAAACCAATGATTTTTACGGGTACAACTTTCTGCTCCTATTTCATCTGTTGCTACTGCTGCAATATTTTCCTTTATTCTGGTTCAGTAGCAGTCTATATCTTTCTGGCTTTCTTCATTTACATTTCTTAGCCTGTTGGTGATGGTTTCCGAATACCAAACTGCAACTGTTACATTTCTCAGCTTTTGCACATTCAATTTCTTTCTAGCCCTTTTATTTTCTCTGCTAACGTTTGAAATCCCAGTCTTCAATGTTGAAACAAACATAAACATTTAATTTAAAAATTTTATTAAAAAAAATTCTTTATAAAAGGTATAATAAAAAAAACCCTATCGGGCTACATCACAGAACGTTTTCGGAATTAATATTTCATCATCCGAATTCAATTCCGAAAACGTTCTGTGATAAAGCCCGATAGGGTTTCTTATTATTAAACCTTTTATAAAGGAAAATTTTTGTGAGACGTGGTATACAGCCAACTACAGGAATTTAGTTTCCTTGTGGATTTGTTTTCAATTATATTCGGTAAAGTATATTTACTTTTTTGTTTATTATATTATAAAATATACGATTTCTCAAGAGTCTTCAATTTTGAATCAAATAATGCCCGAAAACGATACACGTGAATTATTTTATTTGACTTAATTAGTGTTAACAAGCATTAGCTGCTCACAGCAAACTTAATGAAGATCTACCCATCTTTGTTAACAAGTGATGGTTATGTTAATGTCTAATGTAATAACTAATATGATATATATCAGCTGTTTAAAATTGTATAAATATATTGTTAAATTTATAACACTACTTTAATATTCATTTTTATCTATTAGAAAAAGATTTAATCGTTGAGTGTCGCTAGAAAGCTTTTTGCACGTTTTCGCCATACTGCAAAGAACTTTTACGCTGTTTTGTAAGTCTATAAAACCTAGAACCAACATTATATTCTTAAAACCAAAAAACAGTTGAAAAAAAGTTACAATAAGTTTTTCTTCCGCTACAAATGGTAAAAGCTTTGTACTTTAGATTACGAAAAATATTTTTTATTATTCTTATATTCTTATTTCACGACTTAAAATAAAATTTAACTATAAATGGCAAGAATTATAAAAGTTTTAACGACAATATCAAACATAAATGTATTTGGCAAAGAAAAGTTTAATTTTCAATTTGATCACTGTGGTTAATTCTTCTAAAAGAAATACTAAAACAACATTTACCATAATTGATTATATTGTCTCAGACCTCTCACCCTTTGATGTACACTTCACAATTATTATTAACGCAGAACTATCTGATCACGAATCAGTATATACCAAGTTTAACACTCTCAACAAACCCTCGAAAATCCGATGTTGAGGTAGGATTTTTTCAGCTCAGAATTTTCGTAAATTCCAAAATTTATGCTTGACTTCTGTGTGGTACTTTCCTTCAGTGGACCCTGACTATAATTTCAGAGATTTTTAGATAGCCTTGTCTGTATTTTCAATAAGGCATTGCCTTTAATTACAATTAAGTCAAAACATCATAAACTCTGTAACACCACAGGTATACGCATACCAGTCAAAAATATGCGTTCACTACTCTACATCAAAAAATTTACTACCAGCGTCTCTATCACTGAATATACTACCAAGTACAGAGAAACCTATCTAAAACTTTTAAAACAGCTAAAAAGACGTAGGTACTATCAAAATCGTCTGGGAAGCTCTAAAAGTGTTGCAAAAGAAATTTGGTTCATAATAAACGATCTTCGGAATAAAACAAACACAGCTTAAACATTTTCCCTTCTAAATTTTAAAAATCTAAATAAATACTTGGTTAATGTGATTAAAAATATAACTTCAACCATTTTGCCACAATAAGATCCCATTTTCTATCTCCCAAATTCAAAAAAGTCCCGAATTCATTCCTTATAAGACCCATTGATAAATCTGAACTGATCCAAACAATCAATAGTATCAAAAGCAAATCTTCCTGTTGTACTGATAACGATTCGCGCCTAAAGACAGCCATTAGTATTACTCTTTATAAGGATGGTGAAAAATCGAATACCTGCAACTATCGAGCTATTGCGTTACTATTGGTATTATCCAAAATTATTGAGATACTTATAACAAGCCTGAATTATGTCCTTTCTCGTTGAAAACAACTTTTTATCTCAGAATCAGTTTGGCTTTTTATCTAACAAATGTACCAGTGATGATGTTTTCTTCTGTACTACATGAGATTTACCGAGCACATTTTGAGAAAAAAAATCAAATTTCTACAAAATTAGTTTTGTAGAAACGAAGTATTTCTTTGAATTGGTTCCAATCCTACTTGAGGAATGTGAAACAACGAGTTAGAGCAAATGATACTGGCTCTAATCACAAAATCATTGTATGTGGAGTACCACAAGATTCAGTATTGAGTCCTTTACTTTTCCTTATCTTTATAAATGACAGCACTAATTTAAAAATCGACGGAAAATTTTTTTCTTTTTGCTGATGATACCAATATCACCTAGAGAAATTCTAATATTGTAACGCTTCATGCAACTATAACTGATCTACAAAAAATATAAATCTAGTCCGACGCTAATTTCCTTTCTTTTAACGTGGATAAGTGTATTATCCTATAACGGAGCTCTTCAAACCTTGCCCAATAATACAAAATAATAGCCTCACATCAGTATCGTTGATTCTGTCAAATTTTTTGGTTTTTTTTTATAGACAGCAACCTTAAATAGTCTCTTCATATCGATTTATAAGTAAGAAACTAGTCTTAGCCTGCTATGCAATAAGATCTGTTTCGAAGGAAGTTACTTTAGCATCTTCCAAACTAACAAATTTTTCTTTGTTGGTGTCTCATTTTCGATATGGTCTTCCTTTTTGGGATTCCAGTAGAGCTGCCCAATCTGATGTTATTTTTAAATTACAAAAAGAGCAATACGGTATCTGTTTGGCCTGAGAAGAACAACTCATTGCAGAAGCTTCGTCAAAAATCACGGAATTTTAACGCTTCCATCTTTATATATTTTAGAAATCAACCCTTGATGTTTATTTACCGATTCCGTCCACTGAGTTAGTAAAGAAATCTATATTATATTCGGCAAAAAAACTGTACAATCATCTTCCTCTACAACTTTTTCTACAACAAGAGTTTCGCAACGAATAACTAAGAAATTGTAGTACCTTTATGTACAAGGAGCTAAAGTATTTTTATTTATATTTGGGTGTCATAATATGCAGCATTTTCAGTTTATTAGTTCGTAAAATTTTATTATGCAATTTGCAATTTATTTAAATTTTGCAATGGACTGTTTATTTTGTGATATTGACGATTTATGTAATTTCAGTAAATTTTAATTGTTATTGTTATTTTCTAACTTTTTGTAAACTTTGTCCATAAAATTGTACAATTTTTAGTAACAATAAAGCATATTTCTAATGTAGTAGGCTGTTACTGCATTGCTTTTGATGTCTGCCGCAATTACAGATATACCATAAGAAAGAAATAATTCGGGACAACTATTACAAAACACTGAGAATTATTTAGAACAAAAAACAGGTTCTAAAACAAGCAGATCTTTCTACGATCCTTTCTAATTTATGTCTAGAATGAGTGCTAAGAAAAGATAAATTTCAACAGATTACGGACTTTAAGGACAAATAATTAAGGACTAATGTCTCAGTTTATTAGAAGACATAACTAATCAGAATGATTTTTTAGAAAAATATCTCTTATATCCTATTAATTTCTGAAAGATTTCTCAATGGTTGGTTCTTCTTCTTATTGCGCCGTCTCTTTCGAAGGTTGGCGATCCAAATGGAAATTGTAGCTTTGGAAACTGCTGCACGAAAGATTTCTAGGGTTGAGCAGTCAAATTATCTCCTTAGGTCTTTCAGCCACGAGTTCTGGCGTCTTTCATTGTTGAAATGGTTGGTTGGGATTATTTAAAAGATATTCTATTCAAATTTCTAATATTTTTTCGAATCACGCCACCTACTGTACTGCATATAATAAAAATCATATATTTTTTACATAAACCTTTGAAATTACAAATTAAATCCAGCAGATGTTAAATAGAAACCAGTTTTTGAATAAAAAAAAAACGTTTAAAATAACTACACGAAACATAATTCTAAAACCAAAAAAAGTACCTTGACAACAGTTTGGACAGGATCATTATTTGTATCCAGTCCAAGGCAATCTTTAAAAATCTGGTGGAATATTTGAAATCACAAATTACAAACCACTTGTTACATAATTTGATATTATACATATATTTTCACACAGACAGAAATTAGATCTGTATTTCGCAATGAATTAAATATTCAAAATAGTAGCATATTAGCTGTGAATAGAAATTCTCTCAAATTACATTGCCACGCCGGTAATTGGTACCTGCTAATCTAAGAACGAAACAGGACCGGAATAAAACTAAATTTTGATTTGGACTTTGCTTAAATTTATAGACAGTAAAAATGATTTTGCAAAGATCTATTCCTACAAATTTTCTTTATACTGCAATTGTGATTGCAATTCCAAGTAACTGCAATTCACTTCTATACAATAGTACAATATATTTTGAAATTCTTCTCTGACATTGCTTAACACGTCTTCATTTAATTGTCGACATTCACCCTTTATTCTTTGTCGAAATCATCTAGAGATTCTGGTTGAATAGTACAAATTTTTGTTTTTAAATATCCCCGTAAGAAGATGTCTAGGGGTGTTAAATTCGGTGACCTAGGTGGCCAATCCATAATCTGGTCCCCTTCTACCTATCCAACGACTGGAAAACGTTTCGTTTAAAAATTGTCGCACAGGTCAAGCAAAGTGTGAAGGAGCTCCACCATGTTGAAATACAGCCAAATTTTCGGAAATAGTGATAAAGAAGGATCCGATAATGTGATCACCTAGGATACCACACCATACGTGAGGTATGGTTCACGTATATGTGGATCACTCTCAGCCCAGTATCGGTAATTATGTCTGTTCACCAAACCATTTAATGAGAATGAGCATTCATCCGAGAAACAAATATTGTTTAACAATTGTGGATTGTTAATGATGCATTGTGTCATTAATTCGTAAAATTTGAGACGACGATCAAAATCTTCTTCATTTAACTCTTGTACTAATTTAATTTTATATAGATGAAATTTAAATTTATGGAGGACTCAGAAGGCTGTAGAAGATGAAACACCGATTGCTCTGCTTATTGTTGACAGTGTCTGTGATTGCTCAGCTTCTGAGTTAACTTACTATAAAACAGCTACTTGCATTGCTTTATTATTTACAAGTCCCTGTCGGTTATGTTTTTTGTTGCAAAATGACCCTGTTACTCTAAATTTCTGCACCAGTTCAATCACATACTTATGAGTTACATTTTTAATGTGGTGTGTTTCGTTAAAAATTCTAGCAACAGCTCTTACACAATTATTATTTTTGTAGTATAAACCTACAATTTCGATTCTTTCTTGCAAAGTGTAAACCATTTCAGCGATCAAATTGCACACGTATCAAAACAGCCTGATTAAAATAAATGTCCAAATAATGTCCCTTTATCATTTCTACTTTTCTACTTCTATTTTTTTCTTTTAGTATATTTTCGTACAGTTTTCTATCAGTTTATTTGTGTCTTATCGAGTGGATTTTGAGACCTTTGCCATTTTGTACGTGGTCCTTTTTTTTGTTAGAATTTTTTGATATGTAAGGGCACATTGTTGTCTTCAGAATTACCGTTTTACATATAAATGTAGATTCCCAAGCAGCTTTTTGTATTACAGCCGTTAGCTCCAGCATATTCAAGCAGAAGGTTGAACAACATTCTACATAGAGCCAGCTTGTCCATGATCCGCGAAAGGTTACAATATCATAGATGTAATTTATTTTTTGTTGAACAAGATATTGTAAGTATTGAAGATTTGCTTTTCGATATGATATCAAATTCTGATTTTGATCAAATTATTTTTAGTTTACATATAGTATATGAAAATTCATATATTAAACAAAGAGATATACATTTAAATAAATTTAATATTCTATTAGAACAAAACGTATTAGGTAAACCTTTAAATATTTAAATATTGCAAAATCTACAAGATCCGGAATTTTGTTGTTATCTACTGGCCAGTATATGGGTTATCCTGTGGATAAGAAGAATACATTGTTTTTCTGTAATGATCAATGCAGGTTTCTACCTTTCTATTATATTTAGGCGATCAATAAATACCTGCGACAATCAATGGCCACGAGAACGTTCGTATTGTTATTAAAGTGCTCTGAATTTTAGGTGTGGAATAGCTTTGTAAAATGTTATATTTTACAGATGATCTGACTATGATTGCCGATTCTATGTGGGCTGTGCCATTGAAACTGTAGGTAAAATATGTTGTTTAAAATGGAATTTTGACTGTTTTATTAGTTAAATGACTCCCTGAAACTTTTAAAAATAACATAATTTCTTGGACATGATTTGTTAGACCGTTGGCTGTCCAGGCCGCTATTCTTATATGCTTAGCCATCTTAATTGTTTAAAATAGCTAATAGGTTTCTATAACATTGAAACTAAAGAACGACACCGACACTGGTGGATAAATCAGCTTGGAGGAAAGTGGTTAACAAAGCGAAAAACTATCAGAACCTGTAAGCAGATCTACTGAACGAAGAAACCATGATCCTCCATGGCAAACGGATCTAGAAAATTCGTCAAAACAGCTTCAATGTCTTTAGAAATGTATAAAAATAAATCATTATCATCAGTGGCATTACAGCTTGTTATGAGCCAAAGGCTTCTTCAGAACAATCTTCCATTCGCCCCTGTCTCTGGCAACTCTTCTCTATGCTTTAACTCCGATGGATTTTAGATCATCCCCTATGTTTGTTATCTCGATACCTAAGTTTTGGTCTTCCTCTGGCTCGTCTACCCACTGGTCCTCTTCGGTCGAAAATTTTTCTGATCGTTGCATCTTCATCTTGCCTAATTACATGTCCTATCCATCGAAGGCGTGCTAGTTTAATACATTTTACAACGACAGGTTCCCCAAAACTTCTATATAACTCAAAGTTGTAGCGCCTACGCCACAAACCCTGTTTTTGGATTCCTCCATATATTTTCCTTATAAAAATAAATGTTTCATAAACATTCTCAATACCATTAATGAAATATTCCATCAATCTTACTATCTTTTCTTGTGCTTAGTCTTTATAAACAACATTTTCTCTGTAATTATGCATATTTTAAAATAATGCAAGTGAAGACCGAAACTACACGGAAAGTTGAACGCAAGTCACGACGGAAATTCGAGCAAAGAAAAAATGCAGTAAAAATGAATGACTTATATGCACTACTTAGTTTGTTATTAAAATTAAGACATTTTATTTAAAATCCTTTGTTTATTCGTTCTGTATTTGTTCTTAAGATTTAGGTGCGAAAAATTCGATCCATGCCTATTTTTTAATGAACAAGGAAAAAAATTATATATGCCAGTCTTAGATCGAATATAAAGGTAAAAAGAAACAATAAATGTTATAAGTAAAGTCTGGAGTATAAGCAGTTGGCTCTTTTGCTTATAATTTAGTATTTTTAGTTCTTATCCTAAATCTTTTTGAAGTAAAATTTCAGGTAGATCCAGTCGTGAAAGCGCCATTAATAATTTTAATCCATCCATAGGTAAAGAAGTTGTTAGCAGGGAATACTCGAGCAGAAGAACTTCGTACCAATATGTCCTATAGATGTACGATTGCACTGAGCTCGAAAATTGAAGCGGGTAATTCATTTGGAGAATGCTGATCTCTTTTAAAAATTTATCTACGATTATACCACTGTCGAAATGTGAATTTCATTGATTATTAATAATAAATTGCTTAAAATTGGATTTAAATTAGGAGATTTATTGGTGTTAATCGATCTTATTGCATGAATCACCTTTTTTCAGAAGCTTTCTCTTCTAAACATATCCTACTGCAATAAATTGGCTTATGTTCCATTTTTTATGATACACATTCTAGAATTTTAGAACCCTGGTACCAGCTTGTACAGGTCTGGTGGATGGATACCAGATATTTTTGGAGCCACTTGGTAGTTTCCAGAAAGTGTTTTCCCACTGTGATCTAACACTTCACAGTCAGACAAGATATGGTTTATTGTTTCAGATTTTTAGTATATATTCAGCAGCTTGATTCTCCTTGAAAGAGACCAGTAAGAAAGCCTGTTATGATTCTGAACTTATCGGCCCATACCCTATGTCCATAGATTAACTTAAAAAGATAATTTAGACCTGAACCTGGATACCACACCTGGTCGGAAGTCATCATCTATTTGGTATCCTTAATTTCATTTATGACTTTACTCTATTTTGATCTAACCATTACGTTGTTCAAATTTTCTATTAGTCTATAATATCCTGTTCTCACCTTCCCTTTTTCAACGATGTGCAAAGGAGAAAAGTCCAGTAGACCCTCCATAGCTGCTGTTGGTGCGCCTATCAGAGTCCTTGTGATTTCAAGACAAGCAAGTTTTGTACCTTGCTTTATCATCCAGCCTGGTCCATTGCTGGGCATGGGCTTCTTCATCGTGTTTCTAACCCTGTCTCTCTTGCGCCACTTTCATCCAGTTCTTCTTAAATCGTCAGCTTATTGTGTATGTGGTCAACCGACGTTTATTTTGTCTTCCCTTGGTTTATATTCCAATAACCTTTTTTTATCATCGCAGAGTTATATTTTGTCTCGCAGAGTACATTCTTCTCTGTGCGACTTCTAGTTTGGTAGCCGAGACTTTTGTTAAATTAAGTGTTTCTGCTCTGTATATCAACAGTGGGAGGACGCACTGGTCAAATACTTTTGGTCACTTTTAAAAGTTTCTCTCAGTTTTCCATATGATGCCCACCCAAAACCAATTCTTCTCTTTAGTTCGTGGGTCTGATTATCCTTGCCAATCATAATTTCTTGTTCTAGGTATTTATTTTTATCTACGAGTTCTCCTTCTTGTCCACCAATACTGATGTTCTGGTTGGGCATTAAATTTGTCATTATTTTTGTTTTTGCGATGATATATTTAAACCTACATTTTCTGTAGCCACAACGAATTCCTGTACCATCTGTCTTGCTATTCCTAGCATCTTGTTTAGTTTGAGATGAATCATCTTTCTGATTAAGTAATCTCGTGCTTTAATCATGTAATGTTTGTTCTGTTTTCGCGATATCTTTCTGTGATTACATATTCTGTCACATCTCTGTGAAAATACAGTTCTTAGACCATCCATATATATTTATAAATGCACATAAAGAAGAACAAATGAATTAACAACACGTGACATGCACTAGCATTCAAACTAGACACATCTTACAAAGATTATAATAGTACTGGTTTTTCAATTCATATTAAACTCGCGATGGCGAACTTGCAATGTGATATTTTTAATAGATTCGACTTGAATATTCCAAAGACATACCAGCTGTAGGAATATTATAATTTTTTACTGCAGTAACTGTTTTATAATTATCTTCAAGTCACGTTTATATAAATTCATATTTATTTTTATCTAGAAATATCGCTGCGTCGCACTTGATAAATATTGCATGAATGTTCAATCGTAAAAACTTTAAAAAATGTTCTAACTGCTTATAATTCTCAATGTGTAATACATGTATATATATATATATATATATATATATATATATATATATATATATATATATATATATATATATATATGGATAATGGATGCTGATGATGTAGTGTGAAAAGCTCTCAAAGAAAATGTTTAAAACATAGTAGAATGTTCATTTAAATATAACGGTATTACGACCAATAACATGATAACTTATATATTATGTATAAGCTATACGCTCCCGAAGAAGCTGAAGCTGTTTTTACTTGAAGATCCTTTTTGTGTGTGGGGGGAATCATCCCATTCTGGGTTTGGTTTTACAGTTTCTGATGTAACTTCGCTATTTCCACTACTTTTCTCCATTCTTATCTCTCTTTGATTGTCCTTTCTATATTTCTAATTTTCATATTCCTTAAGTCTTCTTCCACTTGTTGTCTCCATCTCAGTTTAGGTCTACCTCAGGTTCTTTTACCTGGTGGTATCCATTCCGTTATAACTCTTAACGAATTGCACTTCCCTCTTTTCATTGTGTGTCTATATGATCTAATTCTTTGTGCTTTTATTGTTCTAACTATGTTCCCTTGATCCATTAATTCTTGTATTTCGTGATTCATCTATTGTCTTGCATTCTCTTCGTTTTCCCTCTTTGGTTGCAGTATTTTTCTGATAATCTTCTTCTTAAAAACAGTCAATTGCTCTTCTCTTGCTGTTAATTTAAATATTTCTGCAGCATTTCTGGTTATATCGTCCACAAATCCTATTATTTATACTGCAACATTATAACTTATGATGGTAAAATTATTGTAAAAAAGTAATAATAGTTTTAAGTATTCCGAATCGCAATTATAGAGTAATGCATGCAGCAAAGTTAAATATGGATGAATGACATGAAAGGGGACGAGTAAAATGCTGTGTATTTTAATGAAAATTATGCCTATGATGTACGCAAACATTAACAGCTAAAAAAAATAACAACGGGCTGAGTCAACAGGCTAACAGACTCCTACTGGCCTAGAATGAAGGAATAAAGAAAGATATTGAACCAGCTGCAAAAAATTAAACAAAAGCAGAAAGTTGTGCCCGTAAAAATCACTGGTTTGACGATGAATGTAAAAATGTAACAAGAAAAAAATATGAAGTCTACAGATCCAATGCTTATCCGACGAACTAAAACAACTGTAGAGAATTACTATATAGAGAGAAAAGAAGAAAAGAGACCTATTCCCTTTTTGTCATCGACTCTACCCTGATGACCTGCAGAAGACTATATTTATCATTCCTCAGTATATGTCCAAGGTATGCAGTCTTGCGTACTTTTATTGTTCTCAACAATTTTTTGTCTCGACCCATCCTTCTCAGCACTTCCTCATTGGTGATCCTGGCAGTCCATTGAATTCTCAACATTCTCCGGTATATCCACAGTTCAAAGGCTTCAAGCTTCTTAACTATTTGCGCTTTTAACGTCCATGTTTCTACCCTGTACAATAGTTGGGACCAGACGTAAAATTCAACAAACCTCAGTCTCAGCGCAGTATTCAGATTTTTGTCATAGAACAATTGCTTGAATTTTAAGAACGCTGCCCTTGCCATTTCTATTCGTACCCTGATCTCTTGGTCTGGATATAATTCTGTGTTGATGTGAAATCAGCTCTCAGATATTTATATTTTGTCACTCTCTCTATTTGCTGTCCACCAAGGGTTAGTTGTTCATTATTTATTGGACTCCTTAATACTATCATAAATTTGGTCTTATCTGTGTTGATGTTAAGTCCCATTTGAATGCATTCACTATTTATTACATCTAGTAAAGTTTGTAGTTCTTCTATACTCTCGGCCATAATTACCATGCCATCTGCCAATCTCATGGTGTTTACGATTTCTCCACTAATTCTTATTCCCTCTTTTCTTTCCCATAAGGCTTTTCTGAATATGACCTGTGAGTACACGTTGAAAAGCGTCGGAGACGCATCCTTGCCTGGTGACCCCTCTCGCAATCGATATGTATTAGATCAATGGATGGAATATTTTAACTGGGTATTTAATGTGGAGGAAAAATAAGAAAACCTGGAATACCAAAGGAATGAGGTAAGCGAAATAGACAAGAGAAGACCGAAACCACTAAAGATTCTTGAAGTTAAAGATGCATTTAAAAAAACTAGTCAGAACAAATTACACGGAATAGATGATCTCAGAGAGGAACTGTATAAAATAGGTGATCACGAGACTATAATGGCACTAGAGCAGCTCATAAAAGAAATATGATACAAAAATTCCTCCTTAGTGATTGAAATATTGAAATAATTTGCATTATATACAAAAAAGGAGAAATTTTTAAATGTTTTAATCATAAAAGGATTACGCTCCTAAATGCAGCATACAAAATACTCTTCACTATGCTATGCCACCATTTGTAGAACAACTAATAGGAAAATACCAGGCTGGTTTCAGAGGTGGTAAATCGATAATTCATCAAATTGAAATCCTGAGACACATTTTACAAAAAACACTAGGATATGGCATATATACTCACCACATAAGGCAGCTGACAACTCTGTAAATAGAAGAGAAATGTTCAAGGCAATGAAAGACCAATAATACGTAATGAAAAAGTTGAATGTAGAGTACGAATCAAGGAGAACTGGAAACCGGGAACTTCTTGAGGATAGGAATCATACATAGTTGTAAAGGATATGATATGAGGAAGAAATATTACCAATGTGACACCAATTAATGCTAAAATGAGGGTTACTAGATTAAGATGATTTTTATTCCTTCATTCAAAAAAGTAAAACAAGAAGATTTTTCTGTTGCATAGATGATCTGAAACGATTAAAAAGAAACGTCATATAAGCTCATTTTAGATCTTGATGTTCTTATTGTGCACATCTCTTAAATACAAATTCTTGCAGCAATTTCTTTTATAAACTATTTTCTAATCATAGAAATTTAACACGTGTTTTTGCAGATAATACATAATACTGAATTGCTCGTATAGTTAAGCACCTGCGGATTGAAAAGTAATAAAAGTGTTTTTGTATGAGATGTTGATCACCACTGTCTTGCTCAGTCAGTCGTAATTTATTTTACATAATTGCGTGGTAGACCATTAATCAATCCAAGTGTTAGAAAGATTATTGGTGATTTGGTTACCACTCCTTCAAAAGATTATATTTGCAAGAGAAGACGAATTTATTGAAAAGATAATAAAATATTTGTTAAGTAAAAGTCGATGCAATAGTGTATTCACGTGAAAACAACGTATTCCTATATAAAATACAAAAGTTCAACCAACGTGAGCTTGTAACTATCACAATATCATGCAAATTTATCGTAAAATAACGCTCGTACGTTTACAAATGCTGATGATTAAAGACCGCAGTGTATTTATGAAAAAATCATCGATTTCACGTAAAAATCTTATACAGGGTTTTGAAGGTTGTAAAAGGTATAGAGCTGTCGACAAATTCTTGAAGTCGTACAGCTAATTTTGCTTTGTTTTTTTTTTTAACAAATACACAACCTGTGTTCATTGATTATAAAACGTTTTTATGCATTTTAGGCAAAAATGGATCAAATAAAAGTTAGATCTTAGAAAGTTCTTTAATTTGCGATGTTCTAAATTGAAATACTTAAACAATTGACCGAGATAATTATAAAAAACACTTATTTTCGTAGTAATTTATAGAGGTTAATAACTTTATCTTTGAATAATGATATGTTAAGGCGCGTTTTCACGGGTCGATCTAGGTTGAACGATTTGGATCGTTCGACCATAATTCGATCTGTGTGGAAAGCAAAAAGGTTTACACGATAGGCGACAAATGTTGAATTAATTGTGGTATAAAACGGCATCACTTGAAATTATTATTGTAGGTGTGCAATTAATTTGTTGCGCAATTTGTATGTTGTTGTAATATTTTTTATTTTATTTTTCAAGTAATTTTCAGACATATTCGGTTTATTCATATGTTGTAGAATTGCTTTCAATGCTGCTCGCCCCGCTTGTAGATTGCTATAAAGCTCAGTTTGTGGATTCCATAATACATCATAGTTTTATTAAGCATCCAAAAATCTTGCCATGTCTGCATCTGACCATTTTCACTCATTTTTTCCCAAAATTACAGCTTATCGCACTAAAAACAACAACTGCATACACGTTAGAAGTACTCTACGCGGCTTTCTGCACGTTGTGTTTTCGTTCGACGAGATGTTTACACATTCAATTTCAGTCGTTCGTCATCGATTCGGCGACAATCGCCCATCAAAAGTAGACAGTCTTTCTACTTCCGTCGAATCGACTCACTCCGCCGAACGGCCAAGTCGATTTATGGTTTACATACTCAATTTGCTTTCGATTTCATAATCGACCTAAATCGTTCAATCCAGATCGACCCGTGAAAACGCGCCTTTAAGGCGCGTTTTCACGGGTCGATCTAGGTTGAACGATTTGGATCGTTCGACCATAATTCGATCTGTGTGGAAAGCAAAAAGGTTTACACGATAGGCGATAAATGTTGAATTAATTGTGGTATGAAACGGCATCACTTGAAATTATTAATGTAGGTGTGCCATTAATTTGTTGCGCAATTTGTATGTTGTAATATTTTTTATTTTATTTTTCAAGTAATTTTCAGACATATTCGGTTTATTCATATGTTGTAGAATTACTTGCAATGCTGCTCGCCTCGCTTGTAGATTGCTATAAAGCTCAGTTTGTGGATTCTTTAATACATCATAGTTTTATTAAGCATCCAAAAATCTTGCCATGTCTGCATCTGACCATTTCACTCATTTTTTCCCAAAATTACAGCTTGTCGCACTAAAAACAACAACTGTTCGTCATCGATTCGGCGACAATCGCCCATCAAAAGTAGACAGTCTTTCTACTTCCGTCGAATCGACTCACTCCGCCGAACGGCCAAGTCGATTTATGGTTTACATATTCAATTTGCTTTCGATTTCATAATCGACCTAAATCGTTCAATCCAGATCGACCCGTGAAAACGCGCCTTTAGGTAACTACTTATTATTGTTTATGTCTTATCGCTGTGAAAAAGATTAATATTAATTAGGATTTAGTATTATTTGTCTATTCCTCACTTGTAAATTAATTTAAGTTGGTTAGGGCCCTTGCTACTGTACACATACAATCATAAGCATAGCCTGCCATCACTTTAACGAGTTATACCTTTTTACTCTTTCTCGGTATATGCCATCTATAAAACGGTTCATAAAATTTAGATCTTCGTTCTGACCAAACAACTATTAAAACTAATCCAAAAAATAATAGAACAAAACAGAATTCCTCAAGAATAAAGATCAAGCATCTTCATACCCCTCTTCAAAAAGGGAGACAAATCGGACCCGGGAAATTACAGAGGAAATAATTTATTAAACACAACACTAAAATTAACAACCAAAGTGATAACAAATAAACGGAATGAAATTATAACACTAGCAGAAGAACAACAAGGTTTCAGGTCGGGAAGATCATGCACCGACGCTGTATTTATAATGAGATAAGTGCAAGAGAAATCATTAGAATACAACAAACCAGCATATCTATATTTCGTGGACCTTAAGAAGGCATTTGACCGGGTCAAATTAAAGAAGAACTAACCGACCATATTGAAGCTGGCAATGGGATAAGACAGGGAGATTCCCTGAGTCGTCTATTGTTCAACCTGATTATGGATGAAATAATAAAAAATGTAAGTACTAAACAAGGATACCAAATGGGAGAAAAACAACTTAAAATGATCTGCTATGCAAAAGACGCAATACTACTCTCTTAAAATGAACACGATTTACAACGTATGCTGCACCAATTTAATATAACTGCCAGAAAATTTATCACGTTAATTTCCCCAAAAAAGACAAAATGCATGGTTATAATACCAATTTTACTAAGATGTAAATTGGAGCTGGAAGGTCAGCTAATAGAACAAATGATGGCGTTTACATATCTAGGCATCACATTATCTACCTACGGAAAGAAATGAAATGCAGAATTTACAAAACAGTCATCAGACCAATAATGACATACGCGGCAGAAACACGACTTGGCACAGAGAGGACAAAAAGGATGTTAGAAACAGCAGAGATGAAAACACTTAGAAAAATTGATGGCAAGACACTATGGGACTGAGCTAGTAGTACAGATATACGTCGTAGATGCAAGGTGGAGAACATCAAGAACTGGGTAAGAAATAAAAGAGTAGAATGGAACGATTATATAAGCCGAATGACAACAAACAGAGTAGTAAAGACGGCAAGAGACGGTTCCCAATAGGAAGACGATCAGTAGAAAGACTATGAAAACAATGGAACGACAACTTACTGTCTACATAAAAAGAAGAAGAAGAGAAGAGAAGAGTTTATAATCTGTTCAATTTTAAGCTCTTAGTGTTTATGAACAATGAAAATATGATTTTATTATTACCAAATTGCCATCTTGGTTCCTATTGGTTACAAAATGGTCTTTTTTTAAAATTGTGTTTTTTCACCATCTTTTCAGAACCATTTTTCTCTAGAATATATAAGAAACGTTTTATACTTAATGAACAAGCTGTGTATTTAGAATAAAAGAAAACCGCCTTCCAAAAAAACTTTTGAATGAAAAAATACAGGTAAAGAGACTTAATGAGAGGCCGAGAAAGCGATGGGAAGATGCTGTGGATAAAGACGCAAGAAATTTCTTTGGCGGTTGATCATATAGGAGAATGCCTATAGACCTTAACGAATGGAGAAGTTTGCCGAGGGAGGGCCAGGGCTCGAATTTAACTTTAGAGGATGGCTGGGAAAAAAAGATTCAATAACAATTAAAAATACGGAAGTCATGACAATATGTAAATATTATTTTTAAAGTCTGCTCGATACTGGAAAAAATAATCAGAAAAGTATATCGTAGATGATAAACGATGAACTGGAAGTTAAACAAGACCGAAACGTACGATGAATTGGAAGAAAATGAAAACAACTACTATAGAGTTTTAGAAAGTGACTCTGAAATAGTGTAGTTTATAAATTTGTAATTTCTAATAGTATTTTGTATTTGAATTGTTGTAACTTTCAATTCTAGGCCTTAAGACCTGTTTTGTTTAAACAAAGAAAAAACAATTTATGATTAATAAGTTAAATAATTACTTAATAAACCATTTATTTCTTTAATTTAAGTTAATTTAACGACCCCTTCGATTAACTATCTTAAATTCTAAAGAAAATCTGTCTCAAGTCGTGATTGAGTATTCAAATCAAGACGATAAGAAACAAAAGCTTAAATATACTTAATTCATATTAAGGAGAGAAATTTGTTTAACTTTACCACACGTTGTCATTAGCGATAATGAAACTTTCTTAAAACAAGTCGTGACCTTTTATAGACGATCCGAAGATCGTTTTTCTTGATGCTTTTAGATTTTCACAGTCTGATTGGTGTGTCTGCCGAAAATTGCGCTGAATCATAATATTTGAAGGAATGGGAATATGGGAACAATTAATTAATACTAAAAATTTACTATTATTAATATACCAACGTTGATGCATAACTTGTTTTATTTAACAAAAAGAACTGTTTTTAACTACAACTAGAAATAGAAACATAAATGGAAATATGTTTTATTCATCATTTCTATTCATTATTGTCACTGAAAATTGTACAATTTTATGGAGACACCTTACACAAAGTCATATAATAACAATAACAATTACAATTTACTGAAATTACATAAATGGTCAATATCACAAAATAAAAGATAAAATAAACAATATATTGCAAAATTTAAATAACTTGCAAATTGCATAATAAAACGTTACAAACTAATAAGTTTAAGTTTCTACATATGATTCCCAAATATAGATAAAAATACTTTGATTACTTCTACATTAAGATATTGTAATTTCTTAGTTATTCATTAAGAAACTCTTCTACTGAATAGTATGGTCTTCCAGATAGCTAGGCTTTTGTCATTTTACTGAACTTGGTGAAAGATGTTGCTGATTTAAGTTGTAACGGGAGATAGTTGCATAGATTTTTTGCGTAATATAATATAGATTTCTTTACTTACTCAGTGGACGGAATCGGTAAATAAACATCAAAGGTTGAATTTCTGGTAAAGTAGTCATGCTTAGATCTTGCTGGAAACATGTAGGTATTTACGAATCAAGCAAAGTTTCCCGTAATTTTTTAAGCAGCTTCTGCAATGGGTTGTTCTTTTAAGGCCAAACAGATACCCTATTGCTCTTTTTTGTAATTTAAAAATAACGTCATAGATGAGATACTAAGGCTCATAATGCAAGGCAAAATAAGGGTAAAAGATCCATAAGAAGACGAAGAATTTCCTGGCTAAGAAACCTAAGAGAGTGTTATAGTTGCAGCTCAGTAGATCTTTTCAGAGCAGCCGCCAGTAAGGTACGGATAGCTGTGATGATAGCCAACCTCCGATAGGAGAAGGAACTACATGAAGAAGAAGAAGAATAGGAAGAAGAAAATAAAGTTGCAAAAGACAATGGGCTGAAAATATTGAAAGAATATTTATAAAACCAAAAGTCAGAAACTGCAACAAGAGTCTTTATTTTCTTTTAATACTGATATTAGACATATATTAAAATTGGCTGCATGACGTACAAATTTGTCACATAAAATTGTATATCGTAATATAATTATCTACTTATTTTTTATTCGGTAAAATTAAATTCAAACACTCAACTTATAATTGAAACATAATTTATTTAAAACACTTAAATAATTATTTATCAGTGAAATAACTTTCATTAAAAAACCTGTGAAACGATAATTTGTGTTTTATCAATCGAATCTTTTATTTTAATGAATAGTCGTGGTTTTTGGGACTCACAGTTTATTTGGTAAATGTGTATATGCATATGTAAGGGATGTATTATTTTTAGTTATGTTTTAAAAAATATTTTAATAATAGTAGTGGTAAAGATGTTGGTGTAAACTGTATCGTAAGTTATTATCTATAACAGTGATATTATATTAGTCAACAAAATTCTGAACGGGAGTGATCCATCAATGCTTTATTATATGTAATGACATGCTCTAAGCCTTTCATCCTTTAATCTATATTTAATTAGATTAGGTGGATCCCATTATTTGCCAAAACTTTTGGACTTTTATCTTAAACTGTTACAGAAAATATTTCAGTGTTCTTAACGTGTATGTTGACACATAAAAACAAACATATAAATTTTCATAACTAAATTATTTTAAATGTGACACTATTATGTCAAATTATTCGTCAAAGTTAATAAAGTTTTAGTGCATTTTCAATTTCAGTGCATTTGTTTATATTTGTCTGTACCTCTTCGTCATTTTTTGCTGAATTATTTAAATTTGTTTCCATTATATTATTATTTCCAATTGAGTTCCTCAATCTGAGATGAAAGTTTTACTCCAAACTTACGCATTGTTCCAATATTTCATAACTTCTGTCACTATATTCACCTTAAAGATTACGATCATATCAATCCTTAGCTATGCTCTTCACCAATTTAATTGGTTGATGTTAACAAAATAAGGATGCAGATATCTAAAATGACTTGTTCGATATTTTCTGTAATTTTTTCTTTAAAATAGTCATTTGCTGGTACTAATGCCATTTTAAAACCTGTCAAATCAAATGACCACTCAAAAACTTCAAACAGTTTATCTTTTATAGAGCTGTGCTCCTGTGCCTATAAACTTTTGAAAAACTTATTAATAGAATGTCTAGCAGAATCTCATAGAAACTACCTGTGTAGTACACTAGTTTTAGATCCAGATACTAGTACTAGCAAGACACCTATATAAAAGCTGGTATTCCGAATTGCCTCAAAATATCTGCGGCGTTTGTAAGCCTTGCAGTAGTTTATGATACAGTGTGTACATAAGGATTCATATACAAGTTCTTACAAACAATTCTTTGTAAAATAACTACTTTATTAATCAATCAGATGCTATAAGAACAGAACAAATAGCACAAAATGTGCTGATTTTGTCTTAATAATAAAATATCGTACAGAAAATTGAGCATTATTTTCCAAAATAAAACTTTTCAGTATCTGGTCCCAACCATTCTTTTCTTCGACTACTCTCCTCCAGATATCTATCCTCAAGATATAGCATCGGTGCTCACCACTTCGTCTAACCACCTCTTCCTTGATTTTCCCACTGGTTGATACTCCACCATAGTTCCACTAAGCTTTTTGCTATGTGTTCTGTTTTTATCCTATATTATGTAATCCTCTTATTCTTCTTCTTCTTCTTCTTTTTATATAGACATGACTCTGTCTGTTTTTCAATGTGCCTCCAGTAAGTTGTCGTTTTCGTGGTCTTCCTACTGATCGTCTTCCTATTTACGAACCGTCTCTTGCCGTCTTTACTAATCTATTTGTTGTCATTCGGCTTATATGATCCAATTATGTAATCCTAACTAGGGTTATTCTGATGCACCACTCTCCAATATCTTCTCGTCGTATCAGAAATAGCTCCAACTTATATCCACAGAAATATTACCTACAGGATGCTAACGGATTAGATATGCAAGTATATAAAACTATTTTCTTTGCTACATTAGGCTGTGAAAAAGTAACGATCGATTTTTGAAAAATATTAGAGTAACTGATAAGAATATTGCTATTGTTACCGAGCAAGTCCAACGAGGGCACCGACCATCTCTAAATTTTATTGACAAATAACTGATCGTTGAACATATAAAGTCTTTTGGACCTACCGTATCCATTCATCCATTCAGAGCATGCTCCCAATCATCTATATTTACCATCGAATATTTCAATTGGAATGATGTACAATGACTACAAAATAAAGAATACTGATTGTCAGGATAGTTATAAGCTTTGTCGTCAGAAACTTGAAAAACAACTCAACATATCGTTTGCAAAACTTTACTGTGAAGAATGTTGAAGCCAATCATATTAATCCAACTGATAATTATTTAGTGTGTGAAAGCTATGTATTTTACAGAGATAAATATGGTACTGCCAGGAAAGAGTATAAAAAAGAAGCGGAATCGCAACTAAAATCATCAGATCTTATAGTTTCAGCAAATCTGCAGAAAGTGACATTGCTTCAAAGAGCAATTTTGTTTAAAGAAGTCATTTTTACTATTCGCATACGAAAGTTTGGTTACTGTCAGAAAAGGTAGAAACGTCCGTTCTATAGTAATTCTGTGGCATGAAGAAATATCAGGAAAAAAAAGAAGATATGGCATTATTTTCAAAAACAAAACTTTTCAGTATTTGGCCCCAATCCTTCTTTAGATTAATCTCTTCCAGGTATCATCCTCAAGATATCTCTAGAAACGGTGCTCACCACTTCGTCTAACCACCTCTTCCTTGATTTTCCTACTGGTTAACGCTCCACCTTGGTTCCACTAAGCTTTTTGCCATGTGTTCATTCATTTTCATGTATAGTTTGTAGTTTGTAGGATTTTGAAATTGGACATAGACCTCACTTAACTGTTTCCATTCCTGTGTCTTTGTTGTTCTTGCCACTTCTTATTTTCTATTTTTTTAGCTTCTCGTGCCATATCTTAATGAATCTTCTTCTTTTTTCTATTCCATAGTCTTCATTTTATGATGTTTATCTATGTTTTCCATCTTCCTTTTTTTATGATTTTTCATTTCATCATTCAGCTTTCTATTCTTGGAATGCATTCTGCATAATTTTTACAATATAAACGAGAATGAAGTACAAATAATAGGATATGCGGACAATATAACCATAGTAGCAACAGATAAAAAGGCATTAAAGAAAAACTTCCAAGAAATAGAAAACAAAGCCAAACTGAGAGAGAATCATTTGGTCGTCTATTGAATGTTTACTGAATTGTCATAGATATGGTAGATAAAAGTTTAATATCTGTAGCACATGCATGCATTGGCTAACTCTTCTATGATTGCCTAGTGATGGATAGAGTCAAACACTTTTTCTTAGTCAACAAAAGCCATATGTATCGATAGATTGTATTTTGTCTTTTCGATAAGGATTTTGACTGTTACAAGGTGTTCAAAAGTGCTGTATCCCTTCTCAACGCGGAGTTTTTTTGATAAATATATTTGAGATCATTTTTGTAAATAATAATAAACTGAACATAGTAGGCTTATTAAAAGAAACGAAACGAGGTACGGCGTCAGGCAAGGACGGAATTGTCAAAGAAATGATCAAGGAATCAGAAATAATCTCAAAATTAATCAAATTTGTGCAATGCACTAAATAAATAAAATGTAATCTTTTGTAGCACATCTTCAAATAAAATATTTTTGTCATATTTCTTTTTCTCTTTTTCCAGGATCCCACAATCGAGCACCCAGCTCGAGCAGCGGAGCCGAAGTCGACAGCGACGACAACGAGAGCAGCGTGAGCTGCGATTCCTTAAATTGCGGAAAAATCTCACCCATCAACATACCTTCGACCAAATCGGCATTGCTTCCACCTTCTCTTCTTGAGGACATCCGCCAAAGGCTTCCAAAGACGCCGACAGTCGAGGAAAACCCGTACGAGAATAGCGATAGTAAAAACGACGAACTGGACAGTATTATCAGCACAGATATGTTTTACAAGTTCCATATTAACGAAAATGTGAATAGTTTAGTGCCTAAAATTGACAATGTGATAGAGAACGAAACTTT
The DNA here is from genome assembly GCF_040954645.1 of Diabrotica undecimpunctata. NCBI lineage: Eukaryota > Metazoa > Arthropoda > Insecta > Coleoptera > Chrysomelidae > Diabrotica > Diabrotica undecimpunctata. The sequence continues at coordinate 134,548,005 of NC_092811.1, forward strand.
TGCTGGGTATAAAGATATTTTGGATGACGGCTGCACGACGATTAAGAGTGCCAAAGGGACAGTGCGTGGGGTTAAGAATCGGGTTAGGGCTGGTATCGCTACGTTTTTACAAATTAATTCTACTGGAAAAGTAAGTAATAATATTCATCTTCTTCTTGTTACTCATAACATGATTTAAAGGATTTGTTAAAGTTTGTAGTTTGAAAACTACTTCCGAAATGGAAATCCAAGTATTTTTCGAAAAAAACGTATTTTGGAGAGGTTTATTCAGTTAGTATACTTAAACCTAAAGCTGAGATTAATTACAAAAGTTAATATCTGACTTACCAGGCTTCTGGGTTAAAATGAGCCGATTTTCAGTACACCGAGATTTCGACATCCTCTCTGATATTTTCTTCAGGTCTCATCAATCTCCCGAGTCTCTTCACTATACTGTCCACAACTCACGGAACTACTACAGTAGTGAACAGTGCAGTGATGAGATCTGGAGGCTCAGAAGACTGAGAGACAATCGATGCGGTTTAATTCGAAAGTCTAATGAGTTTAATTTTAATTTTTGTTAGAATGTTAATCTTAGCTTTATAACATATATTAATTTGGGTTTTTACAAAAACCATTTTTTTGACTCACTTGCCAAATTTTAAGACGAAGAGATTGCTTAAGTGAAGGAAAAGGTTAGACAAAAGAAGTATAGAAAGACCCCCTACTCGTTGGACTGAGGATCTCAAGAAACTGTCAAGAAATTTGATGAAAAGTGCTCAAGATAGAGCACAATGGAGAAAAATGAGGTAGACCTATGTCCAGCAGTGAACGCAAAGGGCTGAGTGATGATGATAATGATTCACTAAATAAGGCAGAATTTTTTTTTCAGAAGTACAAATGAAACTTAATAAACCAAAATAAAAATGCAAATACAAATTTACAAAAATTGACGAGAGTGGAAGTGATAGCAGGGTTTCTAATGAACTATGTCTAACACCTTTGTCAATTTAAATTTGACTGACTTATTAAACGAGCAGAGTGAAGAAGTATTGAAAAATACTAAAAGGGATACTGTATTCAATTTTAGTCCTAAAGTTACTTGAAATATGTTATATATTTATTTATTAATGATTATAAAATCCTAAAAAATCCTATCTTACTTCGATAGGATCTTTTATTGTATCGTAATCATTTTTCTTTAGGACTGTTCTTTTCTGGTGTACATTTTCTTGAACAATTGATCATGATCACTCTCTTGCTCACTCTCTAGACAATGAAAGACATCGATTATTAAAGAAAAAATGAAATACACACACGCACAAGAACCAGTGACGTCAATATTCCAACAAGACATTGAGACCAAATTAAAATCAAATACAAGGGCTCCTTCTACTGAAAATATAAACATTAGCCATGAATCCATTACACAAACTATACCAGAAAGCCAAAAAAACATTGTCCAAAAATAAAGAAGCAGTGACCCTAAAACTCTAATCAAAAAGAAAAAATATAAAAGAGAATAATACAAATGTAAAGAAGCAACAAAAAAGATGAATCAAGAAATACACAAAGTAATCGGAAAAGACTTCTTCTTCTTTTTATATAGACATGACTCTGTCTGTTTTTCAATGTGCCTCCAGTAAGTTGTCGTTCCATCGTTTTCGTGGTCTTTCTACTGATCGTTTTCCTATTGGAGAACCGTCTCTTGCCGTCTTTACTACTCTATTTGTTGTCATTCGGCTTATATGATGGTTCAATTTTATTCTTCTATTTTTTACCCAGTTCTTGATGTTCTCCACCTTGCATCTATGTCGTATATCTGTACTTCTAGCTCTGTCCCCTAGTGCCTTATCATCAATTTTTCTAAGTGTTTTCATCTCTGCTATCCCTAACATCATTTTTGTCCTCTCTGTGTCAGGTCTTGTTTGTGCCGCGCATGTCATTGTTGGTCTGATTGTTTTGTAAATTCTGCCTTTCATTTCTATCCCGATATTTTTATTTCTCTATATTGTTTCATGCAGGCAGCCTGAGGCTCTGTTTTCTTTATTCACTTGATCTTCCACTTCAGTTTCGAGCTTTCAGTAGCTAGATAATCTGATGCCCAGATATTTAAACTCCATCACTTGTTCTATTATCTGACCTTCCAGCTCCAATTTACATCTTAGTAAATTTGCTGTTGTAACCATGCATTGTGTCTTTGTTGGGGAAATTAACATGTTAAATTTTCTGGCGGTTATATTAAATTGGTGCAGCATACGTTGTAAATCATCTTCACTTTGAGAGAGAGCGTAGAAAAGATTTCAGCAAATACAATAACGAAAAAACCCAACGAATGTTACAGGCAAATAACAGCTTAAAGATATTTCAAAGAAAATTAATATCTGAAAAGCGTCAAATACCTTGTCAAATTAAAAAACAAACTCAATTGGATCAAATAATAACCAATAGGACTGAGTTGTTAAAAACTGTGGAAGATTTCTATAAAAAACTCTACAATAGTAGACGGGATACCGAAGTAAAGATAAAAAAAGCAACTGGAAAAACCATATTAAATCAAAGTTCTGAAATCAGACAAACAATGAATAAGATGAAAAACAATAAATCACCAGGAGACGATGGACTAGTTATCAAATCCATCAAAAACGGGGGCAAGACTCTGTTCACAACAAAACAAAACTTTTTAATGTATGCTTACGAGAAAAGTCGATACCGTATAAACGGAATAAGGCTGTCACGATTCTAATACTTAAACAAGAAGATAAAACTAATGAGCATACAAAGTAGATAAAAGGATGGAAGATAGACACGCAACTTAACCTAATGGAGACCAAGAAACAAAGGAAGATCACCTACACGATGGCAAGACGATCTGTGAAAGATGACGAAAAAATTTGATCAATACTACACAAAACCGTGCAATCTGAATACAAACACGGAAGGCCTACGTCCTGCAGTAGACTTAAAACGGTCTGATGATGGTGATGATGACTCTCTTGCTTGTTGTTTCTTGTTAGAGATTACTCAATAATTACTTTAAGAATTTACTATATAAATAAACCTTTTTAATGTTTCTGTTTCAGAACTATAAGGAAAAAGAGTTAGGCAAAGTGGTGGTATACACAACTACGATGGGTATTCTCAGGGAAACCTACCAAGCCTGTATGAAAGTCAAACAAATCTTAAGGCTGCTTTTGGTTAAATTTGAAGAGAGAGACGTATTTATGAGCTCCGAATATCAGGCCGAGATCCAGGAGAGGATGAGGTGTGATCAGATCCTGGTCCCACAAGTGTTCGTCGATGGCGTTCATATGGGGGTAAGTGTATATTTTCACAAGAAAGTTCATCAATTGTTGAATAGAAACATGAAGGCTAAGAAAAATGTATCGAAAACTGTCAATTGTGTTTAAATCCTTAGGTTTTTAAAATATTTTTCTCGCTTTTTAGGATGCTGAAACGATTGAAAGGCTCAATGAAACTGGAGAGCTACGACGAATACTAAAACCATTTAAAGTAAGTTATTCAAATATTCAAAAAATAAATATTCAGAAGTATTTACTGTCTTTTTTAAGTATTTTTAATTTTATATATTGTTGGGCAACTTTAATCGACATATTTCTACCAATTCTACACTTTATTGATATGCCTAAAGCTTTTGAAATACTCTAGACTCCCCTAAATACTTTTTGATTCATCTGAAGTTATATATACTTACATTAAATGCTTTATATGCTTTTGAAGTATTTCAAGGCATCATTATAGCATTTGAGGCCAGCTTTAAGTCTTTGAGATGTGATAAATGTTCTCCAAAATTTATTACAAGTTTCTAAATTATCCCAGTCATTGGTGAGATCCTACAGAGCTACCTAAAACAATCTAAGCCGCTTAACACTCCTTTAAAAGCCTTTAAAGCATTCCACTCACTTCTGAAATCATCTAGACTTTTTTATAATATTCCGATCTCTCAATAAATCTTTCAGATATCTTTAATAACCTTTTGAGTTATTTAGGACATTCTTAAAACCTTTGTAGCTGCTCTGAAATCAACTTCATGATTTCTTAATAATACAGTTTATCAAGAAAGTCTTCTAGACTCTCCTGAAACATTTAATACTAAAAGTGCTTTAAGGGCTCCAAAAATATTTAACATTAGAATTGATACATCTTAGGCTAGCATGAAATCTTTCAGAATCCCCATAAATAATTCAAGAAAATAATGAAATATTTCTGGATTTTAGGATGTCCTATAAAGACTTCTAAAATATTTTAATTATATATAAAAATATTTGTTGTAGAAGTTTTCGTATAATTGTGTGTGAAAACCTGCAGAATTATAGTCCTCAAATGTAAACTTCTGTAAATTTTCGCTATTGACCGGCACCCAGACAATAGCTACATTCATTGCATTGGATACTATTGGTTCTTCTAAAATTTCCTGTTCGGAGACTTCAGAATGTTGGGCAATGACAGATTCTATAGCAGCATCAACATTTTCTCCGAAATTCGTATGTTCTTTTTCTTTACTAGTGGACGCTGATACATCTTGTCCCAATAGTTTGGTATTTCCGGCCAGACGTTTTCTTTTCTGATCACGATCGCCACACGATCCGATTCTTGAAAATTCTTGTGAGTTCTTCTCACAGAATTTCTTGCCAATATTTTTGTTGCTCTTTCTCATACGACTGCATTGTACCGTTCTAATCTAAGTACTCACAAGAAAACCACAAGCCATGTTGGGCCACGGCACCTTCGCTTGTTATATTTGCCGACCCGTTATCAACAGGAATAGATAAGTCAAGGCGTGATGCCACGTAGGACTCTCATAGGCATTTGGTGATAAAAATCTTGATGGTGGTCTCGAAACCCCAAGGTGGACTTACATTTTGAAAAATAAAATTTTAACCAAAATTCGCATTTTAGAGTGTTAGATTTTGATTTGAAAGTTAAACAAATGTAATGTATCGGCCACATACCCAAGGGAAACAACCCCACCCCCCAAACGCAATCGTTAATCAGTTAGCCGGTATGTAACAAGTCAACATAGCAAGAAAATAAAAGAAACAAAATAAGGGGTAGTTAGCCTAGAAAAGAATAATTAAAATTAATTACATAATCTTTTCATACTCCAAATTAATAAGAATAAATTCGACACAGTTTAACGTATACATTTCAAATTAAACAAAGAATAACAATTTGACCTAGTTTTGACACAAGCCTGAATGTTTAAAAAATTACGACACTTTAGACCTTCGTTGGAAAAAAATACAAGGTACGAATTGTTAAACAGTGATAAGAATTGAGCTGAGTAAGAAGTTTTACATGGCGTAGATGGATAATCAGCGAAAACGTAGAAAAACTCAGGGTACGCGTTAGGAGACATAAAAACAAGAAAGTCGGCGGAAAGATAGTCAGTCGGTCAGTCAGCGCGGGGGCGACCTAGAGTGTCACTCGGCCAGCATTACGGTCAATTATCGTGATATCGTGTCCGACCGAAGGTAGAGAATCGAAAATACGAATTTTCGTCTCGCTTAGTACCGCCATAACGTACAGTGAATTCCAGCGTTCATCCAGACTGTTCCTGAGTTTGGATTACAAGGAGTATTCGTTAGCTAAAGTCTAAGTACGCTAAGGTAACGAACAATATATACTAACCATTGAGAGAAACAATTAATAGGGTTGTCCGCCTTGTAAACTCCCTTAGTAAAATCTCTTCTCGTCTCCCTTCGCAAACTTTGATAACCACTACTAGCTTTCTTGTACATGTTGTGTAGTAATTGTAAATTTACGATTTGTTAAATACATAGTAAGTTGAAAGTGGCTTGATTTTTTTTACCGTTAAATAAAGACAAGAAGAGAACACGTTTTTGCTTTGTACATCTTCCTGGCTTCTAACGCAAGCCCATAACCTCTGACTCTTTACAGGGCCTGCATCGGAGTATCCTTCAGCCCCTAAGTCAAATTGTTATTCTTTGTTTAATTTGAAATGTATACGTTAAACTGTGTCGACTTTATTCTTATTAATTTGGAGTATGAAAAGATTATTTAATTAATTTTAATTATTATTTTCTAGGCTAACTACCCCTTATTTTGTTTCTTTTATTTTCTTGCTATGTTGACTTGTTACATGCCGGCTAACTGATTAACGATTGCGTCTGGGGGGTGGGTTGTTTCCCTTGGGTATGTGGCTGATACATTACACAAAGTAATAGAATTATGTAACAATAAAACACTGAAAACTTTGTTTTCAAAACTTCCACAAATTTTTATTTTAAATTCTTATCACTACAGCTGTTTCGGCTGATTGCCTTTCTCAAGTGATCTGTTTTTGGCATGGATTTACACTTTATAGTCTCTAATGAAATAAGTTGAGGAGGGGAGAACTGTTTGTCTCAAGCTGGTCATTCAGAATTATATCTGTGTTTTTAATTTGTTGATTTCCATAGATTCTAACAAAGATAGCTTAAGGCCTTTATTTTGAATGTGTAGAATTTTAAATTCGTCATCAAAAGAATGATTATGATCTAGAAGGTGAAGTGCGTATGTAGAATCTGTTTTTCTATTATTGAAAGCCCTTTATGTTCTGCTATTCGTTTATTAAAATTTCTACCTGTTTGACCAATGTAAGTTTTTGGGCAGTCGCCACATTTAAGTTTGTACACACCACTGTGTAAGTGTTTTTTATGTTGGCTCTTATTGTTTTTAATATATTTGCCTAGGCTGTTATTTGTTCTGAAAGCTGGTGTTATTCCTTTCTTTTTTATGTGTTTGGCTATTTTTGTTGATATTTTGCCTGTATATGTAATCGAGCAGAAGGTACTGGGTTTTTTCTTCTGCTCGATTACATATACAGGCAAAATATCAACAAAAATAGCCAAACACATAAAAAAGAAAGGAATAACACCAGCTTTCAGAACAAATAACAACCTAGGCAAATATATTAAAAACAATAAGAGCCAACATAAAAAACACTTACACAGTGGTGTGTACAAACTTAAATGTGGCGACTGCCCAAAAACTTACATTGGTCAAACAGGTAGAAATTTTAATAAACGAATAGCAGAACATAAAAGGGCTTTCAATAATAGAAAAACAGATTCTACATACGCACTTCACCTTCTAGATCATAATCATTCTTTTGATGACGAATTTATAATTATACACATTCAAAATAAAGGCCTTAAGCTATCTTTGTTAGAATCTATGGAAATCAACAAATTAAAAAACACAGATATAATTCTGAATGACCAGCTTGAGACAAACAGTTCTCCCCTCCTCAACTTATTTCATTAGAGACTATAAAGTGTAAACCCATGCCAAAAACAGATTACTTGAGAAAGGCAATCAGCCGAAAATGCTGTAGTGATAAGAATTTAAAATAAAAATTTGTGGAAGTTTTGAAAACAAAGTTTTCAGTGTTTTATTGTTACATAAAATGAATTTCCATCAAGTAACGGTCGAATCCATCAATTATGTAATAGAATTACTTTTTAAAAAAGTGATCAGCCAATTAAGACATTAAAATATTCAATATGGTGGCATTTAAACTCTTAAAAAGCACACTTTCGGATTACTATCATGTACTGTATTACCCTTATCAAATTCTTTTATAAACTCAATTTTTTTGTTTCAGAGCTTCGATGTCTGCACTACTTGCAAAGTTTGCGGCGGCTATAGACTATTACCTTGTCAAATATGCAAAGGTAGCAAAAAATCCGTCCACCGAAATCATTTTACGGCGGAATTCGTAGCACTTAAATGTATGAATTGTGACGAGGTGGGATTAGTCAAGTGTAGATCATGTTCATAATAAAAAAAAAATTCTAGTGTTTTTAATATTCGCAGCTCAATTTATTTTTGTACAGTACTTTAGTGGTAGAAATAAACTAATTGCATTTTTTGTCTGATTTATTACCAGTAATATTTTATCCACCTCTTTCTTAACACCATTTTTATTGAAGATGGTGACAAAAATGGGTAAGTTAAAAATATAATGTATTATGTAAAAAATTATATACAAGGTTCTTAGTAAAAGAAAATTTTGGGAAAAATACACAAATTGAAAAATTCTAGAAAACTTAACAATTATTTAAATTTCGCGCGGTAAACAATTTCGCGTTTGACAGTTACTACGATTCAACTGTCGTTCCGGATGCGCTAGTGCTCTTCACTTGTTTGGTCTGTAATTAAGCCTTTTATTTTATTTCTATTTTAGTTTAATATCAAGACATATTTTTTAATGTAGCTTGATAATTATATCTTCCTAAGAAAATTTCTGAACGCCCCATGAATATTTGACAGTGAACAAATTTTTCATTCATTTCCTTTATAACTCCATGTACTGCCATTTATCATTTTTTTTGTAGTTGGCGTGCGCGAACTTTTGAATTTACAATGCCAATTCCAATATTGACTAATATGAAACTGACTGGGAGAGCTTCAAAATAAACCTTGAACACAAAATTAATCTTTCTGTGCCATTGAGAAACACGAGGCAACTTGATGACGAATTAGAAGTTTTTATAAACAGGTAGGTAGATAGGATGGGAAAATACTTCCATAATAACTTCTAGAACAAAAGGAAACAACTATCCAAAAGATATCAGAGAACTCATAGTAAAAAAAAGGAAGTTAAGAAAAAAATGGCAGCAATACAGAGCTCCACGAGACAAAACCAGTCTAAATTATGCTACACAAAAACTAAAAAGGGAGATACAGAATATAAAAAATTCAACAATTGATTTCTTTCTAAGTAATTTAACAGCCGATCAGAACACATATTATTCGTTATGGAAGGCAACAAAAGGAATGAAGAGACCAATTATTCATTCTCCTCCTATCAAGTTGGAAAACGACAACTGGGCTTGAAGGAACGAACGGAAAGCAGAAAGATTTCCTGATCATTTAGAAAGCACGTTCAAACCCAACGACAATAATGGTGAAGAACTGAGATGGGAAGAACCATCCAAACCGAAGAAAGAATAACGTTGACATCATTTAGAGAAGTATCAATAGAGATAAAAGAGAATATATATCCTAAAAAAGCTCCAGGATATGATCTCATAACAGGAGAACTATTAAAAAATCTACCAAGAAAAGCTATAGTCAAGCTGACACACCTAATAAATGCTGCTTTTAGATTGTGATATGTTTTCAGATTCTGGAAAGTAGCCGAAGTCATAATGATCGCTATACCAGGTAAACCTCCTAATAAAGTGACATCTTATCGACCAATATCACTCCTTCCGGTGATGTCAAAACTATTTAAAAAACTTCTATTGAAGTGATTAAAACCAATAATAAAAAGAAAAATCTTATACCAAATCATCAATTTGTTTTTAGAAATAAACATTCCACTATAAATTAAGTTCACAGTATACCAAATATAATAAAAAAACATTAGAAGAAAAGAAAGTCTACAATCTTCTTGGACGTAGCACAGGCATTTGATAAAGTCTGGCATGAGGGTTTAAACTATAAACTAAGAACGTTCATGCTTAAATAGTATTCAGCAATCTTAGAATCATATATTGCGAATAGATATTTCAGAGTAAAACAAGAAGAAGTGTACACCGATTTAAGGGAGATCAAAGCTAGCGTACCATAAGGGAGTGTATTAGGTCCGATCCTGTACCTATTGTATACGTCTGACATTCCAGAGCTAGAACAAAACACTGTTGCCACCTTCGCGGATGTGGCGAATAAAATTAAATGAGACTAAATCTGCACACATTAACTTTACAAATAAAAAATTTCCCAATTAGAATAAATGATACCCAAGTTCCTTATGGAACATCAGCAAAATACTTGGGCATCACCCTAGATACGAGGCTGCGCTTTAAAGTCCATGTCAAAAAGAAAAGAGAGAAGCTTGATATTAGATATAAGAAATTGTATTGGTTGATTGGAAAAATTCAACATTATCCATTCATAATAAATTATCCATTTGTAAGCAAGTACTCAGGCCAGTATGGCTATATGGGTGCCAACTCTGGGGCCGAACCAAAGCTAATAATCTACATATTATCCAGAGATTTTAAAACAAATTACTGAGGAACATTGTTCATGCTCCTTGGTATAATCGTAACAGCAACCTTCACCAGGACCTGGGTATGGAAACTATGACCGAAGTAATCAAGAGAACAGTAGCAAGTAATGAGCAGAGGCTGCATAGTCATATGAATATCGAGGCAATCCAGCTTCTTGACAACACTGAACTAAAGAGAAGACTCATAAGGACAAAACCATTTGAGTTAGTGTAAATGTGTAATAGTTTGATGTCAAAAGCAGAGTATAGTGCTGTGGTGTTATTGCATGTTAGTAGTAGTGCATTAGTTGATAGATAAAATAAGAGTAAGGCACTTAGATTTAAGTATTTGCTGTTTATTAAGTTAGATCAGAAAATCATTGATAATTGGTCATTTGTGACCAGATAACAGTATACAAACACCGTAAAGGTATTATACAAAAACAAATAATGCCAAGTAGAAGATGACTTGACTTAGGTTGTAGAAGTCAAACAACTGTGCAACGAGATACTTCACGTGCTGACTGTACTGGTGAGCAAGAGACACAGAAAATGAGAATAGTCGTATTAGCATGCCAGAATTGCGTCCTAGAGTGACAGAAAATGAAGTGGATACGATGAAAATGGAACTAGTTCGTGCACATCTAACACAACAACTACGAGAACAACAAAATGTCAACTATCCCACAGAGTTTTTAAATTCATTGGAATTGCTTTACAATTTTTAATTAAAGGTAAGGATCAGTTCTGATTATGCTGCCTAACTCGACTGTGCAAGAGAACGAGACTGACTGTGATGTCAGTCTCGTTGGAGGAGCAGAAAAGCTGATGAATAATGTCAGTGAGGCAACGATCATCAAGGAAATATACAAAGGAGAGGAAGGATGATTCCGAAGAACTTATAATTTGATTTTAAGCATGTGAAATTTCCCGTGTATTTGGCTTTTGCAATGACGATAAACAAATCACAAGGCCAATCGTTGGAAATTTGAGGAATTAACTTATTTCGGCATGAACAATGATACGTCAGGTTTGCGGACGTCGAACAACCGCCATCGCTGTATGTTTACAAGAATCAGAAAAGACTAAAAATATTGTTTTTCAGAATGTATTAAACTGATTCAATTTTTTTTACATAATATTTTACATAATGTCCAAACTATGATATTTTATAAAAAGATGGAATAAAAGACATTAATACTAAAAATCGAAAACTGAGATTAAGAGAACTAAACAAAATATAAAGAGAAAAAATATGAAAAGACCATTCTCCTCCTAAATGTCTTCTTGATTGTAGTAGACGATCTATACGGTTTTCTGTCTCTTCTGAGTTTAACGAATTAGAGGATTTCTTGTTGTATAGGTCCACTCTCTTAGGTTATGAAGTCATGATTTTTTATTCGTATATCCATATAATCATAATAAAACATTGTGTCTTAATTATATTCCTAAATTTCATATAAATCAGAAATGTTGAAGATGATTTATGCTAAATTAAAAAAAAAACTGAAAAAAATCCAACGAGAAGGTGTTCGTCAAAACGGCGCTTTAAAGTAATAATTTTGTTAACAGAGAACGATGTTAAAAAAATATTTACAAATCAAGAAAGGAATATAATACAAAAAATTAAAAATGGAGCACAAAAACTTTTTGTGCTCCAGTGTCCATTTTTTGATCGACCTTCTTGTTTGTCCTATATAACTTAAGTATATACTTTCAAATTGTAACAATATTTTTAATTGTTTACCTTTTTTGCAAACAATTATTTAACAACAAATCGCTGCTACAAAATCTCAAGTCACATTTTTACTTATCAAATTGGTATCCGGTTACAATATCATTGAAGGAAATTAAAAATAGAAATTGTATGGTGTGGTTTTAGAACGATTCGTAAAATTTATTGAAAAAACTTTAATCTGCTTTGATGAAATATGTTTCAGGTAAGAAACGTGATTTGTATTTTGTAGAAATGTAACATTTTTGGAGGTCGAGTCTTACTGACTAATATTTATAAAATTACTGTACAGCCCGATGTGAGGTTAAGTCGTAAAATCTGTCTAGATCCTATTTCTTGTAAGTATCAACTTCTTTTGCTTATATTTATATAACATCTTAACGATCTTGCTCCATTTTTTCCTGTTTCTAGTATTTCCCTGACATTCTCTTTCTCCTGCGATTTGTTAGTCTTCTTCAACTTATTGCAGCCACTTTAATCTCGGCCTTCCCCATTTCTTTCTTCCTTCTAGATTCCATTATATCATCGCGTATATCACTGCTTTATCTCCTGCTCGTCAGATGTGACCTAGTGATCTAGTTCTACATTGTTTATTTTGATCATGAAATCTTCTTTCAGTATTTTCTTAATCTCTGCATTTGTTCTGCTTCTATATTTATTTGATCTATTTTAATTGGTCCAAGTATGGTTTTAATGATCTTTATTTTCACTATTTGTTAGTTTTCTTCATCTTTTTTAATCTTTGTCTTTGTGTCTGCTGTTTTTTGCTGTTATTTCTTTACATTTATTCGTTTTTTGTTTTCTCATGGTGCTTGCCTAAATGCTTATTTGCTGTTCTTCTATTGATTTTGTGATTGTCTTCTATTCTGACTTTATATCTGCAATTATGCAATTTATTGACATTCTTCTTACACTGAGGCAGGTTATATCAAATACTGAAGTGTTTCGCGCTCGGTGTTTATACGAATACGCATGTTAATTATCTAAATATGAAGAGAAATAATTATTAAAATACTTAATAAGAAAAATATGTGTGGAGAGACGGAACCGCGAGTATAGTACCATGTTTGATACTAATTTGGAAAGGCCTTAATTTTTAATTTTGTTTATTTCATATTTTCCAATGCTTCATTTCAAGTATTTGATATTGTTACTTTCAGTTTTTTAAACAAAATAAATCGACTAGTGCTGAAGAAAACACAGTAGAAGATGATTTTATCTTTATCGACTTATCAAAACCAAGAACAAAGCCATTAGGTGAAATAAATGTAAGTATATATACTCTTAAGGGTTTAATATATTTTTTTTTCTTCAAACGTCAAATAATGATGACATTACTTATCTAACTTGATACTGTCAAATGTTTGATGTCTCCGCCGGCAGCAGTTTTTTTTCCCATTTCTTTACGGCAGAGGGAAAAATGTTGTCATGGCAACAATAGGAAAGATGTCACAAAGCAACAATACAAATGTCATTAACAACAATTAAACATCATTTTTATTTATAGTAATATTAAAAGTACAATTAGTTAATGAGGCATTTTCAAAATTGAAACCGTGCAAAAATGTTCCCGACTCTTGATACGCATTGGTAATTGTTGATGATACTGATGGTCGAGAACAACTTTCAGCAATCATTCCCGATGTTGGCGAATCATGAGGGTTTAAAATTTTTTGAGCATTATCGTTCTTATCGGACTTGGAGGACCCCAAACGTGCTACTGCATCATTAGCCGCGGACTCAATTTCGTTTAGGTTTTCCATTTTCGCACTAAATTTGCGCTTGCGGTTGCAACAACAATAAGCTGTCTTTAATAATTACAAACAACTGTCAAACAACTGTAACCAGGGAGACGCAAATCCCACCGACGACTTAATTATTTTAATTTCTAACATCTAGACGACTTTGATAGTTGTCACAGTTAATTTCGAGTAAAAATAGCGTATGAATTGTACTATTTATGGTTGAAAATTGCTACGTTTGAATAAAAAATAGTATACTTTATTCGGCAAAGAAGCTACTTTTCTTGACTTGCCCTCTATTACGCGCATCACTTCGTTCGGCGCGTAATATCGGGCGCGTCAAGAAAAGTCATGCTTCTCCGGCTCATAAAGTAATATACTATTAATATTTATAAGCTAAAAATACAACTTCGAATAAAATAAATTCTGTATAAGAGGAAATTGCACAGTCGTGAAACAATTCTCTGACATAGGTAGCATTGCGCCTTCAACCAAGTTAGATTTTTTATATTGCGATATTCACATAATTATCAAAATTTTCGTATTATAGAAGACTCCATATTAGACACCGGTTTATTCATAACACCACAGTAAATCTTTTAGTACAGGAAAAATTATTGTAATATTCCAAGAGGATGATCACCAATACTTCTGCCACTCATTTTGGCCAGACATGACATAAATCAGACGATTAAAGAGAATCAAATGAAGAGATGACTTTTAAATTTAAAACGAGTTTGATAAATACTGAAAAATATTATCTTGCAAGCAAAACTAGAAAGTGGAAAGACCCACAAACAAATTAATACAAGATCTTGAAGAAGATTTTGCACACTTTCTAAATACAAAAATTAAAGTTGAGTGCAAAAAATAGATCATTTAAAACCCAAAGCATGACAAAAGAACTTCTGTACTATAAAAATGGACAAATACTCACATGAATAATCTAATATCTAAATAAATTGTGGTCTTCGAATAATCCAAAATAAGCGATTATTCAAAAAGTAAATTAATTGTTACTTAAAATTCCAAAAACGATAAATAAAAGATTACGGACCGTAATTTGTTAACCGAAAAAGCTTTTTGGTTCATACGTGATAATACTTAATACAAATTACACATAACTTACTTATAAAATGAATTACATAAATATTAAGATCCTCAAAAAATATCTAACTTCTTAATTATCAAAATAACTGAGAGTTAAGTCATAAAATGAATTACATAAATGTATCCCTAATCAACCATAAAACTGTAACGTGAAATGTCTAATCCAAATATTTACGCACTCACTGAAAAGCCGCCAGTGGGTGAACTGAAGTCATTAAATTCAAGCGGCCATATGTTTTAATGTAAAAAGACAAGTACGGCCTCTTTTAGGTCGGTATCCCTTCGTATCAAGCAGAGGGATTGGTGACATGATAACGAAGGTGGCTTCTTAAATGCAGAGCTAGCGGTAAAACTCTACAAAGATAAATTCTTTCTATAATATATTTTTGCCTTAATAATTTAATTAAGCAACTGATTACGAAAGATCTGAATCCTAAATCAGAAATTCGCTCAAGAATAGAGCAATCAAGAGCAGCCTTTTTGACGATGAGGAAATTTCTGAGTAACCAAAGACTCAATCTGCAAATCCGATATGGGATGGTCAAATGTTATATCCACTCTATTTCTCTTTAAGGTGTCGAAGCCTGGACTGTTAATGTTGACTTAATGATAAAACTGGAAGTTTTTGAGATGTGACTTTTTAGGAGAATTTTGAAGATACTGAAATGAAATTTATTTAACTGCTATGTCTTTATTTAATTTATAATGTCTTTATTAAAAGGTTCTTATTTTAATTTATTAAAAAGCACGATAATTTATATAAGTTTATTAACCACTAAAAATACATCATTTATTTTAGGCGAACGTAACAATTATAATCGCGAGCGCGTCTTCTTCAAAATTAACTGATCCTCCATATAAAAACGTTTTGATTTATATAGATAAACTGCCGTTATCTCGAAAAGTCGAACACCCTCTAGACTAGACTGAGTGGCAGCAAACAGGTATTTTTACATCGGCGGGCCTCCAGAAATTTCGAACTGGTGTTTTTATAGCATCATGTGTCAGGTAGACATGACCTAGAAAATACTCGAATGAATAGCATATCAGTAATAAACATATTTACCGTTTTTTTGGGTCAGAATTTATCGTAACAATACCATGGACCGATCATATTACGAATGAAATGGTGTTGAATATAATGGGAAGAGACAGAGAACTTTTGACCACCATTAAAGGCGAAAGACAGCATATTTGGGGCACATACCTAGAAATAATAAGTACGAGTTGTTGCAGCTGATTATGAAGGGTAAAATCGAAGGAAAAGGGGTCTTGGTAGACGACAAATATCCTGGCTGAAAAACATTCGCGACTTGACCGGGTTAAACACACAGATGCTCTTAAGAAAAGCAGAAGATAGAGACGAATTTGTAATGGTTATAGCCAACCTTCATTAGTGGAGATGGCACTAGAAGAAGAAGAAAGCAACTGTAAGCATACCAAGGGTTAAAATAAATAAAATAAATAAACACCTTCTAGAAAGAAAATGCATCTGTGTGTATAATTCGCTATTGGTTTCGTGGGAAGTGCTAAGTACTTTTAACTTAATTACTCACAGACAAAATTATTTATAGGAAGAACCTGAAATGCGGCGTACTTAGATGTAGTCAAAGACAATAAAGACAGTATACGAAATATTATAGGTAGACCACAACCAAAAATTTTAAGGGCCGTTTTTACTAGAAAAATAAAACGCTACAATACTAAAAGATTCTTGGAAAATTGTTATAATCGTTTATATAATTTTAGCCTGAATTTTACAAAAAGCAGGCAACGCTTTCCCAAAACAACGAACCCAGCAATAACCTAGTCGGGGAACTATGCGGCAAATTGTTTTTTGGTCTGAAATACGAAAAGGACTTAGACAGTCTCACTGTTCAGGTAATTAACCACAATCCAAGTAATACAATTTTGGCTAAACATCAATTCATTTTCAGCTGTTCGGTGCGAACGATTTACCAGCGAAAGACATGAACGGCTTGTGTGATCCGTATGTGAAAATGTTTCTAGCTCCGAATAAGAAAAAGAAATTTCAAACTAAAGTACAAATGAAAAACAAGAATCCGGTCTTTAATGAGACTTTCATGTTCAAGTGGGTATTTTTAAATAAAATAGTACTACTCGCGCCATCTATACATATAAAATAGAACTAGGTGAACTATTAAATTATTTAAAACGCAAATTTTTATTTGGTTTAAAACTGGAATTTACTTAAATATCTATAAAAAAACCTTTTTTCTCAATTATCTATTATATATTTTAACATTATAAAATCGTTATTATTTATATTTGGGCACTAGTCATTATGCAACTAACAATACAGCATCCATATGGAAATTAAATTTGCGCAATAGTTTATGCACGACTTGTATATTTTAGTGTTATGTACGAAGACTTAAGAAAACGGTATCTCCAGTTCTCGGTGTATGATTTTGATCGATTTTCTAAACATGATTTAATTGGACAAGTAATTTTCAAAAATTTAGATGAAGTAGCTGATTTGCGACAAGAGGTCGAATATACCATGGATATTATACTACCACCTAGTGTAAGTACTTTATATATATATATATATATATATATATATATATATATATATATATATATATATATATATATATATAGTTTTTAGCTATTTACGAGACGTACACTACAATTCTAGTTGAGATTCTCGGCCCAATAACGGACCACGTCGATTGTTGTATCACTGACCAATCATAAGTCGTTAAGGTATATGTTGAGGGACATTTTCAGCATGACAGAAGTTTTCCATATTAGCACAAATCGTCGTAGTAGTTTCCAGCTTTTACTTTATTTTATTGGTCGTTACATTATTGACCAGTTTTAATATGGTTTAAGGTCTTTCAGTCAAGGCTACTGTCGGACGGCCTCTCTTCTTAGAATTGTGGGTAGTTTTCTGGTGGGACATAGACATACAACGAAGGAAGCTTGTTCTGGATTTTAGCCACAAACGGTTGGAGTCCTTGTTGTACACTGGATCGCGTTCATCGTTTTGCAATGGATGGCGTTCATCGAAGATTTGTTTAAATTTCTCTACATATTCAGCAGCTGCTCTGCTTTCTTTCAGTGATAAGAAACCTACCGCTTTATACAGGAGATTGAGTTGGGCAAGCTTCATACAAGCGAATACTATCCTACATGTCTCACTCCAGGCTACATTAACTTTTTTTGCGTGGACTGATCAATTACAGACTAGACAGGCATGTTCTCCTGTTGAGAAACACATTTTCCATGCTATTATTCTCATTGTATCAGGACTTATGCCTTAACTACTTCCAGTCAGGTTTCTTAGTAGGGGATTTCTGGCGGAGACTTTTTTTCTTGTCCTATGACAAAGGTACTTATATTTTAAAGGTCTGTCCAACCTCCAAGGTATTAAGATTTGTCTGTCTACTATAGGATACTTAAAAAGTTCCCTCCATGCATTTCTTGTATTTATATGAAAGGCGCTTAATCGTGTTCTTTGGGATTCAGTTTAAGGTAGTTTTCTCTGTATTATTTAGACATATTGTTTAAGGTAACTTTGAGATTTACCTTGATATCATTGATATCGCAATAACCAGGTCATCGGTATATAAAAATGTCTTATGCTCTCTGTTGTTGGTTGGTCATTTGTGTACATTGTAACACATCAAACGATGGACACTATTTGAGGCACACAAAATGAACGAGACATTGATCACCATCACTGAAATATTCAGGATAGGTATTGTCTGCTGTTGAAAGTTACATGAAAAAATGGGTAAAACAGTCACTTGTGAACTTGTTTAATATACCCACTGTAATTAAAAATTACCCATTC
The DNA here is from genome assembly GCF_040954645.1 of Diabrotica undecimpunctata. Taxonomy (NCBI): domain Eukaryota; kingdom Metazoa; phylum Arthropoda; class Insecta; order Coleoptera; family Chrysomelidae; genus Diabrotica; species Diabrotica undecimpunctata. The sequence goes on from NC_092811.1 coordinate 134,566,418, forward strand.
TGCATTAAATTAATATTTAAAAATGATTCTCATAATTCCTTCTCGCGATTCCTATTGTAAACAAATACTTACAGAATGTTTATTTGTTATTATAAAATTTTTATAAATTTTACATTTTACATTTTATTTTATTTTGTAAAATTTGTTTGTAAACAAATACTTAAAGGATACTCTGAAAACATCTTTAGAGAAGTCTTGGACGAATCGGAAGAGGGATTGCTGTAAATGGCTAACTTATATACAATATTAGATATGCAGACGATACAGTGTTGCTGTACAACATCTCTAGAAGATAGGTACATCTAAAAGAAGAAAAAATGTTTTCGCGTTTGAATTTCTAAATCGCAATTTGTAATACGTTAAATAGGAACTTATGAAGCAACTTGGGCTGAATAAAATAATCATTTAAACTTTGTTTATTCTGTTCTAAGAGACACTAGGTGTTTTTCGCCGATTATGATAAACTAACGTTCGAATATATAAGTGGAAGATGCAGAATGAAAATCTTATACAAAATGCAATTTGAAATACATGAATTAAAACTCATGAGTTTTTTAAATCGTTACAATATATTGAATAGAGCAGTAGGTTCAGGTATTTCAGTGTATTATACATTTTTTATCTAGCACTTTTTTGTGATTCACAGTACCGTAGACAGCTGTTAGATCAACGAGTGCGACACCAGTTATCTGTTTATTTTTGAAATCATCCTCTATAATCTCTTGAGATTGAGTACTTGTACAGTACAGGCCTGAATCGTCCTTTAGTGTAGGATTATTCGTTCATATAGTTTATATAGTTTAAGCAGCTAGTTTAAGCTCTTTTGTTTTGTGCCATAATTTTAGAATTTTGCACGAGGCTACACAATTATTAAATAACTTTTATAAAAGAACTCATTCTTTAGTTCTAATGCCGAAATGCTTTATAAATTATGTAAATATGTCTAGTTTATTGATGTTTGGTGTGGCCAAAAATTTTGCTGTTCAGTAGCAGTTAGTGAGCTACTTGGTTAGTAGTTACTTTGCTTATGTCTGGTCGTTCCGTTGGATCCCCACTTAGTTTCTTTATCGTATTTCAGACTATTTTGCTGCTGTGGATCATGTCCATTCTCTCTAAAGTCTCTTCCTATTTTTTCTTTCTTCACTCGCTGATGGAGTCAAGCCAATTTTCACTAAAAGGATCTTTTTCAAATATGCTTTTGTATTCAGTCATTAAAGCTTCTATTTCATGTGTGATTTCAGGAATGTATTGTTGTCTGCAGCTCTGGAAATGTACCTTCTGGATGACTTCTTAAGTATATCTATGATTTCTCCGTAGGCCTCGGAGATTGGTCAACTACACTGACTGTGTTATCTAGGTCGTCAAACAATTGGGACCATTTGGTCTTTATGAAATTAAACCTTGTTCTAAATAGAACGCTGGGGGTTCTCGCTATGATATGTACTTTGATTCCCACAGGACAATGTTGTGACCTAGGTAAAGAGTCTAAATTTCTACTTATTGTCTTACTGTTTAGGGGGAACGATAGTTTTCGGTTGTGTATTATAGCGAGGTTGTTGTTGTGTTCTGAGGATTGCTCCGATTGAATATGGTGTTTGTTAAAGTCGCCTAGAAGGAATTTTATTTTGTGAAACCAAAAGTTATCTGGAGGTATCGAAAATCGAAAACTGCTCCTGGCGGTTTGTATATGGACGTAGTTTAGTATTTCTATGCCATTATGATTTGTACTGCCGATTGAGATTGCGATGTTTGTTTTGATATATATTCCGCTTCCGTGTTTTGTTAATGTGAAAATTCCGCTAGTAGTAGTTGCATTCTTGGGATATAAGGTCTGCTAATCTGTCTCTATGTGTTTTCTGGACGTAGATTACATCGCAATTAGATTTTCTGTCTCTGTAGAGGTGTGAGAGTATTTCTTTTTTATTTTTGGTGATTCCCTCTACGTTAATGGTAATCGTTGTCAGAGATGTCAGAGGCTTATGCTAAAATTTGTGCATAGAGCAAACTTCGTCTAGGTGTCTGAGATAAAGCAGCATGCCCATCAAAGATTCACTGATGGTTTGAAGAATTCAAGCGTGGATGCATCAGCTTTGGTGACGAATTTCGTGAAGGCCGTCCGGCCACGTCTCGTAGATACTTTAAAGACTTTATTTATTATAATTTATGAGAAAATCTCATCCAGACGTTTTTATATGACAGAAAGTTAACGGATGGACTACGTTTTTAGGAAAAGGAACAATTGGGAGAACTAAATCTTTGTTTGTGTTACCTTCCAACAGCAGGACGGTTGACAGTGACCATTCTAAAAGGTCATAAGTTAAAAGCAATGGATATCGGTGGAAAATCAGGTAATTACGATGAATAAAAATCAACGCATTTGAGCAATCTTGTAAAAAATACTTCTAAAGCTCACAGGTTTTTTTCTAACCTAGGTTGCCCTTTTGGATCGATAATACACTAAAAAAATACACGTTTTGTTCTATTTTGTTTTCTATCTTTTCCTTCTGGTAAAGATTTTTATCTGCTGAGTATTATGCCTAATCTTACCCAGATTATCTACTGCACTTTGACTTACTTGAGGCCTCGAATTTATTGGTTTTCATTTTAATATCCTCTTTATTATATAGGTATTTAAAGAGTAAAGAGTAAAGTAATTTAAAGATCATAAAGTTACCTACTAACACGTCACACCCACAACTTTATTTAGTATACCATATTCTAATCGATCAATTCTAATTTCACAACAATTCAGTAGATTTAAAGGATGTTCGGAAATTTTGGTCCTTGATTTCTAATTTTAAAAATAGTCCTACAAAAATATAACCGTTTACCCAAAGTTTATTAAATGATCCACCTACTTACCTGATTCTAAATGAATCAATTTCCATGAGGCGGTTCTTATCTGACCAATAGATTTTTAAAATTAGTTACACTGTTTCTTATTCGTTAATACTCATTTGTTGTGGATGTATGTGATTCATCACAGCTTTATCGTTCAATAATATTTTAAAGGTTGGTCTAGTATGAAATTAACGTTTTTTGTAATTAGTCATTAGTAAACCTCTCTTTAAAATACCACACTTATTATAGCTAAAATAAAAAACGTGCAGAATTGATGTTTCTGTTATAGGTTTTAATAAAAATATAATATGAGAGAAAAATTTTATCATAGGAGCTTCGTATAATAAATTTGTTAATTATTAATATGGTTTTGACACTATTTCTTTGTGCTTTTTTTATGTTTTATGTCAAGTATATAAAATACTAAATTTAATGAGAAACGACCAAAGAAATATATTTTCAATTAAACTTGTGGTGAATTGAGGAAATAGAAAAAATTAAAATTAATGATATATAACAATAACAATAATAACAATATCTTTATTTTTAGAAAATAATATACATTCCGTGAACATAAAATTATTTAAAAAAAAAAAACAGTGTCACAAACGAAAATATTATTTACTTATTCCTAACCGTTACATATACAAATAGTCCTCCACAGAATATGGCTCAAGAGCTACCAGTAATTTAAATATTTGATGTTTATACAAACTTAATCTTTCCTCCCTTTTAATAGGTTCAGGCAGTTTATTAAACAATTTGATGCAGCAATAAAGAGCGTTTTTTTTCTGTTATACTTAACCTGTGTATTGGAATTTTATAATTATATAACCTGGTATTTACTATACTATTGGGCTCAAAGTTCCTAAAGAGTATTTTATTCTTATATAGAAACAGTAAGCATTCTTGAATAAATACAGCGTAAACTGTTAAAATATTATTACTCCTAAAATGCCCTCTACATGATTCCCTACTTTTTAAGTCAAACATAACTCTGATTTTTTTTTCTGGACCAGAAATATATTATTTATGTCCCTACTGTGGCCAAAATTTATTAGACCATATCTAAATTTTGCTTCAAAATTAGCATGATACACTGTTTTTAATGAGTTATTATTCATGTATTTTTTTAGAACTCTAAAGCTGTAAATCACTTTACTCAAAGACATACATAACTGGTCAACATGTTTATCCCAACATAAAAAACTGTCAATATATAATCCTAAAAATTTGGTACTGCTGCTAATATTTAAAGTGTCATTATTTACAATAATACTGTTTGGCATATCTGCATGTGCATAATTTGTCTTAAACAAAAGAATATCTGTTTTATTTTGATTTAAAACCAACCTATTCATAGAAAACCAGTCTTTAGCTTTCTGGAACTCTAAACTAGAATTAACGCTTAGAACCGACATGTCTTTACCACTGACTAAAATGTTTGTATCATCTGCATAATTTGTTATGCTGGAAGTAGTATTTGCCACTAGACCATGAAGATCATTGATATAGATCACAAACAGTAAAGGACCAATCACACTTCCTTGTAGTACTCCAATATTGATAGTGCTTTCAGATGAGATGCCTATTTCAGTGTTTTTATGTATTTTTACTAAATGTCTCCTATTTGCCAAGTAGGACTTAAACCAGTTCAATGCTGGTCCACGTATACCATATTTCTCCAATTTATCAAATAATAGGTCATGCACTAAACAGTCATATGCCTTTGATAGGTCCAAAAAGAGACCCAAAGCCATATGACCAATCTCAGTACATTTCAAAATATCCCAGACAAATTGAAAAATCGCAGTCTGAGTTGATTTTCCCTGTTGATAACCATGCTGATTTGCACTAATAATATGACATTTTGTTAAAAATTCTGTTATCCGCCTATACATAGTCATTTCTAAGATTTTTGAAAAGGAACATAGAAGGCTAATTGGTCTATAGTTATTAATTAATTTAGGATCACCCTTTTTGTAAACAGGTGTTACTATGGCAGTTTTCAGGCATTCAGGAAATACACCAGATTTTAGTGAATTATTTATGATTGTAGTAGTATATATAGTATAGATAGTATATATGATGATTCGTTTTTCTAGGCCTTATTGGGTGCTTTGTATTTGAAGTATCTGAGATAGGACTAATTTCTTTTTACTGATGGTAGTCTCATCTTGACCTTCAGTTGCTTTATAGTTGAAATATCATATTTTAGTAGTTCATTGGATATATTATCTGGTCTAGATGACTTTTTATTTTTTAATTTAATCAGTGCTTTACTGATTTTTTCTATGATAAATATGATAGAACTAACAAAACATTGCGTATTTTTTAATGTTTTAATTTATTTTTTAATTGTGTTTTAAAGAACATGCATATTTTCTTGTAGATCCTTACGTCAAAGTTTATCTCCTCTCTCATGGTAAAAAAGTCAAAAAGAAAAAGACTCGCGTAAGACACAAAACGCTTTGCCCTGTTTATAACGAGGCGCTAGTTTTTCAGGTGCCACATGAGACTATTAAAGATGTTGCATTTGTGATACAAGTTATAGATTACGATAGGTAAGCATGTTATATCTATACTCAGTGTTTTATGATACTTCATTAGGAATTATGATATTATCAATAAATTTCAAACGGACTATAATAATAACTTGTATATACTATTACACAAGGGCCTGCGTAGCGCAAGCGGTAGTATGCTTGCCTTGCACGCCGGTGGTCCGGAGTTCGAATCCTACCGCCGGCAAGAACAACTAGACATTTTTAAAAATGTCTATAGGCCCCAGGTCGACTCAGCCTGAATAAAATGAATACCTTGGGTAAAACCAGGGGTAATAATAGGCGGTTGAAGCGTAGCACTGGCCATATTATCTTCCTTGTATACCGTAGGCCCTAGATATAGCAGACTACCCTGCTATACTCCCAAAGCCGCGCAGCGGTATAAAACGGGAGACTATTATATATTATATACTATTACAAGTAAGCATTTTATTTTTAATCGTCTGCACACTGCCTAAACGACGCCTATACAAAGAAGGATGTTTTTATATTATTTTGTATTTTATTTTTTTTTTCATTTGGATGTCTCTTAAAGATAAAGGTCAAATTATAGAAACCCAAATCGATTACATTGCCACCAACGGCAGATCCAGTAACAGTATTCTAAGCGCAAAAACCTATCCTAGATGCCACATTAACTCCGACCATAATCCATTTGTAGTCACAATGACAATAAAACTAAATAAAATTCCAATCGGCATTACCAAAGACAAAATAGCATAGACTGATGCAACACATGAGCAAATAAAACATGATATGTAGACGAGTTGGAGATCTTTTTATCTTTCTCTTTAGCCGTTCACAACCATTTAATTCCTGCGTTCACCTTGTTTGCTGTTATTTCTGCTGCTATTATTGGTTATACCATTCGTGTTTTGTTTACCTCTAGTGCTTACTTGACTGCTTGTTTGCAGCTTCTTCTATTGAGATCCTGGAGCATCCACCGTATTCACCAGATTTGGTCCCTAGCGACTTTCATCTATTTCAATAACTAAAAATATTTATGCGTAGATAGCGTTTTTCATCAAATGCTGAGGTCATAAAAGCTGGGGAGGCGTATTTTGCAACTCCTTTCAGATTCTTACACTTCAGCGATGGAATTCATAAATTGAAATCTTCTTAGAACAAGTGAATTGATGTTCAGGAAGAATATACTGAATAATAAAGTGTACCATATGTCGTTGTTCTTTTTATCAATATTTTACTATATATTTCTTAATTCTTATTATAATTTCTCTTTTAAGAATTAGTAACAACGACCTAATGGGCTGTCTGGTTATTGGGCCGAACGTTGAGGGCCAAGCTCACGCTCATTGGATAGAGATGATGGAGAAACCCAGAAAAAATATCACTCGTTGGTATCCCCTCTCAGAAACTTTACCTGACGATATAAACATACTGAAGGAGGGTTCGTTTATGAACAAATTAAATTGCTTTGGCAGTAATTGAAAATATGTTGGTTAAACTTTATTTGATAGTGAGAGAAAGAATAAAAAATCGCTTTTGATTTCATCATTTCTTAGACGAACAGTTTATTCTATTAATTGTGACTGATTAAAACGTACAATAACTACGGAAATAAATACCAAACTGACTATTTAGGGATAAAAATGTCGAAATTAAATAGATTTTATGAAAAAAATGATCATAATTTTTGCCAATCTTCTTAAAATAAAATAAATAAAAACCACAATAAAATCAACAATACTATGTATTATAAATATGAACAAATAAAACTATGTTCCTTCATTTTCTTGTTTTATTCGCGTTTCTGGAAACATTTGCTCTCAAAAATGGATTCGCTGGGAAAGAAACCTCCTCATCAGTTGATCTTCTTACACGACCTCTACCGGTTGAAGCACTAATGGTCCCAAGCTGAAGTAGTAGAGGGTTAGATGTACTGAGAGTACCTACGGCCGCTAGCAGTGCTAATCCTGCTAAAGGAATGAATATTTTCTTCAAAGTAAGTTTCTAAAAACACAAAATTATTTATTTAAATTACAAAGAAGCATTTAATTATATATAATGTTATAACTTAGCTTAAAGTCGATAAAGAAAAATATGCTAGCAAATTAAAAACCGCCCAAGCACTGAATCTAGAACAACTCAGCGTTAATAAAATTAACTCAGTTATAACAAAAGAACTATTGAATGCTAGCTCAGAAGTAGCAACCCGCCATAACAACAAAAAATCCAAAATAAGTGCAGAATCGAAGAATATGCTGAAACAACGAAAAGAGCTCCTGTCACTAAACAAAAGAAATACCCCAGAATACAAAGAACTTAATCGAGCCATACGAAAACAGATAAAAGACGATATTAAAAAACATCAACAAGAACATGTAGAAAGAGTGATAGAGAAAAATCAAAGTCTGAAATATACCAAACCGAAATTAGGAAAGAAAAATATTATAACTATGAAAAATCAACAAGGCCAACTAGAAACAAGCAAAGCTCAGATATCAAACATAGTTGAAAACTTCTATACTGAGTTATACCGCTCAAGAAACGATCCCCCCGACTCTTCAAAGCAAAATCTGAAAAGACAAATAACAAACGTAAATTCTGAAGTAATGCCCGAAATAAGCGAAGTAGAAATAGAAAATGCAATTAAAGAATTGAAAAGAAATAAAGCACCGGGTAGTGATGGAATTCTGGCAGAAATGTTGAAAGAAGGAGGAGAAGAAGTCATCAGGTACCTAAAAATACTTTTTAATAAATGCCTATTTGAAGGAAACATACCAAGGGAATGGAATACTACTAACACAATATTAATACACAAAAAAGGGGACAATACAGATCTGAAAAATTATCGTCCAATATCACTACTATCACAACTTTATAAAACATTCATAAAAATAATTACAAATAGATTGACAACAAAGTTCGATGTATATCAACCAGTAGAGCAAGCCGGATTTAGAAAAGGGTTCAGTACATGTGACCATCTTCACACACTAAAGGTCCTAATAGAAAAAGTTAACGAATACAATTTACCAATCTGTTTAGCATTTATAGACTACGAGAAAGCTTTTGACAGCATAGAATTATGGGCTATTGAGGAAGCACTGGTCAACAGCAGAATAGATTCTAGATATAGGATATTAATACATAATATATACCAACACGCTGAAATGGTAGTCACGATGGATAACGGAATGAAAACGAGGCCAATTAAAATCAACCGAGGAGTAAGACAGGGAGACACCATATCTCCAAAACTATTTACTGCGGCACTTGAAGACATCTTTAAATCACTAAATTGGGAAACGAAGGGACTGTCGATAAACGGAAAGTATTTAAACCATCTAAGATATGCAGATGACGTAGTACTAATAGCCGACAGCTGGAAAGAACTGAAGACGATGATCAATGAGCTTCATACGGAATCCATAAAAAAAGGACTGAAAATGAATCTGAGTAAAACTAAGCTAATGTCGAATAAAGATGATCAACCGACGATAACCATCCAAGGAACAAAAGTGGAACATGTAGAAGAATAGATATATCTGGGTCAGAATATCAAGGTAAACAAAGAAAACCAAACTACCGAAATAAGCAGACGAGTAAGAATGGGATGGGCCGCATTTGGAAAACTCTCATACATACTGAAAGACAAAAAGATACCCCAAAACCTTCGAACCAAAGTGTTCGATTCTTGTATCCTTCCAGTTTTCACTTACGGAGCTCAAACCTGGACATTCGCAAAAAAGAACATGGACAAGATTCGAAAAACTCAGCGAGCCATGGAACGACAGATGCTTGGTATCTCACTAATATATCGGCAAACGAACGAAGCAATCCGGAACAAAACAAAAATAAAGGACGCCGCGAAACAAGCAGCTAAATTAAAATGGAAATGGGCTGGACACAACGAACGTCTCGAAGATGGTAGATGGAACAAAGAAGTCGGAAACTGGCGACCGTACGATGCGAAGAGACCAAGAGGAAGACCTCAAATGCGCTGGAGCGACGATATCAAAAGAGTCTCAGGACCAATGTGGAAACGCCTAGCACACAACAGGGATGAATGGCGAGAAATGGGAGAGGCCTTTATTCGACAATTCGGATAGAAAAAAGGCTAAAAAAAAAAAATGTTATAACTTATTAGGGTTAAGTAATTCCACGTCAACTATGCCAAGTTGGTCAGGCAACTGATCTCGATTCGGCTTAAATTTTACAGGCGTAATCTAGGTCCAAAATAGCGGCCTGTATGGGTAATTAAAATTTTTACAAAAAAAAATGTTTCTCGTATTTTAACATTTTTTCTAGCATATCTCCAGATGCTCTATAAAATATCCAAAAATACAATTTCGATGTAAAATTTTCGGCTGAACACGATTCCGGTGGCAAAATTAAGCTAACTATCAAGAAAAATTTGGAAACTTTGTAAAATCCTCTTTTTCTTAAAAAGATCATATATCAAAAACATATGTTTTTCTTTTAAAATTGATGTTTAAAGTTTCACTTTTCATTGCTTCTATTGCGTTTCGATATTATTATTTTAGTAAGTTGTCAATTTGATTTGTTATGTGATAAGTCAGGTAGAACGACACAGTATCTTTACAATTATTGTTCAATGACGATTGGAAGGTGTCTTAAGAAACTACACTGGAAAAAACTTACCTGCTATATACTCACGATACAATTCTGATCATCATCATAAGCGGCTCGACAATCCGTTGTGGATCTTGGCCTGCTCACAAAGAAGTCGCCACTCCTATCGATTCCTGGCAACTTCCCTCCATCTTCTGACCCTTCGAATCTGTAGATCTTCTTCCACATCATCAATCCATCTCCTTATTGGTCCTCGGTGTTTTCTGCTTCAATTCTAACGCATGACCTTACGTTTTGCGTTGTCGGTTGAGTCAACTTAACTAAATTAGGTGGGATCCCAAAGTCTATCATTGCATTATATAATGCAGGTCTTTTTACACTGTCATAGGCTGCTTTGAAGTCAACGAAGAGATAGTTTGTATGTATGTTATATTCTAGTGACTTTTTTAAAATCTACCTATGTGCTTGAATTTGATGTGTGCCATGTGTGTGATATCATCATCATCATTGGTGCTACATCCCTATAAAAGAGCCTCGACCTTCCCAAGTCTATTACGCCAGTCAGTTCTATCCATTGCCAACTGTTGCCAGTTTGCTGCGCCTATTTGTCTACCATCCTCATCTACACCATCCCTCCATCTGAGTTTTGGTCTACCCCTATTTCTACTTCCCACAGGTTGTGACATAAGGATTCTTCTAGGAGGGTTGTTCTGCTGTGATCTTGCCAGATGTCCTGCCCATCTTAGTCTTCCTATTTTTATAAAGGATACTACGTCTTTACCACCAAATATATGTTTATATCTGTGATATATCTCGTAGTTGTACCTCCTTCTCCAAACACCATTTTCACAGATGCCACCAAATGTTCTTCTCAGGATCCTTCGTTCAAATATAAGCAGGAGATTTTCATCTGCCTTGGAAATGGTCCATGTCTCCGACCCATATGTCAACACTGGTTGTATAAGGGTTTTGTATATGGTTATTTTTGTTTTTTGGCTTAAGTTTCTGCTTCTCATATGTCTACTCAGTCCAAAATAGCATTTGTTTGCTAAGATTATTCTTCGCTTGATTTCTTCCGTCATGACGTTCTCCTTGGTGATCAAGGAGCCTAAGTATGTGAATTTGTCCACCACTTCAAAGGTAGAATTATCAACCGTGAATTGGTGGCCGATGTTTCTGGCTCTATTGTTGGGTGTTGATGCCATTATCTTAGTTTTATTTTCATTTACTTGCAGGCCCATATTTTTTGCGGCGTTTGACAAGGTGGTATACATTTCTTCTAGCTTGCGTGTTGTGCGTGCAACTAGATCAACATCATCTGCATATGAAAAAAATTTGGGATTATTTATTAAAAATGTTTCCTCTGCTGTCTATTTGGGCATCCCTGACCGCCTTTTTCAAAGCTATGTTGAAAAGGAGACACGCCAGCGCATCTCCCTGTCGCAGCCCAACATGCATTTCAAATGCCTGTGATTGTTCGCCCTGTATTTGGACTTTGCAAACAACTTTACGCATTGTGTGATATTGACCAACAATATCCTTTGTAAAATGTTATAAGTCTTTCAAACAATACATTGCCGAAGATTTTATACGCAAAAGCTAACAGAGTAATGTCTCTATAGTTCTTATGCAATGAACGTATTATTCCCTTTAGCCACTCTTCTGGTACCAATTCATTCTGCCATATAAGGACTATTAGTTTATGGGTTGCTGCAAAAAGTTGATCACCACCTTTTTTTTATACCTTTCCGAACAGATTTCGTCGATTTCTGGTACTTTATTGTCTTTGAGTTTTAGAATGGCATTTGACACTTCTTCTCTTGTTGGGTCTTTACTGTGTGGTTGACGCTGTAGATTTTGTTGATTGTCCATGTTGTAACCTCCTTCAATATCGTTTATATTTAGATGTTCGCTGAAATTTTGTGCTCATCTGTTAAGAACTGAGTTTTTATCATGTAGAATTTCCCCGTAAGTGTCTTTACAAATTTTTAATCGTGGTTTAAATTCTCGACGGCCATTATTTAAGGATTTGTAATATTTCCTCGCTTCATTTTTATCGAATATACTTTGTTTAACATTTTAACATACAATTCTGATGGTTAACGTAAAAATATTATCAAAAATTCAGTATAAAAATATTTAAAATTACCTTCTTGAGATAATTTCCAATTCCAGTAACACCAAATCCAGTACTTTCGTAATGATGATCCACTTCCTCAGCTGCGTGACCGTAACTGTGTCCTAGTGGATGTCCGTATCCATAGCCATATCCATAATTGTAAGGAAGATGGCCAGCATGAGCACCGTATATATACGGAACTTCTGGAGCGTACCCATAAACCGGTATCATATGAGCGGCATGGTCATACTGTCCGTAGTTTGCAGCTGCGTCTTGACCGTATAACAAATTGCCGCCTTCATTAACGGCATAACTGGTTCTAGGAATATCTTCGCCGTATCTATGACCATCTACTTACATAGAAATTTAAGAAATGAGCACAAAATTTTATGATTAAAGCAACTAACAATATATACATAAATACAAATAGGACATAGTCGGACGAAAGGACGACAGTTGTGGCATTTAAAGGTAAATATCTCATTGTGTACTTCCCAAAAAAAAACGGGCGTGGCAGTCCAGTGGGACTGCCGGTGGAAGTTACACTTCTATACACGCATTCGCCTTTACAAATTTATTTGGGAGTCAATCTGCACAATTATTACATATGTAATTCTATAGGTAAGACTATAGCAGAAAGAGAAACAGAATTAATAACAACTTACTAACAATGAAGGATTGAATCAATATTTTGATGAAAATGTATATTTTTATTTTCATATATGTATGAAAGGAATTGAATGCAAAAATTTTCTTACACATACTCTGCAGTAAAATTCATTGTTTATTGTGTTATTAATATAATAATACAATACAAATTAAACTATATATACTATATAAAGTATATAAAGTATTTAAAAATGACAATAATATACATAAAAAAAATACACTACAATACAGTGCAACATAATTCCATATAATAATACAATACAAATTAAAATGCAATATCCATAAGTATTTAAAAATGACAATATTGTAATAATATAAAATAAATTAAATTATAATAATTTTAATAAAAAAGTCCTCCCCGACTGGGAATCGAACCCCGGTCTCCTGCGTGACAGGTGGGGATACTGACTACTATACTACCGAGGACATGACACAAAGTTATTTCAAAATTGACAGTTCTGGATCATACAGTGATTTATTGAGATTATTATCTTGAAATACAAAAGACTAATATAATTATAAACATTTAATAAATAATACAAAACATATCACATAAAATCACACAAAATCACATAAATAATAATATTAATAAATATTTTATTATATGTATAATATTATATGTATATATATATATATATATATATATATATATATCTTTATATAATATATATAATATTAAATTATATATACAAAAGGAACATTTTTATATTAGAGAGAGGAAGAGAGAGAAAATATATCTTCTGTCTCTCTCTTACTCATTATCTTACATATGTAATGATTTCACAGATTCACTCCCATGCAAATTTCCAACGTGGAGCGCGCGTATAGAAGTATAACTTCAAAAACAAAGGATCCAACCAATCTAATTTTTAGAAGATATTGAATCAACTTAATGTCCCATTCATGAATTATTCACACCACCCAACAATTAAGAATGAATGTTTATGCTGCAAGACTTATATACTGTTGGAAAATCCTTGGATTGTGATATAATAGTCACAGTTTTAACAGTAACATTTGGTATTGCTGTGACAAATATAATTTTTATCCATCGGATTAGAAAATAGACATAGCAAGACATTTTTGGGTTTCCAACAACCCTAAGTGGAATACAGTCAGAGCACAGTGATCGTCTGGTGCGCAATTTCTAGACGAAAAATTAGTGGTCCTTCTTCATTGTGTAAACAAACCAACAAGGATTTTTGTTTTGAAACAAAATAAATGACAACAAAAAAGAACAACAAGAAAATTTCTGTTTTGAAATTTTCTCTGAAATCGTCTAAAATAAACGAACGGTTGTAGAACAGAGTTGTCTCCGAAAGAAATATATCCTTTAATAGCCTGTTGTTTCAGCGAGATTTACCAACGTGGCATACATCACAGACTGTAATGATCTTTCTGCAAGTTATATTTGACGGCATTGTCATTTCACGTTACTCTGATTTTTAATTTTCGTTACTAAAACTATGCGTTTTCTCAGTAGCTGTCTGTTTTCAATACAATAGTTAAAAGAGAAAATTACAGACGTGATATGGATAGATATAGCATCATCCACTATTTAGAAATATTAAAGTACAATAAAAACTGTGCATCCAAAGTAATGGAATACACATTTTATTCATAAATCTAAGATTTAAGTGTGAATTTATTGTTAACCATTGCTATTGAATTGTGTGGTGATTAATAAAGGTCCTTACCTTGCTGTGCATAATATACATTTTGGTTTAATGTACCTGTTTTGGCTTGATCATAACTTGTTGTCGTTTTAGCATCTTCGGCGCCTCTATGAAACTCTTCCGAAAGGAGTACCTAAAAATGTAATATTATAAATATCCATATATTAAAGGAATCCCGTAGTTTAACATTTTCTTTTCCAGGCATTTAAATCCTCTACAAATAAATCTTAAGTAGAGAGTAGTCACAATGTACCAACCTTGGCGAAGTCTTTTGGTCACCTTTATCCTTTGTTACCTTTTGTCGAATCTTTATTGAACTCGTCGTATTGTCGTGTAACTCCCTGGCAGCATTTATATAAATCGGTAATATTTTCTTGTCCTTTAACACCTGCCACAGCTTGACTAATGGGACACTATCATACGCTTTTTGAAGATCAATAAATATCATGTGTGTCTCCATATTGTGTTATAAGCGCTTTTCCATTGTTTATCTTAGACATAGTACATTGTCTATACAAGAATGACCAGTATGAAGGAAACTCCGATCTTCATCCTTTTGCCAACAATCTTCAATTCGGCTTTTAGTTATCTTTCCGTACATCGTACAGATTGAGTTAGTTACCCTAGGCCCTCGGTAGTTCCTACAATCCATGCCTTATATTGCCTTCATTCTTGTAAAGATTCTTGTAAAAAAGCTGTTGGCCTCTCAAGAATAATTTAAATATTATTACCAATAGCTGAAATAGTTTGTCAGGGCCATATTTAATCAGTTCTCTCTTAACCCCACGGTCTGAATTCATCCCATTTTTCATAACGTTGTCTTGTTTTTTAATTTCTTCTGGTATCATGTTTTTTTTAATCAATGTCTTGAAATTCTGCTTTTGTGGATGCAATTAGCGACGAGAGTTTTGACTTAAACGGTCCGCTGTTTCGTGCTCTATTTTTAAATTATTATAGTTTCTTAAAACTCGATTATTTTGTGAACGACACTAGATCTTTCGTACAAAGCTTTTTTATTTTCTTGTAAGTTTCTAATCACGTGCATTGTACCATTTTGAAATCCACGATTGACTTGAGACCGTGACGAGGTCAACTTTAGCTAAAGTATATCCTCTTCACCACCACAAAGACAATCATGGAGATCACTACTTTGGCTAGCTCTTCTCAGAGGTAATTCGGCTAATCCCTAAGACAAATAATGGTAGCAAGAAGTGGCATGAAAGCATAACACAAAACACGCATTTTATTTAATAAAGGAATAGACTTGCTTCTATGTTACAGCAAGTCCTGTACGAAGTAAAAGAAATGACTGAACAAACAAAGATAATAAAGTGCCTGAGGGCCTAAATATTTAAGAAAAATGTCCTAATAAAACACTTAACTTTCCATGCTGTTCTATGTGTTGTCTCGGGTTAAAAATTAAGGGTCTTAAACACCTTAAAAATACGCCGGACGCTCTGTAGATTGTTGTCTTGTCTTGAGAAAGACCAGATATTTCTTACAACAATATTATACTAAATCGAAATAAAATGTCAGATTGTAGTCGAATAAAACCTCAGCCACAGAGTCTAAAAGCATTAAGCAGAATTTATTTATAAACTTCTTCTAAACTGTGTATTCACCAAATAACAACAACCTTTACATATTTATCCATCCATTAAATAACAACATTAGTACAAATATTTGTCCTTCTAAGATTACCATGACTGATATTTTTAATAGCATAAATGAGCTGCCCAAAAAGTGTGTCTATATCCTTGTAATGCCATTTGTTATATTGGTTAATAGATCTCTGGAAACCTCTATGTTTCTTTCTTCATGGAAAGAAAGTTATGTTGTTCCTATATTTAAAAATAGTCAGAAAGACGACATTGAAAATTATCGTAGCATTTGTATACAATCTGCAATCCCTAAGCTTTTCGACTGTCTTATAGCAAAGCAACTTTCTTGGTTATGTAAAGGAATCACAACATGGTTTTCATAGCAAAAAATCCACTGTAAAAAACTCGGTTTTCTATCAATTTGATATATTATCTCATATGAAAGACCGTAAACAGGTAGATGCAATATACACAAATTTGTCTAATTTGGATGTCTAATGTTGGCAGACGACTTGAAATTTTGGAAAGTTATAGATAGTTTAAAAGATCAAGCTTTGCTGCAAGATGACTGACTAAAAAATTGGTGCAATCAGAACAAACTCCACTTAAATGTAAAAAAATGTTGTTTTATAAGTTTTTCTCGTAAAGTCAATAGAATTGGAACAATCTATACTATTAATAATCAGCCACTGAATTATTATGTTTCTTTTATTAGGGATTCGGGTGTTATTTTCGCTGAGAAGCTTACTTTCTGTGACCACATAAACTCTATTTCAATAAAGGCATCTAAACTTGTTGGTTTCCTTACTAGGAATTGCAAGTTTTTCTCCATTGATTGAACAAGATTAGTGTATTGTTGCTTAGTTAGAACTACGAGCTACTGCTCGTAGAACTACTGCTCGTATTTTGGAATACTGTTCAGTTATTTGGTCACCCTATTTTCAGAACAATATTGATACCATAGAAAGAGTCCAGCATAAATTTTTGAGATATTGTGCTTACCATGTCCACACTACTATTGAAAATCATGATTATTCCCGTATCGAACAGCAATTATTATCTTCACCCTCACTCAAGAACCGTTGTGATATGTCAGGAGCTATATTTATATATAAGATCATACATGGATTTCTTGATTATCCAAACCTATTAAGCCAGATTAACTTTAATGTTCCCATCAAGCTTTACGTTACCACAATGTTTGCAATATTCCTTTCCACAGAACAACCTATGGTATTCACAACCCATTGCATAGATACATGGGGCTATTAAATATTCTCGATTGTGATATTTTCAATATAACTTTAACTCGGTTAAAAATATCTCTTTTGTTTGTTTTTTTTTAGTATGTAAGATTTTTTGTCTCATTTTTTAAACTTTTTAATATTGATTTTATGTTATAAGAATTTCAAGTTTTGAATCCTAACTGTTATATTGTATATTGTAATTTAAACTGTTAATGGGGTTATCCCGTGTATTAAATAAATAAAAAAATACCTTATCAAGTTTGATTTATCATGTATAATCTTATTAAAAGGTAAAAAAACTTGTAGAAATCGAAACCAAATAAATAAAAAAGTCATTACTTACATTTTTATCTAATAAAAACTATAAATTCTACCTACCTCTTCTTTGTTGGAGATGCCGAACACTTTTTCGAAAAGTGAAACAAGTAAAATCAACTCAATCACACCGACGACTCTCATTTTTGCCATTTCTTCTTGTCAACAATGAAGATGAACTGTTGCGAAGAAAAATTAAATCGTTTGTGCTCGAACCGTTCTAGATATGCATAGATGACTGTGACAATTATTCGAATTAACAGGGTGATGTATAATTTTATTATCTCTCGAAATTTATGAGGTATGAATTTTCTTATCTAAACACCGTGAAAAGAGTAAGTGATCATTAGCGGCACGCTAGCGAAACGAACCCCTTTCTTATTTGTATTGAAAATCGAAAATAAGGTAATTGAGATGTAGTAGATAAACATATATTAATGAAAGCAAATGATTTTAAATAGATCAGATATCTCGAAAAGTTATTTTTGTAAAAAGAATACAGAAAAAACGGGAGTTGAAAAAAGTATACCTATTACTCGGATTAAAAAGGAATAAACAACAGGATCCAGATCATCAGGAATACCTTTGAAAAGAGAAGAATTGTAATATACTCTTTAATAATTATATTCTTATCCAATATTTCCTTTACATTTTACATAATATTTTCCTCTTTAATCATTCTCTTCGGTGTTTTAAAACTATGTTTATAATGAAAGCTCTGCGGTTTTCAGTTGCGCCAATTTTTAGTTGTAACATTTGTTTTATTCGTCAAATTCTTTTGTTTAAATTATTGTTCTATTCTATATACATACATATAGTATTTCTAATACTCCGTAATTTGGTTTAATAGACACTCAATAATAGATGTCAAATAGACCTTTAGCTACGTCATAATTTAAGTTCACCAAAAAAGGCGCTGTTGACAGTAGAAAATTTTGACAGATGGTTTTGTAATTAATCCTTAGCCTAATTATTATTTTAAAAAATTCAATCAATTTGCATAATATATATATATATATATATATATATATATATATATATATATATATATATATATATATATATATATATATATATATATATATATATGAATAATTTTGAAATTTATCGATGATATTCACACTAAAGCAGCCAAGATGAATATTTTTATTGATTTTAAAGGTACAAATGACGTAAAAAAACTAGGTATGTAATTGAACAACAATTTATTAGTTACTATGCAAGAAAAAATATGTTTAGTCTTATGTATTAGCTTAAAATATAAATTAGATGAGTTTAAAGAATTTTTTGGCATTTTAGGTACCTCTAAGGGTGCACACAAACACCGAATCTCTCGAATTTGTCTAAACAAATCCCTAATTAAGATGAATTACCAAAAGTGAATGATTGTTGAAGATTTCATGAAAATCAGAAAGATCCCAATTGACTTTGTTTCCAAATTAGTAAGCTTTTACAACCTTTTTGGTTCAACTATTGCAAGCATTTTTCATTGATATAAATTTCATCTCCACAAACATCATTCCCTCTTGTCTTGCTACACATACAGATACATTTTGTAAAGTATGTAACTGGTTTTGTTTTAACTATGTTTATTATGTAAGTAAATTTTAACATAAATGATTTGAAGTGTTTTAAAGTGTGTAAAATGAACTCATAGAAATCATAGCTAAAAAATTCAGTTAGTTTCAAAATAAAATGCACAATCTCATGTTTTTATATATTTTTTAATGAACTGCCTTGAGTGCTTGCCTTATACATGGATATATATTTTTTACAGCTATAGAAGAAGGTGAAGATCTGATACTACTGCAATAGTAAAGACAAAACAAGAATGTCAACTGCAACTTATGGATGAAAAATTGAAGAGATGTTCTGCTGTTATAAAATATATGCGGTTAATTGGAAATTATTAATTTATATCCAGGTTAGTGCAACATTTAATCATTATTTTGTTAAATATAAACTGTCTTCCCACAATTATATTCCTCTAGAAAAGTAAAGAAAGTACATTCCAGCTAAGGAATCATATTGTAAAATGTCTTATTGTTTCAGTTATATTCATCAAGTTGAATTGTTTCCATTGAAATAATGAAGTATTTTTCAATTCAAATACATCTTTAAATTTCATTTTCCCTAACAATTTGTACGGTACTTAGGTTGAGTAGACACATCTTTTAAAGTAGCTGAATAAAATGATTTTTGAAGGCCGAGGTAATCTCTGAAATATAGGAATATATCGTAAGTCGAATTATCATGGGCGGAGGTATTTTGTTGTTAAATGTTAGTTCCCAGTTCTACCAATTTTCTAAAAAAAGCGCGACGATCGCTTGAAAGCTTGTCAAATTGTCAAACTTCAACAATTAAATCCAAAAATTTTGAAGTAATCTAATTTTTCACAAAAGTAAATTAAATGTTAATATATCTGAGATTGTTTTAAACTCGATTTAATATGTATGCGTCTCCAAATCTTTGTATTTACCACCGTATCAAACAGTATGTTTGTTTCTTTTCATTCATAATTGTTAGTTTAGGTGCGACAAGGTTTGTTAATAATTCTTAGTTTATATTAACTAAAAAAGTAAAATGCTACCAGAAAATCCTTTCACAAACTATTGTTTACATCTAAATGACTCGAATAGCCATAAAAGTAGAAATTAAATTCCTAATCATATTTTAATGTCTTATTTTAGATTATATGGTTGTATCAAATGAAGAGTTGAAGCAAATAAAGAATAATTCTTCAAAAAAGAGCCATGAACCAAGCTGAAAGAAATGAAATCTTGATGACCTTTTGTTATGGTCACTAGTCTGGTATAAAAAGGTATATTAATATGGCTTGTTTTACTACTTTTACACTGCAATTTTCTGTAATATTAATAATTTGTTTGTTTTTTTTTATTTACCGACTTATACCACTCAGTTTTGTATCTATGCACACTAAACCAGCAAATAAAAGAAATTAAATTCCCTAATCATATCTTAGTGTCTTATTTTAGATTATATGATTGAAATAAATGAAGACTTGAAGCAAACAAAGAATAGTTCTCCAAGAAAGAGCCATGAGCCAAGCTGAAAGAAATGAAATCTTGATATCCTTTTGTGATGCTCACTAGTCTGGTATAAAAAGGTATATAATATGACTTGTTTTACTGCTTTGATACTTCAATAATTACACTACTGTCACATTATTAATTTCTTTAGTTTTTTTTTATTTATACACTTATACCACATCAGCCAGATATTAGATTAGTGGAATTACAAATACAATAATTTAAGCTTTATTATATTAAATCGAATAATTCAGTTTTGTACCTTTTAAATATCAGTGTTGAAATTTTTTCTGTCAGTATTGTTTTGAGGTCGGCTGTGATTCCATATGTTCTGTTTTCTTCCCTAAATAACGTACAGTCAAGCAGTAAGTGTTTTACTTTCAGTGGAATGGAGTAGTTGGTACATGGTAGTGGATATTTTTACTTATAAATTTGTGTGTTAAGGCAGTGTGGCTTGTCTCAAGTGATTGATAATAACTTGGTCTCTTCTGTTGTTCAGGTTATTAAAGAAGGTATTTACCTGTGGGCATATTGCACTTAATTTTGTTCCTCATTGTTTAATCACAGTACTTATAGCTTTTAGTTAATCTGCAATTAAGTTAAGATACACTTCTTCGTTTGATTTGTTGTAGTGAAAGTTAAGGCTTTCAAAATGGCTGTGGTCTGCCCTGTGAGTATACTAGAATTCATAGTTAGGTGTATGCAGCATATTCATTTAAGGTATTAGAGACATCAATAAAGATTTATTAATGATATCTAAATAATTTGGATAATTGGATAATATTTCTGCATTGATGTGTAATTATTGTGAAGGTTGTAAATGATTTATTTAGAATACTTTCCAAATATATATATTGTCTTTTTGAGAGCAGAGAGACCAGGATAGAGAATAGAGGAGAATAAATAGATGTTATGTTATGTTGAAGATGTTGGCAATAGAAGTTTAAGGATAGTTTTTGTTGTCCTATATATAAAGTTTGTTCTTTATCCAGAACTTCTAGGCTACTAACAGTAGCCTAGAAGTTCTGGTTTTAACATCAAATTTACAAGTTATTTGATTTAGTATAAACAACCAAATATTCTGTCTAAATAAATGCTTTAATTCCATTTACCTTTAAATGCAATCAGAAATAATATGGTGTTTATTATATAACCTTGAGGATTCCATTTTCTAATGGATGTTGAGCATATACAGTGTTTTTTGAAAGTCACAGATTTTACTATATTTAACAATAAACATGGAGATATGTTTGTTCATATATTTTATCTTTTGTCGTTTATAGGGAAAGCATAAGTTATTCTTCCTGAGAAGTTTTGGTAGATTTTGTCTTTGGTGTGCTTTAATGTTGGAGGAAAAAAGATTTTTGTGTTGGTTTCTATATTTTGTTTTTAATTCTGTATTGTCTAGCTTATTTATGATATTATTTCATATGATGGGGTAATTGTGGGTATCCATCTCAGGCTGATCTGGTTAGCAGCTAAGACTGCGATATAACCTTTAATAACACAAATTTTAAAATTTATTTAAAAACAAATTTATGGAAACAGGATGATCCTGGAGAGTTTTATTAATAAATTTGTCTTTGAATTCATCTTATCTGTTACTTTACTTACTTTTTGTTTATTTTTTAGTATGGAAACAGCTGAAGTACTTTCTGATGGTATGGCAGCACAGAAGTTAATGGAAAGCTTTATTAATTATTTAGAGGAATTTAGAAAATAATTTATCCAGTCTGTACCCATAGAAATATTCCATATTCAATGGAATATATGTCCAACAAATTCCTGGTCTTGTTATTTGAAAATATATTTGCAAAAAATTGTTTGAAATTGTTAACATTGTATCTTATTAACCCATTAATGCCCAATTTTTTTTTCAAATTTCAAAATTTAATTATTATTAGTAATATTGTTCTTAATATTAAATTTTTTTATATATTTGTATAGGAATTTTGGCCCGTCTTATAAATAGATCACTGGATGTTAGTGTTATCATAATAAATTGAAGTATGTATGAATGAGTTAAAAACAGTTATGGAAATTGGCGATTGAATATTAAACTTTTATTATTAAATGTGTAAATCTAAATGAAGTTATCAAATTTGTCCAATGTTTAAAAATTTTTTTATTGAAATTGGAAAAATTTTAAATATAATAAAACAAAAATTATAATTCAAAATTGAAATAAACTTTAAGGGTTACAAAAAAAATAAAATTTTCAGTGATATATAAAGAGGACGCTGGCCCATAATGGATTAAAGATTGTGTTTTATATTATTGTTATGACAAAACAAATAACTGTTTATTTTAATATTGTAAATGATATTCATATTCATGTAATAGGTTTTGACTTGTAATAGGATTGACATACAAATATTGGTTTAGGACAATGAACATAACCTAAGATTTATTTGGCATCTGAATATATATTTTTGCGCGTTACACTGTTGCCATATTTTTTTGTATAATGGATACGAATGTTTAAAAAATATAGAGATACTTGTAAGAAATTATATTTTTTTTATGAGAAGTTACAATTTTTGAATTTATGTAAAACAGCATTCATAAATTATTTTTTTTTACTTTATTCTTCTTCAAGTGCTTCCCTGTTCCAAACATTTTCGATCATTCTGACTATGATGACTTTATTGGTTGCTATACGGAATATCTGTGTTGAGGTATTTCTATACCATGCTCTCAGATTAGCAAGCCAGGATATTCTTCTTCGTCCTGGGCCCTTTTTCCTTCAATTTTACCTTGCAAAATGCATTGGAGTAGCTCATATCTGCCTTGATTTCTCATTATATGTCCCAAGTACTTCAGCTTATAGCCCTTCACGATGTTGACCAAATCCGCGGTTGTGTTCTTTTTTCAAAGTACTTCTTCATTGGTGACTTTGTCTGTCCATGGTATCTCCAGGATCCTTCTGTATAACCATAGCTCAAAAGCCTGAAGTTTTAATAGAGTTTCCGCCTTTAATGTCTACGTTTCTACTCCGTACAGAAGCACTGAGTACACGTAACATTTAAGGAGCCTTATTTTTGTTTTTAGGGTGAGGTCATGGCTCTTGAACACTCTTTATACCCAGTCCATATGATCTACTTGTTCCCTTAATTTTGCTCATTATGTTTTGCAGCCCTTCTATGGTATTGGAAAAACTATTGTATCATCTGCATATCGCGCAGGTTATTGAGCTTGACTCCATTTATTGAGATGCCTTCATCAATATCTTTTAGAGCCTCTTCAAAAATGTGCTCCGAGTACAGATTGAATGTCAGTGATGAAATTATGCACCCCTGTCTCACTCCCCTTATGATTTTATATACAAGTTAGCTATTATTTTTAGGTCTCTTTCGTCAATCCCTGTCCTCTTCAGCACTCCCATCATTTGTTGATGTCTGACTCTATCGAAAGCCTTCTTGTAGTCAATTAGGCATGCAAAAACATCACAGATAATATCTCTAGATTTCTGAAACAATACCTGTACCCTAAATAAAGCTTCCCTACCAACGGGGTTTACAAATCCAAACTGATTGGGCGCAATTAGTTCCTCGCATTTCCGGTAAATTCTTTTGTAGATGACTTTTAAAAACAGCTTCAGCAGATGGCTTATTAGGCTCATGGTCCTATAGTCTTCACAATCTTTTGTTCTTGGTTTTTTGAGCAATGGTACGAACTCCGATTTGAGCCACTCTATTGGTATTTTTCCTGCCTTGTATATTTCATTTATTATTTTTATTTGTTCTACATCTAATAGCTTCAGTAGTTCTGCAGAAATTTTATCACGTCCCGGTGCCTTTCCATCCTTCATTTGTGTGACGGCTGCCGTTATTTCTTCTTGTTCTTGTATTGTTCCAAGGTCGTGGACAAGTTTCTTCAAGTATTCTTCCCATACTTTCTTTTATCTTCTTTACTTATGGCAATATTGCCTTCATCATCTGTTATTTTTCATTGAAGTCATCATATCGACCCTGATACTCCTCTATTTCTTGACATTGTTCTGTTTTTTTTTCTATTTGGCTTCTCTTATCTTTCTTCTGACGATGGTATGTATTCTTTTATATTCTTAAAGATTTTCTTTGGTTTTTTTTCTCTGATCCATAAATTCAAGTATTTCATCGGTCATCCACGATTTCCGTTTCTGTGTATCTTTCTTCAGGTGTTGTTCTGTTTTTTTTTCTCACTGTTTCTTGCATGATGGTCAGACTTTCCTCTATTGTTCCTGCATTTCGGAATTTTAGCACCTTTGTATTGAGGTTTTCACTCACCTTGGGACCACTAGTCGAACATTGGGATCTTTTAATTTTCTATCATACTTCTTCATCGACTTACTTGTAACCAACTCTTTTACTTTAAATGTAGCCAAATATAAATTATTTTGTAAATTGATATATTTGGTAACGGATTTTATGTACCAGTTTCTTAATTGTTGGATTTATGTTTCTTACACAAAGTTATCAATGCTTTTATAGATTGTCCTCAACTCTTATCGCTTGTTAGTCTTAAAGTTCCTAGTAGAAGCAACAGACAATCAGAAATCTTTTCAGTGCCATCCATCGAGCAAAAAGACAAAAGAGGGAATGTAATGGTAGTGGGGGCAAAAATATTGTTAGACAGGAAGTGCCATCTTGAGAGGCCAAATTAAACAAGGAAAGAGAGACTCTTTCCTTGTTTAAGAAATCAAATTTAGTTGGGTTATGTTATTATTTGTCCCAACTGTCACATGAAATCTTATTTATATTGAAGTTTTTTAACAATTGTTTCACATTTTAGACTGTTATCGTTAATATTTAATTAAAATTTTCTCGTCTAAGACACATTCTGAAAACTATTTTATAGCTACTGTTAATAAGTGTCGGAAAATTTAAATTTGGCGCATTCGCATTTCCGGATATGTCCGGCATCAGAGGCCACTTTTTTGGTCGCCTTTTTATAACGATTAGATTCCCTCTTTTGTCTTTTTGCTCGATGGTGCCATTTCACCACACTAATTATGTTATCAATGAACCAACTACACGATTGGTCCGGAGTGCTAATAGCCTACTAAGACAAATGGATATTTTTGACTACAAAATTGGTTTGTTTAAAAAACAACTAAAAAGTATCTTACAACAAGTTTGTTGTACATCTTTATTATTCTTATATGTTTGTATTATTCTGAGGTGTTTGTTATTTTAATAATTTATTGTTTTTAAGATGTAACTTTGTAAAAATTGTAAGTAAATGGATGCCGTATATAAATAAATAAATAATTCTTTTTCTAAACTATTAATTTTTATGTAATTGTAATGCTTTTATTATACATATATGCATTTTTTTATGGAAATTTATGCAATGTTTACGGTAATGCGTTATTACTTTTAATTCATATACTAAGTGCTCGTATCCGATTTTGAGTTTTAGATGTGAAAGTATAAAATATTTAAATATTATGGCAACATTGACGTATGTTAAGATTACATCGAATGTCAATTGTATCTATAGGTTGTGTTCATAGCCTCAAACTAATATTTGACCCAAATATGTTTGTAGATGTCTCATGTTTGTACAAATTTTACATTTTTTCGTATTAAGAGATTGTTTTCCACCACTGGGCTAAGTTAAGTCATAATATACTTTCTCTAATGTAACTTGGAATAATTTTAAATTGCTGGTCAATTCATAGTACATACATCATTTGTACTTCCGGTCCGGACGGGCTGTATTGCAGTTGATCAGGCCTATTCATTATATTTTTACTAGATTCCATCACTAATTTTGTCTTTGGATCATTTTGTTAAATTCCATCTAGTAATAATTGGTAATGGGGTATGACAGACCACTTTACTATCATTCCAAGTCAATTTAAAAACTCTTTTTCTTTTCTTCTATATCTTTTTACTTCTACTTCATTTCTTGTTATCTATATCTTCGTTTCATCTTCCTAATGCACAGAATCCGATAATATACTATTTTTTCTTGTAAGATCGGGGATGATATTAAATTGCTGGTCAATCCATAGTACATAATTTGTGCTCCTGATCCGGACGGGCTCTTTTGCAGTTGATCAGAGGCCCATACATGCCAGTTTTACTAGATTCTATCGATAGTTTGGTCTCAGGGTCATTTTATTGATTATCATCTAGAAATAATTGGCACGGGGTATGAGTGACCGCTTATCATTCCAAATTAAATCTAAAAAATCTTTTGCTTCTCCTGTTTCTTCTATTCTTTCTCTCACTTTCTATCAACATACATCTAGATAATATAATACGCGAAATGGCTTATTAAATTCTCAATAAATGGTTGAAAGCAATACTTACGTATAAAAATGCTAATAGAGAATATGAAACGATATCTGACATTGTCCTATCACTCCTCATAACTCATGCAACCTCCTTTCATTTCTCTATTGGCATTTCTAAAAAATACAATAATTGATAAAGCCAACTTTTTAATACATTTTCATCACTGGATCATCTATCAAATAAGCAATTATTTGATGGGATTTATAAAACATGATCAGGAGAAAGTGTTGCCTAAAGGTCCACTCATTGAAGGAAAATCCTTCTTAGAATTTGTACAAAATTGTAATAAATTATTCTGTATGGATTTACAAAATAAACTATTAACAAAATCAAATGTTTTTTATTTTTCATAGAAATGTAACCTTGGTATTCATATGAGAAAATATTAAAAGTAGTTAACTACGAATATCGGATATAAATTTAACTTGAATTTCAAAATTATCAGAAATACGCCCAGATGTAGGCAACACTTTATACAGTTTTTCTATAAAAACCTATTAGAGGTATTCATATGAGAAAATATTAAAAGCCAGAAAACTAGATTCAAAATGAACAGCAATACGCCCAGATGTAGGCAACACTTTATACAGTTTTCTATAAAAACCTATCAGTGGTATTCATATGAGAAAATATTAAAAGCCAGATAACTATGATTCAAAATGAACAGAAATACGCCCAGATGTAGGCAACACTTTATACAGTTTTTCCATAAAAACGTATCCGTTGTATTCATGTGAGAAAATCTTACAACCAGATAACTACGAATATCACATATTATAAATTTAATCCTAATTTCAAAATGATCAAAAATACGCCCACATGTAGGCAATACTTTATACGGCCCAAATTAGTTAGGCTATCGTCTGAAAGATGGCGCCACTTACGTACGGACCAAGATGTTTTGACTAAAATCATTTAGGGTCAAGCTTCAGATTAATAATTTTAGTATATATTAACTTTACGGGGGGTAGGTTGCTCTTTTTCATTTCATACACGAAAAAGATCGCAATTGGACTCAGCAAGACTATCTTCTCCAAACAGAGATTCTTCAAACAAATTATTCTTCAATAATTCTCAAAAAATCTTAATTTATTGAACTAGATATTCAATAGAAACTATATCAAATCTTCTTCATCGACTTTTGCGGAGGTTTGGCGTGAGCCCGCCCACCCTTTGTTTTCCCACCGTTTTGATAATTTACTTAAGTACCAAAAATACGCGACTATCATATTTTACTTAAGTGGCCCCATCTATTTGGGGGCCCCTTTACTACAGATTGTAGAGAAATATTAACACTTTTTCAAATTATTCAAGTATCACAACATGCCAACATTACGAAGACACTTCAAAAAACTTTTTAGTCACTTGGTGGAGAATCTCAAGACGAACTATTTACATTCTGCTTTACCAGGAAACACGCATACAAACATTTTAAAACTTATTACACCGGCGAGGAGTTGATCAAAGTCGCAATTTTGGGATGGTGCTCTGCTGCTCTGAATCAATAAATTGCATGCTTTTTTATATTCAAATATTTTTAAGGGTTGCTTACAGCGGAGTCTTTATTTTTCAAACTAGAAATTAAAGCAAATCTTTTTCATGAAATTTCAAGATACAAATGCTTTATGTCCCTTTACTACACATTCTAAAGAATTATTAAAATTATTCCTGAATTTTTTCCACTTTACATTGATTCAAAATTAATTTTTACGGAGTTTTTTTTCTGTAAATGTACGCGAATCAATGTAGGCATTCATACATGTTGATATTCTGATGACATGATAATGGAGTATATTGGGGAAAATAAAACCATCAAATTATTGCACGCTTTTATTAATAAATCGGGAATGTTATACACAAACAATATTTTACAGAGTTTTGATTTTTAAATTATGTACAGCACCTTATTCTATTTCGTATCTTATCAGCACCTTATCTATGTAAAATTGTATCCAGTTTTTGGCCAAGACAGGACATTTTTGCTACACTTGAATGCTTCATCATTATCTGCAATTAATAAAAAAATGTTTAGTAATGAAGTGAAAATTAATATCCCTTTTTTTTCAATTAAAAGTGGTTTACTAACTCTTACATATTCAACTCTTATTTACTACACTGTGACCCCATTTTAGTTAAATTCATGGATGTTCCCTCTAAAACAACCGCCCTTTTAATAAATTTTGACATTTATAGTCCACTTTTTTCTATTAACTACTTCAATATCTTTGAGCTTCATATACCTTGGCTCACTAGTGACTACTACCAACAAAACAAGTGAAGAAATTAAAATAGGAATAAACCTTACAAGTAGAGCATAGTATGGACTCCAAAAACAATTCCACTCAAGAAATATCCAAAGAAAAACTAAAATTATTATAATCAAAACACTAATGAGGCCGGTCCTCACATATGGGATGAAAACATGGACACTGACGACAGAATGATGAAAGACTTCTGGTAATATTCGAGCATAAAATACTCCGCAAAACATTTGGAGCTATAAACGATCAAGGGCAGCGGCGCAAAAATTATAATTTTGAATTATACCAACTCGTTAATGAACACGATGTCCTAACGCTCATTAAAACACAGCGACTTAGATGGACTGGACACATAATACGAATGCCTAACAATGATTGCTAAAAAGCTAACGACAGGAACACCTATAGGAAGAATAAATTAAATCATAATATACACAATTACTAATTACTTCATTTATTACTAGATAAATCTGAAATACTTATATTCTTCAACAAGTTTATCATTATTTCTGTAACTACTCATCGCAAAACTTTACCAAACTGTCAACCAAACGATGGTCACAAATCAATAGCACATTTTTAATTTCAACAAATCGACAGAATCTAAATAAATAATACCTCCGCCCATGAAAATTCTATTACAGCTATTTTCATGTCAAAAGCAATAACATATGTCAAATGACATTCTTTGCATAGCTTGGAACCACAGAATACTAATCATAATAATCAGTGATAATCAGTTGTGATTAGTATTCTGTGCTTGGAACTAATCGCCATAGACATTTTAGTGTCTACTCAACCAAACAACCAAAGAATATAGACTCTATATTCTTTGAAACAACTGTGAAATTGATACAGAAAATAATGATGTTGATGACACTTGAAAAACAAAATACACCAGTATTATTTAACTCAATTACTCAATTTTTATAAACAAAATAAATGGTTCGTCATCTAAATATTAAAAATAAAGGAATTCCATGAATTCATTAATAGTAGAAAACTAGTAATTAGAGTTGCGCCAAATGTAGGCAACTTACAGTTACGATTGCAGCATTGCTTGAAAGTTAATTTTTTCATGAATTATTATACTAAACCCGAACAAAGAAAGTAAATAATAACAATAATAATTAAAAATTGAGTGGACATAAATCCGTTAAACTGTAGATGAAATCAAATTAGACTATTGAGAAAAGCAACCCAAGGATTCTATAAAATACTGATTAAAAACAGTTAATTCAATTCGAGAAAAACAAGAAAAAACTTCCATTATTTGCTACCTTAGAAATTTAATTATATAAGATAGATTTCTAGATATATTTACTAAAAATTAACTATCTTTAAAACTGGCCAAAAATAAAGTCTAATATCTTAGCCTCTGCCAAGGAAGTTCTTGGTGAAAGAAATATAAATAAAAATAAATTGTCCCCAAGACGAAGTTAGTATTTCTACTTATTAGAAATCTATTATTACAACAATTAGTGTATAGAGTACATAAATTACTTGTAATACAGTTAGGCCTTTTTCTTATTCCGTTTTTTAATATATGTTGACTATTCAGTGACATTTTTTCTCTTCTAGCTGCTCCCCCAGCTTTTCCTTTTTGAATTTATCTTCAGAAATTTAATTTACACCCCCCTATCAATTCTCGGTATAACAAAATAGCCAATTAGATCCAAAAGGAAATGGGATTATAAGCTTGAGAGATTCCCTATGTAAAAATAAACTGAATCAACTGAATCCCTATGTAAAAATCAACTGAATTGTAAACTAATAACAGACGAAAACATGTTTTGATACTAACCAACTTACAAATGAATGGTATTCTAGATAAAGCTGCAAACAATATCATATTGTAAACAAATTGGCTTATGTTTTAAAAGAAGTCTTTTATTTTTCCAGAAGATATATTTGTATGAGAATAAATTACGTTCACCAAACTAAAAGATTTTTCCCAGTGTGATATTGTTTCACATCTTGTTTGGATGTATTAAAAGTAAAGCACTCTCATCTACATTTTATGAAAACCTGTAATTTCCAGTAAACATAACCCACCTACTGTCATTGAATCAGAAATCAATATATGAACTCTTATGTAATCTATAGACGTAGATACATGAATCGGGATATATATAAATTTGTTACAATCAAGTTTCAACATAACATGAGTCATTAAAAAATCTGTGGCAAATGAACTAGTTTCCATGTCAAGCACACTATCATCATCATCATCATTATCATCATCATCATTATCAAACTAAAAGATGTAATCTTGTATCTACTTGCCTATTAAATTGTACCCCATTATCACCCAGTTAAAAGATCCAAGAACTTTTGCTCTCATTCACTCATACTCATTGTGGTTAACTTATTTCTCCTGCTGAAGTAGTTGCCCCATATATATGTAGCTTTCATCTATAAAAAAAACAAATATATTGTATTAAAGAGAGTTCAATTAAAAACAAATGATTTATATAAACCAACTTAAATAAAAAAACTTTATTATTATACCTTATTCAACTTGAATAAACAGAAAACTACAATAATTATCTGACAAGTGAAAGAATCATAGAAACATGAGAAGAATGGTTTAGTTAAAAGCGGGAAGATTAACAAAACCATTAAATGATAATAATTTTTTTTTTTTTATTTATTTATTTATTGCTAATTTACAATCTACTTCAATACAGTAATAAGTAAATATGATGTATGTTCTTGGCTTGTGGCAGGTGTCGTCCATTGACGACTCTCTGGAATTTACCTAGCAGCTAGATCTTCTGGCCAAAGTCTTTTTAGATGTCTGTCAACCAGTGGGGGGTTGAATAATTCGTCTATGAGATGGTTTGGATGGTCTGCGCTGCGATTCATGTATCTTCTGGAGTGGTCGGCAATCACATCATTGATGAAGGGGATGTTGAGGTCTGCATGAAGGGTTTGGTTTGACACATACCATGGGGCTTTAGCTAACATACGAATAGTTTTTGACTGGAATGTCTGTAGTATTTTGGTGTTGGATGATTTGCTACAGCCCCACAGCTCAATTCCGTATGTCCACACTGGTTTGAGTATTGTTTTATAGATGGTCAGTTTGTTTTCTAATGAAAGTTGCGATCTTCTGTTGATTAGCCAGCTCATATTTTTAACTTTTAGGTCGAGGTGTCGTCGTTTGGCTGCAATATGTGATTTCCAAGTAAGTTTTTCGTCTAGATGAAGGCCCAGGTGCTTTACTTCTGTTTTTATAGGTATAGGTGAATTATTTAGGTGTAGTTGTGGACATCTAATTCTTCGATTTGTGAAATTTACTTGACAAGACTTGTTTGTGTTGACGTTTATTTTCCAGCATTTAAGCCAGTCTTCTAGTTTATTGAGATGATTTTGCAATTTGTTAAATGCTAATATTTCGTTGATGTCTGATGCTAGTATACCAGTGTCATCCGCAAATGTTGCCATTAGTGTATTTTCGCTAATAGGAATATCAGCAGTGAAGATTTGATAAAGGAATGGGCCAAGCACACTGCCTTGAGGTACTCCGGATTTTATTTGGTGGTAGTTGGATAGAGCACCTTCGAATTTAACTTGGAAGTATCTGTCGGACAAGTATGATTTAAGGAGGAGGTAGATTTGGTCAGTTAGCTGAGCTTTTATTTTATAGAGAAGACCCTCATGCCACACTCTATCAAATGCTTGCTGTATATCAAGGAATGCTGATAGACAGATTTGTTTCCCTTCTAGGCTCTCTTTTATTTTGTTGACTATTCTATGGCACTGTTGTATGGTTGAGTGATTTGACTGAAAACCAAACTGATGATCTGGGATAAGGTTTTCTATAGGTATTATTGTTTCTATTCTGTTAAGGATTAACCTTTCGAAGACTTTTGATAAAGTCGGAAGGAGACTTATTGGTCTGTACGAACTGGCTTCAGTTAGAGGTTTACCAGGTTTAGGTATCATTATAATTTGTGCATACTTCCATTGCACTGGAAAATAGCAGAGTCTCAGGAGGCTATTAAAAATAATGGTTATTAAGACGATACCTTTTCTTGGGAGTTTTTTTAAGATTTCGCCAGTTATAAAGTCAAATCCTGGAGCTTTATGAGGGTTAAGCAGGTTGATTTCGTTACGGACTTCGTTTGGTGAGAAGTATTTTAGTGGTAATGATAGCTGACAGGGTGCATTAAGGAAGTCTCTAATTTTCCCGTCGTTAATATCGTTGGCCTGTGGGGTGGAGAAGACGGTTGATAGATGTTCTGCAAATCTGTTGGATTTTTCTATATCTGAACGAGCCCAGGTTCCATCATTTTTCCGAATTGGTGATTTCATTACTACCGGCCTTTTGAATTCCTTTGTGGCTTTCCAAAGAGAGTTGTCGTCAAGAGAAAGGTTTGTGACATATCTTTCAAAAGATTCGTTTTTGGCTGTTTGGATAGCGGAATGAAGTCTGTGTGTGAGCCTGTTTAGATTTGTTTTATCTATCGCGTTTCTTGTTCTTTGCCATTTGCGACGGGCTTTTCTTCTTTCTTCTACTAGTATTCTAGTGTGGAGTGGTATACTATACCTTTCATTAATGGTTTTTTCCTTTTCAGGAGTAGCTTTCCAAGCGGCTTGTTGTATTTGTTCCGTTAGATATTTTACAGCTTCTTCAATATCGTTTTTGTGTTTAAGTCGAATGTCAAGAGATATTTTTTCATTGATTTCTTCTTTGAATTGAACCCAATTCGTGTTACTGGAACATAGCCTTGGTGCAAGAGTTTTCCAAATTATATTGGTACTTAAAGTAATCAAGATGGGACTGTGGTCCGAATGTAGATAAAAACTGGGGGTAATGTCGCTGTGTATTTCAGGTATTCCCTTAGTTATAGCAAAGTCTAGCAGATCAGGAATTTTGTTGTTATCAGTGGGCCAGTATGTGGGGGTACCAGTTGTTAGGTATTTCAGGTTATTATCTTGTATGATCTTTAATAGATTTCTGCCTTTTGGAGATATCAGTCTTGCTCCCCAGGTTGTATGTTTTGCATTCCAGTCCCCTGCCACTAGGAAATGTGAGCCAAGCTGTTGAAAAAACTCTCTGTATTCCTCCAGGTTGATGGTATGGCGTGGTGGGCTGTAGATAGAAGCTATTGTTAATGGGAAGGTGAGCGCTTGTACTTTTATGATAGTCCTCTGAATTTTGTTGGTGATATATGGAGCAAGTTCATAGTGTTTTATAGCTGTACGGATTATTACAACTGAACCAGCGTGGGCTGTTCCATCTGGATGGTTTGCGTAATAGACAGTGTGGAATTTTTATAAAAGGCCTCTCAGTTGTGTGACTCTCAGATACAAGTAGGATGTCTATTTTGTTTAATTTTAGAAATAGTATAATTTCTTGCACATGGTTTGTTAGACCATTTGCGTTCCACTCTGCTATTCTAAGTGAGTTAGCCATTACGACGTTCTATTTATCACTGTTGTAAGCATGCTTAGTATCATGCTGTTTTGGTTTATCAATTGTGCAAACATATTTTTAAATTCGTTGAGGAATTCTGTAAGTTTATTTGAAAGGTCTGAATTATTGTTGTTGTCTTGTGAAGAAGTATTAGTTGCAGCAACTTGAGCATATGTTGCATGTGATTGGCGTATGTGGTGAGCATTATTGTTATTATTATTTAGGCTTGCAACTCTAGGTATAGGAATGCTGCTTGTTATATTTTTGTTTTTCGAATTTACTAGGTCTTTATATATAGCACATCATTTACAGTTTGCTGGATGATTGCCATTACATAAGGCACATGTTGCTGGTGTGTCACGTGCTTTTTTGCAGGTTTTTGTTTCATGTGATCCACCGCATTTAACACAGGCGAATGGCCTCAGGCAGTAACTTTTTGAGTGCCCGTATTTTTGACACCTTGTGCATTGTACTATTGTATTTTTTAATCTAGGTGGTTCTACTGTTATTATGCAGTTTCGTAGGACTTGCAGGTTAAATATGTTTTTGTTGTTTTCATTTGGCTCTATATCGACAAAAAATAAGGGCAATGGTTCTTTGGTAACTCTATGTCTAACATTAATTATGTTGCGAACTTTAAAAGCCTTATTATTTAATTCATGCGAGATATCTCCTGTGGGTGTTGAATGATGTAATCCTCTTATGACAACTCTATAGGCCCTCTCTTGTTTCAGTTGGTAAGTGTGATGTACAATGTTTTCTTTTCTAAGGTGCTGTATGAGTCTCCTGTAGGTGTCTGAGTTTGTAGGGTTAATTTTTACTGTATTATTTGAAATGGTTTTGGTGTAATAGGTTTCGGCCGCAGTTGCAGTTGAAAGGTTTGCTATCATAGCACTATAGTCAGTAACTCCATAAATATAGATTGGTGGCGGTGAGGGATCTTTTTTGGTTATATTTGTGTTTGGTGTATTTGATAAATTGTCTGTTTGTTCATCTAGATTTTCTTTGGAGAGTGAATCAAATCTGTTTTGTGTTTGGATTTGGTTCGGAATTTCTGAAGTTTTTTGTCTTTTCACCCTTTTTCTCTTTGAGTTTTATGAATATTTTGTGCAGTTGACTGACTAGGAAATTGTACTTGGTTTGGTATAGCTATATGGGTTGAAATAGATATTTGGTTTAGGCATGACATTTGATTTGTTGTCTGGTTAGCAGATGGTGTTTGATTAAAATACAAAGATGGTACTTGCGGTTTTACTGCTGTTTGGTTTGACTGGCTCTGGTTATTTATTGTTGGGACATCCTGTATAGTATTCATTTGTTGATAAATTGGTTGGCCATTATTATCAAATCCTAATAAGTTCCCCGAAGGGAACATATTTCTTTTGGTTGTTTGACTAATCACTTAGTTTTTGTTACTTTTCACTTTAACAATTTTTTGATGCTGATAAGATAATTACTAGTTAATTAGGTAGTTTTACGATAAGGAAGTTCTCTAGCGCTTTGAATGACGGTACATGTTCACGCTTCGAGAATCAGATTGCTACTAAATGATAATAAATGTATTAAAAAAGTCTTTGAAAAAGAAAATTAAAAAAATATATAATGAAATGAACTAATAAAACCAATGTAGACCATTTCTTAAAAAATGAACAAATATCTTGATGGAAAATTTGATAAAGGGAATGAAATCATAAAATATAAGTCAAATTAAATGTCTGCTATGAGAAATTATTAACAACACAGTGTATCTCAAAGCTCAGTGATCAAAAATGTATAGAGTGGTAAAGTATACAACTATTGCCAAAATATGATATATAAATAAACCAACTAATAGTTCCCAAAGAAGAACAGGGAATTACAGCATGTCTCAATATAATGTTAAAATCTCAAACAGAGAACCAAATTATTG
Organism: Diabrotica undecimpunctata; assembly: GCF_040954645.1. Classification (NCBI taxonomy): domain Eukaryota; kingdom Metazoa; phylum Arthropoda; class Insecta; order Coleoptera; family Chrysomelidae; genus Diabrotica; species Diabrotica undecimpunctata. Next base: position 134,602,939 of record NC_092811.1, read on the forward strand.
ACTTACTTTTGCTACAAAACATGCTTTTTGATTTATTAAAGTAAACATTTTTCTAGTAGATCATTTAAAAACATATAACAAACCACACAGATGTGCTGTGTATATATTACGCTGCCAATTGTTGTGATTTAATCAATTCATAATAAATTCAGCTGTTATTTCGATTGTAGATTATTTATATAAATTATATATGTATATTTTTATGTATAGCTGAACGTTTAACTATATACATAAAAACTAAATTAAAATGCTTAATATATAAGCAAATAAAAACCAAAAAACAAAAAAAAAAAGTAAAAAAATTAAGAATATAATAGAAAACTGCAAATACATATCAGCAAAATAAACTATAGAAACCTTACCTTTTTATAATGGGCCAATTAAAGATGCCAAAATATTGATGCAACTGCTGTTTGGTTGATCCTGAAATATTCTGGAAAATTCCCTTTATTCCATCACAGTCTTCTGAAAGAATGATTATTATATTAAGGTATCCAGTCTTCATATTCATTCAAATCGAATTCTGATGTAAATTGCTTAGAATAATTCCTAAAAGGGGAATGAAAATAATTAAGTTAGGAAGTTAATTCAAATGTTTTGGTAATTAAATTTGATGGATACATGGGACATATAATGGGAGGTAGCTGATACTAGACACTCCCGTTAGTAACCAACAGAAAGATAGAAAATGGTAAGAAGAAATATTCTTGACTCAGAATCCTTTCTCAATAGACTGGTTTATGCAGAGAAATTTATCCAAATATGAAAAACAAACATACCTTTCTTGAGATGGGTTTATATTCAATGTTTTTGAATGGCAAAAATATTCTACTGCTATTTATTATTGCAAAAATCTTGAACTCTGCTCTTTATGAAAAATAATAATTTTTTCTCTAATGGTATACCTATAATGCAACTTCAATATATATTTACCAAAACATAAAGTTTGGTAGAGTTATTTCTCGAAATCTCCAAAGTTTATACACAAAACTTAACGAAATGCATCCTTGTATATGGGGGAAAAGTGTATTCATAATAAAGTTAATTTCTTCTCTTCACTCAGGTATTATGCATCTATATTCTTTGTATTATATTTAGAGGCGGCTGTGCAAAATCGAACGTTGCATTAACCGCGGAACCGACGGAATAATTTCATCATCGCCAAATAAAACACATTTTCAATTTTTGATACTGGGCGGCCAATTTGAGGAGAAATAATTAATAATAATTTGAGGTTATACTAATCCTAGATGGATTAATTCTGGTGAACGGTGAACGCAGCTAATAGCTAATAAATAATCATTTTTATATATCCTTGCGCTTTTTTAACAAATTGGTAGGACTTGGAACTAACATTAGAGGAAAAAATCCCTCCGCCCATGAAAATTCGATCAAAACATATGTCAAAAGTTGTTGGAAAGACATGTTGTTGTTCTCGGCATCGTTCGGAAACGCACAGAGGCACAGAACTACTAACAAAAACAAGGGCATACAAACGTCATTGATAGAAATGGACCGTGGAAGTGATGACGTAGATTTTATTGACATCTGTCAGTTTCACGTTTCACTTTCCAAACAAACCTTGTTTAGTGTGGATAATTTGTATTTTTCGTTATTTTTTCATTTTTTTTACAGAATCTTTCCGCTTTTTGCAATATCTAAGTATTCTAATAGTTACTACAACAATTTTACAAGGTTGTGTAAATAATAAAGCATGTTGTTTTATAAAAATAGCAATAAAATGCATGTATCAATAAAGTAAGGTTAGAATGTCTTTAATTTAAACTTTTAAACTATATTTCGTAGAAATAGAACACTGAATTATGATGGTATTATCGTAAAAAACACTATACTTAAAAGAAAAAGAGGAAGCAAAATGTTAACTTTATAGAAATTAAAAAGTCTTGAGCACGATACACTTACAGACGGTATGCCAATTGCCAATGCGCATATTGACAACATCGACATCTCTGTCGCTTGGCGTGACGTCACTTGCGAGGTAAAACTTTACTGGTTCTAATGGTGCTAGCGTAGTTGAAAGCAGGATTTTCAGTTATTTAAAATTATAATAGCTAATTTTTGGGTAGGATATACTTAAAACGAATTTTATAAATATTATTAGCTATTTTTACGGAATTGTTCAATATCGATAAGTTCATAAATTATATATTCAAATGACAAATGCTGATATTAATATAAAGATTATCGTTTTTCCGCTAATGTATATTCTTACATTTTTTGTAAATACTAGGTATATTTTTTCTTACATACTATAATAAATGTTCTTACATTTTTTATACCAAAAATGAGGTTTTAAAACGTGTTTTATTGTCAGTTTGATCTTATATAGCTATTATTGAATGTTTTGAATTCTTTGACCAGTTTAATTAAGAAAAACTGAACTATTAAATTACTAAGATATTCTAACGACTTTCAAACCTTGGAAAAAGGTTAATATTTCGTTAAGTAATGTAATACAATAAAATATAAGAGCAAATACAACATGTCCTTCCAATAATACACTATACTATAATACTAAAAAACATGTTACAAAATATAATACATACTTGTTTTTATTCCTATGCGGCGTCGCCTTCCCGAATTAAGTTTCTCATGGATAAAAGTTGTACGTCTACTTTCTAAAATTAGTAAATTTTGTCATTTTTTTCTCCAAGTTTCTTTGAGCATTTTTGAAACTTATTTTCCTATTCAGGTCCCTCAGTCTTCTGAAGTTCTAGTTCTAGCAAGACACGGTATAACCTCATAAGGAACAGTGGCATTTTGTATTCCGGCCATCGTGTTTTCAGCTAATTTGTGAAAAATGTTTACTTCTTTAGATAAAGAATTGCCATGCATTTTATGAAACTGAGACTCGAGTTTCAATGCTACTTCCCATAACTCATGATTGGGTTGCACGAGAGAACCTCGAGAAAGAGCACCTATCCAATCAGGTGCATTTTTTGTGTCTATACATGTAGATGTTCCTAGAGAGTACTTGTTTTTATATTTAAATGCCACGAATCCTGCTATATATATATTTTAGTGATTCCTGGCTTACTGTTTCTTTCATTTCAAAATTTTGTAACAACTGTTCTGCTTCATCATCTATAACTTCTTGTAAATAACATGGTTAACCGACATTTTATAGAATAAATTATTACAAGATATCTTATTACAAGATAGAGTAAAAAGATATCTAGTATTATTTTTTTAAATTGGTAAATTTTGACATTTTCTTCTCTAGGCTTCTTTGAGCATTCTTAAGGCTAATTTTTCTATTTAACTCTCGTAGCCTAATACATGTTCGAGTTTTAGCAAAGTAAAGGACAACTTCGTAAGGCACAGACGTGGTTTTTATTTGTGACATGGTTTTATCAGCTAATTTATGAAAAATTTTCTCGTCTTTAGATAAAGAGTTACCATGCATTTTATGGAACTCAGTCTCAAGTTTCAGAGCAACTTCCCACAAATCATCATTTGGATGTATAAGAGAACCTCTAGAGAGAGTTTGTATCCAGTCAGGGGCCCTAGTTACGTCCATACCTGCAGTGGGGTTTTCCAATGAGTATTTATTTTTAAATTTGTATGCTACAAATCTACAAAAAACAATACAAATAATAAATTGGGTATCCAACACGTTAATAATAATGAGAAACAATTAAAAAACAACAAAATATTCTCTCCGTTCCGTAAAAATAACATGTAAACAAAGCACTTGCAAGTCAAACAGCAAGTTTTGGTCCTCGTACCTGACGTCATGCGCGAAGTGGACGGAATTACGTGTCAATAGTGGCATACCGTGTCTGTGTGTATCGTGGTCTTGAGATTGAACATTTCAACTTTTGTTTGGAAAGTAATTGACAGTTGTGACGTCACACTTCCACTGTCCATTTCAAAATTTTGTCTACCCAACCAAACAACCTTGAAATTGATAGAGAAAATATGTTTGTGCCATTTAAAAAAGAAAATAATTTAATATGTATTTATTCAACTGAATTACTAACTTAAAATAAATAATTTTACCATTAAACAAAGCGATTTGATAATTTTAATAAATTAATATTTCAGACTTGCGCCAAATGTAGGCAACTTACAGTTCCTCAGTGCATCCTTAATTGAATTTGAATACTTCTTTAAGATATAAAATTGGAAAGAAGAAGTAAATGATAATTAAATATTGAATGGATATGCACTAGAATCAACAGTACATAATTGTGGAGAAAAAGAAAAACAACTAGTGAGAGGATTAAATAAAATACCCATTAAAACTAAAGAATTAAGTTCAAGAAGGAATAAAACTTAGTTGTATTCAACCCAATTACGAGCTATTAGTCAAATAAATTATTTAATCAGCTACAAACTAGGACAATTGAAAACGGAAGATTTGAAAAACAAAATTACGAAATATGTAATCATGAAACAAAATTATATAACTAAAATATTGGACAAATAAAACTTATCCTGACGTTTTTACATACCTAACGTATTAGTTGTAATTAAATTTATCGTGGACACAATTAGGATTATTAACTTTTATCAAAAATGTGTTGTTTGGTCCAAAATAAACCAATATTATGTTGCATAAATAGTAGAACGGAGTATTCATTTAATAAATTAAAGCTAAAAATTGCCGTATTAAGATTTGAGACAAAGAAAACATGTAGAAAATAAGGAATATATACTTAAAAATATAAGATTTTTATTTGGAAATGTAATGTAAATATTTATTCATTGCTAATATAATATTAAAACATTTTGCTAGTTTTTTTCATTATTTAGCATGGAGTTACTAACAACAAGACTGTTTTGGTATCACAATATGATGAAATGTATGCTATAAATACATACCAACTTCAAACTATTATAATTTAATCCAAAGATACACTGTGAGCTTTTTCATTAAATTTATGGTAATCAAGTGAACAACTTTTGAATAGTCTTTTGTAAACAATCTCTAAAATACTAACAATGCCATTTTAGGTTTTATACTTCAACTTGTGCAAGTCCAACACCTAATTTATTTATTTATATAATACTAAATGTAAAAAATATCCCAACTTAAAGTCTAACAATAGCACCAACTGAGGCTTAGGTCATTTCTTCTCAATGAACAACAGCTTTTCAATGAATGACAGAATAAAAAACTATTTAAAATGAAGAAAACACATTGAAAGACTAGTCAAACAAGTAGTTAACTAGAGAACATGAGGAAGAAGATATGTGGGTATACCCAGATCAAGATGCCTAGAGGGAAGACAGAACATGTCTTTCACCTAATCATAGAAGTGCAGAAGAAGTTTTGTTTCAAGCCTTGTTAAGTTAACTCATTGTTGAATAATTTCCTGCAAATTCAAAAAATGTCCTTTACACAGGCTCAATCTCAATATATGAATATGATGCTGAAGTTTCCAAATTGATGAAGCATGTGTAAGGTGGTTCCTAACAAGACAAGATACAGTGTTTTGTGACAACCAATATTGTGAAAATCACAGGAATTCCTAATAATACAACAGAAAGCATAATGCAGTCCCCAGGCTGAGATTATGACCTTAAAAAATTTCAGATCATCTGTAAAAAGTAAAAACTGGCTTGATGTGAAGTAAGACACAATATCATTGAGGCAGATATTATATATGGAGCAATGTGTGATACCTGTGTTAGCCCTAATGTTGCCACTATTTCCCAAGAAATGAAATTGTTGATTTTGATCATTTGAGTGTAACCAGTCAAATACTTTTGAATCCAACCAAGTACTTCACCAGATATTCTGTACGATTTAGATTTGTTGATTAATTATTATTAGATTAATATTATGAGGAACTACTAAAATTTGTGAATAAATCTATATAGAGTGAACTTTAAGGCATCAATAACTTGGAGGAATAAGTAATATGATTTGATTGAGGATTCCCACCAGCTTAAACTGCTCCTTAGATGAGTCAAAGTCAAAGCATGAGTATTTTTAATGTCAGAATTGTTATCTGTTTTATCTATAGGAATTATAAAACTAGATTTCCAATACTCAAAGGAAAATACTAACATCAGAGACTACAACAGTAATTGAGTATTGACAAATGTGTATATTATTAAGTGAAGGTTCCATAGTGCAATAAAATTATTGGATGGAATACACTGAAGTAAAATATTAAAATAAGGTCAGCAGCATCAGTGGCAAAATTGCAGCAGTGGCAGCAAATAAAGTACAAAAAATATAGAACAAGAGTTAAAATCTTGGAATTAACAAGTGATATCAGAATTTGCATCACCTGGAGAGCTCAGGGTAATGCAAAGCAGGCAAAACATAACTTTGTTTCCCTTTAAACAAAACTTATCCTCTTGCTACAAAGAAGTTTTCATTAATTTAAAGCATTATTTAAAAAGACTACTGTGAAAATAGTCTACATAATTTAATTTGCTTTGAATCAACAGTTTAGCATATACCATAATTATTGTATAATGTGAAGTTCCTTTGAGGGCCTCAAAATATTTCAAAAAAAATTCAAGTAGACTTGCTACAAATATGCTATGAGTTACAATAGATTGAGAAAGATCTTCAATTATATAAGACTACCAAGAGGAAGCTAAATTAACTACAGTCAAAACTGGAGTAGAAATCCTACAAGGATTATTTAACAAAACATAGGGTATTAAAGAAGTAACCAAAATGTCATAAACAAAAAATTATAAATTGTACCTTATAATTATTTAAAAAACAATTCTCTTATATCCTTATTGAGTTTATGGCATCCTAATTTAAGTGGATTTGACTCTACTGCTGTAATAGTTGTGTAATTTTTGTGTTTGTGCTTTATCTTCTTCTGCAGCTGTAAAAATATAACAAAACAGTAGTGAATTACAGTTGAAAACATAGGTTTAATATTGAAATAAAACATTTACAATAAGTATTGCCATTAGAGGTGTGCTTATTAGTTCTTTTAGACGAACTAGTTCAAGAGAACTATTTCACAAAAATGAACTAGTTCAGTGAACTAGTTCGCGAACGAACTATTTGTAGGACCGAAATCGAAATCCAACCCTAACATAACTGGTTGCCAGATGTCTCATCCCATCCACACACAAGCTCGGCGCCGGCCGCGCGTTTTCTTGGGTTTTCAGTCAGTCTTTCACTCTTTCACTACCGTACAAGTAGTTCGGGTTCAGAACCATTTCTTTCGATCGTATGTTTAGGTTTAAATGTGTTAAATTTATTTCTCAAATGTTTTGCAAATAACATTTTTTTTATTTGCAAAAAATTATTAAGATTTATTTTTTATTACCCGTTTTAAATATAAATATGGTTCACGTATGATTTATTTTTATATTTACGTATATTTAAACTCATAGGTATCTATATTAGGTTATTTCTAAAAGAACCTTACAAAAAAAATCAGTGAATTTTCTAGGAACATTAAATAACACATATTCATTCTCACTTTTACATAAAATTATATTTTATGTAGATGCATCAATCATTTTAACCACAACTTAAAATTGTTATTTCAAAATTACAATAGGAGAAACAACACAGCATGTCAACTGTCATAAGATCCGAACCATTATGATATTAAGATAAGACTGTTTATGTTATTGTCACGTTCATAAGAATTATGATCTGTTATCTGAGGCTAATCGACACTTCTTTTTTTAAACTAGTCAGTCCATCCCATTCTCAAAATAATAAATATATGATCTCATCATGGACGTATAAATAAAGAAGGTCCATGGATCTCATTCCATTCATTCATTATTTTCTTCTTTAAAAGTTGAGACACAATTTATAATGCAAATCGTTCGCAGTGAACTAGTTCTATGAAAAGTAATGAACTAGTTCAATTAGTTCAGTTGAAAGAATCGTTCATTTGAACTATTTCGATGGTGAACTACACATCTCTAATTGCCATTACAAAGTTAATTAGCTAGGAAAATAAATCAAAAGAAAATTAGCTGAAAATATGATAAAACAAGATTACCTGTCTCCAAAGGTTGAAATATGGGTTCCTCCTTGAGTTATGAAATATTCTTTGAATAAATTTCATCTCCATAGACATCGTTCAGGCTTATTACACTAGTTCACTCGTTCGTTGTAAAAATCACTTGGGAAATTTACACAAATTTTAGATACATCTATGATTGCAATATTCATTTGTTATAAACTTTCAAATCTAATTTGCCGAGAATGGTCCCTAAAACCACAAAAATCTCATTATCTAATAAATAGTTCTGGTTAATTATATTTAAAGCGCATCTTCAGGCTAACTATATTACTATATCACGTAAAACATTATAGAATTATAACTTATTTAATAACAATTTACATGTAACAGAATCCACTAAATTAATACATATCTATAAAATGAAATAAAAAATACCTTGTCATAACCCAACACAAATATAGGTGTATATTAAATCGTGTACACAGTATATCTGCATAATTTATTACCGTAAAAAGGTTGAAGAATAGAGCAAGAGCATTCGCATTTTATGAAAAAATTATATTAAACAATTTTTGTGGAGTTGTCAACTGTCAATCGATCGTCGCGCTTTTTTAGCAAATTGGCAGAATTTGGAACTAAAATTTAATTAAAAATATCTCCGCCTATGAATAATCGACTTCGATTCTATTCAGTTACAGCCATCCACGTACACCACAGAATAAATAACATGGCTTTATTAGAGAGATATTGCAGACTCAATTTTGCACTTGCTGTATTACAGCACGCGTTATTTTGACAGTAGAGCATGCGCAGATGTGATATTTGGCTTACGCTGCGTTATTGAAAATACGGCCTGCCGTTATTAGGGGAGCCGTTACGCTTTGCGGTATTGGTTGCGCTATTTTCTTTCTTAGGTTATGTTTATTGTTTGTTTCATTTAAACCAAGTTTGTTTGTAAAATTTTTTTCAAAATGAGTACATCAGACAGTAGCAAACGGATCAGATTTACGTCTGATGACGATTTGTGTTTGTTAAAACAAGTTTTAGGTCAAAATCCATTGACCTATCCAGAAAATTGGAGGATAGTTCAGGAGAACATGAGGAGTACAACAGGGAAATTCTTTATTATAAGAACTCTTAAAGATCATTTGTTTCTCTTGCTCGATATTTGGAAGAAAAAAACTGAAGCAGACCAGAAAAGGTTTGTTGCGTTAATAATTTTTTTAACAAATAAGACTGATGACAATAAATATATGTCTCTGATCAGAAAAAACACATTTTGAAAGAGTAGTATACATATTGTATGATATCTAGACTATTTTGTATTCAACAAAATATAACAATTAAAGTTTTATTTTAGATCAGGAGTAGAAGAAATGTATAGTGAAAGAGACAAATGTTTGCAGGAAATAGCAGATATGTGTGCCGATTTAACTTTGGCACCTCCTCCGAAAAAGAGGAGAGCTATTTCCAAGGAAAAGCAAATTATTGAATTGGGTCGGAAAATGAGGGATAATCATTCCTCAGTATATATAGAAAGTGAGACTAGAGACTCAACACAATTAGTTGAGGTTGATCATAGTTATGGTAAATATTATGCCTTTCTTCTTCAAAATAATATTGTTTAACATAACTATTTTTCAGTTATTTTACCGGAACATCAAGCTGAAGAGGTGGTTGTAGAAAATGTGGTGGCTGAAGAAGTAGAGTCAATGCAAAATACACCATGTTAGTATTTATTTATATTAAAACATATATCTTGTCAAACAAATGTAATGTATGAAAGATGCAAAAAAATGATATTCAGAAAATTTGCTTATTTCACTAACTTCTTTCATTATTTTAGATATTCCAAGAACTTTAGGTAAGGCAGAAGAGAATAAAAAACAAATAATGGGTATGTTAGTTATGTGTAATCAAATAAAGATAAGTATTTACACTTTAAATTTTTAGGACCAGTAAAAAGGAGGCAAAATAAAAGTGTGTTGTTGCGTACAAATGGTTTGGACTATTTAAACAGAAAGAATGAAAAAGACTTTAATATAAGAGCCAGGGAATTGGCAATAGAAGAAAAAAAAACTGAATTAGAAGAACGAAGGTTAAAGTTAGAAGAGGAAAAACTCAGATTTCAGGAAAAAAAATGGGAGAATGAACATAATGAGACGAAGTTACACAGGGAATTTGAAAGACAAAAGATGAAAGAAGACCTGGCTGAAAAAAGGAGTACTATAGCTCTTATTGAATCACAAACAAAAATTATAGAATCATTATTAAAAAGATTACAGAAATATGAAGACTGATGTGTTTCCTAGTTATAGATGTGTAAATTTTATAAATAAAAAGTTAAAATATTACATTTTTATTATTCCTCTATATGTAGATGGTTCTCATGTTTTGGGGTTGTTTTTCTTCTCCTTTTAGTTATAATTTCTCTGTTTCCAACATAATATATAACTTTAGGTATTTGTAATTAAAACACAAATTAAGAATGAACTAATATATTATATAAGTAACAAACAACTGAAAAGAAAATATTGGCCAAGCAAAAAATTTGAATTTACATTGCAACTGTAAGCTATTGCATCTGTAGGTAGTTCTCTAATGTTGGTGGTACAACACCAAAAAACCTGGTGGTTTGACTGCCATACAAGCAAGTATGGCAGTTGTTTAATACAACTCCAACTTTGTACATATCTTGTAAATCTTGTAATAGGAGTTTTTGGTTTTTCTTAAAATCAAGAAATGCAAATTGGGCTAAAACTTTCTGAAACCCCCATTCTACAGCAGTTCTAATAACTTTCATTGAGTTATTAAATGCCTGTTGATGTTGTGGTAAACCCTGTCTATTAGGATATGGACATAAAAGTAAGTTACTTATGGGATAAGCTTGGTCCCCATATAAAACATAATTTCTATTACCAAATGTGGCCACAGCTTCTAACTCATTATATATATTAGATTCCCTAAAAATCCCAGCATCATGTCTTCGTCCAATATATGCTCCTTTTAAATTGATAATAATTCCATCAGGGCACATGATAGATTGGTACTTCAGACAATGTTGTCTTTTGTGACCAGAATAATAATCTTCTTGATTTACTGTTGGTCTGCATATAGCTCTTGTTGTTCCATCTATAAATCCCCAACAGTTTTGAACAGCACCACCTCTTATACGTACAGCCTAAAACATGACACAAAAATTTAATACCTAAGTCACTTTTCCAATGTATAAGCTTAAAATTTAAAAGTAGATTTACCTCAGCATACATTTCCATTCGTCCCTCATTTAGCCATGGCACATTTCTCAGATCTGTTAAATGATCTGCATGATTTTCAGAAATAAACGCAACCATATAATTAATAATTTGAGATAATGATTGCGGTGACAAATTGAATAAAAGCTGAAGATCTTTAAGCCTGCTGGGATATGCGAGCCTTCTCAATAATATGCACAGAGCCATCACTCCTAAAAACAAAAATGTAAGGGCATAATTTCAAAAGTAAGGTAGAATGCAAATGCACTTACCACTAACAGAGTTTCTAGTATTGGTACGAATAAAATCTGGTAGGCGTAAAGCTCTTGCAAGTGTAGGAATATCTTGCTTGCTAAACCTAAAATTTACTTTTACATCTGCTTCCGACATGTTTTCTAAATTAAATTCTTCATTTTGTGGAAGTAATACATGTTCACCTACAATGTTATTTAAAATGATGAATTCTATATCATCATCATGAGCATTTGCTAAAATAAGTGCTTCTAAATCATAATCCATTTTCAATAATTTGCGAACAAATGACAAGAAAACAAACAACGTAAATAACGCAACAGAGTGTGCATAAGTTTAAGCAATATCTCTCTTTGCGATGTGTCAGCCGTATGTCAAAACTGTCAAAATAGCGCGGCGTAAATAATGCAGCGCAGGCACTTGTCAACTTTGCAATAACTCTCTATTATTCTATGGTTAAACCATGAGTCAATATTCTTTGGTTAAACTGTCATTGATAGAAATTTACGATGTGTCTACTCAACCTAACTACAGTAGATATTGGTACACGGATTGAATTTCGTATATTATAAATTATCATACCAATTAAATCCAAACTATTATAATTATTTGAATAGAATAGAATAAAGCAATTAGAGTATTATACGAACAAGAAACTTACAGGATCTGTAAAATATGCATTTAAAAATAGTAAAATAAATTCAAGAAAAATAATAATTGGATTTTAGGGGAAGAAGTATAAATATTGGGCAATTTGCTAATAGAAACATATAACTGACGGTGATATAGACTAAATTGGTTATCAAAATTTTATAAAAACTTACTGAAATGTCTCCTGAAATGGTTACAATTTTGCAATGCGAATGAGCAATGAGGCACTTCAAAAGAAAAGGAATGCCTACTCAAACTAACCACCGTGCGGTTTAAAAATCGGAAATGAATTTTACTAGATAAGAAAAAATGTAAAAGCATGTAAACAGAATATTGGATTAAAAATAAGTTATATAATTAAATGAAATATGCATTTAATTAAGTAAGAAGTTTCTGTTAAGACAAAGAGAGGCTGAAAATCATAGAAAAAGGCGAATATGAATATTTCCCAAAGAAACAGTGAAAAAACACTACAGGAAATTTTATTTGGAAGCTACTCATTTTCTTTCCTTTGGAAAGAATAGATTTGGATACTTTTGAAATTAGATCTGCGTTTATTTAAAGTGTTAAATGAAAAATTGAATCCAATTGCGCAAAAGGTAAACTAAATAAGTCTAAGAATTATTTTGAAGGACCGCAATCTGTCTTGAAATATAACAGAGACAATTCTAAACAACTTTTTATGTATACCTACTGTTGATTTTGAATAAAATTCTTCGAAAAAAAAAACAACTTTATTTACATATATACAATATGTTAGTCTATTTATAATCATATTTACACGATATATATCACATTTCTTAACTTTGAAACCCATATTTTGGTTCGCTATTAAAAGGGACCTAGAAAAAGAAAACAATCGGTACTGCTGTTAAAACCAACTTAAACTAAAACATATAGCTAAATTATTATCAATTCTTTAAGAAGTCCTAGAATAAAATAAAAATACTTAACACGTTCACTGCCAGTGGAAGATTGAAAGCGCACTCACATTGACCCACGCAAAAAGTTGCGGTTGCTTGAACTAATTCTTGTTGGATAAATGCTGGAGAACACCAACGAATAATCAGAAAACAAATCTTATTAGCAGTGAACCAGGAAATTATCAACACAAAGTAAATATAAGCATCTAGAGGTGAAAAACAAGAGTATAACAAAAATAATATTATCAAGAAACAAATTATTGTGATAATTTCTCTTGACACACAGATGAGACATAAGATAAATGAGATAAAACAATAACAGAGAGAAATCGTGATTTTGTATAGACAAAAAAGGAAAACTGTGATAAAAAAATGACCAACGAAAATCCAACAAAGATAATTTTGGCAAAACAACTTTTAATGGTGAAAATTGTGTACTTACTTGCAAATAACTGGAAGAGTTTTTCGATTTGTTAGAATTATTATGCACATTTGGTATTGTTCCCTAAAAAGATAAATAATTGGAGCCCTATAAAATCCATCTAATTTACATACCGTTGCACGTCATTATCATTGACAGAGATCGAAGTTGACATAGTTGCCAAAGTATAAAAAAATCCATTTTAAATCAAATAGGTCACAATTATTGCAAAAATGGATTATACAACAAAACTAATTAATATTAATGTAAATAAATAGAAACAAAACAAGAGTTAAAAAATAATCTTGTTGAAAACAATTTGAGCCTCTTGTAAGCGTCGTATAAAGATGTAAAATAGAATACTTAAACAAAACCAACACTTTTGTCATGACTTATTAACATTAGTCAACACCGCAATTGGCAAAAAAGTGTTATCAATTTATGCCAAAATATCACCTTCGTTCGATTACAGTTACAGTGTGTTCCGAACAAATGTTCTTCATAAAAACGCTTTATAATGCATTTATACAAATTAAATGAAACATATTATTGTGTATTTCTTTAAGTTAACATTAATAGAAATCTTTAAATATTATTTCTACGCATATATAATGTCTAGTGGCTGTAATGCCAGTGTACTCGGCGAAGTGATTCTACAAAAGAACACACCTACCGCCTAAATATTTCGTGTTGGTATCATGTGACCTCACAGACTATCATGCGGATGAAGTGCTACGATAAGTAAATTAGATGAAGTATATACGACTACGTCCATTAATACGTTATTAAGTAAATACATATATTATTTTTATGAACGCTCTAGACTCAGTATATCGAAAAGAGATAGGTACAAAAAGAACACTTGGGGACGTTTTCATATTTTAAATACAAATAGTGACGTTTCTGGTTTGTTTACTTGGCTGTCAGTTCGTTGGATTTTTTGCTGTTTTTTGTCCTGTATTTGCATTTAAACTTTATTTATATTACACAAACAGTTGTTTTCACAACTAATTTTATACTGGAATTGTTGAATAGAAAACATCAACACACTATAAATTTTAAATTATATTTTTTTATTTATTAATCACTAATGACATTAAAAAAATAATTTATTAAGCTACTTCAAACGCAGCTTTAATTCTGCACCAAAGTGTTAAAACAAATCTAACATTTTACATTCTATTACGTCTATTCCGTATAATATAAGCCACTTGCTGTTGCGTGGAGTAAATTTCCGACTTATTTCGTATGTCTTAAATGAAAAATGATGACGCATGGGTAAAGAGCCATGGACTCAACTGTATATATTTCTTACCTTATTAATCTCCGGGAAAATGGTGCTAAGATTGAAATTGGTCAATGACGTTCCTACATGATTTAACGAAGGGGAAACTTCAGGATGCTGTATACTGGCTCTGGTGATACCTGGTATTGGCAATAAAGGAGCTGTATTGAAATCGTTTCCTTGCTTCTGGTACAGTGTATTTTTGCAAGGATAAGGGGTAGTTGGGGGAAGAAACGTTGTATGAGATTGAAAATCATCGGGAAGGAGTGGTGAATTCGTGGAACCTTGGATCGGCAACAAAGGATATTCGAAATTTGCTAAACTAGTAGCGTTACCTTGACTCGTCTTCTTCTGTTTCTTAGAATTACCTCCATAGTTGGTTTTTTCTTCCTTATTAATTGTTCGACTGTTTTTATTACAGTTTTTATTATAATTCATAATACTTTCCGCAGAATAGTCCAAAGTGTTATCGAAAGTGTTGTTCAAGTAATTTGTACTAATTGGCGTCGTATAGATAAAGCTATTTGTCGAGTACGAGTTGTTTTGGAAGGAGTTATGGGTGTAGGTGTGGAAATTTTGATTTTGATTGACGTAATTGTCATCAACCGAAGGAAAATACGAGCCAATATTCTGCGGATATTTCTTCTCTTCCTGAGGACATTGGTTCCCGATCAAAGCCTCAGCTGAGTAATTGCTGGATATGTTCTTGGTTGAGCTTCTATTTTTTTGGTCGTAAAATACATCGCTGTACGTGTTGACCGGTTTAGTCGACTTATCGACAGTTTTTTCACATCTTTTCAGTTTATTAGTTGTGGTCTTCGTCGATTTACTTCCGCTAAGTCGCCTAGACATGGTTTTTGCAGGAGCTGGATCCGTTTTACTCTGATTAACGAGTTGACTAACTGATAAAAAGTTAGCTTGGTTATCGTACGTTTTTCTTTTCGCTTCTTTCGGGCATTTATAGGCGTCATTTTTAGGCTCGGTTAACGGCAAGGCATTGCCTAAAGCCAAATCTCCTACCAAAGTAGGCAAAGTTGGGGTGATAAAATTGTGGCTGGGTTCTAAAAAGTTCGGTAGCTTCGAAGGCGACCAAGTAAAGCGTTTATCTGAAAAATCTGTGGATTTTTTCGTGTCGCATAATGGATTTATCTCAGATTCGGAATTTATACAGGAAGAAAACGAGTAAGATTGGTTCGTGAACGACGGTAAAAAGCAGTCTGACGATTTTTGTTCAGTGGTGGTCATCCAGTTGACTGGTTTATTTTGCATCACTTGTTTTTCTTTGGTGGTGCTACTTCTTCGATCTCGATTAAACGTCGTATCAGATTTCCTATATTCTTGGTAGTTCTCGTAATTCAACGAATAACACGATTTTTCACTCTTGTAATAATTTTGGTTGAAGCTGGTGTCAGCATAGTTGTAATTGCAGTTGGTGTAGAAGGGATTGGTATAATTTTTGTTGTTGCCATTTTCGTATGATGCTGTATGGCACACTTTTGAAGAATCTGAGCGTACCACACTGGTATTGGGTCTATAGGAGGTCGATGTGTAGTTTGAAGTAAAATAACAAGCTTTTTCATCGATAGGTTTAGCACAGGCGTCGTCTATTCCTTTATTATCAGTCGATTTTTGACGTTCTTTAACATTGCAACCGTCTCCAATATTTAAGGATACTTCTTTTGTTGTTGGAACTATTTCGAATGGATTGTTAGTGTAATGGTACGTTTTGGCTGATTTCTCTACATTTTCCAACATTTTTGATGACGTAGAAGCAAACGTAGCTCCACTATTGTCTGCTTGTACATAATGTTTTTGGTTATATTGGTACGTTTTATTCTTTTCGGATTTCTCCACAGTTTGTTCTGCCCTTTCGGGTAATTTTACAGAATTGGTCGAAAACATGTTCAAATTATGTTCATTTTGTAAGAACTGTTTCGGATGATACTGGTAATTGTCCCTTTCTTTGTTTACATCGGATTTTTGTACGTTTTGACCAGAATTCTCAAGTAATTTCGAAGAGAAATTATTCACGTGCAAAAATTCTTTTTGGTCAGGTTTTTGCAAGTTCTGGCTAGAATTGTCTAGTAATTTCGAAGGAAAATTGTTGATGTGGTGTTCATTTTGCAAAAAGTGTTTCGGATTATAACTGAAATTGTCTCTTGTCTTATTAGTATTTAATTTTTCGGTATTTTTTAGTTGTTCATAATTGTCCAGTTCATTTTGTAAGACTGGATAGCGGTATTGCTCCATTTTTTGTCCAGTTGAGCCTTTTTCTAAACTCTGGTTTGGTTTTTCAACAGTCTTTAATGTCATTGGAAAGTTTTTAGTCTGCTCCAAATGTTTGTTGTTATATTGGAATGTTTCTCTCATTTTGGTCACGTCTGAAAGTTTTTCTAAACTTGTACTAATTGATTCGGGCATTTTAGAAGTATTTGACGGGAATGTACTTAGGGGTACTCCATTCTGAGTGTTAAAGGTGTTGTTTATTGGTTCAGCAGCAGCTGAATGCTCTTGTGAAGTAATATTATTGACTGTATTAACTCTGGATGTTTTACAATCTTTAAAATTAATTTCTTCGATACTTTCCTTGCATAAATTTCCAGCAGAGATGTTGTAGCTTACATTCATACTATTGGCCAACAAATTTTCTTGAATCAAATTACTATACTGCTCGGTGTTGGTCCCTTTTCTTTCTGAACTATTTTTCTGCTCCAATACTCCCGGTAGTTCATTTGTAGGTGCTTGGAAGGCATTGAGGTCCATCATGTTGCAAGAATCCTGTTGATTGAACATATTAACTTGTTGGTTTATTACCGGATTGTTGTCCAATTGATCAGGTTTCGAAAACACTTCAAAATTGTTGCCCAATTCTTCGTTACTTTTAGTTTTACTCTCCTCATTTGCGTTGTTGTTTTTTTCCGTTTCGTTTTCTTCTCTCGTACCGTTTTCAAGTTTTGTGTTGTAGTACATATCCTTAGAATTGAAAAACGAGAAGTTTTCTAGACTAAGTAAAGCTTCGTTATTTGAGGGTTTTGAACTGTTATCCATGCCAATTTGTAGTAAGGTAGGAGTTTCTCTTTGACTATCTGAATTATCTTCATCGATGACTTCTGTGACTTTAATGGACGACACAATTGGAAATGCCAGAAGAAAAGCTGCAGTTGGTGATGTTGATTCCATGTTTTGACAACCGGGAGGTACTTGCAAAGAGGCAAAAATGTCGTTCGACAAATCTGAATGTACAAGATTAAGATCGATATTTTTCATGTTTTCCTCGTGTATAGTATTGCTAACTGTAGTTAAACAAGGTGTCGTACACGAGACAGTAATTGGTGTTGTAGTGCAAGTCACCATTGAAGACTCGCTAGATACTAAAAGAGGACAACTAGGAGATGAAGTATCTTTATTTGTGGCAGCTTTGTCTGATGTATCATCGGATGTAACTTCCTTTTGTATGTTGTTCGACTTATTTAAAGACTTATTAGATTTGTCTACTTCGTCTATTAATTTCAAAGTTTGGTCAGCTGCAGAAGCTTCTGGAATCAAGTTGTTACTAGACATTGTCGGAACTAAATCTGAAGACGGATTATTATTTGTACTGGAAACGGTTTCGTTGGTGTTGGTAGTGGCTACTACAATTTCTGACGTTTCTGTAGGTTTCTCCTCTGCTGTTTTGTTTTTATCGACAATTATTTTGTCATTTTTGTTAGTACTATCTTTCTGTTTTTCACAATTGTCACAAATTTTACTCTTTTTTAATGCTTTATCGTGTTTTTCGTTAAGCTTCCGTTTCACGCCAGTATTTTTAACTGATTTGACTTTTGGTAGTGTATTCTTATCAATTCTCTCCTGGCTCTTCTTAAGTATAGACGTATTGGCATATTTCGACGTTAAAGCAGGTATAGGTATTTTATTTATTTGTGTGGTGTTCGTTACGCACGATTTTATGGGTTGATTTTTCCGTATTAGTTTGTTAACATTCGGCGAAGAATGAATAGCAGCATTTGTAGAATTGAGGGGAACGGGCGGAACGATAACTTGGGGTTGTGATACCAAAGAAATGATATTTCCGTTTGCCAAAATTAGTGTACCAGGCCCTAAGGTTGACAATGCAGGATTTGTAGGAGTCACTGTACGTTTCGCCGGCGATTTTTTGGGTTTTCGTGCTTTTGAGCCTGCTACAATACTTTATTAGTTAGTAATAGGATCAGATAAACGTTTTAAACTAGCCTAACACTTTGCCAGATCTTAATATGTTCACTAATCTTTATACGGCAATAAAAATAGTAATAACATAATATCTGCTCTATTCTAAAAATGAATTAATAGTTATTTAACCAACAAGTGTATTAATAAGGCTCGCTTCGCTCGCGCGTTAATATATCTCAATTGTTAATCGCCATTTTAATTCACGAGTTCGTTACAAAACTTTTCCGTCGACCGTACTTTTCAGAAATAAAAATATCTTAGTTTAAATTTTTATTTACTTAACGATAAATAATGACATACAATGACAGACAGTACTTACAGCGGCTACTTCATTTTAAATAATTTTTTAGTGGGAATATAAATAGGTATGTTTGGTTGCCTACACCACAGGTAACTGCCAATCACAGAGCGTTAAATGTGGTTAAATTAATTTATACAAGCAATGTATGTTGCCTATAATGAAATCGTTCATTAATAGAAAATCATTCATTAATAGGGGTCATTAATCAATGATTTTGAGGGTGTTAAAATTAATCATAAATGGACGGTCGACGGAAAAAACAATTTAATCAATAAAATTTAATCCAAAAACCTGTGAAATGCATGTAAAGAATTAAAAAGAACAAACTAAACAAATTCTTCACAGAAGGAGTACATAAAACTAATGTAGGTGTACACAAATGTTTCACATTTACTTGGAAAAAAATTTTATTGATGGTAGCAGTCATTAAAAAAATAAATATGTGAAAGTTTCAGCATAAAACACACGAAAATTAACATATTGAAAATAAACGTTTGGAAATAAAATATTAGAGAATATGTTTAATTAATAATCATCAAACAAACATATTTTTTCGAGACTAGGGGAGAGGCTGGAACAGTGGCCAGTCAGGTACAGTGGTCACTTTTAAATATTTTGTTGTTGCTTGATAGATACCGACGCGCCATCTAGTACAAACGCTAACAATTTTAGTCACAGTAGTCGCTTACTACGCTTGACCCCTGCACCATCACAATTTTGATCACCACCAGAACCATTTTGTATACGAACCTGTTGAGAGGTGTGTTGTGTAGAAGTAGCAGGTAAGTTTAAAAATCTTTTCAACCAATAATAATATACAGTAAAACCTCGATATAACGGACTACTTGGGGGGATGGGGTGTCCGTTAAAGCCGAAAGTCCGTTATATAAAAATATATTTAAAATAAATCAAAACTTTTTTTTAAATATGTAAATGTATGTACACTGTATTCAGATACAAACATTAACGTTCTCAAAATACAAACATTAGTAAATTAAACAATTTTTTTTTCTTCCACACACGCTACTGCCCTTAATAAAAGATCGTTTTTTGACGTCATGTCACTTTAACCGTACTTCTAAACTGAAAGCAAAATTACTTGTGAATATCGGTCTGGAGTGTACGGCTTTACCTTACTGCAAACATGCAGAGACTTCCTTCTTGGTGTGTGGGGACCTTTATGCTAAATTTTATTGAAATTTTTTGTAAAATACAGTGGTGTGGGACGGGTTAAGCATGTAATATTAACATTATGTTTTTATTTTTTTTTACATTTGACCGGATTTTTTGTCCGTTATATCCGAAGTCCGTTAAATAGAGGTCCGTTATATCGAGGTTTTACTGTACATATTAAATGTTCTGTATGTTTTGTGGTATACAGTATAGTATTTAAAACTTGCAGGTGATGCAAATTATGATCTATCTTCAAAGCAGTAGATTTTAGGTTATGCCTCCTAAACAATGAGCTTTTGGTACAATGGTCACACACTTATGCAGGAACAGTGACTACTGCTTTTGACAAAAAAAGTGGTGGCCACTGTTCCTACATACGTTTGTAAAAAGCAGTCGTCATTTTTCTTTTTACAAAAAGTATCCAAAATAATTTTGTTTCAGATAGTAATATGCCACGGAAAATACCAAAAAATCACGCTATTGGAAAAACTACAGATGAAAATATGAGAAAAGCAATTTATGATGTTTGGGAAGGTGGATTATCACAAAAGGCTGCTGTTTTAAAATACGACATTCCACGCACTATGTTTAGGAGATATTTTAAAAAGTGCAACGAAAATAAAAATAATAAAGATTGGATTTCAGATGTTTTTGAGGGAGCGCCAAGATTGACCCCAAATTATGGTATCAATCAAATTTTTTCTTCAACCGAGGAAAAAGAACTGAGTAAGTATTTACAGACGATGACCAAGCTTCATCATGGTCTCAATCCGAAAGGTGCCAGACAACTAGCTTATGATTTTGCAATTGCTAACAGGAAAAATATACCAACTTCATGGGAAGAAAACAAGATGGCAGGCAAGTTTTAGTTTACAAGTTTTATGAAACGAAATTCAGAATTATCATTACAATCAGAAGAAGCAACTTCACATTAACAACTAGTCACATATACAATATTGACGAAACAGCACTAACAACTGTGCAAGATACATGAAAAGCAATAGCCAAAAAGGGACAGAAAAAAGTAGGCCATATAGTTTCAAATTAAAGAGGCACTTTGGTAACCATGTGCAATGCAATAAACGCTATAGGTAATTCGATTCCGCCGTTTTTAGTGTACCCTAGTAAATTTTTTGAAGATTATATGGTTAAAAACGCACCTCCAGGCTCCCAGGGGTGTGCTACACCATCTGTAAGGATGACAGCAGAATTATTTGAACACTGAATGATACATTTTGTCAAACATACTAATCCTATAAAGGAATCTCCCATTTTACTAATCATAGACAACCATGAGAGCCATGTTTCTTTAGCATCTATTAAATGTGCAAAAGAAAATAATATAATCTTGTTGACTTTGCCGCCACATACTAATCATCGCCTTCAGGCACTAGATAAAGCTGTATTTGGTCCTCTGAAGAAATATTACTCACATGGTTATCAAAATTGGTTATTGAAACATCCTGGAAAGAGGATAACAATTTACGACATAGCAGAAATTTTGAGTGACGCTTATCCACTTGCTTTCTGTCTCACAAATGTGGTATCAGCTTTTAAAGCTACTGAGGTATTTCCATTCAATGATAACATTTTTAATGATGATGATTTTATGGCTTCAACCATAACACACATGCTAAACATACATCAAGAAGAACAACAATCAAATAATGCAACTGTTAGCGATATACCACAAATGGACATTCAGTTCCCTTCAACATCCACTTGTCCAGATAAAATACCAGAAACAAATCAGAAACATCCATCGAAAATAACATCTGAAAAGAAAACTGTTTTTTATGAAATGATGGCAACTTCCAAGGACACACCCGAAAATCGATTTACTTCCACTGTATTACTTCAACCATACCCTAAAGCTACCTTATTACCATTAAAAAAACAAAGGAAAAAGAAGGCTACTGAAATTTTAACTGATACACCAATTTATAAAAGAATAGAAGCAGAAACAGCAGAAAGAATATCAAGGCAAAGAAGAGTGAAGAAAGCTAAGACAACAGTAAAAAGAAGAATTGATAGTTAAAACAAGTCGAATAGAAGTAATGCAAAGAAAAATAAAAGCATACCAAGTGATGGCAGTAACAGTGACATTGAATTGTCTGATGTTGTGGATTCCTACAATGTTAGTCTATTTTCAGAAGTAGATGAAATTTCTGACGAAGACATATCCTCACGAATGGTGCAAGTGAATTAATTTGTTCTCGTGAGGTTTCGAACAAAGAAAACTTCAAAATTTTATATTGCACAAGATTTTTCTTTTGGTCAAAAATACAATGTAAATTTTCTGGGAAAAAGGTGTCACGGAATACATTTTCTTTTCCTACAGTTACAGATTCTGCCACAATTACAAAAGAAGATGTTGACCCATTTTAACCCAACCAAAAAGTTCTGGAGCAACACAACGAACAGCAAATTTGTTTACTTTTAAAGCGGATTTATCATCTTATAATATTTGTTAAAGATTATTATTACTTTTCTTTTTTTATGAATATTATAAATCAAAATATAAGAATTGCAAGTACCAAATGACCACTGTACCTTACCAAACTATATGGTACAGTGGCCACATCTTTTGAAAAAACAAAATTAGTTACTCCTGTACAACCTGTATTTTTTTGGGATTACAGAGTACATTTTTAATTTACCAAGTGCTTTGACATTGTTTGAGTTGATATTCATATTATGATTTATATTAAAGTTAGCTTGAATTTACTCGAAAGGTGGCCACTGTACCAGCCTCTCCCCCATTCATTTACTGTCCAAAAAACTAACAAGAAACTAGTTTGAACCACAAACTTACATAATATAAATATATTCACTGTCTAGTCATCAGGAATTGAATAAAAAAGTAGAATTGTGAACTCAAATATTACTGTAATAATTAATGAGTACTTACTTGATATACGGACAACAGCAGATCTGGTATTATTTACTACAGGAGCATTTTGCAGCAACAAAAACTGTTGAGTGATAGTTGGAATCGTTGGTACACGAGAAAATAATACTAGCGGGTTTGGATTCTGTGTTACTTTTGCAAATTTCTTTGGTTTGGGTGGTTTAGTAGTTTTATTACTAGATTTTGAACACTTTCGTCCTTGATTTGATGTTTTCGTTTTTGGTGGCAACACTGAATTGGATCTGCTTGCATCTGAGGAACAAAAAATTACATTTTAAGTTCAAAACTAAAATATATTCATAGAAAATAAGTATTTCTCCCATATAATAAGTCCACTTACCCTCCATTTTACTCTTCTCTGGATCATTTTCTTTCTGTTGCTCTTGTGCCGGTATTCTTTTATGTATCTGACTATAGGGCAAAGGCCGCTTGAAGGTTTTTGTACCAAAAACTTTTGAAACATTAATTCCGGCATCTTTAAACAACTGTGCAAGTTGCTCATTACGCTGCAATAGTTTTTTCACTCTGCCTTGTAATTTCTTAATTAAATCATCTAAAACGTTGAAAAATAATTAGCAACGACATTTTAAAGATCTGTATTCTTACCTTTGCATGACTCTTTATCTTCGGAAGATTTAGAGAACTTGTTTATCTCTTCTTTCAACTCGAGAATGGTTGAGGTAGATTTCGTAAGAATTTCGATTCTGCTTAGGTTTTCTGTAGGAACGTATCCAGGTAAAACTTTGGCAAGTTCATCGAAAGCTTTGTTAAAACGTTCTCTTCTTTCTTTTTCCCAATTATTTTTTTTACTGGAAAAAAAAATTATTTTTAAAACATATTCTTGTATGAAATGAAAGGTATATTTTGTTTTATTTCTGTTGCATATATTAAGGCAATCATTCTCTTTTAGTAAAATTTTATTTAAATTAAGTAAGTAGTATACTTTAATGGGTCCTGTTTTGATTATAAGTTGATGTGTGTAAACAACTACATATTATATGTACATACCCTGCCTCTCGTGGCATAACGAAGGCAAACCATACCTTCGAATCATTAAAGTTTATTAAATAAAAATGAACTATTATGGTTTGATTTATGTTATTTATACACCATTTTTAAGTTTTTAACACCACTTTATGAGGTTATGGTTATGTCAACTTTGACGTTTTACGGTGGCCTTTTACTTCTTGACTTTTCAGTCGGTTCTTTTTATAAATGTACCTTTTCTAAAATATCATTAATCTAGTATATATTATACAATAGCTGTTCCACTATAATTTATTTTTTTAATTTAAAGACAACTTAACTTTTATTACATAAACCATAAATTTTCTTAATAAGAGAAATAATTCTAAAAAAACTATTTCATACTATCTTTGGTTTGCCTGCTTAACTGAAAGGGGTGTCCACTCCTCAATAGGAATAAGTAGATGGTTCTAAGAATATTAAATAAAGTACTATAAATCAAATAAATGTAAATATAAATTCACAATTTCTTAATGGGTTTCAGATGAGGTTAAGGGTAATTATAGAAAAAAAGAACAAGAAAAAACATTAATATATTTTTCAAAATAGTATGAATCTTATAATTGGCAATTGACATAGAAAAACTATTTAAACTATTTCATGCAAGTGTTTTTTCAACATATGAATTTTTAAACCTTTCTTCATAACATAACTCTTATTTTCACAAATAGTGCATGGATAGAATTTGGCCTGACCTAAATGTTTATCGGCATTATGTTTGGTCAAACTAGTTTTATTTAGATAGGCAGCTCCGCACTTACTGCACACAAAACTTTTCTCCCGGTTTAAAGTATGTTTTCTAAGAAAATGTTTATCTCTAGAAGATTTTAAATTAAAACGTAAATTACAACTAGAACAAGGAAAATTCTTTTCATCACTGTGCTTGAGTAGTGTGTGGGTGTAAAGTGTAGCTCTAGCCTTAAAACCCATACCGCAAACTTCACAAACATAACTTTTCGATTCTTCGTGAGTTTTTTTATGTACACTCAACGTGTGGCGATGTTTAAAGGCTTTTCCACACTCTTTACACCTATAACGTCTTACTTCTGAATGGGTGATTTGATGGTCTTGTAGATAGGTCTTTTTAAGAAATGCTGCACCGCATTGATCACATATGTGGGTTTTATGAACAGCTTCGTGAGCCTTCACCTCTTCTTTCTTTTCAAACTTCATTTGGCATATTCTGCATTCTAAACTGTTTCTTTTTAATATCTGCTTTGGAAAAACATATTCTATACCCTCTGAATAACCTGTGGGAATGGATAATGTAATTGGTTCAGAGTATTTTTCAAAATCGTCCTCTTCCAGTGTCGTGTTATGTTTTTGTTGCATATGGTGTCTAAAGCCAACCTTATGTAAATAAGTATCCCCGCATTCACAAGAAAACTTTTCTGTTTTGACATTTTTGTACTCACTGTTTTTTGTAAAGCTCTCAAAACTTTCCTTTGGGTTAATTTTAGAATATTGCACATTTAGTTCACTTTTTTCTATTACAAAATTTTCTTTAAATCCATCATCAGGATCATCGTCACCATAGCAACTACCACTTTCATCATCCTGATCATCACCTATCCATTTGTCAACACCTACAATATTTTCTTCTTGTTTAATATCTTGAATTGTTGTATTTTCTTCTAAAATCTTACCATTGTGGTATAGATTATTTATGTACTTTTCTGTTTGTTCGAATGTTGATACCAGGTTGTAAAAAGCAATTATACTTGTTTTACAAGTTAAGCATATGTACTTAGGTAGATAGTCATGTTCTTGCACCTACAACAATTATTAGCTATTAAACAAAATAGGAGAGTTTCCACATTATAATAAGAGAAAATTGTGGACAGAATACGTACGTCATATTTACTTATGTTATTAAAAATGTGTGCTAAACTTAATTCTTCATAATAAATATTGAAAAATGCTTCCATAGGATTTTTAACTTCCAAACATATTCGGCATTTGGTAAAATCAATGCTTATATTCGACATCTCTAGGGATGATAATTTTATCATATGCCAATTATAGATACTCAACTCCTATATAAGTTTTATATTTGTGAACAATTTAAAACAAGATAAATATGAGATATTTGTACCAGTTTCAGTTTTTGTTTCGTTTCTCGGGAATTGTGTCATGTTATGACATATTATATGACAGAATTTAAATCATTGTGGTAAACCATCCACAAAACGAGACTATATCCAGAAAATGTCTAACTTCACATCGATCAGAAAACAGTGAAGTACACCAAAAAATCAAAATCATTTAGGTATTTGTCAAACAAAATCAAATTACGTGTATTATTATTTATCAAGTAATTTTTTAATAACTTAAGCCGATTGTTACACTGTTAGTATGTATGTACAACGCAAATAATCAGTGTATTCTTTGTTTTCCAGGATAATAGAGTTCTAATTTCACTGTTAGATGTTTTTAGCCAAATCATTACTGGATAGTCCTTTCCCATAATTAAATAAATACTTAAAAAATGGAGGCGGCTCCAAAATTACCGATGCTCTCGTTCGAGTTAAATACTTGTACAGAAAATGTTCACTTTGGTCCTCAATTAAAACAGGTAAGTCTTACTTTCTTATAAATATAAACATTAAATAGGACAGCTGCAATGACTAATACCTAATACATTATTGTGCAATGGAAGAATAAACAAAAATAATCTTAATTTATTGTTTATTCTGTATCATGTGAAATCTGCCTGATACTGTACATCTATAGGGTGTATCAAAAAATTCTTTATATGGTTTTTAATTTTTATTTATTTGTTGTAATTCTTTTTAGTATATTGCTGCTTTTTATGGCGAAGATCCAGACTCCTACATTACTGAAATCAGCAATCTTGAATCCTTAAGATCATCTGCAGTTCGACCATCAACAGATGTAAATGGTGTACAACTGTTGAAAAAGTATTACTGTCAGCTTCATTTTCTCAAATCTAGGTTTCCCATGGAAGAGAATCAGGATGCTGCAGTTCTATTTTCATGGTAAGGTTCTATTTTCGTACTATTTTTTTTGTCTTGAATCATTTTTTACATTTCTCTTTAGGAAAAATAATGAATTTGATGTAAGTTCAACATCCAGTGATATCAGATATGAATTAATGGTTATAATGTATAACATTGGAGCTTTACACTCTTTTCTTGGAGCCAGTGACTCTAGAAACAACCCAGATGGCATGAAAATGTCCTGTACTCATTTTCAATGTGCTGCATGGGCTTTTCAGGTAAGTATATGATATTCATTTTTCTATCTGTTAATTGCTAATATATCTTTTATTCCAGAATGTAAAAGAAAAGTACCACCAATTTATATCCAACATCTCATTGGTAGAACTGGTTCATTTTTTCCTGCAAGTGTGTCTAGCTCAGGCTCAGGAGTGTATATTAGAGAAAAGCATGTTTGACAACAGGAAACCCACCATCATTGGTAAGAAAACTTACAGAATAGAAACTTTTAGGGGTCATAATTTTGATCAAATTAGTATTTATATGTTGATCATTATTTATACATGTGCAGGTCAAATTTTAACCAGATATGTGTGATAGGAAGAGATAAAATATTCGATAAAATGGGATAGAACACTCTGTATAGTATGGAATAGCAACTAAGCTATGTACAGCTCATCTTTGGATGTAGGAATTCTGAAAAAATTTGCACAGATATAATGCCACTTTTACACTTAACAATGATCTATAAACACCTAAATATATTCTTTATTATGATTGTTATTAGATTTGCACACATTTAGACTTATCTATTATCTAAATATAGTCTAAAAGTTTGATAAATGTATACAGCTTTTCACTTTTCCAGCAAAAGTCGCTATCCAAGTCTACAACTACTACAGACAGTCCCTACGTGTCTTGGAATCAGTAAGTGAGGCCTACTTTAGGGATAAAACCTACAAGGAATGGATGAAATATCTACAATTCAAGTTATCCTACTACAGATGTGTGTCATTCCTATTTCAAGGGCAACAAGCTGAGGAACAGCAGAAAATGGGAGAAAGGGTTGCATTCTATCAAGCTGCCTGTGAACAGCTGGATGAGGCAAAGAAAATTGCTTCTACATTAAAAAATCAACACCACCAGGTTAGTAGAATTGTAATTTGTCCCAATTTTAGTAACTATAAACCGTGGAGGGGTCTATTTAAACTTTGGGTGGGTTTATTTTATTTTTCTTCTGTAATGGCAACAAAAGAATGCATCATCTATCATTTTTGTAGCAAGAAATAAATGAGGGATTAGCATTCACTACTGATGTAGTCGAAGGTAAAAGAAAAGCAGCTAAAAATGAAAATGAATTCATCTACCACGAGTCAGTGCCTGATAAAGACCAATTACCAGAAGTCAAGGGTGCTTCATTAGTCAAAGGAATACCATTTAGTATAAATGATATAGAAGTAAGTTCAGACTTATTTACTTACTTGATAGACTTATCAAGTCAAAATATACTTCTAAAAAATTTGTATTTAATGTTTATTTACTTATTTTAATAAAGGTTTCAGGCCCAGATATTTTCTCCCGGTTGGTCCCGATGGAGGCACATGAAGCTGCTTCCTTGTACAGTGAGAAGAAAGCTCAAAGATTAAGACAGATTGGGGAACTGATTGAAAACAAAGATCAAACATTAGCTGAATTTATGTCCTCAATGCAGCTAGATTTATTGACCAAGGTGAGTTATCTTTATTAATTATTTTATGGTAACAGAGCAGCTTAGAATGGTATTATTTTTTTTTCAGATGCACCAGGCTACTGGGATACCACAGGAGTTAATTGACAGAGCAGCAGCTCTATCTGCTAAACCCAATGCCATTCAAGATCTTATAAGTTCTATGGGAAGGCTATCTAATATATACCAAGATGTCGAAGCAAGTTTGAATGAGATTGATTCTTTATTAAAGGTAAGATTTTTTTGGAATCCTCTGTGTCCTTACTTATTTTTCAATAATTGTCATTCTTTAGGCTGAAGAACAAAATGAACAAAAGTACCAAGAAACAATTGGTAAAAGACCGCCTAGTATTTTAGCGACAGATTTAACGAGGGAAGCGGCAAAATACAGGGAGGCTCATACTAAAGCGAATGACTCAAACCAAACTTTACACAGAGCAATGATGGCTCATGTGGCTAATCTGAAAATACTCCAACAACCACTAAAGCAGCTGCAACACCAGCTTCCCTTTGTCGAGTTTCCAAATCGTAAGTATTTTACAGAAATATTTAATGTTATCTTTTGATTTCGAGCATTTATCAAACCTTACTTCATTCTTACTTACTATCATCTAGATTTTTGTCTCTACATTAGAAATTGTTTGCAGTTTGCAGATGAATATGAAACATTATTATACATTGGATCAAAAAACTGGAAAATATGTGTTCAATATTTTTAAAAAATCTATCAAATAACAATAAAAACAACTCCTCCGCCTCATCTCTTAGGTGTGAGGCAAGGGAAACTTGAAATCTTAAGTAAGAACCCTAATATTTTATTGTAGATTTGGATTCGTCATAAAAAAATAAGGAACTTTTATTCAAGACATTTTTTTGGCATAAATCATGAGAAATCTAAATCTAAAATAGAAGTTGGTGGTTCCTATTTAAGATTTCAAATGTTTAATGTTATTTGATAGATTTTATACTCGGTATATAATTTAATTCCCTTCTACCCATAGGATGTAGAAATATTAATATATTTAAAAAGTTAGCATCAATGTCACTTAGCCATTTTTATTGTAGCAAACATTGACGAAAAATCTTTGAAAGATCTGGAAGCGCTAGTTGCAAAAGTAGAAGAAATGAGAACCCAAAGAGCCATGTTGTGGGCGCAACTTCGAGAATCGATTCATCAAGACGACATTACGAGTTCCCTAGTGACGAAACAACCAAATCAGTCGCTAGAACAGCTGTTCCAGCAAGAACTACAAAAGCATCAACATCTGGTAAGTAAATAATCGTCGCACGGTATTATTATCGAACGATTGTCTTGCTGTACGATTTTTTACTTCGCGATTTCTATGCTTTAACTTTTGTTACAGATTTCGTTGATTGAACAAAATACATCGGCACAAGAAAACATTAAGAGCGCCTTGGTCGACTCCTACGCCTACGCTGTGAATTCAAGAAAATACATCCAAGATATACTCCAAAAGAGAACCACAACCATAACGTCACTGATCGCATCGTACGACTCGTACGAGGACTTATTGGCAAAAGCTAACAAAGGGATCGAGTTTTACTCTAAACTTGAAACGAACGTATCAAAGTTGCTGCAAAGAATAAGGAGTACCTGCAAAGTTCAGCAAGAGGAGCGGGATCAGGTGATGTCGACTGCGCAAGTGCCTCAGTGGGAGAGTCATACGTCACCTGCTGCTCCTAAACTGAAAGATTATTTGGACTCGAGAAAGAAGAATGCCGCTTATTCAGAGCCGAATATCCAACCGCAACAGCCCACTTTAAATTACTCAGCTGCTATAGATCTGCCTCCCGGTATTAGACCAACTCCAGTTGGATCAGAAATAACGGATGTACCGAAGAATATTCCGAGCGAATCGCAAGGTTACGTAACCTATAATTACCAACAACCTTCCGTTCCGGTGTCACAGAACATCGAAGAAGAGATTATTAAAAAAATGAACGCTTTGATGCCAAATTCTAAGGTGTCAGTGCCTAGTCAGTACGGTTACAGCAACTACATTCCACCGGCTTACCCCCAAAGTGCTTACCAACCAGGCAATCAATCTTACGGAAAGGAAACTCCAGATATTAACTCACCATACGATCCTACAAAAGCTTTCACGGCTACTACTAACGCTTATCGTTCAGTGCAGAGCTCCTCCACTCAAGGATATGTGCCATACTCAGAATCTAACGTTTCGAATGTTGACAGAGTGGGATATCCTAGCCGATATCAGTACCAGCAGGTTCCCGACATAGCAACTACACCAGCTGATGCCAATATTAATACATACTACCCCCATGGGTACTCACCAAGCCAGAATGTATCGAATGCAAGCACTCAACATATTACCGGCCAATTGAAGTACCACTCGGTGGAGTACGCTTCATCTGTACCGAACAACATCAATTATAATAGCACTATTTACTCATCGCCGCTTTCTAACATGTCTAGCACCAATTCCTCAAATCCTAGTACCTTGAACACTTACGATTACTACTATGACACGAATACAAGTAGTGGTGCGGTACCGAACGCTTCAAAGCCTCAACAGCAGTCGAGCGCCAGCTCTGCAAATGCGAATACTGCGATGAACAACTACAATTACTACTACAATACAAGTACCAGCGGTACTGTGGCACAGGATACTTCAAAAATTCACCAACAACAACAGTACCCGGTTACTCAGATGAGCCAAGCGCAGTACTATCCCGCCAATGCTAATTATTACTCGACCAGTACTTACAATCCTGACGTCCAAGGTGGTACTAATCTCTCGTACGCAACTGGACAAACATATTCGCAGGTAAGTCTCAAATTTCCTAACGCTTTTAAGTTGATTTGAGCATTTAATTTAATGAAAGCATTTAAAAGTGTAAATTTTTCGCCTTTTCCCACGCACTGAACAATAATTATAGGTTCGATTTTAACCAGAGCACAATAAACATTTGGTTTTTTGATTTTTTAGTTTAAAACCAGTTGATTTTTTATTCATACAGTTCAATCTATATCACAGGACGATTTTAGTAAGTTATGACATTGTTTTGGTCCTTCGAACCGGATGTTTAAATGAAATTGAAGCTAGAGTGACTTTGAGATCAGGTATTTCACATTTTAAAATTGGCTTATTTTGATTTATTCAAACATAAAGTGTTACCAATGAAAAATAAATAATTCTGATACTTATCGACGTAAGAACAGCGTGTTAATGTTTGCCAAAAGTGCTACCACGTATAAATCAATTCAAAAATTACGGGATACTCTTTAAAATTAAAACTATTCAACAGATATGTATTATCTTAACCGATTAACGTTCAAATGATTTTTTTTTTCAAATTTCAAGATTAAGTTACATAATTATCAGTAATATACGATTGATGATTTAACAATAATTTATATTTCCGAAATTTATTCTTGAATATATTATGTAATAACCATTATTCTACAAGAACAATCCAGAAAACGATAAAAAATAGCCGATATGAAACTCTTATTATTACATATGTTAAATTTAAACGAAATCAGCAAATTTGTCCGATGTTTATAATTTTTTTAATGAAAGAAAATTGAAAATATAATAACACAAATTATAATTTTTCTTAAAATTTAAACAAATTTTAAAGGCTGAAAAAAAAGTTAAATGTTCAGTGATGTATAAATAGGACGCTTGTCTATAATGTGTTTGTTAATTTATTGATTCTTTTTTTTTTCATAAGATTATGCAATAACATTATAAAAAAACACTTCACTTGGGTGTATAGATACTCCTAACTTCTGTCAATTTATTTATGATGATAAATAAATTGCTGTGCATTATTTCACCATTTACATTTCTACGCCGTCACACTACAATCAACTGTTTAGGAATTGCCTAATAATTTTAGAATCATTTTCATTATTTTTAACCATATTTTTAACAACAAATGAATTGATAATTTTAACCTCTTTTAATATTTACTTATTTCGTATTTCCCTATATTATCCCGTGCCAAAATTGAATCACGTGTAACGAATTTAAAAGGAATTTGGGTCATCTGGGACTGTCTATACAACCAATGGTTATAGTTTGATCGCGGAACAGGAAATGCTATTTTAACCCTTATCCGGGCAACACATTTTACTTACGTAACCGGCCAACTCGGGTCCGTTGGGCCCCATATATTTCTAATATTCTTTTTTGATTTTTTATTAAACTGGTATTATGGTAATTAGCAGCTCATGTATAAAGTACCGACAAAAACAATCTTT
This sequence comes from Diabrotica undecimpunctata, assembly GCF_040954645.1. NCBI lineage: Eukaryota > Metazoa > Arthropoda > Insecta > Coleoptera > Chrysomelidae > Diabrotica > Diabrotica undecimpunctata. The sequence goes on from NC_092811.1 coordinate 134,636,217, forward strand.
ACAAAATGAATAAAACGCATAAGTCAGAAGAATATTATTATTTTACTTTTACAAATTAATATTTTGTCATATCAATTTACTATTTGAGTTGGGACTAAGCCATAAGATTTGTTTATTCCCAACTAGAATAATTGATATGGATATTGATATGGAATAATTCCCAAATTGATATGGCAAATTAAATTATTATTAAGTATTAGGTTAAAAAAACAATAAAAATAAAAAACCATAGATTAGTCATTTATTTTTCTTTATTGCAATACAGTAAAACCTCGATATAACGGACACCTATTTAACGGACTTCGGATATAACGGACAAAAAATCCGGTCAAATATAAAACAAAATAAAAACGTACTGTTAATATTATACACATGCTTAACCCGTCCCATACCACTGTATTTTACAAAGAATTTCAGCAAAATCTAGCATAAGAGTCATTTCTAATAGTAATATGTATATATTTTTTTGCTGGAAAATAAATTTGTTAGAGAAACATAAAAAATACACACATGAGATATAAATTTGTACATTTGTAGGCAAGAAACAGAAAGTGAGATTATCACATATCATTAGGGGATTCCCTGAAATAATAACACGTATTTTTTTATGATTATATGGGTATTGCTAAACTAACACATTTAGTGTACGCCAATAAGTAAGTTAAAATTTTCGCAATCCCACCCTTTAAATAGGGACAAACGGAAAAGAATCAATCTAAAAATCAATCAAAAACTAAATATTATACAAAAGTTGGAGTCTGAAACGTCTGTGTCTCATATATGTGATCAATATGGCATAAAAAAGCAAACTGTTTCGGACATAAAAAAAAGACAAAAACAAAATAAATAAATTTGCATTCATGTGTGATGTAGGAGAGAACAGCAATCTCAGAAAACTAATGAAATTGGCTCGTAAAATTTCACTGGAAGAAGCAATCTGAAAATGGTACAGCCAACAACTTTCTAGAGGGGTCCCAGTCCGGGTAGTCGAATTGAAATCTGATGCAATTAAATTAGCAAATCATATGGACATACCATTCAGAGCAAGTGATGGATGGCTCTAGCGCTTTCGCAAAAAGCACGGAATCATGAATAAAAGAATTTACGACAAAGCTTCAACTGCCCCAAAAGAAGAAATAGAACCTTTTAATTAAAAATTAATAAAACATTATAAGTAACGAAATGCTATTAGAATCTCAGAGTTACAATATGTACTGACGAAACTGGTTTGTTATGGCGTGCTTTGCCTGAAAGCACACAAGCCTCCAAATATGAAAAATCTAATTCTGGAAGAAAAATCAGCAAGAAGAGGATCTCGGCTTTGTGCTAACGCCGATGGATCGCATATATTGACTCCTGTAATGGTTGGCAAATCTCGTAAACCTAGCAACTTTAGCTGTATGTATTTGTCAAAACATACAACATTGCTTATTCAACAAATGGATCAGGGAATAATTTTGGCAACCAAACGAATATATCGCAGAAAGTTTTTGCGATATTATCTTGCAAATTACAATTTGAAGTCAACAGTTTTTAATTTTGCTGCAGCATGGGAGGAGGTGAAAGAGCAAACAATGAAACATGGTTGGAAGGATTTGTTTGATGGCCTAGATGCATACACAGATTTAGAAGGGTTAGAAGTTACTGATTTCTGTAGGACAATACATAATAATGCCGGAGAACATATAGCTGAGGAAGGTATAACACCATGACTGAAAGTGAAATAGCAGATGAAGTTATGAACCTAAAAAATGAGGATAGAAGTGATGATACCGAAGAAGGTGACAAAACAAGACTACTAAAAATGAAGTTATCACAGGTAAGATCGCATCTCGACGATCTAATAACAGTTATTGATTATTCATCAGATAAAGAACTTCAACTGTGTTCTACGCATTTTCGTAATTTTAGAGAGTTGATAAAAAAAAAACAACAAACATCGAAAGTGCAAACGAAACCTGATTTCCTTTTCAAAACTGGAGAACCGACAGCAAGCGCGTCGATATCAACAGCAACGTCACTTCACGACGAATGTCCGAATTCAATTAAATAGAATTTTGTTTGTATTTTCAATTTTTTATTTACATCTAAATACGTACAAATAAATAAATACTAAATAAGTAAAAAAAAAGTTTTTTCGATTTATTTTAAACATAATTTTATAGAACGGACTTTCGGCTTTAACGGACACCCCGTCCCCCCAACTAGTCCGTTATATCGAGGTTTTACTGTACTTACAAACTTTTTTAATTATACAGTGATCATTACACACATTTCTACGGCATGTTTTACAAATTTGTTTTTGTTTCCTTCCTTTTTTGTTGGGAACAAGTGACACCTTTTCCTTGTTAAAACTTTGGAGTTTTCTAGTTTTTGCTTTTTATTGTGTGATTCAGCTTCCTGTAAGCATTTTTAATACACTGTTTTGTTTCCCATTGTAGTCCCCTTGATTTTCTTCTCAAAATTTGAGGCAACACTAGTTAATCTGCTGTCGTTGTAAGAAACAATCTTCGCTTTTCAGTTTTTGTTTTCGTTTCATTTTGGATGTAAATTTGTCCAAGTAATAAATGAGGCTACCCCAGCTACGTCTAAAATATTCATAAAAAATGCAAAAGGCCAACGGTTAGTTCGTCTTTTGCACATATATTTATGAACCGTTTGGTCTAGCGTATCGACACCACATTTTGTACTATTATAATAGAGTATCATATCTGGTTTTTTGTCAACATCATCTGCACAGTAAGCATTGTGATGCATGATAGACAGGACTAGGAGACTTCTATGTTTTTTCGGAACGTAAGAAACAAGAGATGCTTTTGGAGTGAATCCGAAAATTGAAGATTTCTCTAAACGGTTCTTGTTTGGTAGAAATTCCCGAGGAACAAATCTCTTATTTTTTTTTTTTCACTGTGCCCACAAGAGTTAGTGAATTTGCCAGTAATTCCTGTGCAAAAGCAAGATCAGTGAAATAGTTATCGCAAGTCACATTCCTCTTGGAATTATAATAAGACTCAACGAATTGCTTTACAACTTGAGATGCAAGACCTTTGGCTACTGTATTTCCGTTTTTTCCTGTATATGGTATTCCACCTAAAGGGTAATATGTTTCCGAATCACAGGCCCACCATATTTTCATGCCATACTTATCTGGCTTTGAAGGCATATACTACTTGAAAGGACACCTACCTCGATACGGAACAAGTTGCTCATTTACCGTAATGTTTTTTCCTGATAAATAGTATTTCTGGAAGTTTTGGTTGATTTTATTCCACACATCGCGTATTGCTGCTAATCTGTCGTTCCTTCTTCGTTTAGACCTCGTGTCCTTATCGTCAAATCGAACAAATCTTAGAAAATTTTTGAATCGTTTTAACCCCATGGTAGCTTTAAATATAGTAGGTTCATAAAACTTACTCCAAAGTATATTATCTATATTATGGATGTTGACACTTATGTGCCCTGCAGTTAGTAGTAGTCCAATAAAGGCATATAGCTCTGTAGAGTCGCAATATTTCCAGTTCTCTATCCCCAGGACTTTTTCGGCTTCTTTATTTGTACACTTTACTATTTCGTTCACAATTTTTTCGTCCACAAACAAACAAAAGGAATGAACAGGATCATCTACACTTTGACCAGGGGCTAACATTACTTTGTGCCCTTTTTGCTTTTTATTATGTCGCAGGATCGCATACGTCCTGTCGGTTTTAGTTAACTCTTTCACTTAATTCCATCCTTAGTTTTAAAAATTACACACTCTGAAATCTGGGAACTTGTAGCTACACATTTTTCTTCATTGTCATGAAGAATGTTCATGATCTTCAATTTCAGAGTCACTTTCAATGCCACCTACTTCAGGAGATTCTTCATCGTTGTAATCCCATAAATTATTAGCAATATATTGCAGTCCTGCAGCTGATAATGGTTTTCGGGACATTGTATTGGCACTATCTACTTTCACTGTAATTTAATATAATTTTAGGAGCTTAGTTGTCGACACTAACATCGATATCAAACGACGTATAGCAGATGCATTATTTATTTCAAAATATGTATAGGTACCTACCTAACAATATTATTGCATTCCAACAATGATCAGTTTTAAAAAAATTCATTTAGAATAGATATAACACCTATTGTAAGCATCTCTTTGGTGTTCACATCAAAGAGGTGTTTATTATTGGATTTCCGAAATCATAAAAGTCGTTTAGATAATCCACAAAAACATTACCTGGCTGCCAGATTAACTTCTGTAACAAAGATTTAGTAAATATAAGGTTGAATGCTCGAATAAATGAACTTTGATCAGATAAAAGGCATATATCGAGCACAGTTTAATTTAATCTTGCCCAAGTACTTTCGATCCCTAGATCATCTTCAGGGGCATTTCGTCAATTGTGGCCTATCCGGCAAGAATATGACATGACATCTTGTTCTTGCCGGATAGGCCACAATTGACGAAATGCCCCTGAAGATGATCTAGGGATCGAAAGTACTTGGGCAAGATTAAATTAAACTGTGCTCGATATATGCCTTTTATCTGATCAAAGTTCAAAGATTTAGTCTTTAGGTATAAATACAAATAGGGCCCGTTGGACCCACCTTGCCCGTATAAGAGTTAAATAGTTGTGAGTCGTTAATTTTTGTTGCAGATGAACCAAGTGACACCAGTGACCTCGCAAAACGTTTCTCAAAATTACAACTTTAACCAAACCGGCGCTGGAGCAGGAAACCAGCATCAGTACTATGCATCCGCTAACGCAGCAGTACCATCCCAGCAAGCTGTAAATAATAGTTCGTTACCAAATTACGGATACGATACCTACTACGGTAGCAATTATAATTCCAGTCAACCGAGTAACTACAGCGCAAATCAAGCACCTCCTGCAGCACCTTCTCCGTTACAAGCTACTACAAGTAATATTCCCGCTGCCTCAAAATCCTCCTCGAACGTGGATCTGCTAAGCGGCTTGGACTTCAGCATCAGCCAAGCTCCTCTCGTGCCCCAACAAAACATTACGATAAAACCACAAGAAAAAGAAACGAAGCCACCGGCTGTTTCTTCTGAAACCAAAAACCAAGATCTAACACCAGTCACCACACCGAAACAACAGACGGGTCCGGAAATAAAACGCCTCTACGTCAAAATTCTGCCCAGCAAACCGCTTAACAACGACGATGTGAAGAAACTTTTCGGCCAAGAACTGGAACGGTACGAGAAATTCGTGGAAACCTTAACTCACAAAACTCTTAGCGGCCCGACAACTTTGGATATTAAATGGAAGGAGATCCAAGACCAGCAAGATTGCGAGCCACAGAAGAAGATTATTTCCGTCGCGAGATGTTATCCGATGAAAAATCGGTTCCCGGATATCTTGCCTTACGACTTTTCTAGGGTGGAATTGTGCGATAGTAAAGATGACTATATAAACGCTTCCTACATTAAGGTAAGTTGGCAAATATTATTTTTTATATGTATACGAGGTGTATTCGGAAAGTAGTTCGTTAACAATCTTAAAATTGATGTACGGGGTGGGGCAATTAAATAACTGATATAGCACAGATAAATCTTGTAATGTAATTGGTGATCAATCAAATATTTAGAAGGATCAGTCGGGTTATTTAGTTGCCGTACGACGTAGTTTAGTGAAATTTTCAAGTTGTGTCAAAATAACTACAGTATACTCCCTTTATAACGAACACGGTTATTACGAGGTTTCGCTTATAACGAGGTACATTAGATGTCCCGTGAAATTTCTATTGAACTATAACCCTTTATAGCGAGGTAAAATTGCTTATAACGAGAGAAAATAAGATTGCAAAACGTGTTTTTTACGTTTTGGCCCGGCCGTAGCTATAAATAAATACCCTTTTTAACTGCGGGCCGCCCGCAATAAACTTCTTACAATTTATGATTCTTAGTCGAAAATGTAAAATTTATGATTCACTGTCATTGTATTGGGTTGACCATTCACACCTAATAATATGGGTCCTAATAGACAAGATGTGAAAAGTGTTTTAAAGGTTGTCAGAAACTTTATCCAAGGACAAAACGCAAATGAAGAAGCATAAAACTGTTTCACATCTTTAGAAAATATGATAGATAGAATACTGGACAATTTAAAGCATAAATATTGAACAATATTTATTAGCATCTTATATTGCTCCGAATGGCTTCACTATAGAAAGTTAATGTTTTAGAAAACTACATATTCATATGTATGCACAATATTATTGTTGTTGGATATAACGAGATCCGCTTATAACGAGGTAATTAGTCTGCCATTTCAGTTCTCGTTATAGAGGGAGTCTACTGTATTAAAAAAACGGGATGTGGAACTCCGGCAGTAAAAGAGAAGGGGAAGCATAAGATACTTATCGTTAAGCACGGAGCGATGATTTTTCATGTAATTTATTATATTTTAATTTATATTTTGTTCGATATAAAAGTATAGTACTTCAAGAGGATTCATACCAAATTTGAAGTAAATTAGAGCAATATTACCGGAGTTATAAACAGTTATAACAGTCTCAGTTTAAAACCTTCAAACGCGTTTTAATCGAAACTTTGTTTTTCCGTGCGTTTTTCTCGAGAACGAATCGACCGATTTTGCTGTAACTTTATATACTTCATCTTTGTAGTATTAATTCGTGATTGGGCGAAGGGATTTGTAATCGGTCAACTCGTTCTTGTTTTATATGAAAAAAATGTTTTAAAAACGATGAGAATCGGAATAATACTAAAAAATATGAGACGAAAATTCGTTCAAACTTATTTAAAAACTTTAACCTTCATTTTTTTTCAACCGCTTCGTTCAATCAGGAAACAATACTATAAAGATGAACTGTGCAATGTTTCAGCAAAATCGGTCGATTCTTTCTCGAGAAATCGTGCCTATCGCACAGAAAAAACAAAGTTTCGAGAAAAACGCCTTCAAATTTGGTGAACTGGAATAAAAAAATTTTTGGAAAATACAAGACCAATGTAACCCCTTAAGAAACACATATCTGCGTTTACTACTTCAGGTAGTGTGTGGTCGCGCGATCTTTAATTACAGCCGTTTCCATACTTTTCAGTCGCTTTTATTTTATCATATCTCGCTATCCCCCGCACCAATCAATGCATTCCGTGCGTATCTTGCGATAAGAAAGCTATGATTCCAAAAAGTGATATTCTTCTTCTTCTTCCCCTTTATAAGCAGTTCATTGGCGGATTAATACCTCTATGGAAGGTTGTCACTTCATCTTTTGCGCGGGCATCTTGCCATTTTGACGACACGGGTCTCTTCCATTCTGCTGATGTGGTTATTCCATTCTTTTTTTATATTTTTTTCCATTCATTTATGCACTGTACGTTACATTTTCTTCTAATGTCTTCACTTCTCTTTCGATCTCTCAGCGTATTTCCTGTAATTCTTCTCAGTACTCCCATTTTTGCCGTTTCCAGTAGCCTTTGCGTTGTAGCTGTGTCGGGTCTTGTTTCTGAGGCATATGTCATTATTGGTCTTACATTAGTTTTATAAATTATTGACTTCATCTCAGTTTTAATGTGTCTGTTTCGCCATATAGTGTTGTTAAGGCATCCTGCCAGTAAATTTGCTTTTTGTACTTGATCTCTCACTTCTTTGTCAAATCTCCATAGCTAGACAGTGTAATTTCCAGGTATTTTATTTCCATTACTTGTTCAATACTAATGCCATCAATTTCTATTTAACCATTTAATGTCTCTGGTTGGTTCTTTGCTGACTACTATTGTTTTAGTTTTCTGAGATGAGATTGTTATATTAAATTCTTTTTCTCTTATGTTAAATATGTGGACCAGTCTTTGCAGACTATCTTAATCTTGGGCTATTAATATTGCGTCGTCTGCGTAACAGAGTATTTTTATTTCTTAGTTTCCCATTATGTATCCTCTTCCTTTGTTAACGCTTTTTATGATTTCATCCATGACCAAATTGAAGAACATGGGGCTCAATGAATCCCCTTGTCTTATTCCGTTGCCTATTTCTATAGGTTCTGTAAGTTGTCCATCTATTCTGACTTCTATTTTGTTGTTTTGATAGATGTTTTCGGTAGTTTTTATAATATTTAGGGAAACTTCTCTATTATACAGAAGATGGATTACATCTTTGTGTCTTACTCTGTCAAACGCTTTCTTTAGGTCAATCAGACACAGAAATGCTGGTCTATTATAGTCTAGTGATTTCTCAGTAATTTGCTTTATAACGAATATTGCATCTGTACACGATCTTCCACCACGAAAACCCTGTTGTTCATCTGCTAAACTTATCCTCTGATTTATTAGCACTTGTAAAATTTTAGTTGTAAGTTTTAGTGTAGTATTTAACAAGTTTATACCTCTGTAGTTTTCTGGCTGTTTTTTATCTCCTTTTTTGAATAGTAGAATTAGTTCGCCCGTTCTCCATTCTCCCCGTTATTGTGTTTTATAGTGTTATTAATGTTGTTAATTGTTCTGTCATTGCTGATCAAAAAGTGAAATTGCTAGTACCAAAACCCTGCTATACAAAATATAACTTTTGAAACTAAAATTTGGAAAATAAATGATTCCCTATTAAAATTGTTTTAAATGGACGGCGGACTTGAATTCTATTGCTACGAGCTTGGTAATGCCTCGAAAAGGATCCATCGAAAACGTTTAGTATAAGATCTTTATGTTGAGCTTTTTATATTGAGTAGAAAGAAAACAGTTTGGAGGCGTATTTTGCTTTGTATCGTCTTACTTTTACATTGGCTATGTACAAAATTAAATGTTTCATATGAGTTTTTTTGGAGAAAATCATATTTTTTTATTTTAGGATATTTCGCCATACGCTCCATCATATATTGTCACACAAGTGCCGTTGTCTTCGACCGTTGGTGATATGTGGACGATGATTAGAGAACAACAGGTTGAATTGATCCTCTGTTTGCAAAACGACAATGAGGTAATAAAAATTATACAGAATATTTTTAATTTTATAGTGGTTATCTTTTCAGTAGCGTCTAAAATCCGCTCCAACTATTTTCTGAACTAGAAAACATAAATTAATAACTCGATTGATAGAAATTTAAATAATAATTGAGATTTATTGGGATAAACTCTACTTCTTCTTCAAGTGCCATCTTCGCGGTGGAGGTCGGCAATCATCATAACTATTCGGACTTTTGAGACGGCTGCTCTGAAAAGTTCATTTGATCTACATCCGTACCACTCTTTCAGGTTGCGCAGCCATGACATTCTACATTTCCCTATGCTTCTCTTTCCCTGGATCTTTCTCTGCATAATCAGTTGGAGTAAGGTGTATTTCTCTCCACGTGTAATATGTCCGAGATATTCCAATTTTCTTGTTTAAATTATATTTAAAACTTCTATTTCTTTATTCATCCTTCTCAGAACCTCATGTCAAACATCAACATGTTCCATCCTTAGTATACTACATCGTTGGTACTGTCCGTCTACCATTTTAAATGATTGCGTCCATTTTATGATTCAGAAAATAGTTGAGTGGTGGGATGAACTTTAGACATGCATTATATATTTATACAACGTTGTTTCTTACCAGAATAGTGGTAATATAAATAATCGCAGTTCTATTTGGCCTTTCATCATTTTTATTTTTATATTGTAGCAAAGATTTTGGAATTTCATTGTCTCTTTTTAGATCGGTGAAGATATTTACTGGCCCAAAGAAAAAGGCAGTAGTCTTAGCATACTCAACATGGTTATAACGTTGCAAAACGTTATAGTTAAGTCTCATTGGACTGAAAGGGTGATAGCGATAAATCTACCTGAAAAGCGCGAATCCCGTGTGATATTGCACTTACAATTTACATCTTGGCCCGGCAGGTAAGCTTTAGTAATAATTGTTTTAAAAACTGTTTAATTTTTTACTTATACAGTATTTACTTAAAAAAAATTGAGGGTAAGAAGATAATTAGTCCATCTTTGAGACTGTAAACCTTTTCCTATATGATAAACGTCTGTAAACGTCATGCGCCATACTTTACAGGTCCGGATCGACCAGTCAAACTTATTTTTAAGGCCAGGTTTCTCCAAAAAACGTGTTTTCTTAAAATAATTTTATTTATAGTACAAGAGATATTTTAAAATCAAACTTTTTACAGGTGAAAGTTCATACATTAATCTACTTGAATTTTTTTTCACAATGGAAGCTCTGAAAATGGCTGCTAAAACTCCTACAATTTGTTGGTGAGTGTCATCATTTCTTGGAAACGAATGATGCGAAAACAAGAAACAAAATGGGTTTATATTCTGTATCGAACTGGCTATGGTCGGAACTACAATGAATCATTTTCACCGAAAAAAAAAAAAAAAACAAAATGCCGGCCTTTGAATTTTTCGACCCTTTTTTGCACTTTTCTAGTAATTGAAGACCTTAAAGCAACAACGGTACAAGCCACAATCGTACTAAAAATGAGTTATATATATTTTTCAAATGGTTAGGTTCCTATCTACCTACAAAATAAAAACTACAGCTTTTGCTTCATAGATGACTCCACGAGTTATAAATATCCTTGTTATTTTTATACTAAAATCAACTATTTTAAGTGGAACAACGGTACTAGCCACCATATTTTTATAATGGCCGCTTCAAGTAGTCGAACAGCTCCACAAAATTCGTTTTATTATGACGATTCTGAAAGTGATTCTGATTTGTATTTTGATTCTGATGATAGTGTTAAAGACAAAGACTATATTGAAAGTAATAGTGATAGTAAACACTCTACAGGTAGTGAAACACAGGTGAGTAATTAAAATTTGTGACTTGTCCCCTTCTTAATGAAATTATTGTGGCTTAAATTTTCTTTTTTTTTTATTTGTAATAAACAATGTAAATATCATTTCTTAATGCTAAATTACCATAGCTACCTACTACTGCTTTCATAATATTGATAAAAAAAAATAAATCATTCTTGCTTTGTATGTTATAATATCGATTTAACGTCGAGTTGTGGCTTATCCTCTTAGTGCCTTAAAAATTATTACAAAACTTTTATGATAGTCCCAGAAATATAACAATATTTTTGTTTGCAAGCAAATGAATTTTCTGCTGCTACCGAAACAAAAAACGATCTGCTTAACAGATGAGGTTCTCTTTCCACGCTGGAGAAAGCCCTTTCTTCAAGATGGCGCCAGGCAAACCTAAAGAGACAGACTAGACATAAGAGAAAAACCAACCGAAATTTGGGCCATAGCTATGTAAGCAAACGGCAAAAACAAGTACCTGACAGGGAAATCCGACCTCCATGTAAGTGTAGCAAGAAATGTCGAGATACTTTGCAAGGAAATGAAGTACAGATTTTTAATCTGTTTTGGAACTTGGGTGACTGATGATAAACAAAATATTTATCTTTTTTCCCAAATCAAATCTGTTCCAAAAAAAAGAACCTACCTCAAAAAAACCAAAAAACATGTATCTTCGCGAAATGTTTCAATACAATACTTTGTAAAGATCAAGGGTATAGATGTAAAAATATGCAAACAAGAGTTTCTTGCAGTTCATGGATTGCAAAAATCAAAAAAAAGAATTCAACTTTTATGCGAACAAATGAAGGAAGGTGCTAGTACCCCAAAAGCAGATAAACGTGACAAACACCAGAACAAAGCAAATAAAATTAATGACTGTGATCGTGAAAACGTAAAAACACATATTAAGTCCATCCCAAAATACATTAGTCATTATAGTAGGCAAAAAAATCCAAACAAAGTGTACATAGATCATGATTTATCGATTTCTGCTCTTTATCACGATTATTACCTGGAATGGTGTAGAAATAGAAATGCCAATCCAGTAAAAGAAAGTTACTACAGAAATGTTTTAACGGACACCTGCAAAACATGCGACTCTCTAAATATTCAAATTAGAAATGTTGGCAGTACAGAAGCATCAGCAGGCAGGTTAAAGACTCAACTTGAGCTACACCATCGAAGGGCCGAAGCTTTGCAAAAAAGCCTGAAAGGTGAAATAGAAAATGCTAAGAGAACAAAAGACACACTTGTTATCAGTTTTGATTTACAGCAAGCGCTACCTGTACCTTCATTGACAGTTGGTCCTGCTTTTTATTTACGAAAAATTTGGACCTATAACTTAGGAATACATGACTGCGTTGAAGATATGGGATATATGTATATGTGGCCCGAACACTTAGCAAAACGTAGAAGTGACGAGATTGCTAGTATATTATATAAGCATTTTAAAGAAAATCCTACTGAACATAGGAAGCTTGTTGTATATAGCGATAATTGCGCTGGACAAAACAAAAATTGGACCATTGTATGTCTGTGGCAACAACTAGTTAAAGAAAGTGTCTTTGATACAATAGAACATAGATTTCTAGTAGTGGGGCACACACATCTTCCTTCTGATCGTGACTTAGCAATTATTGAAAAACATAAACGCCGTTATTTAAATCAGGTGTATACCCCTGATGATTGGTATCAAGCAGTCTTAAAATCAAAAAGGAAAAATCCTTATAATGTCATTGTTTTACAGCAACAAGATATTTTGTCTTTTAAGGATTTACAGATCCAAAATATTACCAAAAAAACGCAAACAGAAAATAAAGAAAAGCTTAATTTCAGTAAAATCTGCACATTTAAATTTACTCACGAGACTCCAAATGTTATGTTTTATAAACATATTTGGAACGAATTATTTAAATCTGTCAATATTGGCAGGAGAGGTGTTAGAACTGCAGTAAACCTGAATTTAAGAGATTTAAAAATTAAATATGACGCACCCATTCCATTAAACCCAAAAAAATATCTAATATTTCGATGCTTCTTCGCTACATACCACCTATTTACCAGAATTACTACAGAGAGATTGGTGTTGTTGAAAATATGGGAACAGATAATGATAATATAGATAATGAGACAGAACATTTGGATGACTTTAGCGATCTGGAGGATGAAAATTAAAGTGATTTTATGTATTGTGTTTTTTAATGTTTAGTACTGTATATAACTTGTTGTATTAATTTTTTTTTTTTGTAATAAAGGTGCAAGCCACATTTTTTTGAATCTTTATTGTTTTTTTTTTCTACAAAAACTACTTTTTTTAAAATTAGCTTAGCGTTTCAAGGATAGTTGATATACAGGTTTCAAATAACACCATTTACGAAATTTCTAATCTATATTTGGTATTTCAGGATTTGACTAAAACCTTTATACTTGATTTTCTCAAAAACTTACTTTTGTGGCATGTACCGTTGTTGCTCTAAGGTCTTCAATTATTAAAAAAATAATTTCGATTTTTTAAAAATTGTTTCTGAGGAACCTGGCCTTAAATTGTAGAAAATAGTTTGTTTTTTTTTCTACTTTTTTATGATTTATTTTATTTATTAGTATAATAGTTATTGAAGCACATCTTCTTGAGCAGCTGAATAAAAAATACGTCTGTTTTTCTTACTGAAAACTTTTCTCTACCTTCTAGTACAAAGTCTTAGAGAAAAGATCTCCTATTTGACGTACATGTGATTTTTGCTTATATGGGATGCATATGTTTCAGCTTGTTTCCGACAAATCCCGATCCATTCGTCAGTTACACCTTGGAATCCATCAATCTCTACCAACAGCAGAAGACTAACACTCACCCGGTGGTGGTCCACTGTTCCTCTGGCATAGGAAGAAGTGGCCTGCTCTGTTTGCTGACAGCTGCTATGTTCGATGCTGCCAACAACGCTAACTCGATACCAGATCTTACGGCTTTAAGTATCAAGCTGTCCAATTGCAGGAAGAACATTCTCAGAGATCGAGAGCATTTGAAGTTCGGTTATGAAAGTTTTTTGGCGTACATTAGGCATATCGTTTGTGAAGGTAAGTCTCTGTTATATACAGGCTACTATTTCTTTCGCTCACGAAGACTTACAGTTGAGTCTATGGTTCTTTACCCGTGCGTCATCATTTTAAAGCATACTAAATAAGTCGGAAATTTATTACTCCATGCAACAGCAAGTCACAGAAAGTGGCTCCGATCACGGTTTATTTTATAAAATTTGACAGTATTAAATAAATATAATGTAAAATGTTGGGTTTTCTTTAAAATTTTGGTACAGAATTACAGCTACATTTTAAGTAGCTTAATAAATTCTTTTAATATCATTCTTCTTCTTAAAGTGCCCTCTCCTCAATGGAGGTTGGCTACTACAATTTTAAACTCTTCTCTATCTTCAGCTGTTCTTATTAGCTGTTCAAAATTTAGCCCTGTCCATTGTCGGATGTTTCTGAGCCACGATAGTTTTTTCCTTCCTAGGCCTCTCTTTCCCTCGATTTTTCCTTTCACTATAAGTTGGGCATATTGGTACTTATTATTTCTCAGTATGTGGCCTAGGTATGATGTTTTTCTAACTTTTACTGTGTTAAAAAGTTCTCTTTCCTTGCCTATTCTATGCAGCACTTCTTCGTTTGAGGTATGCGATGTCCATGAAATTTTGAGTATTCTCCGGTAGATCCACATTTCAAAGGCCTCCTCAAATTTATTTACGGTTGATGTTTTAAGGGTCCACGTTTCAACTGCATATAGAAGAGTCGACCAGACGTAGCATTTTGATAAACGTAGTCGAATTTCGAGTTTTATTCGAGAATCACAAAGTAGTTTTTTTATTTTTTCGAAAGGTTTTTTGGCCTGTTCTATTCTCGATCTTATTTCTAGATCAGGATTTAGGCTGCTATCGATCCAACATCCCAGGTACTTAAATCTATTGACCTTATTGTGCAAGGTTGAGGTACGTTTTGGTTTTTTCGGATTGACATCACTTTGGTTTTTTTAATGTTTATTTTCATACCAAATTGCTCACAGGTCGAGTTGGTCTTGTCGATGAGTCGTTGTAGACCTAAGTCGGAATCCGCAATTAACACTGTATCATCGGCGTATCTGATACTGTTGATATTTACGCCATTCACATTGACTCCATCCTTGGAATCCTCCAATGCTTCTTTAAATAGAAACTCGGAGTAAAGATTAAACAGCAGAGGCGACAGAACACATCCCTGTCTAACTCCCCTCCTAATTTCTACTTCTGCGGATGTGGAACCTTCGATCCTAACTCTGGCTTTTTGGTTCCAGTACAAGTTTTTTAAGAATTTGATGTCTTTTCCATCTAAACCGACTTCTTGCAAACGTTCTAATAGTAGGTCGTGTCTTACTCCATCAAATGCTTTTTCGAAGTCTATAAAGCATATAAATATATATTTCTGTTGGTCGTAGCATTTTTGGGCGAGAACTAGTAAACTGAACAGGGCTTCTCTCGTTCCCATGCCGGCTCTGAATCCAAACTGATCGTCTCCGATGATTGTTTCGCACTTTCTATAGATACGATTATGTACGATTTTTAGTAGGACTTTTACTGCATGACTCATAAGGCTTATCAGACGAAACTCATTGCAGTGTTGTGGGTTTGGCTTTTTGGTAGTGGGATGAATATTGACTCCAGCCAATCTTGGGGTATTTTGCCTGTATCATAGTGATTAATATCATTAGTGATTAATAAATAAATAAACAATTTATAAAAAAATTATAATTAAATATACAATAATATTTTCAGTGTGTTAATGTAATAGGTAACATTAAAATTATGTAAAGAATGAAAGATTATTTAGCTCAAATAATATTGTTGCAAGATTTTGCAAATATGTTTTACGTTCCTCATATTTCATTGTCATGACTTGTCGTAATTGCCACAATTGTTGTTCTTGTTTGTCTTTATGTTTTTTTATAATCTGTAATATTTAGGATTATTTTTTTGTAGATAAAACCAGAAAGAAACTAAACGAGATCCAACCCAAGATTAAGGAAGAACCACCGGAACCAACTATCGTTGTTCCAGAACCAAATATTGATCCTTTAAGTACTTTAGACCCGTTTTGGGCTAGTAAAAGATAAGCTCTACATTATAATATTTATACAATGCTGTATTATTATTTTAAATGTTATCTACACCTTCATTAATATTAAATTCCTTGTTTATTATTACAGTATGTACTTTTTATTTTGATATTATCTAAATATTTATAATTGTAAGTGTATAATGAGATAATTAAATATGTTTTAAAGTAATTATTGTTTTATTTGAACCTGGGCATCGTTTTCGGTGAAAAGAAAAGCTATAATCTGCAATTTTAAGTTCAAAATACGCCTTTGATTGTCCGTGTGGACTTAAACTATCAGATAGCGACTGCCAGACTGAGACAAACACAAAAGGACATCACGAGTGTGTAAAAGAAGAATATACAGATCTATACCATACTCAAACTTGATACCAAAAGGGGCGAAACTAAGATCTACAAAATTGCCAAGCATATCAAGAATTCCAGACGAAAATAATAAAGTAATTACAATTTAAATAGGAATAAGCCACAATTAAAGGTTAAAGTACGCTTATTGCCGTTTCAATTTCCACTTCGGAAATCGTTCTCAAAGTACAAACATGAGTAAATTATTTATTAAATTACATTTAGTAAATTTACTCATGTTTGTATTTTGAGAACGATTTCCGAAGTGGAAATTGAAACGGCAATAAATGTACTTTAACCTTTAATTGTGGCTTATTCCCATTTAAATAGTAATTACTTTAACATGCCACAAGAAAATAGCTTCAGAACAATATTAAGATTATAATAAAATTATAATTGTAAAAGTACGCTACAAAATAATTGTTATTTTCGTTCTGATAGAAATGAGAGAATTGTGCAAAAAGATCTGGTTTCTGAAGCCCATTTAGTCGTCGTTCGATGAACAAGAGTATTGCTGATAAAATAATTAGAATAAATTTACATACATACATAAGAAAAAGGTCGAAGCCACGGAAATGGATGCCATCAGAAGATCGATGAGAATATCAAGAGCCGACAGAATACGGAATGAAGTGATAAAACAACAAATGGGTATAGAGGGCACTATAGGTGAGGATATTGAGAGAAAACAGCTCATATGGTATGGGCATGTGAGCCGAATGGGGGACGAAAGATTGCCTAAAAAAACGATGATGTGGCAATCCCCAGAGAAGAGGAAACGAGGAAGACCACCACAGAACTGGAACCTGGGAGTTAGGAAAGCGATTAGCGCTCGAAATCTGGACGAAGACCTAACTCAAGACAGAATACAGTGGCGTTTGGGAGTCGGACAACGTCGTAAGACGTTATAAAAAACCGAATATATATATATACATAAAGGCCAAATCTGTACTACAGTAAGAGCTGCGAATCTCGTTATAAATTGGCGAAATAGTGAAGAAGAGATAGAGTCAAAACGTAGAACAACTATGGAATTACTTCAAAGAAGTTATAATAAATGCAGCGACAGAAATATGTGGAACAAGTGGGAAGAGTAATAAAAGAAAACATACTGCATGGCGGAATGAAGAAGTAAAATAACAAATTAAAACAAAGAAAATTGCTTGCAAAATATACTTACAAAATAAAACACCATAAAGTTACGAAGAATGTAAAAATATAGAAGATTAGTAAAAGAATTTGTTACAAATGCAAAAAAGGACAAATTGACAGAATTGAATGGGGAAATATAGAAACAAACAGTGAAGAGGATCAGAAAGTGTTCTATGGAGTTTTAAAATCAATGAGAAAAGAAAAAATGCAAGACAAAAAATATAAAGTTGGAGAGAATATTTCCAAAAGATGCTACAAACACACTGCTATCAAGAAGAAAACAACAGGTTGAACCAAAGAATAAAAGATGATAAGATAGATCCAATAATCATAAATGAGTTGCAGGAAGCTATTGCAGAAATGAAAAGGGGGAAGACATCAGGGTATGACAGAATAACAAGTGAAATGATAAAAAAATTGGGACAAAATGCGACAAAGTTAATACTAAAGATACTTAATGCCATATGGAGAGAAGACCAATTGACTGACAGAAGACTCACATAGTACCGATTTATAAAAAGGGTGACACAACGGATTGCTACAACTTCAGAGGAATAGCACATGAAAATAGACGAAAAAATATTGAACAAAAGAATAACCGAAAAAATTAACAGACACACACGACTCCACGACAAACACACTCAACGAATCACAAAGCAAATTCATAAAAGGCAGAAGCGCCCATGATCATATATTTAGCGTGAAACAAATAATAGAAAAATATCAGCAACAAACAAGAAAAGATTTGCAAATAGAGTCACCATTATATATAGAAAGAAGGAAACTCAGTTGGTGGGGTCATCTTCAGAGAATGGAGAATACAAAACCGGTGAATGAAATTTGGCAGCAAAAACTCAAAGAAGAAAGGTAGACCACGGCAAACATTGGATAGAACCCTAGAAAATATTATCGAAAAAAGGAGAACAACATGGACAAAGGACGAAATAAAAAAAGAATTGGTCAATGTACGTAATGTAAATATACAGTTAAGTTTACAAAGAAGATTATGTTTGATATTAATATTGAATTGTATATGTATTATGCTGCTATGTACATATGTTTTTTTATAGCCCTTTTTCTATCCGAATTGTCGAATAAAGGCCTCTCCCATTTCTCGCCATTCATCCCTGTTGTGTGCTAGGCGTTTCCACATTGGTCCTGCGACTCTTTTGATATCGTCGCTCCAGCGCATTTGAGGTCTTCCTCTTGGTCTCTTCGCATCGTACGGTCGCCAGTTTCCGACTTCTTTGTTCCATCTACCATCTTCGAGACGTTCGTTGTGTCCAGCCCATTTCCATTTTAATTTAGCTACTTGTTTTGCGGCGTCCTTTATTTTTGTTTTGTTTCGGATTGCTTCGTTCGTTTGCCGATCTATTAGTGAGATACCAAGCATCTGTCGTTCCATGGCTCGCTGAGTTTTTCGAATCTTGTCCATGTTCTTTTTTGTGAATGTCCAGGTTTGAGCTCCGTAAGTGAGAACGGGAAGGATACAAGAATCGAACACTTTGGTTCAAAGGTTTTGGGGTATCTTTTTGTCTTTCAGTATGTATGAGAGTTTTCCAAATGCGGCCCATCCCATTCTTACTCGTCTGCTTATTTCGGTAGTTTGGTTTTCTTTGTTTACCTTGATATTCTGACCCAGATATATGTATTCTTCTACATGTTCCACTTTTGTTCCTTGGATGGTTATCGTCGGTTGATCATCTTTATTCGACATTAGCTTAGTTTTACTCAGATTCATTTTCAGTCCTTTTTTATGGATTCCGTATGAAGCTCATCGATCATCGTTTTCAGTTCTTTCCAGCTGTCGGCTATTAGTACTACGTCATCTGCATATCTTAGATGGTTTAAATACTTTCCGTTTATCGATAGTCCCTTCGTTTCCCAATTTAGTGATTTAAAGATGTCTTCAAGTGCGGCAGTAAATAGTTTTGGAGATATGGTGTCTCCCTGTCTTACTCCTCGGTTGATTTTTATTGGCCTCGTTTTCATTCCGTTATCCATCGTGACTACCATTTCAGCGTGTATTCTGCTGTTGACCAGTGCTTCCTCAATAGCCTATAATTCTATGCTGTCAAAAGCTTTCTCGTAGTCTATAAAGGCTAAACAGATTGGTAGGTAAATTGTATTCGTTAACTTTTTCTATTAGGACCTTTAGTGTTTACATAGTTTACATATGTTTGTCAGGCAAGAATTGTACTTCAAAATCATATTTCAGCATTTTTAATTTTAGTCTTTAAAAACGAGAACTTATTTCACAAATGTCTTTTTTATTAATTGGCACCAATGGCTTGTGATCAGATTTTATTATTACTTTTCTACCATACACAAACTGATGGAACTTATTTAAACGATACCAAATTGCCAGATACTGCTTTTCAATCTGAACCCATCTAGTTTCTGCGGGGACGATCTCGATCGCGACCTGTACGGTGTTTTGGAGACTCGATCATTTTCTAAAACGTTGCTATCTACTTTTTTAAATGGTTCTCCACAATGCCACAAATACCTACACTTATTTTACGCCGGTCGAAAGAGCGTTACATTATTTGTTTTAGCTTTATGTTTTTATTGCTTCTTAGGGTTTTCAGAGGTCTATAAAACAAATTTACATTTTTTTTTTGCCGTTTTCTCTATTTTTTCTCCCAACTTTTCTTTTTCTCGTTTTTTACTATTTCTGTTTTACTCCCTGTATTTTGTATATTTCATATTTTTGTTGCGTTTTTCTTATACATATTCTTTCCACAAATTCTTATTTTCTTTTATTTTTTGGTTTGGGATTAGAGGATTTGCTTGACGATCAAAGATGTTCGTCAGTGCGGTAGAAGCAAAGAATATAGACGCTTATAGAAGAATTGTTCACTGTTATTTTTGAAAGTTAGCAAAAAGTGAGTCATAGATAAAGAAAAGTGAGACGAGTGGAACAGGAGCGGTCATGTCAGCTGTGGCTCTACCATTGCTTCTAAAATATGAAAGAGTGGGGCAATAAATGCAACTTTAGATATTTTTATATGTAGATGCCGCGTGGTCGTAGAATAGGATTAAATTTTTGCGTTTTATAAAATTTTTTAAAGAAAATAATATTATTTTACCTTTTAATAAATTAATCTTTTTAGAAAAATTGTTATGATTCAAATTTTTAATTGAAATATGTACAAATCTTAAGTATAAATCAGTTTAAGACTATATTGCAATAATTTCACCAATATTCATTCATTGTGCAAATTATGTTTTAGATACTACTAGTTGTTATTTTAAAACAAGATTAAATAGTACCCATACAGCGTAAAAACTGTCACATATACTATTCATTAAAAGTACTGTTAAAGTTTATTTTGTTATTTCAAAAATAAATCAGGAATGCTTTTTGTTGTTATTAAAAAATTATGGATGAAATGGAAGTTTGGAAGTTTTGGCGAAATGGAAAATTTAATAATTTAGTAAAAAGTTTCATTGAATACAATTTTTTTTTAAATTGAAATTTTTTAAAAATGTTTCGTTAATTTCTGGGCAGAAAAACAGTATAATTAAAAGTTATGTGACGGTTCTTCGTTGTGTTGGAACAAACCAATTTTTAATTCAAAGTTATACAATTAAAAAAATAAATACTTTGAATATTGTAAATATCATACATTTTTAAGTTTTAAAATTAAAAATATAACCATTTAATATATTGAAAATAAAGATTTTATTGTGAAAAAACAAAAAAAAAGACAGTTTGCAAATCAATGGCATCGAAATTTGTTTAGGCGTAGATGCAAAGTTACCCGTTCGTACTCCTTTCCCACTTCCCCCTAACTACATATTTCATTATGAAATTTTCATGACAGTTTTAAGCCGACGGCCACGGCACCACGCTGAGTTTATGCAGCCACCCTCTTAAACCGTAACCAAATCGCCCATTTGAACTGCTCTTCTATAAGCGTCTATATTCTTTGGTAGAAGTGTCTAAAGAAGTCTAAAATAGATATAAGGATCGGCCATTCACTCTTATAAAAAAGGACCTTGCAATTTTAATACGTTTTGAACATTTTGGCCACTTGTTCCATTTAACATCAGGAGCTTGGAACTATCTATCTATATAAAAGCCTATGATGACAGGTCACACCGCTTGTCCAGTAAACTAATGACACCATCTATGAAAGAAATCTAAACTACCACCATTTGACATTTCAATCATATTTTGTTCTTGAAAGGAAAGGTACGATTAATTAATAATACTGTATTAATTACATATTAATATAATTAATAAAACAAGGAAAGATGTATTGATTAGATGGGTGGAATACTTTAACCAGGCACTTAATATGGAGGAAGAAGAAGAAAACCTGGAAGACGAAAGAGCTGAGGCAAGGGGAATAGACGAGAGGAAAGAGGAACCATCAATGATTCTTGAAATTAAAGATGCAGTTAAAAAACTAGCCAGGAACAAATCACCCGGAATAGATAATTTCCCAGCTGAACTATATAAAGAAGGTGGCCATGATAACATTATGGCATTACAGCAGCTTATAAAAGAAATATGGACACAGAAATCCCTCCCCAATGATTGGAATATTGGAATACTTTGCACCATACACAAAAAAGGAGATATCTTTGAATGCTCTAACCACAGAGGAATTAAGCCTCTAAGTGCAGCGTATAAAATATTTTCCACAGTACTATGTCACCGTATGTCACCATATGCAGAACGGATAGTAGGAAAATACCAGGTCTTCATTACACCACAAATTGTATATTGTCAAAAGAGATATTAAAATATTATTGTGATTTCGTTGGCAATTAATTAAATATTGGTGGGTTCCGAAATAAATTTTACATTTATCTCACAGATAAGTAACCGCAACAAAATTTGACGTGAAAAGACGAGTACATTTTATTTTATAAATAAATGTCTATCCTTCAGATAACTATCTGCCAGATAAGACAATATCTATCTGGAGGTGAAAAGATCCGCCCTTTCATGCAAGAAGTTTATTACTTTAAAACTTTAATTTTTAATGCATTTGAAAATTTTCTTGTAAAAAATTGGCTGCGAATATGCTGATAGGTAAAAAATATAATACAAAACTCGAGCTTTCCCAACAAATAAATTGCCAAACTAGCATTCTTCTTCTTCTTTTGGCATCATAACCCTGGATGGGTCTTTGCCTGTCTGGCTATGTCCTTCCATTCAGATCTCTCTTGTGCCCTTCTTCTCCATTGTCTTATGTTCATTGTTTTCAGGTCGTCTTCCACGTCATCCAACCATCTCGTTCTGGGCCTTTCTTTTTTTCGCCTTCCTATGGGCTTCCATTGTAACATTTTCTTTGTTGTTTTTGCATCGTTTTGTCTCTGCAGATGTCCCAGCCATGACAGTCTTTGACTTTTCACAAATCTTACAATGTTATAACCTTCATTTAACTCATTAACCTCGTCGTTTCTCCTGATTCTCCATGTGCCATCTTCCTCTTGTACCGGGCCATATACTTTCCTCAGTATTTTTCTCTCGAATGTCCTGAGTTGGGCTTCATCTTTTTTCGTCATTACCCAAGTTTCACATCCATAGGTTACTACGGGTCTAATCAGTGTTCTGTAGATAGTCATTTTGGTTCTTTTGTCTAATAATTTCGACGTCATTAATCTTTTATTAGCATAGTAGAGTATTAGCATAGTTCTTCTGATTGATTTCTGTGCCGAGATATGTAAAGGCATCCACTCGTTCGATAGTATAGTTGTCTATTGTGATATTATTTTCATTGTCAGTTATTCTTTTGACTGTCATATACTTCGTTTTTGCTTCGTTTATTTTGAGACCTCTTTTTCTTGCTTCAGGATCAATTTGTTTGAACACTTCCATTAGTCGTGGCTTATTCCTACTAATGATGGCTACATCGTCTGCATATGCAGTAATTTGTACTGATTTGGTGTTTATATGGCCGGTTATATTGGTTTTTCTGATGACTGCCTCAAGAACTAGGTTGAATAGCATGGTTGATAGGGCGTCTCCCTGTCTTACTCCCATGTTGATGTTAAACAGGGGAGTCAGTTCTCCATCTACTCTGACTGCGGCTTTTGAACCCTGCAACGTCATTTTTATGAGGCTGATGTATTTCTTAGGTATACCTAGATTACAAAGGTCTTCCAACATTCTGTCTCTTTTCACACTATCAAAAGCTTGTTTAAAGTCTATATACATATTATGCGTTGCCAAACTCGAATTACGTTAGTTTTATACGTAGGTCGATTTCATAAGACGATTTTACGCAAAAAGTTTAGCGACTCTCCAAAAGTGACTAATTTTTTATGAAAGTTGTACAACAGATTAAAATATTCTGTTCTGGTCGTCCTAACCTTAAATAGGAGGAAGACAGAAAAATTAACTGAAGTGATTGTAGATGCAATTCACTAGTGATAAATAAGAATGATGATAATTTTCCTAAATACTTGATTCTGATAGAATAAAACAAAAAAGCTTTACGCATTTTCACTTAATAAAGCTCCAACTACCCCTAATGATCTTTTATCTTCATGAGACATATTTGATGTACATGTATAATACCATACACCCACATTTAATCCCGAATTCCATCATCAATCAATACGAGAACTGAAAAATTAAATAAAAGCCCCAATTTTTATTAATTAGAAAGCGCCCTCTTCATGGAAGATTAGTACAATTTGCAGAGAGCTTCCGGCAAATACATTATCAAGTTCCCCGCTCCAGCCATACACGCATTTCCAATTTCACTTGTTCCCACGATTCTCCCGCTCCCGTTGCATTTCGCCCGCTGTATGCCCTTTTAACCGCTGCGCAGCTACCGATCCGCAAGGCGCGCGCAGCGGTTCGCTTTCAGTTCCGACAAAAGCAAAAAATTCTAGCACACGCACTGACAAGGTAAAATTTGACATGCGCCAATACAAAAAGGTGCAGGAACTGGTGTGTCAGTGTACAAAACTAGACAAATTGATTGTTTTACAGCGTTAGAAATGCATCTGTATTATATCGGCATAGTTTTTCTTTGAATCTGTTAGGTATATCAGTAAATGTTGTGATAAATGTGATAATGATAGTATAGATAAAATAGTTTTCGTGTTTTACCATTCCCGTGTACCTGATATTTGCAGTGCGAAGATTCTGAAATTACGAAATTAGACGAGAATTTAATGATTTATTAAGGTAAGTGAACTTTAAGGATGATATTTTTAATATTTTCGCCCATTACTTCATTCAATAAATCGCTTCACAAAGTGCGCTTGTAGAAAATAAAAAATGCATCGGCTACTGCACTTTTCTATACGGATATTTTACAAAATACACTGCCCTACATTCTAATCTCGTCCTATATTTATAAATTTCAGTAATTATATTAGTATTCGCTATAAAAATAGTGCAATAGGATCATTTAGTGTTGTGTGAAACACAAAGATAAAGGTATGAGCGCATAATATACATGCGTTGCTCTC
Source organism: Diabrotica undecimpunctata (assembly GCF_040954645.1). Taxonomy (NCBI): domain Eukaryota; kingdom Metazoa; phylum Arthropoda; class Insecta; order Coleoptera; family Chrysomelidae; genus Diabrotica; species Diabrotica undecimpunctata. The sequence continues at coordinate 134,661,067 of NC_092811.1, forward strand.
CCACTATTGATTGACTTCATTGAATAGGTAGGTAAGAGAGCAAATATCCTAATCAAGTTTACTCCCACTTCATATTCTGTCATTTTCACCTGCACAGGTACGTATAAATCCCGTCATTATTCACCTGTCCCGCTGGATATACAGGATCTTATACCAGGAACGATTTATTTTTCTGGTTATCGAGCTTTCCTCGTTCGAATACTATCAAATTATGAAATATTAATGAGGTAGTTAGTTTCTATCGAACTGTCTAATCGGGACGTGTAAAATAAAACATCGATATCCACAAAAATGCTCTAAAATACATTTGTTTTCTATACACTACAAAAAAGTTCATAGTTTATTATAAATCACTTCGATAAAAGGTGCGTTTTTTATTATTCGAATGGAATTTGGCCTGTCCTTTTTTTATTATTGCCAATAAACCGTAATTTTTAAGTTATTTGTTTGTTTTATAGTGCCCTTAAACACAAAAGACTAGCATTTTTTGAAAATTCTGCATAACAAGCATTTTTCTAGGCACAGTTTTTTGGTCGTTTAATAAAGTAGAAGTATTGTCATTATTATTTTTATCTCTTAAGATTTTCGCCAACTGCGGTTCATTAATAACTAAATTTATCAAACCTGCGGTACTACCAAAAGCACTGATTGGTGCATTTGTACCTAATACAGAACTAGAATTAATTTGTGCCGGAAATGGGTATTCTACAAGTTTCTATTTATTATCAAATATCTCAGAAATTAACCATAATTATGAAATAAATACGGCATTGTCAGTAATTTTGAGGTGAGCTGCAGGGGCGGCTTCAGTTAAGGATAGTTATTACTTGAAATCCACTTTAACGTAATATTCTTTATTGGACAGGACGGATTTGTACACCTTTTGCGTAAAATATGTTAACTCTACTTGATTGATTCTTCTTCCTCTTTCTAAGCAATTCTGCTTGTTCATTGGAATATTAATACCTCTATGGAAGGGTGTCACTCCATCTTTTGCGCGGTTATCCCATGCTTGTTTTGCCGATTGGTGACTTATCTCTTGCTATTTTAACGACACGGGTCTCCTCCATTCTGCTTATGTGTGGTTATTCCATTCTTTTTTCTTTTTTGTATCGATTCATTTATACACTGTTACATTTTCTTCTAATGTCTACACTTCTCTTTCAATCTGTCAGCGTATATATATATATATATATACGCTGACAAACGAGTTTATTACAGCTGCCGCCGTTTCTCGCAACCTAGCTTCCAACGCTTGCGATCGTTCCAGTTATCTACTTGTAGACCCCTATCTTCCATTGCACCTTTTACTTCTTGTCTCCACGATCTTCTTGGTCTTCCCTTTTTCCTGCGGTTGGTGGGGATCCACTATAATCTTCTCTTTGGCCATCTGTCAGCGTATTTCCTGTAATTCTTCTCAGTACTCTCATTTCTGCCCTTTCCAGTAACCTTTGCATTGTGGCTGTGTCTGGTCTTGTTTCTGAGGACTATGTCATTATTGGTCTTACACTAGCTTTATAAATTCTTGACTTCATCTCAGTGTTAATGTGTCTGTTTCGCCATATAGTGTTATTAAGGCATCCTGCCAGTCTATTTGTTTTTTTGTACTTGATCTCTCTCTTGTTTGTCCTGGTCTCCATAGCTAGAAGGAGGTATTTTATTAGGAGGAATTAAAATTCTCAGGTATTTTATTTCCATTACTTGTTCAATACTGATGCCATCAATTTCTATTTTACATCTGGTCGGTTCTTTGCTGACTACTATTGTTTTAGTTTTCTGAGATGAGATTGTCATATTAAATTCTTTAGCTCTTATATTAAATCTGTGGACCAGTCTCTGCAGACTATCTTCATGTTGAGCTATCAATATTGCGTGGTCTGCGTAACAAAGTATTTTTATTTCTTTGTTTCCTATTCTGTATCCTCTTCCTTTATGATTTATGATTCGCTTTTGATGATTTCATCCATGATCAAATTGAAGAACATGGGGCTCAATGAATCCCCTTGTCTTATTCCGCTGCCTATTTCTATAAGTTCTGTAAATTGTCCATCTATTCTGACTTCCATTTTGTTGTTTTGGTAGATGTTTTCGATAGTTTTTATAATATTTAGGAGAACTTCTCTCATATACAGAAGACGGATTACAGCTTTTAGTCTTACTCTATCAAACGCTTTCTTTAGGTCAATCAGACACAGAAATGCCGGTCTAGTATCTATCTCTCTCCAATGGCGCTACAGCCCAAATCGGGCCTTGGTCTCCTCCAAACTATGCCTCCAACCTTGTCGTTCCCGCGCCGATCTTCTCCAGGTTCTCACGTCTAGCAAATTTTGCGCGTCCGCTGCCACTTCATCCTCCCATCTTTTCCGTGGCCTTCCTTTTGGTCTTGCGCCCTGCTAGATAGTAAAATTATCTAGTGCTCTTTTCGGCAGTCTTTCTGTCTCCATTCTCACTACATGACCAGCCCAGCGAAGTCTCTGAAGTTTAGCGAATTCTGAGATCGGTCTATTATACTCTTGTTATTTCTCAGAAATTTGCTTTATAACGAATATTGTATCTGTACCCGATCTTCCGGTAAAAAAATCCTGTTGTTCAACTGCTAAACTTATCCTCTGATTTATTAGCACTTGCAAAATTTTAGTTGTAAGTTTTAAGATAGTACTTAACAAGTTTATACCTCTGTAGTTTTCTGGCTGTTTTTTATCACCTTTTTTGAATAGTAGAATTAGTTCGCTCATTCTCCATTCTTTCGGTATTTTATTGTGTTTTATAATTTTATTAATTAATGTTGTTCATTGTTCTGTCATTGTTTGTCAATCAGTTGATTGATTCAAATTCAAAATTTAACTCTGTTTTCTTCTGATGTTTTTTTCGTATTTAATTCATTTATATAGCTTGGCTACTATTCTCGTTAAATTTCCGATCCGGCATTTATCAGCATATTCGGGATATTTTCTTTTCTGCTTTATTTTTTATTTCTCAAATTTTCAATTGGTATACTCGATTTCAAAATGCTGGATAATACCGTTTTGAAGGCAGAAGATTACAACGATCTTTATAAAGGACTGTTAAAAGCAGAAAAAAATATATAAAAAAGGGTTCAATAGGCTTTAGTGTTTTAATAGGTTTAGACTAGTGCTAAACTTTATATTAACCAGCAAAATTGCTGTTTTTCAATTAAATATTTCAAAATTGAATAGAAATCAAATTTCTATTCATCGGCAGTTTTTATTCGTGTAACTTTTTTTTAGATTTTTACATGCTTTGTCGTATTCATTAAGTTCTTTTTACGTTTCTATACAAAAAATTATGAAACATTTCAAAAATCAAACTAACAAATTATGGTCAGTTTTGACATTTTATATATCTAACGGCCATCCTTTCGTTAGGTACAGCTGGTTCCTAAAAAAACTGATACGAATCTTAGTAAGATATGATCATTTTGAGCAGTGTATTTGATTGGTTTGATATATTTATTATGACAGACAAATAATAAAATAAACAAACAATTGATTACATATCTTAATTCATAAATTGTAATAATTATTAAAGTCTAAATTTTGATATTATTTTGAATTCCTGCATTTTATAAAGAGTATATAAATGATAGTTTTTACATAAAATAGGGTTATTGTTATTATTTTTATTATTATTAAGGAATAAAACAAACGACCTGACTCGACAATATATTAAAGCAAGAATTGAAACCAAATTAAAAGATAACTGGGCACTATCAGAGGCAGCAAAACATTGAAACATAAGCAGAACCACAGTTTTTATATTATTAAAAAATGGGGGAAACAAGAAACTCTCGAAAGAAAGCTAGGGTCTGGAAGACCAAAACTATACTAAATTTAGGTATGTAAAAATAAAAGTATTATTTTGTAATATCTCCATCAGCATTGATACCTTCAGCATCTGCGTGAAAGGAACTATGAAATTGTCTTCTTCAGTAAGCTCTTCCCAAACCTGCTGTATACCGTGCCACAGCTCTTCAGCGTTTTGAGGTATAAAATTACGGCGATACAACCGTTTTATAATAATACTTCACACATTCTCGATTGGGTTTATATCTGAACTGTAGCTGTAAGGTTTTGATGTTGTTATTCTGGAGCAACTGGTTTATTATATTTGCAGTGTGAACAGGACAATTATCTTGTTGGAGGATAAAATTATTTTCTGGATACAACTGGATAGTTGTAAAGTAGGAAAGAGAGGAAGACCCAAGAAATCTTGGAGAGAGGGAGTAACGAAGACGATGAGTGCAAGAGATCTTAGAGAGGGCCGATGGGATGATAGAGTGTCATGGAAATTAGGCATCGGACAACGTCGCAAGACGTTTTAAAACCGATTGATATATATCTATATCTATATATATATATATATATATATATATATATATATATATATATATATATATATATATATATATACAACTGTTCTATACTGGGAATCATGATGTTTTCTAGAATATTCAGATAAGTCTGTCCAACAAACCTGCCATCAATACGCCATACCATTCCCATTCATCTAGATGAAATTCATCTGCATACATTGACGCTAAAATGACCAGCTGCTCAATATCTATCAACATATAGAGGATTAAATCTATTATTATCTGGTCTATACACCCCAATTATTTTTTTTAGAAGATTGAAACATTTTCTCATCTGTAAATATTACTCTGTCCCAAAAATCTTGATTTTGTAGCTGATGGTTGAAAGCAAATATAAGTCTTGACTGCTTCTGTTATAGTGTAAGAGCTTGTTTTTTTGCTGCAGTTCAGTACCTAAGACACGATACTTTAATTCTCCGCCAAGTTGTCTTTCTTCCCGGAAACTGTGACATAATTCTTGCAGTTTTCGCATCTTCAAAAATATTCTTTTCTAATCTCTCCAAAAGCGTACGATCTTTATGAGAGGTAGATATTTTTGGTCTTCCAGAACCTTCCTTTCTTTCGAGAGTTTCTTGTTCTCTCCATCTTTTCTTAATATTAAAAACTGTTGTTCTGTTTACGTTAAAATGGAGATAATGATAATGACCAACCATCTTCTAATTTCGTTACAATTCTTGCTTTTAGTTCTTTGCTAGCATGTGGACCCATTTTTTGAGGTTGAACAGAATAAGTTATCTGAAAAATTTTAAGATTTTGCAGTGACAGTGATAATATGTAAATAATAACTATTTATCCTTCAAAATACACTGCTCAATTTTCTACAAAATACGCTTTAAGAGTCGTATTCCTTGTTTCGTTCCGAATTCATTGTAGGTATCACATCAAAAATCGTTGGCGTGTTTCAAACCACATTTTTCCAGGACTACATCGTAAAAATATTGGGAATTTGGTTTTATTCATTAAAAACGAAATAATTGTTTAATTTATTCATAAAACGCGTTTTTTTTTATTTTACGAGGACTGCATTTTTAGAAACAATAATAATTTGTAGAAACGTGCAATTAGGGAATCAAAATCTGTGTCAATTATTACAACATTAGACTAATTGCATTTTGTGCATTAATATTGCATTATTTACTTTTAAGCTGGTTTACGAAATGACATTCTTTAAATAGTTATTTTTAACTAAAATTAAGATTCGTCGGCGTATAACTTGACAACCATGTAGCTGTTTTTGATTTAAAATCGCTAATATGTGGACGATCAACTCATTCTGAATTTTGTTTTCTAATCCCTGATATATTTCTTATCGCCGATTGCGTTATGTTCTGATTTACTTGTTCTAACCTTAACCATTGTTCTAACCATTAAGTCAGTGTGTAGGTATATGGATGGCGTCTGTTGTTGATCTTTCTTTTCTAAAACCATACTGTTATGATTCTATTACTTCTTTTGTGTATATTATGCCCCATGAAAACTCCAGGCGGCACAAATCTATGATTGATTTTATAGTCACTAATAGAAAAATCCACCCAAAGCAGATTCTAGATATCCGAATTTTAAACTAAGCAGACGCAGGGAGTGAACACAAACTATTACTATCAAAAATAAGAATGAAAATAACACCAAAACATTTTCTACAGGAAATCGCCGAGGAAAAATAGAATGTAGAATCTACGTGGAACGACTCTACAAGAGAAATGTACCAAAGGAGGCTAGTACAGAAGATGCAGCTGAAACAAATAGACGACATCGAAGATATAAACGGGAGCTGGGAAAAATTAAAAACAACATTGAAGAAGCAGCAACAGAAGCTCTAGGAAAACGTAAAGTCATACTGAACAAAAGAAACAACAACAATACACCATGGTTCAAATAAAAAATAAAAGAGAAATGAGAGGCCTACACTGGAAACAGTTTACAAAAATCATGAAAACCGACTTCTACGGTACACAAAAACAAATATGAAGATTCATAAGAAACCAACGGAAAGAAATGGTAGAAATGAAGGAATACAATAATATACCAGCAAACGAATGGGAAAGATACCTGACGAAACTGTTTAAAGGAAAGGAAAATAATAATCAACTCAATAACGTACCTGAATTAAGACAAGAAATAGAAATCAGTTTGCAGGAAGTAGAGATAGCCATAACTTCACTCAAAAATAGAAAGTCACCAGAACCAGACGGAATAACCAACGAGCTTCTTAAACACGGAAGAGAAAGTATTACACTAGAGATGTCAAAACTTATACAAAAACTAATATTGCACTGCAAGATACCAGACACATGGAGAAACAGCATAATGATACCAATGTTCAAAAAAGGAGATAAAGAAAACCCCAACAATTATTATAGAGGTATAAATCTATTGAATACCGTACTTAAACTTACGACAAAAGTCCTAAACAACGAAATCAATAAACCAACAATTTTATCAAATAAACAACAATGATTCAGATCAGGAAGATCCTGAGTAGACGCCGTATTTGTACTAAGACAAATCACAGAAAACGCCATCGAGTACAATAAACCAGCATATCAATGTTTTATAGACCTGACAAAGGTTTTCGATCGCATGCAAGTCGAAGACGTCTTACACATACTGTATAAAAAAATATACCAATCAATATTATACAAACCATCGAAAACATCTACTTACATAATCGAATACAGGCAAAAATAAAACACAGTGTATACCAGTACAAAACGGAGTCAGACAGGGTGACTCGTTAAGCCCACTTCTCTTTAATATAATAATGGACAAAATAATACAAGCAGTACGTAAAGGTCATGGTTACAGAATAGGGGGAACAAAGAAATCCAAATATTATGTTATGCAGCCACGCAGAGACAGAAGACGAGTTCTAAAAATTAACACAAATCTTCAATACAACAGCTAAGAAATACAATATGATAATATCAGCAGAAAAAACCAAATATATGACAACATCTAAATATCCACTACGATGTAAAATCGAAATTGATGGGAAAATAATAAAGCAGGAAGCAAGGTTTAGGTATCTGGGAATAGATATAACTAGTTAAGGAGATGTTGAAGAAGAAGTACGACAACAAAGCTTAAAAGCAAGTAAAGCGGCGTAAGAACAAACACCTAAGACAAGACACAAAAACAAGAATCAATAAAGTAGCAATTAGACCTATATTAACATACATGGCGGAGACAAGACCTGACACATCTAAAACGAGACAACGACTAGGAACAACAGAGGTAAAAATACTCGGACGAATATCAGGGAAAAGTCTGTTGGATAGGGAGAAAAACAAAAACATAAGAAGAGCATGCAATATAGAAGACATAAATGGATGGGTGCCAAAACGGAAACAGGAGTGGAACGAACACATTAGTAGAATGGCAGAGGATAGGATAGTACGAATAGCATGAGATAAGTCACCAAATGGACGAAGAAGTATTGGCAGACCAAGAAAAAGATGGTGCGAAAATTTAAACAATTTAGGAGGCTAATATTGAAGAAAAAACAGGCTTTAAAGCCTACATACAAGAAGGAAGAAGAAGAAGTGTATATTGTTAGTTTTTCTCATATTATTCCTGCTTAATACTTTATGTTAGATTCAGTACATTTATAACTCTTTAATTCTCATCTTATATTCATATGCCTGATCATAAAGAACGACAGAGATGATCGCCTCAAAGAATTCTGCTAGGAACGTGACCTAGTATTAAGTAATACTTCACAAATTACCTAAAGGACGCCTCTACATATGGAAGTCACCAGAGGATAAGGATAGCAACATAATCATAAACTAGATTGACTATATCTTATAAAATATAGACATTGTAACGCAATACAGGAAATAAAAGCATACTCAGGTGCTAGATTTCGACTTCATTTACAAAAGATACAAATGAATCACAAAAATGAAATCTAAATAAAGACAAGTTAACTCGGAAGAACGGACAGAGCAACTAAAACAACGCATCGATGAGAAACTAGAAATATGAAATCGTAGGCTTCCACGGCCAGAGTCAGAATTATAGTTTATTCGTCTTCCGGGTTTGGACCGTGTCATTTGTGAGTGACCCAAAAGTGGGTTCATCTCGACGTTTCGCTACAATTGTATGTAGCTTCTTCAGGAGAACAAAAAAGAAAAAGAAACAAAAGACAGGAAGATGGGTAGTTAGCAACGGTAACTCAGTTACTCAACGCAACCAGAGGCGAATACTAACTACCAAGATGGGCATTTGGTCACAGTAACTCAACTACTCAACGCAGCCAGAGGTGAAAACCAAATGCCAGGACAGGGATTCACGTCCAACAGCTCAGAACACTAACGCGTCGAGAGGCAGGGAGTGAATCCCACGCGTTCACTCCCTGCCTCTCGACGCGTTAGTGTTCTGAGCTGTTGGACGTGAATCCCTGTCCTGGCATTTGGTTTTCACCTCTGGCTGCGTTGAGTAGTTGAGTTACTGTGACCAAATGCCCATCTTGGTAGTTAGTATTCGCCTCTGGTTGCGTTGAGTAACTGAGTTACCGTTGCTAACTACCCATCTTCCTGTCTTTTGTTTCTTTTTCTTTTTTGTTCTCCTGAAGAAGCTACATACAATTGTAGCGAAACGTCGAGATGAACCCACTTTTGGGTCACTCACAAATGACACGGTCCAAACCCGGAAGACGAATAAACTATAAAACTAGAAATATATCAAAGTTCACCTACATTAAAAGATAACAACGCAGAACAACAGTGACAGATTTTTAGAACGGCGGTTATGGAGATAAATAAAGTGTGATTTTTAGAAGTATAGAAATTTCAAATAAAATAAAACAAAGATGATTTTTATAAATTGACATGAAATTGACTTTATTCGAAAGATAATCTTTTTGTATTTTAATTTAAATATGATTTCTGGTATATGACAGTCATGGCTAGCACTGACGTAGTCTAATCTGGAGGTCCATTTTTCGATCACTTTTTCCAATATTTGCTGCCGTATATCGGCAATAACACGGCGAATGTTGTCCTTCAAGTAGTCAACGGATTCATGCTTATGGCATAGACTAGCACCTTCACATATTCCCACATAAAATAGTCTAATAGTGTTAAATCGCACGATATTGTAGGCCAATTCACGGTCCGAAACGTGAAACTATGCGATTACCAAACGTTTCCTTCAATAAATTATTTGTGGCACGAGCTATGTAATATGTTGCGCCGTCTTATTGAAACGACAGCTCCTGCACATCATGATTGTTCAATTGGGGAATGAAAAAGGCAGTAATCATGGCTCTATATCGATCACCATTGACTGTAATGTTCTGCCCAGCATCGATTTGAAGAAGTACGGTCCAATGATTCCACCAGGCCTTAAAGCACACCAAACATTTTTCTGAATATGGTTTCTCAATATACATTTGAGGATTATCTTAACTTTAATTAGGGCAGTTTTGTTTGTTGACGCAGCCATTTAACAAAAAGTGAGCTTCTTCGCTAAACAAAATTCTCTTATGAAAATAGGAATCAACGGCAATCTCGTTTTGGACCCACGAATCGAATCTACGAATCTACATCTTGCTAGTTGATGATCTACCTTCAATTCTTGCATGAGTTGGATTTTCTAAGCACACAAAGCAAGATCTTTCCGCAAAATCTTTCATAAAATCATGGACACGTATACAACTTCTGTGCACGATGACAGATAGACTGATTCGAGTCTTCCTGTATGCTACGCTCTGCAGCAGCAACAACTTCTTCTGTACGCACTGTACGACGTGTCTGTGGATGCTTATTATCATTTAGAGTAAACGTGGTTAATCCAATTAATTGCTCTGATGGACTATTATGTTGACCATAAAATGGACGTGGTGCGCGATACGTACTTCGAAGAGAACCACAAATTTCAAAATAAATTTGTACAATTTGGAAGCGTTGTTTAGGCGTCAAGTCTATTCATGCTAAAATTCCAAACCAAACTTAACATAAATCACTTGACAGCTGCCAAAATGGCCAACAGTTAAATAAGTGTTGCCAACGTACATTTCTATACTTCTAAAAAAACACCCTTTATAACAACAACATACAAGAAACAAAATCCGATATCATTAAATACAAAGTGTAATAAAAAGAAAAATAAAAAAGGCAAAAGAACAATACAATTCAGAAAAATGTAAGAAAATAGAAGAGTTACAAAACAACATCAAAATGTGCATAAAAAATTAAGGAACTACATGGAGTAAGATATCGAAATAATTCAAATAATATCCCGCTAGGCCGAGAGGGAATGATCATTATGATGGAAATAATAAAAATTACGCCGATGGAAGGAATACAATCAGACACCAGGGAGAATCCCTATATGAATGATCTAAGCGCAGACCTAGGATTCGAGATTACTAAAGCAGATGCTTTAAAATTAAGAATTCTTAATCCTTCTTCATCATTTTACTGTTAAATATAATAGTGATACTGTTGTATGCTTTAATTGTTTCATTGTCTACTCTTTGTGTCTTTTGTGCATGATCTGATCTATTTTTCTCATTTGTAGAAAAAATTCATCTCAAAATACATCTCGCACATCTATTATTGAGTTTTTGTTATTTCTTTCGACTACTTCTTTTGTATTTCATTGTTATTTTCCTCTGGGTTTAGCAGTTTCTCAAAGTATTCTGCCCACCTCTCTAGTTTTCTTGAGCTTGCGATTCTGGGACTCGTAGCTTTATACACTTTAACCTCTTTGTCAAAAATTCTTAATCTTTTTGTTTATCATATGATTTTCAATATTTTGCAAATTCATTTTCCAGTATTTTCATTTCTTTCTTTTGCAGGTTTGTTTTGCCATCTTTTTGCTCTTCATCTTTGCTCCTTCATAACTCTTCCTCGTTTTTGTTGCATTTAGTATATTCATTTGTATTTTAGCTTTTCTTCTAGCTTCTAATTCCCTTTTACATTCTGTATCGAACTAATATTTACTGTTTGCTTTGTTTATTTTCTCTACTGTCTTTTATGTAGCTTCCATTATGTATTATCTTCTATATTTGTGTTGTTTGTTGGTCAGTATCTTCATTTGGAATTGTTTTTTCTGATATTTTTGTTATTCCTTTTTTTAATTTTTTTTTATTTTTTCATCTTTTAGCTTTTTTACATTAAAACGATTGGCTGTATTTAGTTTCTACTTAGTTTACTTTGGAAGTTCTTGTTTTATAGTCGCTACTACCATAAAATTGTCCATGTCGCTATTTGCCCCTTGGAAACTTCTAACATTCGTGATGGTATTATTTATTTCGTGATATTGTGTGTTTATTTATCTCTTTAGTGATATTTTTCTTGATTTTTTCCCTTCCAATTTTTATGTCAACGTCTCCTATTACTAGTTTTAGAACTTAGGAAAGTTTTCTATGTGCATACAAACTTCCATAATTTAATTACTGAAATTTGTATCTATTGGGAACATTATAACTATAATTTTTTCTTTCCAGTCGTACCTATCCATCGCCTTCCTCCGCGAAGCACGTATTCCCATACTTCTCATGTCTTCATCGATGTTATCAAGGAACCTTGTTCTGGGTCTTCCTCTTCTTCTGTGACCAATGGGTCTATCAAGGAGCATTTTTCTAGCTGTGTCATTTTGTTCTATCTGCAACACATAATATGTTTTATTATATCTGGTTCCTGGTATATTCTATAAAGTTCGAAGTTGTATCGTCTTCACCATACTGCATTGTCATTCACTGTTCCATAGATTCGCCTTAGTACTTTTCTTTCAAAACATCCTAACATGTTTTCATTACTTTTTGTTAGAGTCCAGGTTCCAGGTATACAAATTCATTGACTGTAGTCTTAGGATTTATGGTTGCGTGCATATTTTCATATACTTCGTTTTTTTGGTGTTTATTATTAAACTATTTTTTGTAGCTGATTCTTTTAATGCTATATACGCCTCTCGTACAGCGTTTTCGGTTCTCCCAATATTATTGATATTATCAGCATAGGCAAGGATTTGCACTGATTTATTATATATTGTATCAATGGTTGTAATTTGTGACATACGTATTATTTTTTCCAGAGCCAGATTGAATAGTATATAGGAGAGAGAGCCCGTTATTTGTTTTAAAATGTTCAGACGGTGCCCCCTGAATTCGTAATCTACATTCAACTCTTTCAAGAGTTAGTTTTGTTAAATTTACCATCTGGTTTGATATTCCTAGCTCTTTGTTTTGAACATTTCTCTTCTATTCACAGAATAGTATTCTTGTTGTAATCTATAAATATGTGATAGCGTCAATGTCATATCCCAGGGTTTTTTTTTAATTTGTTTCAGGGTTGCAATCTGAAGAATTGTCGATTTACCACCTCTGAAACCAGCCTGGTATTTTCCTACTATGCATTCTGCATATGGTGCCATACGGTGACATAGTACTTTGGAAAATATTTTATACGCTGCACTTAGAGGCTTAATTCCTCTGTGGTTAGAGCATTCAAAGATATCTCCTTTTTTGTGTATGGTGCAAAGTATTCCAATATTCCAATCATTGGGAAGAGATTTCTGTGTCCATACTTCATTTATAAGCTGCTATAATGCCGTGGTAATTCTGCGCAGAATTATGCAGGACAATGGGGATACCGCTCACAAACACTGTGGTATATACGCTCAACTTTGCAGACGATCCAGTAATAATGGCTCAAGATTATGACGATTTAAACTATATGGCACGAAAATTAATTGAAGAGTATGATATATGGGGTCTAGAAGTAAATAAAAAGAAAACCGAATACCTGTGCATAGGAGTAGAAAAAGAAGATCTCATATTAGACGATAACACCACGATAAAGCACTGCTGAGACTACAAATATCCAGGTATCACTATTTCACAAGATAGAACATTAGACAAAGCCATAAGAGAGAAATACGTCAGGGAGAAAAGCTATCACAATATTAAACAGCATTTTATGGGACCAATCCATCAGCAAAGAAAATAAAAAGAGGATATATGAGACTATAGTAAAAAGTATCACTTCGGCCACTGAAAGAAAGAACAATGGCAATACTGAAAGCGACGGAAATGGGTTTTTGGAGAAGAGCTGCAGGAAGATCTAGAAGAGAAAGGATTACCAACGAACGCATTAGAGGAATAATGGGAATCAAACGAACAATCACAGATGACCTAACAACAAAACAACTTATCTGGTTTGGACACATAAAAAGAATGGATGAACAACGAATACCAAAAGAAATATTAAAATGCAACCAGAAGGTAAGAGAAAACGAGGTAGACCGAGAAAAAGTTGGAGAAAGGAATAAATAAAGAACTGAGAGAGAGAGGGCCATAGTAGAAGACCTGTGGAACAACCGGACTAAGTGGAGATTGGAAGTCGGTAAACGGCGTAGACCGTTATAAACTGACAAGTAGTAGAAGTGTTCTGCACAGAAATTAAATAAAACTATATTCGAAAAAAATAGTATTGTAATAAAGCAAATATTACAAACAAAACAAATATTTTTCACACATATCGCACGTATAATTAACTGCTGAATTCCAACCACTACATTCTGAATAAGCTCAATTCGAAAACTACACAACTGTACCAAATTTCTTTGTCTCGTCCGAGTTCCTCGCACACCAAACACTCCTCATTTTCTAATGTTAGATCTACATCATCTAGTTCATTATTATCACAAAGCTTACTCTCATCATAACTTTTAGACTCAGCGCGCCATGCTGAATGTTGAAATACTTATCTTGTGTTGCCAAGATACTGATACGCAAAATTCCCCTGTGGGCGGAATTTCCCCGGTCACCCCTACTTCGGTAGGGCGTTTAAAAAGTCTTCTAATTGTTAGTAACAATCCATTTTTTTTCAGTGTGTTTTACTCCAAAGGCCAATAGCGCTTCAGCAGCTTTCGAATACATATTTGTCTACATTCTGATGCAGTCAGGTCAGTTGGTAACTAGTTATATCGTGAGTGGTGTCGCTTTCAAGTTGTCTGGGGTTTGACACACCCCACGTGTCGGAACTGGCAAATTTATTTTTTCCGCTTTTATTTCGTACTTTGACGTAATTTTCCGAGGTAAGCCATCTTATACAAGTTATTTATATTGAGTTATTCATAAGTTCACTCTCGTAGATTTGGAAATAATGGGCGACTATGAAAAAGAGCAGGCTCATCTCATGCGTATGTGGGAAGAGTGTGACAATAAAGAGGAATTTATTGATCAAGATGATTCAGAGATAGAAGATAATATTGACAATGTAAGTATCAACAGCGATTATTCCGTTATGGAACAAGAACCCGAAAAAGAGAATGGAAATAAGCAAGCTGTTGTAGAAAGTATCAGACAAGGTTGTTATTATTCTGGACAGAATACAATAAAATCGAGTAAAGAACAAAATAAACAAAATGTTCGAAAAAGAGCAGAAAACTTAATTACACATTTGCCGGGAGTCAAAAATCACGCAAAGCATGCCAAGACACCAATTGAGTGCTTCCTGCCATTTATTGATGGACAAATGATTGCTGACTTGGTTAGCATACTAACTAACCAATTGCAGAAAAATCTGAAAGTTGGAAGAACTCTCCACATTATGGGAACACATCTATGATAGAAATCAAGGCTGTGTTGAGGCTCCTTTACCTGTCTGGTGCATTCAGAAATAACCATCGTCATTTATATGAATTGTGGAACAGTGACGGAACAGGAATGGACGTTTTCCATTGCACAATGAGCCAACGTCGATTCGAATTTTAAATTTCATGTCTAAGATTCGATAACAAACAGAACCGTGAAGAAAGAGTCAAGTTAGATAAACTAGCTCATATCAGAGCTTTCTTCGATAGGTTTATGGAGAATTGCAAATCTGCATATTCTCCCTGTGAATTTTTGACGATTGACGAGAAGCTTGAATCGTTTAGAGGGAGATGTGCTTTCAGGCAATATATGTCAAATAAGCTATCGAAATATGAAATCAATGTACATGCATGAGTTGACGCACGTACGAACTACCTACTCAATATGGAGGTGTATGTGGGACACATAGCCGGAAGGTCCATTCCGAGTTAGCAATTTACCGAAAAATATTGTAGAAAGATTGGTTGCCCAGTGTCTGGGACCAAACGCAATATAACATTTGATAACTGGTAGACTAGTCGTGATCTCTTGGTAAAATTGCGTGAGACTCATAATTTAACTGCAGTGTAGGTACTATTAGGTAAAATAAGCCCGATTTGCCAATAGAATTCCTGCAAGGGAAAGGAAGAGAAGTTTTTTCTAGTATATTTGGATTTCAGAACCGATACACTATTCTTTCGTATGTTCCAAAGAACGGAAAAATTGTTTTACTTATATATTCTCTCCACCATGATACAACAATAACAGATACTCATAATAAGCTGCCTGAAATTATTTTTTTCAAACTTTTTTTGAAACTATTTTTTCTCTTTAATGAAAACTGCAGGAATCAATAGCCAGATCATTCACAGACAAAACAACGATAGTCCTAACATTGCTCTTCTCGAAGAAACTCGATTTCCAATTGATAGAAGAACATCAAAGAGAAAGAATGAGTTACCCTAGATTATCTAGAGAAAGATTTTAGGTGAAAACTCCGAACTGCCTCCAAAAAATAGGAAGCCTAATCAGCAGGGACGATGTTTTGTGAATGTGAAGTTTTTTTGTGTTTAGAGCTCTGTGTGACATACTGCAAAAATTGCTCCAACTTTAAGAACTGATAACTCAATGATTAATCTGTAGAATTTGATTCTGGTTTTTTCTTTGACAAGCTAGATACTCCTTCTATTGCAGTTTCTTGTTTTCTTACTACAGTATACTCCCTCTATAACGAACACGGTTATTACGAGGTTTCGCTTATAACGAGATAAATTAGATGTCTCGTGAAATTTATATTGAACTATAACCCTTTATAGCGAGGCAAATTTGGTTATAACGAGAAAAAATAAGATCCAAAAACGTGTTTTTTTACGTTTTTGGCCCGGCCGTGGCTATAAATAAATACCTTTTTAAACGGCCCCTCAATAAACTTAACTGCCGCCCGCAATAAATTTCTTTACAATGAATAAATACAACTGTTTTTTAGAAAATATGATAGATAGAATGATACTTGACAATTTAAAGCAGTCAAAAATGAGAGACTTCTTAAAATTGCTGAAGCAATAGTTTCTGTTATTCTTGAAAATACACTTTATACATTATGTAGTATGAAAAAAAATACAGGTGGTAAGTACAGATTTTTTGTTTTAACGTATATCATTGACAATGAAAGTAAATAACTTTTTTTCAAAAACGCCATTTAAACAATATTTATTAGCGTCTTTTATTGCTCCGAATGGCTTCAATATAGGAAGTTAATGGTTTAGAAAACTACATACATATGTATGCACAGTATTATTATTGTCTGATATAACGAGATCGGCTTATAACGAGGTAATTAGTCCGCCATTTCAGTTGTCGTTATAGAGGGAGTCTACTGTATTAATTTCGACAGAAATGTATGGATTCTCTGGTCATAATACACATAAAAATTGTTATTTCAAATAATTGGCTATATATTCGATAGTAAACTATTATTAGCAAATGTTCTTCTGGAATTTATTACAATAATGTATCCTGAAGCTATAGTATTACATATTATTTATGAAAATCTACGAGATGTAAGAATGAGTATATTTTCAACTTGGGGTTTGTCACAGCCCACGTGTCGAATAGGGATACAAAATTTCACCTGTCGGATGCCGGGTTAAAGTCTACTACACTTCCCTTTAGACTTTCGTTTATGAAAAACCCTGTAACCAGCACTCTTCTTGTCATACCACCATTAAAGAATATTGCTTTATGAACTTCTTATTCCGGTTGTCTTAAGTTTTGTTTCTTGGAGAGCGAGTAGGTTCAGTCCGCATTGGTTCATGAAGAATGATTAAGTTTTTCACTCGCTCGTCTTCATAAATATTTCTAACTATTTAGTGACTATTTTTAGTTGGCTTTCTTTTAATTTTCTGCTTTCTACTACCATTATTTTAAATTTCGCTATATGCAAGATAGATTCAGATCAGTTAAAGATATTTAATATTTTCGATAAAACGTAAAGGCATTTCCGAATGAAAAGAGTGCACCATACATTCTTAACGCCCTCAATCCGACTCTGGCAAACCGCGTAAATCTATGCATGCATACCCGAGGTTTTTGTAGTCAATCGAATATGAAGAAACAAAGAATTCGAGAAAGCAGAGTGCGTGAAACACTTCCAACCGACGAACGGTACTCTTGTAGGAAATGAATGCAATTTGGGACGGTAGAATGGATTTTCTTCGAAATGCATCTAACTGTTCATTATATAAAGTATGAGAATTAGGGACCAGGTCAAATCGACTGATGCTCGCTGTAATACAGAATTTTTAAACACGAGAAAAATGTGATTTCTTTATATTTAAAAATTTTGTTTAGCGGGACGGCACTAAAAAGGGAAATTCTTCACGCACGGTGCAAAAATCAGAGTTTTCTACGAAAATAATGACCTGGCTGGGACGAAATTTTCATAATTTTGGTCCATTTATATTCCACTCTATTTTTTATCTGTTCCTCGAAACATATTGCGCATCTATATTTACATGATTTTAAAAATATATAGCTATGTACACATTTTTTTAGTGACACATTGATTCAGTGAGCTGGGAATCGCCTCGTACGACGGTTAAACAATATACACAGTTAACAATACCCAACAAACACGTTTTTGTTCCTTTGTTAAAGCCCCTAACAATACGAGAAGGCAAATTTATTCCAAATTATGCCACCATTCATAAAAATGCACGAGATATTTCCACTTTGTTACCAATTTTTCGCGTGTAGTCCAAATAAAGAGTTGTTACAGCGAATCGGAAATTATTATATCACTATCAAATACTTTTTCGACATTATTTGAGACTTTTTAACTTACTACAATATAATTAGATTAATCTTAGAGAATCTCTTTACTTGCCCATCACTGTGTCTCTAATAATTTTCATCGGGAGCTCCTTTAACCCAGCCTATCTGTGAAAAATTATCGGTTTCATATAAAAATCTTTTTTACAAGTTTTTGAAGGTTCTAAAAGGTATACGAAGGATAGCTGATAACAACTCCTTGAAGACGTATAGCTATACTCATTTGTTTTTTTTAAAGAATCGTAAAAAGTAAAAAAATCATTTTTTGCCTATAAAACGATTCTTATACCAAAGAATATAGACGCTTATATAAGCGTCTATATTCTTTGCTTATACATTTAAGAGAAAATTCGTTCACATAAAAGATGTAGATCTTAAAAAGTTCTTTAATTTACTTCTTCTTCTTTTTCTTCTTCCTTCTTGTATGTAGGCTTTAAAGCCTGTTTCTTCTTCAATATTAGCCTAGTAAATTGTTTAAATTATCGCACCATCTTTTTCTTGGTCTACCATTACTTCTTCGTCCATTTGGTGACTTATCTCGTACTCTTCGTACTATCTTATGCTCTGCAATTCTACTAATGTGTTCGTTCCACTCCTATTTCAGTTTTGTCACAAATCCATTTATGTCTTCTATATTGCATGCTCTTCTTATGTTTTCGCTTCTCTCCCTATCCAATAGGTTTTTCCCTGATATTCGGCGGAGTATTTTCATCTCTGTTGTTTCTAGTAATCGTCTCGTTTTAGATGTGTCAGATCTTGTCTCCGCCGCGTATGTTAATATAGGTCTAATCATTTTGTATTTCTTGGCTGTTGTATTGAAGATGTGTGTTAATCTTTGGAGCTCGTCTTCTGTCTTGGTGATTAATGCGGCGTCGTCTGCATAACATAATATTGGTATTTCTTTGTTCCCCATTCTGTAACCATGACCTTTTCGTACTGCTTGTATTATTTCGTACATTATTATATTAAAGAGCAGTGGGCTTAACGAGTAACCCCGTCTGACTCCGCTTTGTACTGGTAGACACTGTGTTAGTTTTCCATTTATCTTTGCCTTTGCCTTCTTTTATACAGTAGGTGTAAGACGTCTTCGACTTGGATGCGATCGAAAGCCTTTGTCAAGTCTATAAAACATAGATACGCTGGATTAATGCACTCGATGACCTTTTCTGTGATTCGTCTTAGTACAAATACGGCGACTACACAGGATCTTCCGGATCTAAATCCTTGTTGTTCATCTGATAAAGTGGTTACTTTATTGATTTTGTTGGTTAGGACTTTTGTGGTAAGCTTAAGTGCGGTGTTCAGTAGATTTATACCTCTATATTTGTTGGAGTCTTCTTTATCTCCTTTTTTGAACATTGGTATCATTATGCTGTTTCTCCATGCATCTGGTATCTTGCAGTGCAATATGTTCTCGTGCGCTCACATTAACTGACCAATCGGCGTACGGGAAACATCTCCAAACACAGGAAAAATTGTTCATTGGTTGGAATAAGAGTTATTCCAACTTTTGAGCAATTTAAATTTCCCATTGGTCGATTTTACGGGAAGTCCACTTTCATACGTCATAATCCTTTAAAACAAAGGATTTTCGTGTATAAAAGAAGGTGGATTTTCTGTAGTCGGCCAGTTCGAGCTCACCCTCGTATTTTAAGACTCTAGGTTCGGTGCTAGTACCCACCTAGAATCTGCCGTTTTATTTTACCTTTTTGCTATTGGTTTATATTGATATTTTATGTGCATTTATTTGATATTTATATATTGATTTTTGTGTATTTTTCTGTACTTTCTGCTGTGGTATTTCCTTGGATCACGCACAGCGAAAGTGCACATATATTTTGTGCTATATTATTATTGCATTTCATTTGTTTGTCTGTCGAATACATTTGTTGCGATATTTCTACTTGTAGATCATACGCTCCGAATCTATTCTCATTTTTCATGCTATTTTATTATTGCTGATATTTTTACTGTTGGATACATTCGATGCGATATTTCTCCTAGATCATACGCTTTGGTGTATAATTTACTTGTTATTTCATTATTACATTTGTCGTTAAATATTCTCATTGCGATATCTCTCCGAGCGGAGACCATACGCTCTGAGGTATTATTATTATTTTCTGCACTTGTGCTTTCTTTCCGTAAGTTAAAGAAACACAAGATTTTCCGAGGATTCCTTCCGTTAGTCAAGGAATCTCTCACGTTGCCAATTTATCGTTGCATATCACTTGTTATATTCTCTTTTTGTGTACACAAAACTTTTCTATTATATATATATATATATATATATATATATATATATATATATATATATATATATATATATATACCTTATATATACGTTTATCTCTTTATCTCGTGCAGATAACGTTCTTGTGGAACCTCTGTTTTACAGACTGCGCACAAGAGACGTTTGCACTTGTAATTTTTTGAACTGCATTTTTCTTTACTATCACATTTCAATATATATATACTTGTACATAGTGTCTGAGGTTTATTGTGGTATTTTACTTTCGTAATCAAGCACTGCTAGCCTCAGACAAGCGGAATTGTGATAGTTTTATCACTAAAACATACACGACTCCGCCATATCTTTCCGTACACAATCATCAGCGACCCAAATTGCTCGACGGAAAATGGTGGACACTCGTGGAACACCCAGGTCTAGTTCCACTGACCGAAAGAAGCCCGTAGAGCAGGAGACGAGTCAATCTGCCGCCATCCACGCCTCTCGGCAACAAATATTAGTGTTTGTATAAGTTTTGACATCTCTAGTGTAATACTTTCTCTTCCGTGTTTTAGAAGCTCGTTGGTTATTTCGTCTGGTCCTGGTGACTTTCTATTTTTGAGTGAATTTATGGCTATCTCTACTTCATGAAAATTGATTTCTATTTTGTTTCTTAATTCAGGTACGTTATTGTGTGGATTATTATTTTCCTTTCCTTTAAACAATTCCGTCATGTATCTATCCTATTTATTTGCTCATTTGCTTGTATGTTATTGTATTCCTTTAATTCTGCCATTTCTTTACGTTGATTTCTTATGAATCTTTATATTTGTTTTTGTGTACCGTAGAAGTCGCTTTCCATACTTTTTGTAAACTGTTTCCAGTGTTAATTTTTTTGTTCTTCTTGCCCACTGCTTTGTTTTATTTCGTATTCTTCTATAGGGGTCTCGGGGTTCTGGAGTATTTGATGTTTTGCACTTTGTATAGGCCTCTCGTTTCTCTTTACATTTCTCTTTTATTTCTTTTTTGAACCATGGTGTATCGTTGTTGTTTCTTTTGTTCAGTATGACTTTGCATTTTCCTAGAGCTTCTGTTGCTGCTTCTTCAATGTTGTTTTTATTTTCTCCCAGTTCGCGTTTATATCTTCGATGTCGTCTATTTGTTTCAGCAGTATCTTTTGTGCTAGCCTTCTTTGGTACATTTCTCTTGTAGGGTCGTTTCATAGTAATTCTACATTGAATTTTTCCTCGATGATTTCCTGTAGAAAATGTTGTGGTGTTATTTTCATTCTTATTTTTGCTTGAACTAGTTTATGTTCACTCCCTGCGTCTGCTGAGTTTAAAGTTCGGATATCTAGAATCTGTTTTGGGTGTATTTTTCTATTAGTGAATATAAAATCAATCATAGATTTGTACCCCTGGAGTTTTGAAATGTATATTTATACTGGAGCTTATGGTCGAAAAATGTATTATTGATTCTTAGTTCATTAAAAGCACAGAGATTAGCCATGTCTTCTCAATTTGCGATGACATGGTTTTCATTAAATCTTTGTTTTACTCCTGAAATATTTCATTTCCAATTTGTGCATTAAAGTCACCCATAAGAATTAAGAGTTCTTTATAAGATATTTCATCCAGGATGGTTTGCAATTGTTCGTAGAATGCCTTTCGTTCCTCCTTAGATTGGCAGTCCTCGGGGCTATAGATAGATATGCCATTTAATTTTTGATAGTCCATTGTGATATTCATGTGTTATTGAGATGTTTGTATGTTTGTATTTTGAGAACGATTTCTGAAGTGGAAATTGAAACGTCAATTAAATTAGTTTAACCTTTAATTCTGGCTTATTCACAATAAAATAATAATTACTTTAATAGAAATACTTAAAAAAAAATGAATGGTCAATTAAGACATTAAAATTTTCAATATGGTGGCACTTAACCATTATATATATATATATATATATATATATATATATATATATATATATATATATATATATATATATATATATACATATATTCAATTCACAAACAATTCACCATGAACAGTACAGCTAAAATAAAACGAAAAACAAAACATCCCCACCCCGAACCATTTGTGAACTTTCCCAGGCTAATTGGTGAAAATCATTTGAATAGAAAGGTTATTTCCATGTTTTCCAAAACGTATATGCCCACGGCCAGAGGATCTGTACGCAAAGTTTTCAGCTACACCGAAAATTAACAGGTATGTGACGGCTGGGTAAATTTTTCACTGGATATGCTGAACTCTCCCACCTACGTACTTTTAGTAACCTGGTTTCTGTGATAGGGGTAGGGTAATTTGTATAAATCGTTCAACATTGTTTAACGGAAACGAAATGGTTATTTTTAATTCTATGATAGAATATAAAAAAAGACAAAAACGGGAGGTAACGAGGATGTTAATTTATGATATGTACAAAATCTGTATTTATTTACTGTTCTAATAACTTCGCTTTATCTTCTTAATTCTATACTTCTTTATCGAATTATCGAGCAAGGCATAATTAAGAATTATGTGAGAATATAAGCAACTAAATTTAACATTATTTGGAAAAAGAAAAATCTACTATTGAGTTACGCGCAGAAAGCTTTCCGTGGTATTGAGTCATTATCTTCCGAATTTCCAGAGACCAGTACATCATATGAATGTTCTTCATACTTTTTTTACAAACGACTTGTATGATAATATAATAGACCAGTCATGTTTATATGCACAACAAATTGATATTAGCAAACCTTTACCTCTTACTAAAACTGAACTAAAAAAGAATTTTTTTTTAAATAATTATTATGATGTCTAATGTCCGCCTTCCCAACATTCGATTCTACTGGAATAGTAATACTGTTCCACTTGAACGGAAATTGGCAATTGACGAACAATTATCTTCTTCTTCAGTGCCTTATCCGGTCCGGATGTTGGCGATCATCAAGGCTATCATGGTTTTATCGACTGCTTTGCGAAACAGCTCCGCAGAGGTCATCCCAAATCATTGTCGGAGGTTTTTCAACCACGAGATACGACGGCGTCCCGGTCCTCTCCTGCCAAATACTTTACCCTGCATAATGAGTTGAAGAATTCGATATTTTTCTTCGTTTCGCATCACGTGGCCAAGGTACTCAAGCTTACGTTGTTTCACTAAATTAAGCACTTCTTTTTCTTTTGTCATGCGCTGTGGGATCTCAACGTTGGTGACATGGTCCACATACAATTATATACAACAATTATATTCTACAAAAATGCAGCATTTTATGAAACAATACCTACCTATAACACTCCATAATTGGGGATTTAAACTTTTTTTTATCGTGTGTTGCAAGCAGTTTTGCATGTAAATATAAAATATATTCTGGACAAGAGAATCATGAAGCTCGTAGAAATATATCAGAACCAGATCTAGGAACATGTGCGAATATCGTTGTGCGACTTGCCAGAATTATACCCAGAAACCTCAATTATCAACTAATATACTACTCTTGAGTTGTTAGTGTATTTGGCCCAAAAAGGAATTTTACCCAGCAACATTAAACGAGGACGCATATCTTTCAGTTCAGTAGAAGAAATTATTGGCATTAAAAAACAAGAGGACAAGCTCAGCATGTTCCCCCTAAAGATGTACGGCTGGATCAAATTGGCCACTGGATGATATGGACTATGCGCAATCGGTGCAAATTTCCAAATTGCACTGGATATTCGCAGACGTGTCCCTCTCAAATCTTGGATGTAAGAGCCCTAAAATCAGCATAAATAGGAAGCGATCATAAATTGGTATTGTGCAAAATCCGAATGAACACATATATATATATATATATATATATATATATATATATATATATATATATATATATATATATATATATATATATATATATATATATATGCGATAACAAAACGCCAGAATACACCAAAAAGATAAAATTCGAAAGCTTACAGGATGACTCCACAAGATACCTATTCCAAAACAGGATAACTGAAAAAAGCAGAAACACATATATCACAGAAAGTGACGGTGTCGAAGAAATCTGGACAAAAATTAAGTCTAATATCTTAGCCTCGGTCAAGGAAGTTCTTGGTGAAAGAAATATAAATAAAAATAAATCGTTACCAAGGCGAAGGACTCCATGGTTTTGTACAGAAGTGAAGGAAAAATGTAAAGAAAAGAAAAAAGGTTACCTGAAATACATGTCAACCAAAACACAAAAGACATACCAGAATTACAAGACAATTAGAAACGAAACACATGCACTTGTAAGAAAAATAAAAAATGATCACTGGGAACACTTTTCGAAAGAAATGGAACATGATTTATACGATCTGCAAAAGGAAATATGGCGCTTTATAAGAGATCAAAGAACGGAGGTAAAGGAACTAATAGAACCAAAACACATAGAAAATGATACGTGAATTGACTACCTAATAAAGCTCTATGCAAAAAAAGAACAAACGACGCTAGAACCAGAAAGTGCTAATAAACCAGATGTTAAGTTTAGCAGATGAACAACACGGTTTTCGTAGTGGAAGATCGTGTACAGATGTAATATTCGTTATAAAGCAAATTACTGAGAAATCACTACACTATAATAGATCAGCATTTCTGTGTCTGATTGACCTAAAAATGTGTTTGACAGAGTAAGACTCAGTGATGTATAATAGAGTATAATAGAGAAGTTTCACTAAACAGTATAAAAACTAGCGAAAACATCTACGAAAAACAACAAAATGGAAGTCAGAATAGATGGACAACTTACAGAACCTATAGAAATAGGCAGCGGAATAAGACAAGGGGATTCATTGAGTCCCATGCTCTTCAATTTGATCATGGATAAAATCATCAAAAGCGGAAACAAAGGAAAAAGATACAGAATGGGAAAAAAAAAAGAAATAAAAATACTCTGTTATGCAGACGACGCAATATTGCTAGCCCAAGATGAAGATGGTCTACAAAGACTGGTCCACAGATTTAACATAAGAGCCAAAGAATTTAATATGACAATCTTATCTCAAAAAACTAAAACAATAGTATAGTGTATTTTTATGTATGAGAGAGTAATAAAACAATAAATTATGTATGCAAATCCCTAAACTGTTGATACGGGTGACTCAATGAAAAACAGATATTTGTCAACACGTTTACAGAAGTATATAGGAAAACAATTTTAAATTGAGTATGACCACCAGGTATAAAGGTTGGAGCAGAATAGAATACAATAGTTGTGAGGGTTACTAATCCCTAAATAAGGTTGCCAGTGTCGGAGTGATGGAGGTTAACAGGTACTAATGAATTTGCAAGAAATGTAAGATGTTTATTTTATTGGTTATATATAACCAATAAAAGTTTAATAAGTACCTACCTATTTGCAAAATAAAGTTTAATTCTTTAGATAAAATAAAACGTTTTATTTTATCTATTTGCAAAATAAAGTTTAATTCTTTGCCTATTTGCAAAATAAAGTTTAATTCTTTAGATAAAATAAAACGTTTTATTTTATCTGAAATGAGTGCATTCCACGAAGTAAGGGTTTCAACAATCAAACATTTAATTCTTTAATTTCAGGAATCTACGATAGTAATTGACTAGATAATTACCTTCTTAACTTTTCCACAGAAAATGTGATAGTGGGTTTTTCCATTTTGTATATAGGAAGGTCCAAGTGGCGTATTCAAAATTCTTAACAGTTCACTAAAAGTAGGTACTTCAGTTGCAAGGTGCAGTTTATTGTGTATACTAGTGTTATGGAAAATTTGGAAGTGCCGTGTAAACGCCGAAAAATTGGTCCTCTAACAGTTAATGAAAAAACATTAATATTTAATTGTTTTAAATCATTTACAGACAAACATTTATGTGAAAGTGTTGATGAGACCGTTGAGTTAGTTAGCAGTACACTTGGTGTTAGGAAATCTACGATTTACAGAGTTATTAAAGAAGAGAAATGTGGTAGTTTTCAAATGCCACGTAATGCTCGAGGGAAACCAAAATTTCAAATAGAATATCATTTTAAAGAAGGACTTCGACGGAAAGTGCATGAATTCTTCTTTAGACAAGAATTTCCAACATTGGATAAAGTTCTTGTCTCAGTTCGAGATGATAAGGATTACCCAGAAATGAGTCGAAGTACGTTATGGAAACTTTTAAAAGAAATAGGCTTCCGCTGGAAAAAGAATCCCAGAAAGTCTATTTTATTAGAAAGAAGCGATATTGTCATATGGAGAAGACATTTTCTAAGAACCATAAAGGAAATGAGAAACCAAAAAAGAAAAATATTTTATCTTGATGAAACATGGATCAACGAGGGTCATACACCAAATAAATTTTGGCAGGATGAAACTGTTACAAGTCAAAGGCACGCTTTTGTAAATAACTTATCTACTGGTTTAAACCCACCATCAGGAAAGGAACGCAGGCTGATAATAGTACACATTGGCAGTTCAGACGGTTTTGTTGAAGGTGGTTTATTAACTTTTGAATCAACTCGTACCGGTGACTACCATGAAGACATGAACGCTGATGTCTTTCAAGAATGGTTCGAACAAATGATAGATCTTCTTCCTAAGAACTGTGTAATAGTAATGGATAATGCAAGTTATCACTCCAGACTTATAGAAGGACTGCCCACAACCAAGTGGTTAAAAAAAGACTTGCAGAATTGGCTGAGTTCAAAAAATATTACGTACCATCCCGGATCTATAAGAAAGGAACTTTATTCGTTGTGTGCCCTTCATAAAGAAAAATTTAAAAAATACGAAATTGATGGAATTGCGAAAAATCGTGGAATGACAGTACTTAGATCCCCACCATATCATTGTGAATTAAACCCGATTGAACTGGTATGGGCACAGATAAAGAGTGAAGTTTCAAGAAAAAATACCACTTTTAAAATTGATGATGTTAAACAGTTGTTTTTGGAGGCCGTAAATAATGTAAAACCTGAAAACTGGGAAAAGGCAGTAAATCACACTATTAAAGAAGAGGAAAAAATGTGGAAGCTGGACAATATTACTGATAAAATGATCGAGCCAGTTATTATAAATCTTGGTTCTGAAAGTTCATCTTGTGAATCTGATTTGGATTTGTAACAAGTAGCTGTAAGTTTTATATTAATATTTTTATTCATCTATTTAACATACCTTAGACGGTTTTAAAAACTCTTTTTCTCTTTTGTAATTTTTAAAAATTAAAAAAAATGTGAATTTTTTAAAACCCTTTTTAATGTAGGCCAGTCAGTTCTAATATAGTGTGTGATAAAAGAGGTCACTTTTGTTTACATACACATAACACTTTATAACACTGAAATAATTCATTTATTTTTAACAATTATTCAAAGTAATTTTTCAATTAATCTTGAGCACGCCCATGGAGTGGTCGGAGCTATCAGTTAAAATTATGCTAATTACTCTCTCGTTCATAAAAATAAACTATAGTTAGCAAAGAACCAACCAGATGTAAAATAGAAATTGATGGCATCATTATTGAACAAGTAATGGAAATAAAATCCCTGGGAATTACACTGTCTAGCTATGGAGACCTGGACAAAACAAGTAAGAGATCAAGTACAAAAAACAAATAGACTGGCAGGACGCCTTAATAACACTATATGGCGAAACAGACACATTAACACTAAGATGAAGTCAAGAATTTATAAAGCTAGTTTAAGACCAATAATGACATAGTCCTCAGAAACAAGACCCGACACAGCTACAATGCAAAGATTACTGGAAACGGCAGAAATGAGAGTACTGAGAAGAATTATTACAGGAAATACGCTGACAGATCGAAAGAGAAGTGAAGACATTAGAAGAAAATGTAGTGTACAGTGTATAAATAAATGGACGCAAAATATAAAAAAGAATGGAATAACCACATAAGCAGAATGGAGGAGACCCGTGTCGTCAAAATAGCAAGAGATAAGTCACCAATCGGCAGAAGAAGTATCGGACGACCGTGCAAAATATGGAGTGACAACCTTCCATAGAGGTATTAATCCGCCAATGAAAAAGCAGAATTGCTTATAAAGAGGAGGAAGAAGAAGAAGTGTTTTGAATTTGTGATTCAATAAAAAAATAATTGTTTTAAAAAGTTCCATATTTGAGGCTTGATAAGTGATGTAAGTTTCATGATGATTTTTAATTTTTTACGATCGAACTTAATTTTTTTTATTTTTTACCAGTAAAGAAAACGTAAATACATAGTATATCTTTTTTTGTTGAATTTAAAAAAGTCTTGCATCAAAGGGTTAAAGAAAAATTTTGTTAATTGGAGAACATAAAAAATTAGTTTGTATTTTTAAATTGTACTGTATTATTTCATGGAAATAATATAGTCTGTCAAATTTGAATTTGTCGCGCCCTAGTAGTCGTAAATTCGATCCAAGGATGTTACAGAACATCTCTATTGCTTTGTTTACATGCTATCATATGCCATAAAAGACCCAGTATCTTGGAAATGGTAATAAATTGCAAGCTGAAGGAAAGTGAAAGTGGGTTGCTGTCATTAGTATCGCATCCAGCGAAAATCCCAACAGCCTTGGCCCTTATTGAAAATGAAAGCGAGAGAGCGTGGTCAGACAGACGTCCGACAGCGACAGCAGCATGAGGCGGCAGAGAAAGCGCCCGGGGACGGGCGGGACGTGGACGGCGGCGACGAGTCGTCGCGCAGACACCTTGCACTCGGTTTTGCAGCCCTGCTTGCACCCCCGCACTCTGCCAGCATATAGCCTGCCGCCGCAACCTTCAATGTCCCTGACAACGAGGCCGTCTTCCGCCGCCACACGCCCGCGTGCTTCACTACACTTCCACTCCCCGCCCGCCCCACTCCAACATCCTAGTTTAGAACAGAGGCGGTCGCGGGTACATGCGAACAAAGAAAGTTCATATCCCCGAACGGAAAATTGAATTTGAACCCCATAGCTCCAACATTCTGATGCTGATAGACAACCAGTGACATCCTTGCAATGTTTATATTACTGACGAGAGTACATTCTACAAGATTTTCTACAAATATCTTCTATGACTAAGCTGAAGATTTCATATGAGATCATTTATATCGCTTTAAGTAATTCTTCTTTAGCCCCAATTTCTGGATCTGATTTGATAGCATTGTTCTGTGCGCTTTCCAAAAAATTCTCAACCTTTGTCTTCGATCAAATATCTCAGAATATGTATTTCCGAAAACTTTAGTTAAATATAGTATTTGATTTTTGACAGGATACGTCATGATTTGCTTGACCTTTCAGTAGACCCAGTTTAATTTTGTGTATCAGTAGCCGCACACGGTCTACTACACAGGTCATAAAAATAGTCCTCTAGATGTATTTTGTTTAAATTTCAATAAAATAATCTATTGTTTGTAGTTTTTTTTAACATTATTTATTATTCCAGATATCTAAAATATTGACTATCTACTGATGTTCTTAGAGGCAATATGCATAGCCCATTTTCTTTTATTATCTTTGCCCAAAAATATGGACCAATGGCAAAATCTGTCTTATCATCTAATTCCTCATTTTGCTGTTCCTTTTCGCTTCCATCCAAGTTTTCTTTTATATGATATTCTTTTCCCGATTCCTCTTCATCATCATACTCATCACCCGTCGAAACATCTTCAAAAAGTACTAACAATCTTTTTTGCTCTTTTTCTTACTTTTACTTAAACGTCACAAAATTCTATTACTTCTCTAGATGCACACGGTCCACTGCACCGGTTTTACTAATTACAAACTTACAGTTCAATCATCAACAATGCAATGATACACAGTCAATAAATGATAAATGTACCTATCAAAAGAGTGTACAGAACCAGAGAAACTCGAAAGCTTCCGATTGGCTTTAGAATTGACCGTAATTAACTACCACCGGTCTCCTAGATAAGCTGCGTCTACTGAAAGGTTAAAGATATTCTTGAGAGTAAAGGCATAGATGATGAAGATCTAAGAATAATTAGGAACCAACCGCAATCAGCGAGCAAATATAAGAATGGAATATTAAGTTTCGGACGTAATAAGAGTAACACGTGGAGTAAGACAGTGTATGACTTGGACTCCCAAACAGAACAATATAAAAAGCATTGAGAGTTTCGAAATGTGAAACTTACCATAAAAACGAGAAAATTGAAATACTTGTGGCAACTAATGAGGGGACAAAAATACATATTCCTATAAGATATACTGCGGGGAAAAATTGAAGGACGAAGGAATTTGGTCGCAGAAGAATGTCCTGGATGAGAATTCTAAGAAGATGGTTTGGTTGTACCACAAATGAACTGTTTAGAACAGCTGTAAACAAATTTCCAATGGCCTCGATGATATCCAATCTCCGATAGGAGAGGAACAGAAAGAAATAAGCATTAAGATGATCAACCCAATTGACACTCAATCGTTAATGATGATCGAAATCTTCTTTTGCAAGGTATTTTAGAACATCTTAATAGTTTGCTTTGTTTTAATAATTAGAATATGTTTAGTCCAGTGGAAGATGTCTAGTCAGATCGCTGGATTTTAGATACTTTCAAGCTAAAGACTTTCTATAGAAACTCTTCATACATGCATATGTTGTAAAGAAAGATCTACATGTAAAGAAATCACTACAACTCTATTATTGTCTTTATCCGCTTTTTGTTGTTACTCCAAACCTGCGCATTATTTGAAATTATGGTCTGATGAAGGTATATATGACTAATAGATCACTCTAGATTTCAGTAACCATGCTTTGTCCAAAAGCCTACAACACTTCCAGAGTGTAGTTAAACCTTCTTCTAGCTTCCAGAATTTCTAGCCTTTTCTTCAGAAGAAATCGCTAGCTTTCGAGGTAGAAAGTGCTAAGTTTAAACTTAACTGGTTAACTACAACAAAGCGAAAATAATGGTTATTGACCGCCAAAAATATTTTCCTGAGACCCCAACTATCACGGGAACCGAGACAGTCTCCTCTATGATATATCTTGAAGCTTTGATTAACAACACAGGCACTTGCTAACCTGAAATTCGAAGACCCATATAACTTGTAAGAGCGGCAATGACTCAATTTAACTGGGTCTAGCGTGATCTTCAAATTATTATGACAAAAAGAAGAGACTCTTAAAGTTAAACACAATCGACGTCTTTCTAATACAGTTTACTCTAACGTTTTAAAGATTTTTGGTCATATCCATCGAAGCAATCACAAAATGGAGCAGTTGTTTGCAGATATTACAAAAAAGCTTCTCAACAAACAATGTACTAAGGCGGCACATATAACAGTTAACCGAGACCAATGAAGATAGGTCATTAATCGAACTGTCCGAACTGCTGAAGCTCAATGATGAACCACTACATATTTGTCAAGAGGTTAATGACTATGATGATGATAATTAAATTAGATATTACATCTACACATACTTTAGTATTGTTAGCATTCTTTAGCATTTCTAACAGAAGAAGAAAATCTTATTCATGCATAACATTGGTATGACTGAAGATAAAAACGGCTATAGAAATGTAATAAGGGAACTCACAGTGCATAGAGATAAAGCCATAGAAACTGTTGACAACCATGATTACTTCGCTAAACGTTTCTTGTATACAAAAGTAGAGGAAACATAACCCTGATAGGAAAAAATATATATAAAATAAAGATTCGTTTCAAAAATATATAAATATAGAAAAACGTACCTATATGAAGATATTAGCTAAAAAAATAATTATGTTAATTATAAGATTGTCTGATGAAGAGTTGTGTTGATATATGCCTAAAATGTGGAAATACCGCCACTATAACATGAAACTAAAATAAAACTGTTAATTCTAATACGTTTAATATTGTCCAGACAATTGAAAAAAAGAACCATCGAAGACGTATCATTCAGGAAAGTGTAAGTTAAGTATACTCATTAAAAATATTAGAGCGATATTATTTTCTTGTGTACCAATACCATAATCTCATCCTTAACCTCATACGAGCTTTTAAAAATAGTTTTCTGTTCCTCCGCCCTTTGATGGCACGAGGAGGCGCACGGCACATTTTGCCCAGGGCGGCGTAACCCCTAGCGACGACCCTGATTAGAAGTGATGTAACCGTAGCTGCTTATCCTGCAAAGAACTAGCTTTAGGGGTACCAGTAATTACTCTCTAGACAATTTATTTACACGAGCTTCCTAAAATATCAAATAATAAGGCCTCGCGCGTGTTTACCTTTCCGTAAGTCTAAATAGGAGCCTCATTTTAGGAGTTTCAATGGTAATAGCTTACAAAAAGTCAGAAAATAACAATAGCAATTACAATTTAGTGAAATTACAAAAATCGTCAATATCACAAAATAAAAGATAATAAAATAGTTCATTGCAAAATTTAAATAAATTGCAAATTGCATAACGAACTAATAAGTTGAAGCTCCTGCATAATAATATGATACCCAAATATAGATAAAAATACTTTAGTTACTTGTACATAAAGGTACTGCAATTTCTTAGTTATTCGTTAAGAAACCCTTCTACTGAATAATATGATGTTTCAGGCTTTTGTCATTTTACGGAACGATGTTGCAGATTTAAATTGTAAATGGAGATGGTTGTATAGTTTTTTTGCACAATATAATATAGATTTCTTTACTAACTCAGTGGACGGGATCGGTAAATAAACATCAAAGATTGAGTTTCTGGTGAAGTAATAATTGGGACTTGCTGGAAAAACATGTAGGTGTTTACGAATTAAGCAAATAGTGTCTAAAATATATAAAAAGGGAAGCGTTTTTCTTTGAAACAGATCTTATTCCATACCAGACTGAGGCTGGTAAGACACCAGCCTCAGTCTGGTGTCTTACTTAACAAATTGATATAAAGGGACCATTTAAGGTTGCTGTCTATAAAAATGCCAAGAAATTTTATAGAATCAACGATACTGATCTTGCTGTTATTAAGAAGCAAGGGTTTAAGAGCTCCTTTATTTGATAATGCTACTTATCCACGTTAAAAGAGAGTAAATTAGAGTCGGACTAGGTTTTTATTTTAAGTAGATCACAAGTTATAGTCGCATGAAGAGTTGCAATATTAAAGTTTCTCCAACTGATACCGGCATCATCAGCAAAAAGAAAAATTTTTTCATCGATTTTTAAATTAGTTACGTCATTTATAAAGAAAAGAAAAAGTAGAGGACCCAATACTGAACCTTGTGGTACTCCACCTACAATGCTTTTGTGATTAGAGTCAGTATCATTTGCTCTAACCAGTTTTTTCCTATTCTCCAAGTAAGATTGTAACCAATTTAAAAAAATACCCGGAATTCCGTAGAAATTTAGTTTTTTTATTAAAATGTCATGATTTAGATAATCAAAACTTTGACATTCACAAAAATGAGTGGCAATGTAAAGAATATTGTTAGTACTTGGTAAATCTGATGTAGCACAAAAAACATAGCATCACTGCTACATTTATTAGATAAAAAACCAAACTAATTTTGAGAAGAATTCGAGGCTTTTTTTGAATTGGGGAGATAAGAAATGGGACATTTTGGCAAAATAGTTGATGTTATATTTTTAATCACATTAACGAAGTATTCATTAATATTTTTGGACAATTTTTGAGCTGTGTTAGTGTATGTATACTCCGTTTAAAAATTATTGAACTACTGTTACTTGAATTTTGTTTTGACAATAACGTGGTGATTACACATTTCTAACGTAAAAAGATAATACGATCACAAGACAAGTTATATCAAGAATCGAACTATCAATGATTGACATCACTATAGTACAAAAAACAGAGGAGCTGGATAATAGACGTAAGACTTGGAAGAAGCTATTGTAACGAAGAAGCTAATTTAAAGCGTACCCCATATAACGGTTGCATTTCTCGAGACCATGATGTGAGTTCGAGAATGTTCATGAGGTATCGACCGGCTGACAGATTGGGCTTTCATGCAAGCGAGAATAGAGGTGGACTATTCCAGATTATTCTAGTATATAATAACTTGTATATATAAACTGCGCTGACATTAGTTTAGTTAGTTGGAAATATATTATAGTACTGTAAGCTTGTAAATAAATATATAAATTTACATAAATTAGAACTGTTCGTTTTATTGGTAAAACGCAACATTAGGAAATAGGCAGTGACCACTACCTACTGGAAACTACACTTAACAGCAAAATAATAGAAATAAAAAGCACAGAAGGAACGAATAAGAAATACAAGCAAATAATTAAAATACATAAACTAAGGGAAGAAATAACTAAAATCAGATAAAAGCAGAAGTTAGAGAAGGAAGTGGATAAAGAAGGAGAAATGTCAGAAATAGTAGAAGAAGAATGAGGAAAATTTAGAAGTGTTGTGATAAGTACAGCAGAACACGTATAAATTTGACCCATTCCTTCTTATTTCTGGCGCCAGCGTCCTTGCTTCTGTCCATGTTGTTCCTCTTTTTTCGATAATATTTCCTAGGGTTCTATCTCTTTGTCGTGGTCTACCTTTTTTCTTTCTAATTTGGGTTTTTGCCTGCTAAATTTCTTTCACCGGCTCCATTCTCTGAAGATGACCCCACCAACTAAGTTGCCTTTTTTCTATACATTCTAATGTTGACTCTACTTGCAAATCTTCTCTTATTCTAGGGTTCTATCTCTTTGTCGTGGTCTACCTTTTTTCTTTCTAATTTGGATTTTTGCCTGCTAAATTTCTTTCACCGGCTCCATTCTCTGAAGATGACCCCACCAACTAAGTTGCCTTTTTTCTATACATTCTAATGTTGACTCTACTTGTAAATCTTCTCTTATTCTAGAGTTCCGTAGTCTATCTCTTTTGGTGACTCTTCGAACTCGTCTCAGATATTTCATTTTTACTGCCTGCATTTTACTCTTTTGTCGTTCTGTTAGTACCCACGACCCACAACAAAGGTTAATACAGGTCTATATGTTGACGTTGAACACATTCATTTTTGTTTTTCTTGTAATTTCAGTCTTTTTATCTATTTATGATCTCCACAAGGAAACTAAGTTCCTGTAGTTGGCTGTATACCATATATTAAAAAATTTTTAATATATGGTAAATTTTTTTGATTTTGGTTCATATTTGGTCTTTGAGATCTTACATCCAAGATCTCAAATCTTGGATGTAAAAGCACTAACATCAGCAGAAATAGGAAGCGATGATAAATTGGTATTATGCAAAATTCGAATGAAAACACATATATGTGATAACAAAACACCAGAATACACCACAAAGATAAAAGTCGAAAGCTTACAGGATGACTCCACAAGATACCTATTCCAAAACAGGATAACCGAAAAAAGCAGAAACACATATATTACAGAAAAAGATGGAGTCGAAGAAAGCTGGGCAAAAATTAAGTATAATATCTTAGCCTCGGCCAAGGAAGTTCTTGGTAAAAGTAAAATAAATAAAAATAAATCGTTCCCAAGGCGAAGAACTCCATAGTTTTGTACAGAAGTGAAGAAAATTTGAAAAGAAAAAAACTTACCTGAAATACATGTCAACCAAAACACAAGAGGCATACCAGAATTACAAGACAATTAGAAACGAAACACATGCACTTGTAAGAAAAATAAAAAACGATCACTGGGAACGCATAAATCAGAGGATAAGTTTAGCAGATGAACAACAGGGTTTTCGTAGTGGAAGATCGTGTACAGATGCAATATTCGTTATAAAGCCAACTACTGAGAAATCACTAGAGTATAATAGATCAGCATTTCTATGTCTGATTGACTTAAAGAAAGCGTTTGACACAGTAAGGCTCAAAGATGTATTCCATCTTCTGTATAATAGAGAAGTTCCCCTAAATATTATAAAAATTATCGAAACCAAAACAACAAAATGGAAGTCAGAATAGATGGACAACTTACAGAACCTATAGAAATAGGCAGCGTAGTAAGAAGAGGGAATTCATCGAGCCCCATGCTCTTTAATTTGATCATGGATGAAATCATAAAAAGCGTTAACAAAGGAAGAGAATACAGAATGGGAAACAAAGAAATAAAAATACTCTGTTATGCAGACGACGCAATATTGATAGCCCAAGATGAAGATAGTCTGCAAAGACTGGTGCACGGATTTAACATAAGAGCAAAAGAATTTAATATGACAATCTCATCTCAGAAAACTAAAACAATAGTAGTCAGCAAAGAACCAACCAGATGTAAAATAGAAATTGATGGGATCAGTATTGAAAAAATAATGGAAATAAAATACCTGGAAATTACACTGGCTAGCTATGGAGACCTGGACACAGAAGTGAGAGAATAAGTACAAAAAGCAAATAGACTGGCAGGATGCCTTAATAAAAATATATGGCGAAACAGACACATTAACACTGAGATGAAGTCAAGAATTTATAAAGCCAGTGTAAGACCAATATTGACATATGTCTCAGAAACAAGACCCGACACAGCCACAACGCGGAGGCTGCTGGAAACGGCAGAGATGAGATAACTGAGAAAAATTACAGGAAATAGGCTGAGAGATCGAAAGAGAAGTGAAGACATTAGAAGAAAATGTAACGTACAGTGTATAAATGAATGGACACAAAATTAAAAAAAAATGGAATAACCACATAAGAAGAATGAAGGAGAATCGTGTCGTCAAAATAGCAAGAGATAAGTCACCAATCGGCAGAAGAAATATCGGACAACCGCGCAAAAGATGGAGTGATAACCTTCCATAGATGTATTAATCCGCCAATGAACAAGCAGAATTTTATAAAGAGGAAGAAGAAGAAGATTGTTATCCAATTAAAGTGTTCACTCTTACTTTCTATCGATAAAACCCGCTTAGGCAAAAAGAAGCCTAACTCAACTCCTCGAAGCCTATTTTGTGTATCAGAATTTAAATGTATTGCACTTTTTTATGCACTTTTATTGCACTCTATATTATATGCTTGGATCATACTGGAATGGAGAAAGAATATATACAATACAAAACGCAACAACAATACGAAAGATAGAAAATACAAAGAATGGAAGTTAAAAGAATATTCAAAAATAAGAACACGAAAAGCTGGGACAACTTCGGAGAAAAAAGAGCAAAAAACAGTAAAGAAAGTATAAAATTGTATTATAAAACAGTGAAAAACCTAGGAAGCAACAAAGAAATAAAGTGACAAAAATGTGATGACAAAAAATCGGACAATCCTCGTATTTGATTCGTTTATAACTACGATAGAAATATTAGCAATTCTACTTGCAGTATCTCAAGGAGAACTTTTTTAACACCTAAAAATATCCGGTTTTTGAAACCATCATATGCGCTTTAAAAAAAATTTGTTTGTGCAGTTATTTTTAAACAACTTTGTGACTACATTTATAATTAGATAATAATTTTGCATAATTTGCATAACGCAAATGATATTCGGTGTATTTATCAGTTTAAATGAGATTGGCATTGGTTTAAAATAATCTAAGTGCGTATGGCGTGTATCAAAAAAGCCAAAAATTATCAAGAAAGTATACTTATTAGTAGAAAAATATCAAGAGATAAGATTTTTTGTCGTCACTCAAGGTTTTTCTCCTTTTTGTTTTATTTATATTCATATTGTCAATTATAGTGTTTTCTTAACAACTTATTACTATTTCCTACTTCTGTGTCCCTTTAATTTCTTTATTATATAACTCTTCACAGTTTGTATAACTTTTTTAAATGTCTCGCAATTTTAATAGGCCTTATCTTTCAGCGCTACTGATTTATGAAATAATTAAGACTAATTTCTTTGTTTCTTGCAAAAAATTAAGTACAACTCACAAAAAGTCTATTTCAAAGCCAACTTTCCAAGTATATACCTCCGCAACGCTCCCTGGCCACCTATACATCTTCCCACAGGATACTCGTGCTGCCACAAAGTAAATGTGAAGTTTCAGAAAATGTCTTATTTCGTTCGAAATTTAAAGACAGATTGAAAGAAGCCTCGTGGCCCATCATCCATTCATTAAACGTTTTCGGAAAAGTTTCTTTCGAAGTTTGATCAACTTTTAGTTGGTTATTGAATACTCCGGTGAAAATATCAAGTTAGGAAAACTCTAAAATGCCTAATTTTTCATTTTCTTGTTTGGCTTTGAGAAAAATATGGGTTTTTAAAGAGGATCTCGTCAAGAGATTTTTGTGATGCACTAAGGGACTAGGAAGTTTATTTCTTTTGACAGATTATTATAGTTTTTATATACATATAATACAGATTTTTAATCACAAGAATATCTTTTTCATCTTTTTCCATATTTTTTAGCATTAGCATTAATATTACATGCAGTACTTTATCGAATGGCTTTTCGAAGTCTACGAAGTTTACAAATACAGTTGAGTCCACAAATAATATTGTTGCAAGATTTTGAACGTATTATGTTTTTCTTTTCTCATATTTCATTTTCATCACCTTCAAAATCTGAACTGTTATCTCCAATGTTAATTATTGCAGGTTCGATATTATTATTACACATATTCTCTTCTCTAATAAACCACTGTTCAATTAATTTATTGGTATGTTCTACACACTTTGCCCAAGAGACATCGTTGCACTTTTGAATTGCTTCTTTCCACATAACTAAAACATGTTCATCTCTATATCCATGTCTGCCAATATAATGTATTATAGTAAGTCTTGCAATCTGCCCATACTAATTCGATAGTATTAAAATGTGGGTAATACGGTGGCAATCTAAGTATTTTGTGTTCATGTTCACGTATCAATTCATCTACAATACATATATTTGTAACGAATACAAAGATTCTTGTCGATTCGTCTTGACCAATTGTAACAATTCGGGTTTTAACTGATGTTAATCAAAATTAATTTTTTTTTTTTTATTTAGAAAATCGCATCGACCAAATGGCCATTAGCGAAAAATTAGTGGATTACATTAGGTACAATTACTTCAATACAATTTGGTTTATTAAATATTGTGGTACTTATTAATGTCTTTCAAGAAATTCAGAGTATTGTTAAAGTTACAGTCTGCACCTAGAGCTTCAATAAGTGTTCCTGGTATCTTGTTATTGCTTCGTTGTTGATTGTAGAGGGGACATTCACATAGTAGGTGCATTATTGTTAGTGTCGTATTACACGTTTCACATCGCGGCGGTTCGCACTTTTTAATTAAGTAATCATGCGTTAACCTAGTATGTCCGAGTCTGAGGCGCGTTACTATTATTTCTTGGCTTCTTGACTTAGGTAACACATTCCATGCCTCTATGCTGGGTTTCACTTGTTTTAATTTGGAATTCGACACATTCCATTTATTTTTCCACGCACTTAAGATTGATTTTTTTATATAAGGTTTTATGTCCGTTGATACTGATGTGTTTACGATCTCGGAAACGTCACTCACTATCGCGTCTTTCGCACTATGGTCAGCAGTTTCGTTGCCTTTTATTCCTATATGGGATGGGATCCAGATGAAATTTATCTCATTATGATTGATATAAACCTGAAGAAGGACTGTTTTAATTTTTTGTAAAAGCGGGTTTTTTGGATACAGTTGTCGGATGCTTTGTATGGCACTAAGTGAGTCTGTTAAGATAATATATTTGGAGTTTGTTGTCAGATTGATTAATCAAAATTAATGTTAATCAAAATTAATTGTATTTCTTCAACCAATCTATAATATCTGATTTCACCCATTTAGCGGAAGGTTGTTTATTCCTGATTTCAATATGGTAGGGTACGTTCTCCATGACAATCAAAGATGGATCTTCTAAATTAGGAAGTAGTTGTGTACTTATCTATTTAGTAAATGTTGTACTATTCCTTTCACCGTGGTAATCTGAAGTCCAGGATTTGGAACAAAATCACAAACTGGCATCTGAAATAAAACCTTTTTCTGAACTTTTCGTGTACTATTTCTGTTTTCCATGTATTTACTTGAAATAAGTAAGAAATACGCTCGTCGTGCTGCGAGTTCTTTCAATTAAAGCTTTTCGATGATCATCTTTTTTAAATTTAATAAAAATCCCAAATCTTTTAATATTCTACTCAAGGATGTTTTACTTGTAGAAACAATTTCTTTAGCCTGCAGCTCATTGATCAACGCTTCACGGGTTACATATTCCTCTAAAAAGTTATTTATTTTAATATATTACTATAACATGTTAAATCCTACTCGTAATTCTTAACAGAAAGTTGGTTTACTTACTATCCTGGTACATATTATATCGTATTTCGAATTGCCATTTTGTTGCCCTCAGGTAAATCAGTTGTTTTCGATTTTAAACGAGGTCTGATTTTTCCCGGAGAAGATAAAACAGGATTTTTTTCTTTTCTTATTCGTATATTATATACTGTATAAACAGCGCGCTACATCTAAAAACTTGGGTTATTTCCATCCATTTTTTTTCGGTCCCTTGCTTTCTCTTTCCAATTTCTCATGCCTATTTCTGACAAGTCTTGCTTTACTGCTTTCAACTCTCTGTTCTTTGGACGTCCTCTTCTTTTTTTCCCCATTTCTCCCTCCTTCAATATTGTTTTAACATTTCGATTCTCTGGCATTCGTATAATGTTGTTAATCAAAGTATAATGTGACCAAGCCATCTAGCTCTTTGGGCTCGTATTTTTGCCGTAGGTGCTGGTTTTCTATACATCCTTATTATTTCTTTATTCGTTCGTCTTCTCTCCAAATATTCTCTGTCGTCTTTATTCCTCCGAAGATTTTTCTGAGCAACTTTCTTTCCCAGATCTCTACTTTCCTTGCTTCTTGCTGGTTCATAATTCACGTTTCACTGGCATTCATCAATGTGGGTCTGATTACTATCTCGTAGACTCGCAGGTTAGCTGTTCTTGACACATTTTTTGCTTTCAGTAATGAATTTAGTGACCCTATAGCGCTGCTTCCCTTCATTAATCTTTTGTCTATCTCTTTTTCTTCTTTTCACGTGTCCGTTATAGTTACTCCTAAATATTTAAATTCTGACACTTTTTCAAAACTATAGACAGTCTTTGCTTCTTTCATTTTGATATATTTGTTTTTTCGTTCTCGCTATTATCTTTTTGTTCTAATACTAGCTTGAATAAATTCGTTAATAGCAGATTCCCTTGTTTAAACCTCTATTCACTGTGAACTGTCTTGAAAAGCTTCCTTCCATTGTTACTCTATTCATCGTGTTCCTAACCGACATTCTCACTAGCCTTATAAAGCTTTTCTGGTATTTCTAATGTTCTCATGGCCTCATTTAGCATCGTTCGATTTAGAGAATCATATGCTTTTTTAAAATCGATAAATAGCATATGTAATCCTAACTTTTGTTCGTAGCTATTATTTTGTATTAATTTTAGCATACTTATTTGATCAGTAGTTGTTCTTCCTGATCTAAAACCTCTCTGGTATTCTCTAATCACTTTGTTATCATATTTTATTAATCTTTTCGTAATAATTTTTGCAAGTATTTTATAGACTACTTCTAGTTGTGCTATACCTCTATAGTTCTCGCACTCCGTTTTGTCTCCTTTTTTATAGATAGGACAAATAAGAGCACTATTCCATTGTTTTGGAATTTCTTCCTTTTGCCAAATTATTAGTGTCAAGTGAAATATCATTTCCTTCAATCTTTCACCACCTTCCTTAAAAATCTCAGCTGGGATACCACTTTCTCCTACACTTTTGTTATTTTTTAGGTCTCTTATTATTTCTTAGACTTCATTCAGAGTTGGTTCCTCACTCGTCCCTTCTTCATCTTCTTGCCAATTCTCATTTGCCAACTTCCCAACTTTTTGATAGAAATTCTTTACCTCTTTATTTATGTAGGCTTCTTCTATGTTTTTCAATTGCTTTTCTAGCTGTTCTCTTTTCTTTTTTCTGCAAATTCTTTTCACTTCCCTTCTTCTTGCCACATAGTTTTCGATCGCATTTTGGGTATTTTCTTTATCTCTTTGTAGTTTTACCTTGTTTCTTCTTGCCAAAACGTTTCTCCATTCTTCATCGAACCATTCTTGCCGTCTTTTTATATGCTCTCTTCCTACACACTTTTGCGCTTCTTCCGACGTGGCCGTCTGTATGGTCTGCCACTATTCATCTATATCCTGTTTGACTGTGGAGCAAAACGTGATAAAGAAGCTACAGAAGAAACAAGTCAATCCACCCCTGAAAGATACAGTTTAGAAAAAAAAAACAGAAGAACAAAACCTCTGAAGACAGTACCAAACCTATGCTTGTAAATAACACTTAGAGTAGGGTGGCAATGAAACGAATATTTTACTGTATGGGCTTATATTTATTGCAGAGGAGTTTCAAATACAAAAATAAATTAGCAGTACTTGACCATACGTTCATAAAAATAACATGTGTCTTTACTTAATAACCATCGGTAGCTGGTTTGTCTTTAGTTTCATGCGTGGAAAACAATGATGCTAGATAAAAAATGCGTGTTTTATCTCGCCAGGTATTATTGCTGCACGAGTAAATAACCATGGACTCAACTGTACGTCTTTTCTTTGATTACGGCATTGTTATAATAGGATATTATGCGCAAAAGTGCGTCTCTAGTTTCCATAGCATTTCTAAAACCAAATTGGGTATCTTCGTGATCTTCTTTGCATTTGCATCTAATTCTGTTGTGAAGTAGGTATTCTTGGGAATATCCTAAGAGTGTGGCTCATTCGACTAATTAATAGATATTCTGACCATTTTCTATCTAGCATTGTGTTTTTTAGGTATTGTGACAAATATGGACTTGAGCCAGTCTATGGGAATCACTCCAGTATTATATATTGCATTAAAAAGTTTTACTATAAGTATTTTTATGTTATCTTCAACTATTAGCTTCAGCAACTCAGTGTATCGTCTGGACTATAAGCTTTCCTAATTTTAGCATTTTTTATAGCATGTTCTACCTCTGATTTCATAATTTCTGGGCCATCAATACAATTTTGGTAGGATTCGGTAATATTATTTCTGTCATCTTCAAACAACTCTAATATATTCAGTTACCAATCTCTTCTAATTTCGATCTCATTTACAATAATTTTGTTGTTCTTGTCAACTAGTACAGAGGGAACTGTATCACTTATACAATACAAGATTTATAAAAATCTCCTTCGTTTATAATAAGTTTACCCTGAATGTACGTGATATCCACAAACCAAGTAATTACATCTATTGGTATTTTGAATAAATAGGACAGTAGGAAAGGGAAAGTACGGAGTTCGAGAAAGTCGCTCACCCCACCGAAGTGACAGTGG
Source organism: Diabrotica undecimpunctata (assembly GCF_040954645.1). Classification (NCBI taxonomy): domain Eukaryota; kingdom Metazoa; phylum Arthropoda; class Insecta; order Coleoptera; family Chrysomelidae; genus Diabrotica; species Diabrotica undecimpunctata. The sequence continues at coordinate 134,704,759 of NC_092811.1, forward strand.
CGCCGAGGCGGCGGCGTCGGCTTTCATGAGCGGCCAAGGTCGCGTAAAAGGGAGTTTTCTACCCAAAAAAGTTGTAGCAGGGCGGGACTAAATACAATTTTTACAAAAAAGTGGAAAAATGAGAATTATGAGAAACTACGTGGAAAATGTTTATTTTTTTAATTTTGGAATATTTGCCGATTCATTCTCCTTTTGCTAGATGTATTTTATGTTCTGTTTATGCTTGACAGTGATTTTCTTCTCTCTTCTATAAAAAAAATGTTGTAGATAAGGTGCAGAAACGATAATTGGTATTAATTTCTATTATGTTATAGATAATCGTAAAGAAAGCTGTAATACATTGAAAACATTCCTCTTTTTTTTCTTTTATACAAGTAATTTTGATTTTTCATTAGGTCTTGTTTCTGATGTGTAGGTACGTAGGTATTCGTCTTATACTGGCCTTATAGATTCGTAGTGTAATTCCTAGGTACTTTATTTTCATTACTTGTTCAATGCTAACTCCGATTTCCAGTTTATATCGTATTTTTCTTTACTGATTACATTACATTACATTACATTAAAAGACTGATTGCTGCAATACAATTTTTTGCGAGACAGAATTTGGCATTCAGAGACCAGTACTAAGTTTTATCATAGAGATAATAGTAAATTTGTTAAAGGCAGTGGAGATGTTAGTCAAATTTGATTCAGTTATTTCAGAACACCTTAAGAATGTTAGTAAATGTAAAGATAACCAAACCCGTATGGGCCAGCATTTTCAAAATGAAGTAATCAATATTTTAGACGAATCTATTCGTAATGAGATAACACGCATTGTCAAAAAATCCAAATATTACGATATAATTATCGACTCTACACCAGATATTAGTCAGATAGAATAAATAACATTTGTAATTAGTTATATTTAAACGAAGAACGAAGTTATACCACGATCATGGCTGAAGTCAACGTTTATTGCTCTACCAAAGAAAACAAAATCCTGAAAACAAAAACTGAATATTAAGAAAACAAAATGTATGATGATGTCTAAGAAGGAACAGCAAATTGGAAGAATCATCATGAATGGTCAACCAATAGAAAGAGTAAAAACATACACCTACCTTGGTACGAACGTCAATGAAAATTGGGACCATTCCCTAGAAATAAAATGTAGGATAGAGAAAGCAAGATGTGCATTTCATTTCAAAAAATGGCTAAGCTATTTAAATGCCATGATTTATCAGTACCCATAACAATCAGGTTACTACGATGTTATATCTTTCTCATACTGTTGTACGGAGTTAAGTCGTGGACTCTCACAGACGCTACCTGCAAGAAAATTGAGGCTTTCGAAATGTGGCTTTATCATCGAATCGTTAAGATATTCTATACCGACCATATTACTAACCAGGACGTTTTATTAAGAATGCAAAAAGGAAAAGAGTTGCTAACCACAATAAAAACAGCCAAAATCGAATATCTCGGTCACATCATGAGGAACGGCGAAAGATATGGGTTTCTGCAATCAATTCTACAAGGAAAAGTAGAAGTAAAACGAGGACTAGAAAGGCGAAGGATTTCCTGGCTGAAAAATCTACATACGCGGTAATAATCAACACAACAAGCACAAATCTTTTTAGAACAGCAGTTTGCAAAATATCTATTGCAATGATGGTCGCCAACATCCGAAACCTATAGGCACTACAAGAAGAGGATCTCTTAATTATACCATAGATGTGTTATATGTTTAAGTCTTACTCTGTCAAATACCTTCTTTAAGTCAATCAAACGTAGGGATGTGGGTCTATTGTATTCTAATTCTTTTACTGTAATCTGTTTTATGACGAATATTGCGTCTGCACACGACCTTGTTGTACAGAAACCTTGTTGCTCATCTATTAAATTTATGAGCTGATTTTTCGTTCTAAAATCCAAGTTGTAATTTTTAGGATAGTATTTAGCAAACTGATACCAATGACCATTATTTCATGATGATTTTTATTTTACGTAATACTAGGCTAAGGTCGCTACATATGTATATCTGCTCAGTTAAGGCATCTTACGTCGACTAATTTTGATTAATGATAAAAACTAGTGTGACCAAGGAAATTAACGAGTTGGAGTTTTCTGGTTGTTTCTTATTGTCCTTTTTGAATAATGAGATTAGCTCTCTTGTCCTGCATTATTCTGGTATTTTTTTATAGTGTATCTTATAATTTTGTTAATCAATGTTGTCAGTTGATCTGTTATTGTCGCTATGCCCTATTTCAATAATTCATTTGGTATCCCATCTTTAACTACAGCTGTTCGGTTCTTTAGTTTTTTAAATCAATAATTTTGTTTCCATTTTTGTGTATTCTTTGATTTTCCATCCTTCCGTGGGCTAGTATTCTATAACTATAATAAAGAAAGAAAAGACAGACATTCATACTTGACGCCTATTTGTGTTATTCTGATAACTCAAATCCTAAATATTTAAGTTTCTATTTGTACGAGTAATTCTCTCTTATAAATATATTTATCTAGAAATAAGAAGGAAAAAAGACAGCCTTTATTGTTGCACTATCATTTGAGTTCTACTTCTAGTTCCGACCTTACAGCGATATTTAGTAAACTACTACAATCTTAATTTTTGTCGAATGCTGAATTTTAAGGCATTTTAAATTATTGATAATACACATGACGTTAGATTTGACATTCAACTAAAATGTTTACGTAATTTCAAGGATATGATAATTTCTAATTTGAGCTAGCATTTAAAAGGATTTATTTTGTATTATAAAAAATGAGCAGGTGAAATTTATTTAGATTTTTTTGTCGTCTAACACTACGGAAAAAGTAATAGTTTTGATCAAAGAATTATTTACGTTTCAATGTATATCAATTATTCTAATAAAATCATAAAGCTTTCGATAAATTCGTCTTCTTTCAGGATCCTCTCCCATAGTAGGTTGGTGATTATTCTGGCGGATTCCTCTCGCGGTATCTCGTAGTTCTTAATAAGCTTTAAATGTTTTATTCGATCCACTGTTAGAGGTTGTTGAGCCAAGACATTTTCCTTCGATCCGTAGGTACATCGCTTTCCTAGAATCTTTTCCATTTTGCAATTTCTGATTTTGCGGAAAACTTCTTTGTTTGACGTATGAATTGACCATGGTATTTATATAATCTTTCCATTCTTTTGTTCTTTGGATCTACTTTGGATAATCTTTTTGCATTTACTTTTTAACGATAACTTTAAAATTGTAAATATAAAATTTGATGCGCAGAAAAATTAAATTTTTTTGTGCAGTTGACATAAATGTGTTGATTTAACTATTTTAGTTACTTTGGCTACTTTAATTTCAAATTTTGTAGCTGATTCATTAACTTGATCAGTGATTTCGTCTATCATCTAGTCTATTTTCTTAATGTATTGTTTAGTTTTTAGGTATTGATTACTAGTATTGCCTTTTTTTAATTCTGAGGTCAGCGTTTTTCTAGCATCTTTTCATGTAATGATATTTTTAATTAGTTTCACATTTTCCACAGGAGATTCCTGTGGTTTTCTTCATTTTTGATCGATTTCAGCTTAACCAAAATATCAGCAAAGGCTTCTGGTTAGAATGAATGTTAGTTAAAGGGTACCTTTTCACTTTTGATACTATTCCTAAATCGATGATGAATTCATTTAGGATGAATTTGGTTTCGCACAATACCATTTCGCACCAGCATTTAAGATGGTGGTTTATATTTGTAACTACCGTTGAATTGGTTAGTTTATCACTATTTTGTTCATCATGGTTGTTTTGTTAAAAAAATATTAAGTCTCATAGTGTAAAGGGAGAAGAATAAAAAACAAGAAGGAAGTAACAGAATATAGATCATGTAGAACAATACAGAAAAAATATTAGGAGAAAACCAAAATGAATTTAGACTAAGAATATCGATAAATACTATACAATATACATACTTTGGACTGGAACAAATTCTAGAAGAACCTTGGGAACATGATAGAGAAATTCTTGTAGTGTTTATTGACTTTTAAAGCAACCTCGACACAATAACGAAGAGATAAAATGATGAAAGCATTAAAGAAACTAGAGATACCAAAGAAACTAAGGAATCTGACAGACATGACGCTAGAGCAAACAAATGCAAGGAACTTTCAGGGAAAAATAACAGAAGTTTAACACGAACTAAGGAATAAAGATACTTAAGTGAATACTAAGGAAAGAAAGTATGAATAAAAAGAATATAATTATAAGTAACATAGTTATAATTGCATACGTATATGATTTGGTAGTCAGAGGAAAAAAACTAGTATCTTCTTCTTCTTGTTATGTAGCCATGACTGTTTTTCAATGTGTCTCCAGTAAGTTTTCCTTCCATCATATTTAAACTCCATCACTTGTTCTATTATTAAACTTTTTAGCTCTAATTTGCAATTTAGTAAATTTGTTGTTATAACATACTTTCCTCTCTCCAAGTGATTCTTTTGTTGCATTAATTATGTTTTTCCCAGCTTTTATCATTTTCTAATATTTCATTTCCAGCAATCTTCTCTGATATTGTTTTTCTATATATATTCCGCAGATTCCGTGTTTAGTCCTTCTATTCTGATTTTTGTTTATGTTGGCGACGCTCTCTTGGGTGTGAAGTATTATTTTATGATGATTCTTATTTTATATAGTACTAGGCTAAAGTGGCTACATGTATCTGCTCAGTTAAGGCATCTTACGTCGACTAATTTTGATTAATAATAAAAACTAGTGTGACCAACGAAATTAACGAGTTGGATGCTGAAGCCAACAAATATAGATTATAAATAAACGAAAAGAGGCAAAATATATGGAAGTAAGGAAAAAACGGTATATGCTGGGAGTGACAAAGATCTGCGAAGAAGGACGAGTATTGCTGATGTTGTGGAACGCATAGCGGAATTGAAATGACACTGAGCAGGCCATGCAACGAGAATGCATGACTCACGATGGACGAGCAAAATTACAAATTCGAGGCCAAGAGCAGAAAAACGTAGTAAAGGAAGACCATCTACACGTTGAGTTGACGACATCAGGCGTATCACGAAAAATTGGCAACAAAGATCACAAAATCGCAAAGAATGAAGGAGTTTAAGGGAGGCCTATGTCCAGCAGTGAACTTGATAAATGGCTGGATGATGAAGGAAAAAACAAAAGAAAGTGAAGAACCTAAAGACTGACAACTTCAAATTTGAAAAACTTTATCTTTCAAAATGATTCGGAGTAATTTATATCTTTCACCTTTTAATACGTAATTCAAGTGAATTTAAAAAATTAGCGACATCCGATTACCTAAGAAACCATTATGAGAAGAACTAGAAAAGAAAGAATTCAAGGAACAATCACTAAGAGACAGAAAGTCTTCGAAAGAAATAGACAAATGCGTAAGAACAGGAAATTAAAAAGAATATATTAACAATAAAGATATACAAAACAATATGATGAACAAAAAAGAAGAAAAAACTTAACAAGATATGTATAGAACACGTCATCAGAAAGGCGGTAAACGAGATAATCAAAAAACTTACTACATGGACTTCAACTCAATGAAGAAACCAAGAAAACCAAGAACAATATGGTGGGATGTTCTGGACAATGCTTTAAAAATTAGAAAATAAAACAATGGAAAAATAACTGCAGAAATAGAAAGGAATGGAGATAGAAAACGAAATTAGCCCGGACATAATATGCAAAAGCGTAGCCACAATCCATAAGAATTGAATGGCGACGGCGACGACGATGATGATTACTTCTTTTATTACGTTGATCTAGTATGTAGTCACTTCTAACATTTATTTTTCTTTCTTTCTATCCGTAAAACATGGAGTCCCACAAGGTTCGGTCTTAGGACCTCGTTTGTTTATTATTTATGTCAACGATTTGCCTAAATTCATATCTCCGTACAAAACCATACTTTTCGCAGATGATACGACATACGTTATATCAGGATAAAATAATGATGATATAAAAATGTCTCATGAGGAAGTTTCTTCTAAATCTAACACATGGTTTGCTGTAAACAAACTAAAACTTAACTCTGATAAAACGCAAAATTTGGTTATATCTGCAAATAACTTACACAATGATTCAGATAACAAAGAGACTGTTAAACTATTGGGAATAACCATAGATAACCGACTGAACTGGTCGGCTCATATCTCACAACTTAAGAAAAAGCTATCAAGTTCATTATTTGTTGTTCGCCAACTAGCAAAGGTTGTCAACTTTGAAACATTAAAAATGACACATTTTTCTTTATTCCACTCTCACATAAACTATGGTTTAATCATATGACAATTTAACAAATGCACTTCAAATTTTTAGAATGCAAAGGAAAGCTATCAGGATTTTAGTATGGGTTAGTTATCTAGTAGAACACTGTCGCACTTTGTCGCTACCTGCTCTGTTGATATTTCAAGTTCTAACTGAAATTGACAAAAACCGTGCCCATTTAATAAAGCAGTCTGATGTCTACGTTCACAATACGCGAAACTGTCACTATAAATTAAATAAATACTCTACTCTACTTTACTCTACTATTCTTCCTTTCCAAATTTTTGCATTGAAATTTCCAATAAAACTTTTATATTTCTGCATCAGTAGGTACTCCCTACAGCATGTTTTTTGGAATAATGTTAAATCTATAAGACACTTTGCAGCAAAAATATACAATTGTAATAATAAAATGATATTAAACATATACAAAAATAATGCATAAGCATATGATTACTGAACTAGTGAAGGCTGATCCTTTCATTCCATCTTTATTATTTAAAGTCGTCTACTTTAAAATGTATGTCTGAATTGTCAATATAGATTAGTCAGATAAAATTAAATCATTAGAAAAATTTTTCACTAAGTAACAAAAAAGCAACATTTGTTTAATTTACTAATGTTTGTATTTTGAGAACGATTTTCGAAGTGGAAATTGAAACGTCAATAAACGTACTTTAACCTTTAATTGTGGCTTATTCCCATTTAAATAGCAATTTTACTTTAAAATGCCACAAGAAAATAGCTTCAGAACTTTATTATTGATTATAACCTTAGCATTATCTTCAAAGTAAATAAAGACTACATCCTTTGTTCTGAACGTTTTCCGCTGCCTGACGACTTCTGTAGGTATGACTTTTTTTCTTGAGTTCTGGTTTACCCTTTTTGACCGTGGATACAATCATGTCTCCAAATCCTGCAGCTAGCAAACGGTTAAGTCATCCATCAATTTTCTGCATAATTAATTACTGCTCCAACAAAAAGAGCCAGGGAGAGATCCTAAACTTTACCCTCGCGGAACCACCTCTTGGACTTTGGACATTTTGTATAATTGTAATAAATTGTAATAACACGTGCATGGTATTATCTCACTCTTTGGAAATTTGGGATTTTTAATGTCTACCACGTGCGATTTTTAAAAATTTTAACTACTTTGTAGTAAATAGACCATGTCGACAAAATCTGAATATTTAGAAGTAAGCGAAATATCGAATTGAAAGAAACACGCTAGTTTGACGCCACTGCCATCTCCATTCAACAACTTCTAGATCCGCAAAAATATTGGCAACGTCGTCGCGCTTCTAATCCTAATAATAATCACATGTGTGCGTTTGAACGTTAAATTTTTTTGGCCTATTGCAGGTTTGCAAATATTCAAATGTTGAGTTGCGATCGCTGTGGCCCTGAGATTTTGGCAAAAGTCATCGAGCGGGGTGAAGCGGCGACAGGAGCGCGGGCGAAGGAGCATTAGCCGCTTCTAAGGCCGCCTTCCAGCAGTATGTGCACGTAGTTACAGAACGCTCCTGATGTAATTTTAATTCTAAACATTGTATAAATATTACATAGCCTATCTACGAGGAAAACAAATCTACCAACATAAGATAAACACGAGCGGACAATTTTTTTTCGATAAAAACAATGACAGTGGTAATTTTTCAAAAAATATTGTTTATGTATTCTAACTATCATTTGTTCTAACACAATAAAATCAAATATTTTTATCAAATGGCCATCTAACCTAATCAAATCACTTAAAAACTGTGGCTAACTATCAACTATAGCAAGTCACATAGCGAGACTACTTCTCGAATTGGCGCACAGAGAGCCTTGCTGTTAATGAAATTAATGTTTTGTTACGTTGACACACTGGTAAAAGTGAATTTGATCAAACAAATGGTTTATTTTTTGTAACTGTTGATAAAATGTGTTTTTGACACAATCAATTAACTATTTCGTCGCAAAATTCCTCCTTTTTGTAGGGTCTAATGTAAACAAAAATTGATTTTATCTAAAAATAAACCACTGAAAACTTTATTATCACTACAGCAGTTTCGGCAAAGTGCCTTTCTCAAGTGATCTATTTTTGTGGAAGTTTTGAAGTTTTCAGTGTTTTATTGTTAGATAAAATGAATTTCCATTAAGTAACGGTCGAATACATCACTTATTTAAAAAATCATTTAGCTAGGAAAACTTCTTTGTGTTGTCATAGGTTTTATTTTCAAGAGAAAAACCGTAATCAACTTAGTCGTATGATGAACCACGTAGATGATGACCATAAACAGTATGTTAAGATTAAAAGATCAGAACTCTTAAGGAGATCAAAACCTTATATTCTTCGGTTGTAAAAACATTTAAAAAATCCGATAATTTAATTCATAAACTCATTAAAATGAAATATTTTCTTCCATTAAATCTATCACACATTTTGTTAACTGCCAATAGAAACACCTTAGAACTTCTAGTAAATTTTAATAAAGAAGTAAAAATAGAAATTTAAAGCAGCATAACCCACAACTCTGTATTAATTTATATTATAAGAAAAGTTCTGTATACAACTTTCTGTGGCAAATGGACTTGGTTCCGTGCCATTATTTTTCCACACACACACACACACAAGATTAAAAAAAAATGATAATATGCTTCTTCTGCAATGCTTGTACTACGCACTGTGCATTCTTAACCCCTTACCGCATAGTGGGTCATATATGGCACAATACTTAGTTTTATACCTAACCGTTAGAGATCGAATCTTATTTTAAAGTATTTATGCATCACATGTCCATATAGAGCACATATTTCCTATAACCGGAAATAAAGCGCCATCTCAAAGCAGCAAAGTGAACTTTTATGAAAATTTGCAAATGACCGCGGTCTGACAGCTGTGCAATTGTTGCCGAAGAATTGTGCAATTTGATATTCAATTATGGAAGTTTCTACTGAATATTTTTGTACAAAAAAAATAGCGACATCAAGGATAGACCTTCAAGAAATAAATCAAAAATATGCTTGTGTCATATATGCCATAATGGATCCAAAAAAGTTTTATGGCGAAACTCTTGTGTTAGTGGAGATACCAGATGGTAGTGAAGACAAAGTGCTATCAGATGATGATATTTTCCCTATTCCCTATTCCCCCCAGAGTCAGACTATGAAGATGATATAATAGATATTAATGAATCTAATAAAGAATAGAAATAAAAATCATCCAACTTGAAAAGAAGTATTATAACTTATAACATCAGATGATGATATAAGATTTTTCGGTTTTACTGACCTGCCACCTGAGTTGCAACAAGAGGATTCCCCTTACGCATTTTAAAATTTTTTTTTAACAAATGAGATGATCAAAGATATAGTTTATCAAACTATATTATATTCAGTGGAAAAAAGACCTCAAAGCCCTTTGAAACTTTCTGAAAATGAGCTAGAACAGTTCTTAGGAACCTTTATTTATATGTCAATAGTGCAATTTTGAAAGAAATGAAACGTTTTTTACATTTTGCAAACAATACCGATGCTATTACTGCCGATAATTCTGGTCATGATAAACTTTTTAAAATTCAACCGCTACTAAATAAACTAAGGAATCAGTTACTCAAACTTTCGAAAGAGAAATTTTTTGCCATAGATGACCAAATAATTCCAACAAAGGCGCGTCCATCCATCTATAAAACAATATAATCCGCAAAAACCCTACAAATGGGGATATAAGGCGTTTGTTCTTAGTAATGTTAGCGGATTTTCCTACGTTTTCCTATTTTTGTAGGAAAACAAACTAATGTTGTACCCGATGGTTTTCCTAATTTAGAGGTAATCTCAAATGTGGTTCTTAGGCTAACACAAACAGTACCAAGACTTATAAATCACAAAATATTCTTTAATTTGGTTTAATAGTGTCTCAATACAAATTTATCTAACGAAACAGGGTATGTTACCCCTAGGAACAGTTAGAATAAACATAGTGCCAAACAGTAATATGCCAAAAGAGACTTAATTAAAAAAGAACGGCCGAGGAGCTATTGATGGTACAAAAATATCTGTTGTTACATGGTATGACAACAAATTAGTAAACATTTTTAATGGATAAGACATATATAATGGTTCCATGTTCAAAAGCTACAACGATCTACAACAAGTATATGGAGAAGTAGATCTCCTGGATTCAATGTTGGGATATTATAGGATCAAACTATAATTTATAATTTTTCCATAATATTGATTTGCTGACTGGCAGTGCGTGGATTCTTTGGAGAAGAAGTGACAATGAGCATAATAATTTAGCTCTGGCAGATTTCAAAATGGCAGTAGCAGAGTGTTTATGCAAAGTTAATAAAGATAGTTTTACAACAAAACGGTGTCGTCCGTGTGGAGCTATGGAACATTTACAAAACAAGAAAAGAAGGGGTCCAGCAACTGATATTCCAATCCAAGATGTACGAACAGATTGATATGATCATCTTCCATTATGGTGTAGTGAAAGGCAATGATGCAAATATCCCTGTGGTTCAAACAGCTTCATAAAATGCGAGAAGTGTAATGTTTTTCTTTGCTTAAGCAAAGATAGAAATTGTTTTTACAAATTTCACACTGAATAATTATTATAATTAGAAAGTAATAAACGTCATTTTTTTTATTAATTTTACTTGTTGAATCTTGTTTTAATGCATGATGTGAAATATATGATACAGAAAAGAAATAAAAAAATACAAACAACTAACCAAGTACGGTTTTCTTTTATTTTTACCGTAATCTTGAAGTCAAGTTTGTAATCATAGATTTTTTTTATAAAAAATAAAAAAATCATGCAGTAAGGGGTTAAAAAGACTTTAAAATACTCCTACATTCTACATTGTTTGGAAAAATTATCCCAATTAGAATGAACTGAAAGACCAAAAAGGGGCAATGCCGACGACTACTTAAAAATATATTCGAATGAGCACAGTATATCATTAGACCACGATTACATCTCTACATAATTTCAAAACTTTCAAAACATTTTCACTTTCTACAAACATGACCATTCGAAATAATCATTCCAGACAATTTGGCAGGAAAGTTGCAAATTTTGGCTAGGAATATAGCCAGCGAACAGGTGACATAAGCAACATTTTTAAAACTGTCGGTGCATTGAACTTAAGAAGGATTTGTTTGCCAAACATTTATCTATGTATTTATTTTAAGATAAGATTCATTTTTGCTAATATTTTTGTGCTGTTGGTATACATTTAGCAGAAATAACTGTAAAACGCATTATTTTGCCAACAATTTACTTATACAGTTAATTTATATAAGCCATTGAATAAAATTTACTTATCAATTACTTGCTCGAACAAAGTCAGGTGCTCTTTACTGAAAATCAAGCAAGAAGCCAAAATGAGCAGATGTTATACAACGCCTGGACACAGGAAAAACAATAAAGATAAAATCGACATAATGATCATACAACAAATAAAAATCCAAATAAATGCACTACAAAAGAAAATAGAGGAAGGAAAACAACAGCAAAATGAAGATCTAGAATATCGCACAGAAGAAGATGAACTAAGTAAAGAAACCGAATGGATTCAAGTTCGAAACGTAAAGAAAAGGATGGAAAATGACTCCTTAAAGGAAATACAGCCCCTCCCCACCAACAAACAAGTAAATTAGGAGAGACTCAAACGACACGGGAACCATCACCGGCTATTATAAACAAATTGGAAAAATACGACACACTAGTGCGACACCTATCAGCTAAGCAAATATTTTATCAAACTAGCATGTTAGTAAGTGGAGCTATAATAATTAATATGAACGACGAGGATATCAAATATATCCAGCTCTTCACCCTAGAAACATGGCTAATGAAGGAACAGCAGTAATAGTAAAAAATAATCTAATTCGCTTCGTAAGAGGACGTATGGAGACCGAAGCCATCCAGGCAGTTAATATAACTGTCAAAACAAAAAAATATGACGTAATAATAACTGCTGCATATTTTCGACCATAACACAATCTAAAACAGAAAATTATGACCAGTTGCTTAACACACTTGGAGAAAAATTTATCATCGGTGCAGATATTAATGCTAAAAACAACGTATGAAACTTGTAACAACTTAATATTAAAGCATTTTCCACTGAAAAAAGTACGACAAATTGCTGAAAAAACATCCGTGCAATGGTTTAATAATGAATTACTATTTAAATGGGAATAAGCCACAATTAAAGGTTAAAATACGTTTATTGACGTTTCAATTTCCACTTCGGAAATTAATTAATTAATTAGTTTACTAATGTTTGTATTTTGAGAACGATTTCCGAAGTGGAAATTGAAACGTCAATAAACGTATTTTAACCTTTAATTGTGGCTTATTCCCATTTAAATACTAATTAATTTAAAATGCCACAAGAAAATAGCTTTAGAACAATGTTTAATAATGAATTACGGTCTTACAGATCTAATCTTTCTCTTATTAAACACATTGCAGATGCCACTAAGGATCCTGATTTGTTCAAAGTACATAAACAACAAAAATTTAAATATAATCGGCAATTACAAAATGCTAAAAAGTCAGCTTACTGTGATTTTATTACTAATTCCAATAAAAAACCTCCATTTCGAAAAATTAATACAAGATCCAGTTCGGTATAACTTATTAAATAGCTTTAACACTTTTCACCCATCTTAATAAAATTGTGGTTTGATAACCTTTTCAATCACTTTCCCAAATGTAGAAACAATGCTTATAAGTCTGTAATTCTCAGTTTTTGAGGAATCACCTTTTTTTAGATAGGTAGTCATCATCATCATCATCATCCAGCCTTCATTTATCACGTCCATTTCTGGACATAGACCTCCCTTAAAATCCTCCATTCTTTACGATTTTGTGCTCTTTGTTGCCAATTTTTCGTGATACGCCTGATGTCGTCAGCCCAACGTGGAGGTGGTCTTCCTCTACTACGTTTGTCTGCTCTTGGCCTCCAATTTGTAATTTTGCTCGTCCATCATGAGTCATGCATTCTCGCTACATGGCCTGTCCAATTCCATTTAAGTTCCGCTATGCGTTCTACAACATCAGCAATACTTATTCTTAGATCGTTCCATTCGTCTCTGTTCCACTCTCAATTTCGAAGCCGTAGTCTTGGTTAGAGTCATAGTTTCCGCCCCATAGGTCATGACCGGTAATACGCATTGGTCAAATACTTTTCTTTTGAGGCTAATTGGTATGTTGGCCCTAAGTATGTCTCGCAGTTTTCCAAAGGCATATTTGGTTATCACAGCTGATTCTTATTTCATGACCCAAATACGTATATTTCTCCACCGTTTTGGACAAGTTCATTCTGAGGCCCACCTTCGAACAAGCAAAGTCCAATTCATTTAACATATCTGTGGCTTCTCCTTAATTATCTATGATAGGGACAATGTCATCTGCAAAACGGAGATGGTTAAGTTTTTCGCCGTCTATTGTTACTCCTCTGTGGTCCCAATTGACCATCTTAAAGGCATACTCTAATGTCGTTATGATGGATAGATAGGTAATACTTTTGAGTATTTTAGTACTTCTGGAAATACTCCAGTTGATAGAATTAAATTAATAAGATGATCAACGGTTTAGTTATCTTTTCCGTAGAGTACTAGGGTCGAGGGTCGAAAAAATACTAAGCTCGAATACTATGGTCCAAATCTATGGTCCGATACCTGACTTGAGGCTGGGCGCTGCGCTTTGACGGTGAACGCTGGCATTTTTAAAATAATGCATTTATTTTACCTGTCGATGATAATATGATACCATCCTATGGTCTCAGCGAGGGTCGGCGCCTCATTATGACCGCACACTAGGTATTTATAGGCCATTACTTGTTCTGTGAATATTGTTCCTATGCGTATATCTTCGCTGACTACAAGATTTTTCATCATCAGGGTTTTAGATATATTTATTTTCAATCCCCCTTCTAGCGAGGAAAGGTAGAGCTGATTTAAAAGTTCTTTGGCCTCATTTATCCGATCAGTTATTACCACAATATCTTCTGCAAACCTCAGGTGACTAAGCTTTTCTCCATTTATGTGTATGCCCTTGCCGGTCAATTTTGCCTTTTTACAAATATATTCCAATCTATACTCGACCACAAAGAAATTATTACTTCTCATAATTTGCGATTCCGTAATAAACACTCAACAATAGACCAAACACATAGCATAATAAATATTATAGACGGATCTCTACAAGAGAATAAAATATGCTCAGCTATTTTCCTAGACATAGCAAAAGCATTCGATAAAATGTGGCACAAAGGCTTGTAACTAAAACTCAAAAGATATCTTTCCATCCACTATGTCCATCTAATACAGTCATTGTTGGAAGACAGAGCTTTTAGAGTGAAACAGAAATATTTGCAGACAACACTGCAATCCTAACACTTGGTGAAATATTTGAAGAAACAACTAGACATCTCCAAAATGCTGTAAACAAAATAAGTACTTAGAATAATAAATGGCGAGAAATCTGCTCATATGAATTTCGCTCAGTTGACTAAACAATAAAATCGTGCTATACAAGAATAGTTAACTACCTAGGGATAAATTTGGATAGCAAATTAAAGTGGCAGGAACATATCAGAAAGAAAACTAAAGAACTGAAACTAAAATACAAGAAATTATATTGGTTATTAGTAGAAGCCCCCAACTTACAATTACAAACAAGGTATTACCTTACAAACAAATGCCCAAACGAATATGGTCGTATAGTCTACAGATATGGGGCTGTATTAGTGACAGTAACTATAATTGCCTTCAAAGAATCCAAAACCGATACTAAGGAACATGGAAAACATAGGAAAGATGAGAAGAGATGAGAAATTTTATGTCGATTGAAATTTGTAATGCTTTCTAGGAAACGAAATAGTAACGAGCATTTTTACGAATTGGTTTTGTCTTTATATTACTTCAAGTAATTATATACTTCTCGTACATTAATTATAATTTTAATTTCTTAGGATTTCTCCAACATATTCATTTTGTATTTTTACTTCAGTTATTGTCTCTTCTATATCTCTATGATCTTTTCGTAATACTTCACAGACTTTGTCCTTGTATTGTTTTTTCGTAAGGAAAACAATGTTGAAAACTAAAAATCAGTATACGAGATTAAAGATTCATTTTTCGACTATGTTAATTAATTCGTGGCTGTTTTCTTGAATGAAACCATTCTATTATACATTCAAATGATCTCATTAAAGAGGCCTCAGGAGGAATGGCTATTAAATATTAAAATCGGTTTTAAAAGATGAGACCATTTGCGATATTACATTTCCTGCAGCAGCTGGCAAAAGTATTTTATATATTTACTGCGTAAATTTCATAACGGCATCTGTCAATCAACCAAAAAATGTGTTTTATTTTTATGTAACAACAAGAAAAATAATCAAGATACTTGGTAAATAATTTCTTTTAAATTGACTGTATCGACAACGAAAAAATAAAATACAATTGAAAATTGATGGCTATTGTACTCAAGAATTAATTATAAAAGCGAAGAAGCAACTATGAAAAACACAATTTAGATTTCACAAGAACCTTGGAAAAAGATATACATTATTCATTCTGCAGATCATGGTACAAAGATATAGAGAAATAGAACAGCTGGTCTATGTGTTCGATCGACTTCAAAAAAGTCTTTGACTGGGATCCTTTAATTATAAATGGATCGCACGATTTCTTGTGAGCAATTTCTACTGCCTGGGGTTTCTTTACAGATAAGTTATGTCGTTTCATAAAAGAAATCAGCCAGTCTTTGTTAGGTTGTCCACCTTTAAAAGGAGGATTTAATTTATTTAGCCTTACACATTCTCCTACTAGGTTTATTAGTTCTTTTCTACATAAGCCATTTCCATGGACAGTAGTCCTAAAGCAATTTGTTTTTTTATCTGAAAACCTAAAGCTGTAGGTCTTCCATATGAATCAGACTTTGAGCCTCTTCTCCCTTTAACATGATCAATTATCGTATTTAAATTGCATCTTATAGAATTTACTAGCGTTGTAGGCATTACTTCGTAGACGTGGCAAACAACGTGGCAAACATCCACCATGGAACAAAATAAGTAGAGACGTGATGACGTCATATCACACATCAAAATGTTTCCGAAATTATGCCTACAGATATCTAGTAACTGATCTAAATATCAAAAAGATGTACACCCTCTATCTTGAATGGTGCTCAGAATTGAACAAAGTACCAGTAAAGGAAGCATACTGTAGGCATATTTTTTGTACTGAGTTTAATTTGAAATTTCATAAACCTCATTCAGATACATGCGATCGGTTGAATAATTTAATAAAAATGGCCCCAGTATCGAAGTAATCTCACAAAGTAAAACAGAGTTGGAGGTACATCATAGAGTTGTAGAAAGTGTCGTAGCTGCCAAGAAAAAAGATATCGAGTATTACTCAGAACACTCTCTCTTAACTCGCTTAATATGCTTCGACCTAAAAAAAACGCTAGCCACGCCCCTGCTCACTACTAATAAGGTATATTACCTCAAACAGTTGTGGACATATAATTTTTGTCTGGTGAAGATAAATTTTAAACCCCTATATTTGTCTGAAAATTTAATGCTAACTTTTTTATTTAATTTTTAGTATGTTAAGCAGCTGCCCCCATTTGTTAAACATCTAATTGCCGTTTCTGATTCCTATGGAGGACAAAATTAGAATAAAAACATAGCTAAGCTATTCATGTATCTGGTTCAAAGTACTAGTCTGGAGAGAATAGACCACAAATTTTATGAAAGTGGACATTTATACATGGAATGCGAAAGATCTTTCGACCAAATTGAAAAAAGGAAAAAGAAATTCCCCTATGTATTTATACGTGATGATTGGGTTGACATTATTAAAAAGACAAGCAAAAATTTCATTGTCACATGCGTGAGTAATGACGACTTTCTGTCATTCCAATATCTTCATGACAACAAAAAAGATCCAAAGAAAGACGAGGAAAACCGGATATATAGATGGCTTGAAAATTTATAAATAACTTGGATAAACTCCAATTTACACCGCAAGTGGCTCTAAGCTAACAAGACCAATCTTCACATTGGGAAACTTCGATAACAAACTCTAAAACGACCTATTAAAAATTTCATATGAAAAGTATGAGAATTTAAGGACATTATTATATTTATATCTAACCAACTAATCCAACCCAGTTAGATATTACCACTGACTCCTGACGTAGATATAAATATACTACCAACTCAGGCATTAGAAATCGAAGCTGATATAGACAACGATGTTTCACACCTGTTGGACTAAGATTATGATGGTTAATTAATTAATGTTCATGTTAATATGTTTATTATCTAAGCTATAAATAAGTTTGCTATTTTCACTAATAAACATTGCGAAATACCGAGTTTTATAAATTTATTTGCGGGCAAAACGGTATAAGTACACAAAAAAACAAAAACGAGCAATTTTTGAAAAAGTATCTTATGATAACAAAATTTATAACCTTGCAACATATAACTTGCTGAAGAAACGAAGAACGCAATACCTCTCTGGATTTTACAATAACACAAAAATTTTTTGAATAACTTTATTTCTATTTTTTACTAAATCAATCATTTTCTATTTTTTACTAAAGGGTCACTTGTACCCTTTTGCTTCTAATCCCTTCAATTGTCATTCCAATCAATTGTGGCTAATTCCCATATGAAAATAGTATATAATTTTGACACTCTTAATTTGTTCTTAGCATTAGCAACACTAAGGAAAAGAATACAGTAATAAAATGTCCTTTAATTTCTTTTTGGTTCTTGTATTTATCTTTACTGTATATGTTTGATTGCGATAGTGGAGACTTAGAAATATCTATCGTTTTGTTGACTTTGGTAAAAACTTTATAATAAACGACAGTTTTTGTTACAGGTAAACAACGATTTCGCTAACTACATTTACAGTAAGTTTATTCAAATAAAAAGCTTTAACCAAACTTCTACTATATCGATTTTTAATGTTCATGTAATGTATATCCAAAAACTCCGTGCCAACAATAAAATACACATCATTCCAAATCGATACCACTAAATTATTTGTAGTGCAACAAAACATGACGTCAATAAAAAGTTTTAAGCCTGATTATTGTTGGTTCATTGACAACTTTCTTTGATAAACGTTTTAATTCAATTAAAATATCGTTTATTCATTTTGTTTTTAGTTTTGAGTAGTTTTGTTTTTACAAAAAAAATTAAAATAATATCAGCGCAAGATAAGAAGTTTTTGTACGATTGGTAATGAAATACTTATTCGTATGTGTAGAGAATCACTTGATTTGGATGCACAGTGTTGTTCAAAAACGATTTTTACCCCGTCCCGCATTTTGTCCCGC
Organism: Diabrotica undecimpunctata; assembly: GCF_040954645.1. Taxonomy (NCBI): domain Eukaryota; kingdom Metazoa; phylum Arthropoda; class Insecta; order Coleoptera; family Chrysomelidae; genus Diabrotica; species Diabrotica undecimpunctata. The sequence goes on from NC_092811.1 coordinate 134,723,401, forward strand.
AGTACAGGCTCATATATTGACAAACATATTGATAATTATTCGTTCGTGGAATCACTTTTAATTATTAAAAACGCACTTTCACTGGAGTACACTAAATTCTTATATTTACTATAATTACAGATGCCTATATTTAATTTCTTGAATATTTTTCTGAAAGTAAAAATCAAGAATCATAACAACTCCCTGCCATTTGGTAAAATTACAGTAAAGTCAACAAATTTTCTTGAAACAATTAAAAATCCAATACATTTTCCCATGACTTAATTCAAAATTATATATATATATATATATATATATATATATATATATATAATATATATATATAATATATATATATATATATATATATATATAATAATTAATAATTATTATATATATATATATATATATATATATATATATATATATATATATATATATAATGATTTATATAATTTATAATAATAATAATAATAATTCGAACGTATTTATAAATTATTTTTTGGTCGAAATAATCACTTCTAATATTGACATAAACTGTGGTTTTATAATTTGTTGGGTCTCCTCTTTTATAAATAGGTACCTATTCTTTGACCTTTTTTCCGATCGATGGACGTGTTATCTGTTTTCCAAATACTTTTACTCAAAACTTCTTTTTCGGCGCTAATTAATTTGTTCATATTGATAGTTGAGCTACTTTGTAACTTCAGACTGTTTATATAGGTATTATTGGTGTAAATGCAGGAAATCGACAAAACGGTATTGCTTACCACAAAGCACAGATTTCAAACACTGAAACTTACTTAAAAAAACCTTAATAATTGGAAGAAGATTTGGATCGTTCTAAAGTGAGAGTTAGTTTAATATTCTTAGAAGGATTCAGGACAGAAAATTACGTATAAAAATTGAATTATATCATTTAATCAACAATCTTCCTGATTTTCTCAACTTGTGCGTTTAAATTAAGGCTAACGCAAACGAAAATGTTGGAAATTTGCCTTAAAATCATCTCTTGCAGGAAATACAGCATTCCGGCCCTTTAAATGAGTAATTTTAAACAGAAAAGTTCCTTTGCGGAATCCGTTTTAATAATATTAAATAAATAAAAATGTTTTAGACGCTCTGGAGTAAATATATATATATATATATAATATTACCAACACCTTTATTATCTTCTATCTTCGCCAACTATGGTATTCTTCTTCTTTCAATTTGCTATTCCTTCTTAGAGATCATCATACTTTTTGTTTTCTTAATGTTCAGTGAAAGTCCATATCTCTAACTCACTTATGTGATTCTATTCATTAACTCCTGGAGGGCTCCATAACTGTCAACGAATACCACCGTGTCATCCGCATATCTGATGTTATTGATACAATCTCCGTTAATTCGAATTCCGGCTTCAACATCTTCTAGTTCTTCTTGAAAGATTTCCTCACAGTATATGTCAAACAGCAATGGTGATAGTATACATCCCTGTCGGACCCCACGTTCGATTTTGATATCATCAGATTCTTCTGCCTCTGTAGGGATAGACAATGTTTGATTCCAGTAAAGATTGCTAATAATTCTTAGATCATAGGTGTTTATTCCAATATTTGTTAATATCTCCATCAGCTTGTCGTGCTTTACTGTATCGAACGCTTTATAGCAATCAATAAAGCATGCATAAATATCTCAATTCACATCTTTACATAATTGAAATAGTACTTGCATGCTAAAGAGCCTCTCTCATACCCACTGCGTTTCGAAAACCAAACTGTGTACGGCTGATTTTTTCGTCGCATAGTCTATATCCTTTGATGTATGATTTTTAAAAATAACTTTAAAATGTAGCTCATTAAGCTGATTGTCCATAAATCATTGCAGGATACGGTTTTTGTTAGTTAGAATAATTTTGTGAGTTCTTGTATATATTTGGTCCATATGCATATTTCTTGATTTTTATTCGTATTTCGGTTCCTATTTGTCTCTGAATATTTTTGTACATTCTTTTGTTATTCTTTGATTTTCTTCTTTCTTCCATGAGTTGCAGTATATTGTCATTCATTCAACTTTTCCTCTTCTTTTTATTTTCTATTCTAAATGTTCTTCTCTAATATTGTTAAAGGTTTCACATACATTCTGAAGTAATTCTTCTGGATCATGTTTGCTCTATGTTACTTAGCTTTTCTGAAAGAATCCATCCGACTATCTTCTTTGTTTCCTTATCTTTTAGTCTTCTCATATCACATTTTTTGTTACTATTCTTCCTTCTAACCTTTTTAAATATAAACCTAAATTTTCCAATAAAAGGAATATGAGCTGACGATACGTCAGCAACAGGGTAACTTTTAACTGATAGGTATCCATTACGGAATCTCTTGTTCACCATTATGTAATCAATTTGATTCCTTATGTTTACTTGTTGATCTTGCGGAGAGACCCAAGTATATAGACGTCTTGGTGGTAGTTTGAAGAACGTATTTAGTATTGCAAATTCATCTTCCTCTACAAATAGTTTTAATCTTTCTCCCCTTTCATTTCTCTTCCCTAGACCAAAATCACCAATTAATTTACCGCTTTTCCCTTTTTTTGCCTATGGTATACAATTTTAAAATATCTTTCTATTCATGGAATTTGTAGAGGTCGTGGATATTAAAAATTCCTCGAATGCTATCTGAATCGATTTATAACTATTGATTCAATTTTTATTATGTATTATGGCTCGAATAAGGGCATAAACTTTGCACACATTTTGTTTGTTAGTTCGGATACTTTTAATGCTCTTAACAAAACCTTTTCTCCAACCTGAAAGGTGACTGGTTGCCTTCTTCTCTTTCTATTTTGTCTCTGAAGATATTTGTTATTGCTTCGACGCAACCCCCGGTGAACAATTTCCAACACCTCTTGGTACTCTTGGAGCTCTGAGTCTTCCCATGGTCTTAGTGGCATTGTTCCTTTCATAACATATTTCGGTGTCTCTTTCGTCACGGTGTGGAATTGAGATACTTTTCTATTACAGTTGCAATTCTGAATAACTTTATGACTTCTTGAATGTACCTTTCCGAGGGATTGCTTTAAGGATGTCTAATGATTACAAAATTGGGCTCAATCCCTCTTTCTCTAAGGTGTCCTTTAACATAAGTCATATGTTCTAAAATATGTAACATTGCCCAACACGATATTCCTAGGTGTGCTTACTGTGGCAATGAAGTCACTTATTTTTCTCAGAATTTCTTCGCCTTTCGTTGTGCGACAGCTATATAATTTCACGTATTTGGAAAAAACGTCAATTATTACCAAAATATGTATAGTTTTTTCCGTTGAGAAATAATAATCAAATCACTTAACATTTCAATAGCCACCATATCCAATTTTTGGCGCGACACTATACTCTGCAATATTTTCATTCTTAAAATTTCGACTTTTGTATCGTTGGCATAAGTGGAATTTTTTTGTCAAATTTTTGGCTACCCCTAAGCTCCTATTTACATATATAGTTCTCTCTAAACAACAACCAAATTTTTCGACTGCCCATATGTCCATTTTGATTATGTTATTTCTCCATGATTTTCACTGCCAGTATTTGTGTAATTAAGTATAGTTCTTTTCCCTCTATCTAGATTCTGATTTTTCTTTCTGTTCTCTATGGATCAGTTAAAACACACCATTAAAAGATGTCACAAATAAAATTTTTACTATCATAACTAAATTTTAAAATGTATTTTGTTCATTATTTTATATGTTATATTTTATATGTGTGTTATTAATGTTGAGTGTCATCATAGCTTTATATAAATAATCTCAACGACTAGTAAGTTGCACTGACAATTTGTGATATATTGTAAATATTTACACATTCTTCTAATTACAGTGTCTTGAAGAAGAAATAAAACAATTCCGAGAAAGCTAGACCAAAAGTCAAAAAAGTGTTTTTGTAGAATATTTTTATTTTTAGTGTTGTCAAATTTATTTTTATCAAAAACATTTTTATTTATTTAATATTATTAAAACGGATTCCGTAAAGGAACTTTTCTGTTTAAAATTACTCATTTAAAGGGCCGGAAAGCTGTATTTCCTGCAAGAGATGATGTCAAGGCAAATTTCCAACATTTTCGTTTGCGTTAGCCTTAATTTAAACGCACAAGTTGAGAAAATCAGGAAGATTGTTGATTAAATGATATAATTGAATTTTTATACGTAATTTTCTGTCCTGCATCCTTCTAAGAATATTAAACTAACTCTCACTTTAGAACGATCCAAATCTTCTTCCAATTATTAAGGTTTTTTTAAGTAAGTTTCAGTGTTTGAAATCTGTGCTTTGTGGTAAGCAATGCCGTTTTGTCGATTTCCTGCATTTACACCAATAATACCTATATAAACATATAAACAGTCTGAAGTTGCAAAATAGCTCAACTATCAATAATACGAACAAATTAATTAGCGCCGAAAAAGAAGTTTTGAGTAAAAGTATTTGAAAAACAGATAACACATCCATCGATCGGAAAAAAGGTCAAAGAATAGGTACCTATTTATAAAAGAGGAGACCCAACAAATTATAAAACGACAGTTTATGTCAATATTAGTCGTACATTAAAAAAGAAAAATAAAATCATAGCCTCCATACATCTATTAACGCAATTGAAAAGCTACGAATGTTGCATAGATCCGCACCTACTATGTATAGATTTCTAGCAAGTCTTTGACTCTAACTATAAGTAGACAAAACTAACTAAATAAATACTAAACGGATCAAAAGGAGTATAAAGTGGAGGACACACTTTACAAAGAGGGGACAGAATGTGATACTACATCAGCGAAGACGATTTTTTTTAATAGTTGAACGTTCATATTTTTATATTTGAATGATTACAATGACCTACAGTTTTAAAAACAAAACTAGGCAATAAATTTTGTCACCCATATACATAGAATAAACAAAGAAACAATAATTCAGGATTACGCGATTTTATTATATATTTATTTGCCAAATGACTTGGAGATGATACAATGGTTTTATTTTTAAAATTGGTGTATTTTTCGATAAATCCGTATAATTTGTTGTTTCCTATGAATTCAGCAATATAGCAAGGATATTTTATCAGCAGGAAAATGCTTGTGTGGTACGTTAATGTCCAGATTTGATCTACGGTTTTCGTATGACGGAAAAAGTTCGTCAGATTATGGACAAACATATAAATTGACAGTTCGCTGTCTACTGTCGTATGTACCGACGATTCTACAGAAGATATTTTTTCGCATTTGTATTACGACAATTTCCTTTTTCCAAGATTCTATGATACGAATTATGCCAAATATGATAAGACCTTTATAAAATACCATCAAAATTTTATTTGTCACTTCATTTATAAGAAAAACAATAGATTAAAACGTCTGAAAGTGAGTTACAAATAGTTATCATAAGATTAGGCTGAGGATTTATCACTGATAATACTTTTTATCTATCTATATGCTTTATCAAAACTAAATAGATATTAGAAGCAAAACTTAATACCAAATTTTTAAAACAATAGTGGAAAGCTGCTCACTTTATGGCTTAGAGACGTGGGTGACAAATAACAGATTGGGAAATACAATAAATGCAATGAAAATTATGTTTTGGAGAAGAATCTGCAGATTAAACTTAATGAACAAAGTGAAAAAATAACGAATTAAAGAACTAATGAATGCTGCAAACAAAATTGCGCTAATTATACAGGAATTTTTTGAGATAACAAAAAAGGAGAGATCTATAGAAGAAGAACTAACCCAGAAGAACCAGAATCTGAAGAAGAAGAAGATAAATAAAGATAAAGGTTTTGGATATTAGAGAGCGAAATCTAAGAAATGTAAAAAATTGAGAGCAAATTATCAATATATGGTTCTAAAATCTCTGCGTCAATGTTGTATATCATAATATACAATATTTTCTAGTGATTTAACAAAATTACTAGCCACTTCCACTTTAGTAGAGGTTTCTTAATACTTTCCTTTATTATTGCGTTTGTTATTTTTGTAGATTGCAATTGAAGTTGTTTTCAATGAATTATGCGCAGAAAAATGTTTTCGCGTGTATTGAATTAGATAATTCTGATATCCGAGCGTTAAGTACCTGTTTATCAGTAAACGTGTTTTTTGACAAACGTTTCGTATCATTTTATAAAATTAGAAATGCGCTGCTGCCTACAAAACAAAAAACTGTCCAAATTGACAATAACGATGAACTTGGTGTTAAGTAAATTGGATAATATGTAAATATGGATGACCTTTAACATCTGGTCTAACGATTTATCGAAAAATTGAATAATAACGTTTGTTTTATTTTGGATGTTTTAATTTTTTTTTTTCGATCAAGTTTGTATTACCAATTCTATAAAATAAACATATATATCTTATATATGTACATAAAAAAATTAATAAAATCAAGCAATTATCCATGAACAATCAGAAATGATGTGAAAATTGCAGAACTAGATGATCTTCGTTTTCTTTAAAGATATTATTGTAATAATCAACCTGAGGTGATGCATTGAAATTATATTCTGTCCACTTTTTCATCTCTTTTTATGTCATAAGTTCTACTTCGCTTTCTTTTTAGATCTCTTTTAATATCTAAACAATTATTTTATTTGTTTAAATTTAATTCTTTTCTGCTTTATCATCTCTTCGACTATAAAAACATTTAACTCTATTCTGCCCTCATTTTGAATTCATCCATTAGATAACTGATCAGTTCTTTATTTGTCACATCTTTCTTTAATATTTTATTTTCTTTACTTTTTCTACTCCAGCCTTCTGCTTTAGAAACAATAATCTTTCTTCTGCCTTTTTATTGTTTAAACATATCTTTTATTTGTTTGTATTCTCGGTTTTTCTCTTTTAACATTGTCTTTGTCTTCTCCAGTCTACTATTCTTCTCTAGAAGCATACAGTTTTATTCTGCCAACCTTTTGATTTGTTCAGTTTGCTTATTCAGTCATTTTGTTGTTTGTATTTGCGTGTTTTTGCTTTTTATTTTTGCTTTATTTTGCTATTTATGCTGAAAAGTGATTTTTATAGAAAAGGAAATAGTAACGCAAAAAGTTTGATAATTTGTGCTATCAGTGACAAAGTTTATCAGAAAATTATGGACAAAGAATCAGCTTTTGATTCTTGGTTCGCTCTTAAGCAACAATTTGAAACCTCATCCAAAGATCAGTTGATTAGATTTCCTTTCTTTATCGTAAAATGTTAGAGATGATGTATCAACACACATTGCAATGTGTGTTAAAATGAATTTTTAATGAGCAAAATAACGGACTTGAATTGACATATGTAATGATTATAATGCAATTATAATACATATTTTACCTAGTCAGTATGAATGCTTCAAGTCTAGTTGGATGCTATTAACTAAAGGTAAAGACAAAACTCTTGATGAACTAGTTTCTCAATTATGTACATTCGAAAGAAATTTTACCAAGAATGATTGTCAGCAAGATAATAGCAATTCAGAAGCTCTAGTGGCTTACCACAAACCCACTACATCTAATAGTTTCTGCAATTACTGTAAAAAGTAAGGACATTTGGTCAAAGTTTACAGAAAATGGATAGCTGGTCGACATCCAAAAACAAAAGCCAGAATTCAGCCAAGAAAACGCTAACAATATAAGCCTGGTGATAGTTTCAGAAAAAGAATATGCGGTTGATATTGTAAATGAAAAAGATAATTGGTGGTTTGACAATGGAGCAACAAGACATGTCACCAATTCACCAGAATATTGTGTTACTTATGAAGAGTTTCAATCCTCTATTAATATTAAAGCAACTGGCAAAGAAGTTCTTAAAGCACTCAAAAGGAACTATTTAAGTAAAATTATTCACTCCTAATCATAAAGGACGAAGCATTAAACTCATTCAAATGTGCCATTGGAGCAATGGTTCCACAACAACAAGATTGAATGAGATCAACATTGCAGAAGATAATGCTAGTTTCTTGCTGCAGCTGTATCATGAGCGATTGTGACATCAAGATGTGACATATGTACAAGAAAAGCTTAAGAGTAACCTTAAGATAAATGTCAAGCTTGAAAGATATGCAGGTCAGTCCTGTTTTTACGGTAAAGCCCACCGTCTTCCTTTTGGTACAAGAGATGCTGTAACTTCACCTAGAGAATTAATGTCAACTAACATTTGTAGTCCATTTGAAATGTCTTATAAGTAATTTAGGTACTTGACTGTATTTAAAGATTTTTACACCAAATTCCGTTATGGATACCTGTTACAGCAAAAATCAGAAGCAAAAATTATTTTGAACACTATGATCGCCCATGCTAAAACTCAAAAACATAAGATTAAGAAATTACTTAGTGATAATGGTGAAGAATTCGACAATGAAGACGTCAGAATGATTTTAAAAGAACATGGAATCACTCAGAGAATATCAGCTCCGTACACACCTAAGTAATGGTTCTAGTGAACAAGAAAATCGTACAATTGTTAAAATAGCCAGAACAAATAGGTAATCTAACTCAGAAGTAAAGTTTCCTGAATCTTTATGGGCAGAACACAGAACTAGTTGGTACAGCAATTTATATTCTGAATCGAACAGGAAACTCAATGGTGAAAGGGAAAAGTCCGCATGATCTATGGATAAGTAAGAAACTTAGAATAAATTACCTAAGAATCATAGCTACAACCTGTTATGCACATGTTCCAGTGCAAAAAAGAAAGAAAATGGACAATCAAAGGCCATTTGATTGGTTATGATGGAAAATAAAGATATAAATTTTGGGTTAAGGAAGAGAATGGGGTAAGCTTGTCAAGAGATGTTAAATTTTTGGAAAGACTAACTGATTGTCAGGAACGAGTACAATGCTTTTACAAGATAATATCTCCCTATATATCCCAGATAATCCTAAAATTAACAATGATGATGTAGCTAATTCTCATTTAGAACAAAATGAAACTGATGATGAAAGAATCTCACAGAATGGTGAAGAAGATGATGATGAAGAATATGTAGATGAAGATGAGGTCACAGAAGAAGCTGTAGAATATAACCTAGGAAATCGCTATCAATTTGAAAGTCTTCAGATCTGATCAATGATTATATACTAGTAGCTGAAGATCTTATTTATTCCATCAAAACACCCGAGACTTACGAAGAAGCTTTAAACAGTAACCAAAAATCAGACTGGTTAAAAGCTATGGATTTAAAAACAAACTCTCTTAATGAGAACAATATCTGGAAAGTAGTCAAATTGCCCAATAACGCAAAAGCATTGCCAGGTAAATGGGTGTGGAAACTCAAAACCAATTCTGAGGGATCCATTAATCGTTACAAAGCTAGACTACTCATTAAAGGCTTCTATCAACGTGAGGACATTGGTTCTACTGAAACATTCAGTCCAGTGGCAACACTTTCCACTGTTAGATCAATTTTGAGCATTGCAACAAGTGAAAACATGTTTTTGCAATAGTTTGATGTTTTGACTACATTTCTTGAAGCAACCTATGGTTATAGTCAGGCTCAAGACGTGGTTTGCAAATTGAACAGAAGTCTGTATGGCTTAAAACAAGCACCACGCTGCTGGTATACGAGATTTAATACATTTTTACAAAAACTAGGATTTAAAACAACTAAGGCTGATCCATATTTGTTTGCACGAAACAGAAATAACAAAAAAATAATTGATGGATTCGACCGTTACTTGATGGAAATTCATTTTATGTAAACATAAAACACTGAAAACATTGTTTTCAAAACATCCACAAAATTTATTTTAAATTCTTATCACTACAGCTGTTTCGGCTGATTTCATTTCTCAAGTGCAGATTGAGATTGAGATTGAAAAAGGCAATCAGCCGAAACAGCTGTAGTGATAAGAATTTAAAATAAATTTTGTGGAAGTTTTGAAAACAAAGTTTTCAGTGTTTTATTGTTACAAAAAAATAATTATTTCTTTGTATGTTGTTGGCGGTTTAGTAGTAGCTTCATGTAATCTAGAGTTAAAAAATTCAACTATAAGTTGAAAAAGGAATTTAAAATAATCGCAAAACCAGCAAGTTATTTTTTGAGCTTAAAAATTAAGAGATCTGATAAGGGAGAGGTTAAAGTTAGCCAAAGTATGCTAGAAAAATCCTGGATCGTTTTAATCTCTCAAAATGTTGATGCCAAATACACGTTGCCTATAGAGAAGCAGAGGGTGTCTTTAATCGTTCTTGCATTCAGTGTTGGATTTCTCTCAAGAACTTTAGAAAATCCTTCAGATAAAGATGTAGTACGACTGACTTAGGTGTCACTTATCAACCAGGCAGACTAACTCAATTAATTTGTTATAGCGATAGTGATTTAGGTGCTTGTACTGCTACAAGAAGATCAACTACTGGAGTTATAATAATATATGCTGGGGGAATAGTTTCCCGGATGAGTCAGAGATAAAGTATGGTTGCCACATCCACTACAGAAGCAGAAATCGTTGCTGCAAAAGAAGCTACAAAAGAAATTTTATTGATTACAAGACTTTTTAAATCTTTAATTAATTTTAAGCAAGTACCAGATTTGGAAATTGATAACACAGCAGCAATTAAGCTAGAGGAAATTTTCAATGTCATCGTAGAACGAAACACGTTAAAATTAAACATTTTTTTTTAAGAAAAAAGTGAACTTACGACAAATTCCCACTGAAGACCAAGTTGCAGACCAAACCTCTAACAAAAATAAGATTCCACGTCCTTTCTCAAAGATGCGACTGATGTAGATGCGAAAAATCTTTTAATAAGGAAAAGTGTTGAAATTGAGTATTAAGTAATAGAGTTTTCCCTATGTATTTGTATTATTCTAATGCCACTGTCAATTTAGTGTGATATATGACAGTTTGTAAGTCAAATAATTTTAATAAAAATATCACTATTAAAAAAACATATTTGTCTACATTTTGTCTGTTTTATCTTTAATCAATATATTATCAGTCTATACACCTTTGGTATGCCATTTGGTTCCTTATCAGTTTTTTGATTTTTTCTATTTGTTTACTTTTTTCATTATTTCTGTAGTCCTTCTTTGTCTCTTAACAATTATTATAGATTGTAGATCATGGATAATAGCGAAAAAAGATAGACGACATATAATCTGCGTAGGTCACTTAAAAACCCTCGATTGTTCTAGATTGATTGAAATGAAGTGAGATACAGAAAAATGAAAGTAAAAGGGGATACCTATATGTAACATTGGACGCCTCTAGAAGTTTTACCAGCGCTTCTAATAAATAAGTGTCAAAAATGTAAAAATGTCAAAGGAAAATATTTATAAATAATATAAATAATTATTTTCCTTTGACATTTTTGTAACTGTCTATGTTAAAGAAACCTAGTGTGAAAGGGAGAAATGCCTATAATTCAAGATAAGAGAACAACGATGAAAATTTTTTCAATGAAATCAAAATATTATGACATTTTTATATAAGTTTGATTAATCATAATATCTATTTTGATGTCATCAGTAAAACCATATCAGCTGAATATAAAGTATTTCCCGTACTTTGTTCCACTTTCCTTGGCAATATTTAAAAAACATACAATTTTACGAACTTCTTATCTTTTCTGTTAATGACTGACGAATTTTTAATATCTTCAACATTATCTAGATTTAATACATTTCGAGCGAACATTATGTAAGTAAGGTCATCCAAACAAACAAAACCAGTAAACAGTTCAGTCATTCGTGACCAAAATCGTCAAAAATATGATTTAAATTGCACTGTGTCGACGCAGTTAAAAAATTACATGCAATTTACATTATATTCATAGCCATAACTATTGTAAGTAGGTATTGTTTTTTTTTGATAGGTTACAACGAGCTTAACATGACTCATTGACATTGGCGATTATTATTTTAGTGGTTGTAGATATATATATTATATCTTGTAGATACATATATATTATAGATTTTAAATATTTTCCTTGTATATCTAGAAGAACTTTTGTACATATCCTCATATTTTAGTCCAAAAGATCTAGAAAAGCTTTCGCGTTGGTGCACAATTAATTACCTTGCAACTCAAGAGAAAACATTTGGTAGTTTCTGCATTTTCGCAGAATCTGTTGCTCTACCCACTGTACCTATTTTGTAGAGATGATATTTGAGTGGGCAATATCTAGTGAGAATATATCTTCGTTTTCTCATTTTAAGACATCGTTATGGTCCCTCTTTTTTTTTAACTTCTAGTTACAGCAGAAAGAGAGAGAGATACATTTTATAACGACCTCAATAATATGGTTAAAAGGATGAAGAGAAACGAAATAATACTAAGTAAGTTTCAGTAAATACATCGTCTCCTTCTTCTTCTTATTTTTATGTAGACGTGCCGCCTGTAAGTTGTCATTCCATCGTTTTTGTGGTCTTTCTAGCTCTGTCCCATAGTGTCTTACCATCAGTTTTTCTAAGAGTTTTCATCTCTAATGTTTCTAACATTCTTTTTGTCCTCTCTGTGTCAGGACGCAGTTCTGCCTCGTATGTCATTATTGGTCTGATGACTGCTTTGCAAATTAAGCCCTTCAATTCTTTCCTAATATTTTGTTTCCCCAAATTGTTTCATTGAGGCAACCTGCGGCTCTATTTGCTCTATTTACTTGATCGTCCACTTCTGTTTCGAGCTTTTCGTAGCTAGATAATGTGATGTCTAAGAAATTTAAACTCCATCACTTTTTCTATTATCTGACCTTCCAGCTCCAATTTACATCTTATGAAATTTGCGCATTTTCTTTTTTTTTTTGAGAAAATACCAGGTTAAATTAAATTGGTGCAGCATACATAGTCTTTACTTTGAGGGACTAGTATTGCGTCATCTGCATAGCAGATCCACCTTCTCGAATTTTACAACTAATCCATCCTCCATATCTGATTTAAAAGAAACCATAGTATTAATTTCTTTTTTGCTCGAGATTTCCATGTATTTGGATTTATTAATATTAACTTTCAGTCTGATTTTATAGTTTTCCCGAATCAGTCTTTTTACTATACTTGCCAGTTCTTTTCCATTTCTTGCAATGGGAACTACATCATCAACGTACGCGAAGCATTGGTGCTCTTTGTATAAAAGAGTATCGGACCTACATATTTATCACAGTAACCCTTATAATTTTTTCTAGAACTATATTGAATCGCAAGGTAGACAACGGGTCTTCTTCGCGAACTTGACGTCTTCTTAGTATGGCTAGCACTTTGTATATTACCTACAACAAGGATATTCCTCTATAGTTTGCGCATTCAGTTCTATCTCCCTCTTTGTGTATAGGAATTTTAATGGACTTGTTCGATTCTTGTGGCATTTCTTCGACATCCCACACTTCTACTATTAGCTCACGAAGTTGGTTTCATTAAGCCTCTCCTCCATATTTTCTGTTCTCTGCTACAATGCCGCTCTCCCCGTGCTTTTTTGATTTTTCATATCTTTTATTATTTTTTTTTCTTTTATTATTTCTTTAATTTTCTCTCTTTTGGGCTTTGGTATTTCTTCTACTACTATTTGGGATTTAGGGACATTATAATTTCCTTCAGTAGTCACTCCGCCAGTTAGCAAGCTCTTCCAAATATTCTTTTCATATTTCACATATTAATATCGGGTTTCCTTACTTATCTTTTACATTCATCGTTCGTCCCTGGACCTAGCCCATAGTTCCTTCTAAATGTGTCTCGTTTTATTACTTCGTTCATATCTTTTCTTCGTCCTCTGATCATTCTCAATATTTATTTTTGTTTTCCGTAGAAGTTCCGCGAAAACTAACAGAGACATATTTAAGTCCCGAAATAATAAAGAAAAAGGAATGGATGACTGAGATTCTGGGCATGATGAAAGACTACCACGAAAAGTAAAGAATAACAAAACACATATAGCAAACGTACTCATTTAATCTGTATATCTGGAAAACAGGGACACTTGTTATTGCAAATAGAGCAGAAAAAGTATATTTGTACGAAATATGTGAAAGAAAGTTTTCACGATGTACGGCATGACAGTGACAAAACAATAAATATCAAATTCTAAACTGAATCTCAATTTATAATTGAATAAGTGAAATATACCGTTAAAAACATATATAAACACAATAAAAACTCATATTTTGCAAGTGCAAACACTTAGTTGCGAATGATGGACCATCTCCAAAGCAGATACAAATCGTATTTGAACCGTATAACTTTTTATGTTTGAACTGTTACTAGGATGAGTGATTCTTGGCACATTCGTAAATGGTATCTGAAGGAGACGATACAACTATGAATATTACATTATTTCAAACATCATTTTATACAAAATAAATACTTGAAGATAAAAAAGATACTTTTTATATACAATATATTAAAATATAATTAAAAATTATCTACCGCCAGTTTATAAAGTATCTTCGAATGCACGTGAACACTTATCCCGAGTTTATCTTAAAGGTCAGCAACTCTGGCAACGTGGCGGAAAGCGAATTAGCATTCCTGCGAATGCTGCGTAGTCCTGCGATACGGTTGAATTGTTTCGTGCAAGTTTCGGTGGCAGGAGAGAACGTTTTCTTTGTTTGGGACGGAACTGGTCGATCCTCTCCTCACCGCTAGCATAATATGATAATCTATTACAGAAGTCTCTTTTTCAATCGAGATAGGTCTGTGTTTCTTACAGCTGGTTAGTGAGGGTCGACTCTGCACACTTGTTGTATTCGGTTTATTTTAAAAGAATTATTAGGCGATGAATAATGATTATTTTGGGCATTTTATCCATTTTTGTATAGTTTGGACCAATTACTTCCTATCTCATTGTAATTATTGGTTTTTATCGCTTTAATACAACTTACAACACTAACAAATTTGAACGTTATGTTTAAGGTCCAACGAAATGTTAATCAACTGAAAAAATTATAATGAATGAATACGCAACATTTAGACAAAGAAAATTTGAAATCATTTCGAAATTTTTCTTCACTGATTAACCTTTTAGTAACAACATTTCTTAGACCAATTAAAGTCTAATTTATTTCTGGTAAGCATTTCTTAAATCTCACAAAAAATGTTTTGGAAGTCCTGGTCTCATTAATTAAAGATTCCTTTGAAAAAGGTATATTTTCAGAGTGCCTAAAGACAGCCATTATTATTCCTTTTCATAAGAGTGGTAAAAAATTGAATGTCTGCAACTATAGACCTATTGCCTTACTACCGGTCCTATCCAAAATTAATGAGAGACTTATAAAAGCCGAACTTATGTCCTTTCTAGTTGAAAACAACATTTTATCACAAAGTCAGTTCGGCTTTTTATCTAATAAATGTACCAGTGAGGCTATGTTTTCTGTACTACATAAGGTCTATCAAGCATTAACCAATAATCTTTACACTGCCACTGTTTTTTGTGACTATGCCAAAGCTTTTGATTGTGTAAATTACGATATTTTGATAAAAAAATCTAAATTTCTACAGAATTTGAGGTATTTCTTTGAATTTTTTCCAATCTTACTTAAGGAGTAGGAAACAACTAGTTAGAGCAACTGATATTGACTATAGTTACAAAAGCATTGTATGTGAAGTACCACAAGATTCAGTATTGGGTCCTCTACACTTCCTTATCTTTATAAATGAAATCACTAACTTAAAAATCGATGGAAAAATTTTTCTTTTTGCTAATGGTACCAATTTCACCTACAGGAACTCTAATCTTGCAACTCTTTTACTCTCTTTTAACGTGGATAAGACAGTAGCATTATCCTATAAAGGAGCTCTTCAACCCTTGCTTCTTAATAACAGCCAGATCAGTATCGTTGATTCTGTAAAATTTCTTGGCATTTTTATAGACAGCAACCTCAAGTGGTCCCTTCATATCGATTTATTAAGTAAGAAACTAAAATTTCGAAGGAAATCAATTTAGCATCTTCCAAAATAACATATTTTTCTTTGTTCGAGTCTCATCTTCGATATGGTCTTTTTTGGGATTAAAGTACCGCTGCCAATCTGATGTTATTTTTAAATTACAAAAAAGAGCCATACGGTATCTTTTTGACCTCAGTAGAATAACACATTGCAGAAGCTAGTTAAAAAATCACGGGATTATAACTCTTTCCTCTTTATATTTATATTTTAGAAGATGTTTTTCTACATGTTTTTCCAGCAAGATCTAATCATGACTACTCCACGAGAAATTCAACCTTTGATGTGTATTTACCGATCCCGTCTATTGAGTTAATGAAGAAATCTATGTTATAGTCGGCAAAAAAATTATACAATCATCTCCCTTTGCAACTTATCTGCAACTTCTTTCCTTAAGTTCCGTAAATTCCCAAAGCCTATCTATCT
The DNA here is from genome assembly GCF_040954645.1 of Diabrotica undecimpunctata. NCBI lineage: Eukaryota > Metazoa > Arthropoda > Insecta > Coleoptera > Chrysomelidae > Diabrotica > Diabrotica undecimpunctata. The sequence continues at coordinate 134,739,668 of NC_092811.1, forward strand.
GAAAGACCATATTATTCAGTGGAAGAATTTCTTAAGGAATAAATAAGAAACTACAGCATGTTTAGATACAAGATACTAAAGTATTTTTATATATATATATATATATTTGGGTAGCACATGCAGAAACTTAATTAGGTCGTAAGGTTTTATTATACAATTTGCTATTTATTTAAATTTTGCAATGGATTGTATATTTTATTATCTTTTATTTTGTGATATTGACTATTTATGTAATTTCAGTAAATTTTAAATTGTTATTGTCATTTTTCTTTTTGTACGCTTTGTCCATAAAATTGTACAATTTTCGGTGACAATAAAGCATTTCTTCAGTAATTGTGCAGTTAACTTTCTTTGCCATTTTCGTTACATTTTCTTACCAAGTTTTTTAAGCTTTAGCATCTTTTATAATTTGTTTGAAGTTGTAATCTATTTTTCTAAAGTATTTTTCTAGAATTTTTTATTTGCGTGCCCAGCTTGCTCATTATTTTGACCGAAGGATGCCGAAGGGAGATTGATCTTGATGAAAAAGGACTAGGGATGCTATAACAGTTATACTGGAATCAAAAGACAGCATTAAGGATCTCCAAAGATCTATAAAAAGAACAAGTAAAAATAAGTAAGGACGTGAGACAGGGCTGCAACCTCTTCCCTTTACTGTTTAACACTTATATGTAGAAAATATTTTTGAAAGAACTTGCCCAGCAGAATGAAAAGGGTATCAAAATAAATGGAATTCCATGATTTTCGACATGCTATCATACAGCTATCATAGCAGAAAACATAGAAGAATTACAGGAGATAGTTAAGAATATAAATACAGTGGGAGAGGAATCTGGTCTTAAAATTAACATCACAAAAACGAAATTTATAATAATCAGCAAATAATCCCATATGCAAGCACAAACAGTAAATAGGACTGTGACGAGGAAGTGAAGATACGGGTATCTTTACCAAATTCAATAATTATCTTTGTCAGCTCGAAACTCCTTTGGGGAGTCGCGTCCTAAAATGCTATATATGGCCAATAATAATGTATGGTAGAGAGACCTGGTCACTTACAGTAAGATCGCGAAACCGTATTAAAGCGATGGAAATGTGGTGTCTCAGAAGGTGGCTTAAAATTCCATGGGTCGACCGTATTACAAATGAAGGGATCTTAAGAAGAGCTAATACCCAAAAAAGCTTCTAAACATCTTTAAACAGCGAAAGATCTCATATTCAGGTCATATTCGAAGAGGAGATAAATATAATATTTTAAAAACCATTTGTTATGATTTTGGAGTGAGACAAGGCTGGAAATTTTGACCATTACTATTTAATATATGCTCCGAAGTTATTTATACAAGCAGTTGAAAACTGCATAGAAGAGATCAATATAAAGATTAAAATCTAAATAATATTTGTTATGCCAACGATACAGTCGTTTTTGATGAAAGTGAGAATGTCCTGTTGACTCTAATGATAAACATAATTTGTGATACTAGAGAGCAGCTTATTAAATCATTTTAAGTCATATTCTCTTATCCTAGTATAAATTATTGATACACCTAGATCGTCTCTCCCGTAATTTGACTCTTTTGTCACTACATCAACCATTCATTCATTGTTTTTTTTCTTTTCAGCTGTACAAAGTTCAGTGTTTTACATCACAGAATGCATGCACTCATAATAAGATATTTGTCTTTCTTTCCTAATGGTTTCTCAATTATTATAAAAAATCTTAGGCTTAAAAATCATGATAATCAGGATGATTTACCAATGTGTCAAATAAATATCCGATAAAAACTGTAATATGAAAATTTTGAGTGATTTTAGAGATGCAAACAAAGAAAAACAACACAACAAACTACTTATTTGACTACTCTGATTATGATAATCTTAACTTAAGTATAGTGATCGTTTTCATAAATAATTTTCTTCAAGGCTTTGAGGAATAAGAATTAGATTGGTATAATGCGTCTAATTATGGGCTTGTTTTAATTGAATTTCGTTTACCAATAAATTTAATTTAGTTATAAAACTTTAAGAATATATTATATACTTACTGAAATATATAGAAGAAAAAAAATGAAAATACGAAATTATGAACTTTGCACTTAGGAAACAAATAAAAAAAACTGTTGTGACTTGGTTGGAAGTCTTATTCATTTTTTAAAATTACTACACAGATACTGAAAATGTAAAGTACTAAATTTTAGGTGGAAATGAGTAGTTTTTTCTTACATCGTTTTCAATTTCCTCTTTCGATTTCATTCTGACAACGCGACAATAAAACGCGACCTGTAACCTGTCGAATTATGAGATTGCTGAGATTAGTCCTGTAACGTAGACCGCCTCAACTGACACAATCGAATTGCAAATTGTCATAAGTCAAACTCACACTCCATTAATCATGTTCACACCTGAGGTTACTCACAGCTCACCACAGGTCACAGCCATCGTGAATCACGTTATTTTACCTAACGTGAAATGAATGCCTTGTAATGTTACCAAGTAAGACAAATGATAAGGTGTTAACAGTTTTCGCATGCATGATCATATAATTCCTTGAAATTAACAATTTTTCTTTTAATTCATCCAACATAACCTACTGAAGTAATAGCCTTTTAATAGAAATTGGGACCCAACTACAGCTATGAAAGCTAATTTTGACTTTTTCTTTATTTTCAAAATGTTTCATTTCTTTTCATTTCATTGTGACATTTTTCGTGTTATTCATTTCTAAATGTGTCCAAAAACATTTAATTATTCTTTTAAGTTGTCATCACTTTTCGCACTTTACCACTGTTTTAGATGTTTCTGCTTTTGCTATTATTGATCTTAGATATTCGAATTATTTAGATAAGTCCTTACCTTAAATTATTTATTTATCCTCAAGTCCTAGCTACATAACCGGCATTTCCTAGTAAGACATTACGATCAGTATACAAGTCTAAATCCAATTAAAGTAGGGGTTCCACAGGGTAGTGTTCTGGGATCTGTTTTCTACCTATATTTACAACTGACCTACCTACGGGCAACAATATCATCACAGCAAGACAAGGGTCAAGCAAGATCCACAATGGGTTGCAGTGCCATTAGAAGAAGAAAAGAGGAAGACGAATATATTATTACCTAAAACTCTGTCGCGACCGAATTTACTCTAGTTTTCTATTTCAATATATTGATAATCGATTTTTTTCTTGATCAATCGACCATACAACCTACCTATCGAACTAACATCACTTATATTTCTATAAATCCTACACTCTTTATTTCCTTTTTTGGACATTCAACTTATTTTCGCCAATCTACAATCTTCTGGAATGTCTTCTTGTTGTATCAGACATTTATTAAATATTGGAGGCAGAACTTTTAGTAGAATTTCTGGACCGTTTTTTACAAATTCTATAGGAATGTTTTCAAACTCTAGAGGTTTTTTTCAGCGCCTCAAGATCGTATAATACATATGTTATAGTTTCCAGTTCCTTATCATAGAGTCTGCAGGTAAGGTCTCAATTGTAAATGCCTATTTTACATGGTTCCCCAATGAAGATTATTCTATGTTCTATGTGTTTGTTTTGGGATTCTCTCCAAATATCGCCCCTCTCTATGATCCAGTCCTTTATAGTCCTACGAACTGCAACCTTTGATACTCCCAGAGTTACAGCCGGTTCGTTTGATTCATTCGATCCTCCTTTTACAAGTTTTGCAAATCTTTCTCCATACTTTTGGTATGTACCCAAAGTTTAAACTAGTTCTGAGTAAATTGCATATTCTGCTGTACAAAACTTCCGGTCCCTGTTGTAATAACACTGGATATACAACATTTATAGCACTGAGTTAATTGTGTTTTCTTCTTTGAGAGGACCTTTTGAAGTCTAGCACAAGCATAAGTGTTTTCAGTTTCCTCACAGTGCTTCCTCCATCTGTCTCTCCTGGCCTCTCTTATAGCTGTAAAGTATTCCGTTCGTGTAGTTCTGTATTCTGCCCACTCCCCGGTTACTTTGGCTCTATTGAATGGCTTTCTCGTCCTTTTTCCTTCACACATCCTTCACACACAGTTCTTTATTCTCCACTATGGCGTATCCCTGGTGGAACTCCTCGACGTTAGAGGCCAGGTTTCTTGGAATGCTGAAATGACAGCGTTATTTAAATTATTCACTGCCATTTCTAGATCTGTGGTGTCATTTATCGTTTGCCTCATAGTCGACAGACGCCAGTCTAGAACTTCTTGTTTATCTTGTTTATCGTTCTAGTCTAGAACGTTTACTAAAAATTTACTAAAATTACATAAATCGTCAATATCACAAAATAAAACATAATAAAACCAATCAACAATCCATTGCAAAATTTCCATCAATTGCAAATTGCATAATAAAACCTTACGAACTAGTTTACGAAGAAGTTTAAGCTGCTGCATGTGATACCCAAATATATATAAAAATACTTTGTTGCTTTTACCTAAACGTACTGTAATTTCTTTCATCTTGCAATATTTTTAGAGCTTCCCAAGCGATTCTCATAGTACATTTTTTTAGCTCTTTTGATAAGTTTTAGATAAGTTCCTCTGTACTTGGAAATATATTCAGTGACAAAGACATTGGTGGTAAATTTCTTGAGTTACAGTAGTGAACGCATATTTTTGGCTGATATTGGAAATCCAGGGTTTGTGATGTTTTGACTTAATTGTAATTAAAGGAAATGCCTTATTGAAAATACAGACAAGCTTATCTAAAAATTACTGAAGTTATAGTCCACGTCCACAAAGAAAAAGTGCTACCCAGAAGTCAAGCACTTATTTTGGAATTTACGAAAGTTCTGAGCGGAAAAAATCCTACCTAAACGTTGGGTTTTCGACGATTGTTTGTTAAGAGTGTTAAACTTGGTATATTCTGCTTCGTGGTGAGAGAATCCTGCATTAATAATTGTAGAACATACATCAAAGGGTGAGAAATTTGAGACAATATAATTAATTATGATAGATGTTGTTTTGGTAATTCTTGTAGGAGAAATAACTTGCATTGTGAAACTAAACGATTCGAATATATTGACCAAGGATAATTGGGTAGTAATTAATATTCAAGCCACCGCATAGAATATTTCTGCTTTTATTGGGCAGGTCGTATAACAAATTTAAAAGGTTCTGAAAAAATAGTTCCGTGGAAGAATCAGGTGATCGATAAATGCAAAGAATGTATAGATTAAGATTCTTGTGATAAACCAATGAAAACTCAAAAAAGGATTCATTCACCAGAAAGTCATATTTTGTTATAGAAGAGAAATCATTATTTGTAGAAAGAATTAAGGTGCCACCATGAGCTGAACTTGGACGATCATAGCTAGGAATTGTGGTATATTTTTCTACAAAAAAGGCTCGTTAACTTCAAGCCAGTGCTTGGTAACCACAACTATCGGGAGAATTCCTAATCCCTCTAGAAACAAAAGTAATTATTCATCTGTTTTATATCTTATAGAACAAATATTAATCAGAACCATGCTAAAGTTATCATCATTATTATAATTAGAGGTTTCTAGTCCCACAGAATACGTCATCTTATGTAAAAATTTCGTTTTGGAGAGGCAACGGAGTAGTTTCGGTGACTTTCCCTTGATTTTTGTAGGCGAATAATTCTTTCCGAAATGAGAAAAGACCTAAAAGCAGCAATATCAGCTTCCACCTCAGTTGGACCAATTCGATAGGTATCGTTAAATTGACACATTCCTTGCTTCTAACTTTAAAACAATTCATTTTGGAGCAATAAAATAAATATTATAACAAACATATTTTCATCACTTTATACATTTTCACGTAGTTGGAAAATATGGTCTTGGTCAGAGAAACGACAGAGGGGACAGATTGATACAGTACTGTCAAGACAAAGATCTAGTCATAACGAATACTTGGTATAAGTTACCACCCAGGAGGCTTTACACATGGAAGTCGCCTTTAGACGGACATCAGGGCATTATAAGGAACCAAATAGATTATGTGACAATTAATAGAAGGTACAGGAATGCTATTACTAAGGTATCTGCATTACCTGGAGCAGACATAGGATCCGACCACAATCCCTTAGTAGCAAATATCAAACTGAGGCTCGCTACAGCTAAAAGAAAACACCAGAAGGCATCAGTAAACATTAGAAAACTCAAAAACAATGAAACAAATGAAGCGTACACAGAGAAAATAAACAATAGGTTCTCTAATATGGCAACTGAGAATGATGTTGAAAAGTCATGGACCACCATAAAAGAATCATTTGATGAGTTGAACAACACTTTTCTACTCGAGAGTAAAACAACTACCAAGAATGAGTGGATGACAGAAGAAATATTAGAGATGATGGAACAACGCAGGCAGTGTAAGATCAGGCAGGACGAAGTAGGGTACCGAAATATACACAGTCAAATTCGTAAAGAAATTATAGCGGCGAAGGAGATCTGGATGACTACACTTTGCGCCGAGGCTGAAAGCCTATATAAACTCGGCGACAGCTTCAATCTTCACAAGAAAATTAAGGAAATTGCTGGTGTCTTCAAGAAAAAACAAGTCACTGGTATACATAATGACCAAAATGAATTAATAACGGACCCTAGCGATATACTTAATACTTGGAAAATGTACACAGCCAATTTGTTCAATGATGACAGAACACAAAAACCACCACAACTGGGAGACCATTTGTATGGCCCAAGTATTTTGAAAGCTGAAATTGTACACGCTATCAAACTATTAAAAAGTAACAAAACCCCAGGACCAGATGATATGTACGCAGAAACAATCAAGTTACTTAATGAAGAAAACCTAGACATTATTGTCAATCTCTTCGATCTACATTTATCGCCCTACCAAAAACACCACGTGCGAACTTCTGCAAGGACCACCGACTAATAAGCCTAATGAGTCACTTTTTGAAACTTTTCCTGAGAATAATTCACACTAGATTGTTTAAGAAATGTGAAGAGGTCAGTGGATGGAGTCAGTTTGGTTTCAAAAATGGACTTGGCACGAGAGAAGCGATCTTTAGTATGCAAACATTGATACAGAATTGTTTAGATCAAAGAAAGGATGTTTTTATCTGTTTCATCGATTACGAGAAAGCATTCGATAATGTAAAACATGAATTGATGATAAAATACCTACAAGAGTTGGGATTGAATGCAAAGGATATAAGAATCATTGCCAATCTGTATTGGAATCAGACAGCAACAGTACGTCTTCAAAATTCCAACGAAACAGAAGATTTCTCCATTAAAAAAGGAGTAAGGCAAGGTTGTATACTGTCTCCAATGCTGTTCAATTTATACGTAGAAAAAGCCTTCGCAGAAGCAGTGGAAGACTCTAATAAGGGTATTAAAGTTAACGGCATATTTATTAATAACATCAGGTATGCCGATGATACAGCCATAGTGGCAGATAACATCGAAGATCTTCAATGCCTTTTGAATGATCTAACTCTTGCAAGTGAAGCTCGGGGTTTGAAAATAAATATCAAAAAGACAAAATCAATGATTATAAGTAGAAATGATTACCCCAACGCAAAGATATATGTCTCTGGAGAAGAAATCGAACAAGTCAGGCAATTCAAATACTTGGGATGTTTGCTGAATGAGGGTTGGGACCCCGAGAATGAAATAAAGAGCAGAGTTGAACAAGCCAGAAATGCTTTTTTGAGGCTTCGTAAGTTTCTGACTGATAGCAAATTGGACTTCAACCTCCGATACAAGATGCTTAAGTGTTACGTGTGGCCTGTTCTCCTGTACGGAATGGAAGCATGGACGTTAAAGGCCAGTTCCATTAACAAACTTGAAGTGTTCGAAATGTGGTGCATGCGTCGAATGCTCAGAATATCATGGACGGACAGGGTCAGAAATGAGGAAGTACTCAGAAGAGCGGGCTTACAGGATAGGGAACTTTTTAATTATGTAAAAAGTAAGAAGACTGCATACTTGGGGCACATTATACGAGGAGAACGATACACTTTTCAGCAACTGATACTCGAAGGGAAAATAGAGGGTAGGAGAGGTCTCGGACGTAAAAAAATGTCATGGCTGCGCAATATTCGACAATGGACAGGAATCCACAGCTATGAAATGCTTCGCAATGCTGCTAAAAACAGAATTATTTAATCCAGAATATTTAACATCTCACCTGACAAGACGATGTACGGTGGACGCCTACGCAGAAATGCATGGCACCTTAAGAAGAAGAAGAATACATTTTCATAGAATTTTACCATTTAAAGAATTTCTAATTACTTGTAATATTTTTTAACTTATTTACTTAGAAATAAACCCAAAAAGGTAAGATATTTTTTTTAATTGATGTTTTTACTCGCCTATATTATTTGTTATCTTTACTGTAGCACATGTATTTATTTATTTTTATTTTAAATAAATACAAGCAGGAAAATTTCCGGATGCCGACGCCGCTGGCTTTTAAACTAAAAAAAATGTACGCACTTTTGTCTAATCATAAAATTTGGCAACTCTGCGTCCGCATAACCTTGTAGATTTGATATGTTGTTCGCGGACGTGCACCGCGGCTTACGTAATAATCCCATGTGAGCCCCTCCAACCCCCCCGCATATCACTTGCTTTGGCCCCCTCCCAAATTTCGGCAATTTGCGCCAAGTTCATCACAACATTTTTCCTGGTTAACACAAATAGACTGCAAAAACCCATTGCATTCTATGAACATTTTTGTGCGCGTTGTCGAAAAAATTTAGATTAGATTCGTAGAAGGATAGCGATCGAGGTAGCGATATTAGGATGACCTTTTTGTGCCCTGAAGGGATGAAAAAGTAGTGTGAGTAGACGAAAAGTGCGTGTTTGGAAATAGCAGATCATAAATAATGGCAATGCGAGGTAGGTGCTAGGGAAGGCTGTTGTTTATTGTTTTTCTGCATGAAAACTCCTTTTTTTTTTGTTAATTATATTAACTCCTATAATAGAAACTCCAGTTAAAGCTTACTTATCTTATTAAATTTTAGTGAAACGGAATACCAGATATATTATAATAATCTCTATATTTCATATTAATTAAAACTTGCACTTAAGGCAAATAAAACAATGTTTGCAGCAACAATATTCCTGCAGACGATTCCTGCTTTCTACAATAATTCCTGAAGATAGCAAGAGATCGTAGTCAAGAAACTTTAAATTCTATATATTGGTTATTTATGTTTCCCTTCTAAATCAATTATAAATAACTCACAATCTCCACCAATAAATTATCTGTAACAACATTATTACTGCAAGCTACCAAATTCCAGCGGCAAGTTGTATTTCCTGAAGATAGTAACGGGAACATTCTTGACGAATTATAAATGTATCGCTATGTTTTTCGTTTTTCCTGTTCATCTAAAACTAGAAAAAATGTTGCAAACAACAAATAACGTTCCTGTAATTGATTCTAGATAAATATATCAGTACAAGTTGGCGAAATTTTAATTTCTGTATTCACAATTTAGTTTTTCTTCCGTTCTAAGACAACCATTATCCTGCGTTTATATAATCCTGCAACATATTCCTGCTACATACATCAAGTAATTCGTGAAGAAGAGGGCAAACGATGAACTTAAGGTATTTTAAATGCTACATCACCAATTACTATTCCTTTCCTTCTAAAAGAACTTAATTAACTGCTGAAAACAATTATATGCAACCATATTATTTCTGCTGGATGATGGAAGTAGTTCCTGAAGACTTAGATGAATTATAAATGTAGTGTTGATAATGTAGTTTTCCTCTTAATCTAGAATACCTATAAATACTATGCCAAACAACAAATTATACCCCTGCAAACAATTTCATATGGAAACACTACAAATTCCTTAAGTTGGAAACGGAAGCATTTACGAAATTTTAAATGCTGTATTGATAATTTATTTTCGCCTCACTTTTAAAACAACTCTAAATATTTGTTGAAAATAAAATCCAATAAAAATATTATCTGCAATAATATTCTCAGAACCAAGCCAATCTCAAGTACTTTTTGGAGATGTTGACCAAATGTTAAATTTCTTCTAAAACAAGCAAATAATCTTAAACCAATTATTAAGGAAATAAAAATGCAAACACTAAATATAAAAAATTCTGTTGCAATTATATTGTTGCAAGCATTTTTTGGTGCATACAGCAAATTTTTGCTAAAGATAGCGAAGGAAGCGATTAAAAAAATATTAAATGTTGTTCTGGTATTTTATTTTGCTTATTTTCTTCCTGTCCCCTTTCTTTTTCCAAACGTTTTGGCATCATTCTGCTTCATTCCACATTTTCATTGGAGGTTCTAAATTCATTTTTAAGTGAAAAATAAAATGCATTTGATTGTAGTTTACCTTCTGTGTCTAAAATGACACGTATTCATTGGTTTTTATTGGCTTTTCCTGTTATCTTTCATATTTAATTCATCACATATTTTGTTGGTTTTCTCCATTCCCAGCAGTATTTACTACATTAGTTGGTTATTTTTTTGTTCGTAGATAACATCACACACTGGACAGATTTTTTACTTGCTTATATTTCAGATGTGTTCATTTTGTTTTATAAGTTTCAGTTTAAGTTTTGTGAAGCATCATCAGTAGTAGCATTGCTTGTTGCTTTGTCCTTTAGTCCAATATTGTACACCATTTTATTTTATGTCAAATAGAAATTTAGAATTATTTAAATGATTCCCGCAACTTAAATATTATTTTTGGGGCAAAACCAGAAATTTTTACTGAATTACTAAATTCCTCTGTCTGCGATATCATTTAGCGTGAAAAATTTCATGACGAGTAATTAAAATGGACAAATAAGTGAGTTTTATGGGTAAATAATTAACTGACCGGGACGCCCATGGTAATACGTGGTGACGCAAGAAGTGAATGACAAAATGAATTTGGCTAATATGCTATTATTTGCGGAGGTTCAAGTTCAATGGTGAACGGCTTGGACGAAAAAACTATTGTATAGTTTTAACGAATTGTTTTGAGGAAATAAAGTGATTAATTTTGCGGATTATGAACAAAGGAGTACTACAGAATACTTTATAAAACATAAATGCTTATGTTTCTTTTTAGAAAAACTTTCAGGGAGTGTTTGATATAGCATACATGATCATTTCTGATCTTTTTCATTTATTTCTAATGTGTTTTTACACATTTTGAAGATGACGGGAAACTTTTCTTAAAGTTCTCTCTTCATTACTGAAGATGTACTGATTTTCTGCATAGGCATTTATTTATTTGTGTATTCTGAACCATGCCATCTAACTTCCATGACTTCCAGAATGTTGATTCCTCTTCTCTTCATTTATTTCATGATGTTATGAAGATTCCCAGTCATAAATACTGATTTAGCATTCCAGGTTTCCAATTTTCAGTTTGTGAATTTTATTTTCGAATGGTTCCTAGCAATCTTCGTGGGGATTCTTATTACTGTTTGTTCAAAAGTGTTTCTTCTTATTTATTTGCCCTCTCCGCTGCGAACGGCTACTAACTATCATGGCAATTCTTATCTTACTTACGGGCGGTACTCCTGAATAGTTCGACCCGTGTGAGTCCGAACATTTTCACAGATTTTGGAGCCACGAATGTCTTCTTCCTCTCCAGAGAATAAAAGGTAAACAAATAGAAATGCTGAGATAAGTTCGGAAAAAGTGGAAGAAAACACCAAATAAAATGTAAAATTATTTTATAGAATATAGAATAGTGAAAACCCTACGAAGCAACATAGAAATAAAGCTAAAACAAATAATGGCCAAAAACAGAACAATATCAACCGATGACAAGGATATAATGGAAAGATGGAGAGATAATATTTTAAACAACTATTAAACGGAGAGCAAAGAAAAGCAAAGGAAAATGAAAACAACGTACGAGCCCCTTCCCATATCAGTTGTTCCAACCTTAGATTGATAAAAAAAATTAAATTATAGAGAAAAAATAAAAGAGTAGCGTAAATTAAGGAAGTTTTAATGCATCGAACATTTTTGAATTTCCTTATTATAGAAAATATTTTATAACATAATGAAAATTATTGATTAAACAGAATAATAATAAATGCAAAAAAACGCATAGAATATGTAATATTAACAAAAAAATTCTTCTATGCATAGTTTTTCAGGTAAAAAGTTCTTAAGTTCTGACAAGATTCTAATCTAAACGAATCCCTTATTTCTTGCAATTTTTCCTTCAATTCGTTGATGGACCTGGCAGGATGTTTTCCCAAACCTTTTTTCATTCTTCAATCCCTCAATTCTTCAATCCATTTTAAACTCTTTTTCGTGGTATGACAACCTGCGCCGTCCTGTTGGAAGACAAAATCTTCCGCTGATGTTAACCGGTCTTCCATAATTGGTAAAAGAGATTCTTTTAAAATATTCAAATATTTGTCCCTGTTTACAATCCCACAATTATACTCGGCAAATACACAACCACAACAACGACGTACTGAACGAACAATAATTAACACCGGCTCAGAAGAAATACCGGACATAACCGACTATGAAATAAGAATGGCCCTAAATCAACTAAAAACGAATAAATGTCCGGGAGAGGATAAAATTACAGTCGAAATGTTGAAAATCGGTGGAAGAAAAATAGAACAGGTATTAAATATTTTATTTAATAAAGTAATTGATGAAGGAAAGATTCCTCAAGAATGGTACAACTCCGAAGTCATTTTACTATTCAAGAAAGGAGACAAAGCAAACATCGAGAATTACCGACCAATATCCTTGCTCTCACATCTGTATAAATTACTAACTAAAATCATAACCAACCGCCTAACACATAAGCTCGATTTCTATCAACCTATCGAGCAGGCTGGATTCAGAAAACATTTTAGTACCATAGACCACTTGCACACCGTAAGAACACTGATAGAAAAATGCACCGAGTATAATGTTCCAATTCATATGGCGTTCGTCAATTTCCATAAAGCATTCGATTCCATCGAATTATGGGCAGTGCTTGAATCTCTAGAAAATGCACGTATAGATTCAAGATACACTAACATAATTAAAAACATATATGAAAATTCCACCATGCAGATAAAGCTGGACGAAAGCACAAAAACTAATCCCATAAGACTACAACGGGGAGTAAGACAAGGAGACACCATCTCTCCCAAACTATTTACCCTTGCTCTAGAAGACATTTTTAAGAAACTAGAATGGAACAATAAGGGTATCAACGTCGACGGATCATACTTAAACCACTTGCGATTCGCAGATGACATAGTTTTAATAGCCGACAATATCCAAGAACTAAATGATATGTTACAACAATTAAATGCAGTTTCAGGAGCGGTAGGCTTAAAAATGAACTACAGCAAAACAAAAATACTGAGCCGAGACCAGACAAATATAACAATACAAAATCATACCATAGAAAATGTTGAACATTATGTATATCTAGGTCATGTTATCAAACTAGGAAAACCAAATCAAGATGCTGAAATTAAAAGAAGAACACAACTGGCATGGGGCGCTTTCGGCAAATTAGCATATATCTTGAAAAACACCTCCATTCCTGTAAACTTAAAGAAAAAGGTGTATAACACATGCATACTACCAGTTTGTACTTACGGCTTGGAGACAGTAGCCCTTACCAAAAAATCTGCTAAAAAATTAGAAATAACGCAAAGAGCAATGGAACGAATCATGCTTGAAATATCACTAAGAGACAAGATTAGAAACACCGAGATAAGACGTAGAACGAAGATTAGGGATATTGTGGAAGAAATTGCAAAAATGAAATGGCGCTGGGCAGGTCACGTAGCCCGATATAATGACAACAGGTGGACACGGAGAATTCTAGAATGGAGACCAAGGACGACAACAAGAAGCACGGGAAGACCTCAAAAAAGATGGGTAGATAACATAAGAACAGTGGCAGGCAAACAGTGGATTAGATTGGCGCAAGATAGAGAAAGATGGAAGCAATTGGGAGAGACCTACATTCAGGAGTGGATGGAAAATGGTTGACAAAGAAGAAGAAGAAGAAGTTTACAATCCCATCGATAAAATGTAACTTTCCCACACCTTTAGACTACATGCTGCCCCAGATCATGACAGATGCAGGAAATTGGACTTTTCTCTTTAGACAGTCGGGATGGAAAGCTTCATTTTTTCTGCGAATGACGCTACTCCTACTGTCTCCAACACACACTTCAAATCTGGACTCGTCACTCCATTGTATTGAATCCCATTGTGACTGAATCTTTATGCTCTTTTGACCATTTTAGTGTATTTTTCTTTTGTTGTGTTGCTAAAAGTGGCTTTTCCTTAGCCTAAAATAAAATGAAATTAATTAAAAACAATTCGTAGTAATTTTTTCAACTATAAAACTTTGTAAGTACCAAATCCTAATTTGTGGTCCTCTCGGTGATATGTTGATCTAGAAACGTATCTTCCAATAACTTCAATCCATAAAACGCTTAACTCCATATAGCTCGTATATATTTGCTCGTCGATTTTTCACTATAATGCGTCTTAATGCCCTTCGATCTGCTTCGGTTATTTTACTTTTTCGTACATTTCTAGGTTTTGTGACGACTGAACTTGTAGTTTTGTATCTTTTGACTATTTTTCTTACACTACAGCGTGACAATTGCAACAAATTCGCGATTTCTGAATTGGATTTTCTAGAATTAAAAAATCTAATAATGATTGAACAAATTTTCTCATCGATAACTTTACCTCGACCCATTGTACAATCCACAAACGGCAAAAAGCTTTACAATACTACAAAATACATTTGACATTAACCGACAATATTATTGTTTTGATGTCATTTTTCCATAGCTACCTCTGGATTTAACGTAACTATGAAAAAATCAACGTATGTTGACATAAGTGAATGCATAGCCAGGATTTAGTGAATTTTTTTTTATTGTTGAAAATAAATAAAAAACCATACGACTAATATTTTTAATAAATATCAATAAAAATGCCATATTAATTAATATAGAAACTTATAAAAACCTGCGGAGTATAATTTGTTTATGGTAATCGACCTAAACTGCAAATTCCATAGGTGGGCCAACTGATATGGGACGGGGCTCATATTTGGCGAATTAGAGAAAAACACTGAAGAAACAGAAGCTATACAGGCAGAAGAACTAGAGGAAGCAATAGGAAAGATTGGGAGAAAACTCCTGGGAGCGATGAAGTTAGTCCAAAAAAGATTATTATACTTCCTAAATCTAATACCGAAGAAAAAAAATGGTAAAAAAGTTGCCTAGAAAATGGTTAAATCACATTTTAATACATTTTCAAAATGTGGATAAAAATATGTTTTTTTATTATGCTGTCACTGTATAAATTATTTCCAATACATTTGTAATTTATTAAATATATTTATATATAAAAAAGTATCTTTTTGGTTATCTTCGTCAAACATCATCGAATATTTTCCCATAATAATAATATCCCCAAGGTGAGTTGTCGTAATCTTTTGCATTAATCTCAAAATTATTTGACCTGTTGCATCATCGAAACGACAAATAACGTAGCGATATCTTTGAGTAAATCCTTCATAATTCCAGTTAAGATGTGTACTCATTTTCATGTATTTGGAGCATTGATAATATGATTGTAAAGTAGTTTTTCCTGCTTCATCATAATGCGACAAAAAGTTGAACATGTAACAATAAAATTATGATTGAGCATTTTTAAACAATCAATGGGACCTCGATAACTTATCGGCAAGGACTCTTGGTTTCTATGAGGTCACAAGCTAATAGTAATCTTTGTTTAATATCGTATACAGCTGGATAGGATACTACTTTTGGTTCTCAGTGCTAAATATTTACTAGTACAAAATCCACAAGGAAAATAATTCCTGTAGCTGGCTGTATACCACGTATAACAAAAGAGGTTAGTCTTTGTATGTGGGTATATTTTATAAAATAAAATATACCCACATACAAAGACTAACCTCTTTTATTTACTAGTACATATTCTATGTCTATTTTATTCATTTATTTCTGCCAAGTGACAAAGAAATTTATATCTATGCACTTCAAGAGATAACTAAAAATGAAAAATGGTAAAAAATTGAGCCGTAAACGTTGGCAGTTTGGTTAATAGAAGTTATATAGACTATATCTTCACATCTTTTTTCGTACCATTTTTCTTTTGCTTTTCTTATCTAATTTGTTTTTTCTCTGTGTAGTTGAATATGTATTTCTGTCTTTGTGTCTCTGTGTTTACACGTTCCCCTTTTTTCCATGAGTTTTAGAATTTCATTAATCAAACTTTTTTGCTACTGTTTGCTTAGTTTTAAAAAATGTTTCACGTGTGTGTATGCTGCACATAACAATAAATAAAAGTGGAACTACCACAAAAAATTGGGTTACCAGGAAAAACAGAAAAAATAATTCAAATATGTAAGAGAACTAGTCGATTTAAAAAAGAACTGTTTTGATGAGGAATACAGTTAAAATTGTAGATGCCTTTATTAGTAGTAATTAACTGTGGTTACAAACAAATAACATAAAAAGTGTAGTGGAACATAATATGTATATAATAGAACAAAGAAGTCAAGAATATAGTGAGACAAAAACAAAATGAACAGTGGGGGAGGAAGTGTGACAAGGTGGATAAACACTGGGATTAAAGGCGTGGAAGTTGATAAAAAATTGGAAAAAAGACGCTTCTTCTTCTTCTTCCTTCTTGTATGCAGGCTTTAAAGCCTGTTTCTTCTTCAATATTAGCCTCCTAAATTATTTAAATTAACGCACCATCTTTTTCTTGGTCTGCTAATACTTCTTCGTCCATTTGGTGACTTATCTCGTGCTCTTCATACTATCCCCTCCTCTGTCATTCTACTAACGTGTTCGTTCCACTGTTGTTTCCGTTTTGTCACCCATCCATTTATGTCTTCTTTATTGCAGTCTCTTCTTATGTTTTCGCTTCTCTGCCTATCTAACAAACTTTTCCCTGATATTCGTCGGAGTATTTTCATCTCTGTTGTTTCTAGTAGTCGTCTCGTTTTAGATGTGTCAGGTCTTGTCTCCGCCGCGTATGTTAATATAGGTCTAATTGCTGCTTTATAGATTCTTGTTTTTGTGTCTTGTCTTAGGTGTTTATTCTTCAAGATTGTGTCATTAAGAGATCCCGCCGCACTTGCTTTTAAGCTTTGTTGTCGTACTTCTTCAACATCTCCGTAACTAGTTATATCTATTCCCAGATATCTAAACCTTGGTTCCTGCTTTATTATTTCCCCATTAATTTCGATTTTACACCGTAGTGGGTATTTAGATGTTGTCATACATTTGGTTTTTCCTGCTGATATTATCATATTGTATTTCTTTTCTGTTGTATTAAAGATGTGTGTTAATTTTCTGTCTCGACGAGTAATGCGGCGTCCTCTGCATAACATATTATTTGGATTTCTTTGTTCCCCATTCTGTAACCATGACCTTTACGTACTGCTTGTATTATTTTGTCCATTATTAAAGAGAAGTGGGCTTGACGAGTCACCCTGTCTGACTCCGCTTTGTACTGGTATACACTGTATTAGTTTTCCATTTATCTTTGCCTGTATTCGATTATGGAAGTAGATCTTTTCGATGGTTTGTTTGATATTGATTGGTATGTTTCTTTTATACAGTATGTGTAAGACGTCTTCCACTTGGATGCGATCGAAAGCCTTTGTTAGGTCTATAAAACATAGATATGCTGGTTTATTGTAATCGATGGCCTTTTCTGTGTCTTGTCTTAGTACAAATACGGCGACTACGCAGAATCTTCCGGATTTGAATCCTTGTTGTTCATCTGATAAAGTTGTTAGTTTATTAATTTTGTTGGTTAGGACTTTTATGGTAAGATCCACAAGGAAACTACGTTCCTGTATTTGGCTGTATACCATATATTAAAAAATTAATTAAAATCCTTTGTAAAAGGTATATATTTAAAAACCCAAACGGGCTGTGTTAGACAACGTTGCAACTTCAACGTGGAGTCATATGTCGCCATGTTACCTAATCCAACGGTAACTTTAACATCCTAAGTATTTATAAGATATAATGTCGAACAAATGTAACTAATTATTTGTTAACGGGTTTTTACCCATATATTTAGTGGCTACATTCATGTACTCCTAGACACCGATGATGGAATGATGGATTCCGAAAACGTTTTGTCTAACACAGCCCGTTTGGGTTTTTAAATATATACCTTTTATAAAGGATTTTAATTAATTTTTTATGGTAAGCTTAAGTGCGGTTTTCATTAGATTTACACCTCTATAATTGTTAGGGTCTTCTTTATCTCCTTTCTTGAACATTGGTATCATGATCCTGTTTCTCCATGCGTCTGGTATCTTGCAGTGCAATATTAGTTTTTTATTTTAAGTTTTGTCATCTCTAGGGTTATACTTTCTCCTCCGTGTCTTAGAAGCTCGTTGGTTATTCCGTCTGGTCCTGGTAACTTTCTATTTTTGAGTGAATTTATGGCTATCTCTACTTCCTGATTTCTATTTCGTGTCTTAATTCAGGTACGATATTGTGTTGATTATTATTTTCTTTTCCTTTAAACAGTTCCGGTAGGTATCTTTCCCATTCGTTTCATATGAATCTCCATATTTGTTTTTGTGTACCGTAGATATCTCTTCCCATCCTTTCTGTAAACTGTTCCCAGTGTTAATTTTTTTCTTTTACCAACTGCTTTGTTTCATTTCGTATTCTTCTATAGGTGTCTCGGGATTCTGGAGTATTTGATGTTTTTGTACTTCTTGTAGGCCTCTGATTTCTCTTTACATTTCTCTTTTATTTCTTTTCTGAACCATGGTGTATTGTTGCTGTTTCTTTTGTTCAATATGACTTTGCGTTTTCCTAGAGCTTTATTTGTTGCTGCTTCTTCAATGTTGTTTTTAATTTTCTCCCAACTTGCGTTTATATCTTCGATGTCGTCTATTTGTTTCAGCTTATGAACACATGTGGATTAATCGTTAAATATGCTAAAACATTTACCAAGTTTTGTTAGGCCTGTATTGGTTTAACATAAACTCTATGTTTACCGTTAGTAAATAAACCTTGCCGCATCTTCTCCTCAACCATAGCACAAGTTACATAAGACGGTGTTCTTCTTTTGGGAAACCGTTCCGTGTACAGGGCTTGAGCATTTTTCCTACATTCACCTTACATCAACAACATAATACTCATTAGGTGTGAATACGAAAGGCATTTTTACTACTGTATAAACTCAGGATATTTCAAAATTATGTTTTAAAACTACAATGCACGTATTAGTGTGTGAACACAAGAAATGACATTAGCCGTTAGGTACTATTTGTAATTGCCAAAAAATTATTTAAATAAAATCTCAAGGACATTGTTTTCTTGTGAATTTGTAAAAACTATAAAAATATGCTGTGCTAAATTTGTATATTGAATTTATAATAGAAAAACCTTTCGTTTGACCTAATCTAATGACGTCACAGCGCCCGTGATGACGTCGCAGACC
This sequence comes from Diabrotica undecimpunctata, assembly GCF_040954645.1. NCBI lineage: Eukaryota > Metazoa > Arthropoda > Insecta > Coleoptera > Chrysomelidae > Diabrotica > Diabrotica undecimpunctata. The sequence goes on from NC_092811.1 coordinate 134,759,106, forward strand.
TCAGGTACACGTCAATTGATGTCCAATTGCAATTGACATGCCAAAGGCATGTTAAATTGACATTTCCCAATTTTCAAATAAAAATATTCATTACTCCTGAATTGTATACAGGCTGTTAAAAACATTTTAGAACACCCTGTATTAGTAGGTGATCAAATTATAACACCATGCAGTCAATTAAGATCTAAAGAAGACACATGAAGTCACACATACGGTAGACATTAAACAAACGCCAAATTTTTTCATTTATTTAATATTTTTATAATTGTATCGAACTATAGCATATTCTTCGTAAAGTTCGTGCCTAGCATTTTTACTATCAGGTCATATTTGTTTACTACTACACTTCTTTGTAAACGAGATTCACCAAAAACGTTAATACCTTGGTGAAATTTGTAATTCCAATTTAAATCGCCACCTTTTTTTCCTTGTTTAGGAATAATTTACATAAATCACATGGATCGTATGAAGAACCTTGTACTACGTCATCCATGGTGCACTATTAAAAACATTTTAATGTCTTCGACTGAAGGTCAATGCGATGCCATGAAAACGCTTCCTTTTTCATAGATGAATTGCTTTATGTGGTTTTACCAGAAGTGTCTTGTGTTTTGTTTTTATTGTAATTCTTGATAATCAACTTGAATGTATATATAAATGTACTTTGTTTATACGCGTTAATCTTTAAGGGTGCTTTAGAGGTAGCTGAATGATTTGTTTTCAGCAATTACTTCTAGTGAAAATCACAAATTAAAATAGCATAATTCTTCAATACTCCTCCAGTTTAAATCATAATGTTTGTCTATTAATTTTCTAACATCAACCGCTTTTTCTTGTTTTTCTCGTAAACTATATTTTGGTATATCAGGACAAAACTGGTCAATATTTTTGTTCCTTTTTGTGGCTATTTATATTTATTTATATCGTGTCGATAAACAAGATATCGTGCCAATATAAAGCCTCGAAGCCAGACGGAACCTAAGATGACGAACCACGCAAAGAAAAGGAAAACGAGAAGGAAAAATAAGAACACAATTAGATTAGCAACATGGAACATTACTTCTTTTAAGAACAAAGACCACGGATAATAGAAGAACTGATAAATAAAAGCATAGACATCTGTGCAATCCAAGAAACCAAGAAGAAAGGGAGGCCAAAGAGACTATAATCAATATATTCTAGCATACAGTAGAATGAAGAAAAACGAGCACGAGTAGGTGTAGGTATAATTATCCATAAAAAATTTAAAGACAAGTAAATAACTGCCGTTATACCTCCGAAAGAATAATACATAATAATATGAACATCACAATGGACTACCAAAAATTAAATGTCATATCTATTGTACCGTTTTTAAATAAAACGAGCGGTTCGAATTTATATAGATATATTTATTTATAAGTTTACCGTTCGGCAATATCTTAACAACTAAACTAACTCCTAACATCGTTACATATATATACCAAAGTTACTATGTTCTAGAACATTTCCACCTCTAATTCGCCTACGTGACGGGTTGTTCTCTCTCGCACTCGGTATCTACAGGATGGCGGAATCTACAGGACTCTCCAGCTCTGCATAAACCCCTCAGAAAGAAATAACAGTCTTCTTAATTCGGTATATTACCTCATTTATTCTCTTTTTAATTTCATACGGACCCTCCCATTGTCTTTGCAGTTTAGGAGACAAGCCACGACGACGTTGTGGATTATAAATCCAAACAAGATCATCTACTTCATAGCTTTCATTCTTGCATCGAGAATCGTATTGATCTTTCATTCTGTCACTGGCTAACTGGATGTGTTGTCGGGCAAGTTCATGAATGTTGTTCATTCTTAACTTCAGGCGGTCGACATAATCTTCGCTTGCAACATGTTCTTCGGAAGGTCTGCAGCCAAACTCTAGGTCGCAGGGCAAACGAACTTCACAACCTAAAATTAGGCAGGTTGGAGTCTGGCCTGTAGTTTCATTCACGGCCGAGCGGTAGGCCATTAGGAATAAATGAATGTGCTGGTCCCAATCTCTTTGATGTTCTGATCTTTGATGGATCTGATCTGATCAGGACAAAACTGGTCAATATTTTTATTCTTTTTTGTGGCTATTTATATTTATTTATATCGTGTAGATAAACAAGAAAAAAGGAGAGCCTGTTTATTTTACTAGTATTGCTGTTGAAATTAAACTAATTACTTATGAACTGGTCTGCAGATGGATATTCTCCAAAGTTGTCTCGTTTTAAAACGAGATAACTTTGGAGATAACGTTTAACAATTATAAGATCTAGATTTTAGGATCCAGAATCTTAGGGTTTATATGGAATTTTTAAATTCATTTTCTCCAGGGTTCCGGATCACAAAAGTATCTTTTAACCACAACAGCCTTCATTTTTTTCATCTGTTGTATTTCTACCTAGATTATGGATGTGCACCCAGCACCCATTATTTGTATAACGATATTTTGCACTCAAAATCGTAGCTAGCGATAACGTAGCTGTTATCGCATCGTTATTTACATACTAATTTTGGAAGGCATTGACACGAATTATTCGCTGATAAGGGTGTACGTACTATGTTCAAGTATACTTTTTAAATTAGGTTTATCTCAATGGTTTCCAATGAATTTGGAAATGTTAAATGGTGTTTTTACTATTTTAATTTCGTTAGCATTGGACCATCAACTGATTAGATTTGTTTCATCTTTTTTATCTCTTGTTACATGAAAATTTTTGAGCATTATCGTCTGAGAAGTATGTATACTTATTATTTTTGAACTACCAGTCTAAAAATGATAACGATGTCCATAATTTGGAAAATATATTACCTTAGAGCCATTTTTTCATTACGAATGAATTTACATTATGAATTTTTACCATTTATTTATATATCGCGTAACGAAGAATCCTCCAAACTTGCACCATATCGATATTTTGTCACTTTCGTCTTCCTTTACGAGCTCCATCCCATATCAGTTGGCCCAACGTTAGATTGATAAGAAAATTAAATTTTAAAGAACAAAAACAAAAGCGCAGCGTAAATTTTGGAAGTTTTAATGCATCGAACACCATTTTTTAATTTCCTAATTCTAAAAAATATTTTATAACGTAATATTGTATAACGTAAACAAAAAAAATGTGAAAGTTTACCACTGAGTTATATACCCTTTATTTTTAGTGACATCCACAATTCTTCGAGGCATAGTTTTTATCAAGTTCTGACAAAATTCTAATGTAAACGAATCCCATATTTCTTGCAATTTTTCCTATAATTCGTTGACGGACCTGGCAGGACGTTTTCTCTAAGCTTTTTTCCCATTTCAGAAGTGGTATGTCATGGTCTTCAATCCGTTTTAAACCCTTTTTTGAGGTATGACAACCTGCGTCGTCCTTTTGGAAGACAAAATCTTCTGCTGATGTTAACCGGCGTTCCATAATTGGTAAAAGAGATTCTTCTAAAATATTTAAATATTTGTCCGTGTTTACAATCCCATCGATAAAATGTAACTTTTCCACACCTTTAGACGATATGCTGCCCCAGATCATGACATCCAGGAAATTGGACTTTTTTCTTCAGACAGTCGGTATGGAAAGCTTCATTTTTTTGAGAATGACGCGACTCCTACTGTCTCCAACACACACTTTAAATTTGGACTCCTCACTCCATTGTATTGAATCCCATTGCGACTGAGTCCAATCTTTATGCCATTTTGACCATCTTAGTCCATTTTATTTTGTTGTAATGTTAAATGTAGCTTTTCCTTAGCCTAAAATAAACGGAAATTTATTAAAAACAATTCGTACTAATTTTTTCAACTATAAAACTTACTTTGTAAGTAGCAAATCCTAATTTTTTGGCCTCTCGGTGACATGTTGATCTAGAAACAAGTCTTCCAATAACTTCATTCCATAAAACGCTTAAATCCATATAATAATGCGTCTTAATGCGATTCGATCTGCTTCGGTTATTTTACTTTTTCGTACATTTCTAGTTGTTGTGACAATCGAACCTGTAGTTTTGTATCTTTTATATTTCTTTCACTATAGCGTGACAATTGCAACATATTCGCGGTTTCTGAATTGGATTTTCTAATCTAATAAAATCTAATAATATTTGAACAAATTTTCTCATCGATAACTTTACCTCAACCCATTGTACAATCCACAAACGGCAAAAAGCTTTACAATACTACAAAATACATTTGACATTAACTGACAATATGTTTTGATGTCATTTTTCCATAGCTACCTCTAGATTTAACGTAATTATGAAAAAATCAACGTACATATGTTGACATAAGTAAATGCGTAGCCAGGGTTTAGTGAATTTTTTTTATTGTCGAAAATAAATAAAAAACCATAAGGGTAATGTTTTTATTAAATATTAATAAAAGTGCCATATTAATTAATATGGGAACTTATAAAATCATGCAGAGTATAATTTGTTTATGGTAATTGACTTAAACTGCAAATTCCATAGGTGGGCCAACTGATAAGGGGAGGGGCACGTAATGAGGGGCAGCAAATATTAATTTTTGCAAAGTCAATTATCGATGGATGGATTGTCCATGGACCAGAGATTTCATTAGTGTGTAGCCTAATACCTTTCCCTTTCTCTACCAGATCTAGAAAAATAAACACCTACGATATAGTTATCAACGAAATAGTTGACAAAAACTGAGATACCACGTGGAACTACTTTTCAAATCGCGAAAAGAAATTAATGCTATTAAATATCCATTTTGCACGTGTCTTTTAAAATATGAGAACATTATGACGTTTACAGCGACAACATTGAACACAATTATGTAATGAACCTTGCAATAAAATAAGATGTAAATATTTACAACGCAGACGACGAAATTGCAGCTTTTTTAATTGTTTAAATAACGTCGTAAGTGGTTTATCGATAAGATGATAATGTTTTTTTGGTAAAAGTAGATTATTTTTTTTATGTTTCATCCTTGGAATTTGTATCATAAACTTACTTTGCAACGGAGATGTCTTAGTTTGGGATCTTCGATTTATTACGATCTTATTATGAAGTGTTTTTATTTTTCGACAATCGTTTTTTATCTGCAATTTAAATAATGCTCCGTTATTTACTAGGTAAATGACTAGTTTTGACGTCAGTGCAGATAGACGAGGAAATGAGAGAAACGGGAGGGAAATAGAGGAATGGGAAATTAATCTCCCCAATAAAATAGAAAATTAAAGAAAAAAAATTGATGAAACATAAAACTATTTAGCTGAATTGAAACTTAAACCACAGACAGACAAATGCAACCGAATAAACAAGGTAGTTGGGAAAATTAACGGAATTTAATGTACAGCTGGTTCCTAAAAAAACTGATACGACTCTTAAAGCGTATTTTGTAGAAAATTGAGCAGAGTATTTTAAAGGATAAATACTTATTATTTACATACTGTCACTGTCACAGCCAAATCTTAAAATTTGTGAGATAACTTATTCTTTTCAACCTCAAAAAATGGCTCCACATGCTAGCAAAGAACTAAAAGCAAGAATTGTAACGAAATTAGAAGATGGTTGGTCACAATCTGCCGTAGCGAACCATTTAACGTAAGCAGAACAACAGTTTTTAATATTAATAAAATATGGAGAGAACAAGAAACTCTTAGAAGAAAGCAAGGTTCTGGAAGACCAAAAATATCTACCGCTCATGAATATCGTACGCTTTCGGAAAGATTAGAAGAAGAATTATGTCACAGTTTCCGGGAAGAATGACAACTTAACGCAGAATTAAAGCATCGCGTCTTAGACACCGAACTGCAGCAAAAACAAGCTCTTACATCACAACAGAAGCAATCAAGACTTTAAACCATCAGCTACAAAATCAAGATCTTTAGGACAGGGTAGATAATATTCAAAGATGAGAAAATTTTTCAATCTTCTAAAAAGTGCAAAATTGGGATGTACAGACCAGATAATAATAGATTTAATCCATTATATGTTGATAAATATAGAGCAGCTGGTGGTTTTAGCGCCAATGTGTGGGGTTGGATTTCATCTAGAGAAATGGGAATGATATGGCGTATTGATGGCAGGTTTATTGGGCAGACTTATCTGAATATTCTAGAAAACCTGTTTCCCAGTGTAGAATAGTTGTATTCAGAAAATAATTTTATCTTCCAACAAGATAATTTTCCTGTTCACACTGCAAATATAATAAACCAGCGGCTCCAGAATAACAACATCCAAACCTTACCATGGCCCAGCTACGGTCCAGACTTATACCCAATCGAGAATGTGTGGGGGTTTATTATAAAACGGTTGTATCGGCGTAATTTTATACCTCAAAATGCTGAAGAACTGTGGCACGGTATACAACAGGTTTCGAAATAGCTCTCTGAAGAAGACAATTTCATAGTTCCTTTTACACAGATGGATCGAAGTTTACAAGTTGTTATCAATGCTGATGGAGGTATTAAAAAATATTAATTTTATTTTTATATACCTAAATTTAGTATTCTTGAATTGTATTTAGAAACTCTCGAAAGCGAGGATCTGGAAGACCCTCGCTTTCGAGAGTTTCTTGTTCCCTCCATTTTTTATTAATAGGAAAACTGTGGTTCTGTTTATGTTAAAATGTTTTGCTGTCTCTGATAGTGCTCAGTTATCTTTTAATTTAATTACGGAATCAACAAAGCAATGTCAGAAAGAAATTTAGCAAAGGGAACCCAAAGGCGTGTTACGCTATAAAATTAAGAAAGAAGGAAAAAGTTAGTTTTATACCTAATAAATACAGTAGACTCCCTCTATAACGAGAACTGAAATGACAGACTAATTACCTCGTTATAAGCCGATCTCGTTATATCAGACAATCATAATACTGTGCATACATATGAATCTGTAGTTTTCTAAACCATTAACTTCCTATAGTAAAGCCATTCGGAGCAATATAAGATGCTAATAAATATTGTTTGAATGGCGTTTTTGAAAAAAAGTTATTTACTTTTATTGTCAATGAAATATATTAAAACACAAAAGAGTTGTTTACTTTTATTATCAATGATATACGTTAAAACAAAAAAGCTGTACTTATATTTTTTTCCAACTACATAATGTATAAATCGTATTTTCAAGGATAACATAAACTATTGCTTCTGCAATTTTAAGAACTCTGTCATTTTTAACTGCTTTAAATGGTCCAGTATCATTCTATCATATATTTTCTAAAGATGTGAAACAGTTGTATTTATTCATTGTAAAGAAGTTTATTGCGGGCTGCAGTTAAGTTTATTGAGGGGCTGTTTGAAAAGGTATTTATTTATAGCCACGACCGGACTAAAAACGTAAAAAACACGTTTTTGGATCTTATTTTCTCTCGTTATAACCAAATTTGCCTCGCTACAGACGGTTATAGTTCAATAGAAATTTCACGGGACATCTAATGTATCTCGTTATAAGCGAAACCTCGTAATAACCGTGTTCGTTATAGAGGGAGTATACTGTATATTATAATTTACAACAATTATTCATTATTCCTGACAATCAGCATAAACAGTTAACATTTTTTTATTTTTCAAAATTTGCCTGTAAGAAGTTACTTCTCCTATCTGTATACATACATTTATAGGTAGAAAAAAAACTTTCTGGCTGAAATTGCTTATAACGAGAAAGCAGAGGAAGCCGGATATTGAAGATGAGAAACATATTATGTTTAACTTGGCATACAAAAATGTGATTTATTTTTTGTAAAAAACTATAACCCTTCTTTAAATCATCTTAAAATCAAAATTGGCATTTTTGTTGTGAGAATTCTTATGTCCTGTTCATATTTCGTAATTTTTAATACATTGTCTTGAATTACATATTTTTTTTGCTTGTTTTCTAGCCAGTTTTTAATATCAAACATCAGTTAATTTGACATGCTGCCCGTAAAAACTGTAACCCATTTTTGGCGAAAGATTCTAGACAAACTCACAATCTAAGATCCAACCACTATCTAAGATACGGCTGTTTGATGGTTGAGAATACGTTGGATGTATGCGAAAATCGCTTAGAATTTCGCAGCCCAGCAACACTATTACAATATTATAGCGAAACCTAAATATAGCCCGCGAAAAAACGCAATAATATTATGCAATCAGCAGTCAGCGGCAGAGGTGAACGTTACTGTTCAATGCCAGTCACTATTCGACCATTCGACCGCCTCCTACAAGTTTTGCAACTTGCAAATTATAATCGCAAATTAACGACAGGTTCGTTGAACAGTGCAGGGTCGCTATAGGTAGGGACACACGTGGAATATCTGAAGGCGGAAAAGCGAATAGCAACAAGAACCTCTTTTTTTTTTCTATGATATAATGACCTAAGCTTTGGGGCCTCCGGGCGATAGGAGCAGAGATGAAAATAAACGGCGATCCATGTTCGAGGTACGGGAAAGATTTATGGTAAGCGGTTGTACATAAAAAAATAATAAGTAGAATATCTTTTGATTCTGAAAACATTTATTAAAAAATCGTGCCTCATTCTATTACTATTTTATTCTGCCCAGTGTTGCTGTCGTCCGTTGTACTCTTCATCGTTTTATTCTAAGATATTTTTCTTCCCTTGTATTCTTCTTCTTCTTACATACCTTGTCCTGAAGAATGAGTTGCAACAAGCCATATGCCAACAAGCCATCTTTTGGTGTTCTGTCTTTAATCACTTTTACCACTTGCTCTTTAACGTGTCCCACTTTATATATTTTTAATTTATTTATTGCTTTTTGGAAGTTATGTTTTATATAGGATACTAGATGACCCGCGGAACTTTGTATCGTCTTAAAATTTAAGTAATGTATTATAGTTCAATATCAGTTCATCAGTTCAATAGGTTTATCTTTCGAGTCTTTTAAGTAACAGAAATCTCTTGGTAATGAAATGAATTCTGTCGAGGTGTCAATAGCGACTTTACCATTTCCAATATCTATTAACTGCTTCGAAAACACAATTGCACTTTGATCTTGTTGCGAAAACACTTGCATATTACTTTTTAATTGGAACCTCTTTACATGCCGCCACAAATTGGATGATGTTAGGCATGCGTTTAATTCGTCCGCAGCAGTTAATTGGGAAATAATTATTAAATAAGGAACAGTCTGCAAATAGAATTATCCAGCTCCACCAAAAATGTTGTTGATTGTCACGAATATCTTTCAAAGTTCTGTCCAGTCCCTGTAATGACCTTTTGTGGGCCAATGTACATTTATCCCAAAGGAATTTTGATACCTGTACAATCTTTGCCATTGCTCTATTTTTGGCGATATTACAATCTGGTATTTCATGAATTTTTATGTTTAATGGTAATTTCAAATTAACATTTGCAATTCCTTCGCCTTCTAATAAAGTTGCAGATATTTCAGATAAAACCAACGCTAGGGCTACTGCGATCTGATCCTTGCCAATAATAATAAAATTAGTAATTTTTTTTCTGTCCATCCCCAGCATCAAGGAAGTAAATTCAACTAGATCCAATGTTCACAGCTTTTATCAAAGTATCGTACGAAATCGTTTGTTGTTAATTCAATTGTAGAAATTGTATGACCTATTTCGACAAATGCTTTAGTGTTGAACTGATGTTCTCTTTGTAACTGTTGTTCTATTTCATAAAGTCACAAAGGAAATGAATAACAAATAGGTAAAAAGAAATAAGAATAAGACTTACAATTCATTTGAGAGCAGCAGTTTGAGAGTATATGTATAGCAATTAAATATGTTTTCACATGATTTTTCAGTTCTTGCAAGTCTTCCCAGTGTTTTAATCGTTTGCTATCTGCTTCTTTTTTTATTTTTCCCAGCAATAAACTGTTGCTAATACCACAAAATGGTTCCAACTTCAAAAAAGGTGTTTTTGCACCTCTTTTGACTAATTCGTCGGAAATTTCGTTTCGTTTCACTCAGAATTCATAGAAGTGCAACTAAATTTTTCTAGATAAGCTCAATTAGGTTTTTGACAATCCCTCCCGACATTTTTGTGTTAAGTATAACTGGACGTATCTTTCAATAACGTGAATAGCTTTATTATGCCTCTGTTTTGTTTTTTTTTGCTTGTCCTAGATGATATTTAATCTGTGTTTTCCATTTAACTGTGTTTATGGTTTATGTGTATATGTTAAAATCTCTTTTATTGCACTTAAGGTATCTCTGTATTTATTTTGTATGAAGACTATAAAAAGACAAAAAAAATATACTTAAAAACAATTTTTAGATATATATACAAAAGTGAATAAATGCTCGATAGTCGACAAGCTAAACAAAATCTAACTGATTTCAGCAATGCTTCAGGAACATCTATAGTGGTATCGGAAGTGAAGAAGACCATCACAAATAAAATAAATAACGGAGACGATTGTGTCAAAAGAACTGTACAAAAAAAGACCAATGCCTATAATTGTGAAAACTACAGATTTATGAGCCTAAAGATGCATTTTCTTGAAAATATTCCTACAATTTGGTTTTACAAACGCAATGCTTAAAGAAGCAACTATTTTTTCTATCCAATTGACATCTTAAAACTTTTATGACCTACGAAAAGAAGTCATGAAACATCAAACAATGATGAGTGCGCTTAAGAAAATTGGAATTTATAGAAAAATCTTCAGACTCATTGAAAAAGCTAAGGATCAACAACTCATTGTCAATCAAATGGACACAACAAGAGGTGTACCCCAATGCTCTATTTTATCTCCTATACCATTAAATGTCTATGTAGATGAGATTCAAACCAAGTAAAAAGGATACATATAAACAAAGACACTTACAAACAACATACGTTATACTGGCATACAAGTAGCTGAGACCAATATGAGATATCAGAGGAAAGGCTAGAAGGAAAAACAGGCGCAGGGATAAATCAAGATTCTTGACTGCGAGATACAAGAGTTTCTTAAAGAATTGTTATTAACCGGTCCATGATTATAAAAAGCTTTGAAAGCTCATATAGCCAAAGTTTAGATGAAAGTACAAGGAGAAATAAGCCCAGAGGAATATTTGGAAAATTTAAAAACAGGAGTACTAAAGCTGGAAAACCAAGGCGAAGAATCGAATGGAATAATGATAAGACCCATAGAAAGTTGTATAACTAAGGATGATGATGATAATAAAAATTCTATGTTTGTAATCAACTGAAGTATACAATAATAAGGGCTAATGGATTAAGTCCACTGTAAAAAAAAAACCGAAGAAAAAAATATATAGTAATTAAATAAGAATGCGAAATACATGAATTACTTCTAGTTTTGTTTTTGGATTTCGTACTTCGAAATTCGATGATTAAAACGATCAAAACTCCACAAAAATAACATTTCAGCCATAGCCTTTAAAAAATGTTACAATTCAACACATATGTTCATAAAAACAGCCAAATAGGACGTGACAAGTGATTGGTCAATAATTCTTCGATGGTGCAGTTAATATAACTGGACTATATCCGTAACTTATTTATGCAACTAAATCGTTACAATAAAATAATATTATCTAAGCGAACGAAATAAAAAAAAAACTAAATTTAATCGTCATTGACCTTGCCGACAATTTAATACCAGTTTTTTGCTGCTACAGTCAAAGAGGGTTATTGTGGCGATAAATGCTTAATAATTTCGTGAAGTATAATGATTTTATACTGCTTTGATTACAAGGTTTTGTGGGTACAGCAATTAAAACTCGGTAAATCAATAAATTGTAGAAATAGAAACGATTTTTTGGACGGTGTTCGAAAATTATTTCTTTGAGGTAAAAACTTTGAATCGCCACTTAACGGTACTGACATTGATATGAGTGAACATTTGTAAGACTCTTAATAAAGAAATTTAAGTTAATTCGGTCTCAGTCAACTGATTTCCAAAAGGAAAGTGTGGACATGAAATAAAAAAGAAGACAAGTTAAACGAATCAAAAAACTGATGTAGCATCAGTGAGCGACAACAGAGAAATTGAAAATGCATATTTTAGGTAGCTATGATTTTAAAAAAAAGTCACTCACTTTGGCCTGTGTTAGGTCTCCGAATTTTTTTAATCTTCTGACGTTTCTGTGCAATTTTAAACTGTCGACAAGATTCGAAGATTCTCGTTGTTTGAAGTACTGAGTTTAGAGCGTTCATAAAATACCATGTTTCTTTACTCAATAATAGTCAGTAGCTTGGTTTGTCTTTAGTTTCAGGCGTGGAAGACAATGATGCTATATAAAAAGTGTGTATTTGATCTGGCCAGGTATTATTGACGCACAGTAAAGCACCATGGGCTCAACTGTATCTTTGGTAGAGTCGTTTTATTGCCTCAATAATGCCTTAATCCATTTGTTCAGCCATTGATATATCAGTGGCTGGAAAAAAAAAGAACAAAGAAATTTCCATGGTCAGATCTTTGGACTCCCTCATTGGGATGAGTATCATCATTATCTACAAGAAGAAGCGCCTCTTGTGGCAACTTTTTCTTCTTCAAATAAGACTTATTTTAGGATTGAACTTTGGTTATGGAACCAATCTTGGAAGATGTCACAAGTTATCCACGCAGCTTGCTGATTATAGTAGTGAACTGGGAGATTTCGCGGTTTCATGTTTTTTTAATATATTAAAAGGATATTATTAAGAGATGCGATTGTGGTGAAATTCTGACTGCGATATCTAGATTCTATGATATTATGAAAAATAAAGACAAAATCGTAAAACTTATGAAATCTGTAGAGAATGATTTTAAAGATAGAAAAACCCTTAATATTGGTGAATTTTCTGATGTTGATCTCTACACATCTGGTTTAAGTAACAACGAAGCAGACAAGCTCATATTTTAGGAGACATTTTAAAAAATAATGCTGTTTTTTTATCAGGAATTAACAAAGAAAACTGTTCGTTCTAAATGGTCTAAACTGGCGGTAACTTCCAATAAAGACATTTGTCACTTCAGACGAAAAAAAAGTTTTTGGTAGAAAACTTTAGAAAGAACGTCTCACTGTCATGGTATGCTCGAATCCATCAGGATACCATAAATTGAAATTGTTAATCGTGGATAAGTTCAAAAAACCTCGTGCCTTCAAAAATATTAAAATTGGGAAGCTACCAATTACGTAGGTACATGTGAAAAATCGGTGACTGGGTGGCAAAAGAAGTTTTTCTGGATTGGTACAAAAACAGCTTTGTCCCACAAGGTAAAGATGAGCTAAGAAAAAAGAAACTGCCAGTGAAAGCCCTCCTCTTGTTAGACGATGCTTTAGGATATCCTGATAAGGACGAATTAAAAATCGAAACTGCCGATGGATATACCGAAGCAATGTACTTACTAAAAAATAGTACTGCATTGATTCAGTCCATCGATCAAAACATTATCAAAACTCTCAAGGCACACTACAAGAAACAACTCCTTGTGGATATTGTAAGTCAACTTGTAATCATCACTTAAATTTTGGAAAACTTTCATGAAAGGTGAGATTATCAATGCAGCGTTTGCCTGGCAGCAAGTCAAGCCTACTACACTGATTAGATCGTGGAAGAATATTTGGGCCAACAAAAATAGTGGGAGTTATTAAATCACAATGCTTGGAATATACAGGACACATCATCAAAAGACCAAAAAACAAGATGATAAAAATATTACGGGATGAATCCCAAGCCAACGAAGAAGTCAAGGTAGAACGAGAAAAAATCATACAAATAAAGCAATGGAAGGAGAAATGCAGAAATAGTAGGATAAATCGAAGAGAATTAGCGGATACGATGATGATGATCATGATGATAATGATGAAGAAATGGTTATCGCAACAAATAGATATTTAAGTAAAATACCCCTAAAATAGATAATATTTTATATAATAACAATACCAATAATGTAATATAAGATATAAGAATTGTATAGCATAGTCACTTCCTTGTTGTCTATACTTTATACGTAGTTGCTTTAAGCCTTTTTCCACACAAAAAAAGCGCCAGTCACGGCTCGTATAAAATCGGTAAATAGGTCACTTCGAAGTAAATGCAAAGTTAACCCAAATATGGAACGCAGCCCCAAAAAATGCGCACCCGACAGGAAATCCACCCCCGAACGACCCTACCGGAGTGACGCCGCGGCGGGTGAACTTGCAACACCGTCTACAATGAAAGTGAAAAGAAATAAAAAGGAAAATCACTTTCTCTGCGTTTCCACCAAGGTTGGCCCCTCGTCGGTCCTTCTTCAGCCGTTGTACCGCAGGCGGCAGGCACTAGCGGTCCGGTCAATTAATTTTCACAATGACTGTGATTTATTCGGCATAAACTTGTGAATGAACCGAGTACAAGGGTACAATGTATGGAATAAAATATGTGTGAGTCATTCAGTTCGAAAAACAAAGCAAAACTGTCCAAATTATGCAAGAAAACATTTTTTTTGTACTTTTCAAGCTAGTGTTTTGTTCAGGTTGGAAATAGAACTTATCCTTTCTCTTCTCCTAGTCTTTTTATTATGGTTTCTTTTATCGGAAAACAAAATATATACACAATGGTCTTTTCCTACATAATGTGTCCAGTATATCACACTTCTTTGATAATATGGCCCAAAACGTCCAAGTTTTTTTACTTTAATTCTCTCTGTGATTTCGTAGCTCTTTTGCGGATGTCGAAAGTAATGAAAGAATACTTTAGATAGTTTATTGATGAACATTAGATAGTTTAAATGATATTAAAGATGCTGAATTCGTGTTAAAAGAATTCATCATCATCATCATCCAGCCTTTATTTATCATATCCACTGCTGGACATAGGCCTCCCTTAAACTCGTCCATTATTGTAATCATTTTTTTTATAATACTTTTAACCATTCTAGAATGGTTAAAAGGATTATACAGAAGATAAACATTTTTAGATAAATCTTACTGATCAGTCACTATGTCACTCACAATATTTGGGGCATTTGAACAAAAATTATAGTAAAATCACTCAGACAAGTCTGAATATTTGACTGATTATTTATTATAACAATTTTTTGTAGCACAAGCTTTAATAAACCTTTAAAAAACATATTTCATCTTTTTTGTATTCACATCATTTCCATCCATCGCTAAAAAACGCGAGCATTGGCAGTTCTACTGCCACGTCGTTAGTTGGCAGTTTGGTGCGATATTTAAAAAAAACCAACGAGAGGGTTGTAAAATGATCGGTATGCAAAACCACGATTTTAAATTAAACATGAGTGAGCTTTCCGTCGACCCATTAGATGACGTCATTTATTATATGGTCGAATTTATGGCACTTTTATTATTCGCATTAAATCAAATTTTTGCACGGTCGAAGTTTATAAAAAAATCGATCATTCTACTATTATAACAAGTGAATTTTTTTCACCAACTATTCTAATTATATTTTTTATAAAAATTTTGGTGTTTTAGTTTCTAAAATGTCTTACTGGCCATCATCGTCATAGTCGTTAACATCTTAACAAATAATTTGTGGTTCCTCATTGAGATTTAGCAGCTCGGATAATTTGATTATTGATATTTCTCTACTGTTCGCGGTTATCTGATATATGTGCTACCTCAGTATACTGTTTGTTGAGAAGCTTTTTCGTAATATCTGCCCATCGCTGCGGAGATCTGCCACATTGACATTGACTCTGGCCTTTATTGAACCACCAACCGCTCCATTTTGTGATCGTTTTGATGGATATGACTAAAGAACTTTGAAATTCTAGAGTAAACAGTACTAATTTCCACGCAAAATATGAAAGACCAGAGTTAAAACGAGTGTCATAGTAATTTGATAATGTCGCCATACCCCGTTTAGTTCAGTCATTGCTGCTCTTGCCAGTTGTATATGTCTTTGAATTTCGGGTTCATAATTGCCTGGTTTGTTAACTAGTGCTCCAATATATCGTAGACGAGACTTCCTCGCACCCTGCAATGGTTCGGATTTCAGGAAAGTGTTGTTGATGATCAATAACCATGATTTTGTTTTTGTTTACCATGAGTCAAAACTTAATACTTTCTACCTCAAGTTTTTTTAATAAGTTAGTAATTTCTTCTGGAATGGAGGCTAGAAGTGTAGTGTGGTCTGCGAAACGCAAGTTAGATATCTTGCGCATCTTAACCATACAACACTCTGCTCATTATGAACTCTGTATAAATGTTAAATAATACGGGAGATAAAACGCATCCTTGGCGTACTCCCTTCTGACGAAGTGCCTTTGCCAGTTAGGCACCCGTCCATTCGAATATATACCAGGTTATCTTGATACAGTTTGCTAATAACGTGAGTCAAGTGTTTAGGTACATCCATTGTCGTCGGTATGTTTCATAGTTTGGCCCATCTAACATTATCAAAGGCCTTTGTACAATAAAAAAATACAAATACAAAGAGAATGCAATTGTAACAAAATGAAATTTGTTTAGGTCAAGAGTTTAATTTTAAAGAACGATTCCGTCCAAACGTCAAATTAATTTTTGTTAAATTTATCGCTTTATTATCAGTAAGAAGATTGGAAAATATTTTACCAACCAAGGGCACTCAAGATTCCGAAAAAATTTGGCTATCTTTTAAAAATAGCTTGAAACAGATCTTGACTGACTGCGAGTTACAGTCTAATGCCGATTCAATAGAACCAAAAAAATTGTGGATATCTCCAGATACTTTTGACCCCGTTGAAGAATGCAGAAAACGTAAACATGCTGGAATTAAGAACCCTCTTACCGTACCGATAGCTATCTAGAGCTACTCAGGCTGCTACTAACAAGCATATAGAGAAAATCTGCAAAGAGATTCAACAATATCAACACACAAATAACACCAAAGAACTCTTCGATAAAGTTAGACTGCTCACTTCTAAATTCAAGCGGAAATCTTGGTCTATCGATGATAATAAAGGCAAGACAGATTTGGACAAGGTTATAGATGTTTGGAGGGCGTATTGTATTGTAAGTCTTTATACGTCGATATCCATCAGATGCTCGCGAACACCCTGTATATACCTGAATGTCAGGCCTCCACTTTTCATTCTCCTTCAACAGGGACACATAGACTCTTCTTGCACACACCAACAACACAGTCTTTGAATCTGAACTTGACATACTTTTTTACGAGGTTGAATTTACTCTGAAAAGACTTTCAAAGAAGTTAAACAAAGTACCAGGCTATGATTGCATTACTGCAAATGTCTTGAAGTATCTTCCAATATTACGATGTGTAATAAAATCTTGCACACATGCGTCTTCAGGATTAAAGAAAGACCATAATCATAATAAGAAAAATCCAACAAATAATTATATCAACATCAGAATATTACACGCTAGTAGGGTGATCCTTTACATTCTGCATCGTCTAGAAAGCTTCATAAGATGGCCAATAGCACCTTAGCAGGCTGGATTTGTGAAGGGAAGAGATATTACAGAACAAATTCTTAATGTAAGAAAAATCATGAAAAAACCAGAGAATATCGGATTCCGATACATACTATGCTTAAGACAATCAATAATCGCTTAAGACCATAAGGAAAAGAATGGAAAAATTAAACGAGATTTCAAATAAAAGTTTAATCAAATAAGAAGGAGGAATGTGAAAAAATACACTGATACATACCTTCAAATTTACATAAAAATTTAAAAAATTAAAAGAAGAAACAGGTACATAAAAGCAGAGTCTCTCAAATGTATTCAAAGCATGGTTGGCATACCATTAACACTAAAAGATTATGTTATTAACACTTTATGCCATTAACACTTAAGAATATGTTTAGTAAATGTTAAGACACAAACAAAGCGGAAATACTGTGATAGTAGTCAGAAGCAGGACTAATGATAAGTAAAGAGAAAAATAAAAGCAATTGAATAACTGAACAATCAACAAAGTGAAACAAAGACAATATTCAGACTGAAATTAGAAAAATACTAATAAAAAACAACGCGTATAAGAAATAAAAGATTCGAATACTTATTTGTTGTGTTCTCTATCACAAAATAGACGTAGTGAGTCCAAATTCTTACCATACGAGTACTCAAAACCAGAATCGTCAAAATTTGAATTTATTTTAACTAGGTAAGCCACGAATTTGGAAACACCTTGAATATTAAAGAACATTAGCATTATGTAGACAAGAACATTAACATACTTAAATGGATTCCACAAAAGTATAGAACCAAAAAGCAGTGCAATAGGCACTTTTCAGTCAGTCGCTGTTATTATTCTGCTGGTTATTTATGCAAAAACGCAAAAATTTAAATTCGTTTATCTAGTGTTTCGACTAAAAACGAATTTTTTTACATATACATTGAATGGAAATCAACAAATGCTTGCATTAGTGGGTGGACGTTATACCTTTTGACCTAATAAACAAATTATACATTGAAAACGTATACTTTTGCCACTATAATTTGGAGTATTGGTTGTTGTAACGACAAAAATCGTTTAAATTATGGTACGCTGCCTTATAAACCAAATTGGATCTGTTGTTGATATATCTTAGATAAAATAATTTTCAGATTTTTTCAAACTGATTTTCAGATATTTCGGTCTCTCATGTATGTATGTCTCTCCCATATTTTTATGATTTGGTTTTAAATACTACAGTTAAAACCGGTAAATTATATGGACCATTAACACAATTTTACTAACAAAGCATAGAAAATCCTTTAAAATGAGAGTTTTTAAAGTTATTTTTGTTAATTTGTTGCTTAATTATTGCAAAAATGGCTTCAAAAGTCGAAATATTCAGCTTTAAAAGTTTCACTATCTAAATTCTGACAGTACCAATCTGAAGACGATGGCTTACGTAGGCGGTCCGATAAGTACTTAGCCTCACCGCCCGATGGACCAACTATTTTAAGATTAATCTACTATCGTGAAATACCATCGTGAAATACACTCTCATAGAGAGCTTATGTCAAAATTTCAATAGAATTGGACTGGTAGTTTTGTTTTGACAGCCTGTGAAAGCAGGCTATTCCGCGGATTTTAGAAAAATGAAAAACGAGCAATATCGGTCAGTGAATCGATTCTTGTTTTTTTAAGGGATGCTGTGTACAGTGACTATTCTCCTTCGATCTTCTTCTTTAAGTGCCGTCTCCCGATCGGAGGTTGGATATCATCATCACTATCTTTACTCTATCTACTGCTGCTCTGAAGAGTTCTATAGAACTGCATTTAAACCAGTCTCTTAAATTCTTCAACCATGAAACTCCCCTTCTTCCTATACTCCTTCCTCCTCTTATCTTTCCCTGTATTATCAGCCTTAGCAGTTCATATCGCTGTCCCCTCATTACGTGTCCCAGATATTGTAACTTTCTTATTTTTATTGTGTTTATTATTTCGCATTCTTTGCCCATTTCTCGCAATATTTCCGTGTTAGTTTTCTTCTGTGTCCATGCTATTCTAAGCATCCTCCTGTAACACCACATTTCAAAGGACTGTAACTTATTTATGTGTTCTTGCGTTAATGTCCAGCTTTCAAGCCCATATTGCAGTATCGAAAACACGTAGCTTCTCAGTGCTCTTACTCTCAGTTCTAATCTAAGGTCTTTGTTGCATTTTCCTTCGATGGCAACCGTCAAACATTGGTTTAATGAGTTTCAACGTGGCTGCACGTCGGTTTTCGATGAACCACGCCTTGGTGTCCCGAAAATGGCTACCACGGAGGATAACGTGACAAAAATCTGCGATCTCGTATTGACAGACCGCCGACTGATGGTGCGCGAGATAACTGAGACAGTACGCGTCTCAAAAGACCGCGTATGCCATATCCTGCATGAGAAACCGGTCCGCGCGATGGATGTCGCGTTTGTGCACTCCGGACAACAAGCGCAACCAGGAGACCACTTCAGACCAGTGATTGACTATATTTAAGCGTAACCCGAAGGATTTTCTACGTCGTTTCCTAACTGTTGATGAAACATAGATCCACTGGTATACACCAGAGATCACTCAACAGTCGAATCAGTGGATGGCACCCGGCGACGTGCTCCGAAGAATGCAAAGACTTTCCTATCGGCTGGAAAGGTGATGGCCACCATTTTCTGGGATTTACAAGAGGTGATCTACATCGACTACCCGGAGAAGGCAAATCGATCACAGGGCCCTAGTACGCCGAATTATTGGGCCCATTCGACGAAGAATTGCAAAAAAATGACTCCATTTGGCGAAGAAAAAAGCCTTCTTCCACCATGGCAATGTATTGGCTCATTTCGCTGCCTTCGATATGGCTAAATTGGTCGAATTGGGCTTCAAACTGTTGCCCCAACCACCGTATTCTCCAGATTTGACCCGTGTGACTTTTTTTGTTTCCAAACTTAAAAAGAGCATTCCCCGTATAAATCTACAGCAAAATAGATATAAAAAGGACAGAAAAATAGAAGCGGGACTTTTACAATACAAAGTGTATCAATAGAGAAGAAATTTTATCAGCTTTTATCAGTTTTTATGAATTTTCCGGACCTAAGACTTTGCCTTTTTTAACGATTTGCATAAATGCTTTATTTCAGTTAAATTTAGTCGTAAGGAAGGATCCTTTGATGATAATCCAGACATTTGTATTTCCACGATTTTTAAATTCTTATTTATTGCAGCTGAAAATAACCGAATAATAAAAACAAAATAAGTACTATTCTGGCGGATTTTTGAGAAATTTTACAAGAGGCGGACTGTAACGGTTTTTATTCTTCTCAGTTTTAAATTAAACAGAACTAATATGTACTTACCTCATATAGAGACTTGTCTGAAAGAAAAAAGAAAATATTTAAATAATTTTAATATGTTATTACAAAGAATTTTGTATATTGCAAACCCAGAACAAATAGGGTATGGAAAAAATATTGTGAGAATAAATTTGATACCAAAGTAATAAAGGAAGAAAATGTAATAAATAAAGGTGAAGAAAACCTAGATCTAGAGCAAATAAATAACGAAGAAGTAATAGAAGGATTATCAAACATAAAAATAGGCAAGACAGATGAAGTTGATGAAGTTGAACCGGAAGTGGTAAAATATATGGGAGAAGAAATAAACTGGCTATGGAAAATATATAAAAAGGCGTAGGAAGAACAAACATTCCCTAAACACTGGCATAACACCATCATCGTGCCAATATACAAAAAAGGAGAATTTTCATCTATTTAACGGAATTTTAGAACACCAATTTGATTGCTATTCTGTTTTCGATAGTATACAATAACATCTCGTTTTTTTCCGCGATTTTTAAAAGTCAGTTGAATATTTTTTAATGTACCGCAGAGGCAAGGTCTGCATAAATCTAAATGTATAATATAAACCACATTTTTTTGAAACCGGAACTCTAAATCTACATCTTTTTAGGTATTTCTAGGAAATCGGCAAGACTGTGTTTCTACTTTTTAGTGATGGTATCCTCTATTTTTAATTTTTTACAATAGTTTGCTCTTATTAATTTTATCCGAAAATAATTTTTTTAAATTCTTGATATAATTAAATCCATCTCAAGAGTTTTTCTTTTTTTTTTCTTATTTCTCTGATTATCAAGGCTTATAATGCCTTTCACTCTTTTATTATCTTTCGATATTTTGATAATTTGTTTTATAATTAAAACATCCGTGAAAACCGTATTATTCTTCTGTAATGGCTTCTGTTTTAACCTTTAATACATTATTATTAATGCCAAACCAAATTTTATGGATAGCATTCAATGGTCTTTGATACCTATATCGATTTCGTAATACCGATACCTATATCGTTTATCCTATAAGGATAAACAATGTTGTTGTAGGATATAACAATAAAAAAAATGGATTCTTGTAACTTTTTGCTCATTTGCTCGTCTGCTCATTTGCTCGTCAACACTAAGTACTTCCTCAAGTTCAAGCTGTAAACATCTCTTTCTGACAGCGTCAATGATAGGACGAACCTTATAAAATTTATCTGTATCACCTGCTGGTCTTGCCAAATTGTTCACTAGATGTAAACATGTTCTAAGCTGGAAAAATCTGTCCCTAGACATGTTATCTAGGAACATTCTAATACCAAGGCTTCTTTCCCAGTACATCCTAATTTTGGGAAATTTGTTTAAATTTCCAATCATTATATAAAGTGCAAATAAAATTTTAATTTCTCTCTCATTAGTTGGTCTAAAATTTTTTCCGTTCTGTAAGGCATATACATTTGTAAATTTTGCTATATTTTCAAACAAATCATTTGAAATATACTTCGAAAAATACTGAATTGGGTACAGTGGCTCTGTAATACTTGTATTTGGGGAAGTAGGATGCCATGTAAATGTAGGAGTCTCTATCGATGCCTTAGTCCACTCTACGGTTCTCTTTTTTGTTTTAATTTCTCTTTGTTTTGTTTTTTTAGAACAATCCTTTTCTGAGAAACATACTTTACTTCCTAATTTTTTTGTACCCGAGTAACCTGCAACTTCATCTGGTATATATTCGTCGTCTGAATCATAAGTTCTCCCTAACTCCTCATTATCATTTTCGCTGCCATCACCTTCTTCCAGTGTCTCAGTGTCACGTCTGGTCAAAGCATCAACCCCTGGTCTTATAATAGATTTATTCTCACAGTTATCCAGAATTCCATCCTCCTCGTCAGAACTCTCTCCTCCGGGAACTTCCAAATTGTCTATTTCTGATACGTTACCGTCCTCTATCAGGTCAATTAACTCTTGGAGATGTTTTGGGTTATCGAAATCATATTTTTTTCTTTTGTAATCCATGTTATCTGCAATCAACAATACTAAGTTAAAACCCAAGTTTAGACCATATGTACATACAGATGTACAATCAGAAATATGCTTTCAGTTTCAGACCACTTGTACATGCTCATGTGCATCTAAAAAATGTTTGTTTATTTCAAAACTATCGTTTTTATGGCAATGTTTTGTACTTTATAAAAAACTACTTACCTTATAAATCACACTTAAAAAGTTGGATCGATTTCGTTTCACAAAAGATAACAGTTTCTCGTAAAATAAAACTAGCAGTATCGGTTACCAACTAAACAGCTAACACTTTACAACAAAATCGCTACAACTTTACCTGTTGACCACTAGATGGAAGCAGAAGTTAAAAATGTGGATCGTAAATGTATATTTGAGTGACTGAATGCTATTTCGGTATAGATAAGCGAGTAGTTGGTATTTAACAAAACAATAAAAGCTATGTACATACACATGTACACAGGGTCTCAAAGGGTTAAAGTGAAAGGGCCTCCCACTAAGACTAAAGATTTATATCGATTAATATAATATAATTAATAAATCCTTTTAGAATTTAACCATGCCTATGGAATTTGTCCAACTAAGGTGGAAGCTGATCTTGTTGCTTTTAGGTCCTTTCTCACTTAGGAAAGAATTACTCACCTGCAAAAATCAAGTGAATGTCACCGAAATTACGAGTACGATTCCGTTGTCTCTCAAAAGCGAAATTTTTAAACAATACGACTTGTTCTATGAATTAGGATTTCTTCCGATAGTTGCAGAGCACTGGTTTGAAACCAACGAGCTTTTTGTTGTAGACAAATATATGATCTGAATGTTGTTGAATGAAGCCTTCTTTATGTTTTCCTTAGTTTATAATAAGAATCCTAATCTATACATTCTTTGCATTTATAGATCGCCTGACTCTTCTACGGAACTATTTTTTCAGAACCTGCTAAAATTGTTGAATGACCTGCCCAATAAAAGCAGAAAGATTCTATGCGGTGACTTGAATATCAATTACGCTGTTGCTTGTGCTACCCTTTTATCCTTGGTAAATATATCCTAATCGTATGGTTTCGCAATGCACGTGTTAATTCTCCTACAAGAATTACTAAAACAACATCTACCATAATTGATTATATTGTCTCAGATTTCTCACCCCTTGATGTACGCTCTACAATTATTAATGCAGAACTATCTGATCATGAAGCAATATATACCAAGTTTATTATTCTTAACAAACCATCCTTAAAGACCCAACGTTTAGGTGGGATTTTTTTCGCCCAGAACTTTTTTGAATTCCGAAATTTATGCTTGACTTCTGGGTGGCACTTTCCTTTTGTGGACGTGGACTATAATTTAAGTGATTTCTAGATAGGCTTGTCTATATTTTCAATAAGGCATTTCCTTTTATTACAATTCAGCCAAAACATCACAAACCCTGGACTACCAAAGGTATCCGCATATCTGCCAAGAATATGCGTTCCCTACTGTACATCAAGAAATTTACTACCAACGTCTTTGTCATTGAATATATCTTCAATAACAGAGTCACCTGGCGTGACAAGCAATTAGTGACAATCCTCTAATTGGTAGATGATTTCTATGCTATTTTTAACATTACCGAGACTCTATTTGAAAATAACTCGTGTCATTACATGTACAAAAAAGACGACTAAGGAAATCTAATTTAGCAACATAATCAAATCCATCTCGCGAGCGTCTATCTCTTTTCGAATAACCCTAATATACCCTATTCCTTTGTCTCTAACACGACTATCGCTTTAGAGAGACAGTAACAGCTGACTCTGAATCGCAACTGACATCTCTACCCCCACGAAAGTGATTTCCTCACGTTGCTGCGCTCCATTATCGATTTCCAAATTTCCAGATGGAAATCAGAAGGTAGAAATGTGGGATAGAATGTAGGGGAGCCAGGATTCGGGGTAATGCTAGTGGCAGGAAAATTTCTACAGTTTAAACAGGCACATGAGTATGTACTTCGTAGCTTGTAGCAGGATTTTATATATACAAAGCACGATTTTGTCGAAATACTGTATTCTAGATAGGAATAATGAAGAATAATGGTTAGTACAGTTTTTTGAAAAAGATTACAGGGATAAAAGCAAAACTTAAAACAGTAGGGTTATAGAATGTGGTTCTAAAACTAATATTTACAAGCCATATTCCAACTTAATTAAGATACCCAGAACTAGGAAGTGATCTGTACTTAGTAGTAGGTAACAAAAATAAAAGAAGAAACGGCAACCAAATCAAATATAAACAAAACACTAGAACATTTATTTGAATATAAAATGGCGATGTGCTGTAGACCAACAAATAGAGAAATTGCACAGAAGTATGAGATAGCAGCGACGTTCAAGTTAGAAAATAATAAAAAAGGGCCGGTAAGAAAAATCTGGAGTTGTTATGGAACTTTTCAAAGGAAATTAATAATTGTAGCGATAAGACAAGTACGGAAAACAATAAAGAGAAACAAACGGCTGGTGAAATTAAGAAATGAAACAGAAAACAAAAAAAAAAAAAAGAAACTACGAAAAAGTATTTGAATAATAAAACAGTTCAAAGTTATGAAAAGTACAAAAACGAAAGAAAATTTGTAAAAAACTTTGTCACAGCCGAATGAAAAATAAATGGAAGGAGTTTGGCGAAGAAATGAAATAAAAAACAGTAAAAGGGAATCATAAATTATTTTTGGCAGTCTTAAAATCACTAAGAAAAGACGAATATAGAACAAAAAATGACAAAACATGATAAATAATGCAAAATAATAACAGATAAAAATGAAATCATGCATAGATTGAGTGAATATTCCCAAGAACTGATACAATATTAATAACGAACAAGAAGAGAGATATGAAACACAGGAAATCAATGCGAAGCACCAAGTAGCGACGAAATAACAACAGAAATTATAAAAAGTATGGGATAAAAAGGGACAGAATTAATCTAAAGATATGCAACCAAGCTTGGAATAAAGAACAGATTGCAAAAGATTAGCAAATAGCATCGATAGTACCTATTGTTAAAAAAGATGACAGAAAAGATTGAAATAATTACATAGGGGCAACACTGTTAATAATTACAACGAATAGGTTGCCAGTCAAAAGGTGACCTCAAATATTTTTAATTCAATTAATAGTAATTAATTTTTAGAACTATTTTAATGGCAATAAGCCACAATTGAAGGTTAAAATAAGTTTATTGACGTTTTAATTTCCATGTCGGAAATCGTTCTCAAAATACAAACATTAATAAATTAAACAAATTTTGTTTTTTGCTACTTGTAAGTAGCAAATATGAGCCGTTTCATTTCTACTGATCAAGAAAATCTGTTCATTTCGTATAATGTGACGACTTATATGTCAAGAACGTTGGAATAGACTATATCAATTTCCTACCATACTGTATACTCGGAACTTTGTTTAAAATATTCCCTGTGTGAAACATATGTTAAATTATGAATCATTTATGATATCAACACATTCTATAAAAAAATATTTGCCAATTCTGGTGTGATTATTAAAAATTCCTCGTCGTATTTTGATATCTTACCCAATAAAAAGCTCAGTTTCAGTTATTACTCGTTACTCATTAAAAAATATTTTAGATAAGACATACTTCGGAAACGATTAATATTATGCACTTGATTTCTCTCGAAGTAATAAAAGTAAAAGCGTTTGGTTTGGTAGAAATCTATGTCACCGACGTTTATTCTCCCACTATTCGTGCATAATGTAGTCATTTCGGTTTTCCAAGTCTATCGACGCACTATGCATCGTATTGAACCTCCTGCAGCAGTTGCAGGAAAGCGAAAACTGGCAACTGCGCCGTTCCCAGCAGCAGAGCAGGAATTGTTGCTGAATGTGACTAAAAAATATCGAAAATTTGCAAAAAATGTCTGTAAAATATACAAAAATAATTGTGAATATTTTTCAACGTTTCAATCTAACAGGGAATTTTGGTTTATTTGATTTTTTCTAGGTTTTTGTGTTTAAAATGTTTTATTTTGTTGAAAGATTTTAAAATTTGCAAATTTTTGCGCAAATATGCGGGAATCTTTATTTTTTAAATCAATATTATCAAAAATTCATTTACCATTTTTTCGAAAATAATTGTTTTGCAATATCAATTTGTTTTATTAAAATTTACTAATTAGGGCGTTTTTTTCAGCTAATAATTGGGGAAATTTGTGTAAATTTTATTAAAATGTAGATAAAGATGAACTTATGAAAAATCTCTTTTGCTAATATACATCACTAAAATTTCATTTTTCTTTTATTTACAAAAAACCCTCTTCAACCTAATAAAGTTATTGGTGGAACGGTAACAGTTAATTACACTTTGCTTAGTATTATCTTATTTTTATCTCCTGAAGCTTTGATGGTGTGGATTTCCATTTATTGTTCCAGTTCTCGAGCAGGTGCTTTAGGAAGTATTGTTGCCGTTTATAGCTTCTTTGGCATTTTTGCCTGGTGCTTCGTTACCTGCTATTCCAACATGTGATGGGACCCAGGGACACTTGATGCTTGTATCTTTAGTATGCAATTTATTTAGTTCTTCCTTTATTAGTAAAGCTATAATGGATACTGCGAGTATATTCTCCTGATTATTTGTAGTGATGACATAGAATCTGTCACGATTAATATTTTGTTCATCTTATTTGCGTTTGCGTCTATTGGTAAATTACATAGAGTTCTCCTGTTAATATAATTGCAGTATCTGGAATTCTATGTTTGATAATTTCTGTGCTCTTAATTATTGTCACTCCTACTCAATTTTTAGTTTTAGACGCGTTTCTATAGTATACTGTGTAATCGAAATGGGAGTTAATTTAGATCTCTGAAAAGTTGTATGATAAGATTAGGGTTGGTGCTATTTTTGTTAGAATTGTAATATTGCAATTGACTGTTGGAATTTTTATAATCCAAGGTGAAGATGAAGATATATTTTTGTATTGACATCTTCTCTTCTTAAAGTGCCTATCCGTGTTGGCGATCATCACGGCTATCTTTACTTTGTTTATTGCAGCGCGGAACAGTTCAGTGGTAGTCGTGTTATACCACTTTCGTAAATTTTGAAGCCAGGAAATGCGTCTTCTTCCCGGTCCTCTCTTACCATTTACCTTCCCTTGGAGAATCAGCTGGAGAAGGCCGTAACGTTCTTGATTTCTCATTACATGTCCTAGATATTCCAACTTTTTAGTTTTGACGGTCATGAGAATTTCACATTCTTTTCCCATTCTACGCAGGACCTCCACATTAGTAACTCTGTCAACCCAGGATGTGCGTAAGATGCGCCTATAACACCACATTTCGAAAGCTTCGAGCCGATTCATAGATGCAACAGTCAGTGTCCACGCTTCCATTCCGTAGAGCAGAACTGTGAATATGTAGCAGTTCAATAGACGGCATTTTGTTTTTAATGATATGTCTCGACTGTTGAAAATGGTTCTCATTCTAACGAATGCTGCTTTTGCTTTTATTATTCGCTGTTTAATTTCTGTTGAGTGGTCCCATTGGCTATTTAAATTGGTGCCTAGATATGTATATTGCTCGACTCTTTCGATATTCTGTTGGTTGATTGTAAGTTGAGCGTTTAGTATTGGTTTTGTACTAATTGTCATAAATTTGGTTTTCTTTATGTTAAGAGCTAGTCCGTATCTGTTGCTGACTTCTGTTATGCGATTTGTTCATATCTGTAAGTCATTCAGATTATCGGCAAAATTATTGATGAAATGTATTGACATTTCATCAATAATTGGAGTGGAAATTGCTTCCAGTTCATTGCATGATTATGGGGGATTATGGGAGATTCAGTCCTTAGCCATGGATATGTCTTAAATGTTATTTATTGGAAATCTTTTATTCAGACTCATGCTAGAAGTGTAAATAAGGGTTAATAGCTTCCTGCGAAGCTCTAACGTTGGTTCACTTATTTCAGCTTGTGTGCTATTTATCGGAGTTTTTCTATATGCTCCAACTATAATCCTTAGGTAGGTGTCATGTAACGTATCCAAAGGTTTTAACGCATATGCAGCACATCAGTAATCAATTTTGGAACGAATTAAGGATCTGTATAATATGAGTAGTGTTTCACCATCGGTACCCCAAGTTTTGTGAACTAGTAGTAATCGATCCTTGTGGGATTCCGTTTTGCTGTTCTCTAAGATAGGATATAGCTCCATTCGCTCGGAAATGTTCTTTGTGGTAAAAAAATGGTTTATGTAGGCCAAAATATTTCCTTGATATCCCATTTTTTTTAGAATATTCAATATACGGTGTTTCCATGCTGTATCAAATGCTTTAGTTATGTCAAAGTAAATGTCCATACATTTTTGATTATGTTTAAAAGCTTTGTGAATAGCGTTTTCTAGATCTATAATGTTGTCGTTTGTAGATCTGCCTGGTCTAAAGACAGTTTGTACGATGGTTAGTTGATGATTATGTTCTAGGTTCCACATTAATCTTTTGTTGACTATTTTTCCATAAGTTTACATAAAGAACATGTTAATGATATATGACGATATGATTCTGTTTGTAATTTTTCTTTATTTGGTTTAATAATAGGAATAACAATGGCATTTTCCAGATTTTTGGAAAAGATTTTTATGACCAAATAATATTAAAAATCTGGAGTAGAAACTCTGTTGGTTCTATGGGACGTTTTTTAATAAATTCTAGAGATAATAAATTCTACTGGCAAAATTTTATTCCTGTTAAAATATTTAATTTTTGTTTAAAGTGTATTAAATATTTCCGAGTTTGACCATTTTTCGGCCAGGGATAATAAAATGTACACTTATACGAAGATGAACTTTGATTACTGGTAAAAATTATTAAATTGTCAAAAATTTATTAAAAATTTACGAATTACTTTATTCTTTTGCCTAATTTGCTAGAAATCAATTGATTTTACTGTTAACGGTTAAAATTAATTTACGGTAGGTATTTGCAGGTATAAAAATTTATTCTCAGTTCATCGAAAATTTTGTTCCTGCCAAAAAATGTTTTCCCTTTGTCAAAAATATATACGCAGTCCATTCGTTCGGCTATTTACATGGATATTATCTATTATTTGTATAATGGATTAAAAGCTACAAAAGTGAGCTGTTAAAAAATTATTCCTGCAAATCAGTATCATTAAAAATCACTTCCTGATAAAAATCTAGGAAAAACTTGTGAATTCTACATTTCTTTTTGCAAATATTCATTGAATTTAAATAATTTTCACCTTTTATAAGGACTAACTAAAATAACATTGCTGCAGTTTATCGAAAATATTTATTTTTGCAAAAATATTTTGATTTTGACGAACTTAATAAAAAAATTGTGCAATCGTCCATTCTTTTAGCTAATTGCTTTTATAATAAATATCTAATAATATTAAGGCAATTTAGATCTAGTTTAAAATATTTTCTGTAAACCAGTATACTCGAAATTATTAAAATCTATTGAATTTTCGTCCCTAAAAGTCCATAAAATCCATCAAAAAGGGTTACAATGCGATTTATGCTCTCCGATTTTATTGCACCGTATCGAACCTCCTGCAGAAGTTGCAGGAAGAGAAAATTGGCAACTGCGCGGCACACTCAATGCAGTACACCCAGCGTTTCTCTCTAGCACTAGCATGTATTCCACTTTCAATTCCACAATATCGAGACAATCGAACGCGAATTTTGCCGATAGCGAGAGCAGGCAAGCAAAAGTGGCAGCAGGGCCTGCTGCGTGTTTGTAGTGCGTGTGTGCGCGCGTGTATTGCATTTTGGTAGAGGTAGTGTGTGCGGTTCGGTTGAAACGAATTTCTTGTACAGAAATTCGTTTTTAAACCTAACAATATGATATAGTTTGGTTTTGAGATAGTTTTTCCGACGGCAGGATACGGATTTCTTGTTTTGACGTAAGTTCTATTTTTGAAATGCATAAAAAATAAATTTAAGGTTATACGCATAGAATTCGGAGTGTTGCGCATGGCATGGCCTTTACATCAAGGCCGATTCAAGTGCGTAAGTTTGATATTTATGCGAGAATATGAACAGAGCCGGACTCGTTCATAACTAGGAGTCCTGAACTGCATTCGGCGATTAAAAAAATATCTTTACGCCAACTATAAACATTTTTATGGACAATGATTATAAAAACGTTATGTGATTTTATTATTTACATACTTTTGTTAATTTTATTTCCTTTTTATTTATTTACACGAACATTAACTTCATTCAAATTAGGAATAATTGTTTATATATTGTTTTATAACAATATAAATCGTCTTCATTATGTATCTCTCTAGTATTAAAGATTTTACGGAGCTTTCGAGAAAAATTTTAAAAGTGGGTTGGGGACTTAACATTTAAACGGTGCTAGGAAACTATTTAGCGATTTAGCAAATTAAGAATGTGTTGTATTCCTTGGGAATAAGCCACAAGTTAAGTTTAGACTAAGTTTATTTTTGACCTTTTGATTTCTACTTTGAAAATCGTTCTCAAAATCTTCTTCTTTTTTACGTGCCATCTCCGCGACGGAGATTGATATTCTGATCTTAGATGTTGCTGCTCTGAATAGTTCGTACCATTCCCTCAAGTTACGCAACCATGAGATTCTTCTCCTTCCTACACTTCCCTTGCCCTGGATTTTCCCTTGTATAATTAATTGAAGTATGTTATATTTTTTTTATTACGCATAACATGTCCCAGGTATTGCAGCTTTCGTGTCTTGATGGTTTCCAATATTTCCATTCTTTTGTTGACTCTTCTCATGACTTCGTTGTTTGTTACATGCTCGGTTCATGATATCTTCATGATTCTTCTATACACCCACAGTTCAAATACTTCCAACTTTTTAGTAGTCGACGCATTAAGTGTCCATGCTTCTATGTCGTAAAGTAGGGTCGAGAAAATATAACAACTTGCCAGCCTAACTCTCAAGTCTAATTTCAGTTCTCTTGCACAAAGTACGTTTCTCATTTTATTGAAGTTTATTCGTGCTTTCTTTATTCGAACTTTGATTTCTTTGAAGTAATCGTTTGTGTGATTAATTATTGTGCCAAGATAATTGTAGTGTTCAACTTGTTCTAAAGTTTTAACGTTAATTGTCAGGCTTTCATCATTAATTTGGGTTTTTAATATCCTCATAAATTTAGTTTTATTGTTAATCCATATTCTTCTCCATACTCAACTATCTTGTTCATTAGCTTTCGCAGCTTGTCTGCTATGATGATAATCTCGTCCGCATATCTAATGTTGTTAATTGGTGTTCCATTGATCTTTATTCCTGCTGTTTCTCCCTCAACAGCTCTTTTAGTAATTTCTTCAGAATATGTATTGAATAATAGTGGTGACGAAACACACCCCTGTCGCACTCCTCTTTTAATTTCGAACTCTCCTGATGTATGTTCAGTAATGCGTATGTGTGCTTGCTTTTTATAATATAGATTTATTATAATTCGAAGGTCATTGTATTGTACTTGTTTTGCTTTGAGGACGTCCATTAGCTCTTTGTTGCGGACTTTATCGAAAGCCTTGTTGTAATCTATGAAACAGACGTACATATCTTGGTTCACATCCAAGCATCTCTGGATTAGTACGTGGAATGCAAAGAGAGCTTCACGGAGTTTATGGATGATCTTTAAAAACGTTTAAGTGTGTGAGACATCAGGCTTATGATGCGCTAGTCGGTGCATTCTCTAGAATTTTTCTTTTTGGGAGACAAATAAATGTTGAGGTCAACCATTCATTGGGTATGTCACCTGATTGATAAATTTCATTAAAGAGCTCTAAGAGTGTACTCATTTTTTAGTATTTTAAGAATATCAATAGGCAGTTGATCTGGCCCCGAGATTTTTCCGTTTCTGGTGTTCTTTACTGCATACAATATTTTTTCCTTTGTAATTTCTATACTTGTTTCTCTGTTCTCTAAAGATATGTCTTGTAGGTTTCCTCTTTCGTATCTTCTGGAGAAGATCTGAAAGAGCTCTTCCATATATTCTTTCCATCGTTTTAGCTTTTCGTCAGTCGTTATTATAGTATTTCCATTTTTATCTAAAACAGTTGTATTGTGCTTTCTTTTGTGCAGCCCTGCCATTTCTTTAACCTTTTTATGTAGATTGAATAGGTCGTATTTGTTCTAAAGATCTTCTATCTCTTTACATTTTTCCTCATATAAGTTTGTTTTGCCACTCATATCATTTTTCTGATTTCATTGTTTTTTAATTGTGACTGTCTTTGTTCTTGGCTTGTCTTCTTTAGTCCATCCTGCCCAGTATTTCGTCGGTCATCCAGTTGTCTCTCTTTCTTATCGGTTCTTTTAATATTTCTTTGCATGGAACGAGGAGGCAGTTTTTTAATGTTTCCATTTGTTGGTTGGTAGTTCGTAGGCGTTAGTATCTAATTTATCAAAGCTTCGTATATTTTCTGTTGGAGTTTGTTTTTTATATCAGCTTCTTTCAGTTTTCTAACATCTAATTTTGGAGTTCTTTAGGGTTTTCCAAGACGTTTAAGCTTAAGCGTGACATTAGCGATTAGTGGGTTATTGTCTGATGTGACACTTGCTCCTGAATATGTTTTAACTGATTTGATGGTGTTACAATATCTGTCTTTAATCATTATATAATCGATTTGGTCTCTTACCACCCTTTCCGATTTATCTGCTGGTGAGCGCCTCGTATATAACCGTCTTATAGGTAATTTAAAGAACGTGTTTGTGATTATTAGACTTTGTTCTTGACAGAATTGTATTAGACGATCTCCTCTTTCGTTACGTTCCCCTAGTCCTTGATCTCCCATTATTATTCCAGCTCTTTCCTTGCCGACTTTTGCATTGAAATCGCTCATAACTACCGTGATTTCCCTGTCCTTTCGTCATTTTCAGTGCATCTTCAATTTATTGGTAGAATGTTTGTACTTCATCTTCTGTTGCATCCGTCGTTAGCGCATATACTTGGATCAAATTTAGTTTTGTGTGTGATGTCCTTATTTGTAGTAACATCACTCTTTCTGGGGACAAAACCCTCTATTGACTTGACCTCTGTATCGACAATATTTGGTACTCAACAATAATTGCTTCTCAAAATACCAAACATTAATAAATTAAACAAATTTTGTTTGTTGCTATTTGGTCAAAAATTCAAATAATAATTTAATTTTATCTGACTCATTTATATTGACAATTCAAACATAAGAGGGTAGGCGCAAAATTTCGGGCCAATGCTTTTTAAATGCATTCTTTTTTTTCGAATCCTGAGAAAACTAATAAATATTTTTGAAAAATTTAAACGCAGAATTAAAGAATACATTATTACAGAGGGCCGAAAGTCTCTGAAAACTTCTATAATGTTTATTTTAATAAGTTACAGGGGTGAAAAAAAAAAAAGAGAAAATTTAGTGTGATTTTTAATTTCAAATATCTCATTTAAAAAAACTTTTTGTTTATTCTAAGGGACTTTCGGCCCTCATTAATAATGTAAACTTTCATTCTGCGTTTAAATTTTTCAAAAATATTTGTTAGTTTTCTCAGGATTCGAAAAAAATGAATGCATTTAAAAAGCATTGGCCCGAAATTTTGCGCCTATGCTCTTAAAATGATATTGCCAGTATTATTAAACTGTATTCCTGGGACGACTTTATTGTAAGATACTTCATTCGATTATTAATACTTGTTCATTCCAACAATTCTTACCTACAAATTCACCGTCACATTATTTTTATTTCATAGGCTAATTAGATTTTTTCCGATGGCTCTGTATATGATCAATGCTATTATAATTTTGTGAGTAAACAGTTAGTTTGTAGTGCAATTAAACCACTCCCCTTAACTTTCTCATCGAGGACAGTCCTTGTTCAGCGGTCCTGATTCTTTCGTTATTTGATCTTTCCTTGCATTCTATTTTGTAGAAGTACGTATTTTGTCCTTCTTATGTTACGATAGAGATTTTCCTTCTTTCCATTTTTAATGTATTCCTCCCCTGATTTTTATTTCGTTACTTTTTAAAATGAAACACTACACTTGTCAAGCGATGATCTGAAATGAACAGAGGATATTTGAGATATGCAAAGAATAACATTAGCATTAGGAGTTGGTTTCATCGGAGTAGGATGTGATGGAAAATCTAAAGTTTATATAGACAGAAGCGATAGATTCCTGACGTAACTCTATTATCTATCGCTAGCATAGAAGAAGTACCTTTCTGAAACAAATATCGGCAGAGGAATCAGCCACGAAACATAATGCCACCACAACTATTCATAGCCATCGTGGAACATGATTTTAAGACAATTAATTCGGGTAAGACAGCGGATATAGATTCAATTTGTCTCATCGCTGACCATATTGATCTAATCTCAGCAACTTGGCGGATGCTAACTTAGCTAGCCGTTGAAACTTAAACAACATGTTAGAGAGTATATTTGCAAATAAACTTCAGTAAAACCAAAATAACGATAAAGAGTAGCTCAATGGGAAATAGATAGATATCTAGAAGATGCGAAAAAATTAATAGTTAAATTTTTGTGACACATTTGTAAAAGCAATACACCAAGATGTAGGGAGTCGAAATTTTTATCCTTACTAGAATGCACAGAATCCATCACCGAACGAATTACCATGAATGGAAAAGCAAAATTGTAAATGTATTTGTCTAATTCTACCCATAGTTTTTTCATTTATTTATTTCAGGTGTCAAAACCTTAAATTTACACTTAGATAAAAAAAAATTAGGTCATCGTCTAACGAGACGGTTATATTTTATTTAAAGATAATGGTATAGCCAAGCTGTCTCTTAATTATTTATTAATTCAAAACGTTATATTTTGTAGAGTGTGTTGAAATATCGGATCTAGCAAAAGGTGCAATGGGTGTTACACAACTTCGTCGCAGATGTATTTCGAACGAGATATTTTAGTACATTTAGAATGGTCGATAATGCTTTTATTCCTCTGTATTATGATTTCTCACTGGTTTTATATAAAATGTATTTTTAAAGTGTATTTCACTTTAGGTATAGAGATATCATATCTCCAAGGTTATTCAATCTACCGTTGGAAGATGTCTTCCAGATATGTAGTCACAGCTACAAGGAATTAAAATGATTGAACAGTGTTTTGAATCATCTGCGAAATGCTAATACTAATAGCTTATAAAGAAACATATAACTAAAATAATGATTGAATAATGGTTAAATTCTATGATTTCTGCATATTGTCTACAAATCTTAAATTATTCTGTCATCCTCCGTTCAGTATTCAATCAAATCAAATGCCTTTTTGGAGTCTATCCTCTCTTCTTGTCGTTACAAGTTATATGATATTTTCAATCTCTAAAATATTATCCTTACCTAGTGCTTTTATCTGTTTATATATATCTGTTATATTTTATGATTTTATCTGTAGTTATTTTCGGGACGTCGTCTTACTTCACGTCCAAAACTTTATTTTAGAGTTTATTTTCAATTTTTGAAACATATTTTAAAATTTTTATTTTGAAAAATTGTAGCACAACATTTTAAGAGTATTATCTACAATTTTGGTAAAAAAATATTACAAATTAAAAAAATGGCAGCTAATTTTCGAAGACGAAAAAAAAAAGTTACTTTGCGGTGTTCATTGCAACTTATAACTGAATTATCTATTGACAAAAACTAAAAAGATTTCGTTCGTTATTTCGATTTCACAACGTTGAAATATTGTTCATTTTATAGCTTTTTCAAGTTTTGGAAGTAAAAAAGACGAATTTTTTAAATTTTAGAAAATTTTTTGTTAAAATTTGACTAATTTGATGTAAAATTAAATACATTATACACTAAATTAATCATCAATCAAAGGTCTACCATAAATTTATTGTGACAATTCACATAAATGATATTTTTAGGTCAAGTAAATTGTTATTAAAACAATTTTTGACTGGTTCAAACAGTTTCTAAGTGATCTTTTGCTGAATTTGGTAAAAACTGATGATATTGACATTTTGTTAAATCGATATCTACAAAATTGCATTGAACTAAAAATGCATTTCTGTTAATTCAGCTTCGTTGCAAAAACGTGGTTTATTTTTCTACATTGGATGGAAAATGTATTAAATTATTACTTACAGGGTTATACATTATACACTTTTTAACTTTGTACTACAATTTGTATTTTTTTCATTATTTTAAGTGATAGGGTAAACTACTCGCATGATATTAATTATTGATAATATTAACTATGGCTTAGTGAATAACCTAGGGCAAAGACTATTACTTAACTTTTTATACCAGGAAAATTTATTCATGATAAAAAGCTTTAACGTAAATGGACATTGATAAACCTAGATGGCCGTGTTAAAAATGAGATAGATTTTATTATAACAAACATAAAAGAAATAATAAAAGACATCGAGGTACTTAACAAATTTTCGATAGGAAGCGACTGTAGATTAATCCGACCAAAGATACGATTAAATGTCAAATTGGAAAAAACTGATGCTCTTAAACACACAAAAAAGAAATGGATTCTCGGAAAACAATGACCTGTATGAAGATACACTAACCAGATATATACAAGACTTTGAAAACGAAATAGAAGATATTGAAGAAACAAGTAATGGCTTAACGAAGATATTAAAAGAAACGGAAAAGGAGTCGTGGCCCATAAAGAGAAACTAAGCCAAAGCCAAAAAAATACCAAAGAGCACCCAAGTAAAAAAAGATAGCTGACGGAAAAATACGACTCCAACTACACAATAATGAAGAAATTAAATAGAGACATCCACCAATCAATCCGATAAGACATAAGAGAAAACAATGCAAGATAAATAACAAAAATAATTTAAGAAAACAAAAGTTTAAAAGTTTTAAAGCGAAATTAGAAACGAAATCCTCGAGGTTATCGAATCTTTTTATCGCGAAATGGATTTTTATGAAAGCACTAACGAAAGACAAGATCATCTCCTGCCCAAAATCACAAACCAGGGATTAGAATTAATGCCAGGAATAAGACCATACGAAGTTAATAACAGTTAAAAATAACAAATCCCCTGGCGATGATGGAGTAGTCATCGAGGCGATCAAACTAGGTAGAAATAAAATTGTCCAGGCTTTGACCAAACTTTTCACTGAATGCATCTACCGAGGAAAAATCCCGTCTCAATGAAATAATGCAGACATTATTTGATTATACAGGAAAGGATACATAACAAACCTAAAAAAACTACCGTCCTATCAGTGCTATCACGTATATAAACTTTTTACAATTTAAACAGTTGGAAGCGCAATTAGTTTCAGACCGTAGTTTTAGAACAGTTGCGTCGTGGGCACTGGATCTTAGTGTTCGTACACTCTTTTGCACACTAAACGTACGTTCGTACACTAAACTTGCGAAAGCATTTATTGTTGTTAGTTACTATTGAATAATCAAAATTGCATATTATACTTCCACCTAAATGTCAGATGCTTAAAATATGTAAAAATCCGCTGATGCACAATTTGTAAAAATGGGAAATTCGATCTTATCTATGCATATACAGTTAGGCGTCAAAAATATAAACATCTTCACATAATGCATAGATATATCTGCTTAATGTTGCGATTTTTCGATTTTATCTCATTTTTGCAGCTGCAAAATATGTCGATCATCGGATAAAATGATAATTTTTTATACCTAATAGCTTTGTTATGCTACACTGCACTACTTGGTAAACATGCCTCCAACGAAATCTCGATTTCAAACAAATACCGCCTTTAGTGCGAAACAATTAGGCTATCACAAAAGAAGATTATTTAACCAACTAATGTTTCAAATACAGAGGTAATAAAAAATTAATCGGGTTCGTTTTCGATAACGTAATTGTTCAAAGATTCCGATTCAGTGATAAAAAATTAGTCATTTGCAATTAGTAATGGAGAATAATTATACGAGCTTATGTTTGTAAGACACAAAATAGCAATTTCGAAATATCCATTCCATGGTGTGTACTTTACAGAATATTTCTCCCGATTTCTGCCTGTTTTCAATTTTTTTTCCGCATTGTACCTGACATTTATCTCCTATATTATTTATCTGTTATCATAAAAAATTAAAGGAGACCTCATACAATTTAAAAAATATATATATATATATATATCCATTCTAACTAACAATAACGGAAGAATAATTAAAAAAAAAAGCTGAACTGATGGAAATATGTAAGATATTTATAGAAAAATCATTGACAGAAATAAAAGTACATCAAAGAAATAGAGAAAGAGCTTTGGTTTAGTGAAGAATGTAAACAAACAGTAGACA
Organism: Diabrotica undecimpunctata; assembly: GCF_040954645.1. NCBI lineage: Eukaryota > Metazoa > Arthropoda > Insecta > Coleoptera > Chrysomelidae > Diabrotica > Diabrotica undecimpunctata. Next base: position 134,797,990 of record NC_092811.1, read on the forward strand.
AAAGAAGTGAACTATACGTGCCTGTATACTCAAAGAAGAATACGACAAATGCGCGAAAAATTTGAAGAAGACTAAGAAAATCAGACAAAGTATACAGAAGAACGAAGAAGAGATACGAAAATCACCAAATACCAAAAATGGAGGAAGATTTCAATCAGAAACGCAGTAATTTTTTTAGAAATGGTGAAGCATATTATGAGTGATGAGCAGCAATAAAAGCAGGCTGGAAAAACTATTTCGAGAGTCTGCTAACAGAGCAAATTCAAGCAAATACAGCTTATGCAGTAGCCGATTTCAAGATAACAGATTTCAAAACCAGAGTAATGAATTAACATAACCGTCCACAAACTCAAAACTTTTCAGTTTTATGTTTGTTTTTGAAACTGTTTTTCCACAGAGCTTATTTACACACATCCATCAGTTTTTTTGATATTTTTGTTAGCATTTATTAGCCCTTCTGCAATAAACTTTTTTAGCTTGTATACATTTTGCTACATTGTTTTTATCTATTTTGTATCTGTTCTGTAACTTTTATAATTCTTTTTCTTCTTCTTTCTCTTTATAAACAATTCTGCTTGTTCATTGGCGGATTAATATCTCTATGGAAGGTTGTCACTCCATCTATTCTATCTATTGGTGACTTATCTCTTGCTATTTTGACGATACGGCTCTCCTCCATTCTGCTTATGACTTATGACATTCTTTTTTTCTATTTCGTGTCCTTTCATTTATACACTGTACGTTACATTTTCTTCTAATGTCTTCACTTCTCTTTCGATCTCTCAGCGTATTTCCTGTAATTCTTCTCAGTACGCTCATCTCTGCCGTTTTCAGTAGCCGTTGCGTTGTGTCTGTGTCGGGTTTTGTTTCTGAGGCATATGTCATTATTGGTCTTACACTGGCTTTATAAATTCTTGACTTCATCTGTGTTAATGTGTCTGTTTCGCCACATAGTGTTATTAAGGCATCTTGCCAATCTACTTGCTTTTTGTACTTGATCACTCACTTCTTTGTCCAGGTCTCCATAGCTAGACAGTGTAATTCCCAGGTATTTTATTTTCATTACTTGTTCAACACTGATGCCATCAATTTCCATTTTACATCTGGTTGGTTCTTTGCTGACTACTATTGTTTTAGTTTTCTGAGAAGAGATTGTTATATTAAATTCTTTTGCTCTTATGTTAAATCTGTGGATCAGTCTTTGCAGACTATCTTCATCTTGGGCTCTCAATATTGCGTTGTCTGCGTAACAGAGTATTTTTATTTCTTTGTTTCCCATTCTGTATCCACTTCCTTTGTTAACGATTTTGATGATTTGATCCACGAATTGAAGAGCATGGAGCTCAAGGAATCCCCTTGTCTTATTCTGCTGCCTATTTCTATAGGTTCTGTAAGTTGTCCATCTATTCTGACATCCATATTGTTGTATTGGTAGATGTTTTCGATAGTTTTTATAATCTTTAGGGGAACTTCTCTATTATACAGAACATGGATTACATCTTTGAGTCTTACTCCATCAAACGCTTTCTTTAGGTCAATCAGACACAGAAATACTGGTCTATTATACTCTAGGGATTTCTCAGTTATTTGCTTTATAACTAAAAGTTATTGCATCTGTACACGATCTTCCACTACGAAAACCCTATTGTTTATCTGCTAAACTTATCCTCTGATTTATTAGCACTTGTAACATTTTAGTTGTCAGTTTTAGGGTATTATTTAACTAGTTTATACTTCTGTAGTTTTCTGGTTGTTTTTTATCTCCTTTTTTCGAATAGTAGAATAAGTTCGCTCGTTCTCGATTCTTCCGGTATTTTATTGTGTTTTATAATTGTATTAATTAATGTTGTTATTCTGTCATTGCTGCTCCACAATATTTCAGTAATTCGTTTGGTATCCCGTCTTCACCTGCTGCTTTTCTGTTCGCCAGCTATTTTCCGAACTTCCTCTACATTTATATTAAGTTCTTCATTTGTGATAATTTCTGGTGTTTCCGGTTCTAGCGTCGTTTGTTCTTCCTCGGCATAAAGCTTTTTAAGATCCACGTATCCTTTTCTACGTGTTTTGGTTCTATTAGTTCCTTTGCCTCCGTTCTTTTACCTCTTATAAACCGACATATTTTCTTTTGCAGACCGTAAAAATCATGTTCCATTTCTTTCGAAAAGCGTTCCCAGTGATAATTTTTTATTTTTCTTACAAGTGCATGTGTTTCGTTTCTAATTATCTTTTGTAATTATGGTATGCCCCTTGTGTTTTGGTTGACATGTATTTCAGGTAACCTTTTTTCTTTTCTTTACATTGTTCCTTCACTTCTGTACAAAACCATGGAGTTCTTCGCCTTGGGAACGATTTATTTTTATTTATATTTCTTTCACCAAGAACTTCCTTGGCCGAGGCTAAGATATTAGACTTAATTTTTGCCCAGCTTTCTTCGACTCCATCGCTTTCTTTCAATACTTTTGTGTATTTCTGCTTTTTTCGGTAATTCTTTTTTGGAATAGGTATCTTATGGAGTCATCCTGTAAGCTTTCGACTTTTATCTTTGTGGTGTATTCTGGTGTTTTGTTATTACATATATATGTGTTCATTCGGATTTTGCACAATACCAATTTATGATGGTGGTGTATTCTATTCAATTTTTATTTTTGGGATGAGTTTTTAACAATTTGAATACATTATTATTTTTTATTTATTAGTTTAAGTAACGGTAGTCTTATCTATGTTTTTTGTTTATATATTTTTCTCTTTATTTAATTTTTATTTTGTTAGTATTTAAGTTTACATAATTTTGTAGTTTTGTAATAAACGATTAATGATTTTATTAATATAAATTGTTTGAATTAATATCTTTGTATTTATTTGTATACATAAAATTTTATGCATTTATAACGAACCAATGTTCTACAAAATCAATTATCGATACAATTAACCATCTCCAAAAAACTAATCTTAAGAAAAACATACTCGTTTTTTTAACGGACTGTTTTATTTTTGTTGCAGCTCATAATTTGTTTCATTCCGGCGTTGAAATGGACTCGCAGCAACAGCAGTTTTGTTTGAAATGGAACAGTTTTGGATCGAATTTAGCTACGTCTTTTAGCAACTTATTCAAGTCTGAAACTTTGGCAGACGTCACGCTGTTTTGTGATGGTAAGTTTTTGTATTTATTATTTATATATTAAATATCGATATTACTAAAATTAATAAGAATGTTGTAACACATTCAGCTCGGTGCTGTTCACAATATCCTATATTTACATTTATTTTCTATGAAGATGTACAGGTGAAGAACGCTGAATTAGTCTATATATAATCTAACCCGCTGAATCAAAAAGGTATGCTACGAAATTTAAACAAATTAATTGGTCTACCAAAATTTCTTATCAAACCGCAGTTATCAATTTGTTTTGTGGCCGTCCAAGGATTTTTATGTAACTGAAAAACGTGAACTGGTTAAATATACCAAAAATTGTGTCAAGACATTCTAATCTAATCTTAAAAGTGATAAACAATATCTTCTCCTGGAAAATAATTTTCGTGACCGTTAATTTATGTTTTTGAAACAAAAAAAAAACAAAAATTACAAATGATGCGTGGGATTATAGGTTCTAGCTATTGTATGTAAATAAGGTCTAAGCTTTTTGTTAATGCTGTAAAGCTAATACGTTTTAAGTCGTTGAAGGTTATATTAACTATATTTGATGATACATTTAACATGATTTCCCCTACTTTATTTCTCCAGGATCTTCTAGGTCCATCTTTGTTCCTTTTATCTATGTGTCTCCACACAGTTATTTTTTTATCCATGTTCTCTGTCTTAAATGTCTTACTCTTTAATTTGTCTGTAAATCGTTCTTCCCTGTTCTAGTTTGTAAGCTATTTTGTTTTTATGAAGTTTGAAGTTTCATCATCATCTACCTCAGATTTTCAAAGCCTTGTGTAATCACTGCTTTATCATATGTAAAGTTTAAAGTGTATTCTAGATTCTTCGCATTTTCCCTGCTGTTTCTGCTTTGAGATTTTTCCTTTCTGTAGCATTCTGTAGTTCTTTGGTAGATTTTATTACCTACAGTGAGTGGAAAATTAATCTAATTCACACTTTGGTCCCACAAATTTAACATTTATGTTGTTCTCTTCTTAAGCACCACATAAAGTAAAGAAACGAGTGGAATTGATATTAAAAGAGGAATTAAACAACTAAATAATTCAATTTGAACCCATAAACTCAAGAATATTAAATAGAATTAAAGTTGGAAAGAAGAGTCAATATAATATAAATTTATGCACCAGTGCATGGAACACAAGAAGTAAAGTCATAGGATTTTATGAAGAACAGAAGAACTACAATCAACATTAAATTGGACAAAGTCAAATATCATAAATAGGAACTTGGTAGCCATATTTCTTATTATGTGTAGAGGAGTCTTAATCGTCTGTGATTCGGAGTGTTCAATTGCAAAACCAATCTGGAGATATAGACCAGGGAAATAAGGTTTTTTCGTGACACTAAACCGGCCAGGAAAACAACAGTTGTTTTAATTATGGACATCTTTAACATATGTTTCCTGCAGTCGATTTTTTGTACTTCAATTAGTTATTCGACAAACAACCATCTCTCTCTCTCCCTCTCTCTCTATCTCTCTCTTTCTCTCTCTCTCTCTCTCTGGTGATCGTCCTCTTGATCTTCTCTCCGGAACGTTTTTAAAAAAAATTAATCTCTCCAAACTATCGTCACCTCTGAAAACCACGTGTCAGAAAAATTGCAGAATACGTTGCAGACATATTGTGGACAGTTTTTTTTATCTCGAGTTGGTTTAGAATGGAAACGTTTGTCCTATGAGCTGTCCAAGGTATGCGCAGCATTCTTCTCCAGCACCAAATCTCAAAGGCATCAATTTTCTGCCGCTTTGCCGCGAAATATTGATAATGCAAGGGTATTCACCAGTCTCATCTTGATATTTTGATCTTTCCAATTAGGCGACTCATCGCTTGTTTTGCCATACCAATACTGCTCCGATACCAATCTCCGAACTTCTGCTTCACAGTTACCATCGTTTGCTTCACAGAACCATTATTTTTGTGTTAGCTTTATTGATTTTCAGACCAACTTTATTGCTTTCCTACTCAACTCTTCGCAGGAGATTAAACATTTCTTGCTCATTTGCTGCTATAAGTGTAGTGTCATCAGCAAATCTTTCCAGCCAGCTGCCACTGACCAATCTGTCGCCATTTCTGGCTACCCTCACTTTGGCTAACAAACAACCAAAGGATGCATTAACGACTTAGTTTTTTTTAACAGACAGCCACGAAAATCTGAATATACTGGCAGAAAACTAAAGGGACTGACAGACATTTGGATGGAAGAAATGCAAACTATGAAGATGTAAATCAACGAAGAGAAGAATAAGATAATATTAGTAAATAATAAAACAAAACATATAATTAAACAATCAAAATAAAACATAATAAATAGGAGATAGTACGTAGAAACACATGCTTAGAGAACATAATTTCTAATGGTGTAAAAATAGACTTTACACATATATGCAATAAAAACTAAACAATACTCGGAAGGAAAAAAATAAATACCACAGTTAAACTTATATTTGTGATACAAGTTATCGCATCTATTACACATGCAAGTGAAGCATGGAGATTACAGAAAAAAACGCGAAACAAAAATAACAGCTATGAAAATGTAATATCTTAGAAGGATTGCTGAAAATATCAAAACGAAAAAATACCGGAAATATTAAAGAATGTAAAAGACTGGAGAGGAATGGCCACCCATTCATTACTAAGAATACTATAAAACAGAGTGCGAAGAAGATAGCAGAATATATCAGTAGAATTCAATCCATCCATCCAATGGCACTACAGCCCAAATCAGGCCTTGGCCTCCTTCAACAAGCTGCTCCAATCATCTCGATTTACCGCTGTTCTTTTCTATGAACGCGTTCCCAGGCAGTTCCTGGCATCCTCATCGACTTCGTCTTCCCCAGTAAAATTCAAGCAACTATTAAAAGCTTCAAGCATTTGAATAGTACCAGTATTTTTAATCATAAATTCCCGATATGCAATTATCACATTTTTCTCAAATTTTATTTTAAAAATTCTTGTTTACTCCTAATTATCTAATTTCCCGTATAAATTATGTTTTTTTTATCTAAACGAGTAAATAAAAGGATTACATCAATAAATACCATCCAAACTTTTCATTTATTGAGTATGTTAAGATAAATATATTTTGTATCGCAACACAAAAGTAAATATATAAACATTAGCCAAGAGTCGGTAATATCTATTTCGAGATACACAAAGTGCATAGCTTGATGAATTCGTGTCAGTAGGTCAAGTGCATAACAAAAATAAAAATGTATCTACTAGTGTCGACTCGAGCGGCTGATGGTGGAAGATATTAGGCACACTGAAGTTATCTGAATCTAAAAACAATACTCCAGGCGCGGTTCATTGAGAAATTTTATCGTTATTATGTACAGATTTATATAATTGTTACTGCAATGTAGTAAATTTTATTATCTTCGTTTTTTTTTCTTTGAATAGATTTTCACTATACTAAAAGTTAGAGATTATTAATAGCAAAGCTAATAATCCAAAATGTAATGTCATAAACTAGTGACAAAGACTTCTAAAATTATTTAAAATGTTCTTGTTTCAAGTAATTTTGATAAATTAATAATGGGAGTACCTACATAATCTGAACAGGTATACAGTCTTATCACTAAGAATCGCATAAGTTTCTTAGGAAGTAAATATATAAGACAGGACTAAGCAGACAAAGAATGAAGAGAAGGAAGAAATCGAGGAATAGGAAAAATACCAGCTGTATCTTCTGCAAGACGAATCTGTATGAGATATCTACAAGAATAGACCGACATTAAAAATCCTAATGCTACCTCTTACATCCACCTCAAAACAGATCCGCCATGGTCTTGAAATTATCAGATAAAGAAATCTAATATATAATGGGCGTTTTGAAAGGTACAGAAATATAAGTTAGCAACACAAGAAAACAGCACAACAACAAGAAAAAGAAAGAAAACAAAGTGGTCAAACTACAAAAGACTTGTGAGTATTGGAATCAACAACAAGAAACAGCACTGCTAAAGAAGACTTAGAAATACACGTGGGTATGTTTAGAGATATAAACCAGGAAACAAAAGACATGATTAGAGAAAAACAAAAACCAGAAAGACAAAACCAGAGCAACCCGTCCAAACAGAGAAGTGAAAACGGCATTGGCAGAACACAGAATCCGAAGGTGGGACTATGTACAAGAAATGGATCCAAATATGCAAAATATTTGGAAATTTCAAAGAACATTAAGGAACGATAGAAATCCATCTCCCCATTACATACAGAAAATGGCATCGTCTACACCATTGAAGAAATATGTTTCTAAACATTTTCCTGTTCAGAGAACTGAAACAAGAAAGGGTGACAGACACGATGAAAGAAAAAGCCAGAACAAAGTTTGCTAAACTAGAGAAACACCTAAGCCCGATATTGCGACATATAATAAGATATGGTGCGTTCCACCGATGGAGGCACCAAAGACCAAAACAGCAAATCCTGACCAACATATAAAGTCTAGAACATCGTAGCTCTATCAACAGAAGACAACCCAGCACATATCATTGGCAATTTATAATGACTAATGATATTACTTTTCAGACTCTCAAAAAAAATTACAAAAAACTTAAAAAACGGCTTCGGCCACCAAAAAACTTACATTACTACTACAATGAAAAGGCGAAAGCCACTACTGACTTTTTCATTCCTTAATTGAACAGCCATGATGTGTAGGAGCTGTGGTTTCAACAAGACGGCGCAAATATGTCACACAGCTCCTGTCACAATTGATTTATTGAAGGAAGCGTTCAATATCGTAGCCTCCAAGATCGTGTGACTTAACACCGCTAGACTATTTTCTCTGGCGATATGTGAAGTCGCTAGTCTACGCCGACAAACCTGAAATGATTGACCAATTGGAGTACAACACTCACAACGTTATTGCCGATAATGCCAAAAGATTATCCTTCGAATAAATTCAATTTCTTATCAATTTAAAAAAATCATGTTTGTTTAATTCCATTTCAAAGTTCTATACCTGTAAAAAACACCCATTAGAACTGTAGGGGACATCTACAAAGAGTCATCTATGAATGCAATGGGATAAATGGAAAAGCAAATTAGAAGACACTAATGTAGACTCAAAAAACACAACACAAACATAGTTAAGCACTGGAAGACAAAATATTTCAAACAGCAAAATAGTAAGATCCAAAAACTTTAACAAAACAAGAAATGCATACTAGGAGAAGCAACGCACACCTAATAGAAAAATAAGTAAGAGGCATGAGAAAGATCGAATAACGGAAAAAATAAAAATTGGATGTACAACAATGTAATTTTGTGATATTTGCCAAGGCATAAAATAATTGCTGATACTCTGAAGAAGGAACTACTATGAAACAATACTAGTTTTATCGAATCAGATTTATTTTTCCGTGATGTAGCTTCGAAAAGGATAGTTAGTAGAGATTAGAGATGCCGCCAATAATAATTTGGCCGAATATCGAAGATTCGGATACGCTCTTGGTAGGAGGGATGAATATTCAGCAAATGATGTGTGCATTTCGGTAAAAGATGTGTGTACAATAACGAGAGCTTTATGAGTGTCACTTGGCACGGAATATCTCCAGAGTTTATTCTTGAACAAGGTATTTTACCGATGAAGTCGTTTGCTGGCTCACATACTGGTACCATTATCGCAAAAGATCTAATTGCTATTGCAGGAAGATGGAATATTCTTCAAATTAAGATCCATTAATTTTTCCATAGAACCATACCATACGAGACTCGAAATATGATTCTAGAAAGTGTTTTATCGATTCATTACAACGAAATATTGAATAATCGCTAAAGTCTCAAACAGAAATAACACGGAGGATAGGTGCTCTGAGACGAATTGTTGCCCATTTTAACGACTCTGGTATAGCACAACAAAAGTTGAAATCAGTTTGTGAAGAACTTTTAACCTGCCAAACCGCCAACTGGTTAAGATGCAAGCACACACTGGAAGAGTACCTATTATTTAATGGAGCGATTATTCGAGTAAAAGCGAGCTGTCCCTTTGTCCACATCACGAATCTTTAAATAATTTAACACCCTTTCAGTGGGAGTTAATTAATAGAACGATGCATTAAACTCTTTAAACCTTTTTTAAGTTCGACAAGATGTAATTGATGTAATTGAATTACATCGTCATTCAATTACATCTTAGATCTAAAGTTTTTGATGCATGCATTATTCCGATATTAACTTATGCGGCACAAACATGGACAACCACAAAAAAGAATATAAATATACTTAGAGTCACTCAACACGCGATGGAAAGAGCAATGCTAGGTATATCACTTAAGGACAAGAAAACAAACACATGGATAAGACAGAAAACCAAAGTCACCGATGTGGTGCAAAAATCATTAAAGTTGAAATGAGAATACGCTGGACATGTAGCTAGGAGCGATCTAAACAAATGGCACAGATCAATTTTAACCTGGAGACCATACCAACACAAAAGACCCAGAGGCAGACCTCCTATGAGATGGACAGATGATCTGAAAAGGACTGCCGGGAAAAATTGGCTACAATTAGCGTACAATAAAAAACAATGGAAAGGAAGACTTGAAGAGGCTTATGTTCAGATGTGAACGTGAATGGCTAGACGAAGAAGTTCGACAAGATATGTTAATAGCTCTGAAAAAAGTTGTGATGAGTTAAGCAGTACCGATGATTTTCCTCCACTTCGTAAGAAAAGAAAATGACATTGATAAAAATAAAATAATGGAAATATGCGATACTTTTTGAAACTGTTTTGTGAAATTCGCTACTGACAATATGCAAAATGATGATGATGCAGAGAAAAGTTCTGTACCAAATGTGATTGGTATTTGAAAACTATTCGCCTAAATCTAACGGCAGACCCTTACACGTGGTAGTCAGAAAACGCAAAAGCGCATCCAGTCTTGACAAAATTCGCAAATATTTTCAAATGCTGAAAAAATTGTTTTCATTCATCACAACTTACTCTTGGTAGATTTTAGTATTAATCATTTGTATTTAAAATTACATAATATTATTGAATTTTCCATGATTAGGTGCTATATTCAGTATTCGGCCGAATAATGAATATTTGAAAAAGTAGCCGAATAGGCCGAATATCCAATATTAGCCGAATATTTTTGGCGTCGATAATAGACGTCTTAAAAGTCTAAATCTTTTTGAGTCAATCATAAATGTAAGGTTTATATAAAAGATCTTTCGAGTCATAGTATTAATGGGCCACGAAGCGAAACGACGCCTTTGGAATCTAGAATCCGCAATCTATTATACAGTCAATTTTAGACACACTTTTCGTTCCCCCTGTATATATTAAATACCCATATTGTATATACTTTTAAATACTTCACTTAAAACGGTGTTTCGACGCCAAACTAACTTCTTCTTCTTCTTTTGGCATCATAACCCTGGATGGGTCTTTGCCTGTCTGGCTGTGTCCTTCCATTCAGATCTCTCTTGTGCCCTTCTTCTCCATTGTCTTATATTCATTGTTTTCAGGTCGTCTTTCACGTTTTGGGCCTTCCTTTTTTTCGCCTTCCTATGGGCTTCCATTGTAACATTTTCTTTGTTGTTTTTGCATCGTTTTGTCTCTGCACATGTCGCAGCCATGACAGTCTTTGACTTTTCACAAATCTTACAATGTCATGTCATAACCTTCATTTAACTCATTAACCTCGTCGTTTCTCCTGATTCTCCATGTGCCATCTTCCTCTTGTACCGGGCCATATACTTTCCTCAGTATTTTTCTCTCGAATGTCCTGAGTTGGGCTTCATCTTTTTTCGTCATTACCCAAGTTTCACATCCATAGGTTACTACGGGTCTAGTCAGTGTTCTGTAGATAGTCATTTTGGTTCTTTTGTCTAATAATTTCGATGTCATCAATCTTTTATTAGCATAGTATGTACGATTCCCGCTGGAAATACGTGCATTAATTTCGCTACTTACGGAGTTCTTCTGATTGATTTCTGTGCCGAGATATGTAAAGGCATCCACTCGTTCGATAGTATAGTTGTCTATTGTGATATTATTTTCATTGTTAGTTATTCTTTTGACTGTCATATACTTCGTTTATTTTGAGACCTCTTTTTCTTGCTTCAGGATCAATTTGTTTGAACACTTCCATTAGTCGTGGCTTATTCCTACTAATGATGGCTACATCGTCTGCATATGCAGTAATTTGTACTGATTTGGTGTTTATATGGCCGGTTATATTGGTTTTTCTGATGACTGCCTCAAGAACTAGGTTGAATAGCATGGTTGATATGGCATCTCCCTGTCTTACTCCCATGTTGATGTTAAACAGGGGAGTCAGTTCTCCATCTACTCTGATTGCGGCTTTTGAACCCTGCAACGTCATTTTTATGAGGCTGATGTATTTCTTAGGTATACCTAGATTACAAAGGTCTTTCAGCATTCTGTCTCTTTTCACACTATCAAAAGCTTGTTTAAAGTCTATATACATATATACATATACATATACATATACATATTCACACCAAACTAACTATTATGGGCAAATAGTCAAATTATTTGCTAAAAATCTCCAAAACCACCCTGCTATAACGTTTAACGTACGTTTTTCCCCATATTTGTGTGCCCCATTTTTCAATACGTTTTTATTTCATGTTTAATTTCTTCAATTTCACTTGCATTACTATTCGTTCAACTTTCATTCATTAATAATCATATTTTAAACGTTTAATTTGAGATACACACCTTAAAAAGTTACAAAATCAAGTTTTATGCCAAAAACAATAAACCTAATACCAAGTATTCGTTATAAAATACACACACACATTAGCTGGTAAATTTAAATAAATGCAAATTTAATGATGTTTGACATAAAAACGTTTACTTGGGTAAAAACAACGACTATTTTTAATAACTGGCAATTTTGTAGGACCACATTTTTATATAGTAGGAAGCATAGCTAAGAGGTAATCAAAAGACAATCTATTTTACATAAAATAACGAAAAAGTGAAATGTCATTTATAACTTGAAATTGTCAAGGTATATTAGTCCAGTCGTTAGAGATTTGATTTCTAAAATCTGTAACGATTTCTGTAATTAAAATTGCAACTCGAAAGTAATGATTTTTTTTGAGGTTAGATATAACTGCTAAATGTCAACTCGGTTCATTTTTATTTGTGAAATGCGCGTGCCGATATTGTTCAGCAGTGAATCAGTGAATGAGCATGTTGTAGGAATATCGCACCAAGCTTTAAAGCATGTCATCGTAAACGCACAGAATGATAGGAGGTATAATTCGTTATGTTGTACTTCTGCAACAGTATGCAATAAAGGGTTAATAATCTCCAAAGAACGGACCATTGAATAATCTCAAAATTATATTTCATTAATACAGAAATAAGTATATTGTTTGAAATAAAATTCATGACCTTTTATCTAAGCGGTTATTGATTTTTTCGGGTGGTTTATTTTTTTTTCTTTGACGAAGTGTGTGATTTAAGAAATATTGGGGATTTTCTTAACTATATTGTCAAGAGGGTCTGAGGAATTTTTAGTTTTTAAACCGCGTGTACGTTGCCAACAATAATTTAGTAGGTACGTCTATGCCTAAGGCTATTCCTACACAAACTGAAAACAACTATAATATATAATTAATTAACTATACTACCAACTTGTAGTTTAATCCGCATTATTTGTTTTAGGAGTAACATTCAAGGCTCACAAACTCATACTTGCGGCGTGTAGCAAACATCTCGCGGATTTGTTCGAAACCGCCCCCCTGCACCAGAACCTCCTGGTGATTTTGGATAACACGTCAGCCACAAACATGTCGGCCCTCTTAGAATTCATGTACAAGGGGGAAGTTCACGTTTCGCAGGATTCCCTGTCTAGTTTTTTAAAAGCTGCGGAATGTTTGCAGGTAAAGGGGTTGAGTATCGAACACGAGAAACTTGCTGTTGCTCAGAGTCATAATATAACGCCTATGGACTCGGGAACAGATTCGCCAGGAAAACATATTAAAGTGAGTATACCTAATTTCATGTACTAATAGCTATAGGTATATCGAGGAAGCAACACTATTTATATATTTAGGTATATTCTTGCCTAATTTTAAGTAGATTACAGAATTCAATTCTTTTTTTTTATCAACAAAGATTTACTAAAAAATAGTTACAGTTTTGTGAATGAGCAGGTCTTTTTATGTGTTGTTGATAACTATTCAAGAGCTTTATAACTATATAAATTAACAAATTGATGTATTTTGTTCAAATAAAATAAAAAGATGGCCTCCTTTTAACTACATCACAGCGCCAGAAGTAGGCAACTTATCTTACTCGTGGATGTGTACTGGTAATCTTAATGTTTTGCTTGATTTTAAAATAGCTATGTGTTATGAAAGCTGCTTAAATAGTGCTAGACAAATCATAATTTATAGGGTATAGTCGTATAAATTGGCAATTTTAAAATGATTGAATGTGACAAATTGCAAAAATAAATAAATTTCGTGTAAAATTTCGAGTATAGTAAAATATTATAAATCTCAATTTTGATCAAAGATGATACGTCAAATGTTCATTCGAGTGCAAATTATACTAATTCTTTTCTTCGACAAATAAGACCACACTTTTTGCAACATTTTTTATGTATTTCTCATTCTTAACTTTTCAGTAGAAGCAGTTTAATTTTGTGTATCAGTAGTCGCAGAGGGTCTACTACACAGGTCATAAAAATAGTCCCCTGGATGCATTTTATTTAAATTTCAATAAAATAATCTATTGTTTGTAGTTTTTTTGACATTATTTAATATTATTGACATTATTTCAATAAGACTTATCATAAAAAATATGAGATGACCAAAAACATAATAAAATTAAACCGGAATATTGTTAGTCATTGCAAATTGGATTTACATGTTCCAAACAAAGATACTTTTCACAAAACGAACAAAAATATTTCGTGTTTCGATTCTTTTTCCATCCACAGTCACCACACCTCTATATTGCTCCAGGAGTTCTTTGAACTGGCACGACATCTTCATTCAAATGACAGATCTCCTTTAGTCGAATCCTTATTGTCTTAGGTATATAGACATTTTGGCTTCCATTCTTCTGGTGGTTGTACATAAGGCTAAATGCTAAATTTGTCAAAACTTCTCGCCGGTCTTTCTGGAATTTGGAATGATACAATTGTAAATAACAAAAGAATATATTACCGTAACATTTAAAAGGCTGTACCAAACAACCATAGGCCACAATCTTCTACTACAATTTATCTACGATATCAATACCACTTTTTGTGCTGTTATATGCTAATATGATTTCCGGTTTTTCAGTTACAGGATTAACGTCGTCCCCATTGTGCATAGTGGAATATAACAGAACTTTTTTTTTGTTTATATGACACTAGTGTTTCTCTTAAACCAAACTCAAATGTACTAGAGCCGATAGATCGTCCTTGATTGTTAGAGGAATATGCAGGAATTTCTCTTTTATTTACTTTTATTGTTCCCAAGAGAGTTAAACCATTTTCGTTCAAGCTTATACCAAGATCAACGCTGGTGTACCAATTGTCGGTGGTAACATTTGTCTTAGATTCGTAGAGATGTTGACAGGTCCGTTCCGCTACTGCCTTGGTACTTGTGTCTAGATAGTATGGATCACCCACTTGATTTTTGCCAATATATACTTCCATGTTACTGGTATAAAAGAACTCCGCATCAGACAGGCAAATATTTTTATATCGTATCTATTGGGTTTGCTTGGTAAGTACTGGTGGAACGAGCACCGTCCTCTAAAAGCCTCCAAGCGAATGAGAGAAACATTTTTTCTGATTTTCGTTCCACTTAATACAAATCGTCTGTTGTATTAAGGTGACTTGCCCTTCTTACACCTGCAAGATATAAGAGACCTAAAAGGGCACGAATTTCATCAATGTTTGTTGGGTATATGTCTCGATCGCGACTGAACTTCTGCTTTTCTGCTTCTATTTTTGTATTGGTCCCATCAACAATTATTTGCAACATATCAGTATCAAATAAATTGTTCCATATATCTAAAATATCGGTTTTCTGTCTGACACATTGTTTTGAACCCGGTAGCTGCAGAACCATATTTTCACTTCGAGTTCTGGCGTTTTTAGACGCAATATGCTTAGCCCATTTTGTTTTATTATCTTTGCCCAAAAACTATGGACCAATGGCAAAATCTGTCTCATCATCTAGTTCCTCATTTTCCTGTTCCTTTTCGCTTCCATCCAAGTTTTCTTCTACATGATCTTCTTCTCCCGATTCCTCTTCATCATCATACTCATCACCCATCGAAACTTCTTCAAAAAGTGCTAACAATCTTTTTTGCTCTTTTTCATAATCCATAATGTCTGAAAAATAAAGTTTTATTCTAAAACAATTACTTACAAGTCACAAAATTCTATTACTTCTCTAGACGCACACGGTCCACTGTACAGGTTTTACAAAGTACAAACTTACAGTTCGAGCATCAACAATGCCATGATACACAGTCGATAAATGTACCTATCACTCGACTGCTTCCGATTGGCTTTAGAATTGACCGTCATAGACTACCACTAGTCTTCTAGACAAGCTGCGTCTACTGAAAGGTTAACAAAATTGATAATGTCATACCGTTACTGTCGTGTCATTTAGCTTGGTGACAAGGCGAGCCCTATATTTGTGGGTTTCCATGTTCCATCTCAATTACGGTATCTTACATCTATATCGAAAGACTTAAAAGTAATTTATGTTTAAGGTACCAAAAGAAGAAATCGACACACCAGTATCCAACACCTCACACCACCAGTCCAGCCCGTCCCCAAGTTATTCGCCAACGATGTCTCCTTACATGCACCCACATCACTATCGCCCATACGAACCACGGATGGCGACTCCAGGAGCTCCGTACGGAGACAATGCCATGAAGAGGCCTCTGCGTAGTCCAAGCGATCTAATGCAAGACAACAGAGTTTCAGTGCTTCGAGACGGAAGTAAAGCTGTAGGAAGACCGGGATCCCCGGGTCAGATGTGCGCCTACAGGCCGTCTTCTTCTTTATCGAATTTACCCAGCCAACCGGGAGGGGATAGTCCTCCGGAGAGCAGATTCGACCCGGACCCTGCAACCGCTTTAATATGTCCAGAAAGCAATACTTTAGATAGGTTTCAGGATCCGGGTTGTCCTGAGGGTAAGTATCCACTCAACAACTTTTATTCGTAGTTAATAAGAAACATAAATTGTCAATATCTCAAATATCCATTAATATTAATTTAAAGTTTCCAAAACTTCCATTCTTTCCAACTTTGGGTTTTCCATCATCATCTGCAGATGTGAAAATTGCTTGTTAATTAATTATTTTGAATATTTTCTACCAGTTATCCAAATCTTTTATCCTATCTGTCCTTAAAATAATTTTCGAATTAGGCGAGTAAGACCTCGGTTTTATGGCACGTCGGTAAAGCTCGCCAGTGTATTATTGCAATACCGACGAGTCTGGCTCGTGATTGAATTAAGTTTGTGTGAGACAATTCGTTCCTTTTTTGTCTATCTAATTTTTATCCCAAAGTCTAAGATGTCTTCACTTTTTTTTTCTTTATTTCGCGGTGTGCTATAACGAGATAACACAGAACTTCAGACTTCAAGCAAGATGTATTGCTTCAATTCTCATTCAAACACGATTTTTTGCTCGCTAGTCGATCAGAACCAACGAGCCGCGAGTAAAACCGACATTATTTAAAACCGCGGTATATCGATCACCCCTTTAGTGCAAATATAGATAACACCCAATACATTTTCCAGTATGCTTGTGTTGCCTACTTTCTGATATATTTATTTTCTACCTCGTAGATTTAAGAAAGAAGATGGAACCTGCAATGCAACAAGACGAGTCGCCCAGTAGTACAGCAGGAAACGGGAATGGTAATACCGGCAACTTGCTCAATAATACAACATCTGCCAATGGTTCTATTATCGGGTCTCAAACGAACTACAATCATGACAGGGATACAGATCTTATACAGGCGAACATTTGGAGTACAGTCGCTGGAAAGATGAATTGCAAGGCTGGAACTGTGAACACAGCGGACGGTGAGTTTTTTTAATATCTTTATTAACAGCTCTAAAAATATTCTTAAATCTTTTATAGGAAAAAAATTGAAGTGTCCTTTTTGCGAGAGATTGTATGGCTACGAAACAAACTTGAGGGCACACATCCGACAAAGACATCAAGGCATACGGGTACCGTGTCCATTCTGCTCGCGGACATTCACGCGTAACAACACTGTGAGAAGGCATATAGCAAGAGAACACAAAACCGAATTAAGTTTAAAGGCGTACCAGCAAAATCAACAGCAGCAGCAACAGCAGCAGCAGCAGCAGGTCCATAACCATAATCCTTAAGTTGGTTATCGCCTTTAGTATACGACAACTGCTTGAGATCTGATGTTAAATATTATTTGGAGAGAAAGATTTAGGGTTGTTGTCACCCACGAGCATTTGCTGCTATTGATGTCGTAACAGATAAGTACTTTGTATAAAATATTAAAGGAATTTCAGGGTAACCGTTACTTTTAAGGATGTTTAAAGGTGTTTATATGATAACGCAAAGTTTTTAAATTCTTTGTTTCAACGAGATAACAAAGCAACACAAACTCGATGTACATCTGGGTACATTTATTCGCGTACCTTAATAGTATCACGAAAATACACGTCCAGCTCATATATTTAATTTTGCTGAGTAATATCTACAAAAAAAAATAATTTTTTTGCCTTTAATAGTAAAAACTGTTGATCAGTAAAATAAAACCCCGAAAGTACTGCAGTTCTTGTATAAATACGTCATTTTGGTGTATGTCTAGTTTTCGACTCACTTTATAGTCATTTTCAGAACCGTATCTTCGTTCGGAGCCTCTACATATAATAAACTTTAGATTAATCGACCTAATTTGTCGGTTAGCAGTTTTAAACGAAAGGAAAGCTGAATAACAGCTCCATAGTGTACTATTTCGATTAACTTCTTTAATTCAAGTTCTTTTAAGTTAACTATAACATAATCCATACCCTTTTTATATCTAGACTTCTCTTTGACTGAGTATATTATCTGGTATTCTACCACCTGGGGTTATTACTATATCTACAGTACTATCCTATTACCAAATTAGCTTTACTTAAATGAAAACATTTGAAGTGCATTTCAACATTTCATATTTACACAGAAGGAGGCTATTACAGTACATTCGACCAACTTACACCTCTAAACGATTAATGGAATTCGCAGAAAATCTTTTGTTGTAGTAAAAGGCACGGTAAACTGCACCGGAGTTCTCCATAATCTTTTTAATTACTTTGTTTAGAATATTTTTGCCTGTATTATCAGTTATAGTTCATTTGTATAAAAGGAGAAGCAAAAATTCTAATGGAATTTTAAATATTATGGTTTATTTGGCTAATAATCAATGTATAAATGTAAATATAAAGGTTTTCTGCGAATTCCGTTAATCGTTTAGAGGTGTAAGTTCGTTGAATGTACTGTAGTTCTCGCTCAGAATCATAACCTAACCTTATTATACTAATACTTCTCATATCCTCCTGTCCCTATATGGTAGGCAACCATAGATACACTAACACAACAACTATCATCACACAAAAGCTAATTTCGCAATAAGAAATCACTGTAGTCCAGGGTCAGTAGTACTTCCATTAAAAACACATTTAAATAGTTCATTAAACAACAAAATCAATGTTGTAATATTCTGTGACGTCCTGCAAAACGAGATAGATAAGATTTTAGAAGAAGTATCGTTTGGTGATTCCTCCAGACAAAAATCGACACCAAACATTTGTTGGATGCATTTGAATATCCCTTAGACAAAAAGGTCTATCTCTGATAATTATTAATGAAGATTTAAAATTTATTGATTTCTTTTAAGTTTTAAGATACGTTTCATCACGTCTACACAATTAAAAAGTTTCTATTTTTTTTGTTTTATTCAGTTGGTAGTCTGAAATTCCTGCAATATCCATACACTATGAATAAATCCACTAAACTTATATTAAGAAACGGTAAAGTCACGGATAGGTCAAACTTGGAAAAAGGAAAAAGGTTTAACCGAAAAATATTTAAGAAATATGTCCATTTTGTTATTTCCTTCTCACAGTGTACATAAATATGTTAACTACCGTTTCAAGATTTTTTTATTTTGTTATTTTTTATTGTAGATTTTTTGTTGTACTTATTATATATCATTTAAAATGGTTATGTTTCCCAGTGGACGAAAAGATATGTCGTTCATTTTGTAAACTAATGTTAAACCAATTTGCAGGAACTGCAAAGAAGCCCTCGCGGCTAAAAACTGTCTACCTCAATTTGTAACTTCTCTGCCTCAGATTTTTATCTTTAGTATTTGCTAGTCATTAGTGCAAAACAATAAAAATAGAGTTAAGTTTTTTATGAACTCAGGCGAAAGGACAATTTTTGGGTGTGAATATTTTTTCCTTATTGTATATTTTGAACTTTTTGACACATTTACAATAGTGAAACTAGCTCAGGTTTTTAAGTATTCAGTTGTAACGGCTCTTACAACATGGTCAATATCTCTATCTTATAAGAGGCTGTAAATATTACAAAACAACATAAAAAAATTGTTAAAACCTATCAAAAAACCGATTAAATTTTGACAGTTTAGGTACTTTTGCAGAACGTAAATGTCGTTATCAATCAAAGTCCATTATTGGTTCAATGGTCGAGTTTGGTTTATAGGCCGTTAGAAAATTTAAACTTTGACTCACGGGTAGATAAAAAAATCAATTTAAGATCGCCTTTGACTTGACGGTTCCTTAAAAATTTGGCAAGAGTCCGATTTGGCTTATAAATGGTTAAAAAAATCAATTCAATGTCGAGTTTAAATTAAAATCCACTAAAACATCAAGTAAGAATTAAATATGGCTTGAGGGCCGATAAATAATCAACTATAAGTCTAGTTTGGCTTGCGAATCATTAAAAAAATCAATTTAAAATCGCCATTGGCTTAAGCACAATTCAATCAAAGGTCATTATTGCTTCAAGGGCTATTAAAATATCAATTTAAGGTCGCGTATGACTTGTGGCTTAAAAATTGAGTTATTGTCAAATTTGGTTTACGGGCCGTTAGAAAATCTGATCTTTGACTTATGGGTCATTAAAAAAAATCAATTTAATGTTGCGTTTGACTTGCGGGTCGTTTAAAAAATCAGTTGAGAATCGTATTTGTCTTGCGAGGCTCTTAAAAATGCAGTATGTGTCCCATTTGGCTTATGGGTCCTTAAAAAAATTAATTTAAGATCGCAAAAGCCACTACAAAATCAAGTAAGAACCAAATGTGACTTGCGGACCGATAAATACTCAATTTAATGTCCCATTTGGCTTGTTAATCATTAAAAATATCCATTTAAAGCTGCTTTTGACTTACATGTCGTTAAAAAAATCGATTTAATGTCGGCTTTGACTTGCGGGTCAGTCAAAAATCAAGTAAACGTCGCTATCAGCTGACGGATAGTTAAAAAATCAATGAGTGGCTCCTAATCTTTCGTTTGAATCACTCGGTGCTTTAAATTAAAGTACGTGTGACGCTTTGGTTACGGGTCGCTCAAAAATTAATTTAAGTTCGTGTTTGTTCACTTAAAAATCATGTAAATGCCCCGTTTAGCTGACGGATAGTTGAAAAATCCATTTCAGTGCCACATTTGATTTATTCAATGCTTTAAACAGCAATAAATTTAACGCTTCGCCTACGGGTCGTTTAAATATTCAATTTAAGATCTTATTTGTTTTGCGGGTCTCTTAATAAATTAAGTAAGTGTCTTCTTTGCCTTATGGGTGGTTAAAAATAAATGTAAGGTCACTTTTGACTTGTGGATAGCTTAAAAATCAATTAAATGCCGCTTTTGACTTACGGGTCATTAAAAATGAACTGAAAATCGTATTTGTCTTACGAGTCTCTTAAAAATTATGCACATAAGTGCTTTAACCTAAAATAACTTTAAAAATTGTGTTACGGGTTATTCAAGAAATCATTTTAAAGCCGTATTTGACTTGCGGGTCGGTTAAAAATCAAGTAAATGTCGCGGTTACTTGACGGATAGTTGAAAAATCAATTTAAGTACCTTGTTTGACTTACTCGATGCTTTAAATTACAGTAAGTGTAACGTTATTATTCAAAAAATCACCTTAAGGTCGCGTTTGACTTTTCGATGTCTTAATAGAAAGAAGGTGTAACGGTTGAATTACGGGTCGATCAAAAATCATGTTGTTAAGCTTGAAGATCACTACAAAATATCACATGTATGATACCTAAAAATCGAGCATCAAGAGCCGAGTCTTATTTGGCGTTATTTAAAGAGATGTTGGTTATTGTTGTTTGGGTCGTTATCCTTTAGCTCAAATAGTTTTCCATTTCCATTATTTATGTTGAAGGAATTTATTAGAACTTGTCAAGTATTTCAAACCGTTTTTGTTGAAGATGTAACGTGATATACTTCCATAGCAAATACTAAGTTCTTAAAAATGCCATCAACAGATCAGGTCAGCCGAAGTCGATATTAAGTATATAGTACATACTAGTCATTATTACAGAAAATAGATTCAAATATATAATAATAGTAATAATAAACTACCTCATAATGCAGTATTTTATACTACATAATATACAAATACGGGTTTTCTTATATATACCAATATACCTATGTATACATATTGTAAACTTGCGAAAAAAGAGGCGAACCTCAAAAAATTATTTTCTGAGTATGTCCACCTCAATCGTTAAATAATGTATAGAATTTTATATCATTCAAGATACTATCGACTCAAATACCATTTATTTTTGAGTTTCAGTCACTTTTCTCGCAAGGGCACAATATTTAAGTTACACATCTACCTCATATTAAACATGACACTAATTTATTTTTTATAGGTAAGAATTTGTTCACTAAATATATTCGTAATAGTTACATAACGTTGTCTCATCTTTAATAATAGTTAAGAGAAATAGTACAAATCATAATTCTCAGGTAAAGGTTATTTATTTCAATATGTTGCATATATTTTTTACCATGTTGCTTCCAAACAGTCAGAAATAGTCATACAAACTAATCTATTAAAACAAATTGTTCTCCGCGTCTTCGGTAAATCAAGCTCGCCATTTTCCTAAATCTGAATCAGATACGAGATGTAGTCGAATCAGACCAGCGACTTTTTTTAATTTGCTCCACGATTTTGTTGAATGTGGTTGAATTGACTGCGCAATGGCGTTGTATCCAGAACTTTGCCAGATCCGGCAAACGATATTGCTAAATATGATACACAGTTTTGTTGAATCATATCCACAGTTAAATCCAATTCGGAATCTTGTAGAATCTAGCCTGCGATAGTGTTATTGTACGGTTTATTGAATATTCTCCGCAATTGTGGTCAATCTTATCCATAACTTATTAAATCAAACAAGTCAGTAATAAAACTGGTTCGAGTTTTTGTTGAGTATAGGATTCAACATGCGATTTTGTTGAATCTTGCACGCGTAATGCTGAATCCGGCAGACGACGTGGTTCAATCAGTTCTGCAATGGCGTTGTATCCTCGACTTCGCCGAATGCGGCCCACGATATTGCTGAATATGATACACAATTTTGTTGAATCATATCCACAGTTGAATCCAATCCGGAATCTTGTAGAATCTAGCCTGCGATAGTGTTATTGTACGGTTTGGTGAATATTCTCCGCAATTGTGGTGAACCTTATTGATAACTTATTGAATGTAACAAGTCAGTAATAAAGCTGGTTCGAGATTTTGTTGAGTATAAAATTCGGCATTCGATTTTGTTGAATCTAACACGCGACAATGTTAAATCCAGCAAACAACATGGCGAAATTAGCTCGGCAATGGTGTGAAACTAATTATTTCGTTGATTCAGATACGCAATATTAATGAATCTGGCCATAATTTTTTTGAATCTGGTCTGATTATATTTTGTCTTATTTTTTTATAAATAAGTCTTGCAAAAATAGATTAGTTTGTTATGTCATCACTGCCAAGACAGAATCAGGATGTTTAACTCAACTCAGGGATTTTAAGTTATTTATATCAGAATTTACAATTTTCACTTTGTTACGGCGGTATTTTTGAAACTATACGGTAAACTTTTGGAAAGACATGTATTATTTTGTTGGAATTTCAAATTTTCGTTATTAATGAATTAAAAAAAAATTCGTTTACAATGAATCTATAAAGGGACGTTCAATTATAGATGTATATTATTATTATTTTGTTTGTTTATTAACGAAGTTGATCGTATGGTTTCATTACCGAACTTTATACATATTTTACAGAACTCATTGTTTAGTTTTAAGGAGTATAAATGTGAACTAAATTGATCTTGCAATCCATTCGAGAGTTTATTGTAATTATATTTATTTCATGGGTGATATTTCTTCTTTGCATTGCAAGATCGATGGACTACGAATAATTTATAATATAGATGATACACTATAACGGGTAATTTTGTTATTTATCTTTAAGATATACAGATATGTATATTCTGAGGCATCAGGGTTCGATGTTTTTGAAAAAATTAGGTTATAAAAATTTCTTTTTAATGCTTTTAGGTTAAGTTTCAGCGAACATGGGTACTTTAAATTGACGAATAATTTCGATTTATATGAAATATGAGACAGGGCTCGACAATGTTTTAGCTGGCACGTGAAAGAACATAAAACTGTTATTATTTTGTCACTTTCGGTCACAATAAATGAAAAACATTAATGTATTCTTTATGAAAATAGCAAAAAAATTTATTTTTCTTGATGTTGACATCAAAAACTATCAGGATTTGCTATAGCGTCTAATTCCAAATTTTCGCTATTATTATTATTGTATCATCTACATATCTGACTGTATTCAATTGACTATACAATTATTTTGTTAAAAATTCATGAAGAATGCATTAAATGTCTCGTATATACACGTTTTTGCGTTCTATTTTCTAAATTTTTCTATTTTGGGATAATTTTGACAATTTTTAGGATAAAATTTGTAGGTAAAGTGTTCGACTGTCATAAAGTCAACATAATGCTATTAGTGTGACCCTCGTATAAGCCAAAATGTTGAAAGTTTGTGTATTTTGAGTAATAATCCTGCCAGATACGTGTCCCAATTTTTAATATTTAAACAAAATCTATTACCTCCAAAGGTGCAAACAAAAAAAAATCATTTTATGTTATAAACATGAATGAGCATTTTAAAAATGTGTCATAATGCACCAAATATATTTATTTATAGTTAAACTTCAAATTTGAAAATACAAAAAGAAATTTTGAAACATTGAAAATTATCACAAAACAAAGTTAATCGTTTTAAAATAATATTCCAGAAGATACGCAAAAATTAAGTGAAGTAATCTTCACAGCAATATATAATGTTTATAATAACATTTAGTTAAGCATCTTGAACTTTTGAAAACCATCCTTTAAGTCACAAAAGTTGTGGATGTTACTCATTGAAGTCTAATGCATAAACATCTTCAATCAGCTATGGAAAAAACATGTATTTATCGTTAATACTGATTTTAAATTCGAATTTCGTTCTCCATATTGTTAATACACAACAAAAAGTCTTCAGTTTCATTCTTAAAAAATAAAATTTCTGCGCTATAACAATCTGATCATTAAAATGTTATGATTTTTTCAAGTTTCCGTGAAGCAATTTCCCCTCATTTCGGTCATCGGTCTCTATTTTTTGCTGGTGTTTGTCTTGATCATGGTCTTAGTCCTCTTCACACTTCTAGTACTCCGCCTCCTTCTTTCTCATCATTCCTCTCAACATATTCCTCCTTTTTACGCTCTCCATTCACATCCTACCCTTCCTTACCTAGTCTCTCCTCCTTTGTTCGTCCTCCTAGTATCCTCTGCCTTCTCTTAATTTCTTTTCCAACATGAATAACATATTAGAACATAATAAAATCCAGGACGACTTCCTTCTGTGGGGATCTCCTTCAATGGTCCATGCACCACACTTTCATCACTGTCTTAATTTTTTTCCCACTCTTGGTATTCCTTTTCATGTTATCCATGTTCTCAACCTATTTCTCCTTCTTATACTTCCTTTGCAACATAAAGAATCAGTTCGGAACATAAAAAAATCCGGAAGGAGTTTCCTGATGAGGTGAAATATTTTTCTAGAGGTTACGTTTAATGTTTTCTCTTTTATATATCAGTTTATTCCATGATTCTTCTCATAATCTTTGTTTTCATCCTCTGTTTTTGTCTCCTTCACACTCCTGGTACTCCTCTTCAAGCTCTCGATCCTTCTTCTCGCCCTTCGCAACCTGTCACTCTTATTCACGATATCCGTTCTTCTTTTCTTCCTCCTCTGACCACTATTTTTGTCCTCCTATATCCCTTTTTAACAAACAGAAAATTTCAAAACATAAAAAAATCCAAGACAAGCTGCTTGTTAATACGAAATCATTGTATAATATTCCTGGTGCTCCTTATTCTTTCTTATCCTTCGAAACCTCTTCCTCTTGCTTTTATTCATTCTCCTATAACATTATTTTTGTTCTTCTAATTCACTTTTTAATATAAAGTGGATTTCAAATCATAAAAACACCAGGAAGAGTTCCTTGAAGATGTGAAATATTACGCCAGACGAGAAGGATGGTATATCAAATGTTAATTTAAAAACAGAATCTCTTTTCATCCTAAAATAGAAATTGATTTTGCGAAATCACCCCTATCATTATTCAAATGCTCATTTCGTATCCTAAATAGTTGTTTGTTGACCAATTTAATGTTAGGACTCTATATTTTACTTCACTATGTATGAAAATCCAAGCACAATGTGGCGTGTATATCACCAAAATGTTTCTGAGACCGTTTTTGATGTATGAACGCGGGTCGACCCAGCATGTATAAAAAAACCTAGTTGGTAAAGCAAATGTACATAAAACAATGGTAGAAAAAATCATTTTATGGCTGTGGCTGATGAAATTTAGATTTTTGTATTAACAAAATGATCGGAAACGTCTACAAAGTGACTGGTCCCTAAATTTAAGTGGTAAGTAAAGAAAATTAGGGAAGGAGTAATGTTTCGTTTTGATTTTTCTAATGGAAGTAGATAAAAACTCGTAAGTGGGGTTTGTCATTGAAGTTAGTTATTTTTTTGAGGACTTAGCTGTAATTAAGCCAATTTTATAAATGAACGGTCCTTTTTTATGTAAATTGTTGTTAATGATAGCAAAGAGTTAGAGATCATGGGTTTTTTTGCGAATTATGGCATCTACAGGTTTGAATATGCGGATGACAAACTTATATTTGATTTTTATTTGTTTTCCGTATCTCCTCCATTTCCTTCATTATCCCTCCTCTTTTCGTCCGCCTTTCCACCCATTTTATTTACGCCTCCTTTACTTAATCGTTTCTGCTCAGCAGCTCCAAATTCGCACCAACCATAAGCAGCATACAAATTTAAATGTTCAGCAGCATAATCTTAAATGTCAAACAGTTGTTTTTAGTATTACCTACTCTTAAAATAATTAGCACAATGTTAAACATTACGTACACATTATAGTTCTACAGTCATGTATGTTATGCAACATACATTGCAGGAAAATAAAAACACCTATTCAGCTCATGAAATGATACATATTCCTAACAAAAATTTCTTGAATGATGTCATAATCCGCACTAACATCCGTCATCTCTATTATTTACAATATAAAATGCTTTACCAACAAACCATCCTGTAAATATAGGCGCTCGAATAATGTTGGAACTAATTGTTGCCTGTTATATTCGTATATGATTCACTAACTGTTGAAAAAGTCAGTACAAATACAAAATCTACCTCATTAAAGTTAAGGTAAGCGATGTGCTTTACATTAACTAGTACAAAATATTATAATAACATAGTTTTTGTATCTTGTATAATAAAATATACCTACTAGCTTAATTAGGTGTGTATATGACTCAGGAATTTCAAGTACAAAACAAAAAACATTCAGGGAATCTCGTTTCATATTATAATAAAAGCAAAACAACTATCGTTGCATGTACAGTATCAGAGATGTCACAATTAAGTGTGAACAAGCGTTGTTGCCAAACAACAAGAATTCAATTCTCAAATTAACTAAATGTCAACAAAATGTAGTTAAGTATTGTTATATTTTTTGGAGCTGTAGCAAATTTTAAAAGGATATAATGTAATGTATGTATCAAAAATGTAGGTACTGACAATTATTTAAGAGAAAGAAAAGTAATTAATGAAAAATTCATTAATTGAAAAAAAAAATTCATTTGTAGTCAATTCTTTTTTGTAGATCTTTCTTTCTGATCCGTGAAATCATAAAAATTAGTCTGTTTTTTTTAATAAAACCCAGAGTGCAGTTTCATTACATGTACCTTGCAGTATTCATCTATTTTGACACCGTAAGTGTTGTGTTTTACAAAATTTATTATATTTTTTACATATTCTGTGACAGTACTTGTTTTTTTACAGAATTCCTTCCAGAATTAAAATTTGGCAACACGTGCAAATATGACGTGTAATGGTGTTTGTTTTGCGTTTCTTATATATGGTTGTTACTATATAAATATATTGCAAAATTTACTATGTGCATATTTAAGAACAACTGTACTTTTTCATTGTTTATAAATGTTTGGGTACCTTTCTGAAGACAAGAACAAAAATCATCTATTTAGTTTTTAGAATTTTTTAGATATTTCTTGAAAATAAACCAAAAGCAAATTCGTTTCGCGTTTTGTAAGTCCAAAATGCAAAATAAATTTGTTAATTGTTGTAAAAGAGATATTTAAAATAACCGAAAAACCACTAAACAAAAACCTTTAGAACCACATTTACGTTCTAGATGTATCTAGTTGATATTTTTGTCGTTGTCTCGGTACTATGACTGTGACTACACTATTTATGTAACAATTTTGCAATTTACGTGTTTTTAGATTTTTAACGTTACATTGTCACCCTGTTGGAAGATGAGTATTAAGAATTCATTCACGATATAATGTAGTGTTGTACAGTACACCAACACGTTTATTCCACTCCTCTGCTCGGAGTATAAAAACTTGTGTAAATAAAGTAATTTAAATGCAAGTAATACATGTATTCATGTTTCTGTTTTACTTATTAATTTTAATAAACAATTTGTCGTTAAACTGCTTTTTATTTGTCACTAAAATCCATAAATTAATTGATAACCTGTCTAAAAGGTCCTGGACAAAATTGATCTGATTGCAATGCCAACACCGTTAGCACCACCATTACGAACTGAAAGAAGATACAAGAAAAAAGAACAGTTAAATAACTTCGTACAGAACGAACAAGAATTAAAACTATGGACAAAAGTGTAGAGATCAAAACAATAATTCATAAAGCAACATTATGAAGAATAAACTTCAATGCAAACTCAAACCCAGAAACAACCAAAAAAATGCAGAAATCAAATAAACGAAATTATATTAAAAGTGGGTATAACCGACGAAGAATTGAACTGCAGATATAAATGGAAGTGGTTGGGAATGCAATGAAATAAAATGAAAACTGTAATGCTCTTAGTTTCACATAATGTACATTATGTGGGCTTAGGTTCACATGATTAATATTTTCTGTCGTCCCTCCGCATCTATTGTTAGTTAACTCTTGTAGGTCGACTACGGATACGTGCATCGCCATTTACTGCCTACGATCAGTCATGTGGCAATTACCGTTGTGAATAATGCAGTCGCCTAATATCAAAATCGCCAAAACGCCATTTCTCCAGTTTTGAGATATTATGTACTCCCCTGGATTAGTCTCATTAATACCCATCGACTAGAAGTAACGTTCAGTATTAAAACAGACAAAATTCTACCTAAAAAACATCACAAAGTTTGCCTTCCGTTTCAAAGTAACCTATGTTTTGGGAGATTTCCGTATCAAAACAACCAATGTTTAAAAGAGCCAATCAGGAGACTTTCTTTCATTCACGTGACCGGAATATCTTAAACAAGAAACATGGGCGTCCACTTTAATTATTGCTTGGTTATTTATAAATTTTTAGCATTGAATAGCGCATTAATTGAAATTTAAGAACTTTTAAGTAAATACAAAAAAAAATGTATATTTCACCCGTGCCAATAACACCAACTAAATAGCGAAAAAGAATTAGCAAATAGCGAAAAAGACAGTATGGCTTAAACCTCTATTTGAATTTAAAATCTCTTTTTTTGACCCACCAATTTTTCAGGAGATCTTAAAACAGTTTTCTTACTATTTCAGATACATCGGAAAAGTACCAAAATAACCTCAGTGTCAGCAAATCAACAGCGCTTGAGTGCAAAAAATTGAAACTAGGTGAACTTGCAGAAGTCAAAAAACGATTCGACTCCAATTCAACAAAGATTGCACAAGATGCATTTATATTAAATATTATTGAAAGCAGCAAGAATTGCAAGAAAATGTCCAGGAGATCAGCGGAAACAACGATGTGCAAATATCTTATTAATTTAAGTGATAATACGGTTGTAAATCTCTGCCTAAAGGCAGAGATTCTAAATATATTTCATATTATACGACGAAGAGTTAGAACAATCATTGAAAATTATAAAAATGACAATAATGTACCTATCTATTGAAAGAAGGGGTGGAGACAGAAAGATATCAAAATTTTTAACTAAGAAGCAAAGTGTTATGGCTTTTATAATGAAGCTAAAATGTATCATTCATCAGTAATAAATACTATTTACCCAAAATAGTCTCTGAATTCACCATATCAATAATTTGCCCTATAAAGGGTTCATCTGCAATCAATAACCGTCTTGCGATGTTATCAGGTTACCAATTTGCGATTTTTGGTTTTATTTGCAGAATGGAAGACCTTTTTGGTTTCAACGTCCTTTCGGTGCACACATGGTCTGTGTACCTTCAAATCACATCTATAATAACATATTCTAATTAAACTTTACGTTTAACATGGCATCTAAAGATAAATTCAAGCTTAGCATGGTTTACTGCAATCTTTTTCTGTACTACACCGCTGAGTTATTATTTTTTAAGCAAAAATATAATTTTCAATTTGACTAACAAAAATTTATCGTTATTGCTGATGTATTTACCTTTTTACTTCATTCTGCACTTCCCTGTATATATTTTTGTTTGAGAGTCTTGTTTTAAATTATTGTATAATTGTACCTTAACCCCATATAAACATAATATTTAAATCATTATGTAAAGTAATATTTTTTAATAAAGAATGCCACAACGAAAGAAATATAAATGGTGTATTTTAATATCGTTTTGACAAATACTTTTCAATTCAATCGGTGCATAATTTACTCGAAACCAGATATGCCACTAGGTAGGCAACTTTATGTACAGTTCAATTCGTATTTGGGCATCTTTTTGTCTTTGATTCTCCCTTGATATTAACGGCATGTATGTTTAACAACTCTCGTATTTACTCTCTCTTCAAGCATTTTAATTAAGAGAATATTTTTAATAAAGAATGGCACAAGAAAAAATATTCAAAGTGAAGTTTTAGAAAACGAAATCAATATAAAGTGTGTATCAGATATGACAATAGTACCTACATTGTGATACAGTTTGTCATGTTAGCAATAGAGTTTTTAAAATCGTTTTAAAAAATACTCTTCCATTTAATCGGTACATACTTGTTTTTAACAGGTGAGAGTCATTTCAAAAAAAATATCAATATAAAGTGTGTATCAGATATGACAATAGTACCTACATTGTGATACAGTTTGTCATGTTAGCAATAAAGTTTTTAAAACCGTTTTAAAAAATACTCTTCCATTTAACCGGTACATACTTGTTTTTAACAGGTGAGAGTCATTTCAATAGGCTCGAAGTTAGGCTTCTATTTGAATATATCACTTCAACTTTACGTACATATTTAATTTTGTCTTTGGGCATACTTTTTCTTTTGCCTCTCCTCTGATCTCTGATATTAACTGTATGTCTATATTGAACAACTCTAATCCATCTAACTACATTGTATTCATATTTTTTAAGTTGTATTTACTCTGTCTGTATAGAAAGTATTTAACAAATAAGTAAGACGAAAAATAACTATGATATGTTTTAAGTATAAAACAATAAAAGACATTAAAAAAAATAAAGCAATGATATTAGTAAGTAAGATTATTATCGTCCAATTCATTTCGACAAGTTTGGAAATATACTCTGTCTTTTTGCTACTGATCATTTTCTATTTTTTTCTCGTGTTGTCGGGCTCTAAATAGTCATATTTGCTCCATTTTTTACTTTCTTCTTATTATCCAATTTTTCCTTTCTTCTGATTAAACATTCTGTCCATTTCCTCCCCTTTGTACTCTTGTCTTATTAGGATTCACGTATATACATATTCATATATCTTTAAGGTTCTTTTAGTTTCTCTACGCTGGTTTTTGTAAGAGAAAAGGTTTTAAAAGCGTAGGTGGTAGTAGGGAAAACAAGCAAATGAGAAACGTACTAAAGAAAGAGATCAGGAAGAAATAGGAAAATGAAACATAAACATAATAACAGAAAAAGGGGTAGAGTTATGTCAGGAAATGGGAAGAAATCAAATATAACTATTGCGTCGGATCAAAATAAAGAGAAAAGGCACAGAGAAGATCAAGTTAACAGGTAACTACATATTACATTTTTCGGGAGTGAATGCTGACCAAAGAGAAAAGGGGCAAGTAGGAATAATATTAGCAAAAGACATAGATCAAAAGGTCATCCAGTACAAATCGGTAAATTCTAGAATAATGACAATAACTTTACAAATGGAAAACCTTAATACAAATATATGTCTAAAAAAAAGAAACATGAATTGGTCCGGTAACGTGGTAAGAATGGATAAAACTCGATAGGCAAAGAGAATAAATAGAATAGAATAAAGAGAAAAATGGGAAAATCCATGAAAAGAAGAAGAGGACCATGTAGAAAAATATGGAATAGAAAGAGGAAAAACCGTAAAGGAGATGAAGGAATTAACAAAAAATAGAAGGGAGTGAAAAAAATGGATGAATGGTAAACACTAGAATCACACTCCGACACCTGAAAGGATATGGGGAGTAAGAGAAAAAGAAGTTGTCGTGTGAAAGAACCTAAGTATTGATGTTAACTTGTCGAAAGCTGTCCATGCTTCCTATATTCTATAAATCTCCCATGCTTTATTTTTATTTTGTGTGCTTGCATACAGTGAGTTCTTGACGTAAATATATGTATTCTGTGGCTATCACTGTATTTCCCCTACTTGTAGTTACCGTACATCTTCAAAAATGTCCATTACTCATATTTTTATAAGTTTTGATACGCTATTTTTGTGTTTTCTTGTCCTATTTACTGCATTTGCATCTTATCTTCGTAAGTCTTTAACCATTTCCTTTAATTGGTTCATATTCTTTATGTTGGCAATGTAATATTCTAGTAGTTTTTTACTTTGTAGTCTAAATTAGCAGTGAAATAAAAAACAAGTTTATCCGATCTTTTGCAACACGTGTCTGATATCAATCGTGTCCACAAGACACGTGCCAACTGTGTTAAGTGCGAACGGTCGCCTGCGCTTAATAACGAATAATGTACTAATGGGATTAAAACTGTTACTCGATTAGAAAGTTTGAGCCTCGTCCCAAATAAACCCTTAACAACTACCAAAAAGTATTTATAAGTTATATCCCAATAAAAATGAATGGTGGAACACAGCTTTAATTCACTTACTTTACTTTATTCACAACCATAACTGTTTTAACTAAAAATCTCTTGAATACATTTTGAAGTGATTTATCCAGTTTTATTTTACATAAGCTTATAATATGATACGTATATTGTTATAAAAATAGTTTATTAAATACGGTCCTGTATAAAGTAGGTATATGTTTAGCGTTTTGCATGGTCAAACCGTGAATAAAAGTAAGAGGGTGCATATCGAAGTACCCCTTTTGGGCGTGGCTGATCATTATTTTTATGTAAATAGTCTTTCTGATTAATAGCCTGCATCCATCAGAGTCTTTTGCATAAGTAATTTACAATAGCACTATTTTTGTAGGTCTATTAGTCATGGCCTCTTCAGTAGATACAATATTATAAGAGATATACACTTTATTTCGGGTTTTTAGACAAAAGGGGTTGATAAGTTTTGCAAAATTAAGCCTATAGCAAAAAATGTTATGATGCTTTTGATTAAGGTATTATAACTGTTTAAAAAATTGTATTATTTTCCAAATATTTGTATGATTAGCGAATAAATACAGTGGAACCAAATCGGGTGAATAGGGAGGATTCTATACATTAACTTTTGACATTATATAATTTTCTACAGATATCTCAATATTCTTTATTTAGTGAAAACATATCTTAGTGCTGATGTAGGCTCCGACCACAATCTACTTCTTGTCAACGATAACATTAATCTGAGAAAACAACAGAAAAAAAAGTAAAATTGAGACTAGATTTGTCAAAGCTTGAGGGTGAAAAATGTTAAAAATAAATAAATGAAGCAAATACACCAGCATTCACAGAAGCTTCAAAAATATTAACACTATTAAGTGTCTGGTACGAAATGAAGGAAGGGTTTGTGGGTAGAAAAGTACCAAGTGACAAAAAAACTGGATGGCACCAGATATTATAAAGCTCTTAGAAGAAAAACCGAAAATACAAAAATACAAATAAAGAAAATACAAACAAATAAAGAAAATAGTACAAACGTAGATCAAGGAAGCTAAAGAACGCTGGATATATGAAAATTGCAAAGATACAGATTGCAGATTGTATCATTGCAGATGATCAGGTGGTGGTTGCAACCGATGAGGAAGATATAAATTATATGAATCGAAAATTATTTGAGGAATATGCCAAATGGGGGCTTACTGTAAACATAAGCAAAACAGAATATTTAAAAATTGGAGGAAATACCACAGATCTGAGGCTTGAAAACGCAGTCATAAAAGGCTGCAACCAGTATAAATATCTAGGAAGCATCATATCAGCAGATGGCAGAGTTAAGATAGATGCATCCGAATACTGAATTCATTACTGTGGTCTAATAAAATAAAGATGCATACCAAACTTCACGTATACAGAGCAATTGTAGAACCAATTACCACATATGGTGCCGAATGTTGGACGATGACAAAGAATGAACGAGATAAAGTAGACGTTGTGGAAATGGATTATCTTAGAAGGTCATGACGAGTATCGAGAATGGAAAGAATCAGGAATGAGAAAATACGAAACCGTACAGGAATTAGAGATACTCTTTCAGATAGAATACAAGGAAGGCAATTACAATGGTATGGTCACGTGATGAGAATGAAAGAGGAGCGGTGGCCAAAGAAAGCCTTAATGTATGTTCCGCCAGAAAGAAGGAAAAGGGGAAGACCACCAAATTCCTGGAGAAGAGAAATTACAAAAACAATGCAATCTAGAGGCTTAGAAGAGGGAGATTGGAGAGATAGGAAAAGATGGAGGCTGAAATGCGGGAAACGGCAATCGCCGTAGGACCCCCGTTATATGATGATGATGTGTAAAGATACAAAAGAATTTAATATGAAACCTACATAAGAAATTGAAAGAAATTACGGGTAATACACGGAAAAGAATACCACAAGTCATTAGAAACCCCAATGGAGATCTCCAATTATCTAAAGAAGAAAAGCAACAACCTTGAGACAAATACATCAAGGACTTATTTATAGACAATAGAGAAGAAATAAATGAAACATTACCAACTCATAAAAATATACAAATTCTAATATCAATGGTGAAACAGGCAATTAAAAATTCAAAAAGTGATAAAGCGCCAGGTCCTGATGAAATTACAGTAGAAATATTAAAAACCCTAAATGACGAAAATATAGAGTGTCTAACTTAATTATTTTTTAAAATATACCACGACAGTCAAATTTCTGATGAGTGGTTAAAATCTATCCTTTTACTCTTACTATCCAAGAAAAAAAATCCTAAATTTTGCGATGAATACCGATTAGTTAGCCTCATGAGCCACACTTTTAAAATACTACTCAAAATTATTCAACACCGTATGTGCATCGCTATGTGCAAGTTCGGAAGAGCATAGAGCGTTATAGATCAGCGAAATTATTAGCACTTCTAATATCTCCTATGTAAACTGCAAATAAAATTACCTAAACTTATTTATTTAATACAATTATTGTAATTTATATTGGACATCCACTTTTAGCTTTGCATTAATTTTTTCTTATAATTTAGAAGAAGTTGAATTGACTATTTCTTGTTGTATTTTTACAACTCATAATACAAAATTTGCTAAATCCCATTTTTTTCAATAATAGTACTTATGAAATGTGCTAATAACATAATGCAAGGTTTCGCTTCACAAGTAGTTGCACATAGTGAACATAAAAAAAAATTAAGAACAATTAGACGCCTACCAAATAGAGTACCTCAGTGTGGTGTTCACAGAAACACTAAACTGGAGGACAGATTTGGCTGCAACACGTAACAGGGCGAGGAGAAGAGTCGGTTTACTCAATGCTCTCTGTGGTAAATCCGGACGGACACACTCACGTATACTAATACACACATACAAAACATTCATTATGCCCGTGATTAAATATAGAGCAAATATATATGCCATGTTCACTCACGGAATTACACAACAACTTCTGGGATTGGAACGGGGAATCCTGCGTAGAGTAAACTACAAACGCCCCGACAACTATCGAACATCCATCCCATCAATGAGTGGCTCTCCTCTCTGAGCAGAAGTTAAACAATCAAAACCATCCGTGGCCAAAACTGCAGAGCCCAAAATATCATTAAAACTACCTGCTCATCAGATGCTCCTGCTTAGTATTCATCAGATCTCCCAAACGTGTAAACTCCCCTTTCTACCCACTAAATTGCTGACCTTAGCCAGCAACGAACTCCCTGACGAATACATGAATATCCTGGAGGAAACTCCACTTTTTTAATGCCGCAACAGATAAATAGCTCACTTCGAGCTCTGCTACGGACAGGGAGGGATCGGTTTTCTGTGGTTTCCCGAACCCATTGCACAATTATCCCTGTCTCTAGTGAGGACACATAGCTGCCTTCTCCGCGAGTCACATCATTTTATACATTTATTAATTAAATTCATTCATAATTCATAACTATATATTTTTTACTACTAATTTATGAAAAGGACTGTTTTAGCTCAAACCCTTTCGCCTCTGACCACCCTAGACACCACCTCCTCTGCAGGACTACATCCACCGACGCGCACCACCAGTGAGACATAACCCAGCGACGCAATGTCGACATCCAAAACAAAACACACCACGTCCTGAAGAGGTGTCACACCGAAAATCAAACAAAAGAAAAGACAACCAACCGAAGCATTAGACGACAGTTTGGATTTAGAGATGGAATGGGAACAAGAGAAGCATTGTGCGCAATGACGGTACTATTACAAAAATGCAGGGAATATGCAGCGGTCGTAAGGATGGAAGATAGTGAAACAAACCGAGTAGAAATTCAAAGAGGAGTCAGACAGGGATGTGTGTAGTCTCCACAAATATTTGATGTATACTCCCAACTAATATTTTAGGAGGCAATATTGGAAAGAGTTAAAGGTTTAAGGATTATAGGGAGCATCATTAATAACATAAGATTTGTAGACGATACCGCAATCATGACAAAAAATATAGACGATTTACAAATTCTTATAGAAATCATTAACAGATAAAGAAAAACATGGGACTGCAAATGAATATAGATAAAACCAAATACATGGGGATCTTGCAAACCCCTGTTGACAACATACATCTGACGTTGGAGGGTAAACAGTTGGAGAGGATCGACAAGTATAAATACCTCGGAGCAAATATAAACTCACAGTTAAATCAAGATGAGAAGATAAAGGTCAGAATTGAAATAGCTCGAAAAGAATTTATAAAATACAAGTCAATGTTTACAAATAAGAAATTAAGTATGGGTCACAAATTGAGGTTCGTCGAATGTTATTTATGGTCGCAACTGCTATATGGGGTAGAAGCTTGGACTCTGAAAGCCCAAAGGCATTCGAAATGTGGCTACGTAGGCGAATTCTAAATCCTTGGACCTCAAAAGTCTCAAAAGAAGAAGTGTTAATTTCGGCCAAATACTTGCCAGACAATAAATACTCTCTTCGGCACGTCATCATGCAAGGAGGAGTAGTGAAATCTTGACTGAGGAATATCAGAGATTGGACTAACCAGATATTTCACGTTGCAAGAGATAGAGAAGCGTTTAAAGAAGTGATCGCCAATCTTCGTTAGAAGACGGCACAATAAAAAGAAGCTGATAAACAAACTGTGTGTAATAGTTTCTATTAACTCGCTGATACTTTGAAGATAACTAATTGAATGAATATCTTTATAATCTTCTAAAAATCGGTTGCCTGTAAAGTCGGTTTTACGGGCGAAGATTTTACGTGACAACGTCTTTTTCTCGGTAGAATATTTATTGATATGAATATTATTAAATTGCACAATAGGAACAAGGAATTGAATGAAAATAAGAATTGCACAAATTTTAACTATAGAAATATATTTTGTTTACTAAAACATTGTACATGTAAACTTAAACTTAACTAATTTCTATTTGAGTGATTTTGTTGAGGATAGGACGATGATAGGAGAAATATGAAATGAAAGGAAGTGTTTCTGCTGTAATGTGTCTTGAACGCCAAGAACGCTCGAGAAAGACAGAGACACAAGCACGCACTGATTCAACGCGCCTAATTCTCTAGTGCTGCGCGCGCAGCGGACCGATCATGTTTGAGTGGGAGAGAGACGCAAGGCATTCGCCGGTCCGGCGGGCCTCTCTCTTGTTCGGTGACTCATCGTAACATACGTGAGCGGGCGTTACACTTTTTCATGAATGCCTCCGAGCCACAACCTAATTTAAGACGTTGTCACGTCAAAATGTAAGTAATTTCATTCGAGGCCTTCCATCTGTGGACTAGACTGGACACTTCTTACAATCAACTCTGTTTACTGATATTTGCTTCATCTAACCCACTTAGCAAATCTTCTAATTTGTCTATATTAATATTTTATCCCTGTTCTTTACATATTTTAGAAGTTATCAATATACGTAATGAGAACTTACCAACAAGTTTTACACTACTGCTTTGTTCAAAAAGATTTCCTTTTATTTGACAAACAATATCCACATTTTACCAGCAAAGCTGTGAGGGTTTGTAGACAAATATTTCAGGTCTAAATCCGTCATAATCTTTAACAGTAGGGGTGGATTTATTCATTGTAGCGACCCTCTGATTTTCCGAATTGATATAATGGATTTACATCATATTAGTGGTGGTTTTAATGAGCGATTGAATTTTTTTCATCAAACATATGGATTTTTAAGTTAAACATTGAATATTGCAATTCAAAACTAATTGTATCACCACTTCTAAAGAACGATATAAATTGGAAGTTGACGGTAAAGTAATACCAACAAACAATGAATTTTAATTATCTGTGGATAAGAGTACTTATGCCACACAAGAAATAGAAAAATAGAAATAAATAAACAATATGAGAAAAAATAACAATCGTCACCTCGAATATAATGTTACTAAGCGAGGGAGTTAGAGGTTAGAGTTGACTGAATAAATGGGTCGTTTAAATATTCCAACATTATGAATAAGTGAATCCAAAAAAAGAACCTAGGTAAGATAAAGCCAACATCTACAGACTATATTATTCTAGTACAAAGCACAAACATAGCACAAAAGAAAGAGTAGAAAAGTTATAAGGATTCACGTGAAGAACAAGAAGATATAGACCATTATGATGTACAGTACAGAAACTAGACAAAGCACAAGTAGAACAAAACAAATAAAGAACGAGATAAAATGAAAATACTAATAAAAGTAACGTAACAAAAAATGTAAGTCAGAATCCGTTAACAGATCTCAGAATTACCTGTATTCATACTGATTTAAAGCAATATTTTAAGAACAAAATCATGACAAAATGGCAAATAAATTGAAATAATGCAAACTTTATATTAGGAACTATCAAACAAAGTGTGCTGCTGTGGAAACTTTCTACTAAGAGGAGAAACCGATTGATCATATCCAGATTACGACATATTGGATTGGACATACAAAGATAACCGTCTTCTGAGCAAATACAAGCTACAATATAAGTTCAATATATTGTCCTCCTCGACACTCCATTAAAATACAATAATATAAAGAGTTTATGAATACTTTAGGAAAAAGATACATCATTGGTGGCGACTTTAATGCAAAGAATACTCACTGTGGGACTAGGCTAACTACAACTAAAGGAAAAGAACTGTTGTCAGCTGTTAAAGAACAAATGTGTGAAGTAATATCTACTGGTAGACCAACATACTCTCCTACCGATAGGAACAAAATTCCAGACCTGATAGATTTCTTTATTTACAAGAATATCTCATCTAACGATCTGGATATCAATAACATCTGGAACATGAACTCTGATCACTTACCGATAATTTTAACTATGAGTGATACAGTGATCAAAATATAATTCAATCCAATATTGACTAAGGAAAAAACTGACTGGAAGAGCTTCAAAATAAACCTTAAACATAAAATTATCTTGCTGTACCATTGAAAAAACGAGGCAATTTGTTGACGAATTAGAAGTTTTTATAAAAAATATCCAACAGCTAGCTTGGGAAAATACTCCCACAATAACTTCTAGAACAAAAGGGAACAAATATCCAAAAAAAATTAGAAAACTCATAGTAGAAAAAGGGAAGTTAAGAAAAAAATGGCAGCAATACAGAGCTCCACGAGACAAAACTAGTCTACACAAAAACTAAAAAGGAAATACAGAATATAAAAAATTCAACAATTAATTCTTTTTTAAGTAATTTAACAGTGGACCAGAACACAGATTATTCGTTAAGGAAGGCAACAAAACGAATGAAGAGACTAATTATTCATTCTCCTCCTATCAAGTTACAAAACGGCAACTGGGCTAAAAGTAACGAACAGAAAGCAGAACGATTTGCAGATCATTTAGAAAGCACGTTCAAACCCAACGACAATGATGGTGACGAACTGAGATGGGAACAACCATTCCAAACCGAAGAAAGAATAACGTTGACATCATTTAGAGAAGTATCAACAGAGATAAAAAAGAATATAAATCCTAAGAAAGCTCCACGATATGATCTCATAACAGGACAACAATTAAGAAATCTACCAAGAAAAGCTATAGTTAAGCTGACACACCTAATAAATGCTGCTTTTAGATTGAGATATGTTTCCAGACTCTGGAAATTAGCCGAAGTCATTATGATCGCCAAACCAGGTAAAACTCCTAATGAAGTGACATCCTATCGACCAATATCATTCCTTCCGGTGATGTCAAAACTATTTGAAAAACTTCTATTGAAAATATTAAAACCAATAATAGAAAGAAAAAATCTTATACCAAATCATCAATTTGGCTTCAGAAATAAACATTCCATTATAGATCAAGTTGACAGAATAACGAGTGAAGAGAGAGAGAGAGAGAGAGAAAAAGTATGCTCTCAATCTTCTTGGACGTAGCACAGCCGTTTGATAAAGTCTGGTATGAGAGTTTAAACTATAAACTAAGAACGTTCATGTCTAAACAGTATTCAGAAATCTTAGAATCATATATTGCGAATAGATATTTCAGAGTAAAACAAGAAGAAGTGTACACCAACTTAAGAGAGATTAAAGCTGGCGTGCCACAAAATAGTAGATTAGGTCCAGTTCTGTACCTATTGTATACGTCTGACATTCCAGAGCTAGAACAAAACACTATTGCCACCTTCGCGGATGATACAGCTATACTAGCGATAGGAAACACTAGTGAAGAAGCGACTGATAAGTTGCAACTATCAGTAAATAAAATACATACCTGGACCAGAAAATTGCGAATAATATTAAATGAGACTAAATCTGCGCACAAAATTTCCCAGTTAGAATAAATGATACCCAAGTTCCTTATAAAAAATCAGCAAAATACTTGGGCATCACCCTAGACGCGAGTCTGCCTAGAAAGTCCATGTCAAAAAGAAAAGAGGGGAGCTTGATATTAGATAAAAGACATTGTATTATCTGATTGGAAAAAATTTAACATTATCTTCATAATAAACTATCCATTTACAAGCAAGTACTGAGGCCAGTATGGGTATATGGTTGCCAACTCTAGGGCTGTACCAAAGTTAGTAATCTACATATTATCCAGAGATTTCAAAACAAAGTACTGAAGAACATTGTTCATGCTCCTTGGTATATCCATAACAGCAATCTGCACCAGGACCTGGGTATGAAAACTGTGACCGAAGTAATCAAGAGAACAGCAGCAAGTCACGAACAGAGGCTGCATAATCATGTTAATGTCGAGGCAATCCAGCTTCTTGACAACACTTAACTAAAGAGAAGACTCATAAGGACAAAACCATTTGAAATGTGCAACAGTTTAGTGTAAAAAGCAGAGTATAGTGCTGTGATGTTATTTCATGTTAGTGGTAGTGCATTAGTTGGTAGATAAAATAAGAGTAAGCCATAGGGTAAACCCTTAGATTTAAGTATTTGCTGTTTATTAAGTTAGGTCAGAAAATAATTAAGTTAGGTCAGATAGCAGTATACAAACACCGTACAGGTATTATACAAAAAAAAAACTGTTTGTTCCTCTTTCACATGTCATGTAAATACAGTTCAATGCTAATAACCCTTTTTGGTTGAACCAAATTACAAATAAAAAAAAAAAGAAATTCATTTAAAACTGTAAAAAAATTATTTATCAACTGTATTTTTCTAAAACTATTACTTTCACACGTAACTCTATAATGTATTATCATATATTCCTATAATAGGAGCTTTTAAAGACACTCAAAAACATGCCACAAAAGTCTCGGTAACTAAAGGATGGATAAATGTTTTTAAACAAACATGTGACAATCGTTCACGAATTTATTCTTTTATCTGTAATATTAGTGACAACTTATACCTACTTATCTTGTTTATTAGGGCAATAATAGTTCAATTGGCGGCAAGAGGTCACGTGTCTAGCAAGCGGCCATGTGCAAAGTCACGTGGCGCTCTTTAAAATGTGTCGGGTATCACACGATGACGACCTATCTGTTTTGTTATTATAGAGGAATTAGCTGGATGAATTAGTAAAGAACTGAAAGGAAAGTAAATAAGATATGTACTTGGAGCTGGTATTTTTTATATCTCATTAATTCTCACGGGAAATATATACGATAATGTCGGCTTCGATAAGTATATCTCTTTTGAGCACAATGATAAAATAACATTGAAGAGATGGTAACAGTTGGTGTACGAATTACAATGTAAAATATGCATCATCCTTAAATTCACCATTAAAATAACATATCATCCAGATTTAGCAACAACAAATGGAAACAGTGTATAAACTGAGTTTACCATAAACATTTGAAAATACTTCTTCTTTTTCTCTAAACTCCTTTTAATCAAATTATATAAACATCAAGAAATATATAATTGGAACTATAAAGATATGTTTTTATATTGATATAAGAGTGGAAATTGCTTCCAGTTAAGTAGGTTCATTGCATGATAAATTCTGCGGGAATATGGGTGATTGAACTTTAAAGAGTCATTAGCCATGGATATGTCTAAAATGTTTTTATTTACAGTTATGCTAGAAGTGGTCCACTCTTTTGAGCTTGTGTGGGATTCCGTTTTGTTGTTCTCTAGGATAGGATATAGCACCATTCGCTCGGACTTGAAATGTTCTTTGAGTCAAAAAATTGTTTATGTAGGCCAAAATGTTTCCTTGATATCCCATTTGTTTTAGAATTATCAATATCCGGTGTTTCCATACTGTATCAAATGCTTTAGTTATGTCAAAGTAAATTGCCATACATTTTAGGTTACTTTTAAAAGCTTCGTGAATAGCTTTTTATAGATCTATAATACTGTCGTTTGTAGATCTGCCTGGTCTAAAGCCAGCTTGTTCGACGGAAAGTTGATCATTATGTTCTAGGTTCCACAATAATCTTTTGTTGATTATTAACTTTAAATTTTTTTTAAACTATAAGTTTACATGATGAATATGTTAATGATATAAGACGACATGATTCTGGTTATAATTTACATTTAGTAACGTCCCTTCTTTGTATATACTTACGATTTGTTGGTAAGTGTGCTGTCCTGTTATTTTTTTAATTTTTTTTTTCAAACCGATCATATATTTGTGTTGCTTTTAATACTAGACCTTTCTACCAGGATTATTGTTTGCTTTTTTTATGATTCTCCTTGCTTTAGCTCTTTATTTTTTGTACTCTGTTAATGGATCAATATTTTTGTACTTTTTGTATCGGTTCCAAATTGTTTTACTTAATTGAATAGCGGTTTCACATGTGTATTCCAACAAGGAACTGGTTTGTGTTTCTTTAAAAGTTGAGATTTTCCTATGGCTATATTAGCAGCATCCAGTACAAGCTAATTAAAGCTCGTGAGTGTGTCGTCAATTGACTCTATAATTTTAATCTTGGTTGTCTCGTTCTAAAACGCGTATAAAATTCTTCAACACTCTTCCAGTTTAAATCATAATGTTTTCTAACAATTTTCTAACATCAACTGCTTTTTCTTGTTTTACTTGTAAACTATATTTTGGTATTATACCAGGACAACATTGGTCCATATTTCTTTTTCCTTTTGTGACTATTTATATTTATTTACATCGTTTCGATAAACAGAAAAACAGGGGAACCTGTTTATTTTACTAGTATTATTGTTGAAAGTAAACTAATTATTTATGAACTTTGTCTGTAGGTGGATGTTTGCCAATTTTCCATTTTAAATCTGATTCATTCTCTCTGATATAATTTTTTCCAATTCAATGCATTTTGCCTTTTTGAGTTTCCATTTTTGAGTTAGTATTGTTTTTGTATTTAAATTAACTGTATGTTTTATTAATATTGGGAAGTGGTCACTCCTATATAAATCTTTTAGTGCTGTCCAATCGAGTTGGGTGAGTAATGAGGGTTCGTATATGGAGAGATCAATGGCAGAAGATGTTCCCGTACCCATATTGAATCTTGTTGTGAGATCCGTCGTTAAGTAGGCATATGTTCATAGTGTTAAAGACGTTTTCTAACATATTTGCCGTCTGTGTTATTTTATTCGATCCCCGTGTTATGTTATGGCCATTAAAATCTCCCGTAATTATTCGAGGTAAGGGAATTTGTTAGAGAAGATTAAGTAATTCGGGTTTTAGAGTTTCGTCTCTTGAAACATAAATGCTACACATATTAAACTTTAGTGGGGCCAGTACTTTTTTTTTATTATTAACAAAATCGCATCAGCCAAATTGGCTATTAGCAAAACAATGATAGCGAACAATAATTTGTATTACATTTATAATGTTAGTTTAGATAGCATTTAAAACGTTAATTGGGGTTAAGAAACTTTTTATATTTGAAATATTGTACTGTAGACCTAAAATATCGCTAAGTTTGTTTGGTATATTGTACAACATGCGCTTTGGCGTTAATGCTGGACATTTCTCTAATATATGTTTGGTTGTTAATTTTTCATCACAGTTGACACATCTTGGTTCTTGTTTGTTGGAGAACACGTAGCTATTTGTTAATCGCGTATGACCCAGTCGGAGTCGCGTTAATATTGCTTGGTCTCTCCGACTTGTTGGTAACGTGGGCCAGGGTTTTATCGATTTTTTAACATCGCGTAGCTTGGCCG
Source organism: Diabrotica undecimpunctata (assembly GCF_040954645.1). Lineage (NCBI taxonomy): Eukaryota > Metazoa > Arthropoda > Insecta > Coleoptera > Chrysomelidae > Diabrotica > Diabrotica undecimpunctata. The sequence continues at coordinate 134,842,876 of NC_092811.1, forward strand.
ATGACACTTTCCACTTTTCTTCCCACTATATCTCTCTTTAAATTTAACCGCCGCTTTCACGTCCGCACTCGTAAATGTTTTGGTACAGGTTCAGAGTTCAGATGGGGGCAACCCTGTCCGAAGTCGGAACCCTAGAGGCGGAGGTGCCTCAGGGGGCTGTGTTGTCTCCGTACCTGTACACAATATATATGGCCGACACACCGAAAGAAGCAGGAACCCTGCTAAGCCTCTATGCAGACAACACGGCCATAGCAGTCAGCAAAAGTAACCCGAACACTGCAGCTAACTATCTGCAGAGAGCACTAGATATATTCCAAAGCTGGTGTATAATGTGGAAAATTGCCCTAAACCCAGATAAGACACAGGCCGTCGTGTACAGATATCGCAGAAGTATACCAAAACACGAAATAACAATAGATGATACCCCCATTGAATGGGCAAACGAGGCAAAATATCTCGGAATAATACTTGACAAAAAACAAACATTCACGGAACATGTCACGCCTCCACTGCTTGAGGACACACCTGCAAAAGCAACAGGAAAAAAATCCAAATGACACAAAACCAAATGATAAGGGAAGCAATAGATCTACCAAGGTATGTGCCCCTAAGAAATCTATACAGAGATTCCTGGCAGGAAAGAATATTAAGGAAAATGGATGAAAGAGCCTACGAAATATTTAACGGGCTAAGAAACCACCCAATCAGACTGCTAAGAGAGCTAATAGACTACGACGAAAATGTTAGAACGGTACACAGACGACCTAAGCAACAAATAGCTGGATTTAGAGCAAACCAAGAATAGCCATAAAGCAACGAATTTTTAGACAGTGAGCACAAAAAAAATGAGGCCAAAAAATGCCAAGTTGCTGCAGCCAATCAAGAGATGGCTGGTTGGATGAGTTTGGATGGCTGTAGTAACTCAGTCTCAGTCTGGCGAGACTAAAACGATAGTATATAAGAACAATATGTACCGGGGTATGTAAGGGAATATGCACCCCAACACACGCACACATAGTAGTTGATGCATGCATTATTCCGATATTAACTTATGCGGCACAAACATGGACAATCACAAAAAAGAATATGAATATACTTAGAGTCACTCAACACGCGATAGAAAGAGCAATGCTAGGTATATCACTTAAGGACAAGAAAACAAACACATGGATAAGACAGAAAACCAAAGTCACCGATGTGGTGCAAAAATCATTAAAGTTGAAATGGGAATACGCTGGACATGTAGCTAGGAGCGATCTAAACAAATGGCACAGATCAATTTTAACCTGGAGACCATACCAACACAAAAGACCCAGAGGCAGACCTCCTATGAGATGGACAGATGATCTGAAAAGGACTGCCGGGAAAAATTGGCTACAAGTAGCGTAAAATAAAAAACAATGGAAAGGAAGACTTGAAGAGGCTTATGTTCAGATGTGGACGTGAATGGCTAGACGAAGAAGAAGAAGATACCGTACTTATAACGTTAGTAATTATAACCTTTGTATTTCATCTATATTTGTAGTGTAGTGTATGTAGTGTAATTAAAACGCGGTTCCAAAACAAGTTATTTAATTTCCGCTAGGGTGTCGGATTTTTTGAGTTGTGTTGGTCTATTTTCTTTTTCCATTCATTGTTGTTTTCTTTCATATATAACGGGAGTCCCGATATTTTCACAAAATTATAAGCGAAACAACAAGCTTAGCAGTATTTTTATCACGACCACTAGTTGGCTTGTCATTTTACTGTTTCATCACCTTTTGTAAATTCATCGACGAATATAACCAGTTCAAAAATTTGTATTAGTGCATCGTGACAGAAATTTCTATTTCCATATTGCACCAAACCAGAAGAAGAAAGAAGCCAAGAAGGCTAACTTTTAAAAGTTCTTACAAACTCTATTTTCAGTTTCACTGTGTTGTTGCCATTTCATATAAAAATATTTGTTCTGTAGATTACCAATTATTTTGCGATATATTTTTCAATTAATTTATTATCTACATTCATACTTTATCCAGTTTATAATTAATTTATTCAAATTAATTCATACTTTAACCAGTTATTTATTTTCTTACATCTTTACATTTCTAACATTAATTCTCTCATATTTTTTCAAGGGATTGAAGAAGTATTGTAGAGTAACGAGAATAAAAAATAGAATAATATTAATTGACAAGAAGTCGATGAAAAGCGGGAAATATTTCCTGTATAAAGTAGGAATAAGAAATAGAAGATAGTTTGGATATTTGTTGTCACCTTTCTTTGTTTTATCGGACTGTTTTCCGTTTGGAAAAAAATATTTAAACAATGAGACAAATCATTTACGTCTTTTTTTTGAAAATGTTTTAAGGCCGTGACTATTTTATAAGATTTTGTAATTTTAAATAAACTTTTCATGTACAGTTTAAGCTATTAACAACAACTGTTTCTATAGACCTACTTAACCACCACTTTTTTCTGTAAACCTATATTTTGATAGCTCAAAGGACGGCCAGAAGATTTGGACAGATGGCCAGAAAAACGAGTGTGGTGGAAACTTAATCATTCAAGGGAGCAAATAATTGCTATTGGCAGTCAGGAGGGACTATGAACGCTTTCTATTGTTATTAGGGCACGAGAGAATTTCACCCTTATAATAAGCGCGCTTTAGAATTAGCAACTTGAGATGAAACTGAAAAACTGCGTGTTCCCCTTTCGTACATCTACTTGACTACATCTACCATGAATAAATAATAGAATATACTTTGTTGGTTCTAATCAACGGGCAGATTGATTTAACTGGTAAAGTAAATATCAATTTTGAATAAATTCATTAAATAATAGTTTCGGAATACAGAAGAATACATTCTGTTTCCTCTTTTTGTATCTTTGAATCTCTTTTGTGTATTTTTGAAACTTAAAATCTAAAATATGCATATATAATTTTATTCTATTATAAAACTATATTATAAAAAACTAGATTTATAGAAATTTGTATAATAAAAAAATGTTCACTCTTTAATTAATTACTTTTCGTAATATGAAACAAGTTCACTACACAATATGTTTTTCAACATTTTCTACAAGAAATGATTGTCTTTTATCTATTAATATTAATACGTGTATATAAGGAAAAGCTTCGGTCCACGTCAACTGAAGTAATGAGTACAAATTTTAAATGCGGCTATACATTTTCATTAATTTCATGCAATTCGGAAAACTCTCCCAAATAAGTTTTTGAAACATTTTGCAGTTTTTCAAATCCTACATATTTAAAACATTTTCAAACTTTTGTAAAATTTTTTCTACTAAAGGACCTTTTAAATTTTTACAATTTGTGTAAAACTTTTCCACCAAATCAACGGAGTCGATCAAAGGTACAGAATTGGTTTCCAGTTATAAAATGGTATTGGATATAAAATTATAATTTAAAAAAAATAAAAAACTATAAAAAAAAAATAAGTTTTTTGAAATTGTTTATCGTTAAATAGTTCTTGTGCTTTTAAAACTATCTGAGAACAATCACTTACGTCGAGAATTAATTCTTTTAAAGTATCGTAAATATTTGGCTGGATAAAGCCAAGTTCCCCATCGCGACATAACAGGTTGAAGTGGCAATTGGAGCTCTGGAAGTTTTTCCTTATATAATTGAATTCTCAAAGGAGCTTTGAGAAAAACTTTCTTGACGTTACTAATTAATTCAGTTACTAATGGAAACTTGCACCTTTTATTTACTCTGCTATTCTATTAATTCCATATGCCAAACACCTTACATAAATTAAATTCTGGTAAAACATTTTTAAATTTTGTCCTGCTTTGAACATATGTGTAAGGTGCAGCATCTGACAAAAAAATTAAAAACTTTTCACTATGTACTACGTTAGGTAAAAAGAAGTTTTAAGTGTAAATCTGATCAATGTTAAGTTATTCGTTTTGTCAAGCTGCTTCGATGATATTAACCCTTTACCGCATCATGTGCCATAAATGGCACAAAATTTTTTTTTAATGTTTTAACTAAATTTTTGTCGTAACTGCATGGCAGCACATATCTGACACGTACTAATAGTGTACGCGAGATATGCGGCATAGTTCTGACGGCGAGATAGGCAGCCATGCGCAGTTTCAACTTCATTCTTGTTGAAATTCTGAACCACGTGAAACAGTGCTCGCAGTTAGAGGTTATTTTTCATAGTAAAAATGTTTTTTATGGCGAGAAAAAATTGAAATTTATTGTATTGTGATATTAGATATCTGCTTAGGTAAGTACTAAAAATTAAGAATGTTGAAAGTCTCTCGAAAACCCCAAAAAGGATTTGTGCTATATATGGCACACTATGAAGTTATGGACACATTGATTGTTTTTGTAGATATCGATCCGAAACTCTTTTATGGTATAATGAATGCAGTTAGAATTCCAAATAGTACTAATAGTGACGAATCAGATCTCTCCGATGAAGACGGCACAAATGAGATAATATTGTGTCAAGATAGTGACAATGAGGAGCGTGAAAATTTACTAAGCAATGTCAAGGAAACTATCATTCCTACCATATCCTCAGATTCCTCAGATGATGATACCCCTTTGTCTGAAAGACTACGATATAAAAGAAAGAAATCTCATAAATGGGTGAAAGGAAATCTGAGAAGATCAGAAAATGATACAAAATTTACTGGTTCTGAAAATTTACCTTCTTCAATTTTACAATTAGAAACTCCTGTCGAATTTTTTAAGTTTCTCTTTCCTGATAGTCTTATAGAGCATATCACAGACCAATCAAATTTATACTCAGTGCAACAACGTCCAGATAAACCAGCTAATATAAAAAATATGAAATAGAACAATTTATAGAAATTACTATTTACATGTCGATAATTCAACTTCCATCAACAAGACACTATTAGAATGCCAATATTGGCCACTACACAGTTAGCGATGTGATGAGCTGTAACAGATTCGAAGAAATAAAAAATAAAACGTTCTGAGCCAAATCAAAGAATGACTACTCATGGTTCCGAAAGAAGAATTTCTAGCTGTAGACGAACAGATTATACAAAAAAAAGCGCGAAGCGAGCTAAAGCAGTATAACCCAAAAAAACACATGTGGGGCTTTAAAAACTTTGTACTGAGTGTTATTTCGGGATTCAGCTATGACTTTAATTTGACACCAACGTGGTTGTCAAATTAGCAGATTCGATACCAAAACATCAACATTACAAGTTGTTTTTTGACAATTGGTTCACCAGCATACCTCTTATGATATATCTGACCAAAGAGGGCATTTTACCTTTGGGAACAGTAAGACTTAATCGTGTTTCTGGAGTTGTGATGCCAGCTGAGAAAGAAACGAAGAAGCGCGACAGAGGTCATATGGTAGAAAAAATAGTTAATATAGACAATGTGGATATCAGTGTAGTGTCCTGGTTTGATAATAAAATCGTTACTACAATATGCTGGAAGTGAACCAAAGGGAGAGAAAAGAAGATTTTTCAAACAAGAAAGTATACATAAAATGATACCTTGTCCTAACAGTGTCCTAATCTACAACAACTACATGGGAGGTGTAGATCTCCTTGATTCCATGTTAGGATTTTATCGTATAAAAATCAGGCCGAAGAAATATTATTTACGAACATTTTTTCATTTCATTGACATTACAGCCGTGAACTATTGGTTATTAGCCAAAATAGCGAAGAAATTTGATTTACCCCTTTTGGATACCAAACTAGCAATAGCCGATGCTATTACCGAGTAGGAAGGCCGTCAAGTAGTAGCATTCAGGAGATGTACGAGAACAAACGAAAAAAGGGACCCACTAAAGAAATACCCCAAGAAAACATCCGTAAAGATGGGTTTGATCATTTTACCTATTGGGATGAGAGCACTACGTCAAGATGTAAATTTCCAGGCTGTAATATACATACAGGAAAACATATATATAGTGTGCACAAAATGCACAATACCTTCTTCTTCTTCTTCCTTTGCCCTATCCGTTTCGGACGTTGGCTATTAACAAGGCGATTTTGACTTTGTTTACGGCACCTCTGAACAGTTCGGTCGATGTTAGTCCGAACCATTGTCGCAGGTTATGCATCCATGAGTGTCGTCTTCTTCCCGGTCCCCTCCTACTGTCGATTCTTCCTTGGACTATTAACTGTAGCAGCCGGTACTTAGTATGCCTCATCACATGTCCAAAGTACTCAAGCTTCCGTTTCTTTACGGTGAAGATTATTTCTTTGCTTTTGCCTATTCTCTGCATTACTTCCACGTTAGTGATGTGGTCTGTCCAGGATATCCGAAGAATACGGCGATATATCCACAGCTCAAAGGATTCTAGTTTCTTCAGAGTGGCTTCCGTTGTGGTCCATGCCTCTGCTCCATAGAACAAGACCGGGAAGACATAACACTTGACCAGTCTTAATTTTAGTTCCATTGAGATTTTGCTTGTGAACCACTTTTTCATATTGTTGAACGCGTTTCGCGCTATTTCAATTCGTGATCGTATTTCTGTTGACTGGTCCCATTTTGTGTTGACTGTGGTTCCAAGGTATGTGTATGTCTCCACTTGTTCTATTTTTCGGTTGTTTAATGTCAATTGCATCGGAGGTTATACACATTATATTAATACACAATACCATTGTGTATTAATAAAGAAAGAAACTGTTATTTGCAGTTTCATATTGTATAGTGTCTACTGTAGGTTCAAAATAGTTTGACTTTAATATTACATTGTTGTATGATGTTCCATATTGGGCACCAAAAATTTTTTTCTGTCAATAAAGTTTTCCTCGTAGCTAGATATTTTTCAATATTTTTACGTAAAAATAAAATTAAATTCTTATCTGAGAATTTATTTTTGACAAAAAACAAAAATTCATGCAATAACGGGTTAAATAAGAAATTCCTGGATTACTTTCCTTGACAACCCAATTAATAGATGTGCTATATATCTACCACAAGAATCTGTAGTATCTGTAGTTTCATCAAAGATAAGAAAAAGTAGTTGTCACCAATAAATGTCTTCATCTGTAGCATAGTTTGCAAAAATTACCTTAGATTTATGTTATTAAATTTTTTTAATAATATATTTCATGCATAAATCTTCATTGAACTGACGTTGATCGTTAGTTTTGGAAGAAAAAGGCAGCAAACTACTTTCTGACGACTGCTGCGATGTCCTCGATTGTATCTTATTCGTATGTTTTGTACATTTTACGTGTTGGTCGACAATAAATTTTTTGCTCGGGTTAATCTGGAACAACAGGATCTGGATCCATTTAAAATTACCAATGCATTTTGACTTACCCTGTGTCTGACTTATGAATATTATTAAAATTAATTATTTTTATATATTTTAAATAATATATTATTTATAGATACACTTATAAGATCATTTACAATTTTACTATTAAGAATCTAAAGATTGTGTGGTAAACTAAATAATAAGAATATTATTAAAAATTCGCAATCATTAAATGTTTTAAAACTCTAAATCATATTATACGCTACAATTACAAATAGTGGAGGAAAATAATTGCCTAGGAAATAAGCTTCACAATTTACCGACTATTTGGGAAATAAACCCTGTATTAGAGACCCTTATTATTGGACTACAAAACATTTTCCAAAATTTCATACTCTGATATTGTTCACATCTGTCGATTCCATTATAAACCTAAAAAAAATCACTTCAACGAAACATAAAACGTAAAAATCTAAATCACTTCAACGAAACGTAAAGGTCTTTACATATTAAACGCGTATTTACAAAAAATGAGTTAACGGTTCATCACTTTGATGCAATAGCGGCGAACGGTGTGTGGTGACACTGAACTCATGCAAATGTTGTCATTTGGAATAATCCTCAGGTAAACATCCCCTAGTCGTTAAAAGGTATTTTTGAAGGTAACGTTAGGGATGAGATTTTTTTAGGAAACGAATATTATATATTAGATAAAATAAAAAAGGATCTAATGAAACGTATATTTGATTAAATTTCAGTTATAATTCAAAACTACTCTGCAAAAATACAAATGTAATTTTCTGATCTTCAAGTAACTGACCTAAATAATGATAAACATATACAGGGTGAGTTTTTTCCAAGCCTGCAAAATATCAATGAATATCAGTGATATTTTCCAGGCTTAGATAATACTAGCGGACCAACTCGACATCGAGTTTTTTAAATGAAATTTTTATTTTGCGAGAAAAATTAAGAGATCAATACAAACAATACAAGCAAGAATATACATAACATTCATCAATAATAATGCAAGTAAAAAGTGTATTAAATATCACGAAATATTTCGTCGAAAACAATGTTTTTTGTTACAATGATATCATTTAGCAGTTAATTTTGCATGCTGATCACGAATCCGGTGTCAGATTTGCTCTATCTTGACGTTTTATGCGCGTTTCGGGTCACTTCCGGTGTCGGATCGCAACCGGAAGTACATATTTAGATTCGTCTCGACGAGACCTTTCGATCCATATATACATTGTAGGGTCTAAAACTTAAAGTAAATTTTAACTTTCGGTCATCTCAAAACCGGAAGTGAATTTTTGTACCAAAAGTATATCTTGCCAATCTCATACGTAATACTAATAATATTCCGAAAAAATATTTTAATTATCTAATATGGTTTTTGAGTAAAGTGGTGGACAAGAAAAGGGCTTAGCGTTTTAGTATATAAGATACCGAATTGTACCAGGTGATTAATAACTACGTGGCAAAGTAAACATACATTTTTCAAATAGGACATCTAGTAGATTTCCCCATATTTAGATTCCTCTCATAATCTCTGTTTTTACAATATGGGGTTTGATTCTACTATACAGGGTATTTAACAAGTTATGACTATTTTATTTTGAAATCGCTATCAAATAAACACACTGTACATAAAAAAGAATAAGTAAATAAGTATTCATTTTACATATAATAAATAGTATGTTCTAGTTTTGAAATTAAATTTAACAGAACTCATTGATAAATATTCGTATACAGGGTGAACTGGAAAAGAAAATTACGAAAAATTACCCGTGGCGAAGCCATCTTGTGACGCTAGTTCCGTGACGCTCGCCTCAGCATTTTACTGTAGAGAAAAAAAAGTAATACAGCGCCAGTATAGAAGCTTTGCTTCAAAATAACAGTTTTCATATTATTACTTTTTTATTCGATCTGTGTGCTTTACTGTATTTTTTAAAATAAATTTTTTTGTATGCTTTTTTATTAGGTGAAAATTCGAGAAATCGAATACTTGCATGCAGAATATATCAACAGCAATATCCTAAATAGACGAAGCTCAACATAAGATCGTTTCGGTCAGTTGAATATTGGTTATAAGCCTGCATACGCGTTGGAGGTGGACATTTTCAATGTTTACTTTAGACTTATTTCCTTAATGGATGATGGTATGAGGTATTAAGATTTATAACCAGTGTTTATAACAGTTTATAACGAAATAGCAGCGAAAATGCTAAAGAATGGGGTATAAGAACTTATCAAGAGGATATAAGAAGACTAAAATATGCCCTTAGATTAGACTAAAGCTTTATTATGCTCCATATATAAAAAGGGAAAGATTGGCGTAGACAGAGGTGTTACTTTGTTGGTTACTTGTTACAAGGTATTAGCCAGGATGTTAAGAGAGAGACTCAACAGATTTGCTGAAGATAAAGTAGGTGAGTATCTGGCCAGTTTTAGAAAATCAGGAAAACCAAATACGGAGAAATTGGAAAGATGGGAAAGGAAAATGCTCAGAGCTATATATGGAGACAAAACACGGTGAAAGGTTAAGTTCGATGAACAAACAGGACGCTAGAGGAACTGTATAACGAACCAAGCATCAGTCGCTTCATGAAGGCATGGAGAGTGAGATAAATGGGACACATGATGAGAATGGAAAGGAATAGGATGCTAAAGATGATCCTAAAATGGTACCCAATCACGAAAAGAAGTTAAGGATAACTCAGGCAAATATGGTTTGATAGCATACAAAGAGATCTCAGAACAGAGGGAATTTATGGTTGAAAAGAAAGAGCAACAAACAGGGATGAAAAAATAGTAGGTCAATTTAGTAGGCAAGGAGCATGATTGGACAAGAACTCTTCTTACGTGATACAAGTTTTGTACTATATAAGTATTTATCAATTATAGGGGTAGTCTATAGGTCTTCAAGGTCTGTTGAGTTTTGTAAATAATGTATTTCCTTAATAGCATATTAATTGTAATATTATTTGCATATTGTTATGATTTATATTTTGTATTAGTTATTTATTGAACAAGAAGAGATGTACTGAAAGGTAATTTAGAAGGGTATCAACCGAATTTCACTAATCAATACGAGTGGTACTGGTATGTGATTTCTCAGATCTAAATATAACTGTAGGTATTATCATAAAGCTTTTATGTGATCCTATAATATACATACGCCATCCCTGGCCTCTAAAAATCATAAAGAATTACATACAGTGACTGCCTTTGCGTGCATCCCCTAGAGTGTAACTTTACCACCTGTGTCGGTATAGTAAAATCCGGACCGCATTCTCTATCTGATGCAACAGACAATAACTGTAATCTTTTAATCTTGGAACATTACCGTTCGTCTGTGAAATAATACTCTAATCGTTTTGTAATGACGAAGGATCAAAACCAAACATTTTTCAATGAATACAATGAATCGGTTTTAGAGAGCGAGAATCGAAACGTCCTATCTTGATTTTAGGATGTATTTAATGGATCTAGTAAAAGATGTATTTAACTGAGTGGCCTTAAAAAAGAGTTTTATGTAATGGAGAGAGTAATCAGGATAACGTTTGGACGCAAATTTAAAAAACAATAGATTTTTAGCTAATAAACCGACTAATTTTTGTAATGGACTTCGTCTCATACGCAAAGTGTTTCTAAGAGAGGTTCAAAGATATCATGAGTCGTTAGTGTTATCGGATGCAAAGGCAGTAGAGGCGAAAAAAGTGTTTAAGAAATACTTCATTATCATTTTTTCTTATTCCATAATCGATTTGCAATAGAATTGCAAAATATAAGTTTATTTCAACAGTGTTTGATTACAGTTTGATGTAAAGATTGTAATCGTTCAATTTACTTAAATGAGCGCAGAGATAAAGAGGAAAATTAGGTGAGTAATAGCAATTTTGAAAATCATTTAACAAATTTAACTAAAATCTGATCTGAACAAATAAATAATTTTATTGCAGATAATTGATTAACAATAAAAGACGTGAACAGTGAAGACACCAATGGCATACTTTCATTAAAAAGCGACTTGTAAGGTACTGAGAAAAAGTTGGTAAATAGTTAAGTGCATGTAGGGATTATCAACTTTGTTATCTAGACAGAAGTGAACACTACAAGTGATTTGTCAATAATTGTTTCAAATAAAACAAATACAAATTGCCAGGGACCATATTAATATGGAGCTTCTGTTTTTTGAACATAAATACACGTGTTTTTTGTAAATATGTAAGTATGTTACTTTTGACGTTCGTCAAATACACCTAATCAAATAAAGAGATATTAATTAAATCTGGTGGTTGGTGCAGATTTTCGCAATCTTGGTTAATGAAATAGAATGTTTGCTGACGAAGCTCCTGTTATATGAACAGATTTTTCAATATTAAACTGTCAATCATATATAATATCATTAAAAGTATGGTTACAACATATCTGGAATATATCATTTACTATTAATATTTCAAGTAAACATCAAAAATTATTTTAAATACATCGAGATTGGTCTAAACATTCATATGCTGTATAATGTAGATTTTGTATTAAAAATAATATTAAAGAATGAAACAACTAACACCTTAGAAAACGTTTTTAAATAAGATACCTAATATATATCAACCGTTGCTAGTTGTTTCTTTTTTTATGGCCATTTTTAGATAACCAAACACTCTAAAAATACGTTCACTATTAGCAAACAGCCAAGTATATATTGTAAGCTTTTTCCAGTAAATGTAAAAATACCATCAAACAAGTAAATGGTCCTAAGCAATACAAGAATAGAATACAAGCAAGGAATGGCAAGGAAAATGTTCTAATTAGGAATAATAACAAAAAATAACATTTAAAAGAACAACAACCCAAAATTAAAAATAAAAATAAATAAATATCATAAATTTTTGAAGAAGATCGCATAGAAAAAACTCGAATTCTAATGCCAGCAGCTTCTAAAATATTATGTACCAGAATTTTGAACATAATTTGCAAGAAACTTAACAAAACAAAACAAATACAGAAAAATGAAAAGTCTATTTAAATTGCAGATCACAATTAATACTAGAACAGTACAATAACTATAAAAAAATAGGGAACTAGCAATGAGAACAACAGAAAAAAACGGGTAAATCAAATTGTAGGAACTTTAGTACCCTAGGAATTATAAAAAATAGTGCTAAGACAAATAACCTGCTTAGCACTGTTCTAAAACGAACCAGAAAAATCATATCCAGCACAACTACCCTAGAAATTGATTTAGAGGATGAGCAAAGTGGCTTCAAATCTGGAAGATCCTGCATTGATGTGGTTTTTGTCGTCAGAGAATCATGCAAAAATCATTGGAATATTGCGTTTGGCCTACCTCCACTTTATAGATTTACTAAATGTATTTGAAATATTCCGTTAAATTTTATAGCAAATCCCTCAGAAACAATCATTTTTACGGTAAAACTTTATGCCATATACCAAGCTCTAAAATATTTAAATACCTCTAACACTCCAGCAATAATTAAAACAGCAAATGAAAACTTAAAATAAAAGAAAAGAAAACATAAAGACTGGATGACTGAAGAAATACTACTATTAATGAATTAAAAAAAGAATCATTCAAAACAAAAAATCCAATTAAATATAATAAAACTGATCGATTAATTAAAAAGAGAATAAAAGAAGCTAAGGAGAAAATGTTACATGAGCAGTGCCAAGAACTAGAAGAAATTGAGAAAAAATATGACTTTTTTAACATGCATAAAAGAATTAACAGGAATGAGAAAAATACTTCAAACTAGCCAACTAAGAGATAAAAGTGGTGCACTTATAACAGATATAAACAAAAAAAAATGCAGAGATGGACACAATATATAGCACAACTTTTTGAAGACAAAGAGAGAACAGAAGCACCAAAAGGATTTAAGGATGATACTGGGCCTGCCATTATACGAGAAGAAATTGAATATGCAATGAAACAAGCTAAAGGTGGTAAATCTCCCGGGCCTGATAAAGTTCCTATCGAATTACTCAAAATTGTGAATACTGAATCTATTGATCTTCTTTTGGATCTATTTAATACCATATATAGAACAGGTAAAATACCTAAAGAATGGCTCCATCAACATTAATACTGCTACCCAAAAAAGCCAATGCAAAGGAGTGCAATGAACATCGCACCATAGCCTTAATGAGTCATGTCTTGAAATTGTTTTTAAAAGTAATTCACAATAGAATACGTAAGAAATTAGATGAAGGCATAAGTAATACACAAATGGGATTTAGTAAAGGACTGGGAACACGAGATGCACTGTTTGCAGTAAGTGTTCTTTCGCAAAGATGCTTAGATATAAATTGTTTCATTGATTTTGAGAAGGCATTTGACAGAGTGCAGCATAATCGGCTTAAAGAAATTTTATTAAATAAAAACATAGACAGTTGAGACATTAGAATCATATGTAACCCCTATTGGAACCAAACAGCAAAAGTGAATGTTGAAAATGAACTAACCGAGGATATCCAGATTCGCCGTGGGGTCCGACAAGGGTATATTTTATCACCCTTGTTATTCAATTTATACAGTGAAGCCATCTCAGAATTAGCGCTTGCCGAAGTCAGTGAGGGTCTTATAATAAACGGTGAGCCACTTAATAACATAAGATATGTTGACGGCACCGTCCTTCTGGCAGGAACACTAGAAGAACTGCAACATCTTGCTGAACAACTAAATATATATATATATATATATATATATATATATATATATATATATATATATATATATATATATATATATATATATATATATATTTTTCATTCTCTCTCCTGTTGCCGACAAGAATGTAGCTTCGACCAATTTTTAATAATTTTAAACTGTTTGTCCTTGTTTAGTGTAGTGTTTGTACATTTTTATGTTTATTGTTATGTTTATTACATTCTGCACTTGGTGGATAGCTCAAAATTGACAATATACCCCTGATGATGCTTTAGATAGCGAAAGTACTTGGGCAAGATTAAATTAAGAAAAGTATGCTCGATATCTGCCTTTCATTTTATCAAAAAACTAAATATATATTGCAACGATTATGGACTAAAAATAAATTTGAAGAAAACCAAGTTCATGATATTTACAAAAGCACAAAACATCAAAGTTAAGCTAGTACTAGATGATACAGAAATTGAACAAATATCTTCGTACAAATACCTTGGAGCATGGATCACAGAAGATACTGATCAGACAAAGGAAATAAGATGCCGCATTGAAATTGCACGGTCAACTTTTAATAGAATGGGAAAACTTTTTTGTAATCGCGATATCAATATATCGCTCCGAATAAGAATGCTTCGATGTTATATTTTCTCTCCCCTTTTGTATGGGGTTGAAGCTTGGACACTTAAAAAAACCAACACTAAAAACCTAGAAGCATTCAAAATGTGGTGTTACCGATGTATTTTGAAAATATCATGGATGGATCGCAAAACAAACGAACAAGTTCTCGAACAACTAGGAAAACAATGCGAAGTTTTAAATTCCACAAAAATCAGGAAATTGGAATACTTGGGGCACATCATGAGAGGTGAAAAATACGAACTACTAAGGAATATAATGCAGGATAAAATCAAAGGCAGAAGAAGCGTAGGTAGACGTAAAATCTCGTGGCTACGCAATCTCCGTGAATGGTTTGGATGCAGTTCAATTGAACTATTCAGGCGCGTAACCAACAAAATTATAATTGCCAGAATGATTTCCAATCTCCGATAGGAGCGGAACTTGAAGAAGAATAACACTCCACGACTTCTTATTCTTACCGATTCTCTTAGCACTATCCCATCCATACAACATCTATATCCCAACCACCCGATAGAAAAGAAAATTAAAAGCCAACTTCTAATTGCCCAGGAAACAAATAAGCTAATAAAATTTGGCATCATACATCGGCGTCGAGGGTAACGAAACAGCAGATAAAAGTGAGTGTAGCAACGAATAAGGATAGTGAAATAGTAAGTGAATACTTATTATATGACTTAAAATCGTGGATTAAGTCAAAAGTGTTGTGCTTATGGAAACGTGAGTGGTGTCAATCTCATTCTAAACTTTGATATATCAAGCGATATATCAAATGACATAATACCTTGGTATGCAAGAATTGACAACCGCCATCTAAAAGCAGTGCTAACCAGACTACGCCTAAGACCTAATAACCTATGGTTGATGCGACATTCTTCTCTAAATTAAAATAAATTAAAAACAAATCCACAAATATCAGAAATTAAATCCAGGAAAAAGTGATAGCAAACTAACAAAGCTTAGAGAAAAATAAACGCAAAGAGAGTTCAAGCTAGCCAATATAAATAAGAATAAGATTTCTCAGAAGAGTAACATAATAAAAGAAAACACAGGACGAACGGGAAACAATATATAAACAGATAAGAAAGAAACTACCAAAAATGCAATCGACTATTTTCTCTCAAACAACAAAAGAATATTTGAAGACGCAATCTCATAGAGTGAATTAATTGGTCATCTAACCAGCTTTTAAGAGAAGCAGTCAACATTGTTTAAATAGTCATGATGATTGCCAACCTTCCAAAGAAGATCACATCTTAAAAAGAAGAAAATGTAGTAAAGTAAGTTATATCACTGCCAGAAACTAATGAAACTAAAGTAATTTAGAAATTATCTTAGTCATAATGATTCTGAAGAATTATCATGAAATATCTCACACTCAAGAAAGATGAGAAAACAAAATGACAAAATTAACTCAGCAACAGAATCACTTGGAGAGAGGAAAGTAACGAACACTAACATATCAAAAAAGACAACCCCATGATTTAGAGAGGAGGTAAATACGAAATGTGAAGAAAAGAAGAAAATCTGTTTACAATACAGAACACAACAACCACAACTAGCATGCAAACACTATAAAGGAATCAGAAATACGAATACTTTAGTCAAACAAATAAAAAAGAACAGTGGCATTGCTTCTCAAGACAGATGGAACATGGCTTCTACGGAATACAAAAATAATATCGAGAGTGATCAGAGAATGAAGGAAAAAGATGAAAAAACGAAAAACGAAACACATTCAGAAGGAAACATGGACAGACTACTTTTGATCCCTCTTTGCTAAAGGTGAAGATAAAATACTTCTCTCTAAAAAGGGTGACAAATCGGACCCACAGAACTAAAGAGAAATTAATTTATTAAACCCAAACACTAAAATTAACAACCAAAATAACACAGTTTTAGGTCGAGAAGATTATGCACACTGTATTTATAATGTGCCAAGTGCAAGAGAAATCATTAACATAAAAATATGCTTTATTGTCACTGAAAATTATACAATTTTATTCACAAAGCTTAAAAAAAGTCAGAAAATAACAATAATAATTAAAATTTTATAAATCGTCAATATCACAAAACGAAGCATATTAAAATAAACAATCCACTGTAAAATTTAAATAAATTGCAAATGGCAAAAGGCTGTTAAGGGTTAAAGAGCTCCGTTATAGGATAATACTACTGCCTTATTCACGTTAAAAGAGTAAATTCTTGAATGAATTCGAGACTTTTTTTGAATTGGGGAGATAAGAAATGGGATCTTATTGTGACAAAATAGTTGATGATATATTTATTTTTCTCACATTAACGAAGTATTCATTAGGATTTTCAGGGATTGGAAGGGAAAATGTTTAAGCTGTGTTAATTTTATTTCGAAGATCGTTTATTATGGACCAAGTTTCTTTTGCCAACACATTAAGAGCTTTCCAGACGTTTTTATAGTATTTCCATTTTAATAGTACGTTTTTTAGCAGTTTTAATAAGTTTTAGATAGGTTTCTCTGTACTTGGTGATATTTTCAGTGACAGAGACGTTGGTAGTAAATTTCTTTGGATGTACAGTAGTGAACGCATATTCTTAGGTTTGGGTTTGTAATATTTTGGCTGAATTGCAATTAAAGGAAACGCCTTATTGAAAATACACCCAGAAAAGTATCATCCAGAAGTCAAGTATAAATTTTCGAATATACAAAAGTTCTGGCGGAAAAAATCCTACCTAACGTAAGGTTTTTGAGGAGGATTTGTTGAGAGTGTTAAACTTTGTATATACTATTTCATGATCAAATAGTCCTGCATTAATAATTGTAGAGCGTACATCAAGAGGAGAGAAATCTGAGACAATATAATCAGTTATGGCAAATGCTTTTTAGTAATTCTTGTAGGAGAATTAACGTGCATTCTGAGACCATACGATTAAAATATATTGACTATGAACAGTTGTGTAGCACAAGCAGCAGCATAACTAATATTAAAGTCACCGCATAGATTTTTTCTTCTTTTATTGGGCAGATCATCTAACAAATTTAGCAGGTTCTGAAAAAATAGTTCCGTGAAAGAGTCAGGTGATCTATAAATGCAAAGAATGTATAGATTCAGATTCTTATTATAATCATTAGAATACAACAATCCATCTACTGGAACAACACAATAAAAGCAACAGTAGAAGAAAAACTAACTGACCCAACTGAAGCTGACAATGGAATGAGATATGATGATTTCTTGAATCTACTACTGAAGATCTACATTAGAATCTGCATTAGAAAGATCAAGTGAGATCTTGTAATGTAAATCAATTAGAGAGAACAAAAAAAATATGCTATAAACAACGGAGATGAAAACCCTTAGAAAAATCGGTGTTAAGATACTATGGAATCGAGCTACCTATACATATCTACGCAAAAAGAAGAAGAAGAAGAATATCTTATTCATTTTATATTAAAACAACTTTATATTCACTATTCTATTCTAAATATATAATAACATTAAGCCAACAGAACCTTTATAAAAAAATTCTTTTGTGTCTTATATATCTAATTTTTAACATTATTCGTAAATATATCATACATATTTTGCGCCATTTTTTGCTATCATTATTTAAGCGAGATATGTAGAAGAGAATTGAATATACATCATAAAACAAGTGCATATTGGAAAAACTGCGAGAAACTTAAAATAACGTACACTGAATCACAAGAGATACGTTAAAAACAAAAAGAGAAGATTCACATTCTATTTTTTCTCCTTTCTCCTATTTTCTTGTACTGGTACTTACGACTACAAATATAGAGGGTGTCGATGAAATCACCTCTACCAGAAATGGCCCTTTAGGCCGAAATTGTGGAGGGGCCCAAGCCCTACATTCGCTCATATAAATTCGTGCACCCTTCTTAATGGATTTAGTTCAGTTTGTACATTGGTGTAAAGGTGTAATGGGTGGGTTAGAGTGTCGCTAGTCCGACTGTTACGTGGTGGTGTGCAATTTTCTAGTTTTTATGAAAAATAGTCGTGACGTAAGTAATTGCAAACTTTTTAATCTGTTGTTGTTAAGTCATTAATATTTTTTGTTAAGTTGTATCAGCGTGATTTGTCTTTATTCGGATTTAATATGATTTATATTAAAATTTCAATCAATTTTTATTCTAATTTTTTTTGTATGAGTTTCATAAATGATTTTTTTCTAAAAAAATCAATCAAGCCATGGTTTATGTCATCTGAACTCTTTTTCTTGAGTGTATCATTACCATTCATTTATTTAGCGATCATTTCATTACTATATTTATAATTTTATTGTATTTTTGGTCATTTGTTTTAAACGTTTCTTTGATTTTTGTTTTGTATTTTAGTTTCACTGACTTTTTCGATATGTTTGTTAAGTCTAAAGTTTTATAAAATATATTTTTATAGATTCTGCCATTCATAAGATCTTAGATATTTCTTATTCTTATTTTAAATAATCTTACTACAAATTTCAGTTTTTACCTACTTGTTTTTAAATTTCATTAACTCTGATTTTTAAAGTTTCCTTGCTCTTTTAGAGATCTATCTGCTATATTTTTTTTAATTTTTGTTTTTCTAATATTTCATACTTTCCCAGTCTACAATTTGGTCTGTATTCATTTTGTTTATAATAATTGTCTGAGTAGTCGAAAATGCATTCCTTTTGTTGTTTTATCATTTTCCTTTCATTTGACATTTACAAAACTTTGCTGGAAGGATTTTTTTGTTTACTGTTTTTAGTGTTTTTTTAATATTTCCCTTTTCTTTTTCTTTTTATAACTTCCTCTTTCTCTCTAATATATTTTTTAATATTTTTATTTGCTTTTTGTTAATTTGTGCGTTTTTCTAAGAGCGTTTATAATTTATTTTAAAGGGAATTTTACTTTCTACATTGGGAAAAAAGAAATCTTTTAAATATTATTAAATCCAAATTTATATTATTATAAACAAAAAAAAACTATTACATTTATGGTCATAATTTTTCTCTATTTATTGTTAAGAAGCTTTTGAGAAAGTGTAAAATTTTTTTAAAGCTTTTAGTTGTTTTTCACCATTGCAGAGGGCGCCTTCCAAAAGATTTATTTTAATTTGGGAGACACTTTTCTGCCTTCCTGAAGCATTTCTTTTTTAATTCCAACGGGACTTAATTCATAAGCCTTAAAACTAATTAATAAAGCTTTAAGAAGTTATATATATATAGAAGAATATATATTCAAGGCCCATGCGCGACTTTATAAAAAGGTCGAAAAAACGTCTGTTTTGGAGGTGAATTTACCCCTGTACTAAAAAAATAGGGTTTTTTTTTTTAACTTTTTAGAGGTTTATTTAGTAGTCTTATCTATTCAGTATAAAAAAATGGTTTACTGAGATTGGTGTAGTAGATTTTGAGAAAAACGTCCTACCAATTTTGACAAATTAGTAGGACGCGATTTCGAGAAACACGAGTTAAAAGTATTTTTACTGTATTTTATAGAATAAAATAGCCATATTTAATTGTTTACTTCTAATCAGGTATTCCTTGTGCATATTGGGTGCACTCACTATACAGTAAAAGCTGTAAATGATTTGTCAAAGCTTTTTTTATAACTTTTGATGTCTCGCTGCTCCTTTTATTGGCTTGAGCAATCTTTGTCGATATTTTCCGACAAACTCGTTGCTATTTCTCCAATTTTTATTCTTATCTTCAATTTTGCTGCGTACTGAGTAATTTAGAATTATCGGTAAGATAGTTTCGAAACAAATATCTTACCGATTTTTCTATCAGATGTCGCTAGTGCGTCCATAATGAAGCCATGTTATTGTTGCTTCCTAATAAGACAGAGAAGACTATTTTTTTCACGTTAAGAACGGCTATGAATAACTATTCTGATGAGACTTATTAAGTCGAAATACGTATCAATAGATACATAGACGCTTTGAACGTGAAATCAAATCTTTTCTGTCTTTTTCATTTTAATTTAGAATTGTTTTCTGTAGTAAACTAATAACCTTTGAATTTCCTTTTCATATATTGCTTAAGGCTACAGGCCCTTGGCGTCTAAAAACTCGGTTATTTCCCTCCAATTTTTCGGTCCCTTGCTTTCTCTTTTTAATTTCTCACGCCTATTTCTGACAAGTCTTGCTTTACTACTTCCAACCATTTCTTCTTTGGACGTCTTCTTCGTTTTTTTCGCAATTTCTCCTTCGTTCAATATTGTTTTAACATTTCGATTCTCTGGCATTCGTATAATGTGACCAAGCCATCTAGCTCTTTGGGCTCGTATTTTTGCCGCAATTGCTGGTTTTTCATACATCCTCATTATTTCTTTATTTGTTCTTCTTCTCTAAATATTCTCTGCCATCTTTATTCCTCCGAAGATTTTTCTGAACACCTGTCTTTCCCAGATTTCTACTTTCTTTTCTTCCTTCTGGTTCATAATCCACGTTTCACTGGCATACATCATTGTGTGTCTCATTACTGTCTCGTAGACTCGCAGTTTAGCTGTTCTTGACACATTTTTTACTTTGGGTAATGAATTTAGTGACCCTTCATCACCCGCATACGCTATGTATTCCTGCTATTGAAAATAGTCCTTTGTAGTTTGTGCTCATATTTGATCTTCTTACGATTTGTTATAATACTAGGTTGAATAAGTTCGTTGATAGTGGATCCACTTGTTTTAAACCTTTATTCACTGTAAGCTGTCTTGAAGAACTTCCTTCCATTGTTACCCTATTTATCGTGTTCCTAAGCGTCATTCTCACTAGCCTTATAAGCTTTTCTGGTATTTCTAATGTTCTCATGACCTCATATATTACATATATGTTACATTATAACATCGATCGATTTAAGGAGTCATATGCTTGTTTAAAATCTCTATAATTATTTTATTATTAATTAAATTTACTTTAAATTTAGTGCAAAGACTCTTAAAGTACTATACTTTCATATGGAGTAAAAAACCAAATCTTTTTTTGAAAATACAAGACTTATGTAACCCCTTAATTGTTATAAGCAAACAAGCTAGTTACTAACTTCGTCCCTAATTATCAGGGAGAACTACCTATTTGTTGTTTAAATTTGTGACAAAATGTCTTTTCAAATATTAAAATCTAATTTTTTCCAGGCAATAGAAAAAAGTTATTGTAATTGTTTATAAGTAAAAAATGACATGTTTTGCGATTAAGTTTTGCAATGTTTTTTTACTTTTTTTTTAATTCTTCTGATAGAATAACTCTCTTTCTTGCTTATGCTATCCGTAAAATCATGGTATGTTTATTTTTTTCCTGACTTTTGTTATTGCAAAAAAAGTTGTTTAAAATAAACATATTTAATAACTTTTAAGTGAATTTGATGAATCACTCATTTTTACCACGATACGATCCAGCTTTCCACGCAATATCAAGGTTGTTGGTTCATTTTATACAATAATTATAGTTGAGTCCATGGGACTTCTTCATAAGCTGGATTTATTAAAATTTATTAAAAAAACATAATTCTATATACAATAATATGTACAATGTGTTGATTCAATAGGTAACAGTAAAATTATTTAAAAAATGAAATATTATTTATCTCAAATAATATTATTGCAAGATTTTGAACGTATGTTTTTCGTTTCTCATATTTCATTTTGATCACCTTCAGAATCTGAACTGTCATCTCCAATGTTAATTATTACAGATTCTATATTAATATTACACATGTTTTCTTCTCTAATAAACCACTGTTCGATCAATTTGTTAGTATATACTACACTCTTTGCTCAGGCGACATCGCAACACTTTTGAATTGCTTCCTTCTACATACTTATAACAGGTTCATCTCTATATCCATTGTTAATGCATTAAAGTTGTATAATAAAAAAGTTGAAACTGATCAATTTTTTGTTTTACCTTGGTTTTGTCTTTTGAAAATATATAAAAATATTTTTCTTTTGTTTCAGAATGAGCACCTACGATAGTTCCAAACTCAGCGACTTTTCATACGATGACAGTTGCGACTCTGGATTTGAATACTCCTTCAAATCAGAGTCCTCAGAAATCGTTGATGATCGCAGTGATTACATTGATTTAGATAACGAATTAGCTACGCCGCTAAAAACAAAACTACCAGAGAATTTCAACCGAGAGCTGTACGATAAGTTCAACGCCGCCTTTCACAGTAGCCTTATTGAACGTGTCAAACCACCGTTGCTGTATGAACCCTGGAAATCTTCACCAACCTACGAATCCAACCCTTTCGAAAACGACAGCGAAGAGTTAGAATTCTTTTGTAGACTGCGCAACAACGAAGATAAATGTTCGACCCCAGTCAAAGAGAAGCCGAAACGACGATACGCCACCGGTCGTAATCGAGTATCTCGTGCCAAGAGTCCGACGCAGATAATGAGAATAAAAAAAGTACGAAGACTAAAAGCTAACGATAGAGAAAGGAATAGAATGCACATGCTAAACGAAGCACTTGAACGTCTTCGTTGTGTTTTACCCACATTTCCTGAAGATACTAAGCTCACGAAGATCGAAACGCTCCGTTTCGCTCACAACTACATTTATGCCTTATCGCAAGCTCTGAACGACATCGAAATGTATTCGAATGGCGGTGAAAACATTACTGTAAACGTGGGAAACGTGGTTGTTTCCATCAGCAAAAATGGTAACCCTATAACAGCTAAGAATTTAGAACAAAAGTTAAGCCAAGCTGTGGTTACCAGTGGTAGCATAACAAATGCTAGTTTCATGCAAGATTACAATCAAGACAGTGACAATTTTGCTACAAATACCTACCAGTATAATTGCAATACCGAACTTCAAACCTACTGTAGTCAACAGCAGTACGATCAATATCCAAACAGTGCAAATTTTGGACATTATAATAACTATCAAATGGGGTACGACTATAATAGTTGTATGAAGGTATAGTGATGCTAGAAATATCATATATATTATAGCTATAATTCTGAGAGTTTTTACAAACGAATTTATAGTTGACTGCATATTTTTGCAAATGTAAGTTTCTATCTCAAGTGGTCATTTACTATTTATTATACACTCCACGAAACAAAATTCAGCCACTAAAAATTTTTGATTAAGTCTGACAATTTATTTGTATTCCGATTTTCAAGATTCTTGCGTCAGATACGACTCTTAATAAGATTTGATCATTTTGAGCAGTATATTTGATTGGTCCGACATTATATTATATTTATTATAACAGACAAACAATAAAGTAAACCAACAAACAACAAACAACTGATTACATATGTTAATTCATAAATTGTAATAATTATTAAAGTCTAAATTTTAATAATATTTTAAATTCCTGCATTTTATAAAGAGTATATAAATGATAGTTTTACACAAAATAAGGTTGTTATTATTTTTATTATTATTACGGAATAAAACAAACGACTTAACTCAACAATATATTAAAGCGAGAGTTGTAACCCAATTAAAAGATAACTGGGCACTTTCAAAGACAGCAAAACATTTTAACATAAGCAGAAAACAGTTTTTCTATTAATAAAAAATGGAGGGAACAAGAAACTCTCGAAAGAAAACAAGGGTCTGGAAAACCAAAACTATACTAAATTTAGGTATGTAAAAATAATATTAATATTTTGTAATATCTCCATCAGCATGAATAACAGCTTGTAGTCTTCGGTACATCTGCGTGAAAGGAACTACGAAATTGTCTTCTTCAGAGAACTCTTCCCAAACCTCTTCCACAGCTTTTCAGCATTTTGAAATATTAAATTACGCCGATACAACCGTTTTATAATAACCCCCCACACATTCTCTTTTGGGTTTAAATCTGGACTGTAGCTGGGCCATGGTAAGGTTTCCATGTTGTTATTCTGGAGCCACTGGTTTATTATATTTGCAGTGTGAACAGGACAATTATCTTGTTGGAGGACAAAATTATTTTCTGGATTCAACTGTGCTACACTGAGAAACATAGCGGATTAAATCTATAATTATCTGGTCTATACACCCCAATTTTGCCCTTTTTAGAAGATTGAAAAATTTTCTCGTCTGTAAATATTACCCTGTCCCAAAAATCTTGATTTTGTAGCTAATGGTTTAAAGAAAATATAGTCTTGATTGCTTGTGGTGTAAGAGCTTGTTTTTTGCTGCAGTTCGGTACCTAAGACGCGATGCTTTAATTCTGTGCCAAGTTGTTGTCTTTCTTCCCGGAAACTGTGACATAATTCTTGCAGTTTTCGTATCTTCAAAAGAATTCTCTTTTAATCTCTCCAAAAGCGTACGATTTTCATGAGCGGTAGATATTTTTGGTCTTCCAGAACATTGCCCTCTTTCGAGGGTTTCTTGTTCTCCCCATCTTTTATTATTATTAAAAACTGTTGTTCTGCTTACGTTAAAATGGTTCGCTACGGCAGATAGTGACCAACCATCTTCTAATTTCGTTACAATTCTTGCTTTTAGTTCTTTGCTGGCATGTGGAGCCATTTTTGATGTTAAACAGAATAAGCCATCTGACAAATTTTAAGATTTGGCAGTGACAGTGACAGTATGTAAATAATAAGTATTTATCTAAAAATTGATGCAAGAATCTTTAAAATCGAAATACAAATAAAAAAGTTATTAATTGTCAAACTTAATCAAAATTTTTATGGGCGGACTTTTGTGTAGGTTAGTGTAAAATATTGAAGTTAAATTCTTTTTTAAAATCATTAATTAAAGTAAAGTAAAAAAGATTATTATGTTACTATTTTGGGTTTCCAAAAGGATGTTTCAAATCTTCTATTATTAATAGACACTTTTTAATATGTATTTGGACTTTTAAATCTTTCAGAAAAATTTCTGCGAAATTATAAGATAGATCATCATCATTCTCTTTAAATTGCTCTATAATTTTCATTGTCAATCTTGGATCATCAGTTGATCTTTTGCTTCTAATCCATCCAGGAATTTGCTAGCTGAATAATTCATTGAAATCTTTGTCTGACACAATCATTTTATCCATCTCAAAATCACTTCTTTAATTTAAATACTAAAATCCATTTTTAATTCTCTCTGCTGCAATTGTTCTAATAACCCAAGCTGTAGAGAAAAAAGCTGTTAGGTTAGGCATACGACTGTCAGATAAAAAGAGGAACGACTGGGTAAGATCCAAAACAAAAGTCGAGGACATAACAACAAAAATTGCCAAACTTAAATGGAGCTTCGCGGGCCACACTGCTAGACAAAAAGACCAACGTTGGAATACTACAATACAATAGTGGAGACCTTACGAAAGTAAACGACCAGGAGGAAGACCAATGATGAGATGGGTTGATGATATTAAAAGAATAGCCGTAACAAATTGGAAATATGTTGCTAAGGATAGAGACCGATGGAAGGAGTTGAGAGAGGTCTATGTCCAAACATGGCCAACAGAAGGCTAGGAAGAAGAAGAAAAAAAAAACAGTTGCATAGCCTTGCATACATCCAAACTGATATTCCGGAATTTCGTTTTTTTTCACGTTTCTAGTTATCTATTACTGTCTCTCATGAGACTGTACTTTGTGTATTGTTAAATATCTTCTGTTTTTGTATACACGTACTAATATATCAATTATGTCTCACTTCAAATAATTCTATTAAACAAACCTGTTAACCAACTTGTTCTTGTCTATTCCTATGTTGTCTTTCTTCCCCATATAATATTAATATAAATATAGTCTTCACCTTGAATTTTTTAAGATTCTTGTTCAGCTTCTTCTTTGTTATTTTAATGAACAATGCTGTTACTGGTTTTCTGTACACTCTGGTAAGTATTCTTTTCGGGCAGATTCATCTAATCTAAATAATATATTTTGCTTTATTTTTTATAATATAGATATATATTTGTATGTTATAAATATCCTAAAATGAGTTGCATGAGACTCTGAAAAAAACACGTTGGGATTGTTGGGATTGTGTAACAATCACTTTTAGCTTTATTTAGTTATTCTCGTCTTTGTTTGCTCTCATACTGCCTGAGTTATTTGATTGGAAGTCTATTTTTTGAAATTGTTCTAATATCGTCACTTCTTCTTCTTAGGGTTCCTGTCCGTTCCGAATGTTGGCGATAATTCTGGCTATGATAACTTTGTTGGTTGCTTTACGAAATAGCTGTGTTGAGGTCTTTCTATACCAAGCTCTCAGGTTAGCAAGCCAGGATATTCTTCTTCATCCTGGGGTCATTTATCTTTCAATTTTACCTTGCAAAATGCATTGGAGTAGCTCATATCTGCCTTGACCAAATCCGCGGTTGACCACGACTCAGTGATCAGCAGGTTATTGAGCTTGACTCCATTTATTGAGATGCCTTCATCAATATCTTTTACAGCCTCTTCAAAAATATGCTCCGAGTACAGATTAAATACGGTTACTTATCCTAAATCGACAAATGTTTGCATTACTTATACTGTCAAGTTTTAGTGCCCATTCTTTAACATTAATTAAATAAAATGTTTTATAGACTACTTGAGTGTGAAACAAACCAAATAAAATCTATGTACCTATTTTTTATACGATCTAGTCGCGGTATTCTAGTCTAAAAATGTGATTTCTTATATTAAATATATTTTTGTATAAAAGAAATTGTATATGCAAATAATATTTTTCAATAAAGAGTTTACTATTTTAATTTTATCGTTTTTTTTACCGTTGAAGTTCATTAAGAGAAGGGTAGTAAGTAGAGATCTATAAAGAACGATTTAAAGATAAGAGAATCATTATAGACAATGGTCAAAACAAAATAAAGGTTTTTCAAAAATTTCTTTCAGCAAATAAACGAAGCTATAGAGAGAAGATTAACAATTATATATAAAAATAAAATATACGAGAAAAAAGACTTAAGATTTTATGGAACTATAAAAGAATAAAAGAAATAAAGTACACTAACAGTAAAATGACAACAAACGCAACAGCTGAGATTTGGTTGGATAAAATAAATTGAACTCTTGAGCTCCTATACCTGTTCCACAATTTTAAATGTTTTCTTTTTTACCTAATCTACATTTTGAAGACAGGTTTATGTCTCACCAATTACAAAAAGCAGTCTTCACTTTCACATTTCACATGCCCAACCTTCAAAATATTATTGAACGATAAAATTTGGATGAATCACATACTTTGGTATTAGTATCTAACATTGACAAATAAGAAACACGGTAATTACTTTAAAAACTCCATTGGCAAGGTAAGAACCGCCTCCTGGAAACTGATTCGTTTAAAATCCAAATAGATAGATAATTAAATAACATTAGGTGACACTTATATTAATACATTTTGTAGGTACGTACTAAAAAGATTATTCGTCCGTTGAGTACTTTTTAAATGTTCTATTTTTATATATTTCGGTAAAGCGAGTCGTCCTATATTATGCTTTTGTTAATTTTGTCTATATTTCTTTTGCTGCGTTTTCAGATAATAAAATAATTTGATACTATATTTGTTATTTTATTCCTAATTTTTTAAAAATTCATCTATCCATTAATTTTTTGTTATTTTGTGTAATTTTTCATCGTCTTTATATGATATCTTTATCTTTCTCATGTGATATTGATCTTTTATTCGTTTAGGAGATTTTGATTTCTAGTTGCTATCTTATTTAGTTCTAGCTGGGTTTCTCCCAGATTTTTATTTCAGATTCTGCATTGAATCATTCTTTTGTTCTTTATGTTTAGTTCCGTCCTAGAACTTCTTCAGCTCTATGCCTCTATGCTATTTTGTATATTTTTCCTTATTTCTTCTGTGTTGTTAACTTTTGTAAATTTTCTTTTTTTTATAATCTTCCCTACTACTCTTTTATGTCCTTTCTGCTTAGTGTATCAAAGTTGCATTGCCTTTTATTTAGAATTTTTAAATTTTACATAATTTTTTTCTTTACAAATTTTCTGCTACTTCGTTATTATATTTTTCTTTTCCTGCTTTTGCACAGCATAAGGATTTTATCATTTCTAGCATTCTCTTATTCATTTCTTTTAGGTTTCCTTATAATTCTGGTTGGTGGTTTTCTTGTGCATTTTTTGTCAGAGTATATTGTATATGTTTATTATTGTCATATTAGCTTGCCTCTTTTATATTGTTACCTCTGATATTGGATTTAATTTGTTGGCTTTAATTCTATGACTTTATTCCTTATTTTATGGTTAGCTATTAATGTTCACCGATTTTTCCTAACAATTTATTTTTAGATTAAAGATTAAAGTTATATTTTCATTCCACATTTTGTGCAGAACCATTGTTTTGTTAATCAAATTTCGTTCTGTTTAGAACTCCTCCGGTTGCTTCCCAAATACTCTTTTTTCCATATTTTTTCTGTGATATTAACTTAAATTTTTGTGTTTTGAAGGTCCTGCAGTACTACTCTTTTATCCCTGTTCGCTGTTGGCTTAATTACAATTAAGGCAAAACATCACAAAACCTGGACTACCAAAGGTATTCGCTTATTAACCGTATCCGCATATGTACTACTGTACATCAAGTTTACTACCAACGTCTCTGTCATTGAATATATCTCCAAGTACAGAGAAACATATCCAAAACTTATCAAAAGTCTGGGAAACTCTAAAAGTGTTGGCAAAAGAAACTTTGTCCATAATAAACGATCTTCAAAATAAAACTAACATAGCTCAAACATTTTTTCTTCCAAACCCTAAAAATCTAAATGAACACTTCGTTATTGTAAGTAAAAATGTAACAACTATTTTGGCACAACAAGATCCCATTTCCTATCTTCCCAATTAAAAAAAGGTCTTAAATTCATTTTTTATAAGACCAGTTGATAAATCTGAACTGATCCAGACAATCAATTGTATCAAGAGCAAATCTTCCTGTAGTACTGATGGACTATTTATAAAAATGTTCTCAAATCTCCCAAAAAATATGTTGTAAGTCCTGGTCTCAGTAATTAATGATTTATTTAAAAAGGGTATATTTGCAGAGTGCCTAAAAATAGCCATTATTATTCCTTTTCATTAGGGTGGTGAAAAGTCAAATGCCTGCAAATATAGACCTATTGTACGACTGGTACAATCCAAAATTATTAAGAAACTTATAAAAGCCAGACTTTGTTTGTAAAAACAACATTTTGCAATCACAAAATCAGTTCGGCTTTTTTCTAATAAATGTACTAGTGATGCTATGTTTTCTGTACTACATAAAGTTTTTTTTGTGACTATGCCAAAGCTTTTGATTGTAAATATCACGGCATTTTAATAAAAAAGGTTCAGTATTGGTCATCCACTTTTCCTTATGTTTATAAATGACATCACTAATTTAAAAATCAATGGAAAAATGTTTGCTCATGATACCAGTATCAGCTGGAGAAACTCTAATATTGCAAGTTTTCATTAAACAATAACTTCTGATCTACTTAAAATAAAAACCTAGACCGACTATAATTTACCCTCTTTTTATGTGGATAAGATAATAGCATTATCCTATAAAGGAGCTCTTCAACCCTTGCTTCTTAATAAAAGCCAGATCAGTATTATTGATTCTGTAAAATTTCTTGGTATCTTTATAGAGAGCAACCTTAAATAATCCCTTCATATTTTTTGCTTTAATCTCATCTTTTAAACACCTAAATGTTTTTCCAGCAAGACCTAATCATGACTGCTCAACCAGAAATTCTACCTTTGATGTTTATTTACCGATCCCGTCCACTGAGTTTGTAAATAAATCTATATTATATTCGGCAAAAAAAACTATACCACCCCCTTTACAACTTAAATCGGCAACATCTTTCCCCAAGTTCCGTAAAATGACAAAAGCCTATCTATCTGAAAGGCAATATATTATTCAGTAGTAGAAGAGTTTCTTAATGAATAACTAAGAAATTATAATACCTTTATGTACAAATAAAGTATTTTTATCTATATTTGCAATAAATTGTTTATTTTATTATCTTTTGTTTTGTGATATTGGCCATTTATGTAATTTCAGTAAATTTTAAATCTTATTTTCTGACTTTTTGTAAGCTTTATCCATAAATTTTCATCGATAATCAAGCATTTTTCTATTCTATCCAAAATGCATCTTTTTGTTTTGCTTTTTTAATTAATGCACAATCTTCTTTCTCTAGAAACTTTCTGCTACTTCGTTATCACATTCTTGTTATCCTGGTTTTGCAACTATTAGCTCTATATCGATTCTAGCAGTCCCTCATACAATTCTGTTGATTTTCGTACGATTCCGTTTGGTCGTTTTCTGAAGCAAATTCTGTCGGACTTTTATGTTTATTATTGTAATGTTGGCATGTTTGATTTATACTTTTATAGACGATATTCCGCCGTTCCTTAATTTTTTGTTACACATAAATACTGTACTATTTTTACCTTGTCTTTTTTTCTCCGAAGATATTTACTATGTAGTTCCCGTTCTTGATGGTTTATTCCTTTTTCTCTCTTACTTTTGCATTTCTTTTGCTAATTCTTCTATTTTTTTGATCTCAGCAATTTATTAGAAAATACTTAAATTGTTTTTTACATCAGAACGTTATTTAAATCACCCAAAAACGCATTTAAACTAAGAGTAAACAAAACGACAGGCTAATTGTCTCCAAATGAAGTGCAAAACTGTAGATACACTGCATCAAATAACAAGCGTTAAAATCTCTACATTCATTCACGATTTGCTTAACAGGTGCTGCTTGCCTGCACGGTGGTTGCTCGCCCCTTTCGCGTATAAACACAACCATTCAATGCCGACCCCTGCGTGGATATAAGGGTCGCATAGTTCTGAGTTTGACTCCGGGGATACTACAGAAAATATTACATCTGAAGTATATTGTTCGCGTGCTCTGCTGCATATTTTCTAGAGTTGCCGTGTACTGTTTAAATTTCATATGCATTTAAAATATGCACGTGGTGCAAGCTTTCAAAAAATCATTTTGTATTGTCTACTACTTTCGAAAATTTTCCTATTAAGTTGTTTTTGCTGTTATTAAAAGTAATAGAAAACTATAACTAAATGCAAAAAAACGTTTATATAATATTCTTTGATCGCAAGAAGGCATATACTTGAATGTCCAGAATTTATGTGGTACAGTACATTCAATCAACTTACACCTCTAAACGGTTAATGGAATTCGCAGAAAACCTTTCGTTTTCAGTAAAAGGCACGGTAAACTGCACTAGAGTTCTCCATAATCTTTATAATTACTTACTTTGTTTAGAATATTTTTGCCTGTATTATCAATAGTAATACCACTAGTGATTCAATTTTCGCGATAAGTCTGTCGATTTACTTCTAAACGAAACTGAGTTGCTTGAAAACACCACGAGTCCGTAGGACGAGTGGTGTTTTCTTTAAGAAACTCAGTTAAGTTTAGAAATAAAAGACAGACTTATAAGCTAAATTTAATCACGAGTGGTATTTTATTAGACTATTTCATGAACAAAGTGATAGGTCAAAAATTCAGTAGAATGAAAGGAAGGAATTTAATAATAATACATTTGATCTAGGTAACCCAAATCTACCCATTTTTTGAATAATTCACAATTAGTCATAATCATGAAATATTTATTATAACTATACTTAAATAATTTGTTATAATTATTTTTTACCTATAACAATAAATAATTTGTACACGAAAAAAATACATTATTCTCGACTATAATTATTATAAACGGTGCAATTGTAAAAATTTTGAATAGTATGACCGTTATTAGGTGGATACAATGTATTGTTGCTATTATTACTTAGTCAGTCTTTTAGAATGAATGCTAGTCTTTCGTTGTTATTTTCTGCATCTAATTTGTAGTTGCGATCCACACAGAACATCATAAATTGTCTCCATATATAAGATTTAGATTTTCTTGTGTTACTCGGTATATTTTCTTCAATGTTTTGGTTTATAACTTCGTTTGAAGTACCACCGAAACGACTCATTTTGACGTATACAGCTACAATAATTTTTTTGGCAAACGTCAAACTTTGCTTTGCGATCGGTATCCATGGTTACGTCGTTGAAAACACGAAGCTGATAGACCAATCAGAATTGAAAGACAGTTGGTGTTTTCGCGATAACACAAGCTGTCTTTGGTTTGTGATTGGTCAGATTATGTGAAAATTTTAAGATGAGTGAAATAGTCAGTTAAAGTTAATTTGTATAAAATAAGGAGCAAAAATTCAAATGGAATTTTAAATATTATTGTTTATTTGGCTAATAATGAATGTATAAATATAATGGTTAACCTGCTGTACAATTATTTTGTAAATAACATTATAATAGTATTGTACTTACTGATTATTTAAATTTATAAATCATCATCATCGTCACTAAATTCACTACCGCTATCATTATGTAAATCTATAATCACTAGATTAATTTCACTAATTTTATTTTTCGGATCCACCACCCTTCTATTATTTTTTCACATTTATTTACAGTTTTTTCCCATATTTCTTGAGTTGCAGTTGCTTCTTGCCGCATTTCGCTAACTGTGTCCTCACTGTATCCACTGCATCTAACATGATTATCATAATACGTTTTACATATACCCTAGATGTGTTCGATGGGATTAAACTGGCAGTAATACGGCGGTAATCGTAGTACTTGATGTCCATAACTTGATACAATTTGGTCAACTATATAAACTGTTGGCTTTTCATTACGTTTCGAAATTTCCAGTAAGTCTGATTTGCGTATTCCAGAAAATTGATATTATTTTTAACTAACCAATTTTTATGGTCGGTACGTTCCATGACTATTTTGGTTGTTTCTTCAAAATTTCCTGATGGTAAGGTGCATTATCTAAAACTATAATTGATGGTTCACTCAGACTAGGTAACAGTTTCTCCTCAAGCAATTTAACAAACATATCTTCATTCATGTTTTCATGGTAATCAGCAGATTTTGATTTTGAAGAAAAAATCAAATGTGCGTTTTCTATAAAGCCTTCTTTCCCTCCTTTATTAAGAATGATGTGTCTTTTGTCTTCGTTATCTGTGTTTTATTGATTTTATGCTGTCGTATTGACAAATTCTTTTATTTCCACCATTTGCAAATATTCATGTCTCATCTAAGTATACGAATGTTGCATTTTCAGATTTAAGTCTAGTATATTCTATCAAAAATTTAATTCTTTTGTGAACTTTAGCAAATTCCTTTTGCATAAAAGTAACCTATTATTTTCTTTTTTGAATTTAAATCCTAAATCTCTCAACACTTCCCAAAGGACTGTAAAGTATCTAAACTGGCATGTTGATTGTGTTCATGCATTCGATATAAAATATTGCGCATATCAAATTTTTTTCAGGTAAGTTAATGCTACTAGAATGTTTATGAGTTGTTTTCTTGTCTTCGTGATACTCAGTCACAGTAAGATCTTCTTGAGAATCTCTGACAGTCTTCATTACAGTTTTTAGCTTACTTTCGCTTATCCCACTTTCAAACAACCACAAAAAACGTTACAAATAAATGGATTAATAATTCATTATTATAATATAATATCATAAGAGAATATACTTCTGTATACAAATAGAAATATAATTTATAAGAAATATTACAGATTGGCAGAGAAAGGAAAATGATAATATTAAAATAATGGCCGAATAGAAAAGTACAATAACCTAAATTGAAATGAAACAGTTCGAATGGTTCGGACATATCGTCAGGATGCACAAAAATAAAATATCACTGCTTCCACAAATCTATAAAATTATTATTTAGCTTTATTTCCTTTAACAAGCGGAAATATATCGATAATAATTCCAATTTCACACCGGCCCTTCTAACTTCTAGCCCCATTGGCTTGTAATATAAATCACAACCCCGAAATGGCAGAAAAGCCAGCGAGAAACGGTAAATCGCAGCTGCCTTGATCGCTAGACCGGAACAACCCCCTTTCTCGGTGTACAGTAGTTGGTCTACTTGCTGCGGGGTAAGATTATTTTTATTTTCCCGAACGGCTATCGTATTTCGGCAGATTGTCAAATAAACTTAAAACAAATTTTAGTGGTTAATAGCCCCAGGATATTCAGGTGGTTGTTTGTTTTTGTATTCGGTTCTAAACAGGGATACAAGTTTGTTCAAGGGATCAATTTGCTGGATCACAAAGGGACAATCAATTAGATGAGGTTATGCATTGTCCAGTTATTTAAGAACATTTATTAATGTTGTTTAATTTATATGAAAGTTAAAGAAGAAGAAGTTTCTTATCTTAGGATATTTTCATGATTTGATTCTAGTACTTATTATGTAGATAGATAGAGAGATACGTTTATTGACAATTTTTACATAGTAAACACTACATGTCATGTTACAATACAAATAAGTCACTTATGTATACATAGGAAATAACTAAATAATAATATAAGAACAGATAATATAACATATACAATGAAAAATAGAAATATAAAAATATAAAAGGAAACAATTCATTTAGGTGTAAAATATACCTATATATAGCTCCTAGTGTGGCCGTTCATAAAAACGGCCACACTAGGAGCTAAAACAAACAAATTCCTGTATACTATAGAAACAGTATTAATATCAATATTTTTGTTTAGATTTAAAAAACAATTATACAGATTATAATCTATTGGTATAATAATTGAGTATGGTATAATGATATGACTTTTGTTTCTTGTACTGTACTGATCTAGATTAGCATGTGTTTTTATATCTTGTATATTATTATGAACAGTTAACAAATTTTCAAATATATATATTGAAGGTAAAGGAAGAATGCCATACTTCTTAACTAAGGGTTTGCAGCTGGCGCGGGAAAATTTTATACGCATAGGACGAGTTTCCCCAAAGAATTATGCAATAAGGCAATTTTACTATGAACCATTCCACAACAAACTGACCTAAGAATATCTCGACTCTCAGAAGTAGCCAATCTGCGCATGATAAAACTCTGTGAGGCAAGCTTCTTACACAATCTTTCAATATGGTGCGAGCAGTTCAACCTTGTATCCATAGTAACACCTATATAGTAACTTTACTGAGTCAGATCGTTTAACTCATCTATCGAAACTGGATTTTCTGCTAGTTTAACTTAAGTTTGTTACAGTTAAACCAGGATTTAGATTTTTCTAATAATTCCTGACTGTAATCAGTTTTACCTCTAGATAATAAGGTTGTGTCATCTGCAAAAAGAACACAATTGGTGATTTCCAACGCACTTGGTAAATCATTTATATATATATCAAGAATAGCAGAGGTCCCAAAACTGATCCTTGTGGTACTCGGATTGAAACTGGTAGGGCATTAGATTTTTAATTATTAAATGCAACAATCTGTGTTCTTTCTTTAAAATATTATTTTTAAAATGTCATGTATGGTAGCCTTTATTCCATAGTACTCCAATTTTATCAATAGTGTTTGAATATCCACACAATCAAAAGCTTTTGTAAACTCACACAATAATCTATTAGTAGGTTCACATGCATCAAGACCGTGAACAATATGTTATATTACTTCTAATAAAGCTTTACTTTTATTGACGTTTCAATTTCCACTTCGGAAAAATTTTTCCGAAGTGGAAATTGAAACGTCAAAGCTTTACTTGTTGAGTATTTTTTCTAAAACCATATTGAGAACTAGATATAATCGATTTGTTATCCAAATAATTTAATAAGCGATCTTTAATTAAGATTTCAAAAATTTTACTTATTATTGGCACTTAGTAATAATAGGTCTGTAATTGTCTGGAGCATTTTTATTTCCTTTTTTATGAAGTGGAATTACTTTTGATATTTTGAATAGATCAGGCCAGTAACCTTCGTTAATACATTTGTTAAATATTAGTGTGAGTGGTTCAATAATTATATCTAGAGATGCCTTAATAATTTTACTGTTAAAACCATAGTAGTTAACACATGAGGAATTTTTTAATTTGTGTATGCATTCTTTCACATCAGATACTACTATTGGGGCCATAAAGAAAGAACTCGACCTTCTAGGTAGCCTGCTAATATACACACACTCAAAAATGTTTTGCATATTATCTGTAACGCCACTGAACGTTTCTCATTTGAAATTTTTTGCACTGACTTTGTGTTGTCTACTAAATTAATGTATTTTATTGCTTGTTTTTTGTTTCTTAATCGTCGTAAAGATTCTCAGTATTCATATGGCGTTTATCAGTTTTCGAAAACCGATATTTGTAAAAATTGGTTTGCGTTTTATTCACTTTGTAGTGAACAATATGAATAGACAAGTGATATCTGAGTTCAACAGAGCTAGAATCGTTACTTTGATTGAGGAAGGCCACACATAAGTCGACGTTGCTGTCCGGGTTGGAGTTAATCAGAGTGATGTGTCTCGGATTGTGAAAAAATATCGAGAGACGAATTCTGTTAGCGATCGTCCAAAAAGCGGAAGAGCCAGAATTGCTACCAATGTCCAAGAACTTTATTTAACATTAACTGCCCAGAGAAACCCCTCTATGACTGTCCCAGCTATTAGAAGAGAGCTCCAGCGAGCTCATAATATTGTAATTTGCGATCAGACTATTAGAAACAGGTTACATTCAGTGAATTTATTTACAAGAAGACCATTATTTGTACCAAAGCTTACGTTAGAGCAGAAAAGGACTCGACTAGAATGGGCCAATGAACATTTTCAACGGCATGACAACAGATGGGGAAACGTATTATTTTCTGATGAAAACAAAATAAGCCTTTTGTCGGATAATCGCCGAATTAGGATTTGGAGGAACCCAAATCGACAGGATAGACTTAACCAAGCTGTCCAAAGAGTCCCATATCAAGGTGACTCCATAATGTTTTGGGGCGGCATCATGCTAAATAATAAAACTCCTTTAATTGCTATTGTTGGTAACATGAATGGACAAATTTATATTGATACCATTCTTAGGCCTGTTGTACGCTTGTGGCGAGGAGCTGTTGGTCCAGAATTTATTTTTATGGACGACAATGCGCCTCCCCATCGTACGAGACATGTGGCAGATTTTTTAGAGACAGAAGATATCGTCAAATTACAATGGCCACCTTGCTCACGGTACCTCAATCCCATTGATCACGGATCGGATATGCTCAAAAGAAAAATTCAGTCCCGGCAGCCACCCTCAAGGACACTACTAGACCTTAGAATAGCAGCGATTGAAGAATGGGGCACCATGGACCAGAACTATATGAATACACTTATAAGAAGCATGGGACATCGCATTCCGTCTTGCATTGATGCAAAAGGTGGAAATACGGCATATTAAGTATTAGTTCCTATATCTGTACAAATGAAAAAAAATATATTTAGAATACATATTATAAATAATAATAATAAATTGTTAATCCTTTAAATTTTGTTTATTGTTTTTTTTTAAACATACAATTTTATACATATAATAAAATATTTTGTTAAAAAAAAAATAGAGGGCACTAGATTTGGTGGATAATTTTGAAAATATTACATTATGCAAAACATTTTTGAGTGTGTGTAGTAGTTTATGTCATGTTTAGAGTTTCCTATTGATTTCGATATAATATCTGATACATTCGTAAAGTATTGGTTAACTTCTCCTGGTGTTAAGTTCAGATTGGACGTAGTAGTTTCCTTATAGGTTTCTTTTTTAACAATACTCCATATTGTCTTACTTTTGTTAGGTGATTTGTGTAGTATGTTTGCATAAACAGTACGTTTTTCAGCTTTTATTATTTGCTTGTATTTCTTTCGCATTTGATAATATTTAATCCAATTGTCAGTAGTATGTGTTTTCCTATAAGATGCTTTACAATCGTAAAGTTGTTTTCTTACATTTCGAAGTTTCTTGCGATTAAACCAATGAATAGCACGTTTTTTGCTATTCACGTTATTTAAAGAAAAACAAATGCTGTATTCTTTATACATATATCCCATAAACAGCTCTGTCATGTTGGTTGAATTACAGTGGATATCGTCAAACACAGTCCAATCTATGAATATAATTTTTTCCACAAAGTTCTTAATATTTTTTTTATTAATTAATCTTTTTTTAGTCTTCTATAATCGTAGACACATTTTTTAAACTACTTATAATAGCAAATATACCTTAATGATCAGATATTACAGGATCGTACACACCTGTATTTAAATTGAGTTCATTAATATTAGTAAATATTTTATCAAATCAAGAGCTCGAAGTAAGTGAAACTCTTATGGGCGCTTATATCAAATGTTTTAAGCCGTACATGGTTAAGAAATGTCGTATTTCACAAACATGCCCTGTGTTTACTTCCATATTTATGTTAATATCCCCAACTATCATTATTTTTTCATAATTTTTGTAGGCAAAGGCAATTAAATCATATAATTTAGCTTTAAAAACAGTGATATCATAACAATGGATCACAAAATCTGTTTAAATCAACAAGCTCAAATTGAACATGTTTAGAACCATAGATAGCTACATCTTCATGTAGTCTACTTTCTTTACAATATGAAGGAAAAAGTTGAACATTGTCTAAGTTTATTCTTTGTAAATTATCAGAGTTTAACAAGTGTTCCGAAACACAAAAAATCTCATACTTATTATCTTTAAAAAATGCATTTAATTTATCTACCTTATTAGTAATACTTTGTAAATTTAAGTGAAATACAGAACATGTTTCGTTAGTAATACTATAGTTATTGTAGTTATTGTTTATGCATGAAGGAACGAAAAAATTCATTAATATATATTCATCAATAGTATTAAGATGATTTGTTAGTTATTCCAGAGATGTATCTGGCGACCAGTTGGTTGTATGATAGTACTTCATAGTTCTCTTTACAGCCGCCTTTAGTACAAATGATCGACTCTATACTATTCTACATACATTTTTTAATTGTGACAGTTTTTGTTTTTCACTGATCAAAAAACTTCAAAATTATTGGTAGATATATGTTTCTTGTAATCATAAAATACTTCTTGTAGTGAATTAATTTAACGATACATCATAGCAAAGACTACGGAACATCCCATGAATTCTATACAAAAGAATTATCGGCGCCCCATTTTTTCATCGAAGCGTCGATAAAACCGTAAAATAAGTCATAAATATCGTTCGACATACATCGAAAAGGGTTTTAACTCTTCTACAACTATTTGAAAGAAATTCGACACGACTGAAAATTTAATGTTTCGAAAAAAATGTTCGATATATATCTCAGAGTATTGCCAGATGTTTTATCCGCAAAAGGGTTGATAAATAACATTAATTTTCCGATAAATTAGGAGATTTATGGGAAAATATGTCAATAAACGAAATAATCAGTATTAAATTTATTGGTTGAAGCATTTGTAGCAGTTTGACTTTTAATATTGTTTTAACTATTTCACTAGACTATTTTTAACTGATAAAACGTCATAGCAACGCCATGTTTCCTAGTGACAAAACTCCTTCCTGTCCGTGATTTCACAGTGACAAAATTATGACATATCCGTCACGAAGGTGTCTGGTAATTCTATTGTTGTCAGTTTGACAAACGTCATTAAGGCGTAATCAATTTTAGACAAATATAATGAATCCAGACGAAAAATCAAGATTTGGGTGCTAGTTAGGTAAAGAAATAAAAACATTGGTTTCAGAAAATGTCCCATTGAACACGCAGAGGTCCAGAAGCTCTATTTGGACCCAATTTACTCATGTACTACCATAGAACTAGCAAAAATTCTCGAGGTTATGCCTTTAACATGAAAAAAGGCAATGGCAAGACTATAAAGCGTCGTTTGTAAAATCAATGTGGAATGCTACAGCAAAAATTGTACAAAAAAAATATTTTACGGATACAGCTTAAAAATCGACCCTTTCACAGAGATATTTTTTAAATATGCAAGATTGGCCAGAGATATCAAGCGGAGGCAGCTTCAAAGTGTCCAAGAAAAAAGAAAATTCGGTTCAAAAGCATTATCCACCGAAGACAACCATTGTGCTATAAAGGTTTTTTCACCTTTGCTCATTTGAACTTGATTGGAGAGGCAATGAGGCCGTAAACTTCAAAATTCACTTTTTCCAGAAGGAATTTGATATTGTGGGAGAATTTACGGGCCGAATTGAATACAACAGCATTTTTTCTTAAACAAATCAAGGCGGTTTTAAAAGTTTGGCAAGCAACGTCCTGGTAAGAAATTCATCAAACGAAAATTTATGACCAGTTACATTATTTTTGAAATTAATGGAAAAAAGGGGACACGTAGCAAAAGCTAACTTTTTGGTGAACAATATTAAGTCGTAGATTAAACTTATAAGTGTATTCTGTTTGCTTTAAGTATATTCTGTCTTTTTGTATTAAAAGCTTGTTTAGATGTGAATAAAATACAGCATTTACTGAAATTTTATAGTAACAACTTTGAATTTCAAGCCAGGTAATGTGCAGCTTAAAAATTAGTCTTGTATAGAACTTCAATCGAACACGTTTAAAAATGGCTCAATTTATGAACATCAGACGTCGAAAATATTATTCTCAACGAAGTGAGTGTCGGGATGGGGAATATCATAATTTATATCGTTTTTCGAGAATTAATGTGGAGTGGTTAGCACCCTTGAAGACACTGGAGAAACAAGGGGAGGAGCATTAAATCCCAGACAAAAAATGCAGATATTTCTTCGATTTTTAAGTGATCCTGGATTTCAAATTGGAGTTGGCAAGGATGAAGGTGTTCATCGAACTAAAATAATTCAAAAATCACATATTTGGTTACGTTTTCCTTTAAATAACATTGCTGAAGCACAACCAGAGTGGAGTGCCAAGTATCAGTTTCCTTGTGCATTTGGTGCTGTTGATTGTACACATATAAGAATTCCGAAACCATCTGAGCATGGAGACGAATACTATAACAGAAAAGGTTACTTTAGCATTAATGTACAGGCAACATGTAATGCAAAAGAAGAATTTACTTCCATAGACGCTCAGTGGCCTGGGTCAGTACACAACAGTAACATAATATGGTGTTATTAGGTGATTCTGGTTATGGAATCAGACGTTGGCTGATGACGCCATACAGAAATCGCGAAACTCGTGAAGAAATTGCGTTTAACACACTTTTCAAGAAAGAAAGAGTCATAATCGAAAGGTGCTTTGGCCAACTGAAGAGAAGGTTTCCAATTTTGCAATATATGGTTAGAGTAAAACTAGACAGAGTTGCATCTGTTATTATTAGTTGTGCTGTACTTCATAATATATCAAAGTATTTATATGATCCACTTCCTGTCGATGAAGAAGAAGATGTCATGAATGACGAAGAAGAAGAGCAATACAATTTAGAAAATGACACTGAAAATGTTATGAGAAGGGGACTCCAACGGAGAGAAGATATCAAGCATTTAATTTACCAACTAAACATTCAATTATATAAATTGTTATAGTTATAAATTCAAAATTATATTCAAAAACTGTTGAAACAAATAAAAATATACAGGGTGTGTACCTTAAAAAATATATCATATTTCATAATTTATAACATTGTATATATTTTATCTAAATATAAAGAAATTTCGGGACCTTCGCTTTCGGGACCTTGGGTTTCGGGTAGACTTTGACGTAGCTTGTTCAATAAAAGTTGTTCTCGCTCGATCTGCATGCGCGTAAGTTTTAACTGCGCAAGAAGAACCAGTCTTTGTAGATCTGCTGTGCATAATTTTGCAGTCTTATCTGTTTCTTGCCCTTCCAGCTTATTTCTTTTTGCTTTTGATGTTGTAATATAAGAGGAAGGAGGAGGAGGTCTGACTAAAACGTGCCTTGTCTTCGCTGGTTTTTGCATTTCTACATTTTCCAATGGCTTCAATCCCGTTGTCGCCGATTCTTGCATTTTAATTAAGGAAATTTCCTTATTTTTTACTTATTAATGGCAACTGCGATTTATCAAATAAAACTTTGTGATTAGATAAAGCCTCTATGAAGCGCAAATTGCCACTTTGTTCTTCACCGACTTCGGAGTCAAGAGATTCATTGTCGTACTCGGAACTCATTTTTAACACTTTTACAAACGTGTGTCTGCTAATGGTTGTAATAAATAACTGAGTAAACTGAAAAATCTGTTGACAAAAATAGAATACGGCCGGTTTTTATAAGTTTTTTTTAGATTTGTGTTTCCTGTTTAAACTTAAATTTTTTAGTAAACACTTATAAGTATAAGCAAAATATTATTCATAAATTTTTCAGAATGTACTTAAACTCATAGCTGAATCTAATAAGATTGTACTTATACTATAACTAAATTCTTAAAGTAAACACTTATTTTTTATTCACACTGCTGACTCTTTCTTAACGTTCACCCCAACTAGAAGGATGGATCTTGGTTCAAAAACTGTCCACTTGGAATCAACACCGTATCTAAGTGGACAAAAATGTCAGCTGAAAAAATTGAAATAGACACAAAAAACAAAAAAACAAACCATTCTCATCGATCTTCAGCTGTGTCTTGTGTGTCTTGTGATTTAACTGTCAAAATTTAATTCGCGAAAATTGCCAGGCAATACACTTTCAAACTAGTCAAAAATATTGCTACATTTGGCAATGTTTTCTCTTTTATGATATTATATGCGAAAATATTTCCTCATTATTTGATCAATATTTGAATGAAGTTAAAGCCCTAATGTTATTCATTTCTTTCTGTTACTTTTAATTGTGAAAATTTAGAAGAACATAAGTATAGCACTGCATTAAACATACAAGTCTATACAATACTAAAATATTATAATAACTAAATACAAATTTTTTTTATTTCATATATAGTTGCGCCATCTGTACAGCCAAAGTTTATTGATTTCCTTATTTCAAATTTAATTTAAATTATTAAAAATTATATAATAAAAGTTTAGTATTTGATATAAATATAAATACATGTTTTAAATGTTGAAATAATATAAAAAATACTATTACAGCTTTTTCAACTTTTGGTCGCGCCATCTACACTGTCAAACTTCAACCAAAGCTCTGCAGTTTATTGATTCCTTTCCCCCAGACTGACTTGTGAAAATAGGGATATAATAGGACTATACTACCAGATATTTATTCAAATAAATGCCTTCCAATGCTGAAAGTGGTCTTCAACCCAACGAAGAACGATCACATACTTTATATGTTGGTCCTGGAATAAACTCATCATGGCCTACTGGAGAAAGAAATATTTCATACCACATTCCATCAGGTGAGTGCTTGTTATGTTTTTGTTTATGTGCTCAAAATTTGCTTTAAGTTTAAGAAATTCTAATCTATTCTTTCTTGAGTTTACCAGAAATATTTGCTCAATATAAAAACCTAAGACCTCTAAAAATAAAAAAAAAATAGTTTATGAATATAAATAAAAAAGTATGTAAATTTGTAAATAAAAGATTATATTAAATGTGATTTTGGTCCTTCAGCTCTTTATTTGTTGATTTAATCTCAAATTCCATTCAAAATGTTTAATTTTTTTTAGAAACTTGGTGGCCATGGTGTGATTATTGGAAAGACCCTCAGCATATTTTGTACCAACTCGCCAATTTTTGTTTTGTGCTTGCATATTCTTCAACATGCTCGAAAAGAGGTGTGCTCTTCATGCATTCTTGGTTGATCTTAGGTAAGCAACGATTTTTTTAAATCATTGTTAGTTGAAATCTAAAGAAAACGGGACAATATTCTTTGTTTTGTTATTGTTATTGTTGTTATTCTGTATAATGATTTTTTATTGTATTTTGCAATTAAAGTTAGTCATTTAATATTTTTCCTTTTTTGCATATTTCATCAATTATATCTCATCAATTTCGTTTTATTAATCTT
Organism: Diabrotica undecimpunctata; assembly: GCF_040954645.1. Taxonomy (NCBI): domain Eukaryota; kingdom Metazoa; phylum Arthropoda; class Insecta; order Coleoptera; family Chrysomelidae; genus Diabrotica; species Diabrotica undecimpunctata. The sequence goes on from NC_092811.1 coordinate 134,887,084, forward strand.
CGTCCTCAGATATATCTGCAGTTTGTGTTCTATAGTAGTATATAGATATCATTTTTCTTGTAGTAGATTTAATAATAGGTACTTATTTATTATTAAAAATAAAATTTAATAGATGTACACAAATTAAAATCTACATCTTTTGTTGTTCTAACCTCTATATTATTACTTATCTATATATAGCTTATTACTATATCTCCCCTTTTCCCTTTTTTCACAGTATACTGCAACAGTATCTCAAGTTCTTGTCAGTATCACACTCTGTACTGAACTCTGAGCTTTACTACAACTAGGTGTATCATCATTGTCGTCACTTAAATTCAGATTTGTTTAATATCATGATCATGCTCAATTTTTGATTTACGCAAATAATAGCTATTTCTACCCAAGATACTTCCACAGTCAATCAAATAAGACCTTGGAGACTCATTGTTATTAACTATAATAGCCGAACTCCATTGGTTATTGTCTTTATATAAAATATTTTCACCTTCTTATAGTCAGGCCTATTCATCGTCTGCCCATTATAATACTCCTTATCAGTATTATTTATTTCTTCTAATTTTGGCCTAACTTCTTTGATATTATCATTTTGCTTTTAAACAAATAGTAATTTGTTGAAAACGAACTTAGTTTTCTGCCAAATAAAAGTTCAGCTGGTGACCTCTTAACACCGGTAATAGGAGTTTTACGATAGTTCATTAGAACAATCCACATCTGATTTTTTAATAACAGTTTTAGATATCTGTACAAACTTCTTAACGAAACCATTCGATCGAGGGTAATGAGGACTACTGGTTTTAAATTTAAACTCAAATTTATCTGCAAATCTTGAATATGTTTCCTGTGTGAGTTCATTTCAAATAGGTAAAAAGAAATAAGGATAATACTTACTTACAATCAATTTATTCTACCACTAACGACCAGTTTCGCATACTATAATTTGCTATGCATCTTCAGGTCAACGGTAGATGGTAAAATAAATGCTGAAAATATAATAACCCGTATTAGGGTGCTGTCTGGTACAGAATGTACAGCAATTATGCCAATATTAAATGTGTGTGATTATTAAATATGACTTTAAAATTGACTAAATAAAACAAAATAATATTTGGTTGAAAAAACAATCTAGTAATTGAAATTAGATAAATAAATATTACTTAGATGCCGATACATTTTATTTAATTTCAATTAATATGTTCAATTCAATTTAATTCAATTCAAGCGTTCATATGTTTTATTTTTTTTGGGAGCACAATACTTCTTAAATTCTGATACGACACTATCAAATTTATTTGGTTCTGGTATTTTGAGGATGTTATATATAATATATCAACTCCTTCCGATCCAATCATACTTAAAAACAAAGCAATTTTTACTCTCTCCGCTTTGTAATCTTACTTAGTTGCGATGAGAAACATTTCAAAATTTTGGTAAAACCTTCTAAAATTTTCACGATGGTTTCCCTCGTATTTAGTGGATTCTGACATTTTTTCTTCCATTCTGGATAATTGTACTTTTAGCTCTTTTACTGACTGCGCCAGGTAGTAAGAATCATTAATTATTAAACATTATATTTAATAAATGTACACAAACTAAAATCTACATCTTTTGTTCTAACCTCGTACTAAGTCACGCTTCTTCTTTTTTTTCCAATGGCTTATTACTACAATAACTCTAAGTAATGTTTTACCCATTCGTGCATTTTTATTGTATTTTTATTTTATTTTACACTTTCATGTCTAAAGTTCTTCAATGTTTTCTATGCCTCCCTTGCTTTTGAACTTTCCATGAAGCTATATATCTTTTTGTGTTTTTTGTGTGCAAAAATTGTTTTTTCTGCTTTTTACTACTTTTTTTGTTTCATAAAATTGCGTTCAGTATTTTCTTCTGTAGAAAAATCAGTAGGAAAACGCCAGTACTCATTGCTGAGACCTGAGGAGATGGTTTGAGCGCTTATCCGCACAAATCTTTCGTGCAGCAGTTTTCAAAGCTACAATTGTCATTTGGATCGCCCACCTTCAAAATGAGACGGGGCAATAAGAAGACTTTTATTCTGTTTTCTTAATGTTGTGATCACACATATTAAATAATGAAAATACATTCATATAGAGTAGTTATGAAAATATAGTCTTAAAACATTTTATAATTTTTTTTTCAGGTCTAATACTTTTTTCAACTTGGGCTTGGAATGTAATATGTGCCCCTGATGTCTTCACATGGAATTTTGCTTTTATGTTGATGAATATGGCGCAAGTTTTTCATATCTTGTACCAGTTAAGACCAGTGAAATTTGATCCAGAGCTTGAAGAAGTTTACCACACCCTCTTTGAGCCGTTTAAGGTAATGACTAATATAATATTGTATCGTAGTAGTTTTTTTTACAAAAATAGACAAAGAAATATTTGAATTTTGATTAGAAATTATTATCTTTTTGTTAAATCTGTATATGTATAGTACCGTTTTGTTTTAGCTTAACCGATTGCAATTTAAACGAATGGTAGGTGCCGATTTTGCACAGATTATGTCATTACATGCTGGTGAGGCATACGCCGTACAAAATCTAACAAGAACTGATAGATTAGGACTACTTTTATCAGGAAAGGTAAGTTAGTAAATTTTAGGTGTCATAAAGTAAAAAATATATTAATATAATAAATAATGTTTCACCTTCTCTTTGTGTCCAGGTCAATTGTTGCAGTCAATTTGTGCTTAATAAGTTTCCATTTTCACGCAATCTTTTTCTTTTCACTTCTTCCTAAATTTCTTTTCTACACTATTTGTTTTTTTTTCCGATTTTTCCATATAATTCTAAGTAGTGCATAGTTATAAGTTATATCTTATCCTCCTATCCTCCTATTCTGAGACTACTTTCTTTTGGCATTGTTAAGTTAAATATTATGTTTTTTATGGGATTAAGCCACAATTATTGGTTGTGATTGTGATGAAAATCACATTTTTAATTAAATAATATTTGACGTTTGGATTTTTACTCCATAAAACGTTCTTAAAAAAAGATTTTTTTATACAAATTATTTAGAAATGTGTATAACCAAATATTTTGTTATTGGTTATGTCATTTCAAAGTTGACATGTGTTGACATGTGACATTCAAAGTGTATATTATTTCAAAGTTAACATGTCTGACCTAGATCTTCTAGGCCAATAGTCCTAGTAGCTAAAACACATTTTGAGGCTGGTGTTATTACCATAGGAATATCAAATTCTGACTGCTTTTGTGTGTTTCATGTTATATGTTTGTGTAAAAAATATCATAGTTGTGATATTTTTATTTTTTATTTATATATTTATTTATATTTTTATTGTGATTTACCAGATCTACGTCAGACATGTCAACTTTGAAATAAAGTAACCAATAACAAAATTTGGGGTGCAGAACCTGAAACAGGTCTAACCTTCTACAAAGCTTACATAAAATCAATAATTGATTATGGTTATATACTTTATGGAACAGCCAATAAAACAAATCTACGTAAGCTGGATATTATACAAAACAAATCACTCAGAATATGCCTGGGAGCAATGAAATCTACACCAGTTGAACCATTAAGAGCTGAAGCAATTGAACCTCCATTAGAACTGAGAAGATCATTTTCAGCTGAAAAAATGATTATTAAGTCGCTAAAGAAAAAGTCACCATTCATTAGCAGTATATATAAGTTAAACGAATACGACCTAACTAAGCCTTTTTGGATTCATAAACACTCTTCTTCTATTTGTGATGGATTAAGAAATGTGACCTTAAAACCACAAACAAAGGTAGGGACCGACTACTTTGATTTTGATACTTTGTTTCCTGTGATGTGAATATACTCCTTTATTCGGGGTTACCATCATTTAATAGTATAGTCATAAATCAAATTTTAGAGGAACATCCAAACTACGTCACTATAATACACTGATGGGTCAAAAAACACCGATGGTACAGGTTGCGCTTTCGTTATACCTAAAGGTTACAGAAAAAATATAAGTTAAACAAAAACACATCTATTTTCACATCTGAGGCAATAGCAATTATAAAAGCACTAGAATATGTTCATCAGGAAGAGGATCAGAATGCTATAATCTTTTCCGATTCACCTTCCGTTCTTAAAATTTTAAAATCAAACACAAATACAACCAATTTTTAGCATCCAAGCAATACTTAAACATTTACAAGATCAAAATAAATACATAAAATTCTCCTGGGTCAAAGCATACGCAGAAATAACAAACAATGAAATTGCAGATCAAATTGCCAAAGAAATCACAGTAATGGGAGAACAAATAAATTACGCCACAGATGAACAAATAATCATAGCAAAACAGAGAATGATGAAGAATTGGTCCTATTTATGGCAAGAGTACAGCTTTACAAATCCAACACTTTACATCAGACTTGAAACCAAATTAAGGAGAAAACCTTGGTACAATGAATACGATTACAGTCGAAAGAGTATAACTACTATCAGCAGAATTAAGTTTGGTCACGCGTGTTATCGCACATTTGTTTAAAATAAAAATACTTGAGAGTAATCTTTGTGAAGCCTGTAATAAAATCGGTGACCTGGATCACATCTTTTTTGGTCGTTTAAAATATAGAACTCAATCTAGTAAGCTTTTCAGAAGACTTTAAAAATTAAACATTGAAAGCCCATATAATATACTGCATCTTCTTGCTTTAGACAGAAAAGAAATTTACGATTGTTTGCTGCCTTTCGTCAGAACAACGAATATACACATATAACCACCTTTGTTAATACCTGATGTCTTTCCTTAATTTATGTATACCTATCTGTCCGAGGCCTACCTTTTATCGTTTATAAAAATGCCCTGATCGGTCCCTGGGCGAGAAGAGTGTAATCCCTGTGTAATGCTTGTATTGTATCTGTTTTTAAAAAATTGTGTCTGGCTGTGTGAGTATATATCAAATATTAGTTATTTAAAAATGTGATTTTCATCACAATCACAACCAATAACTAAGGCTTAATCGCATAAAAAAATATAATATTTAACTTATCCTCCTACTAACGTTTTACAAATAACTTTTTTGTTTGTATTTTTTTCTTATACTCAAACACATTTGTTTTCCTTCTAGCGCCTTTTCAATGATGTTGGTGATTCTATGTACCTGATCTATCGTTAAATGACTCTCTCTAAAGCTAAACTGATGTGGCGGGATTATTCTCTTTTCCTTGAAGATGATATTCTCTTTCTTTAGTTTTTTTATTAGTATTTTTTTTATAATTTTTTTAAAGTAAAGGCAATAATGAAATATTTGATCGATATTTTCTTTTATCTCTTTCGCAATTTCTTTGGTATTAGTAGGTTTAATTTCCAAGAAATCTGGTTCAAAACTATTCACTTTGGCCAAGTCATTTGTTTGTTTGGTTGGAACGTATTTTCGAGATGTTGTATGTACAAAGATGTACAAAGCAGCTGGCTTTTTGAGCATTGATTCGAGCCCAGCTTCAGTCAGTGTTTTTGATTGGTGTGTTATATAGTATAGGTATTTTGAGCCGTTTGGTGGCCTTCCAGAGAGAATATTCACTAATTTCTTCAGCTGTTAACTTGCAAAGATATGTTCATTCTTGATGCGTTGTATTTCTTGCTCAAAATGTTGTGACGCATTGTTTAAACTTGTCTTGTCATTGAGAGATCTGGTTTGTCGCCATTAGCGACGTAATTTTCTTTTTCCAGAAATCAGATTTTCAATTTCTTTATCATTTTTTCCTTCTGTCTTAATAGGGATGATTGGAGTACTGTTCCATGTTGCTTGCTGAATCTGTTTGGTAAACAATTTAACTTCTGCATCTAACTGATTTTTAGTTTGCAAAGGGACCTAACGATTAACTAAGTCTTCTAGTTCACCTCTGAAGTTCTGCCAATCTGTCCTTGGATTAACCAATCTAGGAGGATCTCTTTCCATGTTATTTGGTCATTAATTGTAAGTAAAATGCAGGAATTATCCGAATTTATATACTAGGCCTTCTCAACGCTCAATACATTGCAGGCAATATTCTTAATTATGAAAAAATCAATCAGGTGGGGAATTTTATTCTGATCCGTTGGCCAATAGGTTGGCTTTCCAGTCGATACTACTTCACGGTTCAATTGTCTGCAGGCTTTTGCGAGCTCTCTTCCTTTAGTGGTGGTTAACCTTGATCTTTATTTAGTTAGTTTTGTATTGTAATCACCTCCGATAATGAATCTACTTAATTAGGAGTTTAAAAATGTTGTATACAAATCTGACTGTATTTTATGTTTTGGCGGGCAATATATAGCTGAGACTACTTGTTTAAAGGTATTAGTTTTGATTTTCACAGTCGACGATTGTATTTCTTCTGTTTGCCATCCTATCTCCTAATGTTGTTATGCTCTGTTTTATAATTATTGCGCTTCCTCCTTTGGCTGTGTTTTCTGAGTGGATAGTATAGTATACCAGAGATTCTGTAAACTTGATGTATGAGTCTTTAGTAAAGTGTGTTTTAACGATAAGGCACACATCAATCTTCTCTATATCAAGAACAGTTTGCAATACTTGGTGGTGTTTCATAAGGCTATTGGCATTCCATTTTAAAATTCTTGGGTGTCTAGCCATTTTTGATTTTAGGAATCGCTTGCCGATATATAAACAAAATTATAGAATGGCATCTGATAGGAAGAAGGAACAGAGGGAAATTTCACAGAAATGGTGTAACGTTGAAGTAGACGAGGCAATTGGTAGAAATGGAAATGTATAAGATGGAGATTGGCAGAATAGCGAAAGCTGGCGATAAAGCCATACGTTATGCTTCACCACGTTTACCTTGGATCTTTTTTTGAATGATCAAATGTAAAAGTTAATATTTTCCAGGATATCTCCATAATGTGGCCGAAGTATTCCAGCTTGCTTCTCTTTATTATATTGACCAATTGTGTTGCTTGGTTCAGTCGTCTAAGGACCTCCTCGTTTATGATAAGGTTATTAGCGGAGCGATAACAGCTAATTATACTTTGCCTAGTAAATAAAAAAAAAATCTTTTAAAAACAAAACTAGGTTAACGAGAGTGTTATTTGAATTTAAAATGTCGTTAAGAATGTTGATAAATGGTATTTAATTGTGTGACGGTTGAACTTCTCGCTCTGTTCTACTTGCACATGATTTATTGCAATCTAATTTTTTTAATTTCAATATATTTATTTTAATATTAGTTTTTGAAAAGTTTTTACATAACCTACTTTTCTATTTCTGGAATGTTATAAATGTTTAGGATGTTTTTATGTGTTATTCTTTTATCCCTTCTGCAAAACACTTTTGTTTATAAACAACAAAAGATGTAACCAACCACAATTAAACAAAGCTTTTGCTCCATTTATAAACATTAAAAAAATAGAAATTCTACAAAAGAAGTTCAATTAAAATATTGTAAAGTCTAATTTAGATCTAACTTCCTCTTTTACCTTCGAATATGAAGCAGTAAATTCGCAACATTGAAAGACATTATCGTCACGATACTTAACTAGATTTTAACGTGCCACTCGCTCTTATAACATGATAGTAATTGCTTTTAATTATCGCTTGTGGCTGTTTTGGATCTTTTCCTAATTGTGGTTGCGTGCAAAACGTCTGCTAAAATTAGCGAACCATGCGTATCCTTAAGTGATACGAGTGTAATTGATTTTCGATATAAATATGAAGAACATGTGGAAGCACAAATATAATAAAGGGTGATCTACTAGAATACTGTATTTTAATTATGCAAAACGAGTCATATACATGCAAGTTGTTGCTTTTCGTATTTTTGTGACAAAGTATAGACCAAAATAGACAAAATCTATACTAAAAAGTAGACTATTTTGTAACAAAAAAAAAGATAAACGTAAATGTATTGTCAATAACTACGACTGCATTGATCGATGGGAAATTTCACATTTGACCAGAATAATCTTCGAAAACCTTTAGAAGTCATTTCTTCATGGTGAAACAAATTTTATCAAGCCTTGATCAACAAACACATCCTTCACCTTCTTCAACACATGCGATAATGAAACGACGACCTTTACCAGTTTGAAATTTTAGTCCAAGCAAGCAAGCAATTTAATTTAACCCAGCTTGTGAGACTTGTTCGCCCTTAGAGAGACGTTCGGGTGTAACAATTCATTGGAGCGAGGTGCATTTACTCGTGTAAGATAGGAGTCACTCCACCACGTTCCAATGCTCCAGACCATCCCTTTCCCCACTTTAGCACTCTGATGTGCGATAGGGGCACAAGGGAGTATTGGGTAATAGTACTCCAACATGGTTCCCTAACCGATTCAAATTCAGCCTAGCGTTAATCGCTTTATTCCTCTTATCCTTTAATGACTTATCCGCGAAACTAAAATTGCTTGCTTGAGCCTCAAGCCACCGCTCAATACTAAGTCCGGTTCGGAGACTTGGTTCTCAAGAGTTTAGGCCCTACGTGTCCGGGTTTTTTGTTTCTGTTTATTTTTTTATTGGCTTTCGCCGGTTTTTGTTAGTGTTTTGTTAATTTTTCTGTTGGCCGAAGCCGTTTTTTATGTTTTTTGTTAGTTTTTTTTGTAGGATGTCTATAGAAAAATCTTGTTATGGTTTAGTTTGTCCTTACCCCTCGGGGCCCACACAGTGTGGCGATTTACAGTGTTTTTTGACTATTCAGAGCTAAGAACTATCCTCTGTTGATTTATTTATTTATTTATTTTTCCCTCTGCGGTTTTTGTTTTCTTTCTGGTGATAATTTTAATCCAGTAGAGTATAGAAAAACTTTCAGTAAACAACTGTCGAGTATTTGTAACCTGTTTATCTTGCTAAATTTATCTTAAAAAATCCCCTTCATTAATTTATGTTTTATCTAGAACAGGGGTCAGCATCTTTTTAAGTAGAAAGTGTCAAAAGGGTTTAAAAAGCCACACAATTTTTTCTTGCCATTAATACATGTTGACAGCCATTTGAGCCTTTTAACTCTTGGAACTGTAAGATACATTGTTGCCACCTTTGACTAGAAAGGATACAGCCTTAGGGGCGTTCAGGTCAGGTTCAGTTCGAATAAGTGCGTCAACCAAATGTCCAAACCTGCGATTCCTCTCGTACTGAGCAGGATTATTATCGTCACGACGAATCATCAGTAGGGTAAAACTAACCTGTCTCACGACGAACAATCCAACGCTTGGCGAATTCTGCTTCGCAATGATAGAAGGAGCCGACATGGAAGGATCAAAAAGTGACGTCGCTATGAATGCTTGGCCGCCACAAGCCAGTTATCTCTGTGGTAACTTTTCCAGTCCCTATGCATACTGAACATCAGGATCGAGCCAGCTTTTGCCCTATTGCTCTACACAGATTTCTGTCCTCACTGAGCTGTCCTTAGGACACCTGCGTTATTCTTTGACAGATGTAGTGACAAACCTTATCGGAACCACGAAACCGACGAACGACACATCGCGACGAAACGTCACTCCGTGCCCTTGGCTCAAGAATACCGTGACAGTCGCCGCCTCGTCAGCGAACGATGCACACGTTTCGCCTTTTAAAGAAACGATGAAAGTAGTGGTATTTCACCACCGATGTTGCCATCTACTACTTATGCTACACTTCTCATGTCTCCTTGCAATGTCAGACTTGAGTCAAGCTCAACAGGGTCTTCTTTCCCGCTAATTTTTCCAAGACCGGAACTAATGTGTACTGATCAAAGGAGGCAAACATACTCTTGAAATATTGTGTTATAATATTTTTTTAACAACAATATGTTAAGTTGGGACACCTCTTATGATTTAACTGTCACAAGTTAATTAATAATTTAGTTTTCCATTATAAAACATCATTTCCTCTAATTTTCCAATTGTTTATTAAATTATAAACAAATCCATTGCTATCGTTAATTCGAATAGAAAACTATGAATTTTAACTTTAATAAAGATCGATTTTCCTTTCGATAAAGATTGCAATTTCCTGTCTTTAAAATGGAAGCTAAATTTAGCTCACAAATACACGCGAAGAGCGTTAAAACAATGTTTCTTAGCCTTGGAAATTAGGAGCGTACTTTCTCATCACAAAAACTTCTTTGGAATAATTTACTTGAAATATTTTTTAATTTGCATCATTAGTATTAGGCTAAAACAAGAAGAGTCAATAATTTATTTATTTATTTAGTTATACTCCTTGAACATTATTGAAAGTACAATTTTATTGAGAGTAAATAATAATGTCTTCCAAAACAAAATTAGAGAAGGTAAAGGTTTGGTTTTTTAATTTTACATAATATTTGATTACCTAGAAATTGAAAATTTAATGTTTACCATTTAAAAAATAGCAATAATTGGGAAAAAAGTGTAAAAATTGGAGTTTTTCCTTTAAATGTTTTTGATATCTTAAACATAATTTATAGCCTGTATATTCCGCCTAGAAAAACTTTAATAAAACAACTGAAATGTGTGCTAAATTGAGTTGGTTAAATATTTTGTATAGTTTGTAGAGAATCGGTTGTATAGTTTTTGCGTAATAATTTTATTGCAAAATTATTATCCAATCCGGGGTAGATTAAAAAAATTTTAAACTATAGACGCCTAAAGTCTACAGTGCTCTATTTTGTTTAAAAAACCATTTCTTAGATTAACAATTACATTTTAGTATTTCTAGAAACCTAACCTAGCATCAGTTTACTGTTTTTGTTTCTAGATTTGCATTTTCTACATACGTAATTTGTAACTGTATGTTACATTTTCTTCTAATGTCTTTACTTCTCTTTCGATGTTCCAGCGTATTTCCTGTAATTCTTCTCAGTACTCTTATCTCGGCCGTTTCCAGTAACTTTTGCGTTGTGGCTGTGTCGAGTCTTGTTTCTAAGGCATATGTCATTATTGGTCTTACACTGTCTTTATAAATTCTTAACTTTATCTCAGTGTTAATTTGTCTGTTTCGCCATATAGTGTTATTATATGCCAGTCAATACTGATGCCATTAATTTCTATTTTACATCTGGTTGGTTCTTTGCTGACTACTATCGTTTTAGTTATCTGAGATGAGATTCTCATATTAAATTCTTTTGCTCTTATGTTAAATCTGTGGACCAGTCTTTGCAGACTATCTTCATCTTGGGCTATTAATATTGTGTCGTCTGAGTATTTTTTATTTCTGTGTTTCCTCTTCCTTTGTTAACGCTTTTGATGATTCCATCCATGATCAAATTGAAGAGCATTGGGCTCAATGAATTCCCTTGTCTTATTCCGCTGCCTATTTCCATAGTAAACAATAGTTTTCGATAGTTTTTATAATATTCAGGAGAACTTCTCTATAATACGGAAGATGGATTACATCTTTGAGTCTTACTCTATCAAACCCTTTCTTTAGGTCAATCAGACAAAGAAATGCTGGTCTATTATACTAGTGATTTCTCAGTAATTTGCTTTATAACGAATATTGCATCTGTGCACGATCTTCCTCTACGAAAACCCTGTTGTTCACCTGCTAAACTTATCCTCTAATTTATTAGCACTAGTAAAATGTTAAGATTTAGCGTAGTATTTAACAAGTTTATACCTTTATAGTTTTCTGGCTGTTTTTTATCTCCTTTTTTGAATTGTAGAATTAGTTCGCTCGTTCTCCATTCTTACGGTATTTTATTGTGTTTAATAATTTTATTGATTAATGTTGTTAATTGTTCTGTCATTACTGGTCCACAATATTTCAGTAATTCGTTTGGTGTCCCGTCTTTACCTACTGCTTTTCTGTTCTTCAGGTTTACAAGTATTTTCCGAACTTCCTGTACATTTATATATTTATTTGTGGTAATTTCTGGTGTTTCCGGTTCTAGCGTCGTTTGTTCTTCCTCTGCATAGAGCTTTTTTAGGTGGTCAATCCCCGTATCCTTTTCTATGTGTTTTGGTTCTATTAGTTCCTTCTCCTTCGTTCTTTGACCTCTTATGAAGCGCCATATTTAATTTTGCAGACCGTAAAAATCATATTCCATTTCTTTCGAAAAGCGTTCCCAGTGATCATTTTTTATTTTTACAAGTGCATGTGTTTCGTTCCTAATTGTCTTGTAATTATGGTATGCCTCTTGTGTTTTGGTTGTCATGTATTTCAGGTAAGCTTTTATTTTTTGTTCACATTTTTCCTTCACTTCTGTACAAAACCATGGAGTTCTTCGCCTTAGGAACGATTTATTTTTATTTATATTTCTTTCAGCAAGAACTTTCTTGGAGGAGGCTAAGATATACTTAATTTTTCCCAGCTTTCTTCGACTCCTTCACTTTCTGTGATATGTGTTTCTGCTTTTTTCGGTTATTCTTTTTTAGAATAGGTATCTTGTGAAGTCATCCTGTAAGCTTTTAACTTTTATCTTTGTGGTGAATTCTGGTGTGTTGTTTTCACATTTATGTATTTCCATTCGGATTTTGCAGACTACCAATTTACGATCCCTTGCTATTTCTGCTGATGTTAGTGCTCTTACATCCAAGATTTAAGAGGGCTTTAACTCTCTAATCGACAGAATATAGGTCTAATTTATATACATAATTTAAAAATTTTTTTAGGTCAATGTATTGTCTGACAACCAATTTTTGCATCCTATTCTTCCGTGTGAATTTTTAGATTCACCAGAATTTGAGTCAAGCAGAAATACAGTCGATGATAAATTTAAGGTAAGAATAGTCATTTTCTTTGCTTTTATCATGTGATTCCCTACTTATACATGATCCTATCTTGAGTCATAACAATATTAATTTCCTTCACAGACATGCATAACACTATCACATTGTTAATTTAAACAAAAAGACACAAGAATATTTATATACCTTTGTTGTGTGAGGAAGAACGTACAAACACACTTAGTGGAAGGATATAATTTATCTAACATAAAACCTTCTGTTTCTGTTAAAGATGCAGAGCATTTTTGCGCAGGCATCCACCATTTATTGTCTTGTCAAAAGTAGGTATTTACTGTAGATTTCAGTAGAATTGACGAATACTACGTAGCCATGACATATTAACATCCTAGACCTGTCTTGTCGTCAAATTATAAAAAAAAAAGAAACGAATCCCAAAATACCTTAAACATCTTGTATAAAGTGACTAGATATACGTGCTTGCTGCATTTCTTAGGAGGAAGAGGACTAGTGGTCTGTTTTAACAATTGAGAAGCCTTTACAGAAGGCAAGAAAAGACTGATACAGTAGATTTTAGTCGTATTACAAGTCGCAGTGTAAATTTTTCTTAAAAGTACTAACTTACTAAACATCTCTTATCTAACCATCACCAGCTCCTCTTTAACCTTATTCTGCTACTTCCTTCAGCGACTTCTTCATTTAATATGATATGAAAGTTTTTTTTTTTCTATAAAAATAGCTAATGGTAATTCAATGTGTGAACTGAAAAATATACTTTGTTTATTGTTTTACAGGTCTCTATAGTGGCAGCTAGCACTTGCAGATATCTGTATTGGCAGCGGAGTGCTTTGGAATACTTATTTGTTAAGGATAACTACATAGCCACGTTATTAACAACATTAATAGCACGTGATATCGCGACCAAATTGTACGCCATGAATAATAAAATAGTAACAGCTAAAGGTTCTCATCTGGATATTCGACTTCCTAGTATAACGTCCTCGTTAACGTCAGGGGGAGAGTACAAATCTCCAATTCGGTCAAAAAAGGCTAACGGAGGTAAGTAGGAATCAGTACGAAATTATTTTAGAAAGAGTATTATACAATTCTTTACAAAAAACTCTCTAGCGTTTCAATTGTTTATATTTGCTTTCTGAAAGGAAAAGTTGTAAAATACTTTTCTACTGTTATATAAATCTTAATTTTAAAATTTAGTTTAAATAGTACTGACAAATATAAAAGTCCTCGGTTTTCTTTCGTTCAGAAAACTTTACTGGTTTTGGAAATGCATGTCTTCACAATTTTTTTTCTTTGTTTTAGCACGTATAGCTTTTTGCCAATTGTCAAATGAAATGTTTTATATCGAGTCATTAACTTAACATAAAACTATGATAGCAGTTATTTTCAAACTGCAGTATAAAAGTTTTTTCCAGTTTTTTGTCTAATCAAAATATATTTCTTTTCTTACTTTTTTTCCTTGATATCTTATATTAAACGTGGTCCATTAATTTTGTATAGCTCCCATGCAAGAAATAAATAATACAGACCATTTCAATAGACTATTTTTAACTCATGAAATGTCATAGCAACGCCACGTTTCCTACTGACAAATGATTCTCATTTCTGCCCATGATTTCTCAGTGACAAAATTATGACATATCCGTCACGAATGTGTCTGGTAATTCTATTGTTGTCAGTTTGACAAAGATCATTAAGACGTAATCAATTTTGGACAGATATATTGAAACCAGACGAAAAATCAAGATTTCAATGCCAGTCAGGTGAAGAAATAAAGAAATTGGTTTCGGAAAATATCCCATTGAACACGCAGAGGTCCAGAAGCTCTATTTGGCCCAATTTTCGGAGTTCCTACGGGTAAGAAATTTAACGCTTGAAAGATGTACTACCAGAATGAAACTAGCACTATACGACGAATACTATAAAGAGTCGTTTGTAAAGTCAATGTGGAATACTACAGCAAAAATGGTACAAGAAAAATATTTTACGGAGTACCGCTTAAAAATCGACCCTTTCACAGATATATCTTTTAAATGTGCAAAATTCAGTTCAAAGGCATTATCTACCGAAGAACTATTAAAAATTATCCAAAGCTACAATGAGGAAACCCCCGATGGAGCACAAAAAAGTTTTTTCACCTTTGCTCATTTGAACTTGCTTGGAGAGGCAATGAGGCCGTAAACTGCAAGATTCACTTTTTCCAGAAGGAATTTGATGTTAGGGGAGAATTTACGGGCCGAATTGAATATAACAGCATTTTTTCCAAAACAAATCAAGACGTTTCAAAAAGTTGTAAGCAGCAAATGGATAGTAAGAAATTCATCAAACGAAAATGTATGCTCAGTTAGATTATTTTTGAAGTTAATAGAAAAAGGGGACCAAAGATTTTATCAAACAGACTCTTTCTTACCGTTCACTCCAACCGAAAGGATGGATCTTGGTTTAAAAACTGTCCACTTGAAATCAACACTATATCTAATTGGACAAAAATGTTGGCTAAAAAAATTGGAATAGACACCAAAAAACGTAAAATAACAGACCATTCTCATCGATCTTTAGCTAAGTCAGCCTTGTTCAAGCAAGGTGTTTCTGGACAGGAGTTAATTAAATTAACAGGTCACTCAAATGCAAGCTCTCCAAAACCATATCTGCAGCTGGATTAAAGTTACCACAAGTTGATCGAAAATCGCAGAACAACAAATAAAGCTGGACCTTCGAGTTCCTAAATGCTACAAGTCAATAATACTCAAAATCATGCTTTGGTAGAAAAGAATGGACAAACTACTACAGCTTATAATAATTGTACATTTTATATTGCTAACAAATACATAAAGATTTTGTTTCGTTGATATGCTGCATTAATTGTCTCGTGAAATAGTCTTATAAAATATCATTCGAGAGAAAATTATTTACCGGAAAAATTTTCTTGTGGTTTTATTCAAGTTTGTTGCCTTTTGGTAATTGTCTCTTATGAAATTTTGACAAAATCATTCAACTGATGTCTCGTGATTTAACAGTCAAAATTTTATTTGCAAAATTGCGGCAACAAACTTTCACACCAGTCGAAAATATTGCCGGCAAAATTTTCTTTCTTATGATTATATACGAAAAAATACGAAACAAAAGTAAATGCAATGGAGATTTAAGAAAGATAGGGAGAAGAAAAAGATATATTATATGACGAAGACATAAACGGGAGAAAAATGTCAAACCAATAATGGGAAATATAAAACAATAATAACTAAGGTGGGATGGACAGATTAACAAAATCAAATCAAAAACTTGCAAAATAAGTTATTTACAAAAATCCACAATGTTCCTTTATACAGGTGTTCATCATCATCATTGACTCCATAACCCATGGTGGGTCTTGACCTGCTCAAGGATAAGTCTCCATTATCTCCTATTCTTCGCCTTGGCTTTCCAGTTTCGTACTCCCAACATTCTCAAGTCTTCCTCCACCTGCTCCTTAAATCGTGCTCTGGGTCTGTCTCTCCTTCTCACTCCATCTATTCTTTGGTTATAAATATGTTTTGGCGGCTCCATCTCATTCATTCTCTCTATGTAACCTAACCACCGCAGCCGGTTTATTTTGATGGACCTAATAATATCAAATTTGTCATACAGGCGGTAAAGTTCGAAATTATAGCGCCTACGCCATAATCCGTCCTCCTGTATTCCTCCATAGATACGCCGGAGGATTTTACGTTTAAAGCATCTTAAACGTTCTTCATCGCTCTTTGTCATCGTCCATGTTTCCGACGCGTAGGTCAGAATGGGCTTGATAAGAGTTCTGTATATCACTAGTTTCGTTCTTTTTGTAACTAGGCTTGTTGTTAAAAAAATTTTAATCCATAATAGGCTCTATTTGCCAGATATATCCGTCTGATAATTTCTGCACTTACTGGATTATTCTGATTAATTTGTGAGCCTAGGTATATAAACTCTCTTACTCCTTCGAAAGTATATGTTCCGATCGTTAGATCTTCGGGTTGTGCTGCTTGTATATAATTTGATACTTTCACACTTACTTACTATACAGGTGTTACTTCCCTAAAAACACATAAAAGACAGATTATTGTACTCCACAAAAAACACATTAATAAAATTGGTTTATAATACGGGTGTAAGAACCCGACAATTTGGTTAGAGTTGAGCCACCAAATATGATCTTCTCTTATGCAATCACACCATAGGATAGCTTTGTAAGCTGAAAGCGCTCAGCTAGAAAATAAATTTAACACACATTAGAAATATTTTTCTTTTCCATTTCTTGATTTGTCATAAGAGTGTATAAAAACATATCAGTCTTTTTATTTAAATCAAAAAGAAGAAAAACAATACAGTATATTCAATATTTTGGTTTTTCGAACCAGACTTCTCTAAAATATTCCTCTTAATGCAATTTACAGAAAATTATTTCTTTTGCAGGCATTGGATTTAATCCCGATTCATTCTACAATGAAGTATCCAAAAACAAATTCCGAGAAAATACGGGTATGCCACAAAATTGCTATCTCAGTGAAATGGAGCCCCTGACTGAATGTCCATCTGCAGATGATCTAACTTCTAACGACGTGGAGAGTTGGCTGGAGACTAGCTCTAAGTATCACAGTTGTGAAATTGTTGATATGGATTAATTTTATTTTATTCTATTTTTAAATTTATTAAAAAATATGTAAGGAGGTTGGTGAATTATTTTATGTACTTTTTATTTTAAAATTGAGTCGAAATTTGTAAAATTTATGATAATAAAATATTTTTACCAAAGTTAATTTTCTTTTTTATTTAATGTCGAAAAAAATGGTTTACCATAATTACCTGAGTAGTATAAAAGTAAGATGAATGAAGAAGCAGTATTTTAAAAGGTCTATATAAAACATCAAGGCAAAATGTGAGAGATGTAACGGGAGAAAAAAACTAATCGACAAATACAGTAGAAACAGAGATATGTGATAATCAATTAAGATTTATACAAGATATTGATATGGCATGCATTGATAGTTAGAAAGAATGTGTATCTGGTAAGGTCAGTTCTTCTTCTGAAAAGATTTGGGATTCCCTATAGAACTAATTGTAGCAACCCATATCTTTTGCTGTTCCTCACGATATCATCGAGGTATTTGATATTCGCTGTTTGTATTGTCGTCAACAACTCTTTTATTTTTGTATTCTTAATAAAATGACCTGATTAGTAAGGTGATCGGTATAGGATTTTTTCAGGATTCGACGATAGAGCCACATTTCGAAAGCCTCAATTTTCTTGCAGGTAGCGTCTTTAAGAGTCCACGACTCAACTTCATACAACAGTATAGAAAATAAACAATATCGTAAAGAATATCGTACTAACCTGGAACGGTCCCAATTTTGATTGACGTTCGTAGAAATATGTTTTAAATTTTTCTATTGGTTGACAATTTACACTGATTCTTTCAAGTTGCTGTTCCTTCTTGGGGATCATCATACATTTTGTTTTCTTAATGTTCATTGAAAGTCCATATCTCTGACTCATTTCTGTGATTCTATTCATTAACTTCTGGAGGGCTTCATAACTATCAGCGAATTTTACCGTGTCGTCCACATATCTGATGTGACTGATACGTTCTCCGGTAATTCGAATTTTGGCTTTAACATCCTCTACTGCTTCTTGAAAGATTTTCTTAGATTGTATGCTTCGTTAGATGTCTCTTTTAGTGCTTACACGGAAGTTTTAGTCAAATCTGTGGTTGTTTGGGGAGGTAAATATGTGTTATAGATGGATTTTGAAAGCATAGGCCTTTAGCTGATTGAAATTAATGATTTGGTTGTTCTCCACAAGGTGAGATGGGTTGCTACTTTTCTGTTTAGTTAGGATTTTTAATTTTGCTCAGAAAGCAGCACCGTTCCGATACTCAAGGCTACTAGATGAGACTAAAGACTTTATGGTTCCGTGCTAATTTGTTACAAGATAGTAGTTCTAGGAGAAGAACAAGATCAGCCGAAGAAGTTCTACAAGAAACGCTAGAAAATGTAAACAGTCGGAAAGAAATTATATTGATAGGAGACCTTAATGAAAGTACTGGAAGAAAGAATAGTAACAAAATAGTAAGTTCTTATGGAGAAAATGTCTTGAATAAGAAAGAAACGGGACTGATTGGCCTATTGATATTGACATATTGATAATATATTGACATATTGATTAAGAATATGTAATGGTTTTTTTTGGACATAAAAGATGCATATGCAAAACCAGTACTTAATCAAAAATCAATAACAGACTATTTAAAATTGTTACACAAGAGTCAATAATCAAGGTCGAAAAAACAAGAGTACATAGAGGAACCAGCTGTAGATCAGAAGATTTGGTGAGATCAAGACTATATATAAGAAATAACGATAAAACGAGTTCAATAAAAGTCTAATTAAATGTTTTGTACTGAAAACCGAATTGGAAGGAAGAAAGTAAGATATGTTTTTGTAAGAAAGTCATAATTCAGATTTTTACCAATTTTCCGACAACCTTTTAGAGTAGCGGTAACAAAGAGATATAACGTGAAAATAATATGACAGGAAAGATTATTCTCCGATTCAGAGCGTTTATGAATAGCCGCTCCGAAGATCCCTTTTAGGGTGAAATACGTATAAGCGGATACACAGACGCACTATACGTGAAATCAAATCTTAACTGTCTTTTCTTTTTATTTCGATTTACTCCTTATGAGTACGAGAAACCAATTCGCTAAGGATTTTTGCTTAGTTGAAGAGATATGTTGTGGAATGCAATTTTAGATTCCCTATTTAGATTAAAGCAGAAATCTGAATTTGGTTTCGAAAATTAGTTTACGGATTTATTCTCTCTTTCTCTAATAATTGTTACCTGGATCGTACGCGTCGATTTAATTCAGTTATTTATAAGTCTTTCCCGATAAAACGACGTATACGTTGAAACACGTGTGAAAGAATGTTGGGAGACTCGAATTGAATCGAAGCGCAACCACAGAATAACAAACAATCAGTATTGAACGCTGCTTGAAAAAATAAGTACGCGCATCTCGTTCGCACAGACGGAATCAGCCATGTTTTAAACGGAAACAGTGCTGTTTAGTGACATTTTATCTGGTGTGCATAGAAAAATTAGCCCGCTTTAATTTATTTACGGCAACTAAAGACATAATAATATATGCACTATTTTATTCGTACTTTTAGTTGAAGAACAAATTAAATTATTTCAAATGTACTAAATTATTAATCTCCAAAAATTTAAATTACAGTTCTGTCGTAGCTTGCCACAAATTTCCCAATCCGAGTCTGTTTCCGTTTAAAATATGGCGATCGCGTGCTGACAAACTTCAAAGGCGGCATCTGAGAGTGGGCATTCTGGTTGTTATTTATTCTGTGGCGCATCCATCTACACTTATTTTATTTTTTATCAATTTAGATTATGTCAATTTATCTGTCAACTGAATTAATAAAAGTAATTGCACAAGTAATCTGAAAATTTATACAAATAGCATAACAATCCTAACAAGGTAAACGATTTTAAACTAGTTACCGACTTGTAACTTTTTGATAACTATCGATTTTACAACAAACTGTAAACATAGCAATTCAAAACTTTCTAAGTATTCGAATCAGCGACTTCGTAATCTAATACTCAAATCACTTACGCTAATCAAAAATTTAGATGTTTATGAGGCTTTTAAAATAGTTTTAAAACGATAAAAAGTACTTTGTATTCTAAAATTGTTTTAAAAAGTTTCTGTGATACAAACATTATGTGTAAAAAGTCAAAATAAAAAGTAAAGAAGAAAATTAATCAACAAACCGATATTATTGGATCTTATCACAGATTTTTAGTTCTATTAGAGAGCCGTGTTTGACACCGTGTACAAAATCAATTAATTAAATAACATTTCCACTTTTACGATCAATAAAAAAACATTTTTTATGCCTAATCTCTTGTTGGTCACAATACGTTCTTATTTCCTCAGAAATTACCTTTTTGCCCGTGAACAAATGGTAATGTTTATGATTACCGGAATGTATGGAGCACACCATTCATTAACCTTCACCTTTGAATTCATAAATAGATTCTTTCGCCGCTTCTTGTTAAAACTGCACGCGAAATTGGCAAGATTGGCCTACCTGATAAACACTAAGGAATAAAACACGAGTATTTGTTATAACCTTTCTGAATCTTAAAACGTGTCATTGAAAAACTGAAAATGTTTTTTCGTATTTGACGAAAACTATAGTATATATATTTTTGTCAGAGCCAAAGTAAAAAAAATGAATGCTTACTTCCAATTATCTTAACCCAGACTATAAACACATAAACCTCTCCATAATAAAGAAACGGAAAAGTTGTGAAAAACCAGATACAGATGGTACAATATAAATCCCGATGCACGTCATCCGCGTCATAGTAAGTAACATCACATGATACCATACAAAATATTCAAGTCCTAGATCTGTTCCTCCTTAGAATCTTTTACCCAAGTACCCAAGTACACTGGAATTACAGCCACTAGAAATATATAGATAAATATACAGTGGATGAATAATAGATGTACAGTGGAGAGAAACAGAATGCAGAGAGAAATAGCTATACACCCAGTAACTGTGAGAGAGATGATCGTGAAGATGACGGGAAGTAAGGAGGGATGAAATAGTGTTCAGAATTATATCCGAATAGGAATTTAAAAGAAAGAAGTAGAGAAACACCAACCGGACCAAAAACAGAGATAAGATCTAGATAAGGGAGTGTTCCAAAAATGTCGTCAGCCTTACAGCGGCCATCCCATTTTCGGAGTACGGTACGTGCGACAGTCAACTACGCACAAGTAGGAGAGGGTTGTTTTAGTTGGTAGGCAGGATAACAGATACCTGAATCTTTGGCATTTCTATCTTTAACTAAAATCCAAATTTTAAGGACTCAAAATGGAGGTAGCATAAAAAAAATTTCGGTGCCCAACCAACACCCCAACCACGAAAATTTCAAGTGCGCCACTGTGTCGATAAAGCTACGTTCCAAAAGGCTGGTGGCGTAAACAGAGATAATTTTCACTATTACTCAACTTCTAATTTACACCACATTTTCAGCCACAATCAAACATGATCTGAAACTATGTCTTTATCTAGAATCACGTAAAAGGAAAAATGTATCTACGTTTTTTGGACAAGGAATTGCCGGAATTATTTTAAATAGTACCGTTGAACATATGTGGTGAGAGAATGTAAATATGGAAGGAAAGGAGCGAGAAGGTGGCCTCCACGATATCTGGGAACAACATTAGTTTTAGTAGACGGATTAGAATCACAGGCTCTTAATGCTAAAAGAGTAGTACGGCAGGGATGATTTATGTCACCCCTACTTTTTAAAGTTCTGCAATCGCCTTGAGTTTTTGGAAATGTGGTGCTATAGAAGAATTTTACAAGTTTCTTGGGTGGAGAAGATTTAAAAGTCCACAATACTAGAACGTCTCAGCAAGACTACTAAGATTATAAAAACCATCAAGAGGAGAAAGCTAGAGTACTTCGAACATGTAATGAGAGGTTCTAAAAATACGTTGTTACAAAATTATGCAAGGGAAAATAGCAGACAAACGCGGTCCAGGACAAAGAAAGACCTCTTGGTTGAAAAACTTGCGAGATTGGTATGGTACCTGGACCATACAAAAATGACATGTGTCATGAAGAAGAAGAAGTACCTCTTACGAAAAATGAATAAATGCAATGCCGCACCCTGTGTATACAATAGTGGTATTATATTATAGAATAACTATTATCAAGTGACCTACAGAAATTTCGAAAGCCATTTTCATAAAAATTAAGAAAAAATAAGAATGTAAGTCTCTTTTTATGTATATGACTGTTAGGGTATCTTATCATGGTACCTTAGTTTTTTGATACTGTATCTTTTGGTGAAACTAAAATCTAGCTCTGAGAATCTCTGAGCTGCCTATAAATAGTAGATACATGGTTTGTAGGATACATATTGACTCCTAATGTTAATTATAGCAAACGCATTGGCATTCTTTCCTGTAGAATAACATAACCATATTTACTTAATCTTAGTACGTCAAAAAATTGACATAATAAAGCAATACAGTAAATTATATATAGCTAGATATGTCCATAGACAAAATACATATTCCAATAGTTCAATTTATCAAACACTACTTTCATACAAGTCCTTCTATGTAAACAAAACGTGTTTACCATATTTTTATTAAACTATACGGTTTCATTGAATAAAAAAGACAAAGCATTGCGTGAGACTCACCTATATGTATTTATAATTTACCGTCCATTTGCTCTATTCCCGAGAGATGAAACGTATATATAAATTTAAAAATAACATACAAACAAATCGAATTTGCATGAAAAAAAAAACAACAAATCATTACTCTTTCGGAGTGTTGTTCAACCTAAGAAAAACGGTGATATTTAAATCGTAATATTTCAGATATGTATTTAAATCACATTTTAAGTCAATATAAGTACGTAGCTGCTTCAAGAATTGCTGAAAGCAGGTTTAAAGACGCGTTTAAACTTAAATATATTATTGAGTGAAGATAATACAAAACTTTTTACATTGATTATGGTATTTCCTCCGCAAAAAAATTTAATCAAAGGTGTGAATGACAATTTTGATCGTTTGGATGGATATTTCCTTTGTATGTGTACCTATTTGTTTATCGAACCGTAGTTTATATCTTGTGTGTAATGAACTCGCTCTGATGAACCTCTGAGCATGAAAAGTGTCCTCCCTGTACAATCCTGAATGAATGAATATTTGTATGTAGTTACGTGGCTAAAGGTTTTAAACCAAGGCTAAAATATAGAAAAAAAATAACAACATTTAAGTTCATGTCGTCATTTTTCGACAACTATAAGGTCCGGAGGAAATATGGAATAAATTTAAAAACCAAGTTAACGAAATGTCCATAAACAATGATTATACAAGTAACTTAAGCAAGAAAAATAAATGGATGATTGGAGATATTTTGAAATTGATGGAACAACGTCGGCTTATAAAATCGAATGAAACAGAATATAGACATCTAGAGAGAAAAGTTTAAAACGGAGATAAAATTAGCCAAAGGAAAAAGGATGACAGAAAGGTGCGACGTAATGGAGGATGTGATATTTAGGCACAACTTATTTAATGTACACAGAAAAGTAAAAAAAATATGCAAATGTTTAAAAAAGCAGTTCTCGCTGTACTAATTGACAATAACAATAAAATAATTGTAAATGAGATTGAAATAAGAAACGAATGGCAACTGTATATATCAGTCTTGTTTGAAGATGATAGAAATAATATTACCGAATCCTACGAAAATTGTCCTGACAGCTCAGAAATTCTGAAATCAGTGGTAAAACCCGCTTTAAAAAATTAGGAAAGCTTGTGGTCCAGATGATACACCAACTAAGCTGCTGAAGCTAACAGATAAAGATAACATAAGTTCTTTTTTGCCACAATACCTATAAAACACAATGCTAGAAAATGCTCAGAAATTCGATCAATTAGCCTAATGAACCACACTCTTAAGATTTTCCTCAGAATAATCCACAACAGATTTAGACGCAAATGCTAAGAAGATGTCGAAAGATTCCCAATTTGGTTTTAGAAATGCTTTGGGAACTAGGGAGGCAATTTTTGCGCTAAATATCTTATTACAAAAATGCTGAGATCAAAGAAAAGATGTATTTGCATGCTGCGTGGACTTCATAATGGCATTCGATAAAGTACAGAATGTAAAATTAATGCAGATTGCATTTTGTCCCCAACATTGTTGAATATTTACTCGGACCAGTTATTTAAAAAGGCACTTAAGAGACAGCCATAAATATGGAATAAAAATCAACGGGGAACAACTTAATGTAATTACATAGATACGCAGATGATACAGTAATTTAGTTAGAGTTCAATATTCTGCTTAATCATATTCACAAAGTAGGCGAGGAAATGGACATTAAAATAAAGTCAAACAAAAAAAAATTTTAGTCTTTAGTCCTAACCCACATCCAGATGCAGAGCTTTAATTAAATGGAATCCAAGTTGAAAAAGTTCACAAAATACATATTTGGGAACTGCCATAACCTAACCTAATCTAACCTAAATCCAGACATAGAAATAAAACCTAGATGAGCAATGACTAAAACTTCTTCTTCTAAATGTGCCTATCTTCTAAAGATGTTGGCGACTGCAAAGATCCATCTTATTCTATTCACAGCAGCTCAAAATAAATCAGTTGATGTTAGACCAGTCCACTTCCTAAGATTAGCCAGCCAGGATATACGCTTACGTTCAGGGCCACTCTTACTCTTAATCTTGCTTTGCATAATCAACTGTAAAAGTCGGTATTTATTATTACGCATTATGTCGCCGAAGTTAGTCAATTTTTTGTTCTTTACAGTGTTAATAATTTCTTTGTCTTTTCTTAGCCTCTGGAGAACAGTTATATTACTTGTGTAGTGTATATATGAGACCCTCAACATACGTTGGTAACACCATATTTCCTAAGGCTGTTGAAAGAACTTTTGGCTTTTTTAATACGAGTTTTTATTTCGTAGCTGTGATCCCAAGTATCCTTAATATTGCTGCCCAAATAGCATATTTTTCCACTCTTTCTAACGGTGTATCGCCTATTGTAATTTGGACGGTTATGTTATTCTTACTAATGATTATTATTTTTGTCTTCTGGCAATTTAATTTTAGGCCGTATTTGTTACATGTTTCTAAAACGTTATCCATCATCCTTTGGAGCACCTGCACCTATCTGCAAACAACACTGTATCGTCCGCATATCTAATATTGTTTATATGTTGGCCATTTCCAGCAATCCCATCTTCTGATTCGTTCAAGGCCTCTCTAAAGATGTTCAGAGTATAATATGTTAAATAATGCCAGAGACAATATGCAGTGAAGATCTCAGACAGTTGATTTTCTAATTGTACTGTTGCTTTTTGTTGCAGATATAAGTTTGAGATCAGTCTTCTATCCTTACCATCCTGTTCTGAGTCCTGATGTTTTTAGGATATCGATTAGTTTTCCATGTGCCATATAAATTGCAGTTGACATCCCTGGCTCTCTGAGCAAAACTACTTTTATGAAAATGAAGACATTTCTTTGAAATAATCCTCTCAGTTTAGAACTAAGACAAAGAATGGTTAAGTACTATATTTGGTCTGTACTTTTGTATGGACCAGAAGTGATGGCACTAAAAGTAAGTATCAAGTATGAACATAATTGAAGCATTAGAAAAGTAGATCCATAGACAGATGCTGCAGATACCTTGGATACCTTTTCTTTTTTCTGCAAATTCTTTTTACTTCTCTTCTTCTTGCCGTATAGTTTTCGATCGCATTTTGGGTATTTTCTTTATCTCTTTGTAGTTTTGCCCTGTTTCTTCTTGCCAAAGCAATCCTACATTCTTCATCAAATTATTCTTGTCGTCTTTTTATATGCTCTCTTCCTATACAGTTTTCCGCTGCTTCCGACATGACTGTCTGTATGGTCTGCCCTTCTTGTTCTATATCCTGTTTGACTGGATTATATAGCTATTTATTTATTTCTTCATCTAGTCTGTGTACAACCTGCTTCACTTGAAGCCACTCTAATTGTTAATTTAATCTATCTCTAACAGGTTTTGGAATTATTGGTAGTCCTTGTTTTAGTTTTGCTATTATTAGTGTCTGAAATGATAGGTAAAGTTTATTTCACGAAAAATGGTTGAGTGCTTAATGATTGCAATAAAACCCGACCGCAAGTACCCCAGCTTAGTCAACATTAGTTGCGTAGGTAAGTATTCAGGTAAAATTGAAGCTACTGTGGAGTGTCGTTATCTTGTTTGTATAATAAATACCTGGTAATATAAAAACGATTAAAAAATCGTATAAAATTATAAAAACGATTAGAATACATTTTATTTCATAAAGTTGTAAACATTTTAACAGTGAGTTTCACTATCAATGGTTGATCTTGTAATGACCACAATAAATTTGTTGATCGTTAAGTATTTCCTGGAATAATTATACAGGTTCCCTCTATTCTGTATAATTTGTAAAAGTATATAAAACCGATGATAAATTTTTAAATATACATTTTGTTTCATTTAGTTGAAAGTGTTACAAGTGTTACCAGTGTTATAGCTGTTTATACCTATAAAACAGCATTATGTGGCGACTGTGGAAAAACATTGGTGGTGTTTCTTCCAGTGTTCCAGCAAAGAAAAAGCATTTATCTGCTGACGCTAGAGAAATCGTAAAAACAATATATAGTTCTTTACTTACAAGAGGACTTACTGCTAATACTCTAACCACATACACACACTCTAAAATACCTCTAACCACAGTGAAAAGAATAACATCAAATCCCATTAAGTCAAGAAGCGTAAGGATGCCAGTTCTACCAAATGTATTGACGAAAGTGATAAATACTTAATAAGACGAAAAATTTACACAATGTACGAAGAGCAACGGATACCTACATTAGATGCTTTAAAACAACGGCTTACTAATGATTATACACAAATAAACTGTAGCCACATTAGTCTTTGGAGGATTTTGTCTAAAATGGGCCTCAGATATCGTACAATTGACAAAAGGCAAGTGCTTATGGAGTCCCATCGTTTACAAAAGTGGCGTACTGAATATATAACTTCTATAAGAAAGTACCGTACAGAAGATCGACCAATAATTTATCTGGATGAGACATGGTTTGACACTCATGAAACACCATCCAAAGGATGGTCCGATTCTTCCAACAGGTGTCAAACAAAAGCTCCATCAAACAAAGGAAAAAGAATAACAATTTTGCAGGATCAGAAAATGGTTGGGTCTCAAATACCTTATGGCTTTCTGCAAAGAACATTAAAGACTCCTGCGTGGACTACCATGGGGATACAACGGCAGAGCTTTTTGAGCAATGGTTTAAGAATTGTCTTATACCTAACCTTCCTCAAAATAGTGTGATAGTAATGGACAATGCAAGTTACCACAGTCGTCAATTACACAAGTCTCCAAGTGCAAATAACACGAAAATTGAAATTCAAAACTACCTGTTAGAAAACGATATATAAATATTTTGAAGAAAGTTATTTAAAAAAATGAACTGTTAGAAGTGTTAAAATCATTTTCTATTAAAAAAGTATATGTTTGTGACGCATTGGTCGAGGACATGGGACATACAGTGTTACGGCTTCCGTCCTACTATTGTTTATTTAATCCCATAGAGCATATGTGGCACCAACTAAAGTCAAATGTTAGGTCACAAAATGTTTCTCCGACTTTAAGTGGTAGTGTAGTCGAATTAATAAGGAAATGTGTTGATGATATCTCCCCAGAAAGTTGGAAAAATTCAGTACGCCATGTAATGAACGTAGAAAATTCATATGTTAATTTGAATCACATAATTAAACCAATTGCTATTAATCTTGAAGAGGATAGTGACAGCGAAACAGAATTAGGTATTTAGGAATTCATAAATATATTTTGGTTTTTTTGAGTATTTTTTTTTGTAAATATTAACTTGTATATATTTTTCTATACTTTTTTTTAATTCATCTATTTTTTGTACATTATGTATTCGTTTGTATGTATATACTGTAAATAGAACTATTATTACTGTACATTTTTAACGATATCCGATTAGGAAGAGCAAAAACTTTTAAACACGCCAGTTTTTTGCTGACAGTTCTAAGCCTGTAAAAAGTGTGAAGGTAAGTACCTTTCTGAATTTAGATCCATATACTACAATTATTCACGTAGAACAAAAAAAAACTACTTTCTTCATGTTAAAAATTGTTCAATTATCAAGTATATTCACTTGAACAACCTGAAAATACTATATGAAATAATTTAATAAATTTTTATAATCGTGTATTACATAGCTACCAATGAAATATATTAAGTAACAAACTTTCTGAAGTGCGATCCTGTGTACTTCGATAGTTTATTGAGAGACTCTTGCATACACAATAGGATCAACTCAGGTAACCATTAAGCACTCAACCATTTTTCGTGAAACAAACTATAACTTAAATATTTATGTATTATAAATGCAAATATATAATTTTTTTTTAAAATAAATTTTACAAATAAATTTTTATTTGAAAATAAAATCTACTGTAATTTTTGACTAAAAAATCATTAAAAATATATTTTGCACAAATAAGGGCCAACTCTCTAAGTGGTGACTAAAAGTTAATCTGTTGGGATCTTACAATAAATTCGTCTCAGAAATACAACTCAAAAATACTGACGCCGTTTAAAATTGATACTTTAAAATGCTCAATAAATTGTCCAATTTCAAAATATATAGACAGTTTAAAATTAAACCTTCTCCAACAAAACGAGTTTCTTTAATTCTTTGAACAGTTTCCAACCGAACGAATAATAAAAACTTATTTTAATATTAATAGTTTGTTGCGAAAAATATATTCGAAAACTCTGAGATACCACCAAAATCGGTTTTAGAAAATGATTAAGAAAAAAAGCCAACATTCATGTGCACAATATCGATTCGGCGTTCGTACAATGGAGCAGTTGACCAACTGAAACATAACGGGGAGAAATCAATGAGAGAGCGTTGAGAAACTTCTGGGAGGCAGTATAATGGGGCGTGTCAAGGGAGCCACACTGCACGCCGCTGTGTTTTTACGTAAATACCACATTTGAAAACAGAATTCCTTCCGTGGAAAAATTAGAGCTCGGAATGGGCTATTTGAGTGATTCCGCGTTTGGTATGAGTGACCAACAATTGTAATATCTATTGTTATTATAATGAGTCAGGTGAGTACACGATTTGAGCACTTTTACATTTATGAGTTGAGATAAATCTTTCGCAATTAATCAAAAGATCGCAATTATCTAAATTGCAGGCCATTTACTAGTTTACTAGAAATTTTTTAATGTGTTATTAAATGTTCCCATTAATCACCAATTGATTTATAAGTTTTTATTTACATCATAACTTTTTTATTTAAATATTGTTTAATTGATGTCTAGAATAGTATTTATCTCCCGTGACAATTTTGTTAAAAAAAAAATGGATATCACTATAGCTACCAGACCATTAGATGAAATTGCAATGAAAAATTTGCTTTGGGCTACCACTTAATCATTTTTTCAAGGTTTTCAATTTTTGTATCTTTCTTATTTTGCCACGTTTTTATACAATTTGTCTCTTGCATATTTAGTGTAATCTTATACGAGTATGATGTCTTTTCCAGTTTTTAAGCTTTTTAAAAAGTTAAGAGGAATTCTTGGTTCTCATCTATTCTCTTTAATATATTATATGTTTACATTATTTGCAGTATTTTCTCTATAAATTCAAAACTTAAAGATTTCTGTGATTTAATACAGATATTTTTTTATTATCTTTTGTTTTTCTTCTGTCCAATTTTATGATTTTTCTGTTATTATTGTCAAATTTATATTTATTTATTTTAACATTTAGTGCTTCCGACAATGCTACATTTTATCTTACTTTTTTTCTGTTATCACGTGCAATCTTGTGCTTTAATGTCGATTTATTGTTTTTTTTTGTGTTTTTATAAGTTAAACATTTATTTTCGTAAGATATTTATATTTCATTTTATCGATATGTGTCATTATAGGTCAATTAAGTTAGTTTTTACTCATCACAATTGTATAGATGGGTTTAACAGAGGAAATGTGTAGTATGAGATAATACAAAAAGATTCTCATCTAGAATTCATCAATTTTTTAATGGAACTATTTTTAAATAAACTATCCAAACGTTAAACTCATTATTTTGCTCATAACTTAAAAATTTGCCTGTTTAGAGATTTGACGTCAACAGACAATTTTTTTAGAAAAAAAAAACAAAAAGATACACAAAATGAGATATGCTAAAATAAAATCAGATGATAAACAAAAAAGTTATTACAAAATGAACAACAAAGTCGCTGTTTTTGAATATTGCTAATAACTTTTTTATTATCTATTAAAATTTGTTGAAATGTACCTGAACTTGTGGGTCTTATCGTGTTTGAATTGTATGCAAATTTTGTTGAAAACTTTGGCTTTTTTTATAAAATATTACTTAATTGCAGACCTTAACGTTTTTCATAATTAACGTAACAGTGATTAAAAAAAAGGAGTTATCTTAGCTCCTAAGGGTTATAGAACATTTATTTTTTGGTTTTAAAACATGTGTTTTTTAACAGTTTTTCATTTTTTTAGCCTTTTAGTTTGAACTGAATTCTACGGAGGTATTGTTAAAGCTTAGAAAGTGCTATTTATTATTAAACTAGTGATGATATTTTAGTCTGTTGTACAACTTTCATAACAAATAAGTCACTTTTGGAAAACTGCTGAACCGCAGCGTAATTCTAGTTAAATATTTCATTTGTTGAGAAAGCTCGTGTTTTGTATTATATTTTTTACCGTTCACCAATATATATTTTAGGATCAATATTTTAGGATCAAAAAACTTTCAAAAGAATTAAAAATTAAATTTTTAAAATAAAAACTTCTTGCATAAAAGGGCCGGTCTTTTCACCTCCAGATAAATATTGTCCTATCTGACATAGTTAAGTATCTGAAGGATAGACATTTATTCCTACAATAAAATGTACCCGTCTTTTTACGTCAAATTATGTTGCGGTTACTTATCTGTAAGGTAAACTTAAAATTTATTTCGGAATACATCAATATTTAATTAATTGTCAAAGAAATCACAGTAATATTTTAATATCTCTTTTGATTATACAATTTGTGGTGGCAGGAATAAATTAAACGAATAAAAAAATAGCACATGTGCATTAATGATTCTCCTGAGGTTTCTCCATAAAACTAAAACATTATATAAGGTTAACTGAAACGTCTTCAACTGAAAATTCTGAAGAAGAAGTTCAACTGAAGAAAGTTCAATAATGTCTTAGTTTATAAATTCATCTCCAAAATTGTCTTCGTTTTAACCTCTCGCTAGGTCATAGAATATTGCTGTAGATTAGAACGGTTGAATCTTCTCAACTTTAAAGCCACTTCCATTGGATAAAATAGTACAATAACCTTCTCTTCCAAACATAAAAAATTCTGTTACATATTTGGTTTTAATATGGAATTCATTATAAAAATTTTCTTCATTGATTGTTTGGTGGACTCCTTAAAAATAGCTTTACCGTAGAATCAAAATCTCTAAGTAATAATCCATTTCTATTATCTTCATTTCAACTTCTTATCAAGTCCCTACCTACCAGGTTTCTTTCGTACTATTGATCAACATTTTAAGCCAAACTTGAGTTTTTTGTTCTATTAGCCTCGGCCAGTCTTTGTCATACCATCTATTTTGGCTAGATTTTTGCTTTCCCCCACTACTTTGCTATGTGCCTCTCTCTGACTTCTCACATCTGAAATGTCTAAAGCATGTCTTGCTTCTATTAAGACGCGGCAGATATGTAAACTTTCCAACCGTTTCAATGTTATCTTCATGTATAATGTTTTGTGGAACTATATTTCTTCTCGTCTGTATCATTATTTTTGTTTTTTTTTTGTGTTAATTTCTAGACCTAGCTTTTTTGTTTGCATTTTTAACGCAAAGGTAAGGGTAATGGCGCAAAAAACTAATTCCATAATTTAAGCAAGCGAAATAAGATTTTTCATATATATAACAAGCGAGTCTTCTACAGCTGGCGCCGCTTCTCGCATCCTAATTTCCAGCGTTTTCTGTCGAAGCAATCTTCAGTTGTTAAATCTCTGGCGGTCATTGTATCGTCGACATCGTCTCTCCAGGATCGTCTTGGTCTACCTCGTTTTCTTCTAGTTGGCGGAGTCCATTCTTCTATTTTTTTTGGCCATCTATTTTCAGGCATTCTCTGAAGGTGTCCATACCAGTTAAGTGTTTTGGCTTCGATTGTGTCTATTATGTCTAGATCGATTTCCATTTCTCTCCGAATATCTTCGTTTCTCACCCTATCAAGTCTAATGAGCTGGCAACATCGTCTCCAGTAGTTCATTTCCATGGCCGTAATTTTTTATTTGTTTCTTTGGTTTGTTGTTTGTTTTCTCCTACAACTAAGTACTCGGTTTTTTGTATATTAATTGTGAGGCCCTATTTGGTATACTCATCTTCCAGTTTTCTAAGCATGTAGCCTACATCACTCTCGTCTTCAGCTAGAATGGCTTGGTCGTCAGAGAAGTGTATCGTGTACAATCTATCATCTCCGATTGGAATGCCCATATTGCAGCACTTTCTTCTCCACACTAAGAGTGCCTCATTTAGATATATTTTGAAGAGTGTAGGTGCTATGCAGCATCCTTGCTTTAGGCCCTTACTAATAGGAATTTCTCTAGTTAATCTATTTCCAGTTTTAATGTTTGCCGTCATATTTTTGTAGAGCTGTTGTACTGCTTGTATATTTTTTTGCTTATTCCTTGTTTTTCCATTGCTAACCAAAGCATTGAAAGTGGTACACTATCGTATGCCTTTGTCAGATCTATAAAGACTATATGAGTTGAAAGGTTGTGGGCTAATCTTTTCTCGATAACTTGCTTTAGAGAGAATATACTGTCCATACAGGATCTGCCTGCACGAAAGCTATTCTGTTCTTCAACATCTGTCATCTCTTTTTCAATTTTGTTTTTTATTATTTTTCCATACAGTCTTGAGAGTGAATTTATGACACTTAGCCCCCTGTAGTTTGAACAATTCTTTCTATCTCCTTTTTTGTAGATGTTGTTAATATGTACTTTTGTCCACTCCGGTAGTAAGTCGTGTTCATTATAGAATAAGGTGAAGACATACGCCAGTAATTCCTGTAATACTTGTGGACTATGTTTTAATAATTCATTAGGTATACCTTGTGGTCCGCATGACTTCCGATTTTTTAGAGTTTGTATTGCATTCTCGACTTCCTGTACTGTTATTTCATCGTCTTCACTGAATTCCAGTTCATATGTTGTTGAACTGATGTTCGTGAATTGAGGTCTTGTTTCAGACAAAAGTTGTGAGTAGTGTTCGATCCAAGATCTTTCTTCTATTAAATCTATTCTACTCGTTTCTTTTCTGTTTGTTCTCAGATTTTTTACCGTTTTCCATGCTTCCCTTGATCTTGTTGACCCTACATATTTGTTGAGTTCTTCGCATTTACTTTCCTGGGAAATATTTTTTGCTTTAGTTACTAAATATTTTACTTCTCTGTTTAATCTTGCATATGTTCGTCTATCATCTGGATCATTTGTTTGTAGCCACTTTTGATATACTTGTTTCTTGTTGTGTACTGCATTGGCGATGACATTTGTCCACCACAATGGAGTATTCTTTTTGTTCTTTTGGATTGTGCCGAGCGCTTCGTAAGCTGCTTCATTGATTTTATTGATTATCTCTTTATAGGTATTCTGGGCTGAGGAGTAGATCAGGTTTGCCAATTTTTGGCTGAGTCGCAGCTTATATAAGAATAATGTCGACTCGTTTTGCAGTGCATCAATATTGTATTTAGGTAGATTCGATTCCA
Source organism: Diabrotica undecimpunctata (assembly GCF_040954645.1). Taxonomy (NCBI): domain Eukaryota; kingdom Metazoa; phylum Arthropoda; class Insecta; order Coleoptera; family Chrysomelidae; genus Diabrotica; species Diabrotica undecimpunctata. Next base: position 134,921,169 of record NC_092811.1, read on the forward strand.
GGGGTTTTGATTGAGCTAGTTGGTTGTCATTTTGATGTAGTAGCCGAGGCCATTTTCATTTGTTTTAGCGTCACCATATTTTCCTACGAGTTTGTCAGTTTTTTTTGTTCCTGTCCAAGCGTTAAAATCTCCCAACAACACAATTTCTTTGCGGCTATTTATATTTTCAATGAGTTCCGATAAGGTTTCGTAGAATATTTGTTTAGCTGCTTTTGATGCATTTTCTGACGGAGCATATATTCCAATAATCTCGAGGTCGTGCCCTTTCCACGTAATAGATACTCTAATAATTGTCTCATTGATCTACTTCCAGCTTTTCAGGTTTCCTTTTAAGTCTTTTTTTATCAATATTGATACTCCTGCTTGTGCTCTTTTCTTTCTCTACTCCACTATAAATATGTATAAAACCTCCTATGTAAGATTTTTCAAAAGAGTGAAAGAAGGCCGCTCTGAAAATGACAAGATGAAGATTTTTGCGCAAACCTATACTAAATGGACAACTTACCCCCATAATTGCATAATATCTTATGGAATAAAAATAGGCTTTCATTTGATACACTCACTTGGACTACTTTTAAATTACGGTTAGAATTAGTTATACAAACCGTTCATATATGCAATTTGTTTGCATGCAAACACCATTAAGAAAACTGTTAACATCGTTATCGTCGGAGCGATCTGGCGCTTAATCAACAGTAGAGGCACTGACGGCAAACACATTATTTTAGTATAATTAGGTTATTACTTCACAAGAGAAGTTCACAAAACAGCCACATTGGTGTTTAATGTAATTATCGCCTTCGAATAGAACCTTTTAGTTATTAAAAACACGTTTAAAAATTTGTTAAAATATAAAATTGTTTTTAAAAACTATCCTTCTAAGATAATGTGGCAAACAACTACTCTCTTTATTGGAAATAAGCCAAAACTTTACTTTGTTTAAAATTATTGCTAATAAAAGTAAAATTGTGGCTTATTCCCAATAAAAGCTATAAATTGTTTTAAGTTGCCATGAGAAAACAGCTTCAAAACTAATTTTCTTAACATTCTTGAACGTAAAATTTGAATCTACTGTTATTGATCACTATTTTTGATATATATATTGTTAAGGAAGAATATTATGTTTCTCTTTTATGTCAAAAAGACTTAAATTTTTTAAAATGCTTAGCAAATAAGTCTTGGGGATCTGATGGTCTGATACTACGAAAAATATACAGAGGACTTATTCGTTCGAAAATTGATTACGAATGTGTTGCATATACATCTGCTTGCCCTTCAATATTAAAATGCCTAAACACTATACACAACACCGCATTAAGAATAATTCTAAGAGCTTACAGAACAACGCCTGTAGAAAGCCTATAGTATAAACTGAACGAACCATCACTATCTTTCAGACGAAAAATTCTCATTAGAATTCATCATTTTTCTCATCATAAAGCATAATTGCTTTAATCAATTACTGCTCACGAAAACACTTATTGCAATTGTTTAAAATCAACTTTTCCAAATAGCACCTCCCCACCAAGGAGTGTTCCGTAGTGTTTACCGCTACATATCAACGTTAAATCTCCAAAATTTTCCCAGAACATGATTAATGAATGCGCAGAACATTCCTCCATAGATTATAAAACCTCATATCTAAAATAACCGCAGTATTATAAATATGCTACCAATCCATATCTCACAGGAAGAAGGCCCCTAGAACGTCCACGAATCCGATGGAAAGACAATATATGGTTAGATCTAAGAACAATGGGGCTACCCACTGACTCAACTATTATGTACGACCGTTTAAAATGGAAGCAAGTTGTGCACTCAGGCAAAACCCACCCTGGGTTGTAGTGCTACGAGAAGAAGAAGAATCCATATCTTATATATCAAAATTATAACAAATAGTCTCGAATTACAAAAATTACAACCACATCTTCACTGATTCATCTAAGTCATCTTTCCAAGGTGTACACAGCCCACACATGGAGAACTTTATGCCCTATGCTTCTTCTTCTACGGCACTACAGCCCAAAATGAGCCTTGGCCTCCTTTATTTTTTGCCTCCACCCTTGTCTGTCTGTGGCTGCTCTTCTCCATACACGGACTCCTAAAAGTGCTTGTGCGTCGCTGCTTACTGTGTCTTCCCAGCGCTTTCTTGGCTTTCCAACTGGTCTCTTTCCCTGCATTCTGGCGTTCAGTGCTCGTTTTGGTAGCCTATCCTCTCCCATTCGTATCACATGTCCGGCCCATTGCAATCTTTGTATTCTAATGAAGTCTGACAGGGGTGTTTCCTTATACAGTTGATAGAGCTCGTTGTTATATCGAATTCTGAAGATTCCGTTTTCCCTCACAGGTCCTAGTATTCTCCTCAGTACTTTTCTTTCGAATGTGTCGAGTTTGTTTTTGGATGTTTCTTTCAGGACCCATGCTTCGCTGCCATAACATGCTATTGGCCGAATTAAAGTTTTATAGATTCTCATCTTTGTATTTCGGTGGACACTTTTAGACCGAAATATATGGGAGAGGGCAAAATAAGCTTTGTTTGCCTGCGTTATCCTTTTTCGTATTTCTCCATCCTCTGCTCCATCGGCATATATTTCTACTCCCAGGTATGTAAACTTTCCAACCGTTTCAATGTCATCTTCATGCATAATGTTTTGTGGGATTATATTTCTTCTCGTCTGTACCATTATTTGTCTGTACCTGTATCTGTCTGTACCTATTACAAGCGCTAAAATACATTTCCAGAGCAACACTCTTTAACAATATTTGATTTACTTAATTCACTGAGACTCATACATCAAACTTCACGAAAAACACTATAGCATATTAGCAGAATCCAGTGGCGGCTTTTGGGGGTAGGCAGGATAGGCCGGGCCTACCCAATAATTTTAAGAGCTTTAAAATTGAAAAACACGTATTTAAAAATTATGTTAATGCATGTAAATAACTTTTAAATGTACTAAATCACTCAATACATTGCGTCCGTTAAAACAACTATGTTATTATATTCCCACAGAAAACATCGAATCGTATTCACGCATTTTAAATATCATTAATAGGCCCGATAGGAACTGGCCGACCCAGCTCACATAAGATCCCCGTACAATAAGCGTTTGAAGTTAAACAGCTTGCCGGACAACGATTTATATTGTCGTGTTTATGCTCGCTGTTTAGGCACCAGACGATCGGGCCTACGTCGACCATCGTTGTCACTTGTAACGTAATTATCGAATTGTAATATAAATTATCTTTTAAATTATGATAAAAAGATATGTAACATAATCTATAATTGTAACATATTTTTAAACAAACGACACAATTGCAAACAAGTGCACGGTTGCCCAAATAAATTAAAAAAAAATCGTAAAATTCGAGAAAGAAAAGATTCCCATTCTCACACAAAAAAAATGTATTGCACACACTGGCGGCTACAGAATTTTTTTTGGCGAGGTCATGGATCTTGAGGGTGATTACTTTTCTCTGATGCAAGGTCACTTTTAGTCTTACCACCAATAGGATAAGTTGGTTTCCAAATATTTTTAATGGGGGGGGGGGGGTCATGACACCGTGACCCCTCCCTCTCTGATTACACATAGCTTTATGTAATTTGCTGGCTTGGCCTACCCAAAATTTTACCACACCAGCCGCCACTGGCAGAATCAAAAATAGTTTTTCTTTGGCTTCCCTCTTATTCTGGAATTGAGGGAAATGAAAACACAGATGGTTGGTCTTACACAGCACCGCAACTACTTTAATTAGCATAACAATCAATTACACCCTCAGATATAAAGCAACTATTAAAATCGATGACCCTAACTTTATTAAAAGAAAAATAGAAGACATCTACAAGAAAACTAAGAGAAATAAAAGAAGATACTGGTCCATAGAACCCACATTCAATCAACAGAGCTTACGAAGCTATCCTATCTCGTCATCGGCTAGGACACTGCAAACGTACTCATGAACATCTCATTACTAATACCCAAGCACCAAAATGCAGTAAGTTTAATATACCAATAACAATAAAACATGTGCTAACATAATGTAGTAAATTTAACTTTTACAAACAATCGATACCAGGATATTCAACCAATATGAAAGACAAATAAATGTCATATGGCTTAATTGGGTTACTAAGTACGATAGCTAAAAGTTCTTTTTAAATATTTAGTCAGAGGTTGTAGAATGTAGATCTACCGTTTAAAATTATGGCGAGTGCGCCGAGTCGAAAACAAATTGTTTGGATAATATACATACAACAAATTTTTTTTGAAAACTTTTTCATAATATATATTTGAGGAAAATTTCGTTAAATTCTTAAGAACCACTAATCGAAACTCATTATCAGAATGCACCACACATTAATAGTCATAGTCAAATAGTGAAAATGTAAAAAGAATGGACGATAATTGGTCGAAATAAAAAATATTGGAATTCTTGGAGAAAATATCCAAGACCAAGAAGGATAAGCAATTAAATAAGGAAATGTGACACATAATATCAGTATTTTTCTTTCTAATACATTGGTTGAGGTACAAAATACCTAAAACATGGCAAATTGCATAACTTTATAGATATAGTCCATAATTATTAACAATAAATTCAAAAGTATTCCAGAAGCATGAGACGCAGAAAAATAACAACAAAGTTTTCGAAAAGGCAGCAATCACTATTAACAACAATGTTTTATTATAATATTATAAAACAAATGATCGAAAAGCTAAAAGTATTTAACCTAGAAACGCACATTGCAACATTGCACATTGCAACATAATAACACAATAATGTATTCAGATTGCTGTCCTGGCCAGAATAAAAGCAGTTTTATAACAGTAGGTTGTTTAACTGCTTTACAATGCTCTGCAAATTTAAAAATTATTGACCATAAGTTTTTAATATTAGGCCATACACATATGGAGTGAGATACGGATTATAGTTTAGTAGAAAAAAAATTGGTAGTCAAATAGAACATCCACATTATTGGGCTCAACTAATTCGGCAAGTTGGGAGAAAACATCAATTTTAGTTACAGAAATGCAGCGCTCTGCCTTTTTTTAATTTTGGTGACTTATTTAATTCCGTACTAGTTAACCGCAACACTGATACTCAGAATAACAAGATACACTGGAGACAGTTTCGTTGGTTATGGCATAAAAAATCTAAACAGTTTTAATATAAGTTGTCCTTTGATAAGGAAGAACCTTTTAAGAACGTCGATTTAGGAAAAAGGGGAAAAGCGGCTAAAAATTTATTATCCAAGTAGGCATATAACAAGCCTGTGCTGATGTGCTCCCGGATTCAACTTCTGACGACGATTAAAAGTTTGAAGAATCTTTTAGCTAGATTTGTATGCATAGGTATTTCAAAGGGGTTAAGTCATATGCTTATTTGTGAAAAACGAGGTAAGCCAAACGAGTATCGCTTTAAACATATTTTGTTCCTAAATATTCAGCGAAAAAATGTTAATCTATTTACCAATGAAATAATTTTAATTATTAACCGGGTTTGATTGACTTGAACTGGAGAATTGAAGAAATATCCTAATAATGCTTATATGTCAGAATAGGAAAGAGATACATTGTGAAAACTGTAAAGCAATGTCTCGGACAAGTCTGCTATAAAATATATACAAAAATAGGGAAAAAATAGAGTGAGTTGTAGAGACTTTATGATTTTTAGACTCACAAAGAGACAAATGATAAAACTTTAGTGTTAATAAGGGAAATAGTTAGAAAAATATAAAAGAAATTTTATTTTATTTGAAAGAATTTTTAAAATAATTGTTTTAATAGAAAAGAAGAATTATCAGTTCTGATTTTTATGAATTTTTTAGGTCTTAAGTTTTGCCGTATTTAATGATTTACATAAACCCTTTATTTCATTTAAATTTAGTGTGAGGGGGATCCTTTGGTGATAATCCCGTCGTTCATGTTTCTACGATTAGTAAATTCTTATTTAGTGCGATAAAAAATAATCGAATAATAAAAACAAAATAATATTCTAACGAATTTAAAAAAAAAATTACAAGTGGCGGACTATAAGGGTTTTTAGTCTACTTAGTTTTAGACTATTATTAAAGGAGTATTTAAATTATTTTGATACACTGAGTTATTAAAAATAATTTTGTATATTGTAATCACAATATAAAATATTAGCATACATCTGCGAGAACTTGAAAAAACTGAGAAAATACGATACAGAAATTACCGCAATCGTACCGAAAGTATTTTGCAGTTTCCGCGTTCAAAATAATGTGTCAGATAGAAAACAATCTATCTGATGCTGATATGTAGCAAATCATTGTTGATGGAACCACTACAAAAATAGAAGCAGGAAAGTACAAGTTCAGTCGCGATCGAAATATGTACCCAACAAACATTGATGAAATTCGTGCCCTTTTAGGTCTCCTATATCTTGAAGGTGTAAGAAAATCAAGTCACCCTAATACAACAGACTTGTGGAAAACGGACAACACTGGTATAGAGGTTTTCCGACTGACAATGACACGAGATTCAGAAATTTACTAAGGTACATGCGAACTATGATATCAATACAAGGCATGATGGAGTTAGTTTGGATAAATTAGCGCCAATAAGAGATGTTATTACCAAGTGGAACGAAAATCAGAAAAAATGTTTCTCTCATTCGCAATACCTAACCGTGGACGAAAAGTTGAAGGCTTTTATAGGACGATGCTCGTTCCGTCAGTAGATACCAAGCAAACCCAATAGATATGGTATAAAAATATTTGTACTGTCTGATGCGAGGTTATTTTATATCAGTAACATGGAAGTATATGTTGGCAAAAACCAAGTGGGTGGTCCATACTATCTAGACACTAGTACCAAGGTAGTGGCGGAACGGGAGTGTCAATATCTCTACGAATCTAAGAGAAATTTTACCACCGACAATTGGTACACCAGCGTTGATCTTGGTATAAGCTTGAAGGAAAATGGTTTAACTCTCTTGGGAACAATAAAATTAAATAGAAGACAAATTCCTAAAGATTTCTCTAACAATCAAGAACAACCTATTGGCTCTAGTACATTTGGTTGTATTCAAGAGGAACACTAGTGTCATATAAACCAAAAAAACAACAAAAACGTTCTGTTATATTCCACTATGCACCATGTGAACGACGTTGATCCTATAACTGAAAAACCGTAAATCATATTAGCATATAACAGCACAAAAACGGTGTTGATACCGTAGGTAAATTAAGCGCACTATATGATGTGACACGTTATAGTAGAATATGACCTATAGTTGTTTTGTACAGCCTTTTAAATGTTACAGCAATAAATTCCTTTGTTACTTACAATTAAATCATTTAAAATTCCACAAAGAACCGATGAGAAGTTTTGACAAATTTAGCAAATTTAGCCTTATGTACAACCAACAGAAGAATCAAAGATAAAAGTCTATTATACCCAGTTCAAAGAACTCCGGGAGCAATTGGGAGGTGTGGTGACTGTGGATGGAAAAAGAAACGAAAAACAAAATATTTTTGTTCGATTTGTAAAAAACTACAAACAATAGATTATTTTATCGAAATTTAAACAAAATGCATCCAAAGGACTATTTTTATGACCGGTGTAGTAGACCGTGTGCGACTACCGATACACAAAATTAAACTGCGTCTAATGAAAGGTTAATATGTTAAATATGACAGACTTCCTTCATTTTGAACTTTGTATCTCTTTTACACAATTTGATATAAAAATTATATTACTGTTCAAAGTTCTATTTTTTCAAACCGAAACACGAGGTGATATGGTATTATTTGTAAAGAAAATTAATATTCTACACAAAGATATTTTAAATTATTTATTAAGTACTAGTATTTACCTCTAAATTGAGTTACATTACTGTTAAATATTTAATAATTTCATTTTTATATGTCCTATGGAATCAATACTTAAATTGTAATATTCCCTTAAAATTTATTAGATTTCTTTTATTTATTAGACAAATATATATTTTTTGTTATTTTAATAACCGTGTTATAATATTATTATATTATATCTTGCATTATTATGACAAATTTTTTATAAATATTAATTATTATATTTGATTAAACAATAGTTAAATAAAAGGATTAGTCAATTTTGACTATGCTATTCACAGATATGTTCAAAAAAAAACAGAAATCTTGCTAAATTAGTTGTCTGAACGTATTACATCCATTCGTGAGCGTAAGCAATTTTGTCAGTCCGGAGCAATTTCATCCTGACTTCTCGCCGACGATGACGAACTATGGCAAAGCTATTATAGTGTTCCGTTCTTGGACGTTAACCTTTAAATTGCCCTACAATAGGTATCAATAAAGATGACTATATGGGAACTGACCTAAGCAAATCGATACAACAGGTACGGATTTATTATTGATGGGGTTCCAAACACAAAATGATTAGGGTAAAACGACCAATTGGAGGATTATTACGCTAATGGAGTATTTACATTTATATGATTACTTGTTTTTTTTTTCAATTTTGTACAAACTTTTTGTTTTTATTTTAAATCTTAATGTTTATTTACAAATAAGTTATTTTTCTTATTTACGGGCATCTTTCCCGATGCGGCCTCTTAGTATACATATAACAGAGTAGTTATGATCAGAATAATGAAGTACTAACTTTTTTATACACATGAAAAATACACAAAATAACCAATATACCAAAGGAAAACAAAAGCATTAACGGATGTTGGTACGACATACAAAACACAATTTTAGAGGAAGTTAATTCTCCTACAAGGATTACTTAACATCTACCATAATTGATTATATTGTCTCAAATTTCTCACTTCTTGATGTACGCTCTACAATTATTAATGCAGAACTATCTGATTGTCAAGCAGTATATACCAAGTTTAACACTCTTAACAAACTCTCCTAAAAAGTCCGACGTTTAGGTAGGATTTTTTCCGCTCAGAACTTTCGTAAATTCTAAAATTTATGCTAGACTTCTTGGTGGCACTTTCCTTCTGTGGGCGTGGACTATACTATAGTGATTTTTAGATAGGTTTGTCTGTATTTTCAGTAAAACATTTTCTTTAATTACAATTAAGAAAAAAAACCCGAACCCTGGACTACTAAAGGTATCCGCATATCAGCCAAGAATATGCATTTACTAGTGTACATCAAGAAATTGACTACCAAAGAAGTTGATAATAAATTAAAAAATTAAAACTAAATATTATTGTTTGATTGGATCAGTTCAAATTTATCAACTGGTGTTATAAAGAATGAATTCGAGACCTTCTTTTTAATTAGGGAGATAGAAAATTGGATCTTGTGGATAAATAGTTGCTGTTATATTTTTACTCACATTAACGAAATATTCATTTAGATTTTCAGGGTTTGAAAAAAAATATGGATGAGCTGTGTTTTTATTTCGAAGATCGGTTATTATGGACTAAGTTTCTTTTGCGACACTTATGTACCTTCACAGACAATTTTGATAATACGATTTTTTATATGTTTTAATATGTTTTAGATAGGTTTCTCTGTACTTTGGTGATATACGAGCCCCTTCCCATATCAGTTGACTTAACAGTAAATTAATAAGAAAATTATATTTTAGAGAACAAAAATAAAAGCACAGACAGACAATAAAAGTTCTGACAAAATTCTAATGTAAACGAATCCCATATTTCCTGCAATTTTTCCTTGCATCAATTCGTTGATGGACTTGCAGGATATTTTCTCAAAGCTTTTTTTATTTCGCGCCACAAAGTCTCTATCGGGAACGAGTCGGGACTGTTAAAAACCCATTTCTAAAGTAATATGTCATGGTCTTCAATCCCTTTTAAACTCTTTTTTGAGGCATGACAACCTGCACCGTCCTGTTGGAAGACAAAAATCTTCCGATGATGTTAAACGGCGTTCCATAATCGGTTAAAGAGATTCTTCTAAAATATTCAAATATTTGTCTGTGTTTACAATTCCATCGATAAAATGTAACTTTTTCACACCTTTACACGACATGCTACCCCAGATCATGACAGAAGCAGGAAATTTGATTTTTCTCTTCAGACAGTCGGGATGGAAAGCTTCATTTTTCCTGCGAATGACGCGACCCCTACTGTCTCCAACACACACTTCAAATCTGGACTCATCACGGCATTGTATTAAATCTGATTGCGACAAGTCCAATCTTTATGCTCTTTTGACCATCTTAGTCTATTTTTCTTTTGTTGTAAATTAGTGTTAAATAGAGAAAAACAGAAGAAACACACCAATAAAAGAGTGAAACCGAGACATGGCAGAGATATTGCAAAATAAGGGTAAAGCTCGGCAAGAAGCAACAGAAATAGCGAAGAACAGGAAATAATGGAGAAAATTCATCAAAAGATAGCCGCACCTTCCCACGACACCTAACGGTAGAAGAGAAACCATGTATGTGGTCGGCACATTTATTATTTAATTTTAAATACTGACATATTAAAATAGGCCGACAGTTTTTTTATTCATCATTTGAAAATTATTAATAGTAATGTAACGTCATAAACCGGCGATAAAGAATTTAAAATATTTGAAATTATCTTAACCAATAACAAATAACCAATAAGGTATCAATATTTTTTAGTTCTTCTGCTTTAAAATGTCCTTTATGAAGACTGTTATAATCTTCTGTCATAAAACTATCCTATGATGCATTTTCAAATACAGCATAAAACATTTTAATAAAGTCAGTATATTTAAAATAGATATGATAAAGTTTAAAGCATATTATTTAACAATGTCTACTTTGAAAAAAAAGTAATGGTTTACAGGTAACATATTTTTTTTTGTTTCAGTAAACCATAATGGAAGCAACTGTGATTCTTTCAAGGACTTATTCATCAAAAATCGTTCCTTATAAAACAAATTTTAGAAGCCCCCGATTCAAAACAAGTCATGAGCGTAAGATGAACGTGGATTTTAACCATACCGTATCAAATTTCACCGACATAAAGCCAAATTTTACGTACACAACTGAAACGAACATGTCATATTGGAACCAAAGTGACTTTTTTCATAACCTGACCAATAATTCTGAATTAGAATACGATTATCAAACTTTAAATAGTACAGCCAAGGAAGATTTGTGGACTAGTTGTAAGGAATGGACTCCCGCACAACACAATCTCTTCCAGACTGCTAATTTCTTCTTTGCCGCTGCTTTTCTCGTTCCAGGAAGTTTTAAACAAAGCGTTCTGTTAGTTAGGTAAGGCCAATTCATCAATAAAATATTTTAATATTAATATACACTGCAGACTTATTTTTCACTTATTTTCTTACTATTTTCGTACTATATGTTTTACTAATAACTCTTTTTGTCACATTTTAATACAATTTTTGAACTGATAATTGTAAAAATTCGACATTATATTTATATAAAATTATTTTAAAATAAGGAAGTGTAAAAAATAAAACTTAAAGCCTGATTTCATAATGACAACCTAAACTAAACTTTAACTGATGTTCACGTTAGACTAAATTACGCTTTAGTGTCACACCCAGTTTCATAATACCTACAGCTCTTTACATGATTAAAAGCAAATTTGGTGTTTAAATTCGTAGGTTGGTAATGTGTGCTATCAATTTTGCTTAATTTCTGTCGAAATAACCCTATTTTTCTTGTTGTATGTTAATTTGTGTGTAAAATTGTTAATTGTTATTAAATATTTTTTTTATTTTTACGCACAACAGGCCGTTAAGGCCTAGGTCGTGACGGACATATTAAATATGTCCGTATCAAAAAGAACTAGTTCTTTAAATTTTACATAAAGGGGAGCTTTTACTTATTGAGGAAGTATCCAAATATAAATCAATTAAGTATAGAAACCAAGAAAAAATATTAACGAAAACTGGAAGTTTTAAATAAAGAGAATGATCGATAAGAGTCCAAGGAAGAGAGAGAAATGCTAAGCATGAAAGATATTAAGGCACAAGAATTGAAGACCTTGGGATCAGAAGGGGACATGCCATCAAACAATATTTTGGAGAAAACATCATTTTAAACTTATTTTCAAATCCTGAAATCCAATTTTTACATTTTTCTCAGAAGTACGGTCCACAATCGTTTGGAAATATGTTATTAAATACACAATAAAAGTAACACAAATTTAACAGCTTATCCCTTAAAGATATGTGCTGATTAGTATTTTGTCTATATACATTACAACATTAATACTGATTGGTTTGACTTTTTAATAATTTTTTATCCACCAATGTTAATGTGATGACAAATTTTATTATATCTTAATGATATTACCATTATAAAAACATATCTGTATCTTTTGTCAAAGGAAACCTTTCAAACAAATATAAATCATCATATTATTCTAAACAATTTATTCTTTTCGGTAAACTTTTAAGTACCGTACATATATAAATTCACTTTTGGATTAATTCGAACTTAAAGAATTTATCAGCATTATCTTAAATTTGAAAAAAATAACATTTTAAACAAACTTAAAATAAAGAAGATTGTCAGAATTTTAAGGTTAAGATGTATAGTTAAGAGATTTCTACCATTAAAGCAAGCTAGAGTTGGGTCGTAGTAGGTATTATGAAACTGAAACTTGCACTTATAGTGAACTTTTAATTTATTTAATGTTCACTTTAAATTGATTTTCATATCGGGCCTTATTAAACAGATGATTTTATATTTTTATTAATTGGATTTAATGACATTTAGGATGAATTTTAACGTTCGTGAATCGTTACGAATCAAACCCTAGTATTAATTGTTCACTTTTCTGTTTGTTTTACTATCTTTTATTGACATATATACTCTTACTTCTTATTTAATCGATGTGAAGATTTGCCGTTCTATGCCACTACTCGTAACGACGCCATCTTGTGACGCTAGTTCCGTGACACGCGCTTTATCATTTCACTATAGAGAAAAAAGATAAATACAACAAGAGTATAGAAGCTTAGCTTCAAAAATATAAATATGTCAATTGATGATGATGCATTTTGCTTGCAAATACTTGCAGTCCTAATTTTTATATCTTATACTTACCGTAGGGCCCTTTTGTCAATTGGTTACTTTTTTCTTACGATATGGGGTGGCGTAGAGATTTGTGCCCCAGATATTTTACTATGGAATCTAATAATTGTGATATTAAATGCAGGCCACACCGCCTTACTCACGTGGAAATTTCTGCCTCCGACACTAACTTTGGAATTGACAGATTTATATCTTAAGGTAAGTCAAAAATCTAATTTTTTGTTCTCTACAAATATTCTCTACTCACTCAAACACAACAAACTCTAGTCTGTTCGATAGTTAAGTGATCTTATGCATAGAAATAGTACAAATTTTAAAGAATTTTCGTTACCATTCTATGGAATCATCTTTTGAATTTTTTTTTGGTTACCTTTTGTTGTGTTTTCGTAAGAATCTTTGGGGAATTATTTAGGCCAACTAGTATTATAAACAGCAAGTCAACAGGACTAGATAAAATACATAACGAATTGTTAAAATATGGAGGTGTGACACTAGTATAGAAAGTCACAAAAATAGCTGTAGACAAACTATAGCGGAGCCCTGTTTACCAAAGAAGAGAAGCAGAATCATTCAAATTATACACTTTATAAAAAAGCATAAATTTTATAAACACAATTCTACACACAAAAGAGACAACTTAACACTTCTACACTATAGAAATGAAAACGGAGACCTTCTGACGGACCTTTGCGGCATCAACGAAATATGTATTAATAATACATTTTTTCCTCACAAAGAAACAATACAAATACACTTTTGAAAACAGTAGAAATCAAAGATGTATGACAGACTACATTCTGTCGAACAGAGAGTTACACCCCTCTCAAATCTTGGATGTAAGAGCACTAACATCAGCAGAAATAGGAAGCGATCATAAATTGATAGTGTGCAAAATCCGAATGAAAACACATATATGTGATAACAACACACCAGAATACACCACAAAGATAAAAGTCGAAAGCTTAAAGGATGACTCCATATGATACCTATTTCAAAAAAGAATAGCCAAAAAAAGCAGAAACACATATATCACAGAATGTCGAGGAGTCGAAGAAAGCTGGGCAAAAATTAAGTTTTATAACTTAGCCTCGGCCAAAGAAGTTCTTGGTCAAAGAAATATAAATAAAAATAAATCGTCCCCAAGGCGAAGAACTCCATGGTTTTGTACAGAAGCGAAAGAAAATGTAAAGAAAAGAAAAAAGCTTACCTGAAATATACATGTCAAGCAAAACACAAGAGACATACCTTAATTACAAGACAATTAGAAACAAAACACATGCACTTGTACGAAAAATAAAAAATGATCATCGGGAACGCTTTTCTAAAGAAATGGAACATACTTTTATAATCTCTAGAGTATAATAGCCACTAGAGTATAGAAACCAGCATTTCTGTGTCTGATTGACCTAATGAAAGCGTTTGACAGAGTAAGACTCAAAGATGTAATCCATCTTCTGTATGATAGAGAAGTTTCCCTAAATATTATAAAAACTATCAAATACATCAACGAAAACAACGAAATGGAAGTCAGAATAGATGGGCAACTTACAGAACATATAGAAATAGGCAGCAGAATAAGACAAGGGGACTCATTGAGCCCCATTCTTTTCAATTTAATAATGGATGACATCATCAAAAGCGTTAAAAAAGGAAGAGGGTACAAAATGGGAAACAAAGAAATAAAAATACTCTGTTACGCAGACGACGCAATATTGATAGCCCAAGATGAAGATAGTCTTCAAAGACTGGTCCACAGGTTTAACAAAAGAAGCAAAAAAATCTCATCTCAGAAAACTAAAATAATAGTAGTCAGCAAAGAACCAACCAGATGTAAAATAGAAATTGATGGCATCAGTATCGAACAAGTAATGGAAATAAAATACCTGGGAATTACACTGTCCAGCTATGGAGACCTGGACAAAGAAGTGAGAGATTAAGTACAAAAAGCAAATAGACTGGCAGGATGCCTTTACAACAAGACAAACAACAACAAACAGACACATTAACACCGAGGTGAAGTCAAGAATGTATAAAGCCAGTGTAAGACCAATAATGACATATGCCTCAGAAACAAGACCCGACACAGCCACAACACAAAGGCTACTGGAAACTGCAGAGATGAAAGTACTGAGAAGAATTACAGGAAATACGCTTAGAGATCTAAAGAAAAGTGAAGAAAATGTAACGTAAAATATATAAATGAATGGACACAAAATAGAAGAAAAGAATGGAATAACCACATAAACAGAATGGAGGAGACTCGTGTCGTAAAAATAGCAAGAGAAGTCACCAATCGGCAGAAGAAGTATCTTATGACCGCGCAAAAGATGGAGTGACAACCCTTCATAGAGGTATTAATCCTCCAATGAACAAGCAAAATTGCTTATAAAGAGGAAGAAAAGGAGGAAGAAGTAGAAGATACTAGCAGAAGAACAACGAGGCTTTAGGTCTAGTGTCTGATTAGAACAAAATGCCATCAAATACGAGGTATATTCCAGAAATAAGGCTTGATATAAGTAGAAAGAGACGAATAAGAGAAATTTTGTAAAAAAATTTATAAAACTAATATTAATACTAACCAAATTATTCCTTGCTTACGTTATTTCAAAAATAACTTAATATTTGCTCTCTCCAAAGTGGTACCCATAGGAGAAAAATTGGACTTTTCGGGTCATTTAATAACTCACTATTAAAAGGTTCCAAAAAGTAATTGTGTAGTTTGAATGTTCTTTTTGGCGTCGACAACCTAGGCACTTGCCACTTTCTTTAAATTAGACTCCAGTTACTTTTTTCTGTTTTATAAAGTTGATGATGACAGTAATGTCGAAACGCGTCCTTACGGATCTTATTAAATAAATATTGTTTTTATTTTTAAAAAGTTATTAAAAATAATGCTATAATTACGATAGTTTCTTGCAATTATTAAGCAACAAAATTAAAGAGAAATTACACTATTTGATAAAATTTATGCAGTTTTTCTTGTTAATCTACAAACTTCGTATGTCCATTAAAAAATAATCTAACTAAAGATCATTAAAACCAAAGTTGTACTGATTTTAAAAGATCTTGATAAACTGTCAAGTAATTTCGCAAGTTGCTATCTATCACACGGAAGGTTAAAGAAGAATGAAATTAAGCTAAAATGAAAGGTTTCCGATTAAGGCATCTTCGAGATAACACATTTTATGAACCACACCTTATAGCGTGTGGTATAGACGATTGAAGAGGTAGATAACTGTAAAATACGAAAATACACTTTGGAAAAGATTTAACATACACATTTTAACAAAGATTTAAAACAAAACTTATAGTAAGTATGCTTTAAAATGAACTCAACAGGTAAAAACCTATTTCGTCTTCTTCTTCATACCAGAGTTTAGCAAATTAGACATTCCTGGGTATTTTTTTTTCATTTTGCCACGAATATTTTGATTGATTTTAATCTTTTGTAGGTTTTTAAGCCCCTTAGGGTGAGTAAAAAACATTTTAAAGAATTAGTCAGAGAAGCCAAAGTAATGAACTTAGAAGAAGGTGATATTTATGCTGTAGAAGATGTCAGTCCTGCAGATGAAAGACTATCAATTTTGCTCAAAGGAAGGTAAGTAAGTAGGCCCCAATGAGTATGCAACACATAAGTCACGTCAAATACTGCTAACCTCTATACCTGCAAATGTAACTTGATTTGCTAATTGTACAAGGTATAGAAAATCAAATACCTCGTTTACTAATAAGGAAATCAAAATAATATAAGTTCATAATATTTTAATAGCTTTCCGTTCGTTTTAATATGTAATATGCTGTGCCTTAACAGTGCACCAGTTGTAACAACAGATATATTCACGATGCATTTTAGCATATTAAAATTTGGTCAGCACAAATTATGATATTGCCCCTGTTCTCACGCAAAATTAAAGTTTTTTGTGTATTTTTAGAAAAGTTATTAATTATTTTCAAAAAATCGACTGTTGAAGCTATTTTTGCAATAATTAAGCAACAAATCTGTAACAAATATAGCCACAAAACAAAGCCAGTCTTCCATATAATTTACCCGTCTTCACCTTTAGTATTTAAAACCTAATAGCGATCTTACATTGTTTATCTTTGTTTTTAAGTTAAAGACGTTTATTCTTTTGCATATTTTGTTTATTACATATTGTTATCACCAAATGTATTAAAAGCAGATGTTAGATAAATGTATCAAAGAGTATGAAAAAGGCTTCTTTTTTTGCTAATTTCGTTGGTCTAAGTGTGCCAGAAACTATGTCGTATTGATAACTTATTAAAATTTTATAGTTAGGAATAAAACATCTGTAAATCACAAATAAATTATTATACCAACCGAAAATGTATTTTCTAATTAATTATTTAAAGATAAATTTCTTTAAATTAGTTTAGGTTGATACGCTATAATTAATTCCCCTTATCTTTTAATATTTAAAAGACACGAAGCTGTGTCCCAATTCACGTGTTTCCATTTAAAACATTAATTAGAAATTATAATTAGGAAATTATTTGTCACAAGTTGACGATTAGAGGATAAGGGTTGCGTTTTTTCATTCATTGATTTATATGTATTTTACAGTATTCAGTGAGTTTTGAGCAAACTTTTTATTAGATTATGAAAACAGCAATAATTTTTTCTTGGTTTATAGACTGATAAATACTCGCTTTTGTAGATTAAGAGTTACTTGCGACGATACCCATTTGCATTTTATAAACATGCACCAGTTTGTGGATTCTCCAGAATGGGAAGCAAATCACGAACAATCAGACGACGTTTTCCAGGTGACGATTACTGCAGAAGAGGACAGTGTCTATCTTTGCTGGCCTAGGATGAAATTAGAGAGAGTTTTAAGGCATAGACCGATGTTGAAAACTGTATTGGACAGTATTATAGGTAAGGTATAAGACGTGTCAGATATTTTGCAGAGTTTCTGTAAAAACCTCTTCTACACGAACGTTGGAGAATGTAATAATGTCTCGTGGTTTTATCAATTGTATATAGTCGATATTTTAATGTTATGACACAATATACTACTTCTAATCCAAATTAAAGGGTATCAAGGATAATCATTCCTTTCTGGATATTTATAAACAAGTAATAAGAAAAACTCGAAAGTATTAATGAGATTTGTCTTTTTAGTTTGGCATATAGCCGCTTAGAGGGTGTCACTAATAAAACCTTTCGACACAAATGTATCTTCAATCTTTTGTTGACATAAATCAATACAGTGATTTTTTGGAATTAGCAAGTCGGTCGAAAAATGGATCTTAGCAGACATTTCGAACAATTATTTTTTACAATTTTCAGAGAGGATTATCTCAACAGCAATGTCTCGCTAAAATGGTTTCTGTGTTTGTGAATTAAGTACTATTTCCTATTGGTATTGCGAATTTGAACGTGGTCGCTCTAGTCTCAGCACCTAATCCAGGCCAGGTCCACCCAAAACAGCCGTCACACAGCAAAACATTGATGCGGTTTGTCAGCTAATTAAGGATGACCGCCGTGTAACACACCGGGAGATAGAGGCATCTTTGGGCATTTCAAAGACCTTGATCCAAAAGTTCCTGCATGAAGAACGGGGTATTACGAAGTTGGTTTCTCGTTGGATCCCTCATTTGCTTACAAAAGAAAGCTCAAAAAACGTTTATAGTATTATTAGTGGCGATGAATCTTGGATTTACTCCTACAAACCGGAAAATGAACGCCAATTCGTTGTGTGGTTGTTTTACTATGAGGAAAAACTAACAAAAGTGATCCGTTCTCGAAGTGTGTCAAAGAAAATGGTCGCAACTTTTGTGTCAAAATCAATGTGGCAACAAATTGCTTTAGAAAATCAAAGAATGAATACTTCTAATTGGTATGTAACCGTTTGTTTAACAGAAGTTATCGCGAAACTCCGAAAAGGTAATACAAAACGGCGAATCATTCTACATCAGGACAATGCAAGTGCTCCGACCCAAGTCCCAACCACTTCTTCACGTTCCCAAAGATGAAGAATTTAATGCGTGATCAGCGATTCCAGTCGGGAGAAAAAGCCATCGATGCCTTTAAAACAGCGATTTTGCTGGTGTCAATTGAAGACTGGAAAAATTGTTTTACCAATTGGTTTCAACGTATGCAAAAGTGTATCGGTTTTAGTGGGACATATTTTGAAAAGCAATAAAGCACTTTAAGTCTATATATTTTTTGTCTTTATGGCTATATGCAAAACTAAAACAACAACCCTTAATAGAATAGTTAATATTGTAGCGGTATCTGGAATTTGTACCGCCAACCTATTTGAGAGAAACATCAAATTCGAATATCAAACCTTCTGCATAATTTATCGATTGTCAATGACGATATGGAAATTCTGCCAAAGATCGACTGCCTGCCGTAAGAAGTTTGTACGGGGTAACCTTTGTATTATAAACATTATCAAAAAGGGAAAATAATTTTCCCTAGAAACGCGTATTGTATTTATAGATTTTGACAATACCTTAGACCTGGTCAATTAGTACTTAAAAAGAAGAGGATCATCATCATCATTAGTGATGATATAGTCCTAGTTCCCCACATTATTTCGCCAGTTATTTCGGAAAACTTTTTCCCCATTTTCGGCAATTTGACACAGTACGGCATTCATACACAACGTTTCATATCGGTATATAGATAACTTTTTGGCAACGCCGTAGATTTAGGGCTGTTCGCGAACAGTTCGTTGAAAATAGGTTTACGGCGAACTCATCGCAAACTCGTCACGATCCATGGAAAGTGACGAACCAACTAGAACCAACTTTTGCAAAGTCAAAGTTACAGTTTTCTGTTTTGAAATCATTCCTGTTCCGAGGCATAATCCTATTTCTATGAGCTGTATGTTTTTAAAGTTTGTCAGTAGGGTGCTAAAGTGGCTGTAGACACCTTCTCCTCTATCCGGGCTTGGGACCATCAACAGTTCTGTCTAGCTACTCTATCCACCCAACAAAACTAAAGGCGATGTGTATAAATGAATGGACACAAGGTATTAATCCGCCAATGAACAAGCAGAATTGCTTATAAGGAAGAAGAAGAAAAAGAAGAAGAAGAAGAACAAGAAGAGTTTCTGTTTTATTCAATGCACCCTTTCTTGTTCCGCCGGTCCCTGTAGATACCTTTTTCTTTTCGCGCATAAAGGATGCCAATAGGGTTATCATTTCCGTTTACAGTCTTCTGATGGCATGTCCACAGTCTCAACAATTTCGCGCCATGCATCACGTTTTGAGTTTTTTTTGGAAATGATCACGGTCTTTCTTTTCCTAGAGTATCATCTTATTTTGATATAAGTCAATACGTTCAATATGTTTATTCTCGGACCACTGTGCCATTATGGTAAACTTGGGTTCACGCCAAAAATATACACTAAAGGGACTAGGAATACGTCACACAATCTCGATGCGACGATACTAACAGACAATATCGCTGCGAACACCGTAAAAATTGAACTGCGAATATCCTATGGGTTCGTCCCAACCAACAGGCCGTGGTTCTTGCCGAGAGACGAATGAACAGAACTCGCAAACGGTTCTTCCCGTTGTTCAAATTATACGAATATAAAGTTCGCAAATTGTCCACGAACAGTTCAGCTCGCATATGTATAAACTCGGTTCGCTAATCCCAGTCCGAACTGTCTAGTGAATTTAGTATTTATTTTTTTGCGAAGTTAGTTACTTTTTGACAGACGTTAAGTGGCTGGAAATTACTATACAACCAAGCACCCGTACTCATAGCCAATATTAATAGTAAACAAACTAAATAGTAAATAAAATAGAACTTTGCGAATTACCGACAATCAATATTTATTTATCTGCACCATATAATAAATAGTTAAGTTAAATTATAACAACTAAATATATATTTTTTAAATATATACTACCCAAAATTTGATGGGTTTAGTATACACTTCGACTATTTAGAATAATTCTTCTTTTTTTAAAGAAAGAAGTCTGTAATAGCAGGATACTTGAGCTATTAATACTGAGAAGTAGGAATTGTTGTGTTGTAGGTTTCCGACAATGAATCTGTCAAAATATGCCCGAGCTAAGAGAATGGAGTTTACCCTCATTAACGTGTTTAATTTAATAAAGTTCCAAAACAAATCATTACTTATGAGTGGGAAGAGATTTGGCTTCGAACTGTATTCAATAGCCAGAGATCATAAACTGCAATACATACATACTTTTGAACGTCCAAAAAAAAAAAATGTGATCCAAATTACAAACGACTCCACAAATCTCGCAATTTTTTCCTTTAACCAAACATTCAATACTACCAAACTATAAATTCAATTAATGTTTAAAGATAACTTATTATCTATTTCAGTCTGATCTTGAAATCTAGTTATGTTCTAGGTTCTAGTTCTGTTGAAAGTCTGTTTGTTTATACCACTTTAGTCTACGTACTTCACAAATAACGTCAAACAGCTTACTCGCAAGCACGTTGGAATGCACACTTTGTCCTTGATAATGAAAACTTTAGGATCTCTATCTATCACTTTATGGGGCAAGTACCACGGAGCATTTACTATAATTCGTAGAACTTTGTTTTAAAATCTTTGAAGTTAAAATTACTGGTTGTACCCCATAACTGTATCCTCTAAGATTTTTTCTTTTCTGTTGTTAGTTGCAATGCCAATCATCCAGTTAGGTTGTGCCAGGTTGTGTTAGGTTTGGTTTTGTTCCAGTTAAATGTTTCCGCCAATCTTCTATCCAAATGTATACCTAGATATTTTGTGGATTTTGCTTGTGTTAGTTCAGTATTATTTAATTGAACTAAAGGACAAGTTTCAAGAATGTCTTACGGCACGATTTTGCTTAATTTGCTCTGATTTTCCATGTTGTAAGTCATTTTTGAATTTTGTTCAGATTAATTGTAAGTTTTGTGATGCTCTGTGGGTTTATCTGTGATGCAAGAATAGCCGTGTTATCAGCTTATGTAGCAGCTATGGTTAGACTAGTACTTTGTAAGTCAGCAGTAAGTAACAAATATAAAACAGGACCAATAACGCTGCCTTAAGAGGACATATAAAATTTAACTTTTAGTAGCTTGTATTTGGCTTCGTACTGTTTAACTACAAAATAACGGTCGAATATGTAAGTTTTTTAGATAATAATCGTGGAGAAGAGTTTTCTTGAGTTTATATAGAAATGCGGTGTGCCAGCAAAAGCTTCAGTTATGTTCAAAAAGTTTGACTGCAATATCTCTTGTTCTCCAGATCTTTATTTATTTGTTGTCTCAAGCGATGAACTTATTCTATGGTTCCTTGTCTGCCAAGGAAACTAAATCGATGTTGTGGGATTAAGTTTCGCTAGGTGAGGATGGCTCCAACCGTTTCATGAGAAGTTTTTTAAATCTTTTAGATATCATTGGTAGAAGACTTATATGCCTGTAGAATGTCAACTTATTGGCACATTTTCCAGGTTATAATATCATGAGCATTTACACAACGTTCCATTAGTTAGAAAGATAATTGTCGACTAGAATTGCATTAAATACTTATGTTAATGCCTTTTTTGTCTTTTTGAAAATATTCTTTAATATTTTTCCGGTTATTAGGTCGTATCCAGGGGCCTTTTTAGGATTAATTTCGTTCATTGTCCCATTAGAGATTTTTTTACAAGTTTCGTGTAAGTTACACTTAAATCACTTAAAACATGTTACGTTTTTTAGGTAAAGATATCACACAAAAGCTTTATGCCCTGAATGAGCATTTAAGCGGACTAAGTGAGCGACGAGAACGAGGTAATAGGGAAAAACTGTGGGCTAAAACACAAAGCCGCAGTATGTCTATGGATGCTGTGAACACTGGGACGACTGGCTTAGTTAGATCTCAGGCTTATAAGTTAACGCAGAAAAACACAAATAGTAAGTACCAGAATCATCATGTTAAATATTATGTTTTTATGGGATTAATCCACAATTTTATTGGTTGTGGTTGTGATGAAAATCACATTTTTAATTAACTAATATTTGAGCTTCATTATTTAAGTTTCAAAACCTTGTCAGAATCATTAAAAATTAAAATCATATGTATGTTAATTGTTATATTGTTATTTTCTAACCGTTAATTTTCAAAATATTTTTATCTGTGGATTTGTATGTCATATTTAAAAAAAGAAAACTAAGAAGCCAATATGAGCAACTTGAAGTAGATAAAAAAAAAACAAAATCTAAGGAAGTGTCAGGGGGAGAAACTATTTACGACGAGATAATGGTAGACAATTATGCCACCTAGCAGCAATAACAAATGGTTACACCATAAGCACAAACCTCAAGCATACAAGAGAACATAAAGTAACATGGCTGGTACCTGGCACAATAGATGGTAATCAGATAGTTCACATAGTGTTATCCAAAAAAATGGAAACAGTAATAATTATTATTATATAACAAATGAGGGCAAATGAACGAGCTCCTATTATACCCAAAAAACAAAGAAAAATATCCTTATAAAACTAATACCAATTATAAAGTTACAATTAAGTACATCATACAAAAATTGTAAAACAATTAATAAATAATGCGGTCCTAAAATAACACAATCCTATAAATAAAATAAAGCGCTATCAAGTTTATTTTGAAAGATGTTAACACTAGTTGCCGATATGGTGTCTTGAATCAAATTGTTCTAGATATTAAATATTCTATTTGGCAAGAAGTTCATCCTGGACCTTGCAGTTTGTTCACTCTTTAATTTGTAACGATGGCCTCTTACTCTTTCGTCTTGATTTAAAGTGAATATGGTGTTTAGGTTCCCAAAATTATGTTTTAAATTACGGAAGGACATAATTAGATCACCTCGAAGACGTCGCTGCTTGAATGTCGTGAGATGAGCCATGGATAGTCTATCTTCATAATTAGGTTTTACATGGCCGTGTGCCATTCTTGTGGCTTTACGCTGAATATTTTCAAGTAGGATTTTATCGTGACTGAGATCTGGATTCCACACTGGCCCGGTAAACTCAAGAATCGGTCTAACGTATACTGAGAAAAGTTTACTAACAGAGGTTAGAGATAATACGCGCAAAACATTTACGGATCAAAAACAGTTTCGAGTTTGCACGTTTACACACCGACAATATGTGATCAGACCGAGATCACATAGTGCCGGAGAAAGTCCGAGTTTAAGGGATGTCCATTTACACAATGAAGTAAGTTTGTGATCGAAGAACGACCTTTAATAAAACCATGCTGTTGGTGAGGGATAACATTATCTTGAAGAAGAAACTCAGGCATAGCTTCCGAAATAATCGATTCCATGGCCTTGCCGACAATAGGAACCAGGCTGATTGGACGATAATTATTGAAATCAAGTTTATTTCCTTATATAAATATGGGAGTAACCTAAGCCAATTTACAGAATGAGGGGAGAAATCACTTGATTAAAATAAGCATTCGGTATGAGAGATATAGGGATGGCTACAGATTGTTTAATAAAAAAAGAGATGAGTCCGTTTAATCCAGGTGATGAATTATTGCGTAGTTTCCATAAATTATGTTTAATTGCATCCGGTGTGAAAGATATGTCATTAAGAGTTTTAGACAAACGTGGGCACATTATTTGAGAAATGGTTTCGTTAGGTTCATCTGTAAAAACCCGAGAAAAGAATAATGATAAACATTCCGAAGATTCGTTACTCGAAGAACATAAAGACTCGTCAGCTTTTTGAAGTAATTGTATGGAGACTTTAGAAAATAAAGATGTGGGAATGTACAAACCAAATTTCATTATCTTTGGACAGCCATTCGCATATTTGATCGTAAGGTCATTTTCTCCATTATTTTTCGAGAGTTTCAAGCTCAGTACGAAGTTGCTGAATAGGTGTGTTGTTATCAATAACAGAATAAGTTTCAGTAGATTTGTTTTCCAAAAGTTTATTAACTAGCTTTATGATGACCACTTTAGAGACATGATTACTGCCTTTTTCATTCCCCAATTGAATAACCATGATGTGCAGGAGCTGTCGTTTTAATAAGATGGCGCAACATGTCACACAGTTTGTGCCACAATATTGACAGAAAAGTTTGGTAATCGCATAGTTTCGCGTTTCGCACCATGAATTGACCTCCAAGATCGTGCGATTTAACACTGCTAGACGATTGACTACTTGGATGACAACATTCTCCATTTTATTGCCGATATACCGCTACAAATATTGAAAAAAGTGATCAAAAATTGGACCTATAGATTAAACTACGTCAGAGCCAGCCATGACGGTCATATGCCAGAAGTCACGTTTAAATGATAATGCCAAATGACTATCTTTCGAATAAAGTCAATTTCATATCAATTTATAAAAATCATCTTTGTTTTATTCCATTAATAATCTAGTTTTGCAAAATAATACAAAGCAAAATCTAATAGGTGAAAGAAAATTTTCTTATAATACTTTTTTTATCTTTTTCCTGGAAAATTGTTACTGGTAGCGTTGAAATGGACAGTTGAAATCAATGATATATCCTTTTTATCTTTCCATATAAGATCGCACACCTTGCATCTTTGAAATACTGTAATGTTACGTTTTCGCAACTTTTTGTTTTTTAATTCTTTTGGAACTTCTTTTGTGCATGCCTTGGAAATAAGAGTATCAGCAAGTTATGGGAATTATAAAAATTGTCCATAGTCAAACAGTATCCTTCATTGAGTAATGGCTTCAACATATTTAGACTATCTGAGCTGAAACTGAAAGATCTGCGTAAGCTGGATCAAAATTGGTCTGCATTCCTGTGTAGACGAAAAAATTCCAAACGTAACCACTTTTTCATTAACACAATAGATAGGTTTTTATTCCAAATCTGGGTTCTTTTTAATGGAACATACTGGATCCATTCAAGCTAATTTTTGTATAATAATAAGTTTTCATCCACTGTTACGTGTTTTCCAGGTGTCACGAAATTTATCACATATTTTTTCGTACACTGGCCAAATTTTGTTCAGTTTAGGATTAGGATGTGTTGCTGAGTCGAAATTGACATTATTCCTGAAATGAATGTTTTGGTTTACAACTTTAAACCGTTTATTACTTGTACACTGTGAAAAAAAAGGTGTCATCAGTGCATATTTAGACAAATACTGTCGTATTTTAGGTTTGTTGACTACGCTTTGCAAAATAATAAGGCCCAAAAAAACTCTCAGTTCCGAATAAATTACCGGATATCAACTATTGCCTCTATTGTTTTGATCCCCATATAGGTTAGTTTCTTCTACAATGTATTTATAAGGTCATTATCCACGAAATGTTAAAAAAATGCGATATAATCCAGTCGGTAGCAGTAAGATTTATACCCGAAACAATAGTAAATGGAAAATATAGGGGTGCAGGAGCATTTGGCTGTAATTCGCACCATGTTCGTATCATAGTCATACTCCCAGTATCATCCAAAGTTAAAGAACTTTCTGAAGAAAGGTCAATAGCTAATGCACGTTATGCATTCTAGTCGTCAGTCGATCGCTAGAAGTTTAAAATTAGAATCGATAAATCAAATGGGGAACCATTATTTAGCGCTAGACGAGTTAAAACGGGTAGGCGCCTTATATGTATAGCGTAAAAATATTTTAAGTCCGAGTTAAGCACGAGTTTATATGTTAAGCGGTTTATATCGAGCTAGCTTGAGTTTTGACAAGCTTTGTCATATTTTTTTCTCTTATATTCATAGCACTGTAATTTTGTTCGTTAAACCCAATAAAATGTTTTTATAGATTCCTTAGGAAGACTAGAAACGCAAAGTTGGGTGCCTCTAGTAGCCAAACAGTTTCCTGCTAAATCTCCATTCAATCCACAAAGTTCATCAACGAGTTTGCGTATTCCCGAAGTACACACCACTCCTAGTAGAAGTCGTTCTTTAAAAAAACCCAGAGAAGTCAAATTCGAAACGAAGAAAAAATAATTACACAACTCTATTAGGTGCGTATCTGCGAAAGGTTGACAACTTTTCATATTTGTATAATTTTTGGTACAGGAAAATGTGTTAAAATCGTAACAATTTTTGTTTTTAGCTGTTTTGTTTTAAAGCTTTTTCTCCAAAAAACAACTGTATATGTAAATTTAAAAAATCTCTAATCTTCCAGAACTCTAAACTCTGGCGCTGTCCAGTTCCGTTTAATATCTTTGTCCATAATTCTTTTTTTTTTAGACAATTTTGTCTAACACTAAGACTTCAGGAACAATGACTCAGTGTTTCCCTGAAAAGGGAAAAGCCAAGGAAGAAGATATTCTGATTTTTGATTTTACTATATATTTTATTTCCTCTTATATTCCCCAAATTTTTGTACACATTTTTGTTTTTTTTATACAAAAGTGCTACAATTTTACGTTATTTTTATTGTTTATAATGTTCATGATCAAAATGTTCATATTTTTGCGCCCTCTTCTGTAATATTTTTGGCCTCACTTCTGTGCTCGTGGTTGCTCCCTACGTCGTAAGTGCTGCTACCTGTTTCAACCCTCCTCCAACCTATCCTTAATTCTATTCGAGATCGGAGAATTGCTAGCGGGAACTACTTTCATGCACTGGTAAATCTGTCTATTATCTCAGAGATGGCGCGGCAAACGTTGACTGACTTGTCGAGTAAAATACCCTACAGATTTACAGTAAAATTGTTTTATTTTTTCATTATGTTGTGTAAATGTAAACGTCTATAATTTAAATGAATCTTGTTGGAGAAAAAGATTTATTTGACTATTCATCTATTTTTATGGATTTTTAGTAAATCATTATTTATTTATCAGTATGAAATACCTATATAATAATTATAGTTATTGTATTATTTCACACTTCATTTCTAAATATTATTAGTTTTGGGTGATTTAGTCAAAAAATAACGATTTCTTAGTGTCGTAAGCAAAATATGGCCAAATTAATAATTATTAAGTTTTCAAAATTGAGTTTTTATTCAAAATTTTATCGTAGAAGTATATATCGTTGCACAAAACATTTCTATATTACATATTTTATCTGTACAGGGTTGACAGGATTTACTATTGACTCTGTTACTCTTTTTAGAGCTTTATGTGGTTTGTACCTATAATTTGTTACCCCTTAATAATAATTCATAGGTTTAGGTGGGCATACATTAGTTCGCTCCTACGGTCAGATTTTAATACCCTACAGAAAAGGGTCACAGTAACAATTCGGGCAATGTCTTAGATATATGTTTGATCTACCTTTCTTAGATCCATTAGACGTATTTTGCTTTAGACTTTAGTGAGATATTACCAGCACAACACCAAGCCGTACAAAAATTTGCTGACTACTTGGTGTCAAACTATATTTCTGAAAAGGCAGACTATCCTCTTGAGATGTGGGCGAAAAACAGTTCAGCACTTGAGCACACAACCAATGCCTGTGAAAGTTTCCATTCTAAATTTAATTTTATCCGCACCCTAAATGTTTAAATTTTAGAGTTTTTCAAGTTTTAAAAGATATTCAAATTAACACATATAAAAATACGAAAATGAGTAATGAGTGTAAGCCAAGAACAGGGAGCTGTAAGGATGGAGAAGGAAATATCCTAAGTGATATGGCCTCAATCTTGAACCGACGGGTTGAATTTTTCGACACAAAATTTAACGGAAATTACATCGAAGAAGCAAATAACACCGTAGCAGATCGAAATGATTGGAATCTATTCAATCCAAACGAAAGACCACCTACCACTGAAGAGGTTGCCCAAGCCATAAAAAGTCTAAAAAATAATAACTTACCAGGAACTGATCAAATTTGTAGTGAGCTCTATAAGAATGGCGGTAACGCCATGCTACAAGTACTGCATAAACTTTTACTTCTTGTCTGGCAAAATGAGACCATTAGACCATACCCATCATGGCAATCAGCTCCACAGAGGTATAACCATGTTAACAACTGCTTACAAAATACTAGCAAATATTCTCTACGAAAGGCTACAAGTTTACACAGTTGGAAAATACCAGGTCTGATTTACTTCAGAAAAATCAACAATTGACTAAATTCATTCAATAAAACAGATCCTCCAGAAAACATTAGAATTTAACATTGAAACCCATTGAAGGCCGCATACGACAGTGTCAAGGAACAGTACTATACCAATAAATGCGTGAGTTTGGTACCAGAAAAACTTATCCGATTAACAATAATGACAACGTCTAACTTAAAAGCCAGCGTTAGGATGCAAGGAGAAAATTCTCGATCCTTTGAGATAAAGGATGGACTAAGACGAGGGGATGCCCTGGCTTGCCTCCTATATAACATTGCTTTGGAAAACAGAATTAATATCAAAATAACTAACAAAATTAGTAAACTAGAATAAAATTTCTAGTAAAATTTCTAAATTATTAACTAACATTTTTCAAAATACGGACCATAAAAGTGACGTGAATATAATCTTAATAATCTAATTCCTTAATAATCTTAATAATCTGGCGACGACAGTGAATGAGAAGTTGGTTACCTGGAAAATATATATCGAAGAACTTTTCTGGGACGACCGCGGCAACCTTCCGGAAATAAATTGCATGACAGGGCCGTCAATTCTAGAAAGCGAGGTAAAGGCTGCTTTAAAACAGTCTAAGAATGGTAAGGCTACAGGTCCGGACGAAATACCCGTTGAACTTATTAACGTGATGAGTGAAGTGAGCACAAAGGAGTTAACTGAACTGTTCAACGCCATATACGATTCAGGTAATATCCCAGATGAATGGCTATTGTCAACATTTGTAACGCTACCAAAAAAAAACGATCTGCGAAAACGTGCGAAGATTTCCGAACTATCAGTCTTATGAGTCATGCACTTAAAATTTTTCTTAAAATCATACATGCCAGAATTTACAAGAAATGCGAAGAAAATGTCGGTGAAATGCAATTCGGATTCCGCAATTCTATGGGTACACGTGAAGCACTTTTCACCTTACAAGTCCTACTTCAGAGATGCCGCGATGTCATTTGTGATGTCTATATTTGTTTTATTGACTACGCCAAGGCATTTGACCGTTGTCAGCACCAGAAGATGGTCACCGCACTACAAAGAGTAGGATTGGATGAGAAGGACATTCGGATCATCATGAATTTATACTGGAACCAGCGTGCTCAAGTCAAGGTCGAAGACCAACTGACCGACCAAGTGAAGAACATGCGAGGATTAAGGCAAGGATGTGTGCTATCGCCGACTCTTTTCAATATATACTCTGAGGAAATTTTTAATGAAGCCCTCACAAACCTAGACATGGGAATCCGAGTGAACGGTAAATACATCTATAATATCCGCTACGCCGATGACACTGTGTTACTAGCAACCAGCCTAAACGATCTGCAGGCCTTACTAGACCGAGTGCGAACTGTGAGCGTATCATACGGACTGAACCTTAATATTAAGAAAACTAAATTCATGGTTGTCAGCCGTACAAATTTAGATCCCGGGGCACTAATGGCAGGTAGCGAAGAGATCCAGAGAGTCGACAGATTCACTTACCTCGGAACTACCCTCAACGTACAATGGGACTACGCTCAAGAGATTAGATCCAGAATTGAAATGGCACGGTCTACATTTATTAAGTTGAGATCCTTGCTGTGCTGCAGTGATCTCAGTTTGGGAACCAAGATGCGGATAGTGAGGTGCTACGTTCTTCCAGTGCTACTATATGGAGTTGAAGCCTGGACACTGACGCAAGCCACTGAAAAACGAATCGAAGCCTTCGAGATGTGGATATACAGAAGGATACTAAAAATATCTTATGTGGACCATGTCACCAACGTTGAGGTCCTACAGCGCATGACAAAAGCAAATGAAGTGCTTAATTTAATTAAACAACGTAAGCTTGAGTACCTCGGCCACGTGATGCGGAACGAAGAAAAATATCGAATTCTTCAACTTGTTATGCAGGGTAAAGTATTTGGCAGAAGAGGACCGGGACGCCGTCGTATCTCATGGTTGAAAAATCTCCGACAATGGTTTGGGATGACCTCAGCGGAGCTGTTTCGCAGAGCAGTCAACAAAACCATGATAGCCTTGATGATCGCCAACATCCGGACCGGATAAGGCACTGAAGAAGAAGAATCTAATTCCACTGTCTCGTATATAAATATGTAACAGCTAATATTGTATATAATTTCTATATAAAATACAAAAGTTACAGTACTAATTTTGCCGATATTAATTTTCCCAGAGCTTAGTTAAATACTTAATCCACTTACTAGTATACGGTCTTCGGAGGGAACTAGTATATAATTAAAATGATTTTTTGACCTCAGAAGCGAACTAGTATGCTCCAGTTTAGGTTTATTTTTTTCCCTCTTTTGAGTTCTTTCAAAGGGCCTTAAGTCAGGCGAAGTTGCTGGCTACTAAAATTTTTGCAATTCTATGAGTCAATATAATTAACTGTCAACTCCCCATATTATTTGGCATATTTTCTGAAAAAAGACTGTCTTATTTTCCACTATAAAAGTGCATTTTAATAAAATTATGCCATTGTACTCACCGCGCACGAATATGATATATTTTTTACTTATGAAACCGTGCGAAAACAATCTTCATCGACCTGTTTTCACATAAAGTTATTAAATGTTTAGATATATTTGATGTAAGTACTCCATGTTATTATGATACCTTATAATAAGTGTTATATTTCTACACAATGATAACTCGACCACAAAAAGTGCGTTTATAATGTTTAAGATCAAAAATCAAATTGTAAGTAATTCAAAATGACAACAATCTTGGTCTTAATAGATTTCCATTAGTATATATTTCGATATATAGAGCATACTTCTCAAAATAACTACTCCTGTATATATTTATACACTACACACTGAAAGTTCTGTACCTGACTATTAAAAGAAAGATATAAGACAAATACGGTACTGGCACACGACAAATGACTTAGTTAGGTAATAGGTAACATAAAAAATGGACAATATGTCTCATCTAAAAGCTAATTTGAGAAAAGCTCAAAAAAGGGATGAATATCCAACAGTCATTGCCAACCTACATTGAAGAATCAACATTTAAAAAAGAAGCAGAACGTGCAAAAGAGAAAGAAGGTTGCGGATAAAAAGAAAAGATTTAACTAAAAGTATATTGAAAAAGAATGTTGAAAATGATATCATATTCATCATAAGCTTGGCAACTTGACAACATTCTGATCTGTTCTTTGCTTTGTTCTCCCAGAAGGTAATTTTTAAAGTTTTCACATCTTATTCCACTTGTTCCATATACCAGGTAGTGAAACTTCAAACGGAAAATAGGAAACTCAATGGGAAATTCTAAAGTGTTGAATTCCTGCTTTCCTAATTATTTTACATCAAAGTCATGGGATATTATTTGTAGAGGACTAAAATCTGCATCCAAAACAAATGTTAAACTTGTTGTACGAATTAAACACATTCCAAAATGTTGCAAAAATATAATACATTTTTGTCAGAGTATCGTTGTCAAAGTTAGGCCACACGCCATACGAAGTACAAAATGTGTATAACTGGTTGCGTTCTTTTACATTGAAGTTAGATATTACCAATATTTGATTTATCGATATTTTCAGCCATATTTTATTCAGGCAATCATGCGAGCATTACCAGATCTTTATTTAGCGCAAAATATTCTAATAGATCAATTCCAGGTTAAAAAACAATCCAAAGGATTTGTTTGAAAATATTGGGATTGCGATTCCTAAATGTTTAAGTTCAAGTTTGTGGAGTCGTCACCCTTGTTCCACGGCCGCCATCTTGGAATAAGGGGGAAAAGGGTTTGGCGCTTTATCTCATAAATTAGCAATCATACAGAAAATTTCATAAAACATTATTTGTAGCAAATTAAATTTTCTACACCTTTTTTTGTTTACTTTTTATCGTAAAATTGAAAATAAAAAAGTTATAAACAAAAATATTTTTGAACAAATTTTCTTTTGGGCCTTATAACTTTTTCTTTGCTCATTTAACAATAAAATAGAGAAGAAAGCAATATTATAGAGGATTTTCAACTAATAATTTTCACTACAAATGTGTTTAATTTTATTTATTTCTCTGGTAAAGACCAGATTATTGAAAACTCAAAAGAATACGATAAAAAACGTATTTTGTTAACACTCCTATGGTATTATTAGTTTATTATTGACCTAGTTATCAGACTTCTATAAATAATTTCTCATGACTTTTGATGCAAAATAATTAGGAAAGTAGGAATTCAACAATTTAGAATTTCCAATTGAGCTTCCTATGGACCGTTTGATGATTCACCCTCTGCTATATGAAATTATGTCTTTCCTTTGACTTTTTTCTTACTGGTGTATGTCTTAATATGTTCTGCGACATTTCATTCTTATGCATTGACACTGTCGCAAGAGAGTATATGAGTGAAATGGATAAGGAAATAGAGAGTCTGGAAGCGGGGGAAAATGTGGAGGAATTGTGGACAAAATGTAGAAATATAATCACTGAGAAAGCATTGGAAATATTGGGAAAAACCAAACCAGTTAGATAAAACGAATGGTTGGACGAGGAGTGCCAAGAAGCAACAGATAACAAAAATAGAGCATACTTAAAGACAAATCAAGCTAGATGCACAAGGAGGCAAAGAAGAAATACCGGACACTAAGAAGGGAAGAAAAAAGATTACATAGAAGAAAAAAGGCAATTTAAAGAAAAGCAGTTGAAAAACATAGAATGGCTAACAAATCAAAACGAAACTGGAAAGTTCTACACAAATGTAAATAAAATGAGTTTACAGTTTAAGCCAAGAATAGGAAGCTGTAAGGATGGAGGAGGAATTAAGTGATACGGATAAGGATATCCTCCCTATACTCACGTATGGTTCACAGACGTGGACACTCACCAAGTCTAATATGGATAAAATAGTAAAAGCACAAAGAGCGATGGAAAGATCAATGCTCTGGGTGAGCCTTATAGGCAAAAAAAAACAAACAAATGGATTAGAAGCAAAACCAAAGTAAAAGAAGCAGGAGAACATGCTGCCAAATTAAAATGGACCTTGGCAGGACACAATGCCCGACTAAAGGATAAAAGATGGAACCAAAAAATACAACAATGGAGACCATGGTTAGGAAAGAGAAGCAGAATAAGACCACAAATGAGTTGGGCTGATGACATGAAGAAGATGGGAGGACACAACTGGAAGAAAGTGGCGCAAAATAGAAAACACTGGAATGATTTGTATGTGTTTTCTGGTATACCAGAAAAACTTATCCGAGAATGCGAGAATTAGAGAGGATGGTACTATTTATAATAGATTGATACAAATCTTAGCATACGCTGGTGATATTGACATAATAGGGCGTAGCAAGCGAGATGTTGAGTAATATCTGCAAGTACATGTTGGTTACTAAGGATCCTATAGCAAATCAGGAACGGGAAAGAGCATTTGACAGTCATATCTTTGAACGTGTTAACATACCTTGGCTCGCTAGTGACTACTACCAATAAACCTTATAAATAAGGCATAATATGGACTTCAAAAATAATTTTACTCAAGAAATATTCAAAGAAAAACTAAAATTATTATATAAAAAACACTGCTGAGGTCGGTCCTCACATACGGGGCGAAAACATGGACTCTAACGCAGAAGGATGGAAGACTTCTGGAAATATTCGAGCGTAAGATACTCTGCATACTATTCGGAGCTACAAACTATCAAGGGCAGTGGCGCAAAAGATTCTATTTCAAACTATACCAACTCTCTAATGAACCAGATGTCGTACCGTTCATTAAAATACAGCGACTTAGATCAGCCGAACACATAATACGACAATATGATTGCTAAAAAGCTAACAACAGGAACACCTATAGAAAGAAGTTAAAATCTACTCTACTACTAAAAAGGGATACTAGAGATCAGAAGACGGTAACACGTTGCCAGAAACCGAACAGAATGGTGACAGATCTTACAGCAGGCAAGGATCCACAGAGGATTGTAGAGGCAAAGATGATGATGATGATTTCATTATCTGCATATCGTTGTTCTTGGTCTAAATTCTTTTCTACTTTTGATACGGTTTTAATAGAAATTACATAATATAATCTAAATATAATATAAAAAAGTTTAA
Organism: Diabrotica undecimpunctata; assembly: GCF_040954645.1. Taxonomy (NCBI): domain Eukaryota; kingdom Metazoa; phylum Arthropoda; class Insecta; order Coleoptera; family Chrysomelidae; genus Diabrotica; species Diabrotica undecimpunctata. The sequence goes on from NC_092811.1 coordinate 134,956,215, forward strand.
AATCAGAAATTAGGAAAATGGTGCAGCAAATTGGAAGATGTGGAAAAGCATAATACATCACCAAGCGGTTCTATTTATTGTTAATATTTCATTAACTGTTCCTTGTATTTCAATTACTATTTTGAGGTTTTTGCATTTATTGTAAAACTTCCCTTTTTTCTTTCTTTTTGAATCAATGTTCTAGATAATAACCTGTTGGGCAACAGTTAAATTACATATTGTTATAGTTAGATTTTTTTAAACGGACAAAACTTGAATTTTGGTTTTGTACATCTTCCTGACACATATATTGACTAAAAGGTCAAGATTGTTGTAGATATAATAAGATTATCAGATCCCTAGTACTTTTTCTTTATCTGTACATATTTACCGTTTGTTTGGGCCGAGTTAGAATAGGTGGTTGCTACAAAGTGGCCTAATTGAATGACAATTTTCGAGGTTCTTTATATTTATTTACGATTTGTTCTGTGATAGAAAGTAGTCGATAGGAAACTTACCATTGGTATTTGTTTAATATTTTAACAATTAAGCGATGCGTATTCATTAAAAACTACACCAGTATGTAACTAGATGTTTGGATATAATTATTGATACGTCGTGGCAATGGTAACAACTTCTTTCGACATGATTTTGTAACTTATGCTTTATAAAATATTTTGTAAATTACACAGGTCTAAACTAAAAAAAAAATCAGTTTCCTCTTTTTCGACTTATTTTAGGCATTGGGCTAATTCGACTGGCACCATGTTCCGCGAGCACCAACGATTAGAGGTGCCATGCAAATCTGTTTCGCTGGATATCGGGTTTGCATGGTCTGAAGAAATCGAGGCTCAGTGTACAGCGCTGTTTTATTGGCAGCGGCTGTACTAAGGGGTTCAGGACCCTCCCAGCTGACGGCAACGTCCACGACAATTACCTGCTCACCCAGATGCGCGACAAGGTCAGGTATCTTGAGAGTCCCGTCGGCGCATCTAATTCGCGGCTCAAGCTTCACGAGCTGATCATGTCTCTTTATGCGGCGCCAGTGTGTTGCGGGGCACTTTTGAAGAACGTGACTAAGGCTCTCGTTACGTTCGCATCCCTTGCGGCACCGTCTTTCATGAGGTGGATTTGAAGGGATGCTTCTCGTTGGCAGAAGATCTCCTCGCAGCTGAGTTGCCTTGATAAAATCTCTCCCCGACCAGTAGAGCGGTGGATTGCTTATCCAGGCTGAGCTTTCTGAATGTGAAGAGCCCTGGCGAAGTCCCTTTCCACTATAGCCGTCCTCAAGTTTCTGACTCAATTCACGTGCGATGAATGCTGAATTGCCTGATGTTGTTCGTGTCCATTTAAGATTGCCCACCGATTTTAGAGGTGTAGGCCGTAGGGTAAGGTCTCCTAATTTGGATCACTTTTCAAATATCTATTTTATTACACGTGTTAATATGAACCTTAAGAAGGCATTTGACCGCGTCAAATTAAAAGACGTTATCCACTTACTGTACGCAAGAGAAATACCTCTAGGAACAATCAAAACGATCGAAAATATCTACCAAAACAACACAATACAAGTAAAAGTAGAAGAAAAACTAACCGATCCTATTGAAGCTGGCAATGGAATAAGACTCGGAGATTCCCTGAGTCATCTATTGTTTAACCTGATTATGGATGAAATAATAAAAAAGTAAAAACTAAAAAAGGATACCAAATGGGAGAAAAACAACTTAAAAGAATCTGCTATGCAGACGACGCAATATTATTCTCTCAAAGTGAAAATGATTTACAACGTATGCTGCACTAATTTAATATAACTGCCAAAAAATTTAACATGTTAATTTCCCCCCAAAAAAAGACAAAATGCATGGTTACCACAGCAAAGAGAATGACCTGTTGTCTCTCTCCTGTTGCCCACCATAATGTAGCTTCGCCTATTTTAAATAATTTTAAACCGTTTGTCCTTGTGTAGTGTAGTGTTATGTACAATTTTATGTTTATGACATTTTTTTGATTGTCGGATAGGCCAAAATTGACAAAATGCCCCTGAAGATGCTCTAGGAAGCGAAAGTACTTGGACAAGATTGAATTAACAAAACTGTGCTCGATATCTGCCTTTCATTTGATCAAAGATCAAATATCAAATTTCACCCAAAAAGGGTTTTATCAATTTGGAGTTTAGGTCAAGAAAATAATCATTAAACTATGGCCTCTTTAATGAATCTCGAGAAATAAAGATATTATAAATCTTGTTATTACTTACTTGAACAGTAAGTGGTAGTATCTTTGTATCGGAAGTTAAATAATCACGAAAACACTAATATTTTCTCAATCGTTGTTTACAGCTTCACACGTTTTGAAACTCTAACAGGTTTCGGGATGTAGTTCTAATTGGTATTAACGGATAGCACCACTTGTCGGTTCTCTCAAATCTGCAAAGATCCAATTTAGGAGCCGGTCCAATATAGACGACCCTACCCTAGTAGTATTTGTAATTGCATCGTTTTGATAACAGTATTTTTATTTGTTTTCTGCCCACCTCATATCCTTGTCCAGTATTAAATTAAAAGATATTGCGCCTAATCCCTTCTCAAATCAAACACAATGCAAAGCATTAATAGATCAATGCTACAGATTTTATATCACCAATATTGAAGAATCTATTCACTTAGAATCAAAACAATTTTGGAATCATGTAAATTCCTTGAATAAAAGCCATAAAATTTCAAATGTTATGAAAGTGAAATTGAGGAAATAGCAAACTTGCTGCTACTTGCGGGCCATTTCTCTCTAGTGTCGATTGCTTAGATAAAGTTAATTTATTCAATTTGTACTTTCTGAAGTCTTTTTGTCTATAGATGGTCACAAGGATAAACTGAGTTATGGTTCTGATAATATTTCTGCATAGTTCTTAAAAATATGTGTCTACAGTTTATCTACACCTTTACATGTATTATTTAATTTATATAACTCCGGTATTTAAAAACTATGACAGAGACTATATAAAAAATTGCATATGCCTGCTGTTATGGTATCTGCCACCCATAAACTTTTTGAAGTGATTGTAAATAAATATCTGACTTAGCATTGTAGACATCTCTTGATTAATGAGCAACATGGATTTAGGCAGGGTAAAAATCTATGTCTACAAATCTTATTTTGTATCATGACTACATTGTCATGGCTTTCGAGGGTGAGTACTTAGTGGACTCTATTTATACCGATTTCTTGAAGGCGTTTGACACAGTAATTTATTCTTTGCTCATCCTTACATTAAGATGTATAAGATGTATTAGTTTTTCTAAATGGTTTCTTTCATGGTTAAATGGTTATCTTGATGAAAGAGTTTAGTTTGTTTTTATAAAGAGTTAACTCCTTATCTTGGTCAGTTCAGGGGTGCCACAAGCTTCACATGTCAGTCCTCTTCTCTTTAACTTGTTTAATAATGATATTTCTGAGGTAATAAAGTTTTGTCAATTTTTTCTATTTGCTGATGACCTGACTTCGTTATATAATTGGTTCCTTTCCAATGATCTCCAGTTGAATAAATATAAGTGTATTGCTATATCCTTTAGCAAATCTAAAAATAATGTTGTGTTTGACTATCACAATAATACAAGCCTTCTCTGAAGAGTGACTGAACTAAGAGATATGGGAAGATGAGTAACGTTTAACTTGGAGTATTCATTTCATTTTAATAAGATTTTCAGGTAAATTTAATTCATTATAGTATAATCATCTGTTTAACATTATTTTGTAATTATTTAATCATTATTTAATATTTTTCTTATGGTTACAATATATTATTTTTGTTAATATTTTATAAAAATGGAGATACCGTTATTATTTTGTTTTACTTCTTATAAATTTTTATATCCATTATTGCGTTTTTCCTTCATTTAATGAGTTTCTAAATTCTTCATGCACATGAGGAATAAATGGTATACATAAAACATTACATTTTATTTTAAAGACGTTTTAAAAATAGAAATTTTGAATCTCAGCCAAAAGGACCAAAAGTTAAGTCGTTTGAGATTTCTCATGCTACTTTAGCTAGTTTTTTTTTTACATTCCAAGAATATTTTGCACTACTTTTCACTACCATAAATGAGTACGTTCAAAAATGAAGTGTTGCCGAACAATTATTGAGTTAGTTTTGGCGAAGATGTTACTATTGTCATGATGGATTTAGTACTGATTTTTGTTGCTATTTAGCACAAATGTGATGATAATTATAGCACATCATTATAAGCTACCGTTTATGCAATATTGTGTATCATAAGTCTATAACTCTTTCGGAGTGTTCCACAAATTTGCCTTCCACTGAACTAAAAATAGGAAGTTTACTTTCTTCGATATATACTAACTGTTCTACTGTTTTCAATTATTATTGTATATATTTATAAATATATAAATGTTAGCATTGTTTATATGTGTATATAACTATATTTGTATGTTTATATTTGTCGTGTTTATATGCAGCTAACAGAATAAAATTTTACATAAAATAGTGTCTTTTATTAACCGTTTCCCATTCGCAGTTCCTTCTCCTTATTCCTAAAGCCCTTGTCAGTGACACTCTATATTGTTACCATGCTAGTGTTACCCAAAATCGGTCTTGATCTTATATATATATATATATATATATATATATATATATATATATATGAAGTAACAAGAAATCCAGAGACCTCTCTCTGATAGTAAATTAGATGAACCGCAAATTCAAAGCCTCTTACTAGAGACTTTTAACGACGCTAGAAGTATCTTTTTACTTCAACATGCATCTACGATTCACCTTTGAAAATTACTATCTTTTTCGCTCTTTACGTAGCGAAACACGTGTAGAGCAATGGTGGAGTTCCGATTGAAATGAAATGCAATCTTTTACTTTCATTTAAACTTCATTCTCTACGTAAAGAGCGAAAAAGATAGTAATTTTCAAAGGTGAATCGTAGAATGCATGTTGAAGTAAAAAGATACTTCTAGCGTCGTTAAAAGTCTCTAGTAAGAGGCTTTGAATTTCGGTTCACCTAATTTACTATCAGAGAGACGTCTCTGGACTTCTTGTTACTTCGTATAGATGTCGCTGCTAGCGTACCTGGCTGTTATTTTGGTTATAATAACCAAATACTAGACTGCATTTCATTTCAGTTGAACTTCCACAAGTGCTCCTGATGATGAGTTGAATAACTCGAAACACGTGTAGAGCAATGGTGGAGTTCCGATTGAAATGAAATGCAATCTTTTACTTTCATATATATATATAATATATATATATATATATATATATATATATATATATATATATATATATATATACAGGATCAGTTTCTAGTGCGACATCGGTCGATAATTCCATTGTGGTAAAAGATAGCCAAAGAACTTATTTAAAAACAATGTAGGCAATGATATTTTTTCATATTTATATTCCTCCCATAATTTTCGTTCTTATAATATTGGGCTTTGCATTACTATACAGAGTATTTAACAAGTTATGACCATTTTTATTTCGAAGTCCCTATGAAACCAACGCCAGGTGTATAAAGAAATAATGGATAAACAATTATTTATTTTATATAGTAAGGTAAACAATATATTGTAGCTTTTAAATTAATGTTAGTTGAAATCATTGACTAACATTTGTATACAGGGTGAACTACAAAACAAAATTACGATTTTCCCAATTTCTTAAATGTAATGATCACCCTGTATTTTATTTTTTAGAAATATTGTATTTATGGTACTCTTTTATTTTTATATAGCATTTTCTATATCTAAACTCATAACAAAATTATTTTTATTCAATAAGTAACTAAAAAAACCTGTAAACCATAATAATATGTAATGAATGTAACAATTAATGTGATATTAAGGAAATAAGTATGAAGTTAATGTTCAAAATGTTCACTTTCAACGTCTATACAAGTTTGTAACCGACGATTCAAATGATCGACCCACATTTCAATTTTACATTTTACATTTTACAAGTCAATTTTATTAAAAGCTTCTCTTATTCTATTTTTCATATCATCCGGCGTTGTTGGAGGCTTCTGGTATACAAGGTCTTTTATATAGCCCCACATGAAAAAATCAGTTTCGGAGAATTCCGGTAATCGCGGTGGCCAAACAGTTGGTCCACCTCTGCTCATCCACCTCCCAGGAAAGTTATTATTTATATGATTGTGAATAGGAGCAGTGTGGTGAACTGGAGCACCTTCGTGTAAAAACCACATTCGTTGTCGAATATTAAGCGGTACAGTTTGCAGTAGTATTGGTAAATGATTATTTAGAAAATCCAAATATATGGCATCATTCACACCACCGTCAAAAAAATGTGGGCCAATCACATAATCGCCAACAATACCACCCCAAACATTTATAGTCCACCTAGTTTGACTATGAATTACTTGATGCAAAGTAACGAAAATTATGCCGATTCACCGTTCCATGTTTGTTTCTACATAATCGAAAAAAAAATTGGTCTCTTTGTACTTGCTGCTGAGACCATTGACAAGAAGCTAATCTGCGTTGATAATCATCAACTGTCAATAATTTGACAGTTGTGACAAATGTGACTAATTTCATGACGTGAAATTTCACGAGTGCTAATGTGAGGATCCTTATAGCTCGAGTCACTAGAGAATGCTCTAATAACGGACTAAGCATAAATACAACAAAGACAAAGTTACTTGTGGTTAGTAAACAAGGCCTCGGAGCTATACAACTAATTGTCAATAATGAACCGATAACAAAAGCTAACCATTAATACCTAGGATGTTGGATAAACGAGACACTAAATCCGGATGAAGAAATTAAAACTCGTATAGAAATTGAAAGAGGAGCATTTATGAAACTTAGATCTATTTTGAATAATTCTTAGCTGAACTTACAGCTGAGAATTAAGTTCCTAAAATGTTATGTGTACTGGATTTACGAAGAACAACAAGAAGAGCAGTAATAGCAGCAAAAAAGAAACGTGGGAAACACTTACATAGGCGGAAGAAAGTGTTCAGAGACATGGAAACTTTTAAACAAAATAAAGAACACAGAAAGAAATAGTACTTCTATTCAGTTAATACCAACAGAAAAATGGAAAGAACACTATGAGAATTTGCTAACAGAAAGTAGAGCAGAATATACCACACAATCACCAACGGAAGTATTCGTTGAAGGCGAAGAGATAGTAGTGGGAGTTGATATGGTGAATAAAGCTGTAACTGAACTAAAAAATGGTAGAGCTCCTGGCCCAGAAAACATTCTAGATGAATTAATAAAATGTGGCACAGATAAACTCTTTCTAGCACTTACTCAGTGTATGAACAAATATATAAACGGTGTCACACCACCCAGTTTATGGAAAGTAGCTTATATTTCTTCCATATATAAAAAAGAAAATAAGTTGGACTGCTCAAATTACAGAGGAATATCGGTAGCTAGTACACTAAGCCGGGTGTACGGACGCATTCTTAGAAATCTCATTGAAATAGAGTATAGGGAACAAGAAGAAGAAGAACTGGCCGGTTTTCGCGCCGGAAGGACTTGCACAGATAATGTCTTCTATCTAAAACAACCAATCGAAAAAAAAATTAGCAACCAATCAATAGACCCATCTCATGTTTGTTGACCTCCGTAAAGCATACGACAGCGTTCCTGTGACTAACTTGTGGAGATTACTACAAGAAACTAACATTAGTTACACTACACTCTAATCAAAGCTTTAAAAAATCTATATGAAAATTGCTTGATGTTTGAGTTTTTCTGATGTAAAATAAGAGCAGGTATATAAGAATTTTCTGATTGGTTAGCGAGTTTGGAATAGGGATGAAAGAGAGTGAATGTTTTGAAAGTTTGGAGTAGAAAAGATTATTATGTGATGGTATCCGAAAGAAGCAAGTGAAGTTTTGTGTAGTCAGTTAAGAAGCAAGTACCAGTGGTGTTAATAGTTAGAAGTGGGTGGCTGAAAGGTGGAACGAGAGATAGGTCAAAGTTGAGAAGTCGAATACCTCCGATTCTATAAAGTCCAAGTGAGTAAGTCACAAGAACTATAACTATTAAAAATATTTGCGACACCAAGTAAAAAAAATATTTGGGTCTTAGGAGATTGTAACTATATGAAAGAGAGGAGAGAATTTTTAAGTTTGTTGAACGAGTACTGGTAAAAGAGGCCTGCTCGTGTTTTGGAGAAAGAGTTGCTGGTATGCTGATAGTTTGATACTTAGAACGGAGAAGGCCTTGATTGGTAGCCTAACATAATCAACAAGAGGGAGCTGTTTTGGTCGAAAGGAGACATCGTCGTGTGTGAATTAAAAGGTCAATCAATAATTTTTTGTGGCAGAATTTTTGTATGTTTCAAATAAGAGACTCTATACCATCAGAAGATAAAAAATGATCGCTATTTTAAAATACCATAAATTTTATAACAGTTTTTTTTTACGTCAAAGGATAATTATTAATATTGCTTAATAAATTTAAAAAGTTTCTGTTTATAATATTAAGAATTTTATATTTTTTTGAGTACAAAAACATATGAACAAAGATTCCAATATTTCAAAATTTTCATAGGAAGTGTAATTATTTTACGAATATCCAAATTTCTTGTTTATGTGGTTTTATTAATGTTATAAAAAACAAACCGATAAATATTTGGTAAATTAAAATTATTTTATGTGGTACAATTTTCATTGGGACAGTTAAGCCCATGGAATTTATTTGATAAATCTTCATATTACATATCTCTTTTGATTATAAAAGATATTTGTATTTGTTTATTTATGTTATTTCTATTTATTTCCTTTTCCTATTTTATCCCGATAAGGAACAACTAAGAGATACTGGAAGCCACGAGAAAAGATAAGTATAACCTAAGCAGATTTTTTTTTGTATAATAAAATGGCACCCTGAGAATGTTTTTTTATGTATGATTTGCGACACTTAGATAATTAGAGATAGTGCAAACACTCCTGGCTATGGAGCTGCGAGAAGGCGGAGTCAAAATTCACGTAAAGGCAGAAAGGTTCTATTGTTTGTAAGTGGAATTAAAGTAAATAAACTGAAACGTTCTACCTTTCACGTTGCATTGTACGGTGCGTTTCGCATGGAAGTGGGGACTAAACCAAATTTCGTCTACTGCGCAGTGGTCAGGAGTGTTTGCATTATCTTTAATTAAATAATTAATTAAAGTCATTAAATAAATAAAAGGTTAATATAAAAGTAAGAAAAAGCAGATCATAATATTATATATATATATATATATATATATATATATATATATATATATATATATATATATATATATATACAGTAAACTCTTAAATATTGGGGAAATCTGCAAGAAAGACTCTAATGAGTATCAATTGTTTCGCCGAACGTTTTCGCCAAAGAGAATTAATTTGGCTTCTTCAGGGCTGAAAGAGATTAAATTATAATTAGCTACCATATATTATCTATTAAAACATTATTGATCTTACCGTAACTTAGAATTGTAGAGTTAGAATATTAAAAAACTTTGCTAGTAACATAGTGGTGTTTTTTGTTCATCATCATCATTGGTGCTACAGCCCTATAAAAGAGCCTCGACCTTCCCAAGTCTATTACGCCAGTCAGTTCTATCCATTGCCAACTGTTGCCAGTTTGCTGCGCCTATTTGTCTACCATCCTCATCTACACCATCCCTCCATCTGAGTTTTGGTCTACCCCTTTTTCTACTTCCCACAGGTTGTGACATAAGGATTCTTCTAGGAGGGTTGTTCTGCTGTGATCTTGCCAGATGTTTTGCCCATCTTAGTCCTCCTATTTTTATAAAGGATACTACGTCTTTACCACCAAATATATGTTTATATCTGTGATATATCTCGTAGCTCCTTCTCCAAACACCACTTTCATAGATGCCACCAAATATTCTTCTCAGGATTCTTCGTTCAAATATAAGCAGGAGATTTTCATCTGCCTTGGAAATGGTCCATGCCTCTGACCCATATGTCAACACTGGTTGTATAAGGGTTTTGTATATGGTTATTTTTGTTTTTTGGCTTAAGTTTCTGCTTCTCATATGTCTACTCAGTCTAAAATAGCATTTGTTTGCTAGGATTATTCTTCGCTTGATTTCTTCCGTCATGACGTTCTCCTTGGTGATCAGGGAGCCTAAGTATGTGAATTTGTCCACCACTTCAAAGGTAGAATTATCAACTGTGAGTTGGTCGCCGATGTTTCTGGCTCTATTGTTGGGTGTTGATGCCATTATCTTAGTTTTATTTTCATTTACTTGCAGGCAAGGTGGTATACATTTCTTCTAGCTTGCGTGTTGTGCGGGCAACTAGATCAACATCATCTGCATATGCCAAAATGGCTTATCATCAATGGCTTCATACAATTTATTTCTTAGGACACTATCATAGGCCGATTTAAAATCTACAAAAAGATGGTATGTGTCGATATTAAATTCATTGGTTTTTTCCAGTATTTGCCTTAGCACAAAGATCTGGTCTGTTGTTGATCGACCAGGCCTAAAACCACTTTGATATTCGCCAAGAAGCTCCTCTGAATATTCACTCAGGCGACCATATGAAATACTCGAAAATATTTTGTATGCTGTATTAAGGAGGGTTATTCCCCTATAGTTTCTACATTCTAATTCATCGCCCTTTTTGTGTAGCAGGCAAACGATCCCAATACACCACTCTTCTGGGATTTGTTCCTCATTCCAGGCTCTCAGTATGATTTTATATATATGATTAGTCAGAGTAGCACCTCCACATTTAATAAGTTCCGCGGGTATACCATCACTTCCTGGAGATTTATTATTTTTTAGGTGTTTTATTGCATCCCGTACTTCCTGAATTGATGGAGGCTCCAATGGTGTATTGTTGTTTGCTCCTAGGGGTGTTGATTTGGATCTTCTACTTCGATAGTAAGCAGTTCTTTATAGTGTTCCACCCACCTTTTCAATAATTCTTCTTTTGTATTGAGTATATGCCCCTCCTTATCCTTACATAGTCCGATCCTTGGTTTAAATTCTTTTCTTGCTTTATTTAGATTTTTATAGAATTTTCTTGTTTGATTTTTCTTTTTTAATGCCTCAAGTTCTTCCAATATTCTATTTTCATAAGTTCGCTTTTTTTTTCCGATGGATGTACTTCTCTTCTCTTCTGAGATCTTTATATTTTTGTTCTTTTTCTCGGGTTCTTCTTTGCTGCATCAGTTTATATGCATTGTTCTTTCTTCTTGTAATGTCCTCGCACTCAGCATCGAACCACTCATTGCGTGGTGGTGGTCTTTGCGGCCCTAGAATGTTATTTGCTGCGTCTTTAATGTAATTTTTACACATTTCCCATTGTTCACTAATTGTTAGATTCTCTTTAGTTATGTATTTAGTTTCGATATAGTTTTGAAACCTTTTTACCGTTTGCGGGTTTTTGAGGAGTTCAATATTAAGGCGCCTTGTTTTGGTACTTCTCTCCTTCTTCGCATTTGAGATTCTAGCCCGAATTCTTGTGCCAACTAGAAAATGGTCTGAATCAATATTGGCGCCTCGATAGGTGCGGACATCCATAAGGTTGGAGAAGTGTCTAGCATCTATGATCACATGATCAATTTGGTTGTTCGTTAATCCATCAGGCGAGGTCCAAGTCCCCATATGTATTTTTTTGTGTAGAAAACATGTGCTTCCTACGATCATGTTCTTTGAGGCTGCGAAGATGACTGCTCGATGTCCATTCGAATTAGTATTATTATGGAGACATATTTACCAATGTGCGGTAGATATATTTCTTCCCTTCCGATTTTTGCGTTCAGATCACCGATTATTATTTTAATGTCATTTCTGGGACAATTGTCATATGTTCTTTCTAATTCATCATAGAAATTGTCTTTTTCTTCGTCTTGCTTCTCCTCGGTGTTTTTTGTTACTATGTGCAAAAAAAGTTTTTTTTAAGGTTTGAAATGTATGGTAGCTTTAAACTTAACACGCAAAGGTTTACCCAAGGTTAATCGAAAAACCCAATGTAACTACATTTAAAAGGAGGTAATTCTTTGAATTGTCGGCAATAACTAAATTTTTGATTTTTAGAAAGTTTAAAAGTGAGGTTCTTTTTTAGCCAGAACGCAAGCGCTGACAAATTCAGTAGTTCTTATGAATCTTTATGTCGTTAAGGTCATTGGTAAAAAACGAATGAAATTAAATCCCAGTATAGGGAAATTTTTCGATTAACCTTGGGTAAACCTTTGCGTGTTAAGTTCAAAGCTACCATACATTTCAAACCTTAAAAAAAACTTTTTTTGCCCATAGTAACAAAAAACACCACTATGTTACTAGCAAAGTTTTTTAATATTCTAACTCTACAATTATAAGTTACGGTAAGATCAATAATGTTTTAATAGATAATATATGGTAGCTAATTATAATTTAATCTCTTTCAGCCCTGAAGAAGCCAAATTAATTCTCTTTAGCGAAAACGTTCGGCGAAACAATTGATACTCATTAGAGTCTTTCTTGCAGATTTCCCCAATATTTAAGAGTTTACTATTTAACTTATCTGCAAAGATTAAATTTCTTTTCTATATATATATATATATATATATATGTATTTCCAAAATTTAGCCTGACTGGACAGCAAAATTGTATTCGGATTCAGACTCAAATAATGAAGATAATAAAGAAAGACCAGGATAAACTGAGACAAAAAAGTATAGGTATTTATCATTGTTCTATTTAAAAATGAAAATCTGAATAGTCCTGTACAAAGATTTTTGTAATCTCCGTCATAAAATCTTGGCTCTCGTAAATTTTCAAATTAAGTATAAATTTTATAAGTTTTTCTTTAAAAATCTGTCTTACCCTTCCACTCTTAGCTTCAATTTCTTTTCGGGATTTTCTCAATAACTGGAATGTTTCTAGTAACTGATTTAAAGCTAACGAGGATACAGTCTTAGAACTGACCTTAAAGCAATCCTACATCTTTCCTTCCTACATATTTCCTAATAGGGATATCTGTAATATATAACATAGATTTACTCCTATCTTTCATCATCATCGTTCTGGCTTTATAACCCTGCGTTGGTCCTAGACTCCTCAAGAATTTCTCTCCAGTCGTCCCTATCCATTGCCTTCCTCCGCCAAGCACGTATTCCCATATTTCTGATGTCTTCATTGATGTTATCAAGGAACCTTGTTCTCGGTCTTCCTCTTCTTCTCTGACCAATGAGTCTATCAAGGAGCGTTTTTCTAGCTGGGTCATTTTGTTCCACCTGCATTACATGCCCTATCCACCTCAGACGTCATATCTTAATATGTTTTACGATAGCTGATTCCTGGTATACTCTATAAAATTCGAAGTTGTATCGTCTTCTTCATACTCCATTGTCATTCACTGCTCCACAGATTCGCCTTGGTACTTTTCTTCTTGAAACATCCTAACATGTTCTCATTATTTTTTGTTAGAGTTCAGGTCTCTGAACCATATGTTAGGACTGGGCGTATTATTGTTTTGTAGAGTTTTATTTTTGTATATATATATTTAGGGATTCTACAGTATTCACTGCCTTCCCTCGCTCAACCGTTTCCATCTCTCTCTGTTGTTCCATTCTCCATCGTTTAGGCCTCTCTTACTCATCGCGTCGTCTACTTCGTTCCTCCAGGATTTTCGGGGTCGTCCTCTTTTCCTCCTTCCTATGGGGCTCCATTCGGTTATTCTCTTTATCCATCTGCTGTCGCTAGTTCTTCTTACATGTCCATACCACTTTAATCTTTTTTGTTCTATAGATGTTAGTATGTCTGTTTCTATTGATGTTCTTTGCTTTATTTCGTATTTTTGTATATATATATATATATATATATATATATATATATATATATATATATATATATATATAACTACAATTAGTTTTATGGCACTATAAAGCATATATCGTTTGAAAAAATAATTTGCTAATCAACTAAAGATAATACATTTATTGTAATTTTATTATTGAATCACAGGAATAAGAACAATTTAATTATTTAATAACCAAAATGATTCTAGCGTCTGACGATACCAGCAATTAGTAACGAAACAAGAAAATTAAATAGACAATCAGGTCTCACAATTCCAGCACCCGATTTTTTTGTTGAGGTTTCTGGTGCTGGTGCTGGTCCTGGATCTGGTTTTGGTGGCTCGGGGTCCTGTGCAAACGCAAATTGTACCATGATAACGGCGATTATGCATATCAGTAATATTCTTTGCATTGACATTTTCTTTATCTGAAAATAATGATTTGTGTATAAATTTGCAAATATAAAAAAACAATTTTCAAAAGTTTAGATAAGAGCTGAGACAGTACCTGAGAACAGTTTCAGCAAAGAAATATGAAATGCTTAATCTTCACTAAACACCCTCTACTACATTTTCCAATTTTTTTTTTCAATTGAAATAAAATTAGAAAAATTATAAAATTACAAAACTTCGTAAAATATGAATTATTTCGTATAAGTATCTATATTTGAGGTAAATCATGTCCTAATTCACATTTACAAAAAAAAGATTTTTAATTAATTATCAGCGTGTACTTGTATTTATGATTGTCAGCTGTGAATGTCACAAGTAAATGAAGCAAAAATCACTTTTGTAGTCAATAATTTTAAAATATAGAATTACAAACGGCATTAACGAATTAAAAGCAAAACTAAAAAACCCAAAATATTAAAAATGAAATAAAAGATAAGTTTCTAATAAAATAATGAACAAGTTTTTATTTCATCAAATAGATTTTCAAATGTAGTAGAAAATACATCAGAAAATAATATTTGATAAAATGTTTAAGATTAACCGTATTTAAAATCTAAAAAAGTTAGTAACTCACCGTTAAATATATTAATATGTTGGAGCTAATTTGATGACAGTTCTGTCTCCGAAACAATCTTCAACTTAATATCAATAAATAAATTTTCGTAGCAAGGTAACAAAAACAAATGATTAGTGGGTAAATTGATATATGATATTTTATTCTTCTTTTTCTATATATTTCTATGCCTTCTACCATCCGGTACTACGCTACTTTTTAAATTTTCAGCTTAGACAATCTATGACAATGTCACTGTCACTCAGATCTGTTATCTGGTAAATTGAGGATCGTTTTAAGTAGAAACTATTACATTTTGTTAATAAACTTTGTATCCACAATATGTATTGAAATGATAAAGCAAAACCTAGGATATAAGGTTTTAATCAACATAAATTGTACACATAATGTTAACAAAAACAATAGAAATTAATATAGCGGTGGCAGTGACTTCTGTGAAACACTGACAGCATAAAGTTGCCTACAATATTCGAAGTCTACAGCCAAAGCAATACCAAGGAGGTTAATATCATATCACGTATCCTTCTTCACTCTCCACAGATTAAGATTCTAAAAGATTCTGAACTCTCGGATAAGTACATAAAACTAGTAACTTTTATATTCAACGCAATTCTGCATTTAAAGTACTTCCCTAGTGACTGAAAGGTTCACAAATCTTAATGATCCTTAAACCCAAAAAAACGCCAGAAAATATATACAGTTCACATTTCCGGCACCATCTTTTTACACTATCTTTACAGTTCACCCAATATAACCGTTCTCGAACATTTTGCAGAGTCTTTGTAACACCAAAGTGTCTACCTGAAGCACCGTCATGTAACTGACGCAATACTTCTGACATTTTCTCATTAGATGCAATAAATTAAAGCTTAGATTCTATACCATCATCTTTCTGAAAGGTTCTATTCAGAAAATCATCTTTTATTACCAGGCAATTCGTTTGGCTCCAGTAAGACTTGACTTCTGGACCACATTCACTAATGTCTTGCCAAGAAGGTCTATGACTTCGACGCATCCAATCCTTTTTATACATGGATTACCTGCTTGGGTGTTTTCAGAATGGTGAGACGAATCACGGTGATTAGTCTCACGTAATTCGTCTCACGGGGCAAAGTCGTTCCTCTAATTTACGAAAGTAATTACAATTTGAATTTTAATTTGATCATATGCAATAACGTTTGATTATATGCAAAATCTTCAACTTCCACTTATTCCTGTACTTACGTCAACTAACCTACATCGTCTTTGGAATTCACAATATGCACAAACAACAAAGGATGTGTTACACCTACGACGAGGGTTAAGCCAGAAAGGGTCCCAATGAAGTTGCTTCATTTCTTATGGAGTATATGAAGTGCCTACTGCTGTGAAACATCTTCATTATTTTCTGGCAGCTGTACTACAAAACTGGAATCATACTGTAGTGAGATTTCTACTTTCGTTAGTAGATACTGGAAGTTTTAAAACCGTAAACCAGTACTTTCCACAACGTGGCCATTTCTTTTTGCCCAGCGATAGAAACTTTGCGGCAATAAAAAAAAAACTGTGTTTACGACCCAAATGAATATACAGAAATGATAGTAAATTCTACACGACACAAAAAGTTTCTGGTTAAAATGGTGGCAACATCGAATATTTTTGAATTTAAAAAGTGGTGGCCTAAACATTAGAAAAAAAACGTGTTTGTCTGCCGAATCAATGGTCAGAAAAGAAAAGGATAAAAAAATCACTTTCCAGATTTCAAACTACTACTATTTTTTTATTCTTTAAACCAACCAGGGACTGTAACAGTATCTGAATATATTAATGGGTTTATCACTTACAACTTTAAACTTAAAATAGTGATAAAATTTCATTTTTACCAACAGTTCTGGCCTATCCGGATGGTAAAATTCCAATTAATAAAAAAAATTAAAGACAAACGCAAGCTCATGGACTACATACAAGAGGAAAAAAGATCATTATTTGAAAAGATTATGCAGTGGCCTAATACTGATGAAATTAATGCTGATTAATACTTTGTTTGACAGACAATAAAATTTCAAAAAAAAAATATATTTTTTTTAAATTCTGTTCTGAAACAACATAATCACTTTTTGACTTACAAAAAAACAATTTTTACAAAAAATATGTAATGCATAATGTACAGGATAGTAAAATATTATTGCAACAATTAATTTTAAAGTAATTTTTCTTACAGCGCTTTAAAACAGTTTTTTGTGATTTATTCAAAACTATAATTTCTGACTCATGTAGTTTCTGAAATGACCATTCAATTTATCTCTAAATCATATTTGAATTTATAATTATATTGATGTCCTATGATAAATAGGTATTTCCTAAGCGTCTACCGTCTAGGCAAGCGTCCAGTGAAAGTTTTAGCCACTGTACGCTCGTATATTATGCGAAAAACACAAAGCACGCCGTTTCAGCTAGAGAAAAAAGCTCTCGCCAAACTCGAGCTTACAGTTCGAACATCGCCGGTTCTTCTCGACGAGCCAGCCGTGCCGCTATTGGTCGAAAAACACGACAGATGTGAAACGCGGCGCGAGACCTAAAGCTTCGAAAAATGTATCGCAAGGAGAGACGTGCCGAGAACTTCAGTTCAATTCAAAGTGCGTATCGGTTGTGTGTGTGTGCGTGCAGTTTTTTTATTTACACATGGTTAGTTGGATCTTTTATTTATTATAACACAATATTCAGGGTGAAGATCAGTGATAGTGCTTTTATTTTTTACATCTAAGCCGTCTGGTAATTTTGGGTTACTTTAAATTGTGGTAAATAACGAAAATTTGAATAGGCTTTTGTTTTTGAATAACAACTGTTGGTGTAATTACGTATGGATCAGGAAGTGTATCCAGCTGTCGCTGTTTGTATTTATTCTCAGTCATTTTCGATATTTACCTTTATAATTCCAAGACTAAACGTCGTTACCGTGGTTGCATCAATTTCTTCTTACTCGTTATTTACATATTTAGCTTTGTGACAGCTTTGATTAGTTATAACAAAACATTTCTAGCAGCATAAACTTTTCTAATTAACAAAACTTTTAGAATAATATGGTTTATGATGCCATATTTTGGAATCATATTTATTTCAGGAAGTATTTGTATTTGCCGTTGGTTTTCTCGTCACCTTTGATATATTTTCAAGGCTTTTCAATTATACCTCTTTAAGATTTCTACGACGATTCGTTTAATGAAGCAATTATGGTCCTTTTTTCTTTTCTTTTTTTCCATACTTATAATAAGTCTCTCTCTCTTATTTAATACCCAACTTTTCTTTTGCATTGCTCTTTTCCCTCCGCACGGCCATTTTCTCCTTTACGTTGTGGCATTTTTCACTTTTCTTGTCAATGGCTTCAGCTACATGTCTCCAGGATCTATCAAATGATTTGGAGTGTAATTACACTGTAAATAAATACATAGAACGGTATTTAAATCTTCAGGATAACTTTTTACACCAAAAAGCTTCATATATTTTGGTTTTGCACAAATTTTGTACTTCAACAAAATTTTCTAGTTTAGTATTATTTGTTAATTCTTTTAGCTCTTCTTTATTGTTGCTACTGTTTCAGGTTACATTAAGGCGAAAAGCTAAAATTCTAAATTGTCTCCTGTTTTCTACAATTCCTCTTGCCGGTGTCTCTTTTTATTAGTAAGTTCTTCGTCTTTTACTTTATTTTATCTTTCATGGTGCTCGAGAACACTATTTGTCGCCTTATACTCATTTTCTGTTGCTTTTTAGTCCAGTACTGTACACATTATTGCGGTTTTCTTTTCATCGAACGAAGGAGATTCCCATTCAGCAATCCTTTTGTTTTTCTTTATATTCACCATTGTCTTTCATTTCGTTTCTGTTTGACGCATTTATTTCCGATGTTCAACATATTTCTCATTCCAGTAAATTCTTTATCATAAATATCATTCTTTTAAAATCGTTTGGATGGTAAATAAAAAGTTTTTCATTGACTTAACAACCTATTTCTTACTAATTTGTCTCTCCAGTTTTATGGAGTGATGTCAACTACCGTGACATTTGTTTACTTCTTTTAAAAATACATTAAAATAAATATGTGTTCTAAATCTTCAAGGCACAACGTTGAGAAGATTTTATTCACAAAGAATTTATTTTTCGTGAATTTTTGGTACAATATAAAAAATTTTAGTAGAGATGACAGTTTGTAAATAAGCTACAGTTATTATAAGTTGTTATATATGTCTTTGTTTTGTGAAGTATTTAGTTGTTAACATCTTGCTTTTTACTATATACCACCTACTCCTAGAATATATCTACAGTTATTGTTTGTTTTGAATTGTTGTTACTGTTTTTTTAGTCTTGTTCTACAAAATATGTGTATTATAAATACAAAGAAGAAATCAATTGATTCTGTTGTGTTTTCGATCTATGGACTTTTGTTAAAATATACACAAAAAGTGACGTGCTAATTACAAATCTGCTTCATCTCTTACAATCTTCTTTGCTTTTATTACCGTGATATTCACAGTTCTCAATTTTACACATAGATGTTTTTCTTTTAATCAAAATAATAATCAAATATTATACGAGTAGACAAACCACTAATTGTCTTTTTGCATAAATAAGATGACAACATTTCTTTAGATATTCTCAAAATGTTCATTATCAGGCGATCTTTTTAGAGCTTTCCCATGAGGACAGAGATGGGGAGTTCTTAGGGACTATCTATCCTTACAAATGTTTTTTAATTATCGATTTTCTTGATAGTGAATCACACCGAAGTAGCGACGCTCAATGTACAGTCACTGCTGAAAATTTTGCGCGAGAAGTGAGGACTAGAAAGAGAAAGTAACTTTGCTGCGTCGTTGCCAAACCGTCACTTTCGTTTAGAATACATCTAGGAGCTTTTTGAATTTTTCAGTTAGATATTTTGAACGTTGAAAGTTTACACAATAATAGTGGAACAAAGACAAGGGCAGATGATAGAAAATAGAATAAAGGAAATAACAAAGAAATGACAATATACACATAATTAAAAGCATTATAGAAAGAAAACTAGAAACATGAGAAAAGCTATACCTATTTAAATTTCATAGATTTAAAGTAGCAAAAGTTTTACAAGAAAGTATAAACAACTTATATAACAAAGTACTTACTTTCTTGTCCATGGCTTTACACAGCATATTCTGTTTGTCGTGTACCAAATCCTTCTAATATATTTTCTTCAGTGAGCTCTCTTTCTCCCATTGCTATTTTTATTTGTCCGTTCCACTGTAATCTAGGATGTCCTCTTCCTATTTGGTTTCCATTTTCGTTCTCAGCGGTATTTTTGTCTCATCCATCATTCGTATATGTTCATACCAGAGTTTTCATTTTTCTATTTCATCATTTTGCCTCCTTCATATTCATTAGTTCTTTATTTCATTCATATTTAACGTTGATTATATTTGTTAATCTACAGCTTCTTCCTCAAAACATCATTCCCATTGGATTTATTCTGTTTTTCATTCTTTTATTTGCCATCCACGTATATGAGCTATACAGTCAACAGCTTTCCGCCATTGTCTTGAAGATTATAAAGTGTTACTGTCTTTCTTTTCTTAATTTTATTTATTATATACATTTTATATGATTCTGTATCTGTTAGTATTACCCTTTAAGCATTTGTATTCATTTGTTTGTTGTTATTTAACTTTAGGTCTTCTGTGGTGTTTCTAATGACCATGTGTTGCGTTTAATCATAATTGCGTTCATTTCCAAACCCCAGCTTCCACATTGTTTCTCCAGCTTTTATATCATTAAAGCGATGTCTACCTCTTGACCATTTCATTGATGATCTTTTTCTAATATTTTTTTATCATCTGCAAACAAAAGGCTATAGACATAGTTGTCGTCAATTTTTACTCCCATCTATCCACATTTCCTGTTCCAATTTTTTGGTGTTTCATCGGTATAAATGTTAAATAAGGTTGGTGACAGGTAGTATCCTTGTCGAAGTCCTTTATTGACTTTAAACTTTTCTGAGTATTGTTGTCAGACTTTTATTCTACATTAATTATTATATGATAGAGTGATTAAAGAAATTCAAATGAGTGGAAAATATCGTAGAATAGAATGGAACCAATACAAACAGGCGCATTAATGTACCCAGACGACATAGTACTTTTAACAGAGAGTTACGAAAAACTGAAAATTGAACAGAAGAGATAAAAAATATGAAATATAGAAGTAAACGAAGAGAAGAGGAGGGTGATTATAATAAATAATATAAATAAAACAATCAAAATCAAATAAAAGATAGTAGAAACATCTGAGAAATAAATTTAGATATAGAAAAAAGACGAAGGAAAACAACGGACATAATACTTCGTTAGTTGCAAAAAAAAATAAATATTAATAGTAAATCATGGGCATTACAGAAAAATATCAAAAAATGATATAAAATGAGTCAAAAAGACAAAAAAACTGGAAGAAATAGATAAGCAACAAACAATAAAACAAAATATCCGACGTTCAAAGACAGAAGAATTCGCACAAAAAAGAAGATCCTTTCCTCTTTTCTGCTCACTAATATTCTATATTTTTTTCTAATAAAGAAGATTTCTGATAAGGTTTATACCGTACTCATGTATCTTCTAACTCCATTTTTAAACGGTCTATTAAATTCTTCTTTCTTATTGATTTAAAGGTAGTGGTGATTGTTTTGTAACTTTTTTGACAGTTTATTTTATTATGGAACCCTAATTTTTGCCCTGTATCTGTTGTTGAAACAAAAGTTTTTAAAAGTATTCCTGTCGTCAGGGACGAAAACAACACTGAACCTCTAAAAAGCATACGAACAAGCTGAACTGGTGAGAATATCAATTTTGGCACCTCCAAAAAGATGCACAAAGTTCAACACTTCTAAATTCTAAATACAAATTTTATTTAAAATTGATTTCGCGCGCGTAACTGACATTCAACATCACCGGTCGCTTCGAGCCTTGTTTCTGAGAGAACGATTTATTCTACACAAAAAATGCTAATAAACATTTTTGTTTAAAATGATCTCAGATACATTTTTTATTTGAAACATTTGTTTCTACGGCGTACAGATTCTTGCAGGAGTGGTAAACTTTTTTGTGGTCCCAAAATTTACATTCTCAGCAAAATTTAGCTTGTTCGTATGATTTTTAGAGCTCAAATCTGACGACTGGACTAAAGCTACAATTTTTTGTTTATTTTAATAAACCTAGTTCTGTACGCTTTGGAAATTGCTGGAAACTTTGTTTCGTCTTTCCAGGAGCTTAAAACTCAGCGACTCTTTGTATTGAATCGTCGTTCTGCATGTCTTAGCCATATTAATATATGCTTGACGTTATAATAATTCAAACGCATTTCCATTTTTTATACTACTAATATTTTTATATGTACTAGATGTCATGTTTTTCTTACTATATTTTAAATGATTTTTATTTACTTTTCTAGTCTTTCTTATTTTCTGAACTAACTCTTTTATGTTTCTGTTTTTCATTGTATGAAATAGGAATCAATTATTTCTTTTAGCATGCTTTTTATTAGAATTATGCATAACAGATACACTAAGCTATAGCGCCTATTCTTACTCTATTTCTTCTTCTCCTTCTTCTTCTTCTTCCTCTTTATAAGCAATTTTGCTTGTTCATTGGCGGGTTAATACCTCTATGGAAGGCTGTCACTACATCTTTTACGCGGCCGTCCGATACTTCTTTTGCCGATTGGTGACCTATCTATTGCTATTTTGACGAAACAGATCTCATCCATTCGGCTTATATGGTTATTCCATTCTTTTTTTCTATTTTTTATCCATTCATTTATACACTGTATGTTACAACGTTACATTTTCTTTTAATGTCTTCATTTCTATTCCGATCTCTCAGCATATTTCCTGTAATTCTTCTCAGAACTCTCATCCCTGCTGTTTCCAGCAGCCTTTGCGTTGAGATTGTGTTGGGTCTTGTTTCTGATGTTATTATTGGTCTTACACTGGCTGTATAAATTCTTGACTTCATATCAGTGTTAATTTGTCTGTTTTGCTATATAGTGTTATTAAGGCATCCTGCCAGTCTACTTGCTTTTTATACTTGATCTCTAACTTCTTTTTCCAGGTCTCCGTGGCTAGACAGTGTAATTTCAAGGTATTTTATTTCCATTACTTGTTTAATACTGATGCAATCAATTTCTATTTTACATCTGGTTTATTCTTTGCTAACTACTATTGTGTTAGATTTCTGAGATTTCTTTGTTTCCGATTCTGTATCCTCTTCCTTTGTTAATGCTTTTGATGATTTCATCCATGATCAAATTGAAGAGCATGGGGCTCAATGAATGCCCTTATCTTATCCCGCTGCCTATTTCTATAGGTTCTGTAAATTGTCCATCTATTCGGACTTCCATTTTGTTTTGGTAATTAGATGTTTTCGATAGTTTTTATAATATTGAGGGGAACTTCTTTGAGTCTTACTCTGTCAAACGCTTTCTTTAGGACAATCAGACACAGAAATGCTGGTCTATTATACTCTAGTGATTTCACAGTAATTTGCTTTATAACGAATATTGCATCTGTACATGATCTTCCACTACAAAAACCCTGTCGTTCATTTGCCAAACTTATCCTCTGATTTATTAGCACTTGTAAAATTTTAGTTGTAAGTTTTAGTGTAGTATTTAACAAGTTTATACCTCTGTAGTTTTCTGGCTGTTTTTTATCTCCTTTTTTGAAGAGAAGAATTGGTTCGCTCGTTCTCCATTCTTCCGGTATTTTATTGTGTTTTATAATTTTATTAATTAATGTTGTTAATTGTTTTGTCATTGCTGCTCCACAATATTTCAGTAATTCGTTTTTTATCCCGTCTTTTCTGTTCTTCAGGTTTTCAAGTATTTTCCGAACTTCCTGTACATTTTAATTAAAGTTCTTCATTTGTGGTAATTTCTGGTGTTTCCGGTTCTAGCGTCTTTTGTTCTTACTGTATTTAAATAGATAAAGGTTAAAAAACTATTTTTCCTGCTAGTTTTCTAAGTAAATATACAGCTTTTTATTCGTATATCTTGATTAGGTGAAAGGGCGAATAGGTAACGATTGTCTAAGGGATGATAGTCAAATATGGCAACGTCTGATTCGACCGTGACCTGACCGGCAACAAGGAAATGCGTTGCGTTACGCACTGTACACGTCTGCGTACTGGGTCTCTCCCTTTTGATCCTTCGGAACACTTTTCCGTGACGTGTGCATGCGCTTTTCGCTGCGTCACGACCCAACCGATGCTCTCCGTAGAGTAGACATGATCTTTGTATGTAAACAATGAAAAACGATTGGGCAGTTTTCCTTATTTTTCTGCTGGTCTCAACGAATGTCGTGGACGTGTACTCAAGACGGGAATGATATCGGAAAAGTTTCATTCACAGACGCGGAGGGTCAGTTGAGGCGTAAACAAAAATAGATACGGGAACGTTTTTGAACAAAAAATATGATTTTTTGTCAGTATTCTCAATTATAAATTAGGCAAATTATATTTTTTTTGTCACATGTAATTTTTCATTTTCCAGATTTTTCTTTTGCATTAAAAATTTCTGTTTACGGTTTTTGAAGAAACTTGATATTTCCGAAACTGCCTTATACTATTGATGTATTTATATCTAACTTATATTTTATTAACTATAGTTGATTTAGAAATGCATAATTGTAAAAATTTTATGGCAACAAAGGTGTTATTGTCCTGTTCTCTCATTTTCTATTTCCGTTTTCTTTTTTCTGTCATGCACTTGTTCGGGTACTGCCTCTCCCTTCCATTAATTAGTCAATCAACATAGCCTCCTACAACTTCTTCCACATATTTTAATCTTAAGCGTTGTTTATCCAGCTGTTTCTTCTTCTTATCGTACCATCTTCTAACGAAAGTTGGCGATCACTTCTTTAAACGCTTCCCTATCTTTTGCAACGTGAAATATCTGTTCCATACTGATGTTAGTCCAATCTCTGATATTTCTCAGCCAATATTTCTTCTTTCTTCCCTCTACTCTTTATTGCATGATGACGTGTAGAAAAGAGTATTTATCGTTTCGAAGTATGTGGCCCAGATAAGATGTTTTATACTCATTTCTTATTTGCAGACATCTGACTTATATTTTATCAATCGTTTTCGAGCTATTTCAATGCTGACCTTTATCTCGTTATCTTGATCTAACTGTTAGTTTATAATTGCTCCGAGGTATTTATACTTTTCGATTCTCTCTAACGGCTTACCATCCAATGTCAGATGTATGTTGTTAACAGGGGTTTTCGAGGTCACCGTGTATTTGGTTTTACCTATACATTCATTATTAGTCCTATCTTTTTGCTTCCTCTGTTAATTATTTCTACAAGAATTTGTAAATTGTCTATATTTTCTGTCATGATTACGATATCGCCTGCAAATCTTATGTTATTAATGATGCTCCCTCCAATACTTACACCTTGAGTTCTTTCCCATAGTTCTTCCTGAAATGTTAGTTGGGAGTACACATTAAATAATTGTAGCGAAAGTACTGTCCCTGTCTGACTCTTCTTTGAATTTCTACTTGGCTTGTCTCACTATCATCCATCCGCACGACCGCGGTTTGATAGTAGTATAGATTTTTGATTAAATTAATATCCTTGGGATCTAGGTGTATGTGTTTCAATGCAAGTATGAGTCTACCATGTTAAACATATGAATACGTTTTTATCATATTCCCTGCATTTTTTTAATAGTACCGTCATTGCTCTTGTTCCCATTCCACCTCTAAATCCAAACTAAGTGTTGTCTAATTGTTCTTCCCATTTTTTATATATACGCTGTTGATTAACTTTGAGTAATATTTTTAAAATGTGGCCAGCAACTCCAGTTGCTTGTTATCCTCGTGATATCATCACTCTGTCTGGTTAGTGGTCTACTTCTTTTATCCTTTCTTGGTCTTCATATTATTAGTCTTCTAGTCCCACGCTTGTCGGTCTTTCGGGTTATGTGACCTGTCCATTGTAGACTGTGTGATACGTTGTAACATATCAATTAAAATACTTTTGTCTTCTGTTATATCGGCGTTCAGTATTCTATATTTCCCGGGAACTTCCAACCATGCTCTCTTCATTCTTCTCTGCTCCATTATCAGTTTGTTTATTGGACGTTTTGTTAATGTTAAACTTTCGGCATCACGTGTACGTGATCACAGGCAAAATACATTGCTCATACACTCTGCTTTTCAAACAAATAGGAGAATGTTCGACTTAGCTTCCCAGCTTCCTAAAAGCTGTTCAGTCCAGACCTATATGACGACATATCTCTCAATTTTGAATATATTTAAAAATTCTTATCTCGTAGCCCAAGGACTTGTTCTTTTTCTTGTCTATATATATATATATATATATATATATATATATATATATTACTAGCTATCAGATTGGTCAAGAATTTTGTTTTTTTTAAATGGATATACACACCAGCATTAATCGTTGCATTCCTCTGCTGACATTTTTTGAGCATCACCTAGGTTCTCAGTAATTATATCATCAGCAAAGCGAAGGTGATTTAAATATTTACGATCAATACTCACATCAATACTATCCCACTTAAATTAGTAAAAGCATATTCTAATACTGCCATAAATATGGTATCTCCTCGTCTGACTCTTTGTATCTGATATTTATTTGTGCATTCGTTTTACGTTTGAAGTCGCATTTTTTTAAATATATTCGTTCAACTTAGCACATCTGTAGTCCACCCTGCTTTGATATAATGATACTAGTAATACAGGAATCTCAATAGTGTCAAAAGTTTTTTGGAAATCGGCACAAAAGTTACTACAAGTAGTCTATTATATTCCACTGATCTCTGTATTATTTTTGGTCCAGGCGTTTGGTTATGGTTTTAGTGAATAGTTTGAAAAGATGGGAAAGAAGAGAAATTGGCCTATAGTTGTCGTGATTTGTTATATCTTCTTTTTAAGGATAATAATGGTAATATCATTATTCCATATATTTGATATTATATTTTAAGCATAGATTAAATAGGGAAACTAATTTTGGTAGTACTTAGTACTTCACCTCCGTTTTAACAGCTTCTATCACAATTTCTTGTTCTCTGGAAGATTTATTGTTGTTCATTTCTTGTAATCCGTTTAACCCGTTAACTTTTTATCCGTTACATTTACTACTTTGATCCATTTGTGGTGGATTATTGTCCACCCATAGTTTGTGGTGGATTATTGTCCGGTTGTTGTGGACGGCTTGTATATAATTCTTCATAAAATTGTTTTATTATTTCTGGTAATATTTTTCTGTTAGTTGTTTCCTTTCCGCATTTATATTTTAGTTTAATAATCTCCTTTTCCCAGCTGTTAATTTTCTTCGCATAACTTTCATAATTTTACTTTTTCAAGCGGTTTGTTGTATTTTCTCTTTTTTCTATGTTTTCTTCCTACCATTACTTGAACGATATCATTATGGCAATTCCTCCGAGGGCGGTACTTTTCGTTTTCAACTTAGGAAGAATGATCTTTCGTAGATAGATCTTTCCATAGCCTGTGAATTTTTTGTATCTCATTATTTGTTTTTCCCTCCTCTTTCATTTCCTTTCGTAATTGTTAATTTCTAACGATTTTATTTTTCGTTTTCATTTAACTTGAAAGCCTATTTCCCCTTCATTCCAGGACCTAGATATTTTTTGTCGCAACTTTGGTCCTTCTTTTCATATAATGCACTACATTTGGTCTTCCTTTTAATATAATGTTGCAGTTGTTTAGTTGGTCGATGTTCATCCAATTACTAATGCTAAGAACTTTCTTTTTTTGTTTTATGTTTTTTTTTCTAGTCGCCTTTTACCAGAAAAGATTTGTTTGATTGATACATTGCATGTTTACAATCTACTCCACACATAAAGTAATAGATAAATAGTCTGTAAGTAAATTAGAGTAAGTTAGGTACAGTCCAGTGACGGTTCTCTAATTATTATTGCGGTAGGTCTTTTGGCCATACTCTCTTCAGCCTTCTTTCGGCAAGTGGTTCGGTGAATAAATTATTTATCAATTCGTTGTTGTGGTCAGTGGAGCGATTTTTATATTTTATTGAATGATTCTTTATTACGTCCCTGATTAGTGAAATCTCAAGATCATCGTGAAGAGTCTGGTTAGATACATACCCTGGAGCTTTACTTATCATTCATTACATATCACATGGAGTATTTTGAATTGGAATGTTTGAAGTATCTTCGTATTTGAAGGTTTACTGCAGCCGGATAGTTCTATTCCGTATGTCCAAACTGGTATGAGTATAAGTTTGTACAGAAGCAGTTTATTTTCAAGAGATAACTGAGACCTATTGTTAAATAGCCAGTTCATATTTTTTAGTTTAAGATCTAGTTGTTTCCGTTTAGTTTTAATGTGCATTTTCCATCCAGATGCAATCCCAAGTATTTGACAACTGGTTTTATGGAAATCGGGGTATTATTCATAGAAACTTTCGGAAATGTAGATTTTCTTGTAAAAGTAATATGTACTGATTTGCTGGCATTAATATTGATCTTCCATCATTTAAGTCAGTTTTGTAATTGGTCAAAATAAGTTTGTACTTTTTGTGATGCTACATTATTCGATATCCACTGCCAAGATTCCCGAGTCACCGGCAAAAGTAGTAAGAAGGTATCATTGCTGATTGAAAAGTCTACTGTAAATATCAGATACAGAAATGAGCCGAGATCGTTACCCTGAGGTACGGTAGATTCTATGATGCGGTAATTTGAATAGTTTTCTTAAATTTTGACTTGGAAGTAACGGTCAGTAAGATACGATTTTAGAATAAAGCATATTTGGCCTGTAAGGTGTAATTTCAGTTTATAGAGGAGACCTTTATGTCATTCCCTATCTGTTGTATCAAACTTTTTCTCTTCGAGAATTTTTTTATTTATATTTACGTTTCTGTGGCTTTGTTGGAGGGTTAAGTATTCACGACTAAATCCAAATTTGTAGTATAATTTCTTTTATAAGAACAACTTGTAATAGTAGCATTTCTAATACATTCGACATTATTGGGAGTAGGCCTATAGAGCGATATAAATTTGCTTGTGTTGCGTGTTTACCAGGTTTCGGAATCATAGTAACTAAAGCAAATTTCCATTATATTGGAAAGTAGCGAAGACGGAGTATGCTGTAGTATATTATTGTTAATAACACCACTACTTTATTCGGTAGATTCTAAAGTAATTCTCCTGTTATCTAACCATAGCCTGGAGTTTTCTTAGGATTTAACATTTTTATTTGCTGTCGAACCTGTCGGAGTAAATGTTGTTAGAGAAAGCTATAGTTGACATGGAGTCTCGAGGAACATTCTTATATCATCATCTTCATCGTTATTAGTATCTGGTGTTGAGAATACAGTTGCAAGGTGCTCTGCCAATACTGTGATTTTTTCTGCACTTGTGCAGGTCCAGGTCACATCTGTTTTTCTTGAAGGTGAATTTGTTATTGTCGGTCGTTTAAATTTTTTTGTAGCTTTCCATATAAAGTGGTTTTCATGTGAGGGGTTCGAAACATAAAATTGGAATGAGTCGTTTTTTTCTTCATGTAGTGCTCTATTTAGTCTATATCTTATCCTGTTAAGGTACGTTTTATTTCGTAGATTTCTCATTTGTTACCATATGCGTCGAACCATTCTTTTTTGCTAAAAGTTCTCATGAATTCGTTAATGTGTATTCACATATTTGGACATTTTCTCATTCGTTTTCTTAGGTTTCTGTCGAGATTAGCATTAAATATGAATGAAAATAGTCAGAAATCTTTTTTTAAACACTTTTTAAAAGTTTTTCATAAAATTTTTGTGACGTTCTACTATTGTGAGATCTATACATTGTTATTTGCTCTTTTAAGATTTAATTTTTAGATGCATTAACTTCCAAAAATTTAATTGATCGGTTAATATTTTCATGACTCTGTATTCTCATTAATTAATATATTTTATTATTCATGAAATTATTTATTATATTAATTATATAGGTATATTAATGCCAGTTTTCTTTTTCAGATATTATTTTTGTAACAATAAGAACAATAAGATAGTAAGAGCTATTTTTATACGTAACATAACAGTACAAAAACAAAATAGTACAAATATATCTACACCCAATCTCAGCGAAAATCAGGATACCATAATGACAATAAGGACTTCGATTTTTCTATAGATTCTTTCGTAGCGCAGTATAAAAAACCAAAACAAAAATGATTCTAAGCTAACAATGCACAGTACTTATAATGAGTGAGACCTTAAGTCAGGATCCGGATGGGCTAGGGGCTGCTTATACGACCCTAGCTCCATCTTATCCACCCACTCCTGCAACACCGAGTTCCACTGTGCAAGAAGGTCCTCCGGGCGCGAATCTACCTCCATTTTCTACGTTCTCGGCGGACATGGACTCAGGCGGAACGTTTAGTTCGATGTCTGATCGATTGTTTAGTGATACTCGTCTGTTAGACATATCAAATTGGGACTATTATACGGAAACAAGACTTTTAGACCGTGGTGATAATGCTTTGTCGATCATCACCTCGCAACCTCAATACCGTCCGTGGGAATCGAAACCGGTTGATGCTTCCACATCTACGTTTTCGGCCACCACACCGGTTAACACGTTAGCTGAGGCCTTTTCTCAACAGAACGGCGCCTCTAAGTTACCTTCATTCCAGTCCCAATTCCAAAGCTTCAGTGATTCCGTTACCACCACAGAACCGACCTTAACCACACTTACCAATCTAACGCCGGTTTCGCCAAACTCTTCTAGTCCACAAAGTCACAGTTTAACCACGTTAAACTCTAATTTCCACACCCTAAGTGCTGTTAATGTTAACCCAAGAAACTATCCCTTAGTACCTGCTCCTATTCAAGCAAGGGAAATACCTTCTATTCAACAACAGTTTCTTGACGAGAGACATATACAGTTATACTCTCACCCTCCTACTAATATAGCCATAAACAATACGATACACCCAACATTTTTAAATAGTCAAAACGGTGCCATTATTCAAAATAACCAGTTGATCTCATCTCCGACTGTTGTGACAGTATTAAAGTCTGAGCCAGACTTAAAGCTAACGACGTTACACCAAGATTCCTTAAAGCTCCAAAACGTTGGCCTCCATCCTACACAATTCCAAAATCCCATGGCCCAAATCCACAACACCGACGGCAATATTTACAACGGAGTCGAGAAAAAAATTAACGGGAACATGACTTCGCCCACTAGAAACGATTTCCGGAAAAAAGAACGAAGGAAAATTCGGGCATCTAGTCTCGAAAGTTCGGTGGACAGTGACGGAGCTTCCAGTAATATGGACATGGGGTCGGAAAACTCGGGACAGGTAGCCGCCATTTCCAGTACGGCCGGTTTTAAAACCCACCAAATGCACGTTAACAGTTCGGTTGACATGGATACGGACATTAGTGGTGGAAGCGTCGATAAGCAGGTGAAGAAGAAGCGAAAACGGTGCGGTGAATGTATCGGATGCCAAAGAAAAGATAATTGTGGTGATTGTGCCCCTTGTAGGAACGACAAAAGCCATCAGATATGCAAACAAAGACGGTGTGAAAAATTGACGGAGAAAAAGGTCAGTGAAAAGTTTCATAAATTTGGATAGTTGAATCGTCAAGAGAATATGTACGTCATTGTATACATGCATGCAAATTAAATAACATTTAGACATCATTAAACATTTATATATCATTGTTTGTTATTGAAAGAAATGAAAAAATCTCTAAAAATAATTTGTCTTTGTAATACGTTACTAAATATGTGACGTAAACTATTTTCTTAACGCTTCTACTGCTATTTTTGTTACTGTTTTGTTTAATTTTATTACCATTGGTTTTTAGTTTATTAACTTTTATTTGAAACTTGGAAAATATTTAAGAAATTTACGATTATCCACTTTTAAAAGACATTATTCGTTTATTGAATACCAACAGATTTTTTCATTAACACAAAATAAAATATTGCACCTAATCCTTCGATTAATCAACATTTTGTTTTTAACCTAATATACCACATTGACGTCCTAGGTATTCTCAATATAGTCTAGTCCTCATAGATTTGACCTCTAAAATGTCAATTTGGGACCTCAAAAAAGATGCAAAAAGTTTGCCACTCTTACCTACTGGCTTCTCCCCAAAAGCATCCTCGTAGAAAGGGGAAAACGAATAAATTGTTCTCTCAGAAACAACTGATTATAAGAATGTCAGTTACGTGTGCAAAATCAATTTTTTAAATAAAATTTGTATCACCTCGACGGTAAAAATTCGATATGTTTTGATCAGCGCATATCTTTAAAGCGTATTTTGATTTTAGTCGACAAGACACTTTGATCAAGAAATACGGAATTTCTACCGTCGGGTTGATGCAAATTTTATTTAAAAAGCACGGCTGATTTTACAGAAAAAGATCTAATAAACATTTTTGATCAGAATTCCCCGGAAGTAGGCTAACTTTTGCATCTTTTTCGGGGTCATAAAATAGAAATTCTCAGCAAAATTCAGCTTTTTTAGAGGCCAAATCTCTACTGACCACTGAACTAAATGGTTTACTATGGAACATAATAATTGATTTTGCCGACTTCACTGATCTACGTTCATTATATCTGAGTTTAAAGTGACATATCAAAAAAGTTCGAAACGTTTGGTGATTTAATGTTTGAGCCAGTGGACTGTCTTTATTATTAAGCAGTTCTAATACTTTAGTGTTTATATGGTTATGTTTCTTTATTTCTTTTTAATTGTTTAACATTTTCTAATTTTCTGCAGATCTAGTTTTTGTCACGTTCTTCCGGCTTTACTTTGTCTTTGCTCTAACTGCCGAATTTATTTGGAGTAAATTTAACCTCTGGTTAATCTTATAATTTGTTTGATATTGTTCCATGTTGCTTGTTGTATATTTGTAATTAATATATCAAGTTTAACACACCCCCTTCGAAAACCCGACATTTAAGTAGGATTTTTCCGTTCAGAACTTTCGTAAATTCCAATTATGCTTGACTTCTGGATGACACTTTCTTTCTGTCGTGGACATAATTTTAAATAGGCTTGTTTGTATTTTCAATAGGGCATTTCTTTTAATTACAATCAAGCCAAAACATCACAAGCTAACAAAGGTATCAGCATATCAACTAATGATATGCGTCCACTACTGTACATAAAGAAATTTACGAGTACTCCTACTGTCTGTGCCACTGAATATATCACCAAGTACAGAAAAATCTATTTAAAACTTATTAAAACAGCTAAAAAAGCGTACCAACAAATTCGTCTGAGTGTTGCAACCGAAACTTGGTCTATAATAAACGATCTTTGAAATAAAACTAACATAGCTCAAACAGTTTCCCTTCCAAACCCTGAAAATTTGAATACTTCGTTAAATTTGAGTAAAAATATAACATGAGCTATTTTGTGACAACAAGATGCCATTTCCTATCTTCCCATTTCAAAAAAGGTCTCGAATTCATTCTTTATAAGACCAGTTGATAAATATGAGTATTAAAAGCAAATCTTCTTGCAATACTGATGGACTATCCATAAAAAATTTCTTAAATCTCCCAAAAAATCTGTTGGAAGTCCTGGTCTCATAATTTTACTTGGGGAATAGGAAACAACTCGTTAGAGCAAATGATACTGACTCTATTCATAAAAGCCATTGTGGAGTACCACAATGTTCAGTATTGGGCCCTCTGCTTGTCCTTATCTTTATAAATGACATTACTAATTTAAAAAACGATGGAGAATTGTATCTTTTTGCTGATGATACCAGTATCACCTTAGAAACAGTTATATTGCAACTCTTCATGCAACTATAACTCTTTTAACGTGGAAAGACAGTAACATTATCCTATTTTTAGGGTATTATATACATAAGTATTTTTATATATATTTGGGTATCACATGCAGCAGCAAAAACTTATGCGTAAACTAGTTCGTAAGGTTTTATTATTCAATTTGCAATTAACTGAAATTTCATACCGTCCGTCGATACATTCACATTTCAAATACTGTAAATCTTTTGATCACATCTTGTTTCAGTGTCCATATTTCGCATCCGTATAATAGTAAGGAGTCGGTCAGATGGCCAAGCGGAACAGGCGGTCGATTGGCAGTTCGCTAAAGCGAAATGCTATAGTAGAAGTGGGTTTGGATCCTGACCCAATGCACAAAAAAATAAAAAAAGCTAACGTAAGCGTTTAAAATTCTAAATATATCAGCAACTTAGACCAGGATACTCTGGTGTCTGATCGACCAATGATAGAGTAGTACGGAGTAGTAAGAAATAAAGGCTTGGTGATACTCTTCCATCGATTTCTACCGAAATTTAGATATTTTTGGGTTAAAGATCATTTTACGCCTGTTCATAAAGCCAGACCTTGCTATTTCTTGGTGAGCCTTCTACTTTCTTTGCTATTTCTATACACAAGAAAAAAAATGTAGCATAGTTTTAATTTTGAACGCATTTATTACCAAGCTCATTTTGTGGCTTTCTTTTAATAGTAAAATATATATTCAATAGTGTTGTGAGTTGTTCTTCTGATTCAGCTATGGCATATCTTTGAATGATGATTCAATCAATTTATAATAATCCGTTATTAATTATAGAAGAGTTATTGTTGCTTAATACTACATCTATCTTACACCTAACCTGTTGACGTATCCTATCATATGATTTCTCTCCTAGCACTACATGAAAATTTGTAGTTTTGGTTCTATAACATTCCCTTAGTAGCAGGCCCAACGTTGAACAAACGCTTACAAGAACAAATATGACAATTGATAATTCACAGAAAAATGGACCCGGAAAAACCAAGAGGCAGTCTCTACAAGTAGTCCGGGTATCTCACACAAATTTATAAAATACGCATCACAAAAACTAATAGATGCTTTAGGGAACCATAAAATGGAGAACACTTAAAGGAATGGACAAACGCACGCGCAACATCAATTTTTAGGAAATGAGACAGAAATTTATGCGAAAACTATCGGGAAATAAAACTAGCATCATTAATGAAAGAATATACGACAAAATAGTAAAGAATAAATATCTTATGACTAAATACCGATATCAGAACTCTGGGAAACAATGTACAAAAATTGTCTTATATAAAATCACGTAATTTGTGAACATTTCTGTTTATTTATGCCTATATTTATCAATTACTCGTTTATATATTCTCTTTCTTTGTTCTTGCGTAGTAAAATCAGTGAGCTTAAGTTTTCCAATCGAGACTAAAATATATTAATACGAACAAAATGCGCAAGATAGCCTAAAATGAATATTTGATCACAAATTAATCATAATTTCTAATCTAATTTCCTCGCAAACATTTTCATACCGAAGTTAGATTAAACAAAATCAACTTGTTACTCTCCCACCGCTTCCCTTTAAACTTCCTGCAAAAACCGTGTACGTTACGTCATTATTTCCATCAAGGTAGGTATATAGGTACACGCCGTGTAACACTTTGACTACGAAGCACCCACCTAACATCCCTTACCTCATCACTCACATGGACTGTTCCAATTATTCCCGGTAAATGCGTATGTGTGTATGCGTGTGTAATATGACCGTATTCGGAAAGCTCGCAAATTTATACCTATCTATAGAGAAGCGGGATATTTAGCCGTTTCGGCATAGGAAATACTGAATCTTTTATTACGCACTTTAATTAAATCTGAAATACTAATAACGGTTAACGAAGTTTGCCCCTATTAATGAATTTAGTATGACACAATAATATTGGTACAAAAATAGTAAACAAATTGTTTTATTTGATATTATTAAAGTGTAATTCGGAAGTTTAATTCAGATGTTTTTTTTTTAAGTTAGTTCACAATGGTAATGGATTCGGTCCTACGTCACATTTTAATTGGCTACACTGAAGCTGTCTTAGTTGTCATTTGTCAATTAATTTTTCTGACATCGAGGAGTTTTTATGTTTGTCTGTATTAGGGAAATAAAAAGGGGGAATATTTTGTTCCTCCGGAAGAATAATGGTTTTGTTGGTGCCATTGTTTGAGTTCGCTAGTGTCAAAAAGTTGATACTTTTTAGTCTTCCATTTCAGTTAAATTTTCTGATGTTTAATTTATTTATTCTTCCTTTTAGATTTAAAAGAATTAAAAGATATTTAATGCATACAAGTACCTTTCTGGATATACTAAAAATCCTAATATGTTAAGCTTACCCATCTGCTTATCTGATTTATTCGTTCTTGCAGAATTTTAGTAAATTTTAGGGTGGTATTTTTTATTTTCTTGGCGGTTTTATCTTCTTTTTTGAATAGTAGAATTCGCCACTTCCCTTTCAGTGTTGTATAATTTTGTCAATGAATGCTCTTAGTTGGTCCGTCATGACTGCTCCATATTTAGCAGCTTTTTTTTACCTGCAGATTTTCTATTCCTTAGCTTTTCAAGTGTTTATACCTTTCTAAATTTTCTCCATTGGTCCTATTCATCAGCTGCTCTAAGGGTTTCGCAGAATGAGCATTCCGCTGAATTCTAAATTTAGTCGGACCATCTGGTTGCTGACCTTCTCCCTGGAACATTTCCAAAAATAATTAACCTCTCTAAATGATCGTCATTATCATTTTGACTTTATAACTCTGCGTGGGTCCTAGCCTCCTAAGAATTTCTCTCCAGTCGTCCCTATCCATCGCCTTTCTCGGCCAAGCACATATTCTATTTCTTATGTCTTCATCTTCTCTGATCAATGGGTCTATCAAGGAGCGTTTTTTTAGCTGGGTCATTTTGTTTCATCCGCATCACATACCCTATCCACCTCAGACGTACTACTACTACTACTAAGGATTTCCACAGTTTTCACTGTCTTCCTTCACTCAACCGTTTTCTCCAATTTTCCCTGTCATTCCAGTCTCCATCTCGCAGGGTTCTTTTCTCCATAGCCTCGTCGATTTCATCTCTGAATGACCTTCGGGGTCTTCCTCTCTTTCTTCTTCCAATCGGGCTCCATTCTGTGATTTTGTTTTTGTTTTACGATATCAGGTTCCTGGTATATTATATAAAGTTTGAAGTTGTATCGTCTTCTCCACACTCCATTGTCATTCACTGCTTCATAAATTTGCCTTAGTACTTTTCTTTCGAAACATCCTAACATGTTTTCATTACTTTTTGTTAGAGTCAAGGTCTCTAAACCATATGCTAGGACTGGGCGTATTATTGTTTTGTAGAGTTTTATTTTTGTATTTCTCGATATAATTGTGGATTTAAGGAGGAGATTGAACCCAAAGTAGCATATGTTGGCCGTGCAAATGCTAAAGTTTATCTCTGCAGTAGTATTATTTTCAGTGTTAAGGAGCGCTCCCAGGTATACAAATTCGTTCACTGCTTCGACGACGTCGTTTTCTATACCAATTGGTCGTAGGATTTGTGGTTGCGTGCTTATTTGCGTGCGTTACGTTAAGAATGCAAACCTTCGTCTGATGAACTGTTCAAGATATGACCAGCATTCTTCTTTAATACCATATCTTAAAGATATTAAGTGTTCTTGTGTGTAAAGAGTCCAGAAAGAAAGGTTTTCTTTTAAATCTTTTTGGAATTCATTGATTTTTGAGGAGTTTAGGGACATGACTTTTCTTATGACCTATAAAGGACTTTAAACAAAGTTGGTCGTTTAATACTTAATAGTCACTTCCACAATCTGCGCCCGGGTATGTTTTACAGTTGATAGCCTAGGATTTCCAACTTGATATTTTTAGGATGTAATCTATTTGATGCATGTATTACATTAACTTCTTCGTTTATAGTTATTTCTGATGTCGAAAACAATCAATATTAAGGTTTAATTGAGGTGTGTTTCAGCACTCTTGAGCTCAAAAGTCTATTGCTAGTAATCTCGCTTGAAATATTGTAGAAGTACTTCTACCTAGGACTACCTTGTGTCTATTTTCCCGGTTCCTCTAATCAACGTTCGCAATAAAATTTTCGTCACCTGGTTTGCTGCGCTCTCCTTCTAAGCTCAATCATTTTATTCTTTAATGCGTGGATAGAATTGCTGGACAATTCCATTTATTCATTGTGCCTTTTGTGTCACTGTGATTTTCTTGAAAATCCTTCGGATTTTTACACAAGTATTTGTTTTGAGTCTTTGTTTCTTTACAAACATGCAATATAACTCTCATAATGATCGATTTTATGGACTTCAATATGTATCTTTTTAATTCAAAATATATTATAGAAGCAACTATTTCAAATACAATACACGAGTTACAAATACAAGCATTTGTAGCATATAATATACATATTTCGACGAATCACACACCTTACTTTTTTTCATCTCCGAAATATTTCACAGATTTTGCTTCCCGCATAGAAATATTTGAGTAACTAAAGCAATTTGTCACGTTTGTCAGTTTCCTCTACGCATATTTCCCCTATACACCTTAGATTTCATTTCCTATTCGTATATTTCATTTCTACAAACTTGGAGGCTCTATTTTGGATAAAATTGGAACGAGTAATGATGTAAGTTCCAGCTTTGTTAATCTACATCGAATTCCAAAAATTTACTCGTTGAAAATATAGATATTTCACTCTTTACTGATACGTATTTTAGCTGAGTATTTCGAGAAAGTAAAACAGTGACAATTTGCATCAGAAAATTGCTAAAATATACAAACTGCATTATCATTCGTGCAAAACAAAAGTTGCCGTTATGATTACCTTCACTATTCGATTTTAGACTATCATTTAAATGTATTTACATTGCCGTTAGAATTTCTTTCAATTTTCTAACTAACGTTAACGATTATAATAGAAAATTCAGTTGAAGAATTATTGTTCCAAGTCATAGGGGCACTATTTATCTTTAGCAAAAAATAACGCGGGTTTTACCGTGTTCTTCAAAGTAGTTTGTCTAGTTTCTAAAGGTCAGTGGCAAACATCGATAACGGTCAAGTTCATCTGACCAAACAAAAAAAAATACTCTCAGGCTTCCCCACACAGCATCCGAGTAAAAAATCTATTTAAATATGAGCTATCTGTCCTGAACAGGCACCCTAATAAGAGTCGTAAAAACAGGTCCTGAATTAAATGCATCCTACCCCTTTCTTTTAGTTCGTCTCTAGTTTTGATAGATGTGGAAATCACTGTATTAAGGATCGGTGAATATTTTAAATGATTTAATCAATAGAACTGTTATTTGTTCACAAATACACAAATTTAACCGATCTTAAAATTATTCTCAAAGCTTTAATAAACTTTGAGAGTAATCACCAAGTCACCAAGCCAATTTGTTTTATTAAAATATCAGTGTTATTAACTTTAACATCAGATCTATTTTTTCGACTTAGTCATTTAACTTCCCAGGTATCAGTTTTTGATTTGTTTTTGTATGAGTTATTATAATTACATGGTGATGTTCTGCATAAACAAATGATTTTCGACATAAGTAAATTTTATAAATTGTGATAGATATTCAATCATAGATATATAGATAGTTTATTGGCAATAATAATACGAGAAGTACTTTTACAAGCCAAATATAAACATAAGTAAATATAATTAAAGAAGCTTCTTAAACGCTTTATAATTACTTGATCTTGTCTTCTTGCGGGGTTATTCAAAGAGCTGTTCAACTTTGGGCATATTGGGTTTAATTTGGTTGCTGAATTTTCCCAGTAATTTTGCCACATGTCATTGGAATGAACTTTAATCAGATGTTTCATGTCACTATAAGGATATTTTGTAATTTTTGTAGTATCTTCTAAGTTGATACGGCTTGTAGTTGCTAGTTGATCTGCTTTTTCATTTCCCCAGATTCCAGTTTGCGATGGTACCCAAATGAAAGCTGAGTCCTTTTCCGTGGAATGAAGTATTCCTAATTCATTTTTTATTGCTTGTATACTGGGATTTGTCGTATAAATTTGCTTTAATTTCAATAATAACAATAATTTGCACTTCATCGTGATCCTCGTTTTGAAAAAAGGCTTTTAATATAGATGTGGTCTCGCCTGTGAGTATACTACAATATGTAGGTAAATGTATGCTGTAGGAGTTTTCTTCATAAGAAAAGTAAGCAGCAGCATGTCCATCTGGGGTTTTAGAGGCGTTGGTAAAGATTTGTAAGTAGTTGGGGTAATGGGATATGATTTCTGCAAAAAAAAAATGTTTCATTATCGAGTTTCATTATAAAGTTTATATTTTATTTGGGGTACTTTCTTAGTGTTAGGTCAGTGGTCAGTAGACGGGTTGTTCATGGAGGAGAGATTGCATTTGTATATAGCAATAGACTATGTTGATCCATGCTAAAATTTGTAACTTTTATTTGTTGTCATTTTAAAAGGGAGGATGTCAGGGTGGAGAATTTGACAGAAAAGAGGATGTTGTTTTTAAATTGAAATTTTGGCAATATAGAATATAGAATATTACCAGACAAGACCAAAATGCAAGTAGAATACTTATACACAGATTTTGCAAAGTGTTCGGTAAGTAGTTAATATATTAATAGCTAGAAAAATCAGACACAAAGTAAAATGTGGGAAAATACTTATTATTATTATATTTGAATTAGATTATAATTTGAACCTTCACACTTTGGAAATATATTTATCTATAATATTTATGAAAGTTCTTATTAACGTATTACTGAGAAAAACAAATAAATATACTTATTACATAAGTATAAGTAGAGAGAATTATGGATTTTTCGATGTTTTCATGACATTCTTTTAGTATATCAAATCCTATTTCTATTTTAGTATATCAATTCCTACTTGTTCATTTTATCTGATATTTTCCCATTTTATTGATCAAATTCCGTTTATTTTTTTCTACAATTTTTTATTCCTTGTCTTTATATTAAAGCATTCATTTCGTATCAGTTTAATTTTTGTTGTTTTTTTTTTGTATTTTTCAATATATATTTTGGTTACATATTGTAAAATTTATATAAAACCTCTTTGTCCCTTGAAACGGTAATTTCTATGCTCTCTGTATATTATAAAAACGAGCCTAATTTTTTCGACCTGAACCCTGAACGCAGTCTATCGCTAAACTTGCATCCAACACGACGACATATGCCATATATCGAAAGCGTGTATTATGTATATGTGCTCAAACCAGGTAGTATGTGTCCTACGAGCCCAACAGCTGCATTCTGAAGAATAAACTTCTGCCAGCTGT
This sequence comes from Diabrotica undecimpunctata, assembly GCF_040954645.1. NCBI lineage: Eukaryota > Metazoa > Arthropoda > Insecta > Coleoptera > Chrysomelidae > Diabrotica > Diabrotica undecimpunctata. The sequence continues at coordinate 134,997,188 of NC_092811.1, forward strand.
TTGTCGTAGAGCCGCCCAGATAAATGTGCCATGAAGTTCAGGTACCGCCTGGCATGCAGGCTTAGAACTGACCGACTGCCGTTATGCACATAATAGCAAAAATGTATTTAAAGAATATACTTACAATAGGAAGTTTGATGATACTGATTATAACATATATTACGTTTTATAACGAACCAACGACTTTTGTGAGAAAAATTTAATGGATGAGTTTGTTCATTTCGGGATGGATTTGAATATTATGGAGAATTAAATGGTCGAAAAGGCGGGAAACGGTACAAGAATTATTTCTAAACACTTATCTTTTCTTATGTATCATTACAAAAAAAAATTAATACCACAATAAATATAAAAGAAGAAATTATACCGCGTACACTCCCTCAGCATTTTTTGCATAAAACAAAAAGAAGGATAATTTTTAGTTTGAATTGAATCAATATATTTAACTTCTCTTTCAATAAAGTTTTATTTGTGAAGTCATTGCGAAATACGAATTGTATTCATTTAATATTTATGTGATAAGCTTTAGAAAGATATTTTTACTTAGTTGATTCTTTTACTTCTTATTCCGGTTACTACTTTTTTTTCGTCCCGAAAAAATTTATAGCATTTAGCTGCAGCACTTTCTCCGTTACTGAGGTTAGCAACTATCAACCACTTTAACTGTTCTATATGTTATAGAATTGTTGTAAGCTGTAAGAACACCATTTTTTTTTAGATTTTTTGACCTTCAATTTTCTAACTTACCTGTTATTATTACAGTCTCATCAGCATATAATACTGTTATATATAAATATACATATAAAAATCCGTTCGTTTTTAACCCTGTCATTTCTGACTCAATAGGTTCCAGTAGCAGTTCCTCACAGTAAGCGTTAAATAATATAAGTAACAATGTTATATTATATTATGTGAGGTCGCTAAAGCCTCACCGCACTTCAACTTATAAAATTTTTTGTGCATATCTTAATCTAGTTGAACTCTAGGATGCCAATTTTTCTGATAAGTTGATAAGGATCCTATAGATGACTTGTTTCCTAAGTCAGAGGACGCTAGACTGACATCTCCTAGGAATTTTAGTCGTTCGCAGAACAGTGTTAGGCAGTTGCATAGTATCTGTTCTGCCATTTCTTTTTCGTTCTCACAAAAACGACTGTTCTCACTATCTGATTTACTCATTTTTTTTGAGATGATATTGAGAGCAGTGACCAGTGAGAAGGCCAGTAACCATTTTGTTTCTTTTTTTCTTATTTTGAGAAAGCGATTTGTGGCAGTAGGTGACACTTTTATGAGCCTTTTTGCTTGCCTTTGTCCTGGTGTGTTACACCAATATAATCTTGATTGATTGATTTCTTAGCTCCAGAGTTCCTCACTGATGTGGCTTTTCGATAGTCCACATAAGGGTTCTGTACCCTGGAATATTTGCCCGTACTTTCGCGAGGTCGTCAGCTTCCTCATTTCCTGCAATTCCCTTGTGACCTGGCAGCCACATCAAAGGTACTTTTTTTACGTTCCGCTAGTTTTTTGAGGGATTGTTTATAGTTCCAAACCAACTCTGACTCACAAGTAAATGACTTTAAAGGCTTTAGGCGGCCTTCCTGTCTGGTAAATAAAGACTTTTACCCTACGAGTGTCTCGGTTGGGACATTCTTGGGCATTAATATCTATAGCACGTATTTCAGCCTAAAAGATAGTTGGTGTCCGAGAAACCGTTGGTGTTTTTTAGGACCACTTCAAAGGGTGTCTCGAAGTCGAATTTGACCAGCATGACATCTGTCGTTCTGTCCTTAGAATCTAATATAATTTCTTCCAAGATATTTAGGTGACCAAATAGATCTCTAGGTTTCATTATTTGTATCTGTCGCAATTTTAAGGCGGTGGTTGCTGCCTCCCTCTTTATGCAGAACTGCAATCGCCTCTTCTACAGCTGCAGTGGGACATTGCCCCTGTGATTTCCAGAAGAGCTAGGAACTTTTTTAAAACTTGGCGTTAGCTGTTTTTTGTTGTATTTTTGCCACCATACGAATGATGCGTGTGTGACCATGGGCCTAATAACCATTTTATATGATCAGAGGGTCATTTTTGGTTTAAGGCGAGGCAAAGTGAGTTTTGAACTAGAGTTACCACCAGATATTTTACTACTTTTGGATAGTCTATTGTGTTGCCCCTAATAGTAACAACTAGGTCATCCGCGTAACCTTGGCTTGTAAAACCAAGATCATGCAACTTAGTAAGGGGGTCATCTACGACCAGAGACCACAACAGGGGCGATAGTACTCCCCCTTGAAGGCACCCCTTTACTGCTGTTACAGTCACAGACTCTCCTCCAGTATTAGCAGTGGTAATTTTGAATTCTGGTTTTTAGCATTAACTGAATCTGTTGTATAAGTGGGGCTTCAATACTTCTCTTCAAATGTAAAGCGATTTCTTCGAGAGTTTTGCTTCTTATGTAGTAGTCTACTGGTTTCTCCATTGTTTTTAGGAGAAAGGAGGTAAGGCATACGGAGCGATAAGACTTCGATTTTTGCTATAAATACCACCTTTGCGTCCCTCCAAGTTTTTGGAACGTGGCCAAACACAATGCTCTTTATAAAAACCTATTCTAGTTGCAGTTGCATTTGCATGAAAACTTTTTGAAATACAGCAGGAAATATTCCGTCCTTACTCGGAGATTTAAAAGGTTTGAAGCTTTTAACGGCCCATTCGATTTTGTTTTTTGTAAAGTTTTTTCCTCTAGTTACCTACTAGAACTCTTGTGACAATATACATCTTTGTCTGATTCCTCTCGTTACATTGACTTCTTCTGATATTTTACGCCCAATTTTTAATGCTGCTCGCTGATATATCACGAAACAAAAATTTTGGAATGGTCAAAAAAGTAAGAACTACCCAGTTAGGACTCGGGCAGACAAAATTACAAACAACAAAACAAAAACTATTATCAAAGTAATACACAGAATAACAGAAAGTACAACAAAACAATATAAGTACTAATAAGAGTTTCTTTTTAAATCCATACTAAATCAAAACGTGAAGGCCAAAAAAAACATGGGACATGAGAGTGGAATGCACATAATTTTTATGCCTAATTTATATTTTGTATTTTTGATATCTACTCCACAGTATTCAACGTTTTCTATTTTGGCTAGTTGTGTCCATTTAAAGACAGGTTTATTAACGACTAATCACAAAAAGCCGTAATTTCTTACTGATGCCCAACCTTCAAAATATTATTGAACGATAAAGTTGCGATGAATCATATACATACACAGCAAATAATTAACATTGACGAATAAGAAACAGTGTAATTAATTTTAAAAATCTATTGGCCAGGTAAGAACCGCCTCCTGGAAACTGATTCATTTAAAATTAAGTAGGTGGATCATTTAATGTACTTAGATGTTGTTTTCAGTCATATATTTTTGTTCGACTCTTTAACATTTTTTAGTATGTATTTTAAACATATTTGTCAGTCTTTATTGCACTTTCCTTTCTTTAATTCAAAGATGACATTGAAATTTATACGAACGAAACTTTTTTGAAGGCCTAACTGGTCTGAAATGTTAATTCAATAATTAGATACAGTTAGAAATCAAGGTCCAGGATTTCCAAACATCTTCAAATTCTCTGAATTGTACGAATTGGAATTAATCCATTTGAAAAGTTTGTATTAAATAAAATACTGAGTGTGATACCTTATTAACTTTATGGTCTTTAAATGTGAAAGTACTACAATCACAGACACTTTTATCTTTTCACAGTGGGTATGATACTAAATTCATGTAATTTTTGTAATTTAATTAGGTAACTTAAAAAAACACATTCAACAGTTGTCTTTTATCCAATCAGTCTGCATCTTTATTCCAGGATTAGTTATTTGTTCTTAGGTACTTCTTCTTTCTTTTTAATAGATTATTTATTTAGCGTGTGACAGAAACTAAGGAAAATATCATAAACTACAAATTTTGCTGAAGGACTTCGGTCGATGGCCTTTTGGTATAGTACTACCAACTTTCTAAGATACTCAATAAAATTAAGCTTAGCTTAAATTTCACATCTCGAAGAGTAGCCCCCCGCTGAGCTGAATATTAACGAGTCTCTTATAAATATGGTAAAACTATACATAGTATCAATAAATTTGCTCTAATATTGCTCTCACTACAAATTTTACATTAAAATGGAAATGTTGCAATCACGTTTCAAAGATTTTGTATTGTAATTAACATTAATTTATTAGATGTAGTATTCTTAATTGTAAGAAGAAACCTGCACATCTTTCATGTTTATTTGACATGCTCTTGTTGCTTTACTATTCTTTCCTGTTTTTTCCCGATCGCCTTTACAAGTTCTTGCATTGTTACGTGCAATTCCATTTGTTCTTTTAAGTCCTTTTTTTATAGTGTTACATGCATTCTGGTTATTTTGAGTACCTTTTTCTATTCCATTTTATAATAGTAACATTTTTATGATTTTCTGTTGCGTTTCTAATGGTATGTTGGACTATTTCCTATCCGGTCTAGAGTCCCGAAATTCGTTCATTTTGTTTTTACATCAATTTCTGAATGCCTTCTTACGAAATATTTAGACAAATCAAATTTATATTAACCTAAAATAAAACTTATTAATATTCTAAGTTTACCCCTAGGGTCAGCTTCGACATAACATAAAAATAAATCCAGAAGAACATGCGGCTTCCTTCTATGCACAAATGTATGCAGATACCTCTCTTTGACAGAGTTACGGCACAAGAATACAATGCAAACTGCATAAGTTTATAAAATTAATGGCATTACCTGGGCAAATTTTAAATCTGTGAGAACTGGAAAAGTTATGGTAAATAGCCTCTGTTTAAAATTTGAGACAAGTGGTTTTCTCACCCCTAGTTATAGCATCGGTACTGTTATTTATATAATGAGGTCTTGTATGAAATTGAAAGGCATCAATACGAATTGTTCACTTTTGGTTTTATTGTCGCTATAATTGTAAGCTATTATATCAAATAATAAACAGAAATAAAAATAATAAAAAAATACAGAATAAGCTAAAAGACGAAATAGATGTGTTAAAAATATTATATATTTATATGTATTTTTTGTACGTTGTTGTTGTAGTTGTATATAGATAAACCCAGACAAGCATTATTGTGCATTCTAAAAGTAAAAACATTTAACAGCAAAAAAAGAGAAATAAAAAACTAAAATAAAAAATACAAGGAAACAATTAAAATATATAATCTAAGAGAAGAAATAACGAAAATCCGACACAAGGACTAGTTAGAGAAGGATTTTTTTTAACTGCATATTTACAATCTACTAATAAACAGTACATTGAGTAATTAGTACATGTGTTGATAATATTGACTTGATTTGGGTACCGACCAGCGACAGTTCTCCATTTTTACCTATGTAATCAGGTCTTCTGACCAAGTTCTCTTCAGTCGTCGTTCCTCCATTGGTGGTTTTTATAATTCACTGATAATTTGGATGTGGTACGTGTATGTGGTACGTTGAATTAAATCTGGCTTCTCAACTGGTAGCGACCATATACTAGTCCGAGCCAAGCTGATCATTGATAGTAGATTTGAAACAAGAAAGAAAATGGAAAATAATCAGAAATTAGACATGGAAGGAAATATTGCCGAACAAGGAAGATATAGAACACAAACATATCGAAATAAACATGATATTTATCGAAACTCTAATGAAAGTGGGTAAAGAAATAGCACAGACAACAACAAAAAAAGAAAGTTGCATATCCCAGGAAACAAAGATTCTTACGAACACAAGAAGAACATTACTAGAACAAGGGGACACAAATAAAATGGAATACAAAGAAATAAACAAAACTATTAGAAAAAATATCAAGGAGTGTAAACGAAGAGTACAGGAAGAAAAGATAGAGAAAACAATTGAAAAAAACAGAAACATGAAGTGCTTAAAGCAGAACCTGGGAAACATACAAATTAATAGCATAAAGAACAAAGGAGTGGAAACCAACAATATAAAAGAAATTTTACAGATAACGCACGAATATTACACAAACCTCTATAAAACAGAACAAAGCCAACCCAAGAAATCCGTAATCAGTTACAACTGAAAATAAAGAACGTTAACTTTGATCTACAACCAGAAATCAGTAAAAATTAAATAAAAAAGGCACTCAAAGAAATGAAGAATACCAAATCTCCTGGGAAAGATGGAATAACTGTGGAAATGCTAAAAAAATGGGAGAAAACTACAGTGGAAGTCCTTTATGTACTAATGAATAAAATATTGAACACAAAACAAATACCCACCACATGGAACGACGCAATAACACTATTACTGTTTAAGAAAGGCGATAGAAAAGATCTGAAAAACTATAGGCCCATAACGCTGCTGAATGTACAAACTCTTAACCAAACTACTAACAAACAGATTAACAACTAAGTTGGATAATTACCAGTCAAGAGAGCAAGCCGGTTTTAGAAAAGTATAAAGAAAAAATGTATATGGCATTTGTAGACTTTAAAAAAGCATTCGATAAGGTGAAACATTGGGCAGTAAAAGAAGTCTTTACAAAATGGGAAAATAGACTGTAGATATACGGACTTAATTTCCAATAAATATACTCAAGCAACAACATCCATCAAAATAGTTGATCAAACGGAGCCCATTAAGATACGGCGAGGAGTCAGACAGGGTGACACTATTTAATCAAGCTTTGGAAGACGTTATAAGAAAATTACAATGGGAAAAACGGGGTATTAACATAAATGGCTAATAAAAGGGAAGAATTGCAAAATATGATGGATGAATTAAATAGCGAATCGACAAAAATAGGTCTACAAATGAATTATAATAAAACGAAAATTATGACCAACCAACCAGAAGAATTAATAATTACAATTGCACAAACAACTATAGAACAAGTAAAAGAATATGTATATTTGGGACAACTAATTAAATCAAATAAAGAAAATCAGACTGGAGAAATAAAGATGAGGATACCGTTGGCTTGGGTATCCTTCGGAAAACTTTCCTATATTGTAAAAAATAGAACATACCCCCTATATTTAAAAACAAGAGTATTCAATCAATGTATACTTCCTGTTCTCACCTACAGATCTCAAACTTGGACGTTTACAAAGTTTACAAAGGAAAACATGGAAAAAATAGCAAATACCCAAAGAGCCATGGAAAGGCAAATGCTGAACATCAGGCTATCAGACAAGAGAAGAAATACTTGGATCCGCAACAAAACAAAAGTGACCGATGTATTAACGCAGATAGCAAAACTTAAGTGGAAGTTTGCTGGACATACCATAAGACAGAAAGACGACAGATGGAATAAGATGATTATACACTGGAGGCCATATAGTTACAAACGAAAAAGAGGAAGGCCACAAATGCGATGGTCAGATGACTTGAAAAAACACGCAGGCCCAAGTGGATACAAACTGCCTACAATAAAGAGACGTGGAAGAAGGAAGAGGAGGCCTATGTCCAAATTTGGACAGCAAGGGCTGTATAGATAGATAGATAGAGCTACCCAGAAATGTCTTCAAAGGAATTTCCGATTAAATAGAAGGGCTTATGAAGAACTAAGAATGGATGCAAGGAGAATCTGTAGAAAGAAAAAGAGAGAAATGCTAAATAAAAAAATACAACAGATTACAGACTATAATAACAGAAAAGAGACTAGGAAATTTAAAAAGAAACCAAGCGATACACTCAAGGACACATGACAAGGACAACAGTGACAAAGAACAAAAACGGGGCAATTCTCATCGAGAAAGAGAAACTAATGAAAAGGTGGAAGGAGCATTTTTAAGTGAAAACTCGGTTTGTAAAGTTCGTAGGACAGTATGTTGGTTTTGAATTAGCATAACAATACCAGGCGAATAAAAAAAATTTCCGTTTAAAAATTTTCAGTTATTTTAATTGTTTATAAGCTTAAAATCACAGTACTTTTGCAAACATATTTTACAATATTTAACATAAACTTTAACTTTTTAATTGTTAAATAGGCTATCTTGATAAAATAAGCCTTACTCTTCAATTTGGTGCTTTCAGAATTCATGTAGACAGAATAGTTTACGCATAATAACGTTGCAGACAAAAGATTTTATGGATAAACAATTTTAATTTGCAATAACTATTAAGTGAATTTTCTTGAATTTTTTTAAGAAGTTTTTTGTGCATTTTTAGATAATTTATTAATAATTTTCAAAATATCAACTTTTGAAGCTATTTTTACAATAATTAAGTGACAAATTAACAAAAATAACTTTACAAACCCTCATTTTAAAGGATTTTCTATACTTTTTGAGTAAAATTGTGTCATTTTTCCATATACTTACTTTACCTATCTTCACCTAGTATTGAAAATCTAAGAGCGGTCTTGCGTTGTTTATATTATATTGTTTATAAATAACAAAGGACGTTTAATGTTTAGCATATTTTGTTTATTAGTTTATGAGCTAAAATTCGACAGATCGGAGAAAAGGGAATACGGAGATTGTGGTACCAAACGAAAAATAATATATTCACGAAGTTAATAGATGGAGTCTATACAAGAGGAATTGAAATTTCTAAAAGTCTTTACTGGTTTTTGAATTAGTATTATACTGGTATGTAATTAAGGCAAAAGATTCGAAATGTCATGCAAAAATATGTGTTTAATTGTGTATTACTAATAGAATAATCACAAACGATAAAGACGTATTGTACCCGCCAACAGATCTGTACAAAATCCCGAAATTTAAGTCACACAATACATCAAGATATTCTCATAGAAGCCTTCTCTGTATATCCGGATCGTCTGTCGTGTATTGAATAGAACAAAAAGTGAGCAGATGAAATAACAATTGGCCCAGATAAAGAAATCTTGTCGCGTGCCCAAACAGCACACAACATACATCGATGTAAACTCTGCAGCTGTCACAGACACCGACACGTTTGAAAATAACGTTTCACAATACTGTAGTCTTTTTTACGATTATTTATCTTTTATTTACCCTTTTCGGGATTTTTCAAGTGCGTGACAACTGACTAAAGTATGAAATTTGTTTTTTAGTTACTTTCAGAAATTAATCGCGACAATAAAAACAAACAGAAATTTTTTTTTGGTAGATTTGATTTCGCGAACAGATTTGGTGATTATAAATAACTGAATAAATAAATATAATAAAAACTAGGTCTGCTACATCAATTTTAAATTACATAGGTATCAAATCTGACATTAAAAGCGTGAATTTTTCGTTTTGTTCAAGTACTGACTCATTTAGATTGCAATAAATCCGTCCATTATAATCCCGGCGATCGTTTATACTCATACACCCATTTTAACCTTTCACCTTCATCGGAATTACCGGATTTAGCATTACGCGGACGCTTATGAATGGGAAAATCTGGAAATGTCAGGTCAAAATTCAATAACCCTTTCACTTTCCCGCGTTTTCGCTCTCTGTAGAGTGGTAGCTGGGAGCGGGCGAACAAGAGTGAAACCTAAAATCGAAGCCTCTCGAAATACTGGCGAACTAGGACGGCGAAAAGGCAGATTCGATCGAATGGAATTGTGACAGAAATTGGTAATTAGCGACCGTCATTTTGTAAATTTTTATGGGAGTAAAATCAATTCGACAGTGGTTTTTTGAGTCTGAGTCTCTTCAATAATATATGTATTTTAGACTACTTATCTAAATAGACGATTATCGTTGACATTTAATCATACTATAGAGTTTTTAGCATAAAACAAATTTTCCTGACTTATTCATTAAAATAATGTACAGGGTGTGTTTTTAATGTGAGATGGTCGATAATTTTATTGCCGAACAGAATATAAAAAAAGTTCTATCTATCTCTGTATATTATCTCTTTACAGCAATGCATCTTCATTTTACAATGAGTTTACTATATTTCACATTCCTATTTAACTTAACATACATCATAGTTCAATTCTTTACAGCCCTAATGTTTTTAACAATTGATGAAGAGCAATAGTGTCATGGCTTCTGTCCTTTAAATCTCTCTTTTTTAGCGTCCATGACTGCACACCAAAGTCAACAGCTTTTCTTACATGAACGTAGTGGTCTGTATATGAACATTAAATCTTAACCAATAACTATATCTTTGTTTATAAAAGAAAGATATGTGCTGCAAACTGTAATTTATAAGAGAAACATTCTAGGAAGAACTATACTGAATTTAGAAATACCTGATACCACATGACAACAAGCAATAATGAAACTTATGGAGAGAGAAAAGTGATCTTCATGTGTCATGTCCTTTCAGAACGTGGGTTACCATCATAGTTATCTTAATTTTAAGTAATTAAGCATAGCTGTCAAGTAATGTTTGCAGATCTTCTTGAGCAGAAGCTTGGAGTCCTGTGTGGTCTGCATATCGCAAATTATTGATGAATTCACCGTTCACAATTATTCCTTTTTGTTTTTCAGAAAGAGGCAATAGTCATCTCTGCTGTACTCTTTTTTAAATATTAGGAGCCTGTGATTCTCTGCCATCCAAGTCAATATTTCTTAGAACTTTGATCAATATAGAGTGTTTAACACAATGAAATGCATTTTGATCAAAAATCAATAAAACAACAGTACATGTCTGCAGATATATCACGACATCTTTGAGCAAACACGTTTATCCTAAACAATGCCTCTCTCGTTCCAAACCCGTTACGGAAACCAAACTGTGTGTCAGCTACGTACTCCTTGCATTTATTATAGATACGGCCATGTATTACATTTCAATCTTTTAAATAAATGGCTTAATTAACTGATAGTTATAAAATCAGCACAATATTTTGCTGTTGTCTTGTTAGATAGAGCTATTGACAATGAATTGGACCAATCATTAGGTATTTGTCCGCTGGTATGAATGGTATCGAAAAACGAAATTATAGCCTCTAAAGCATCGTAACCATTCATAAGATAAATCAAGAACCTCTATTAGGGAAACTTGAGAGGCTACAGTTGGGCTCGTACGAATATCTAGTGAGGAACAACCAAAAAAATTTAATTAAGAGGATAATAAAAGCAAAGAGAAGAAAGAAAAGAAAAAAGGCAGAACAAGTTACAAAGGGGTAAATACAATAAACGAAATTGTACAAAAATATTAAAGCGATTGAAGAACTAAGAGCAATGGGTGTAAGCTGATACAATTTGACGCTGAAAAGTAAAAAAAAGAGCGTGATATTAGTGTCCGTCGCAACTAATCCCATCGTCTTCGAATAGGTCCGTATTATAATTTTCCCATTCTTAAGTTTCTCCTCTACTTCAAATATTATTTTACCTTGTTCACCATGTAGTACTACAGTTTGTCTCATATTGAAGATACCAGCCGCTTATTTTACTTTTTTTATACATGTTATGTGTCTCGTATCTATTTTCGAGTTATATAATTGATGAACTTGAGAAAGATACACTAATTCAGAAAAAGATTTTTTAGTTTAGAGAGGAATGGAAGATAAAATATGAAAAAGAAAAACTTTCTACAATGTAGAATACAAAAAACACAACAATTATACAACCAGTACAAAATAATTGTAAACGAAATTCATACCTTACTTTGAAAAATGACAATTCAAAGTGAAGATAGTAAAATACTGCACAATGCAGAAGTAAAAATCGTTAAAAGAATCTATGAAAAAAACAGGAATAGAGTCTCAAGCATGTAAATAAAAAGCAGATGTTACATAGAAAATATTAATGAACGAGAGAAAAATGAAGAGTGAAGTATAAGCACCATATAGATAGACGTAGTAGCTGAGGATATAGTAATACAATTGTAGAGGAAAAGGTCCTTTTCCTGGATGAAGACTATCAGTAAGACGACCGCATAGAATATAATAGAATAGAAATATGCTTTATTGTTACTGACTATTTCACTCATCTTAAAATGTTCACATAATCTGACCAATCACAAACCAAAGACAGCTTGTGTTATCGCGAAAACACCAACTGTCTTTCAATTCTGATTGGTCTATCAGCTTCGTGTTTTCAACGACCTAACCATGGATACCGATCGCAAAGCAAAGTTTGACGTTTGCCAAAAAAATTATTGTAGCTGTATACGTCAAAATGAGTCGTTTCGGTGGTACTTCAAACGAAGTTATAAACCAAAACATTGAAGAAAATATACCGAGTAACACAAGAAAATCTAAATCTTATATATGGAGACAATTTATGATGTTTTGTGTAGATCGCAACTACAAATTAGATGCAGAAAATAACAACGAAAGACTAGCATTCATTCTCATTCTACTGAATTTTTGACCTATCACTTTGTTCATGAAATAGTCTAATAAAATACCACTCGTGATTTAATTTAGCTTATAAGTCTGTCTTTTATTTCTAAACTCAACTGAGTTTCTTAAAGAAAACACCACTCGTCCTAAGGACTCGTGGTGTTTTCAAGCAACTCAGTTTCGTTTAGAAGTAAATCGACAGACTTATCGCGAAAATTGAATCACTAGTGGTATTACTATTGACAATTGCACTTAAAAAATACCTTAGTTACTTGTACATAAAAGGTATTGTAATTTCTTAGTTATTCGTTAAGAAACTCGTCTACTGAATAATATGGTCTTTCAGATAGATACGCTTTTGTCATTTTACGGAACTTGGGGACAGATGTTGCAGATTTAAGTTGTAAAGGGAGATGGTTCTATACTTTCATTGCTGAATATAATATAGATTTCTTTACTAACTCAGTGGACGGGATCGGAATATAAACATCAAAGATTGAATTTTTGATGGAGCAGTATTATGAACAGGATATGATTAGGTCCTGCTGGAAAAACATGTAGGTGTTTACGAATTAAGCAAACAGTTTCTAAAATATATAAAGAGAAAAGCATTAAAATCTCGTGATTTTTTAAGTAGCTTCTGCAATGACTCCTTCTGAGGCCAAACAGATACCGTATTGCTCTTTTTTGTAATTTCAAAATAATATCAGATTGGGCAGTTGTACTAGAACCCCAAAAAGGAAGACCATATCGAAGATAAGACTCGAACAAAAAAAAATGTTATTTTGGAAGATGCTAATTTAATTTCCTTCGAAACATTTTATTGCATAGGAGGCTGAGGCTAGGTTCTTAACAAATCGATATGAAGTGACCATTTAAGGTTGCTGTTTATAAGAATAGCAGGAATAGCTTTCACCACAGTTGGATTAATTTCATAGACATCGTTAAATTCTAGGATTTTTCGTAGATCTTCACTATTAATGGGAAGTACTTCGGAAGACAAAAAGAGCTTAACGCTTGTGTTGGTAAATCCGTAACATACTGAAGCAGGTTGGTCGTGTAGAAAAGCAAGATGTAGCTTAATGGCTTTTAAGATATCCGGTTCCCTTAATCTTGCTAGAAGATATTGACTGTTCGAGTTATTGGTTAACCTAACTCTTGGTGGGGTCAAAGGATCTAGATTTATCGACGGTTCCAAAGTACCTTTCTTAATGAAATTAATATGGAAATGGAAATGATTCTTAGATTTGCAAATAACCGGAACGATTAATATACCGAAATTTCATATTCATATATAAAAGGAAAAAAGGATATTTCAAACAAATATGTTTCTTATTTTAAGACTTTTTACATTTAGTTTATACTTAATGCGTGCATCTTCAAATTGTTCTGCAGTGTAATCTTAGAGGCTTAATAGGTCTAATAACAACAGGAAAATACAAACAATTTTAACATAATGATCGTTAATTTTTGGACTATTATCGATAATAATTAAGATATTTAAATAACAATTCGGTTTTATCTTAAAGAGAGAACATAAAAAAGTATCCCCCCAGAAACGACTTCTGGAGTCTCTTGCTGGTCCTGAACAGCTTAGAAATAATCTCCTAAATTGTCCTTCGGTAGGGACGTTAAGCCCTCGTGTTCTCGATTTTGATGATGAGTATTATCTGCCACATTAAATTGGGTACAATCTGATCAATAAAACGTGGACAATTTTGTAATTTGCCATCTTCGGTTATGTCTCGGTAATTTGAGATTGTTTGAAACTGCCTCAAAATGTATTATTTTAAATTTATAATAATTATGTGAAGTAAAAACCAAAACGGAGTAGAAGATTGTTTATATTAATAAAAAGAAGAAGTATTTATCGTCTCGAAATGATTATTGTTTGAATATTCTTGTGAGAGATCAATTTTTTTTCGCATTTATTTATGTGATGGTTCACTTTTTTGCCTGGGTGTTTTTGCTGCGTTTTCTTTTAGTTTGCTGCATTTTTATCACCTCAAATTTTACGGAACATCCTATGTTTTGTCCTTTATTATTTCTAAACCTTAGTTTTTTATCAAATTGATACATTTTTACCATAATAATGTTACGCAGACGAAAGAGTCATGGTAGCGAAGAATAAAGACAATTTTCAAACGCTCGTATACCGTTCGTTTTAAGACAAAAAGGAAAGGTCTGAATATAGTATTAGTAAAAGTAACTGGCGAAACAAAATATATCTAGTGATACTCAACTCAAGAAATATGGAAAATGAAATAAGATGCCAAGCTACAAAACTAATAAAGTAGCAAAGAAGATGCTAGGAACTTTATCGATTAAAAAGAGTAAAGAAGAAAACAACAGAGATATTTAGTGACACTACGTCAATTCTAAAAGATATATAAAGAAAAACCAGGCTCATTTCCCGACTATAGCATATAAACAATATAATATATAAAAGCTTATAGTAGGCTGCTTCAGGCACATAGCTTAGCAATTCTCTTCCTTCTATCTGTCTCTAGCTTCTTTCCTCCAATTTTCTATCTTCTTGTAGATCTTCCGGTGCTTTCCTCTATCTTCTCCTCGGTCTGCCTCTTTTCCTCTTATCTTCCGGTGTTCTCCATGCTATGTTCTTTACCTCTCTACCGTCCTCCATTCTAGCAACACGACCTAGCCACTGCAATCTTCTAGCTTTGACACAATCGCTTATTCTCCCTTTGCCGTCTATTTCATACATTTCAGTATTTGTTCTTCGTTCCCATCCTATTTCTGTCAACTTTTCTCCAAAAATTCCTCCTAATATTCTTCGTTTCCATATTTCAATTTTTTGTTGTAGTTTTTTTGTATACACCCATGCTTCGCATTTATACCGTTAGAGTAGGTCGCAGGATAGTTTTATACAGCGTTATTTTTGTATATCTCGACACCTCTTTCGATATAAACAATATGGTTAGGAAAAAAAGGAAACTAAGAAAAAAATTGCAAAGTACTCGAGCCCCAATAGACAAAACAAATCTAAACAGAATAACACAACAAATCAAAAAAGCACTAAATGAATACAAGTAATAAACATTTTTTGGAAAACCGTTCTGTAAGTGAAAATAAAGACTGCTCACTACGGAAACTGACAAGAAAACTGAAATTCCAACAACAAACTAAGAATCCTATAAGAAAAACGATGGTAGCTGGGCTCGTAATGATGAAGACAAAGCAAGCACTTTTACGGAACATCCCATGTCTGTATTTTAACCTCATCAAAAAGAAGCTCATGCAGATGAAGAAAACCCCATTTAGGAGATACTTTTTTTCATCTTTATAGAGGGGAGTCTTGAATCTTTAAAATGAAATCTCAGTCCAGAACGCCGCCTGACTGACCGTGCAGGATTCGTTCTTCGTACTCCCGGCGATAGTTCCCGAGGTACTTTAAAACACGCACTCGTCGTAAAATCTACGCCGAATGCCTACCGGCTAGACCAGACCCTCCTCTGTCATTCAATGATCCAAAAGCGGAATAGCCGCTGCAAGACAGGCATCACTTCCGAAACACTACCTTTATTTATCCACAGACTGTCAGCAAGTTGGCTCCCTGCTTTTCCCTGTGTCCCCTTTATTGGTACCAAAAATTGATTACATTACTACATATCAGATGAGTCCACCTATCAAAAAAAATAAAATTTGCGAAATCACAGAAGTCATTGCAAAATTAATAAAAAAAAGCACCCAGTTACATACATACCACGGGTCTAATTATTTTAGACTCTGAAATTTATCTGAAAAGTCGAACAAGCTAATACTACATATTTTTAAAGCTATTATAACCATTGGTTAATTTTTTGTCATGTAGAAAGTAGCTAAAATAATTATGGTGTCAAAACCTGTCAAAAACCCAAATGAGGACTCATAATACCGTCCAATAAATCTTCTACCAACTCTTGCAAATCTTTTTGAAAAGATTCTTATGATTAGAATAGAACCTATTATCTTGGAAAATATAAAGCAAATACAAAGAGTAGTCAAAACAGCTGGAGATTCCCTTGAAAACAAGTCCTAGTGTACAGCTGGCATTTGAGAAGGTCTGGCATTATGATTTAATTTCTAAAATCAAGTCTCAACAACCTCATCCCAGTCAAAATTTTAGTCATATATAACAGATAGATCCTTTTTAATTAATCATGGCGAAGCTTGCACCTACCTATATCCGATCTCGACAGGAGTCCCTCAAGTAGTATATTCGGTCCAACCCTATATTTACTGAACACAGCTGATGTCCCTACCACAAATATTACTGATTGCTACGTATGCAGATGATACCGGCATAATGGCCACGCATGTGAATCCAAGATTAGCATCCAGAAATTTGCTTTAAACCAATTAAAAAATTGGTTAAAACTATGGTGTGTCAAAATAAATAATACTAAATCGACTCACATCACCATCACGCTAAACAGAGAGAACTGCCCTCAGCTATCTATAAACCGAAAATTACTACCAGCTTATAGAAAAGATGTCAAATATTTGTGTATCCACATGGACAATCTCCCAAATTATGGGAAAACATATATGGTCCAAACGAGTACAACTGAGCATACTTGACAAAAAAAATGTACTGGTTTATGAAACAGAAGTCAGGTTTAAGTACCCAAAACAAACTTTTTTTCTGTAAGACAATATTACGACCGGCATGGATGTACGGAATTCAAATCTGGGAAACTGCCAGTAATAAAAATATGTAAAGACTACAAATACTATTTCAATCCAAAGTCATTCGTGATGTGTAGAATGCCTCATGGTATAACGATGTTATTTATTATGACCTGAAGCTGAACGTTAGAAAGAAGCAACCGCCACTCAGTGTACAAACTACTTTCAAAGACTATCATCATTACCCAAGTCAAAAATTTGATATTGTAAACTAAATATAGGTAAACGCTGCTCACCAATGGGTGAAGCTCCCACTGAGTCACTTTTTCTGTCTTTCAAATATGATTGAAAACATAAATAAAGTTAAAAAAAATTAGTTACTAATACATTGCCCAATTTTTTTGTGTCATATCTTCCTAAAATGTTGACAACCAATTGCTAGATTTTTTATATACTGCCACTGCTGCTTGAGGTTTTGTTTCTACCTTGTCCACGTCTTCTGACAGTTTTGTCTTCTATTATTTGCTTTCATTAGTTTTCAATTTTATTTCCTATATTCTTAATCTTTCAACAGCTTTTAACTGTCACTTCTGGACGTAAAGCTCTCCTTGACGTTTCCATTTTAATTTGTCTTTTGTTACCTGGAGCAATTTTCTGATCTCAAGTCATGCAGATTCTTTGGTTTACTTACAAGTGTTGGTTTCCTCTGCTCAAGTTTATTAGATGATCCAAGTAAATATCCTCCAGCTCGTTCTATCACTTCCTTCTTCACAGTAACTGGTAATTCTTCGAAAGTAAGAATCTTGGTCTTTGTTTGATTGATTTTCAAGATGATTCTTTCTGAAACATTTCTTAATTATGACAGCATTTCTTATAGCTGGTTGAGTTCGCTTAATTATGAAAATATCGTTGACTCAGGTATCGTCCGTCAAATTCACCTTCTTGCTACCTTGAAAACGTCTCATTCCTCTCTGAATTTGTATTTTGTTAGATTTTCTGTTTTCATTAATATTTATTTCTAATGTAGAGTTTTCCTATATATTTTTTCGATAAATCAAAGGCCTTGTGATAGTCAACAAAGGCTAATTGTAGTGGGATAATATATTCGTTGCATTTCTCTGTTGTATAGTGCTTTAATCTTTCGGGAAACTGCATGTTCAGGAGGTTGATAGTTGTCGAATTTACCAGATAGCCTTTTATTTTAATAATAATTTTTGTGAAAACTTTGTATGGACCCGGGAATAAGCTATGGATCGATAATTTTCGATGTTTTGTTTATTGTACTTTTTGTGCAATAAAATGACTTGGACTTTTGCCAGCAGTCTAAGACTCTCTCATCTGCTAAGATAAATTTTCTATAATGATGACGAATAATTGTAATGTTTTCTTTTTATTAGAGTTAGTAATTTCTTATCGTTTTATTTTTATTAACATTTTAGAGATCCATATTTCGAACCCTTCCACTCGAAAAGGCGCAAAAAATTCCATCCACATATTTCACTTGTGTTGAAAAAATGCTATTACTTGAACAAAGTTTGATATAAAATTACGCGTTCTTCTCTGCTAGATTAGTTTAACGCTTAATTTCACTTTCATTAGAAAGTGAAGTGTATGATCGGGAGCCATGTACGAAATTTGGCAACATTTGGTATTTGCTGTTTCAGAATTGATTTTTTCGACGGGGTGACGCACGGGGGTTAAGTATCAAAAGCGAGGGGCGAAAGGGGATGTCGCATGAGTCATCGCTGCACTCGGTATTCTTATTGATCCCGGTTTTGCTTGGTACACACCGTGCGGTGCGGTGTTGTTGAAGTTGAAAGTTCTGGCAGTCGCCACTGATTCGGAATTGCGATTTGCTCGATGCCAATGCCTCGTAGACGGACGCCTAATGCGTTTTATAGAGACCCTAACAGGGTAGACATTTTATGCGGTTGAATGTTTTCCTCAATTTTACAAGAAAGTAATTACGCGGGTGTATACGAAGGAAGGCTCTAAAAACGTTGAATTCTTTTACATTCAACCAATTCTATTCAATTATTTATTATTTTCTACTTCTAAAATATTTGATTATTACTTTATTTTGTACGTGTCCTCTTTTATTATCAATGTACTGATACTAGTTTTTCCCCATAGTTCTTTGTCATTAGATATATTTATTCTGTTATTAAGAGCTAGTCTTCTTCTCGCTGCTCTCTTTTCCCAGTTTTGTGTTCAATATGACTTTAACATTTATACTGAGAGCAAAAAGTCGTTAATATTTGCAGACAATAATTAAACTATATATGATTGCAGACAATATATAATGTCAATAGCATCCTCTCATACCGAATGGAATCAAAAATAAATTAGGTAACAAATCTGTGGGCTAACTCAATTAAATTTCTTATTATTCAATTAATGTTTTTTTATCCTCAAACTAACTACACCGTGAAGTAAAACTGAAAAAATATATAATGAGGCAAAATAAATTCTTATTAAACTATTTATTACCATTATTTAAATTAATGAGAATTTACAGTGTTATTAGTACATCTAGTTAAATAAAAAAAAATCATAATAGATAAACTATATATCCAAAATATTGCAGTTTACCACTCTTTGACTAGCAGCGATAAAAATTCTGGATAAAATCTCAACTTAAAGACTTGTAATGACTGATCAACCACATCAGTGTTTGGACAGCACACCACGGTAAAAACTCTCATTTAGTCAGACGGAACGTGGTCCCATACATTCGTATGGTGCAAGAAAACCAGTCGATTTTCAGAATCGTATAACCAAAAACTAATGGATCTTCCCCAAAACGATGGTAGTGTTTTTACCAACAACTTTAAAAAGGCAAAATTTCTTTCTTAGTGATCTGTAGAAACTAATCAATCATTCCACTTTTTACAAAACGAAACGATCTGTAAAAGTAAAGACTAGTATGTTTGTAAATGCTTTTTAACTGTAAAAATTATACAGAAATATGAGGGCAGACGAACTCAAAAAATTCACACACCTGATGTGGATGAATGTAGCAACAAGCAGAGAAGAATTCACAAAATTAGGTTAGGTAAGGTTGGGATTTTACATAGACAAATAATACATATTGGGAAACAAAGGAAGATACATAAAAATACTCTGTTACGCAGACGACGCAATATTGATAACCCAAGATGAAGATAGTCTGCAAAGACTGGTCCACAGATTTAACATAAGAGCAAAAGAATTTAATATGACAATCTCATCTCAGAAAACTAAAACAATAGCAGCCAGTCAAGAACCAATGAGATGTAAAATAGAAATTGATGGCATTAGTATTGAACAAGTTGTTCAATTTTTTCACATGCGAAAAATCATGTAAATTTTTCGCTGTATTACTAGCTACCATTCTACCACAATTTTACAATTATTTCCCGTTCTCCAACCGTTCCTACTCACATTTTAACCCCACTCCATTAGAAATACAGACAGTTGTAAGATAGCAAAGAAGAAGGACACTCTCTTGCCTGTTGTCTCTCGATGATAACGAACATCTCTCTTGACTGCTGACTGTTGCTAGAAACAGTCGTCCTCTCTTTCGTCTGCTGAGTCCTACTAGGCAGACGTATAATCTCTCTATCGCTTGGTACATACTTACCACGCTTTTTTCCACTCTAATTATCTCTCTCGCTTATAGTTACGCGAAAAATACCGCAAGTACTATTTTAAATCGTGTACAGACGCAAATGTGCTCTACATCGTGATCTAAGTGTTAGTACCGCGAAATACGTGTTCAGAAACCGGTAACCGGACAGTTTCCCCGTATGAAGAACAACCGCGACTGAAAGCCTCTAAATACCGCGAGTGTGTGTATGTGCAGCAGAAGAATTGGTAAGACTTTATATAAACTTAATTTGCTATAATCTGTATAACCTTTTACCACATATCCTAATTTATTTGAACCAGCCCTATGTAATACAGTCCTCATTAACTGAAATTATATTCATAATTTCACATATGTACACCCTTTTTGTACACAAGTAATGGAAATAAAATATGGGAATTATACTGTCTAGCTATGAAGAGCTGGACAAAGAAGTGAAAGATCAAGTACAAATGCAAATAGACCTTAATAACACTATATTGCGAAACAGACACATTCACACTGAGATTAAGTCAAGAATTTGTAAGCCCAGAGTAAGACCAGTAATGACATATGCTTCAGAACCAATACCCGACACAGCCAAAACGCAAAGGCTACTGGAAACGGCAGAGCTGAGGGTACTGAGAATATTACAGGAAACACGCTGAGAGATCGAAAGTAAAGTGAAGATATTAGAAGAAAATGTAACGTACAGTGTATAAATGAAGTGACACAAAATAGAAAAAACAAATGGAATAACCACATACGCAGAATGGAGAAGACCGCTGTCGTCAAGATAGCAAGAGATAAGTCACCAATTGGCAGAAGTATCGGAGGGCAGCGCAAAAGATGGAGTGTCAAAGTTCCATAGAAGGATTAATCCGCGAAAGGACAAGCAGAATTGGTTATAAAGAGATAGAAGAAGAAGAAGACATATGATACAAGATAGACTGATTGCTGGAATACCGTCGCGTTTCCCCAGTGCGACAGAAGAAACTGAACCAAAGCAGTCCCTGCATCTCTGCCTGATGGGCCGGATTTAACGACCACGTAACCTTATGGGTCATTAAGGTCAGGTGGTTGATAAACCTGGCAAATAAAAAATAGATGCAGGGACTGCTTTGCGTCAGTTTTCTCTGTCGCACTGGGGGAATGGGCAGGTATTGTAACGATCAGTCTATCTTCTTATATGTCTATGGGTTTTTAGGTAGCTAAAATTTTTTCTGTCATTCTATCAAAGTTTTATTAAATCTATTGTGTCAATATTCAATATTTTTAATTCATCGGATCAGTGATAATGCACTTGATATGTTTTCTATTTAACTTTAAAAATGACATGGATATTCGGAGTCACCCAGTTCCTTTCTGATTTAATTTTAGCTCTTGCTCGGCATAATTTTGGAAACCAGAGGATTGAAACTTTGTTTCATATTATCTATTCACTGATTAATCTGATCACTCTGATCACTCATTAATCTGTACACACAATAACTTATTTCTGCAATGTCCATAAAAAGTATCACTTTTACATACCATCTCTCAGATTTATTCGTTTGCATCATTTTTCTTTCGACTTATTAATCGAAATATTAAATGTCGTGAATATGTCGGCAAAAGCGTTTCGAAATTATGTACATAGGTATACTTAAAAGGAACACCTGTATTCTTGACCTTGTATATATTTAAAACAGCTTTAAAAAACAAGAAAGAAGTAGTCATTATAATAACGAATAATTTGTTTTTAAAACGTGTGAATTTATGTCTCCTATATGTAAAGTGTTTCGAGTATTCTTCAGCTTATTCGTTTATTTAGATAGGGACACAATTACAAAATAGAGAAACGATAGAAGGTAAGATGAATCTTGTCAATTATAGAAGTATAAATCTCCTAAATACAATTCTAAAACTGACCACTAAAGTTATGATCATCATCATCATCATCATCATCATTCAATCTTCGCTCATCCACTGCTGGACATAGATCTCCCTCATAATTTTCCATCTATTTCGATCTTGTGCCTCTTGCATCCAATTCCTATGACAACGTTTTAGATCGTCAGTCCAACGTGTTGGTGGACGACCTCTGCTTCGGTAGGCATCATCTCTTGGTCTCCATTCCAGTATCCGCTTTGTCCATCTATTATCTATCATTCGAGCCACGTGACCTGCCCAGTTCCATTTCAGTGTTGCTACTCTCTCTACTGCATCAGCCACTCCTGTTCTTTGTCGTAGCTGGCGATTTGGGATCTTGTCTCGTAGTGAAACGCCCAACATAGCACGCTCCATCGCCCTTTGACACACACGGATCTTTTGAACTGTTCTCCTTGTCATGGTCAACGTTTCGGCACCGTAAGTTAACACTTGCAAAACACACTGATTAAACGTTTTTCTTTTAAGGCATACTGGTATATCAGACGATTTGAAAATATGGTTCAGCTTGCCGAAGGCTGCCCAAGTCAGTCTTATACGACGGAGAAGCTCAACGGTTTGGTTATCTTTTCCTATGCGAATCTCATGACCTAGGTATTTATAGGCCATTACCTGGTCTATGGATCTTGTTCCTACGCATATATCTTCGCTGACTACAAGATTTGTCATCATGATCATCATCATCATCGTTATCCAGCTTTTTGCGTCCAAAGTTGAACATAGGCATCACCCAATTTCTTCCAGTTCTGTCGGTCTTGAGCTTCCTGCATCTAATTCCCAGCGATTCTTTTGACGTCGACTGTCCATCGTATAGGTGGTCTACCTCTACTTCTTCTGTCAGCTCATGGTTTCCATACTATAATTTTTTTGGTCCACCGCCCGTCCTTCATTCGGGCCACATGACCCGCCCAGTTCCACTTCAGCTATGCTACACGCTCTGTGACGATGATGATAAGTTGACGATGAAAAGTGATGATAGTTAACAAAATTAATACTTTTAAAAAATCAAGAAGAAAAAGCAAAAATAATATCAAAAACGGAACGTAAGAGAAAAGATATAACATAAAAGTTCAGGATAGAATTAAAATGAGGAAACAAGCCCAAGGACCTAACTATGCGACACCATTGGAAGAATTGCTTAAGAACTGTATTGTCTCTGCGCAAGAATGACGAGAAAAATATTGGAATGGCGACTGAGAACTACAACAGAGGTATACATATACCCTAAACACCTCATTGAAAAAATGATCAAGGTCGAACTAATGCAAGCTCAAGAAAATGTCAGAAGAATCCACTTACTGTGGATACCAGCTCATATAGGCATCGAAAAAAATTACTAAGCAGATACTAGTTCGCATAATGCGATCATAAATGATGCATCAGAAACCGAATTTCGCTAGAGACTTAAAGGTTTGTTTCAAAAATAAGGTGTCAAAGGATTACAGTTCTAAACCTAGAAACAACAAAAGTAACGTCTTCTCTTGGAAGTCTGACTTGGTAACTGTAGGTAAACTCATGACTTCTTCTTCTACGGCCCTACAGTTCAAATTGAACCTTGGTCTCCTTTATTTTTTGCCTCCACCCATGCTTGTCTATGGCTGATCTTCTCCATACATGGACTCCTAAAAGGGCTTGTGCGTCGCTGTTTACTGTGTCTTCCCAGCGCTTTCTTGGCTTTCCAACCGGTCTCTTTCCCTGCATTCTAGCAGTCAGTGCTCTTTTTGATAGCCTTTCTTATCACACGGCCGGCCGATTGCAATCTTTGTATTCTAATGAAGTCTGACAGTGGTGCTTCCTTATAAGTTGATAAAGCTCGTTGTTGTATCGACTTTTGAATATTCCGTTTTCCCTCACAGGTCCTAGTATTCTCGTCACAGAGTCGTATGCCTGTTTGAAGTCTACAAACACATTGTGAACATCAATGTCATGTTCCCGTGACTTACTCAAGATCCGTCTGACTGTAAATATTTTATCCAGTGTCGATCTTCCCCGTCGGAAGCCCGTCTGATACTCTCCAATAATATTTTCTGCTAGTGGTGGAAGCCGCTGGTTTATAATATACGTGAGGACTTTATATGCTGTACATAGTAGATAAATTCCACGGTAGTTTTTGCAGTGGAGTTTGTCTCCTTTTCTTCCTTACAATTTTCCAAATAATCTAAAAGCACTCGATAGAAAAAAATTCCGGACAATTCAATAAATTACTTAAAATTTATAAATATGTTACCTAAAAATTGAATCGTTACAAATGTCGTAGGAATATCGCTAAATAACCTTCGAGTGGATCCTACTTTGCTCTTTAAATAAAAAAAAAAATTAAAGTAAAGGAAGATCATTTACAACACTTCATAACAGAAGAGAATGGGTAGTTTTTAGTAAGCCCTAAGTTCAACAGTCGACGCAACCTAGATATTGATGAAGAATAGGATACAGATATATTGGAACATCGTTTAAACAAGCAATATTAATTATAATAAAAATTAACGAAAATGGAATTTATAAAATATTTTTGAAGGAAAAAGTTCTCAAAATCCAGTAAATGTTACATTAAAAAATAGAAAATTTGTTAGACAATACAAATGCAAACCTACACGAAACAATGAAAACACAGTGAAATCGAAAAATTCAATAACAGTTTTAAAGAACAACAAAATTGTGTTCATGTACAAGATTGTCATGTTCGTTTAACACTATAGTCTAATGTAAAAGATAACATAGGTATGTGCCCCTTATTGATAATATTTTATACTTGAATACCTTATTTCTTTTCAATCTATACATCTCTACAAGTGCGTAGTGATTATCAATGTTGTGTTTTTTCAAGGGATTGTATTGTTGAATCTTTGCAACAACCGATGTATTTGTTCTTTTATCTCTCCAAGGAATTCGAAACATTCTCCTCCAACACCATATCTCAAATGCATCGATTCTTTTCTTATCTATTGTTCATGTTTCAGTAACAGAATAGATTACGCAGTATTAAAATTACTGTGATATTTGTAACAAAAAAATTTCAATTAATTTTGAAATACTTCGTCAATAATTTATGATATTCTTCTTATTTCTTGGCTCTAAAACTCCCCTTGAGTCTTGACCGCGTTTACTATTTACCTTCAATCTTGCGGTCTTGTGCAGCAATCTCCCATTGATATACCCCCATCTTACGTAGATCATTCGTTTCAGCATCTTTCCATCTTTTTATTGGGCGACCAACTGACCTTCTGCCATCGAGCGTATCCCAGAAGGTTGTATTTAGTAGTCTTTTATCATTCTATCTCAGTACATATCCATCTTATCCGATTTGCTTGAATGTATTGTACTATGTTTTCCTCTCCATAGAGTGTTTGGAGTTCTTGGTTATGTTTTCGTCTCCTCTCTCCTGATATCTCGTCTTTAAAAGGCCCAAAGATTGTTCGAAAGATCTTCTGTTCTGACTAATAATTTTGTTATTTCATGCTGGTTCAGTGCTCACGTTTCACTTCCATACGTTATTATGGGGTAAATTATAGTTTTATATACCTTGTTTTACCTGTCTTTGAGAGCAATTTTAATTTAAGTAGCATCGCTAGGGAATAATACGCTCTATTCTAGCTGATACATCTTTTTCATAACTACTTTCAGCTGTTATCGCTACTTTGTTTATGAAATTACGTTGAAGAAAACTGTTATTATCAATAAATGGGGTACCATTTCTGACAGCAGTGAAGAAGTTAAATTTGTTTTCTACGGTATATTTCTCTTATAGAAGAATCTATCATATCCTCTATACGTACAAACAACCTTTAAACCATTGACACAAAAAATGGTGATACTTTCTGTTAAATGTACGTTATTGTCAAAAACAGAATAGGATCTCTACATATGAAAATTATTGTGGAGATAGGTTTCCCGATATGTACCGCTAGATTTGGCCCTTTGTGCTCGAAAATTATAATATACGACGCCGTCCATTATATCTAATTAATTTTGGCGAACAAAAAAATGATCATGGGACTTAATGAAAGCACCACTGTGAATACATACCGAATATACATACCAAATGAAAAACCATAAATAATATCAACACCGAGCCAAACGTATACCGAGTAGGATCCAAAAATGTACACTGACAAAAATGTAGATACTTAGAATTCCTATTTTTTTTATTAGTATAGAGTATTTTTTCTCAGGTTCTATGTTTCTATTATTATACAATTTAAAAAATGTTAATTGTCTATAGTCGACTGTATACCATATATCACAAAAATTTTTATTCAAAAATTCTCGGTGTCCTATTTGGGAGTTCATTTTAATAAGACTCTCAATTAGGACGTCGACATCAATAACACCCTAGACAGGTTAAGAAAAAGAGCTAATCTCCTAGGGGCACTATCTCAAAAATTTGGCAACATATCAAATAACACTCTCTTGCACACCTACAGGAATTTCATCAAACCCATTATCGAGTACAAGGCGTGTGTCTCACGTCACTAAATAATCGCCAAACCAACACCATTCTGGCAACACAAAGGAAAACTCTTTAAAGGATTTCTATTTTCCGAAAGGAAAGAAAGTACACGAGGAAATATTACATTGTCCGTCAGCATTCACTCATTAAGTTGCGAATATTTCAACAATAAAGGACAGAATTCGTACTTTCAGCAGAAGATACGTCCTCAATTTCTGGCTCCAACAACAGATCCAAACAAACTCTAGAGACTCCTTGCCATCGCCTAGGGTACATAATCACAGCCCTTCCAAAACAAAAGATTCATTTTCTCCAGCCAAGCTTCTATACTTTGCTGAAAACGAACTTCCCGATGATTATTACGACGCCCTAGAAACAACCTTTCTTAAATATCGCAGATAAAGTAGCTACATGCCAAAAACACTGATTCAAGAGCCATTCCCTTTGTATGGCTGGTGACACCAGAGATATCTTCTGCTCATGGCTTGGTTGTCTAACCCAAAAACTCTTCTTCATGACGATTCTTTCTTACAAACACTACCACTTTCAAACTTAAATCTTATTCGATGCCAGCATCGACAGCAGAATTTAATTTAACTTAATTTGTATGCTATAGATTTCTTAATTATTTAGTTGATTACATTAATTGATTGAAGACAAAGAAGTAATCTTTAAAAACAACAATCACAAATACCAGAGAAGAAACCCAAAAAAAAATGATATAGGTAAAAGAAATTAAAAACAAGAAAATAGCTACTTAGAAAAAGTTTTAAAACAGATGGACATTTGAGAAGAAAAACTGACAGCAGATGGTTAAAAAATATATCAGAATGGAGCCCCGTATATAGCACCAAGCAAAAGATTGACCTAGATCTTCAAGAAAGGACATAAACGAAACCATGTTTAAACTGTGTAAGGGGGAGGGTTCTAAAAAGGGGCATGCTCGAATCTACAAGTTTATATTATTATTTTAAATGTGTTTATAAAGGCCTAATTCTCCACAACTGTCTGATCTTTTTCTATATAGCCATATTATTTCATCTGAATATATTGTTGAATGTATTGATATAAATTTTATTGTAAATTTTTCTTCGTGTAATATATAAGTAAACCGTACGCCGTATACTGCAGAGCAAACGAAATAATGCCACTAATTACAAAACTCTGTATAACATAAATTATGAAACGGGGCCGGATGCTCGCGATGACGTCACTCGGGGGTTGCAGGGGGTAAGTTCGGGTGGTACGAGTACGAACGTGGTAGAGAGGCAGGCGGATGTGGCGTACATATGCCGTACGCCGACTGCTCGCGACTTCCGGTTACCTATATATATATATATATATATAATATTTGATACACATATATTCTCTATTCTATAATTTTCGCTTGAAATTTAAGCTTTCGCTGAATAACATCATTTAAATATTGAGATCGTTTTACTACTACACGTGCTTAATGACGGTGAGTACTCGCTTGGAGCAGGTATAGAGAAGGTTTAGGGTTTCACTTGAAGAATTCAACACGAAAAATTATTTAGGGAAAATACCAAAAACAAAAAACTTATTCAATAACTTGGGTCTTTCTTCTTTCTGTCAATTTTTGAATTTTGTATGAATATGTTGTATCCATTTTATTTCTCTATCTTTCTCTGATTTTGACAGATGTGCACTATTTTCTTTGATTTTATACACCTAGCAGATTGAGCAAACCTCTTAATAGTTTATTATTTCTAAAAATTATCAACAATCCGCAGGTTTCCAGTCAAAACAGGAACCATCAGTGGCGTAGCTAGCCCCACAGCGTTCCTGTATTAAAGTTTGTCGGGGCCCTTTTCCACGACTGATTTGGGATAGTCCTTAAAAAATGTTCATCAAAAGAAGCAAAAACGCTTATATTGAGCAAAATTTTTATTAAACATAGTTATAAAGTATATAATTACAAATACAAATGCCCTGCGAGCCAATAATATGTTACCCAAACAATTTAAAAATGAACTTTTTTCGTCTTTTGCTGACAAACTTATTTTTTAAAGAGTCCATAGGTGAAGATTTAAACTTCTCTAGATTTTCGGTTTCTATAGACAGTTACGTCAAGTCTGATAGTTGTTTCTGTCCCATAGAACTTCTGAGGTAGTTTTGAATTAATTTTAATTTTAAAAAACTTCTTCAACTTCTTCACGGCAATTAACTACTGACATGATCCTCAAAAAAGACACACCTATTTTGATTTCTCTTTGTAGACACTCATCAGAAAGTTAATCAGTATTTAACAAGTCTTGAGTTGTATTTAAAATAATCGCCACAAATAGAGCTTTTTTAATTTCCGATACAATAATTGTTTTCCTAAATGTAGTACCAAGAAAACTAATAATTTCATTTTGAACTGTGGAGCTTAGGTAAATAAAAAAGTTTTAGTATCCGGACAAAGCTTATTACCCTGTGATAGGGATTTGCGGTCATCGAAAAGATAAAATAAAGCAGTCAGCTATATTCCACTCAAGATGTACTTGGGCTAATCAAATCAGCAAGATCAGGAAAACCTTTTCAAGTAGTTGAAATTACACAGGACAATTTTAAGAGTCAAAATAAGAAAAACAACATTAAACTAACAGAAGTCCTTTGGATACAGGTCACAGCCAACGAATCGACTGTTCTGCGGATAAGACAAACGCATAATATCCTGCAGCCATGGCAGTCACCGTCTTTACTAAAGAGACCAAGAGGACGAGCTGCAGTCCGAAATACAGTTTACAATCTTTGAATTGAACGAGAAGCCTTACCTTCAATGCACAGAGAACCTTTAACTATTTCTGATAAGAAAAAAGCAGACTTGCTGAAAATGACTGAATATTTAGAATACCAGTATAGATCACTTTATTGTGAATTTCTGCACATGCAACTTAATCTGATTTTGTTTATCTGCTATGTAAGTTTTAATGAGAATATTTTTTTTTACTATTCAGTTTTTCGTATTTTCAATTAACTGTAATTTTGGGACATTTTAATAATGCTCATATTTTCCTAGGTTAAAAACTTTGCAAGGAATATCGTTTACAAGTACAACCTTTTAGCGGAAAAACGTTGTATGTGCGTTAACACTGGGTACACATACATTTTTCTTTTACAAAAAATTACTTTTTGGTTTTCAGCATCCATTAGTCTTTTGTTCTGTTCAATTATTTGTCCTGTTTGTATTCAACGTCATTACCTTAATAGTAATACACATAAGCAACGCTAAAATTCATAAAATTTGGTTAATAATATTAACAAAATAGTTTTTTGTTATTATCTGACAAAGCTCATTTTGTCGTTTTTAACGTTTTTCCGGTCAGGTCTTCAATTATTTGCCACTAATTAGAAGCTTTATAATTCGACCTATTCGTCTTATCGTTAACGCGTTCGTTTTTCTGTGGTGTCTTAACCTGTAGAGTTTGACGCTCGAGTTATTTGTCATTGGTATCGTTTGTTTTTATTGGGAAATCAGTGCTGCCGCCATTCGAGAGAACTTATTATGATAATATGCACGTACACTAAATGCGTCGTCCGATTTATAGTACGGTATTTGAAAACATAAGTTTATTGTGGTAGAAAATAAAAAGTTTTCTTTGTTTAATAGAAAGAGTAACTAACACCAACGCACACTAGTTAGACGTAATAATACAAAAAAATAAAAACTGCCTGATGATAGGTCTTGAAGTTCGCTTGCCCTGTGACTTAGAGTTTGGCTGCAGAACTTCCGAAGAACATGTTGCAAGCGAAGAATATGTCGACCGCCTGAAGTTGCGAATGAACAACCTTCATGAACTTACCCGACAACACATCCAGTTAGCCAGTGACAGAATGAAAGATCAATATGATTTTCGATACAAAAATGAAAGCTTTGAAGTAGGTGATCTTGTTATATATACTTGGTTTTATAATGTACAAAGTCGTCCAGGCTTGTCTGCTAAACTGCAAAGACAATGGGAAGGTTCATATGAAACTAAAAAGAGAATAAATGACGTAATATACCGAATTAAGAAGTTGGTAAGAAGGTAAACCTAAAGTAGTTCACATAAATCGTCTTACACCTTATGCTGGCTCAAACGAAACAGAAGAAGCACAAAACCTTCAACATAAAGGCGCGTTTTCACGGGTCGATCTGGATTGAACGATTTAGGTCGATTATAAAATCGAAAGCAAATTGAATATGTAAACTTTAAATCGACTTGGCCGTTCGGCGGAGTGAGTCGATTCGACGGAAGTAGAAAGACTGTCTACTTTTGACGGGCGATTGCCGCCGAATCGATGTCGAACGACTGGAATCGAATGTGTAAACACCTGGTCGAACGGAAACACAACGTACCCAAAGCCGAGTAGAGTACTTCTAGCGTGTATAAAGTTCTTGGTTTTAGTACGAAAAGATGTAATTTTCGGAAAAAATGACTGAAAAATGATCAGATGCAGACATGGCAAGATTTTTGAATGCTTATCAAAACTATAATGTATTATGGAATCCACAAACCGAGCTTTATCGCAATCTACAAGCGACGCGAGAGGCATTGCAAGCAATTCTACAACATATGAATAAACTCAATATGTCTGAAAATGACTTGAAAAATAAAATAAAATATATTAGAACAACATACAATCGTGAATTGAGCAAAGTATTGAAATCACTAAAGAGTGGTTCTGGACCTGATGACTTATATGTACCGGTTCTAATTTGGCTTTTTATTTTTAAAAACATTCATTTTGTTGTACTAGTCCTTAATAAATCATTTACACACAGCTGTCTCCAATGGCTAGAAATCGACGAACTATTTGCAATTTCAGCCCTGCTGGTAATGCTTCACGCATATTTGTATAGTTTTTTGACTTGTCTCAGCAGTTTTTTTCTAAAAGTTCTCTAAAATGAGCATTATCCATTCTTAAATAATTTATATAAGCCTCTGGATCTTCCACAACCATTTCTTGGAGCAGGATTTGTGATGCACCATGTGTATTTCGTCTCACAATCTACGGTTGGGCCCACCACGTTCGTTTTTTTTCTTTTTGTTTGATTTAGCGATTTCTTCCCAAATTGCACAACAAATTAATTGCACACCTACATTAATCATTTCTCGTGACGCCATTTTGTACCACAATTAATTTAACATTCATCGCCTGTCGTGTAAACCTTTTTGCTTTCCACACAGATCGAATTATGCTCGAACGATCCAAATCGTTCAACCTAGATCGACCCGTGAAAACGCGCCTTAAGATAAAAATGACCGACGACCAAGCTTTAATGAATTTATGTCTAATAAATTTGCAGAGAGAAAGAGTGCTAAATTCGGAGTGACCACAGAAGTTCAGCAGGATCGTTTTAGTGTTTCGCATAACATATCTCTAACCCAATGTGTTATCAAAGACTTTGAGATGACTAAAGGAATCTCGTCCGTATTCTATAAGAAGTTCGATCGTTTGGACGAGTTAAAAAATCAGCAGCCTAAAGTTGAAAGAGTACTGAGATTAGAAGATGGTTCTCGATCTTTATATGGTGACCAGGAAGTCGTATACAGACAAGGCAAGCTACGAGGATATATGGTGTGCTCTAGTTAATGTGTGCAATTATGACATTACTCAAGATAGGCCATGCACTAGAAAATCTGGATTGGAAGATTATCAGAAGCATGTTTGAAGTGATCTTCCGAGCAACCGGCGTACGAATTACTGTGTGTTGCATTAATCCGAAGAGATCGTTGCCTTCAAAGACAGTAGACTGTTATTTCTTTCTGAGACATAATAGAAGATCTGACCCATAATTTCTTTGGGAGCATAAAATATAGGTAATCTATTGAACTTTTCAATAGACTTCTACAATTAAAAATCTAAAGCCAATTTATAATATAATGTATCTGTTGGTTTTAAATAGAAAAGTAAAGTGATTGGTTGTAATCCTTCGTTAAAACAGAGAAAATTTATTGCTATTAACTATGCTAATGATTCTGGCTACATGGGAATCTTTCCTAATACCAAAAAAAACATACTTTTATATATCTGTATATTATACATTATGCTTTTAGCGTTTGTTATATATGATTCTTTTAAAGTCACTCAAAACATATAGATATTTAAACAATCAATAATTTCGACAAATTTTTACGATCCATGTCCGATAGTGACTGGACTACTAGTTAGAGCAAACAACAATATCATCTAAAGTAGCCGAGAGCTTAATTTAGGAAATAGATTGTTAAATCTAACAGAGAGTTTGCCTTTGCATCCGACTGAATGTTTCCGCTCCGAAAGTAGTCTCTCATCGTTAAATTATATAATGCTCTAGATATAAAAATTGCACTTGCTAATCAATTGTATTTATTTTTAAGCGCGGAGATTTCGTTTTGTGCCAGCAAACGAATAAATATTAACTGATTTGTGCTAAACCATCTCAAGACATTACGTCTATTTAACAACAATTTTTCGTACTATTTCGACTGAAGATTTTCAAAACCTTAACTGCTTTTTTGAACAACTATTCAGTAGGATCTTTGTATCAATTGTGTTTACATGACTTCTTGATCATCATTACTAAAAATAAAAATTGTTATTCACTTGTGAGCAAATTCATATTAAGTATATTAAAATTGATATAAATCTGCGGACATCAACGATATAAAAATAGAACCATCATACTACATACATCATACATAAATCATAGAGAACCACCAAGTTTCTTGGCAATACATTTTGTATTTTGCTGGTAGTTTGTTTCTCATCATCGTTTTTGTCAGAATGGCTGCCCCAAACTACGGTCCTCGTCCGCTTTTGCCGGAGCATTCGGCAGGTCTGGTAATATGGCTCTTACTTCTTCCATAGCTCTTCGTTTTTTGTGACGAAGACTGCCACGTCTCCTGTTGTTTCGGAAATATCTCAATTTTTGACAACAGTGTTCCACCTCCAAGATCACCTCCGATCAATCTTCGTTGATGTATATCATCCCCGCTTGCTATTCTTTCCTTAATTACTTCGACTCTTTTTTTGATTGCTTCTGGGTTCTCCAGGTCTACTTGAACCCTCATTTCTTTACTTTTTGGGACGGGTTCCATATTGGTTTGTATATATAACATCCGGTTTGGATATAACATCCGGTTCCAAAAATTTTGTACTTCCTTCTTAAATTCCCAGTTGAGTATTCGGTATCGCCCTCATGAGGTTTTTCAGTGCCGTAACGATTTCCTGGAGGCATTCAAACTTTGATTTGTTGTTGGTGGATTGAGCCTCTCCCTCCAGGTTGGACGTATCAGAAACTAACGTTTTCTTTTTCTTGTTTCTGCTGTTTGGCCTCTGTTTGACACTCAGCATCGGAGCTTTCGGTATCTGTACCACTCGCTTCCCCTTTGTCTATTTTTCATCTTATGTTTTCTTTTTCTTCTTCCTCTCCTTCTTCCTTTTCTTTGGCTTCTGTTTCGTGGGTGTTTTCTTATCATACCTCTTATCTTTCTAGTACCGGTCTCTGTCTTGCTAACCCTCTTTCTTCATCCCCTTCTTTTTTATATTCTTTCTTCTCTTGTCTTTCTTTTCCCCTGTGACCTCTTTATTTTTTTCTACGACCTCTTTCTTGATAGTCCTCTCGTTCCAATACTTCTCCCCTTCTTTTGCTTGTCCCCTTGCTCTCACTGCTTTCTCTTCCGTGTTTTTTCTTTTTATCTTGTCTTTCTTCATGTCTTTCCACAATTTGGGTTGTATTGATAGGTCCAGTGGAGCAGTGCAACTATATTATAAAATAATATAGAGAAGATATAAAGATATTATGAATCTATAATATCTTATCTTAAAATTCCACCACACGCCCTTACCTCACCAAGGCTGTTTTCCTCTTCGGAAAATATATAGGAGGATACTAAATATGTAACATCTAAGCATGCCCATTTTTATTTTGACACTAAAAGTCCTATTACAAAAAAAATGTTTCATTTTCATAAACAATTTACGTGCAATTTTAATTGTGGTTGTTAGTTCTCGTTTAAGAACTTTAATAGTTCAACGGGGATCTCGCCCAAACCCGGAGCCTTTTTGTTTTTCATTTTTTTGAGCGCATATAGTAACTCTTCATTTATTGGTCCTCTGTCTAAATCTTCTCGTATTGCTGGATCAAGTCGTTTAACTTGAAAGGGACCTTCTATATATTCTTTCCATGTTAGACCAAACGTTTTCAATCCAGTCGGACCATTATCAGTAAAACATTTTAAAAAGTAGTTGAAATTAGCTACTAAAGTGGGTTTAGAAACGTTTAAATTAGATGACAATCATTGTTATATTTATTAAAACGATGACACAAGGTCAATGTTATGAGATTTCACCTAAAGAGAACATATTTTTCTCTGCTCGAAAAAGGGGACCAACTTGCTCACCAGGTATAGCTAGCCAACTTTTGTTTCCTCCTTTACTTTGTAATTGTCCTTTGCTTGCCTTATTTTCTTTTATATTTCTCTGTGTATCTTGGCATACTTGTTTTACATAGTTTGTATAAATTATTATAAAAATATATGACAAATATACAATAAAATTAAAGTAAAACCCAATTAGAGGGTAATTAAAAATTTCTGACACGTGTGACTCGAAAAATCATTCCATCAGTATATGATAAATTCAAAACGAAACAAAAAATTGTGCCTTATTCCAAACTACCGGTTTTTTGTCTGGGGTTAATATTTTTGAAATTAAAATGCCGAAGACTACAGCTGGCAGGGTTTTAATTTATTTTCGTTTTTATATTACCGTTTTTTTGTCAAGTTTTTTACTTGTCGAAGGTAAATAGACGAAACATATTGAGACGGCTTTATTGCTGTAAAATAATGAAATAAGATAGGAAGATCATTTTGTAAAATGTGTTAAGAGAGGTACTGAGGTAAACAAGAGGAAATTTAAATAATATTAGATTCCAGAGGAATTGAGCCTAATCATAAAGTAAAATTTTTGGATTTGATTTCAAAAAGTTCCTTTTTGAGATGGCAGATGAAAATCTACATTTTGTTATGGAGGGTGATCCGGTAGTTATTTTATTCGTTGCTCTGACAAAAAATAGTAGTTTCCCTAAAAAAAAGGATATGCAGCGTTTTAATAAAATCGCCTCATTGTATGTGTTTTATTAGTGAAAATTTGTTAAATTTATCTCTTCACGAGATACATATACAGTTGAATAACAGTTTTATCCAGTATTATTTAGTAAACGTCTAAACATGAACAATTAAACACATTTTCCTGCATAATCACTTAATTCACACCACCCCTAATTATTCAATTCGGACATCAAGATCAATCTGGTGAAAACAATATCAATCAACAGGTTACACTAAAAACCCCTTTCCAGACATCATCACCCTTGTACACTTCACCGATAACCTGTCCCATATCTGTAGGACCCCACATATACAAATTTACCCCTTAAAAGAGGGTTCGCAAAATAACGCAACACCTACTCATGCAAACAAAAACGAACAGGTTGGAAATATGTCCCAAGACTTCCTTCCCCTCAATAGGTACGTTTAATAATCTGCGGGGTATTTGTATTCCCCCAAAAACCGCTTTTGACCTACATTAACTTCAGAAGAAGGGGGTAACCCTAACTTAGCGTAACCCTCTTTACATATCTACATTCGATACTTCTCTAAGTCAATGATTTTACGACAAATGATTCCTGAGAAGCGGGGATTTTTGAAGGAAGTTTTATAAAAGCCACTTCGAGAGTGTTTCTCTTTTGTGCTGTGCCGCGAAATATTTCAAACAAGAAAAGAATACGTCAAAATGTTGGGGTAAAAATTGTTCATTTTATAAATTATCAATACTTAATGTTTCTTTGTACTACACTATACACATCATTCAAATTAGTTTTAAATCAACTGTCTGCTTCCTTAGTTGCATGGACGAAATAAAATTGTTTTGCAATTTTCCAGGTGTTCAACCGTTCAAAAATTCTTCTCCTTTTAATTGAAACAGTTTTGCGGACGTAACAAAAATGTATTTGGAGTCATAAGAATAATCAATAACAGCAGTAATCAATGCATTGCTTTGGGAAATACGAAACGTGAATAGAATAGCAAACTTAGAAGTTATTAACAAACAAAGATGAAAACAAACTATGATAACATGTGCTAAAACCCTAGCAGTTGTATAGAAGAGACCAAGAAGGAACACCATTTACACGGAATTGACCATAAAAGATTACAGGAACTTATGATGGCGTTCAAAACATTAAAGAATTGAAAATCAATAGGAGCAGACCGAACAAACCTGAAAAATCTAACATATGGAGGTCTGAATTATTGTTTTCTTTATTGTTAATGTCCATGAGGAGCTTATTCAAAGGTGAAGAAAATCTTCGGATTAACCATGGGCTCCTCCTTATCTTCATTATTAGCAGATATATTCATGGAGAATTTCGAACAAAATATATCAAACAAATAAGACAAGCCACAGTATGGTGGTGATATGCAGATGGGTAGTCTGTAAGCTTTCAAGCTTTTATAAATTCGTTTTGTACTTTTGGTCCCTTTACATATGGTAGAATAGCTTTTGCAATCGGTTTTCCTCTGTTGTTGGATCCTTAATTCTTTTTTGAGCATTATGAGTATTTTCAATAGTATATGTTGAAAAGCCGTTTTTTCTTAGCGCTGTTTTCACATTATGCATTTCTTTATTTTTATGTTCTTCATCTATCAGTCTTTCGGATCGTGTCATCAGGTTTTTGATTGACTCGATCACAAAGTTATTACTTCTTCTAATTTTTTATATCTGAATTAACAGATTATATTGATTGTGAAATGAAATCACTGAATAAAATATTAAAAACCGAAATTAATTATGATCTAGTTATGATCGTGGTTCAAAGTTTTTTATTTTCAAGAATTATCTACTGGCTCCTTTTCTTCTTACGACTGTGATCAGTCCACCTTTTGCTCGTACTCTCAGTTGCTCTACACGCGCCTGCTATCTTCTTTGCTTGTCAACGTCTCTCGCACACACTATCGCCGCAAAACTCTCGTACAAAGCTCCTGGACCAAATTCCTATTTCACAGGAACCCAATTTCTTTTTAGTCGAATAGATTTTCACTTAATCGACTAGTACCAAATATACTATACACCTGTGTGTTTATTACATGATGTACTTTCGTTGCCCACTGCTACCAATCCTTGGGGCTCGTTCCACAGACACAAAATACCTTTCACAATTATTATTTGACAAGAACTCTGCTAACTTTCACTGCAGATATTTAAATCACATAATCTTCCTTTTCCAGGCAAAACCTGACCTCCTTCACTTTTTCAACAACGGAGAATATCAACGGGAGTTTTCAAAAAGAGAAATGTTTTTGTGAGAAACCAAATACTGGAAAAAAGAGATTACAAAAAATATAAAAACAAAAGTTTTAACTGAGAAAAGGGATTTTTTTTCGAAAACTATAGAGAAACACATTTCGAGATTCGTGGCAATAAAAAAATGCAGCAAAACATTTCATCCTAAATTAAGAATTTAATAAAAACGATAAGAATACCAAGATATTTATTC
Source organism: Diabrotica undecimpunctata (assembly GCF_040954645.1). Lineage (NCBI taxonomy): Eukaryota > Metazoa > Arthropoda > Insecta > Coleoptera > Chrysomelidae > Diabrotica > Diabrotica undecimpunctata. The sequence continues at coordinate 135,035,570 of NC_092811.1, forward strand.
AGGTGAATGAACGAAGAGCTGACCTTCGGAATATCACAAACCATAAACACTTCACAAATATCGAGTTGACAAAACACTTCGGAATCTCCCCTACCGTGAGAGTTCACCATTGTCAGTCTAGGGAAAAGATTAACCCTTCGGGGCCGTAGGATTCCCTCATCGGACACCCACAACAACGGAACACGAAAATTTTTAAGAGGGCTGCTCACAAAACAAACAGTTAATATTTTGTTTGTCGGTAAACTTTTGATAATAAACACATGGTGATTGGGATAAAATCCAAATGCGAAGTAAAATTGATAATTTAGACTTTTGTTGACCAAATAGTGTGAAAATGCAGATACAATGAAGAGTCTGGTCCGTCTTGTGTGAAAAATACTTTTAACACGTTTTATGGTCAAGGGTGGTACAACAATGTATTGCATGTTTAAAATGTGGCTACTTTTACTGATAACTTTGAAATTGTTGCTTTGGTTTACTTTTAAAATCAATTTTTGAGGTTCTAATGATATAACAAGTATGGTAAGAAATTTTAAGAACGAACAAATCAGTGGAATGCTTGGAATGATATGGCAATAAAATGACGATCAGTAGGAAGATCACGAAAACGAAGGAACGAAGGCTTATTGAAGGCACATAGAAGACCACACAGAGTCATGTCTGCACTAAAAGAAAAAGTTAAATTGGTGAATAAAAATTTAAGTCTTTTTTTAGATTAAAATATTATCTGAAAAATATCAAGCAATATCAAGACACAAAACTAGAAAAACCTAAGTATAAGATGCTGTGGAAAGAATAACTGAAACGCTTATTTCAGAAACAACCTAAGTCACATTCGGACAGTTTGCAGAAGACGAAAAAAACGTTTCGAGAGTTTATCTGAACATATTCACTAAAAGTGAAGCTTGACATTAGTAGATGAGACCTAATCTAAGAATTTATCAAAAACGAAAGCCTTCATCGTTACTAAACTCTTTAAATAATCATTTTTAAAATGGACTTAGGTTGTTTCAGTAATGAAATGTCAGGTTTCAAAACAAAAGTATTTATTACTAAACAATTTTAATATCAGTTTATTTTGTGACTTTCTTGGATTTTTTCCTAGTTGCTAATGTTTGAATAATATTTTCGTAAAATGGTTTGAACACTCATTCAAGCAGCGTGGTCAAATTTTCTTTTTTGGGCTCTAGTATTTTAGTTGGGTCTTTATACGTCTTTTGAGTTGGCATTTTAACTGTGACATTTCTTGTTTTTGGAATGAAAACATTGAAGGTAATCCATATCGTACCATTAATGTATTCACTAGCTCGAATACTACCGGGAGCATCAACGCCGTAGACAAAATAATGCAATTTGAAAATTGAGAGCGAAATTAGTTGGTCCCTTGTAAACTTCTGTGTCTTAGTCGACGCACATGTAGACTTATAACACCTAGGCCACCAGTCTTTAAAATTTATAATACTTTCCCTTTTAATTTCATAGACCGTGAATAGGTTTTGTGCACTTGCGGTAACAATGATCTCCGTGTATTTATGGATGTCATAAACTCGGTCAAGTTTTCTAAGGCTTCTTTTAATAACCTCAAAAACTCGGTCACAGGGAAGAAATGAGTGACTTCTAAGTGGGAAAAATTGTTGAATTTTGTGAAATCTGCCTGTATCGGTTAAAGCCAAACACATTCTTGTAACGCAGTGGTTTTTGTTTTAACCTGGGCAGTTGTCAGAAAACAGGCGTAGTTCTTTTATATTTGTTTCAATATATTTGTCAATATGATTTAATAGAAAGCTGCAGACTTCATTCGGGCTTTTTCGTGCTTCTGCTTCGTGGTAAATATAAAGAACGGATTTTCGTGACTTAATATTGGTGATGGAAAAAACATTAACGGTAAGCTGCGACAGATAAAATAAGTCTTGTACATGAATTGCAGGAAGTTGAAAGTTTTACATAAAATCGAAGGCGATTGCTTCTACATCATTTCTTTGAATTTATTCCTCAGCTTGATCATGTATGACAGTGTATCGCTACTTTTTTTACTGCTTCACCAAGACTAGGGCTTTTAATTTTTAAATTAATCTCCTCACAGACATTGCATGTGTCAATTTGTGGCCTACCAAAACGTAGGTTAAAATTTTCAAGAAAAAATTTATTGTGGTAACTGTATTTTACTGTACTCTCAGGATAGTTTTTATTAAATAATTCGTGCATTAGTTTTATATTAAGTTTCCTATCTAAGTACTTAAATTCCTTACCAGAGTAATGAGACTCTTTGACTGGAAATGTAGTTATGTGGCTACGGATAAGTTTCCTGGTTCCAGCATCAATAATGTTCCCTTTTATATATTTTATCTCTTTTTATCTCTAGGTATCATACCACATACCACAATTCTTTTAATTTTCTTTAGCTTTTCTCTTCCAATGGCGTGAATACTTAAAAAAGCACCTTCGAATATCTTTTTTTAGTTTAATCAACATTAACACGGAGCTTGTAAAAACTTGACCCATCTTTACCTCCTCCAGCACGTTTTCTTCTTCTAGACACCTTCATTACTTCTATTAATCCTTGTAGATATATATCCTGTTTGTTTTTTGTTGTCATACCATAAAAGTTACCAAAAATATTGTTTCTTTGATCTTCGTTCACTTTTTCAAAACATTTTAGTAGATACCTAAAAAATGGATTTTACACACTCAAAAATATTATATTTTTATTGTCTTACTTGCGTTGAGGTCAAATTTGCTTTACTTCCATGGCTTTATTTTTGTAGCTAATATATGTTTGCCCTTTAATTTTACAATTTCTGATAACATTACGCTGATATTCATCCGATTTCCTAATTCCCTTACGCCTTTTACTAGCAGGCTCTCCATCCTTAGCGTTTTCAGCACTGGTGGTTGGTTGATTGTTGTTCATAATAATATTAAAATATGAAAGTTTTTCTTCCAATATACAGACAACTTTTTGTATGCAACAATAAGAACAAACAATAAAAACACTATGAATTTTATAGATTATGATAAACGTCGATATGCAAAACGATAACTGACAATTTAGTGCAGAAACAACCTTAGTCCGGGACTAAGGTGGTTTTAGAAATATATAAATATTTTAAATCGATATAAAATCAACTATACTTACGGTATTTAGGTATTCTGCATTAAATTGTCTGTAACCCACAAAAATACATGTTTATGTTATAAACTCAAAATCTCCAAAATGTGACTTAGGTTGTTTCTGAAATAAGCGAGTCAACTACACTAGAGTGGATTTTGGCTGGAAATGTCGTAAGAAGTGGTGGTAAATCAAAATAATTATCAAGTAGAAACTCAGAGCAACTATTTTTAGAAATGGGAAACAAGAGATTCAATAAAACAACAGAAATTGGACACAGACTACAATATAGAGAGTTATATAAGTATTCAGGAATGAGTTTCGTCCAACACTGGACAAATCTATTAGCTGAATGATCATTATCCAAGAAGAAGCATTCGTCAAAAAAATCAGAAAGGAAAAAAACGATCAAAACGACAAATAAATATTAAAATCTCGCTAGAACGTACTAAAGCATTGCTAATTGGATATAATACAAAAATACTACTGCGAATAAATTTAACGAATGAAAATATCAAAAATTGATTAGTGCTGTTCAAATTTAAACAGATTAAAGTTCTGCTTTATAAAATTGTCGTTTTTTAGTTTTTATCGTAGTACAAATGTAGTGAGTTCATAATTACACTCTTTCTTACATATTAACCCCTGAAAAATCTCGTCGAAACCACAGCCTTGCGAGTGCGAGCGGTGGCGCGTGCCACGGCACGTGGGTGGAGCAGAAGGAGCTCGCCCTCTTGATGTACGTCTACGGATTTTACGATGGGGAAAGCTTACCGTTTGATTATGATACGGGACGGTCGGCAAATGCGTTATAGGACCCTTTCGTGTAGTTCATTCATATCAATCATTAGCAACGGGCTTTAAATCACCAAAGAGTTAAAAGGATCTCAACGTACAGTATACTTAACAATGTCTTAGGTCTATGATTTTTACATAATCTTGTATTGTGTATTTTCCTTTATTTCACTTAATGTTTGAATATTTTAGATTATTTTGGCATTTTATCATTAATATTAAGATCTACAAATTATAGTTCAGTTACTTCGCACACCCGATTCAACAGTTTCAACTGCTGAATGTATAACAAGATATTACTTGATCGTATAAGTATTAACTATAACTTTTATCACTTTGTCATTTTTAATTTGAATCTTCAATTCTTATCAAAGTTATTTTTCAAACGATATTTTTTTTACAATTTTTTAAATATGAATAAATCGTAAAAAGTTACTCCGTTCTTCGTAAATAGTGTCTTATTCCATTTATAGCATCCAATTTCTACAACATTCTACTGATTATTTATAATTTGAAGACGCGATTTTTTCGTTTCATCGACATACCCACATCTATAGTCGATTTTAGTAGAGTTAATTACTATTTAAATGGGAATAAGCCACAATTAAAGGTAGTAAATTTTCCATTTTGTGAGAACGATTTCCGAAGTGGAAACTTATTTTAACCTTTAATTGTGGCTTATTCCCATTTAAATAGTAATTACTTTAAAATGCCACAAGAAAATAGCTTCAGAACAATATTTAGTAGATTTCACTCGAAAGCAGTAATCTAATTCTCCATGACTGCGGGAGAATTGATCGCTAGGAAATGTATCGTTTGACTAAAATAATCTTCGTTAATATCAGAATTCATTTCTTCATGGACAGTCTTTCGTAGATTTTAAAATAACTAAAGGATTGTCATTCGTAATCAATAAATCGTTTATCTCTTACAATATGAGTGATAGTCAAATGACGATCTTTACCAGTTAAAAATTTTTCAAATCCTTCAGTCTGACGAGAACTTGTAACCTTCATATCTTGCCATGTCCTTTAGTAGTTCATGTTTCATCTCGATAAAAAACATTAGTGCCTTTTCTTCTGTTTTCAAATACTTCTTAAATATTGCCTACTGTCTCTTAAATACTTTCTATCGTGCTCCCAAACGAAGTCTAATTCGTGCAAATTGTTTCACAATTTATCTTGCTATGTTTAAAAGTTCGTCAAAAGTAAACATTTATCCAAAGTATCTTATTTTGAAAATAAAATGAATTATTTTTTTCTTCTAGTAGAACACCGGAGTGATTCCCACATATTATTTCAAGTCCATGTTTGTCGCAATACCAAAAAAAAACGTTTGAAAATGCTCAGAATATCGATTAATTAAACTAATGAGCTACACTCTTAAGATTTTCCTACATATATTTTCCCAACAGAGTTAGATGTAAATGCGAAAAAATCTCGAAGATATCTTTCGTATTTCACGCTTTCTGCGCTAAATATTCTATTTCAAAAATACGGTGATCAAAAAAGATGTATTTGCATGCTTCGTGGACTTTGAAAAGGCTTTCGATCAAGTACAGCATGCAAAATTAATGCAGATGATAAAACATAGAGAAATATATGACAAAGATATTCGTGGCAATAAAAATCTGTACTAGAATCAACTGCTGTCGTAAAAATTGGAGATAACTACAACGATGAAATCTCCATACATCATACAACTCCATACAACGGATCAACTAGATCCAGAAATAAAAATAAAACGCAAAATAACAATGAATATAACCACGTTTATGAAAATGAAAACATTTCTTTGCAATAATCGTCTCAGTTTAAAACTAAGACAAAGAATGGTTAAACGCTATACTCGGTCTGTACTTTTGTATGGTGCAGAAGTGTGGACACTAGTAGTAGCAAGCATAAACAGAATTGAAGCATTGGAAATGTGAATTCATAGACGGATGCTGAAGATATCTTGGACAGCAAGAAATAATAATAAGGAAGTACTAAGGGGGGTAAACAAAGGTAGAGAATGGATAAAGACTGTTATATACCGGAAAATGTCTTATTTGGGACATAAAGTGATGAGAAATCGATATAAAATACTACAACTGATCATTAAAGGCAAAATAGAAGGCTGTAGAGGTGTAGGAGAAAACAGATTTCTTGGTTAAAAAACATTCGTGAATAGGCTCAGATAACAAATTCAGGACAATATATATTCCATGTGGCAGAAGATCACTAACGTCAGATAATTCTGATATTGCACGTGAAGTAGAAGAAAACAGTTTTCTTTGATTTGTGTGCTTTACAATACCGTCAATAAGCTGGAGTTTTCTTCTTGGTTGACTTTTTCGATGCCTTTGTAATAGTTTTTTTGTTTTATTCTGTACTGTGCTATCAGCAATTTTAAACTGAGTTTGAGAGACTTTTTTTGCAATATTTTTATTGGCATCACCATCTTCCAGTATCCCAAGTCTTTCATTTCTGGATGTATTGGAAATACTCTAAGGTATTTTTATTGATCAAGCACTAAGGTTCACAACAGTTTTAATTTCTACTGGTTATGTTGATCTTAATCTTCTCCTATCTCTTGCGTATTTTTGATCTTCAAATGGCCACATCCTTGCTCTATTAGTTGTAATTTATTTCTGATAAATTGTTATTCGTACCAAAAGCTTCTTTACATCAATTACAAATTAATTTTCATACATATATAGATAAAAGAAACACAAACATTGTAACATGATTAATGTAACAAGAACCTAAGAATTTAAACATATTAACTTTTATCTGACCAAAATTAGGCGACTTTAATGACATTTTCCTTCGCCAACAGGTAGTCTTCCAATGTACAGGTTCACCGAGCATTGTGGTCAGCTTTATAAATGTGCATAGTTTCTGGTTTTCCGCATTCGCATTAGGTGGGTGGGTTACTGAGTTAGTTACATTATCTTTGGTATTGCCCACTACGCTTCTGAGTCTATTCCATACTTTCCAGTTTGGGTTTTCACCAGCTGGTAAGACCTCTGTGACTCCATTGTAGTAGGCGACGCAGCTTATCCTTCCACGTATCTATCCTTGCTCTACATGTCTGGATGTCTAATGTATTGAGCTATGTAGGAAACTCTTTTTTGGTTTTAGTTGCCTTCTTGGTGGCTAGTGCCGATATATTGGATGCGCCTCATTAGTTTATATCTTATTGCTTTCGATTTTGGCTGCAGTGGTACGTCTAATGTTCGGAGGGGCTATCCCGGCCGATTATTGGAGTTTATCCATTGAGGTTGGTCTTAAGCATCCTGTAATTATTCTACAGATCTTCCTTATTGCTGTAGCTACTTGTTTAGCGTTTGCAAATTTTTGCCAGATCGGGGAACCGTATTCTGCTGCAAAGTAACATAAGGCTAGGGCTGAGGTTCTTAACACCGACGGATTGGTTTCCTATTTACTTCCAGTAAGCTTCCGTATCATGCTGTTAAAAGTAACTACTTTATTCTTTGTTTTTGTATTTGAGAGTACGGTCCAAGCTAACTCACAGGTATTTTCGGCAGAAAGTATGTTCTAGTTCTACTACCTTCACACGAATTTTTTTCATTGTTCCTGTCTACTTCTTGGATTGAAAGCAGAAAACTGGGTTTTAATTGGGTTCGATTTTAGGAAGTTTTCTTGATAGTATTCTGTAAATCGACCAAGCGCTGAGCTAAGGGATTTTTCCACTGTCCTTCGCCTGTACAGCCGATGCCAGATCATCCACATACACGAAGCTTCTTGAATTTTGATGTAGTTGGTCGTGTATATAGATGTTAAAAAGAATTGGAAACAGGACGCTTCCTTACGAAAGTCAACTATTTTGAGGTTTTCAGCGAGTTTTAATGCCCTGAAATCTACATAGAATTTACTGGTTTGCTAAAGGATGTCAACCATGCTTGTAAAGACGGAATTTTAAAATAGCTATGTGAAAATTCCTACATACAAGAGTCTTTGTTATCACAAATCTACCTGTTGGTTGTTCAGTCTTTTAGACTTAGTCACAAGAATATAGTTTTCTATTTATCTTTGCGTGAATTTTAGTTTTCATATGCTAGTTTTTGAAACAGTCCAGGTTTCTAAAGTGCGTATCATAGTTGAATGGACGTATTTTGTGCATACTTTTGATTTAAGTTGAATTAAAATGCCTTGACTTGCTAATCCTTTTTACATGTTGCTCTAAATAAGTCTTCGTTTGATTCATATTGTTTAATAATAATATAGCGTCTTTAAATCACATGTTTAAAATTTTGAACGAATGTCCTGCAGTAGACTAACGATAGCTTTTTTAGTTTAGCGCGTTTATTAATATAAAGTGGCAGTATGTCCATACTCTAAAAAAATGATGTGAACTTTCCTGTTCTTTTAGTGTCAAAGACTTTTTACTAATCCTCTTTACTATAATATTGTTTCTGTGCCATAAAGAGCGCCAACTGAGTGGTTAATAGAAGTTTCCTTGTACCCAAACCGCCACGGAGCAAACTTTATATAACATTCACATTTTTTAATTCAACCGAAAGTACAACAGCACTAATGGCACGTTTTAAACCTATTTTTTGTTACCTACGCGAAAATGAACTCGTTACAAGACAGGATGACCTGGATTCACACCTGGCTTTTTGTTACAGTATATTTTCCCAATACATCCGCTCCGAATTTACCTGACTATCTTTTTGTTACCTACTAGCTTATTATTTATAGGCCAGTGGCAACTTTAAAATGCTATAAAAGATTTGCGTGTGTTAAAATAATACAATTTGTTATGCAGTATTTCGTTTAAATATGTCAAATAAATTAATTGGTTCATATATATTAAAGAAGAAATAGGCTATTGTCGAAATAATTTCACGACCGTTGTTTTAGTGTCATTACGAGGTTATTAAGTGAATTATTTTAAACTATTTTTATTTGCTATATGTTTGTTATTCTATATAACTTATTTATATGTTTATATGAAATATACATCGAAAGAACATAGGAATGTTGCAAAAAACACTTGAAGATTGAAATATTATTATTCCAGAACAAAGTAGTTTCCTACAAAATAGATCAGCTCTAGCTCCCTTATTCAAAAATGTATTGCAATATTGTTCGATTTTTAGAGAGCCTGTAATACAGCCTAGCGCCACCGTATCATCAATATTCCTGTACGATTTAGAAATTAAAGGACACTCCAATGCATTTATAAAAAACTTCTTACATAAAAGGTATATGCAAGTTCAAGTAGGTAACTTGTCGTCAAAAGTGGAATTAGAAAATGGGAGTCCTCGGGGATCTGTTATATAGTTGCCATAAATTGTATTCTACAAAATCTAAAACTCCCAGTAAAAGGTCGATTATATGCTGACGATTTCGTTCTATTTAACCAAAGCAAAAACTTAACCAACCTCTCACAACTTGCCCAGAATTTCTTGTTAGAAATTGAAAAATGGTCACAGGAAACTGGATTCATCTTTTCAACAACTAAAACTAAATATAAAGTATTCTCTAAAAACGAAGTCAGTATACCAATTTCATTACATCTATACCAGCACCCACTATAACAAGATTCGCTGAAATTGCTAGGAGTCATTGCTGGGAATTGCATTGTTGGGAATTGCTACGTAACAAAAATTTAGGATAATCCAAGAAATCCTATCTATAGACATACTTTTACTGATAAAATCCCAAACCTCACAGCAAATCTCCGATCTGCTAAACTTTTCTATAAAACAATAAAATACCATTTGCATCGATTTGACATTTTCATACTTTAATGTGTTCCTTACACACATGATTATAATCCACATTGGATTTAAGGCAAACCATCATAACTTATACAAATAGAACAATAGAAGAATACAACATTGGGGGGTAAAAAACTTTATATACTTGATATCCTTAGTCACGTCTGATAATAACGTTGCGGAGAAAGTGAAGAGGCGAATATTTATTGCAAATAAATGTTACCATGGCTTAATTAGGCAACTAAGATCAGATACCGTCGCAAGAAAAACAAAATGCCAAATATATAAAACCCTAATAAGACCGGTACTCACATACGGCTCAGAAACCTGGACACTCACTAAAAGAGAGGAAACGTTGTTAGCCACCTTCGAAAGAAAAATCTTGCGACACAGGGCACAAAAGAAAACGGAATATGGCGAAGAAGATACAACTCTAAACTATACAAAATATACCAGGATCCGGATATTACAACCTTCATTAAAATAGGACGGCTGCGTTAGATAGGACATGTAGAAAGAATGGAAGAAGGCGAAATACCAAACAAAATATTCAAACAGATGCCAGTAGGAAAAAGAACAAGAGGAAGACCGAAGCTGAGACACTTAGAACAAATAGAACATGATATAACAACCTTAAAAAAAAACTGGAGAAAAAAAGCACGAAACAGATCAGAATGGAGAAGAATCCTGGAACAGGCCAAGATCCAAAAAGGGTTGTCGAGCAAGTGATGATGATGAATCTATTAATTTGTCGCTAATGACTATTTGGTCGATGAGATTATCTAAATAAAAAAAAAAATGTTGCAAAAAGTATGAGTAAGGCTGCGATAAGACATATGTACTAGTAACAAAGAATAAATCAGAATAGTAGAAAACATTTTCTAACGAAATTGGACATGGTTTTAACGAATTGCAGCAAAAGTACCTATTGAGATTCATAAGAGGTCAAAGGACTAAGGTTTTTTAGCAGAAGTGAAACATATTACCAAAGGTTAATAGACAGCATATCTTAAACCTTCGACAGCATATCGAACCAAACAAAAGAATAATGGAAGGTTTAAAAGAGCATTAAACAGAAAATAACAGAAAATAACAGAAAACAAATTAAGAGAAGTCCCAAAAAGTGACAAAAAAAATCAAAATAGTTAAAACAACTAGAGATAAGTCACCAATCGGAAGAATATTTCAGCAGAATAAGAGGTAATAATGTAGAAAACATTGTTCATTTATAACAATTTTTTCTTGTTATCTTTTGCTTATGTTTTTACTGTTGTCGTTACTTTTTGCATATCTCCTAACTTCTTAACCACTGTCGTTAGAATACTAAAGGTATATTCAACACATTGACCCAAAATAAACATATACTAACCCGTATTGTTATGAACTCCAGTTAATCCGACTGGCCTAAAAAGGTTTGTTTCTGCTTGACAAAGTTTCTTTAACAATAAATTTAAGTTCTGAAGGTCTTTTGATGTAGACTTTTATATGCACGGCATAAATCAGTAAGACAAATATGAAACTGTATACCTTTCCTCTACCTTCAGACTAACGCGAATCGACGGTTTCCGTTTTATATGGTTTCTACCTATTAATTGCACAGTTGTTGTCCCATTGCGAATCGCAAATTTTGTGAAGAAATGGTAAATTGAAAACGGCAGATGGTTCCGAATGGTTTAACAAAGTTTATTAATTTAATAACAATGAGACCCTTTTGAATTATATGTATATTCCAATCATTGTTAAGTAGTAATATTGCTTTATGTCAGTCATTATTATTATATCTAAAACTAACAATTCTCTATATTATGTTTGAAGGTCTAAAAAAGAGAAAAATTGACAGAACAGAAATTAATTGACAGTAACAAATGTCATTTGGAAATTTTAGTCTTTTCTAAGAAATTTGCGCTTGTTTGCTTCTTGATGATAATATTTTTATACCTGAGTAGTACTGAACAGTTATGTATGTATGTATAGCCTTAACAGGCTTTTGGACCCATTTGCTTCTTTATTCTTCCTCTACTTTTTTTCCACCAAACATTCTGCAAAGTATCTCTCTTTCCGTTGCTTCCAATTTGTTCTGTATGGTTTTGATCGTAGTCCATGTTTCGGCAGCGTATTGTGGGTCTAATATAGTTTTGTATACTCTTATTTTTGTATTACGAAATATATCTTTGGCCTTAATTATTTTGTTCATAGCCCCAGCACATCTGTTGCTCTTGGTAAGTCTGGTTAATTTCAGTTTCTTTCTTACATGTCTGATCAATAAGGATACCTAAGTACATAAATATATTCATCCACCTTCTCGAATTTTATATCTGATCCATTTGCCACCTCCAATTTAAAGAAGCCCGTAGTGTTTATTCGTTTTTTGCTCGAGATATTTATTTACTTCAATTTAATAATATTAACTTTCAAATTTTTTTTTTAAACTTTCCCGAATCAATCTTTTTGCTATTATTACCTTCTTCTTCTTCTTCCTATGCCGTCCCCATTAACGGAGGTTGGCGACCACATTTTTAAAAGCTTCTTTGTCTTTTGCAACGTGGAATAATTCGTCTACAGTCATGTTTGCCCAGTCTCGAATATTTCGCACCCATGACTTCCTCTTTCTACCTATTCCCTTTTATTATTACCTGCTCTTTTACATTTCTTTCAATGAGAACCACATTATTAGACAACGGGTCTCCTTGGCGAACATCTTTTTTCTCTTCAAATTCTTCTGAGACCGTATGGTTGCATTTTACAGCACAAATGGTTTTACTTATTGTAATTTTTACCAATCTTACTAATTTTTCTGGCACTTGGAATACTTAAAGAGTTTCTATTAATTTGTTTATGTCTATTATATCGTAGGCGGTTTTGTAATTAAAGAAAATAGTTGTGTGAAATGTATTCATAGCAATTGATCAGAATTTGTTTGGCATAAAAATTTCATCGGTTGTTAATGTTCCCTTGTGAATTCCTCCCTATTATTCTTCTAGATTTTTATCCACATATATTTTCTAAGCGTTGTTTAATTAGTATGGCGAGCACTTTGTATATTACCTCTAACAAGGATATTCCTCTATAGTTTGCGAATTCAGTTCTTCCTTTTTTATGTATAGGAATTATAATGGACATTTCTTTGGCATCTCACACTTCTACTATTAGCTCACAAATTTGGTTTCATAAAGCCTCTTCTCAATATTTTAAGTTCTCTAAATGTAGCTCTCCCCAGGGCTTCTTCGATTTTTCATATCTTTAACTTCTCTTGTGGGCTTTGGTATTTCTTCTTATACTATTTGGGCTTTAGGAACATTATAAAGTCACTTCCTCATTTAGCAGCTCTATAAAACATTCTTTCCATCTTTCACTTATTTGGTCTTCGTCCACTATCAGGTTTCCTTGCTTATTCCCGCTAATCCTTTACATTCATCGTTCTTCCCTGGTACCCAGTTTTAATGTATTTTACCTCTTTGTAAAAAAGTTTTTATTTAATTTTTCTTGTCATTTTCTTCAATAATCTTTACTTTATCATCCATATACTTTCTTTTTTGTGCCCCTAGGATTTTCTTTACTTTTTTGCGTGTTGGTCCATACCTTTCTAGGTCGTTTTTAATCTCAAATCTGATCTTTATTTAACTCTGTTCTACATTCGTCATTCGAACCACTGGGTTTTTCTGAATATTTTTGTTCTTGGTATGTTCTTCGACGTTGCTTTCTTTATAGTGTTTGTCATTTTCAAGAACTTTTTTTGAATGTTACTCACAATAGCACTATCGTGTTTGGCGTAGGTTTCTCTACTTTTGATAATCCTGATCTCAAATTTCCGCGGTTTTTCAAAGTTAAATTTAGGTTCCATTTTTTTTTGTTTATGCTTTTTAATTATTACATCTCTTATAATAATTTTAACCATAAAAATGATCCAAATGAACAGTTATGTAGTTACACATATTATGGGTTTATTTAAATTATTCCAACATTTGTAATAACAAAATTTCAAATGATTTTAATATTTTTCGTCACTGGGTATTATCAGCTATGTCATAAAAACTGTATATATCAACAAAGGAGGTATAATTGAGAAGATAATAATAAATAAGTTTGTTTATTGACAAGATTCAAAATTAAATACAATAAGATCAATATTTGTTAGATATTGACTATACCTGAATGATTTTGTGTCATTTCTGGATGTTTTCTCTATTGCATTTCGAAATCTTTATTTCTCAACAACGTTTGCTTCTGCCGGAACGAGGAAAATCCATTTTCCGAAAACGAGACGGAATTCTTGACAATGAAAAAAATTCCTACATAATTTTTTACCTCTCTTGTGGCCTCGTTTGACAGTGATCTATTAACATCGCCGAGTTCGGGGGCGTGAAAATACAGGGGCAGAATACCCTTGCACGTTATCCAAGGTAAGGGATCCATCCGTCAAACGGACGGACGGGACGGTCAGCAAGGCCTCTCAGAGAGAGCCGAAACGTGTTGGGTCGTTATCCCTTTAGTTGGCTAGACGGGCGACCAGACGAGGACCCAACCCTTGAAGATAGCCGCTGGGGGATATGACTTTGTGGTCGCCGACCACCGTTTTGCCGGAAATCTCGCCTGTTTACCCCGAAAAAGGATTCACGCGATTCTATGCGATGTGCCAAGGGTGGCCAGGGATGGGACGAGGCCCTCCCTCGACAGGCCGTTTCCAGACGATGAAGGTCGATTTTATTTGGGTTATGGAAGTGATGAATACGACGATATCCTTATAGCGCCTTGCATTTTCTTTTATTTATATGAATAGCCGTATCCCGCAACAAATCCTTTTTTGATTTTTAGACGACAATTTAAAAAAATACCAATTTAGCTACGAGACATGATTACAAAAGTTTTCTTTTATTATTATTAGTATGATTGGTATGATATTAGTATGATAGTACGCCTCGTGACTACTTTTTCGTAAAAAAATCTTATTTTATATGTGCTGATCTAGAAATGTCTTCCAAAGTATAAATATGAAAGTTTAACTTAAAATGTTTTACTAAAAATTTAATACAATTTTTGAACTGATTATCTATATCATTTCTCATATTGTTTTTTATCCTCATGTGATTTTTTTTGGGTTCCCGTCAATTTTGTGATCAATGTCTTTATGTTTCTCAAAATTTGTATTTTACTTAGTCCAGTAGATGCCGTACTAGGAGTTGTACATACTACAACCTTGTTTCGGTCCTTAGTTTTGTTTCGTTTGACTTGACATTTAATCTTGATATTTGTTCTCTGTGCATACATTTAATTGCTTTAACTTAATTGGTGTTCGCCACGTTTTAGATATTATGAATTTGAACTCATATAGATTTGTTATATCTAACATTCTGTGTGTAGAAGTTTCCACATAGTAAAAATATAATCAACATTTTATTCATAATAATTATTATTAGTAAATATATTTGTTGATAGTTGAAAATATGGCGAATTCGCACAATTTTTTTGTATGGTAAATTCAGATTACTCGCCATTTTTTTTAAATTCCTACAGAAATTTTCTCTATGTAGAATTATTATGATAAAGTTTATTTCAAACGTGTTGTCTTAACGTGTAATTTTATTTAATCTTCTTCTGTTTTTACTTTTAAAACAAATGTCATTCGATTAATATTATACAAAAACGTATTCATTCCAAATCATCTATTTTGATGACGAAAACTAATAATAAAGTCCGAACTAAAAGCGGAACGGGCCGTGTATTTTTATCCTTCCAGAAATCTTGAGAAAGGTCTGGTCTACAAAACAAACAAAATGTATAAACGGTAAGTCTTTGAAATAAACACAAGGCAACACGTGGTCGGAAAATCTCTGTCTAAGAATAGACGATTCGTCACTTAGTCTAAAACGAACGTACTTGAATTTTGTATAAAGGTATGAAGACTTCCTCAGAAGTTTTGACTATTGCTTTTAGATTTCTTCTTTCTTCCTGTTAGGAATTTAGTATTTCTTTAGTTGGCTGATTATTTTCTCATTTATATTCAAGTTGTTATTCAATTCTAATCTTTACCTTTAATAGACAATAGAAAAATATTGTCCATTGTAATTTTCCACCAAATTTCTACTGTCGCTGTCAATTAACACAATGCTCAATTTCGTAATAAACTATGAACTACTCCTGAGAGTCATTAGATGGATAAGACGTTTAATTGACAATCGACAACTAGATGTTTATACATTTTGGTATTTCTAGCCGCTAAACGTAAAGAAATTATTGTATTTTGACACATTTATGGTTTGGGCAGACTACATCTTAAATGAACACATCTTATGTATTAATTTATACATTTCAAAAATATACCTCTTGAATAAATATAAATAACTTTTAAATAATATAACACATCACATTTAATTTCAACAACAAATTTACAGAGTACATTCTTAGTCTAGTTGTTAATATCTTTTCGCTTTAAGAACTTTCCCTTTATTCGTTAATATGTAGTTGCAGTAAAATCGATGATTACCTGTCACCAGTTTACCATATCAGTTTTTTAACTAGATTACTAGATTGTTTTTTCACTTAATGTTTTTTTGTTTTATTTAATCAATCTAAAAGTCATATTTAATAATCACACACATATAATATTGGCATAATTGCTGTATATTCTGTACCAAACAGCATATATTATGTAACCCTAATACGGGTTATTATATTTTAACCAACCGATTTTAATTCTCCAATTTTTGTTTGGTTTGTTTTTTTTTAAGAAACAATATGATTTGAGAAAATAGTATATCTTTACTAGTTTGTTAGTTATGAGCATTTAAACAAAGTTAATAACAAATTCTTGCCCGAAAAGTAGGATTATTATGTTGAAGATTCAGATTCAGCAGGTTAAAATACATAAAAAGTTGTAAAATTGCATGGTCCTCAGCCATGAAACCTTTCTTTGACCCTAGACTAAATTAAGACAATGGTTACACCTATAGCATTATAACATGTGAACGCTACTTAATGACATAAATAGATCATTTTCTCCCATCTATATTCCAAATTCTAAAAGTCTAGAACTTAAGTAATCTGAATGAGCAGTCCAATCCAAATTATCATCTTGAAAGATTCGTAATAGTTTAACACTATTTCTCGATACGTATTTAAAAGCGCAACTAAAAATCAAATTCTGATTTTTCTCTTCATTTAGTTTTAGCCTATTAGTAAAAACCAGTTTTTGCCTCTCTAATCACTATCTATTTTAATTTTTAAATTATGCTGATTAATATCAGTATTAATGAGAGCTGTATTATCTGCAAAGCAAACACATTTTATAGGAAAAGTAGTGAAAATGAGTAGTAGGAAAAGTAGTGAAATAAATCGTTCAGATACATAAGAAACAAACTGTGTCCTAATATCGAACCTTGAGGAACCCCATATTCGATAGTGTTAAACTCAGAATAGCTGCCATTAAGAAAAACTGCCTGTGTTCTATTTGTTAGACATGATCTAAATAGATTAAGAGTGTTTTTCCTAATGCCATATTTATGCATTTTTTCCAACAGTTATTCATGCGAAACACAGTCAAAAGCTTTGGATAAGACACACAATGTCAAAGACAAAAATGACCTTCCTCCACGCCATCAACTATTTCTCTTACAATTTTCTGTATAGCTAGTGTAGTGCTACACTTTTTTCTAAAGCCATATTGATTACGGTGAAGTATTTTGGATTTTTTTATATATTCTATCAAACGAACATTTAGAATACTCTCAAAAATTTTGCCGAAAATGGAAATGATTGAGATGGGATGATAATTTCCAATTTCATCTAAAGCTAACGTTGTAAACACTGGTAGCACTTTTGTTACTTTTAATACATCTGGAAAAATCCCTACATATTTTAAAAAATCTATGGATCCATTTTCATTTGTGAAATTAAAAGAACTTCTAATATGTTTAACTACTGAAGCAAAGTAATTATTGAAATCGTTTGATGTAATCGCATTGTAATATAACTTTCCAACTGTCACGAGATATATTTTCCGAATTGGAAAAGAAATTCTTATAAGCCAGTTGTTTCTTTAATGATATTGTTGATTTATAGTGCTTCTTAACTTTTTATACTCACTATATTCCTTTGTAACATCAGCAATTATCTTGACTGTGAAAAGATTTCTCGCATTACTATTAGTATTATAATCCTCTGTGACCCCTACTTTTATAATAATCCGCCCCCCCCCATAAATAATTGTTTATTGCCGCCTAATTTAAAATCAAATTCGACATGGCTTACCTACCGGTGAATAGTATGAAATGACAGTATTCCTAAATGTTTGGCGTAGACACATAAAACTCAACAACACGGGCACACAGACCGGTGGTGGGTGGGTTTACTAGCAGCTGTCATCGTTATATGAACCACGTGTTCCATACGGGGATAGACCAAGTGTTTACGAAATAATACGATCCAATTTTCATTTAAAGTAGGTACGGACTAAGACCAATTTTATCATCATTCAAGTTCAGTTTGCGTAATTATATATCTTCACAAGAGTTTCTTAATCAGAAACACGGCAAAGCAGTTAATTATATTGGATGATGGAACTGAACACGCTCTAATCATTCCAATTTTATTCTCTTACATTTTGGCATCAACTGATATCATACCTATGTTTTCGCTATTGTACTAATCTTTAATTGGATCATTGTTATCATTTCATTCATCATCATCTATTATTCATCTACAAACTGTATATTATAATGTCTAAATATTTCAGTATGAAAATATCGACAAAAAAGACGAGAATTATAACGTTTGAAGATGCATACTCTTTCTTCTTCTTAGAGGGTCCTATTTATTTATTACGCTGTGTAATAACTGAGCTGATGTTGCTCCAAACCACTTGCAAAGCTTTGCAAACCAGAAAATTCTTCATCTTTATGAACTGCGACAATATTCATAACATAGAAAAATATACAGAAGATACCTGGGCCATAACTTGCAGTACAGACAGTACAGTCCTCCACAGTGGATTATCAAATAGAAAATTAAAAGTAAAAAGGTACCAGGTGAATGCAAGATATGATAGTCACATATTTAGTGATAGTACTAGTATAGTAATTAAGGCACATTTCAAATCACTGAACTTATCTGAGATACTGACAGAAAATTAGATAATATACAACAACAAAAAAAACATCCTCAAGTTAGTTTTAACAGAGATGAAATGCCTTCGAAGATACTATTCCGTAAAACAAATAAACAGAAGAAGAAGTGTGAATATAAGACAAAAAACATCCATAGAAACATAAATATTGCCATATATAAAAATTGGAGTTTCAGTAGAATAAAATAGAATAGAAATGTAGTAGTTTCTGCAATGTGTTCTTCTTTTGAGGCCAAACAAATACCGTACTGCTCTTTTTTGTAATTAAAAAATAATTTAAAATAAGGTTGGGCAGCTGTACTAGAACCGCAAAAAGAAAGACCATATCAAAGATGAGAGTCAAACATAGAAAAATATGTTGTTTTGGAAGATGCTAAATTGATTTCCTTCGAAATAGATTTTATTGCATAGCAGGCTAAGGCTAGTTTCTTACTTAACAAATCGATATGAAGGGATCATTTAAGGTTGCTGTCAAGAAATTTTAAACAATCAACGATATTGATCTGGCTGTTATTAAAAAAAAAAAAAGGGAAAAGAGCTCCTTTATAGCATAATGCCACTGTCTTATCCACGGTAAGAGAGAGTAAATTAGACTCGGACCAGGTTTCTCTTTTAAGTAGATAAGAAATTATAGTTGCATCAAGAGTTGCAATATTAGAGTTTTTCTAGGTCTTATTGGTATCATTAGCAAAAAGAAAAATGTTTCTATCGATTTTTAAATTAGTGATGTCATTTATAAAGATTAGAAAATGTACTCCTCGTGGTACTCCATATACAATGCTTTTGTCAGTATCGTTTGCTCTAACCAGTTGTTTTGTTTCCTATTTCCCAAGTAAGATTGGGACCAATTCCAAGAAGTTCTATGAATTCCGTAGAAATTAAGTTTTTTTTATCAAAATGTTGTGATTTACGCAAGCAAAAGCTCTAGCATAGTCACAAAAAACAGTGGCAGTGTAAAGATTATTATTTAGTGCTTGGTAAACCTCATGTAACACAGAAAACATAGCATAACTGGTATATTTATTGGATAAAAAGCCGAACTAATTTTCTGATAAAATATTATTTTCAACGACGAGAAAGGAGTCGGGCTTTTATAAGTCTCACAACTCTCTTTTTTGGATAGGACCGGTAGTAAGGCAATGGGTCTATAGTTGCAGACATTAGATTTTTTACCACCCGTATGAAGAGGAATAATAATGGATGTCTTTAGGCACTCTGGAAATATACATTTTTCAAAGGAATCGTTCTTTAGTGAGACCAGGACTTCCAACACATTATTTGGGAGATTTGAGAAAATTTTTATGGATAGTCTATCAGCTGGACCAATTCCATGTATGTAGATTATGTATGTATGTAGATTAGTATCGCTTAGTTAAATCTACTTTATTCAGTTTTTATATTTGAGTAGAATTACGATATCGTATGTGACTAATAAAGTATTATCTTCTATAGTCCAAGGGATTTTCTAAAGCTTCCGCCTGTAGGAATATGTAATGCTACATTTTGATCATTGATCTAATATACAACTGAAAGAAAAACAATGAAACATAATGACGGTATTAGATTTTTGTTTCGATACAGGGCAGCGGCAACCCTTCTTTTAAAGCAAGGAAGTTTCCACGTCTGTGCCCCACCATGTTTTTGTAATTGATTTGAGGAAATTTAGACACTTCTTACATCTTGTCAATATAAACTTAAGTTAGCTTGCGATCGAAAATCATATCCGAATATTTAATTGAAGCATTAAAATTATAATCATACCGATTCAATTTTATTTGATTTAGTTTTGGGATATTATGTCGGGTGAAACTATAAATACTTGATATTCTTTTTCCTGTAATATACACAATAAAAAGGCCAGAAAGATATCTATATCTAGTTTATTTAAAAACATTAATAATCAAATTTAAAACCGTCACTTAAAATTTGTTATGAAAACAATAAAGTCATTGACTTTTCTCTGATATATTGAAATCACCTGGTACATTCGGTACTATTTTTTATATGAACGTTGGTTGTTTGGACAGCCCTTGATATAACGGCGCACCTGGTTGGCTACCGGATATATACTCAGACAGACGGTTCTCTACCACTTGCACCCAATATGGCAAGTTTATTCACACACTATATCCGCGGTTCAGATCTTTTCTTGAAATTTCATCTAGTCGAGTATTATTAGGTCGATTACGGCGCGTAATTTTGAATAATTTTAATTTTTTTTCAGTTATTTGTGGTACAGCTGAAACCATTACGAAATATCCTTAAATCATAACGAAAAATTTAAAAGGTTTTATTCACCATATGCTACGATCATTAATCACTTTTTAAAAAGGTTCTAGCTCTCATTAAGCTAATTATGATGGTTGTATTAATAATAATCATTTTAAATGCATTTTTAAATGATAAAAACGTTAATGAAATAAAGACAAATTATAATAATCATAATTTTGCCAACAAATTGAAAAATATCACCTTTATTATCTTTTTCTCCTGCTTCTTTTTACCTTGTGTTGATAGTTTAATATGTTTGAAGTTTACTTATTAGTTGGTTATTGCATATTTCTTGTCTATTCTTTGGTTTTCTGTTACTTTGATTGTGTATTTTACTAATTTTCTTTTTATGTATTGCTTTTGATTCATTTTTATGATATTGTTTTTTAATGATTCATTTTATTTCATCGTTTCTTCAGTCTACTTTTTGATTTTCTCCCACTTTATCCCGCTTTTTAATATACCTACTCAGTGAGTTTTTTTGGTAATCTCTTACTTTTGTATTGTATTCCACTAATTTTTTTTTACACAATCCTTTTGCTTCTTTTTTATTATTTTCAATTTTCAAGTTTTTATTTCTAACTGATCATGGCATATTTCTTCTTTAATTTTTAATTTTCATTAATTTGGTTGTGTATTTTAATATATTGTTCTTTTTCTAAATAAATTTTCCGTCTTTTTAGTTCAATTTAATCAGATGTAGGACTTTCCGTTTTTTTTTTATAATTTTTTGTACTTTTTCCATTATAATCGTATTACTAAATTATTGTTCATGTATTCAAAAATACTTTTAATTGGTAATTGATATTTGTTTTGAATTATCAATATATTTTTTGTACTTATACAATATTTTTCTCAATATTTTTTATCGTGTTTTAAAAGCCATGTGCACTTTCAAATGTCCACTTTGAGTATACTTTAGTAGAGTTTTTTGTCTCAAAAATTAATTAAAAAATAAAAATCTTAAAATAAACTTTATAAATATGAATCGATGTAAAGCTAAAATTAATGAAACTATACGGGGTGTTTCAATAATAATTAGAAATATTTTAACTATACATTCCTGAGCTCAAAATATTAAGATTTCACTCAATTCACTTAAATAAAATGTGGCTCCTTACTGAGTTACAGGGTTTTTATTTAAAAATTTAAAAACTATTTGCACCCAGTGCTTTAAAACTAGTTGATATATTCTTGTTACACTTGAAAGTGTGGGTACTATACATCCTACTAAATTTTGTTAAATAAACGATTCTGACTACGACCAGAGGCTTACGACAGGGGAAAGTGAATAATTGAACGAATTATTATTTTAACACAATTTTTCGATTCTACAAGGCTTTCTATGTAAATAATATTTTCTTCATTTGTAACAATAAAGTCATTATTTTTCGAGATATTTGAAGGTAAAAATGAAGCTGCACGATTACTTTGAATAATGTATTAATTATATGGGTATTTTTGGATCATAGGACTGCATTTAATACGCAAATAAAATTTTGCCGCTATTAAAAAAACTGACATTCATAGCGATCACAATCCAGTTATAATGGATTTTAGACTAAAAAGGTTTCTTTAAGTGTCAAGTGTCAAGAAAAATAGACATCCCACAACTGAAGAACCCTGAAAAGAAAAATGAAATAAGTATCAAGGTTGAGAAAGAAATAGAAACGCTAAAGAACTTGGTGCAGACAGACGTTGACTGTAACGTCTGGACTGCTCTAAAAACGAAAATATCAAAGATACAAGAAGACGACATCGGATTCACGAAAAACAACAGAAAACAAGAATGGATAACGCAAGAGACCATGGACCTCATGGACGTAAGACGAAAACATAAAACAAACCCAATAGAATACAAATGAGTCAATAAAATCATCAGAAAAAGTGCAGAGAAGCTAAAGAAAACTAGATGTCAACTAAATGCCTAGAAATTGAACAACAAGAAAGATACAACATCTTTAATATCCATAAAAAAGTAAAAGAAATAACATTTGGACACAGAAAGAGACAAGAAACAATATTAAGAAATCATAATAACGAGATAATTATATGTACAGAAGACAAACTGGAGAGATGGAAAGACACTTTTTGCCGATGATAGACCTGGTTCTTTACCATCCACGAATGATCAAATAAATGAATAAAGGTCCAAAAATAACAAAAGAAGAAGTTGTTTGTACACTAAAAGCTCAGAAAAACGCAAAAGCCACCGGTCCAGACAATATCAATCGAAATATTTAAATTAGATGCAGACAACGAAAGTAAAAGCCTCGACTTAATAACATAACTATTCAATAAGATATATGGCACAGGTAAAATACCATCAGACTGGCTAAAATCAACATTCATAACATTACCAAAAAGATCCAATACCTCAAACTGCCATGACTATCGAATATTAAGCATGATGTCTCATGTCCTTAAAACTTAAAAAACTCTCAAAATCATTCATACACGAATTTAAAAGAAGTGTATGTTTCAGATGAGTGACACTCAATTCCGATTTCGAAATGGATTTAAAACACGAGAACCTCTTTGTGCCTTAAATGTGTTAACACAACGATGCAGAGACATGAGTGTAGATCTATATGCATATTTTATTGATTATCGAAAAGCATTTCACTGCGTTAACCATCAAAAGATGATCGAAATTCTGAGAACAACTGAAATTGACGAACAAGACTTAGCGAATTATCTCAGAACTATATTGGCACCAAACGGCAACAATTGAAATAGAGCACGCAACATCCGAAGAAGATACACGAATCCGACGAGGAATGCGACAAGATTGCGTCTTATCATCGCTATTATATGTTACGTTTTCTCTGTTTTGTTTTAAGGCTGTGAATGTTGGACAATGGACTTTGAAACAGAAAAAAGAATAGATGCCTTTGAAATATATATACCATTCCATTGATACAAAAAGTTACCAACGGTGAGGTATTTTGGCGCATGAGTAAACAAAAATAATTACTAAGAATAATCAAAGAGAGAAAAACTACAATACTTGGATCATGTGCTGAGAGGTGAAAGATATGAATTACTCCAAATCCTATTGAAAGGTAAAGTGCAGGGCAAAAGATCAGCTGGAAGACGCCAGAACTCGTGGCTGGAATAGCAGAGGAGATGGTATGACCGCTCATCCACAGAAATCTTTCGTGCAGCAGTTTCCAAAGCTACAATTGCCATTTGGATCACCAACTTTCGAAAGGAGACGGCGCAATAAGAATAAGATTAAACAAACATTGTGGATAGTAAATAAAAAAAATCAAAACCGTAATTTTATTAAAAAACGAGGCTACATTTAAATGTAGAGGAGTGTTTAACTGGAGAAACAGCCACAGTTTGGATATTGAAAATCCCCATCTATTTCTGTTTCAAGAAATTTCAATAAATAACATTAAGTTGTTGATAGTGATTAAAATTTCATTTGCATAATAAATGCATTCCTATGACACAAAAACATGGTAATAACGAGAAAAGTTTATTTAACATGAGTTAATAGGACGCACAGTACTTTCACTTCCTGCCAAGGATACGTCAAAGAGTTCTAAAGTAAAAAATTTATTAAAATCCTTTGTAAAAGGTATATATTTAAATTTTAATATATACCTTTTACAAAGGATTTTAATAAATTTTTTAATATATGGTATACAGCCAACTACAGGAACGTAGACTCCTTGTGGAGTTCCAAAGTACTGGGTACGAATAATTTATAAATTTTTAACTAAAACATTATGTAACTCAGTAGGGAAACACAAGTTATTTGAGTTGAATCCTAATATTTTGAGCCCAGGAATCTACAGTTAAAATATTTCTAATTATATAATGAAATACCCTGTATAGAGACGATATAAAATATAAACAACTAAAAATTGAACATTCAGACTACGCCAATGCATAATTTTTAAACATTCTTTTTATTTTTGCGCTTTTTACATATTATTTTACTGTTAACTTATCATTTGCTTTTTCTTTTCTTTTTATTTATTTTCCTTTTTATTTTGTTTTAGAATCTTTATCAAGATGGTTTCCTACGTGGTGAATCACGGAGAGGGAGGGGCAAAGGAAGAGGTGGTGCGGTAGGTTATTTTATAGCTTTTATTTGCTTAGTTTTCTTTGTGGTATTTAGTAGAACAATTTAAAAATAAATGGTAAGAAATGGTATTAGTAATCTAGCAAAAGGTATTGTATAATAAATTGTCTAAGCTTTCTTTGATATTAAGAAAGAGAGTGCAAAACTGTCTTCAGTAAAACTTATCAATAAATAGTACTGGAGACTAAATGATATAGAAAAAATTAGAGATTTGCCGAATCGAAATAAGAAATTATACTATTTGATCGAATTAACGGATGCAATAGATATGAAAAGAGGACTGCGACAAAGCTGAATACTGTTACCGCTACTCTTTAACCTTTATGACGACGTAACCATGAACATGACGACGGTAATAAGAGTCAAAGATATAAGTTTTTCTCAGAACATCTCAAATGCCAAGTATTTAATTAGTTTTTTTGATAACATTCGAGCCCACTCCCTTATTAGTTGGCCCAACTTAATGAAAACTATTGATTAAACAGAATAATAATAAACTTAAAAAACTCATAGAATATGTAATATGTATTAACAAAAATAAAGTGAAAGTTTACGACTGAGTTATATTCCCTTTATTTTTAATGACATCCACAATTCTTCGAGGCATAGTTTTTACCAATTTCTGACAAAATTCTAATGTAAACGAATACCATATTTCTTGCAATTTTTTCTTTAATTCGTTGAAGAACCTGGCAGAATGTTTTCTCAAAGCATTTTTCATTTCGCGCCACAAAGTCTATGTCCGGGAGAAGCCGGGACTATTAGAAATCTATTCCAGATTTGGTATGCCATGGTCTTCAATCCATTTTATACTCTTTTGAGCTATGATATTCTGCGCCGTCCTGTTGGAAGACAAAATCTTCCACTTTATGGGTGATTTTGTCACCCGTGTTGGCAAAGATATAGTTCCAGGAATAAAACAGCGATATGACGAAAATATCAGAAATGAAAACGGAGATCTTCTGACGGACCTCTGCAGGAGAAACGAGATACGTAATACTAATACAT
Organism: Diabrotica undecimpunctata; assembly: GCF_040954645.1. Taxonomy (NCBI): domain Eukaryota; kingdom Metazoa; phylum Arthropoda; class Insecta; order Coleoptera; family Chrysomelidae; genus Diabrotica; species Diabrotica undecimpunctata. Next base: position 135,061,704 of record NC_092811.1, read on the forward strand.
TTTTCCCTCACAAAGGACAATACAAATACACTTTTGAAAACAGTAGAGGACAAAGATCTATGATAGACTATATTCTGTCGAATAGAGAGTTACAGCCCTCTCAAATCTTGGATGTAAGAGCACTAACATTAGCAGAAACAGGAAGCGATCATAAATTAGTATTGTGCAAAATCCGAATATAATCCAACACACATATGTGATAACAAAAGACCAGGATACACCACAAAGATAAAAGTCAAAAACTTATAGGATGACTCCCTAAGATAAATATTCCAAAAAAGAATAACCAAAAAAAGCAGAAACACATTTATCACAGAAAGTGATGGAGTCGAAGAGAGCTGGGCAAAAATTAAGTATAATATCTTAGCCTCGGCCAAGGAAGTTGTTGGTGAAAGAAATATAAATAAAAATAAATCGTTCCCAAGGCGAAGAACTCCATAGTTTTGTACAGGAGAAAAGGAAAAATGGAAAGCAAAGAAAAAAGCTTACCTGAAATACATGTCTACCAAAACACAAAAGACATACCATGATTACAAGACAATTAGAAACAAAACACATGCACTTTTAAGAAAAATAAAAAATGATCACTGGGAACGCTTTTAGAAAGAAATGGAACATGATTTTTACGGTCTGAAAAAGGAAATAAGCGCTTCATAAGAGGTCAAAGAAAGGAGGTAATTGACTACTGAAGAAGCAGTAGGTAAAGATGGGGTACCAAATGAATAACTGAAATATTGTGGAGCAGAAATGACAGAACAATTAATTAATAAAATTATAAAACACAATAAAATACCGGAAGAATGGAGAACGAGAGAACTTATTAAAAAAAGGATATAAAAATCATTTATAAAATAATTAAGTTTGAGAAATGTCTGATAGAAGCAAAAATAATTCAGTTTTTCAAATATCTTTATCTCTTTTCAGTTTAAAAACGGTGGAAAAAATTGTATTTTTAAAATAGTTCTCAACCTAGAGGCCAAAAAGTTAAATAATCCTTTTTTGGCGTATTCCCGAAGAAAGATTTTTGTTATAAACAAATATCACAAAAGCAAACAATTTCAGAAGAAAAATTAGATGGTTTTACAATATTTTCTGTATTAACCCAACGTTTTTCTGTTGATGATTTTTAACAATCGTAAAATTAAATGCCTTTGTTGTAGTTACCTATCAAATGGTTTTTGAAGATTGATAAAGATTAATAATAAATCTTTTGAGAGAATACTGGTTTGGTTTTTGGTCACTGATAATATTTTGTTACAATATTTAGAAGAGAAAAGTAAATTATTTTGATTAATTCGTAACCAGCTTAAAAATTTAAACGATTTTGACTTACTGGAAGATTTTGTTCCAAAAAAAGTTTGTAATTTGCAAGATTAGGTATTTAGATGATCTGACTATTAAATTTTAAAATGCAATTGTGAATTGTCAAGTGTATAGGAAGCGTAAAATCAATGATTCGATGCCGTGATCATCGGGATATAAAATGTGAATAAAATGGGACGTGCATACGTACAGGAAAAAGAGCCAAAGCTGCATTTCTAACAAAGCGTCGAAAGTTCTCGCTGTTAGATGCGTTATTTTAGAAGTTGATCCCTTGGAAAGGTGGTAGTTATTGATTTTCGGTGTGCGCATGATCCCCACTCACAGAAATTCGCAATTATACAGCATAGGGGTTTCTTCTACAGAGAAAATTACAAGTGAATCGCATTTCGAGCGTGCTAAATCCAACCTTATGAAATATGTCATTCCGGGTATTCTCGGGTGAATTTTGGTTATTCAATAGTTCTCCGGCGTCATGTTCGAAATTCAGCACACGTTTAATGCGTACAGCTATGACAAAATTATGCCGCTGGAGCGGATGATAAGTTTTTTAATAACATTTTCACTAGAGGCAGCAGAACCAACGCCATGGCTCGATTTTAAGGCCCAATTGGAAAATTAATCATTGTGGAAAATTGTGTGGTTTGCTCCAGTACCGAAATTAATTTAATCTTAATTCCAATTTAAATTTGTAATTTAACGAAATATATATTCAAATTATTCCGGCGTTATCAAAATGTTTGAGACTTTTTTTTAAATTTCGTTTAAAATTTTAAACTCAATCTACTTTCCATGAAATCATCAAATGTTGTTAACTGCATTTTCATAATTACCTTATTTAACATGTAATATATAAATTGATTTTGGTTAAAAACCATTCGTGAATGGACTCAGATATCAAATGCAGGACAATTATTCCATGTGACAAAAGATCTAGAAGCCTTTGCAAAGGTGATCGCCAACGTCGAATAATTCTGATATGACACGTAAAGAAGAATCTAAAATGACGTTAATCTAAGAATATCTACCATCGATTAATTCGTTCAGTCTCTTTACCTTTGTACCTAAGCATAATAAACTTTTACAAATTACATTTCTTCATCTCTTTCTATATTGAATGGTCCCAATATTAAACGTCTTCACACACATGCTTTCCTAAGAGTTTCCTAGTAGATATTCTTTGATCTTCCCCTCCTACACCTGTCAACTCAGCGATTGAATATGCTCTAATCATCTTAACCTATTGTTTTTCATTTTGGCATGAATTCACACAACAGACTACTCACTTCCTTCTACTTCTTCCATCCCTATTTCACTGTACTTACAGAACATTTCCATATATTCTCTTATTGCACGGTAATATTTATCCTGCGTCTTCTTCTTGCTCTGTATAAGCAATTATGCTTATTCATTACCTCTATGGAAGGTTGTCACTCCATCTTTTGCGCGGTCGTCCGATACTTCTTCTGCCGATTGGTGACTTATCTCTTGCTATTTTGACGACACGCGTCTCCTCCAGTCTGCTTATGTGGTTATTCCATTTTTTTTTTCTATTTTGTGTCCATTCATTTATACACTATACGTTACATTTTCTTCTAATGTCTTCACTTCTCTTTCGATCTCTCAACATATTTCTTGTAATGTAATTATTTTCAGTACTCTTATCTCTTCCGTTTCCAGTAGCCTTTATGTTGTGGCTGTATCAAATCTTATTTCTGATGCATATGTCATTATTGGTCTTACACTGGCTTTATAAATTCTTGACTTCATCTCAGTGTTAATGTGTCTGTTTCGCCACATAGTGTTATTAAGGCATCTTGCCAATCTACTTGCTTTTTGCACTTCTTTGTCCAGGTCTTCATAGCTAGACAATGTAATTCCCAGGTATTTTATCTCCATTACTTGTTTAATACTAATGCCATCAATTTCTATGTCACATCTGGTTGGTTCTTTGATGACTACTATTGTTTTAGTTTTCTGTGATGAGATTATCATATTAAATTCTTTTGCTCTTATGTTAAATCTGTGGACCAGTCTTTGCGGACTATCTTCATCTTGGGCTATCAATATTGCGTCATCTGCGTAACAGAGTATTTTTATTTCTTTGTTTTCCATTCTGTATCTTCTTCCTTTGTTAACGCTTTTGATGATTTTATCCATAATCAAATTGAAGAACATAGGGCTCAATGGATCCCCTTGTCTTATTCCGCTGCCTATATCTATAGGTTCTGTAAATTGTCCATCTATTCTGACTTTCATTTTGTTGTTTTGGTAGATGACTTTATATTATTTAGGGGAAGTTCTCTATTATATAGAAGATTGATTACGTCTTTGAGTCTTACTCTGTGAAACGCTTTCTTTAGGTCAATCAGACACAAAAATGTTTGTCTATTATACTCTACTGATTTCTCAGTAATTTGCTTAATAACGAATACTGCATCTGTACACGATGTTCCACTAAGAAAACCCTATTGTTCATCTGCTAAACTTATTCTCTGATTTATTAGCACTTGTAAAATTTTAGTTGTAAGTTTTATCATAGTATTTAACAAGTTTATACGTTTGTAGTTTTCTGGCTGTTTTTATCTCCTTTTTTGAATAGTAGAATTAGTTCGCTTGTTCCCCATTCTTCCGGTATTTTATTGTGATTTATAATTATTTGATTAATTAATATGGTTAATTGTTCTGTCATTGCTGCTCCACAATATTTTAGCAATTCATTTGGTACCCCGTCTTTACCTGCTGCTTTTCTGTTCTTCAGGTTTTCAAGTATTCTCCGAACTTCCTGTACATTTATATTAAAGTTCTTCATTTGTGGTAATTTCTGGTGTTTCCGGTTCTAGCGTCGTTTGTTCTTCCTCTGCATAGAGCTTTTTTAGGTAGTCAATCCACGTATCCTTTTCTATGTATTTTGGTTCCTGCGGCTTACTAGTATTAATTTTAACTTTATCTTTAAATGAATATTGTGCGTACTTTGTCTTATACTTGTTTAAACTTGCTTCTTCAATCAGCATTAAACACCAAAATATGATACACTGTAGTATCACTGTTATCTGATTCAACAGTAACGAAAAGTCTAAAAACTGATCCTTGACGTAATTTTACTTTTACAAAAAATTTATTAGTCTCTTCCATATAATGTCTTCACAGTAATTGTTACGCCATCATATAGATCACTCACAGTCACACTCACATTCACATTCGTACCGTTAACAGTCCTTTTATATTTATTCCTATTTTTTAATCTAACGGAAGATCTTGCCACATTGGGAGAATACTTTCAACTTTCGTACTGACGTAACAAAAATATCTCCGTTCACTGTGAAAAAAGACTACTGACTCACAACTTTACACCAAAATATCTTGGATCAACTCTTGACAGAACCTGAGCTTTAAAAAACACCTACAAAGCACGGCAACAAAACTGAAAGCGCGAAATAATATAATTCAAAAGCTATGGGGTTCCTCAACCTCCGAACCCAGATCATCCGGTTTCTGGCGTACATTCGGCAGCTGAATATGCTTCTTCGGTATGCCTCAATAGCACATACACTAAGATTGTTAAATTAAACCAGACAATGCGAATGATCTTAGGTTAAATTAGACACACACCGAACTATTGGCTTTACATTCTGCCGCCGGAACTACAAAGTTATTCTCTTTTCAGAGAATATAGAAAAATTTAAGCTACCTATTGACCATGATGAATTAGATATCTAAATGAATAAACTGCGTTCCAGATATCCTCTATTGTTAAAAGGCTTCCTACATTAGGAACAGTTTAGTGTAACCAACGCCTGGAAAGGACGATATAAAAACGATATAACGATCGAAATATGATCCGCCACTGGCCCCTTTAAATAATGAACATTGACACTTTTTACCTGGAATTGCGTTTAAGATGCAATTATCGCCATTATATGTGTATATTATAGGCTTTGAACTGTCCCGTAATACAAGGATAACGTTAAACAAAATAAAAACGAACAGTGGTAGATGTACTGGCAGCTTACATAGATGGGGAAAGCCCTTACTCCTGAATGTGACTGTGGTGCAGACTATTTGTCACAAAGTTGAAGAATACCCCGAAGACGGTCCCGTGGATTTTTTGATGTGTCCCTAAATGCAACCAAAAACGTTTCCACTTAAGGTTTTTCTACACCTTTAAATATTTTAATGCTTATTGCGTTATTCTTATTTGTAATTTTAGTTTTACTGTCTGTTCTTGTCTTATGCAATTCGTCAAAGAAATAATTATTTGGCGAATTGCATGACAAATATTTAATTATTATATTAAATAAATAAATGATATGGTTGAATGCTCAAATACATGAATTTTATAAATAAAAGGCAGATAGATATCTAGCACAGTTCTTTTATGAAATCTTGCCCTGAAGATTCTCTGAGAGCATCTTCAGGGCATCTTCAGAGCATGTCTGAAATAAGCCAAAAAACGTTTTTCAAGTAACAAAAAAGTAGCAAACTTCGACAAAACCTCGAAGTTGATGGTTGATAAAAAATATATATCGTTTTAGAATTACTTCGTCAAAATTTGACTATCCAGAACCTTAAGGAAGGTCATAAACATTTAAATACACTTATACAAATAACGAACACTTGACAAAAGGACAAACAGTTTAAAAATTGTTTAGGATGCTATATTATGGACAATGGCAGCAAAGATAATGGCTCCTGGTCGTTCAGTAGATTGATTTAGTCTACTTCTTGCATTTACATTCTGTGTCCACTATATTTCCACCCAAACTAACACCTCAGTTATTGTTGACAGGTTTGAGTGTGAAATCTGGATTATACTAAGACTATGAGCCATTCTGTCTCCTATTATTGCCCATAATGTAGCATCCTAAACATTTTTCAATTGTTTGTTCCTTTGTCTAGTGTGCTTTATTTGTATAAGTGTATTTAAATATTTATGCCGTGGCTTAATGTGTTGGATAACCAAACTTCTTGACAGAGTAAGTTTAAAACGTTATATATTTTTTATCAACCATCAAATTCGAGCTTTTGTCGAAGATTGCTAGTTGTCTTTCACTTGAAAAATGTTTTTTGACTTATTTCAGATGCCTCTAAAAGATTTAATAAAAGAGCTGTGCTTGATATCTGCCTTCTATTTGTAAAATTAAAATAAATAAATTTCATTATCTGGTCAACTGCCTTACCTTAATTTTTTGCCGTGCTTGTAAAATGTTCTTGCTCTGACAGATTCTTCGTTGAAGAATCTGTCATTTTGATAATTTTTTGAAAATTTGGCTTCAGAATATATGCTTCTACTTTAGACTTTGCTACAATTTTGCTATATCTTTAAATATCTTATATTTATGGTTAGATTCTTTATAAAGGATAAACTACCTTATAGTAAAGATCCCATTGCAGGATCACTACGTTCATAACGTATTTCATCAAACTCATATCTCTACATACATTTAAAATTATGAGAATACATTGATAATAGGCTGCCGCAAATATTTTTAATTCAATTCATAGTAATTCGTTTTTGACAAACATTTTATTTCGTTCATATATTTTTTAGATAAAATACGCTTCTCATGATGTATATTCATGGTTTTTATATCAAATTAAAGCTAATTTTTTTCTTAATATGATGATATGAGCTTGCCTCCAAAAAAATGGTCGAAAATTAGGGTTGCCAGCTGTTAAAAACGCGAGTAAAGTAAAATTGAGTTGGGGCGTAACGACACTGGTTTGAAAAGTGATAATATCTATAATAATATGTATATAGATTATAAACCATATAAGCCTTCTTTTAGAATCACGGTATCAATGGAAAAAAAAGTAAAGGACAGAGTACAGCTGATTATAATTATATTATCCAGCAGCAGAAAACATTTGATCTAGTAAAGCAAATAAATCAATTAAATCATTAGCGACTACGAGACCAGGTAATAGAATGTACAGTTTGTTGACATTTTGAAAACATAAGACAAGGACTTAGCACCTACTCAATCGATACGAAAATACAAAACTAAAATGGAAAAAAACAACCAGAAATCAACTACCAAACCACGAAAGAAGAAGAAGAAGAAATGACGTATTATAGGAGGAGTAAACAATTCCAGTTTTAATGTTATGAATCCGGCAAATTTCCCAAAACAAAAAAAGTTTGCTTTGGGAATTTCTACCTTGGAATTGATGGACTGTTTAATACCAGAACAAGCAAGAGCTTCTAACCACTGGAATGAACAATAATGGCAAGAAAATTCTCGGACGAAAAAGATACAAAAATAATGCTCTACAACAAAGAAAGATAAGAACAATCGTACCTGGACCATATTTACAGATGGTAATAAATAAGATTAAATAACAATAGGAAAAAACAACAACATAAGAATGTAAAGTGTTATTTACTAACTCGTGACAATTTTTACTTTTGTGATCTAATCATTTGTCCATCTAAATATCCTTTGTTCGAGGCACTAGATTACAGATTACATTAAATCTGATGCAAATATATTTCATAAATTGTAGTTTATTTGACCTTTCAACACCCAAATCGGAAACCGTTTTCAAAATCGTTACAGGTATATTTACGTATTCCATTTGCAAAAAGATATTTGATAAAAATATGAGTTAACAAGAAAACCATTTTCGAACAAAAATTTTTAGTCAGTTCTGTTCTTTGTATATAATGGTCAATTATAAAATTATTATTTTCTTTGGATTTATCCAATTTTATGAAACTTAAAAATATTTTTGTATTGTTTAATTTCTGAATATGGGCAACCAGTATTACACGCGACCTATAATAATATATATAATAGTAAACAACCAACATTTGATACTTCCTTATTGTTACATCAAATACACACATCATTAGAAATAATCTTAATCTATCATTGTTATCAAATGCACATAAATAAATCGATTTTACTACACACAAAACGGAGATGGTCTAAACCGGTTCCTCGTGGTCGGTAACACCGTTCTTTTGAATCAATGTTACCGAGTGAACGATCAAAATACTGTTACGAACGGCTCAATTTTACTGTACGACCTTGTTTTAATTTTAAACATCTTAGACACTATTTTATTTCACGTAATATACATTTACATTTTCATTTAATGGAAATTTATCTTGTTTTTACCATATATGGTACATTATATGTACCATATATCCAACTCAAAAATCCGTGTAAACTTGGATTAAAACATCACAATTCACGTCATAATTTTTAGGACGTCAAGAACAAATGCTACCGATTTGCTGCCAAATATAAAATACCTTTATACTTACTAAAACTATAATAATTATTAAGTATGCTCTTTCTCTTTGATTTCGTATTGTGCGACAAAGACCATTATAGGTCGTTTCGACACAAAATAATGTCAGCCATTTTTCTTCGTACAGTTTTTTGTAGACACACATGTTAGGTTAGGTTAGCAATATCAATAGCCATAAATATATAATAGAAGATAGGCTGACTGCTGCAATCTTAGACAAAGAAAGAGAGGGGACGCGTAATCGTATGGAATTGACTGAAGCCAAACCGACACCAGAAAGGTGACCAGGCCATATTTTATTTCTTCAGCAGATAATGGATATATATCAATAAATAGATTTTTTTTAAATTTATAATTGAACACTGACATAATGATCACTTGTTGAACATGATTTTATCATTACATATTTTTTAGTAGATCGATATAGGGCAACGTACTGGCACCAAAACATTGCGGTCACGTCGAAACTGGCTTCACTTTTTGAAGGTTTATTAAATGAGTGTTACCTGTCCTCTGTCTTTCCTTGTCTAAGGCTACAATACAGTCGCGTTCCCCATGTGTGGCAAAGAAAACTGACGCAAAGCAGTCAATACGTATTATTTTATAAATGAATTGCTTTATAAACAATCTCGTGCTATACCTACAATATTTTATTTCAATACTATTCAGTACATCCATTTTTCATTTTTGGACTTAAAATATTAAATGATCTCTTTTACTGATTATTTTTGTTAATTAGTATATTTCAGCAAGTAATCAAAATCGATTGACATCTTTAATTAGAATAAAAAATTATAGGTATTATTTTTGTATAGTAAACAAGTAGTAAGCCTAACCTCTCAATTATTGTTTAAAACTATACGAAAAACATGGCGACTATTGGCAACTAACATAAGACTATTGGATGTTAAAAATCTGTCAGAATTTTTTAGTTTTATCATTGTATCGTTTTATGACTTGTTCCGAAATGTTATGTTAAATATTTCTCATCTATTTTATCTTCAGAATTTATTTCTTTAAATATCAGTTTTTAATAAATCAACAATGTGCATTAATATAACTAATAAGATAACTCTCTTACGCTTCTCTATTAAATAGATTTTCTATCCGTAGATACTACTTAAAAAAAATTTACAAAGAATGGGGATATAGATCCAGCACATACTCTTTGCAATAAGATGCCTCGTATTGACTTTTCTAAAGAAATAAACGATTATGTATATATTACACAAGGGAAAAACAAGAGGAATGACAATTCCTTTTGTTTTCATAATTGTCTATTTTCATGAACAGCACTGACACAGCCTATTAATTATTAATAGAAAAGCATCAGTTTTAGAGTTATTTTTATAAAAATAAGATTACATCCTCAGCGTATCATAGATCATTCAGAAATTATCGATTTATTCTAATCCCTCAAATTTGCCAACTCAATTCAATCGTCCTTGATCGAATCCGAAAGCGAGCATCAGCTCATTCATTCAGTTCAGTTATTTCAATCCCATCTTTACCCAAAACGTCTAATTTAATCATCGGATACTATCGCTACAAGTCGATTTTAGTCGGAAAACTTGAATTATGGTACGAAATACGTCTAGTCCAAGTATACCAAAAATATGTTAGTTGAAAAGGAAAAGAAATCTTTTTTGCTATGACGATCGCGAGGATACCTGCGGGTGGCCAAAGGGGGAGGCTTTTTGATAAATTTAGTCCTACTTTTCTCGTTGTACATGTGTTGTTTACAATTTTACAGTTGTATATTCCACGTTTTATGAATGAAATTTTTCGTTTTAAACTATGCAAATGTATTAAATCATTTTCGTAAATATTTTAGTAGATAAATTAAGTGTTTCTTCTGTTTTTCTGTTGGTAGGTATAGCATAATTCCTAATCTATTTATGGAGACCTCCAAAGTATTACTGTACAATTTTATTTTAACCTTGGTTTCTATTAAAAATTGAAAAAGATTATAAAACATCTCAATTTTACCACTTAATGGAATCTACAATATTTTTCTAATAATTTTCAGAATTATTTTTACAAAACAGTATTTTAATCTTAGCTTTTTACTTGCTAAATAATTAGGTACACAAATAATATGTCTGTGGGGGGCTTTCACCCGCATAAATCCACAATCTCCTACGCATGTGAGATGGTAAACTGAACACTATAATTGAATAAATACAAATAAGAGAAATGAAACAGAAGAAAATCATAAAAACCTCGCATATAAGCCTTGTATTCTTCTTCATCCTATGCCTCGTCTTTCTTTTTATTTTTAATATTCTGCACACAACTTCGCACACAATTTTTTTTTATTATAGTACTTAAATAAATATTCCGGTGCTTTAAACATGTAAGTAATATTGGTCTTTTCCCTTTTCAGAGTTATCGTGGTAGAAAGCCAGCGGGTTCTGGAGCTCCATTAGGTGGTGGTACCCTTGTTTCACCCGAAACCAACGGCAGCACAGTGGTGACACCTACAGCACAACCTCCTTCGAGACCCAGTCCGCAACCCACTCAGGTTCAACAGTCTATGCCCGTCCAGCAACAACCAATGGTAAGTACAAACTATTTAGAACTGTAACAAGATGAGACACATCATCAAATCGCTTCCAAATATAGCTAAAATGGTAAATGGTAATTCTTGTAAATCAAAGCCTCAAAGAAGTTTGAGGTCTTTGTTTAGTACCAAAGATCTGCAGAGAAATTAAAACAATGACCGCGAATTACAAGCTTCTTCCCATATCAGTTCGCCCAACGTTAGATTAAGAAAATTAAATTTTAGAGAACAACAATAAAAGCGCAGCGTAAATTTTAGAAGTTGTGAAATGTGATAGTTTACCACTGAGTTACATCCCCTTTATTTTTAATAAAATCCACAAATCTTCGTGGCATAATTTTTACCAAGTTCTGACAAAATTCTAATTTTCATTCAGCCTTTTTCATTTCGCGCCACAAAGTCTCTATCAGTGACAAGTCGAGATTGTTAGAAACTCATTCCAGAAGTGGTATGCCATGGTCTTTAATCCATTTTAAACTCTTTTTTGAGGTAGGACAACCTGTGCCGTCCTGTCGGAAGACAAAATCTTCCGTTGATGTTAAACGGTGTTCTATAGTCGGTAAAAGAGATTCTTCTAAAATATTCAATTATTTGTCCGTGTTTACAATCCAATCGATAAAATGTAACTTTCTCACACCTTTTGACGACATGCTGCCCCAAATCATGACAGCTGCTCTTTAGACAGTAGGGATGGAAGCTTCATTTTTCCTACGAATGACGCGACTCCAACTGTCTCCAACACACACTTCAAATCTTGACTCATCACTCCATTGTATTGAATCCAATCTTTATGACCTTTTGACCATCTTAGTCTATTTTTTTGTTGTTGTAATGTTAAAAGTGGCTTTTCCTTAGCCTAAAATAAAATGAAATTTATTAAAAACAATTCGTACTAATTTTTTTAACTTTCAACTATAAAATTTCCTTTGTAAGTACCAAATACTAATTTGTGGGCCTCTCGGTGACATGTTGATCTAGAAACGCGTCTTCCAATAAAGTCACTCCATAAAACGCTTAACTCCATATAATTTGCTCGTCATTTTTTCACTATAATGCGTCTTATTGTCCTTCGATCTGCTTCGGTTATTTCACTTTTTCGTAGATTTCTAGATTTTGTGACGACCGAACCTGTAGTTTTGTCCTATCTTCTGACCTATCTTTACACTATAGCGTGACAATTTTTGAATTGGATTTTCCAGAATTAAAAAATCTAATAATGATTGAACAAATTTTCTCATCGATAACTTTACCTCGACCCATTGTACAATCCACAAACGGTAAAAAGCTTTACAATACTACAAAATACATTTTACATTAACTGACAATATTATTGTTTTGATGTCATTTTTCGATAGCTACCTCTGGGTTTAACGTAATTATGAAAAAATCAATGTATGTTGACATAAGTGAATGCATAGCCGGATTTAGTGAAATTTTTTTTATTGTTGAAAATAAATAAAAAACCATGAGTATAATTTGTTTATGGTAATCGACTTAAACTGCAAATTCCATAGGTGGGCCAACTGATATGGGAAGGGGCTCGTATTTTAAAAGTCAAGAGAATTGTTGCTCCAAACTGGCCTCTGCTCGACAACTATGAATACGGCATTAGAAATTGTTTGAAAAGTTAAACAATAGAACTGATCAAACCCATGAAAAACAAATATAAAAAAAGAAAATTATCGCACTGCTAATAAACATAATTACAAAAACCAAAATTAATTTTTCAAAATCAGATGTAGAAACCTAACTCTTATGCGAGGTAATGAAGCAATAAACCTACCAAATTTTTGCAGTTGGATGGATCTCAATGAAACTTGCTTCATTCGATTCGTAAGAGTGTCAGGAAATTTTGTGAACAAACATGATGATGTAGAAATGAAAATGAAAATTACTATTCGAGGGTTTTTGGGGTCACTGAACACAAATAGTGTAATAGTGATGTTCTCTGAGGCACCTGGTGCTTAGGATGTGCCTCATATCCTCTATAGAAATTCGATGCATAAGTAAAAACTCAAAAACATAAGGGGTTTTTTACCATCGCTGAACACGAATATCATGTCAGGGAGAGTTTCTAAGGCACATGGGGCACAGGAGGGACCCGATTCTTAGAGTTTTGTGGAAAAACTCATTATTCGGTGGTTTTTGGAGTCGCTTAACATTAATTTTATATCGGCGATGGCCTTTGAGACACCTGGTGCCCACCTCATCTAGAGTTTTAGGGAAATTCGATACAAAATCATTTCGTCCTGGGCAGCAGGTACCTCGGAAATCCCCGACATAATGTGTTTGCACTGATTTTGTATCGAATTTTTACAAAACTCCAGGAAACGAGGCCAGTCGTGGACATCAAGTGCATCGGAGTCCATGGCTGTGATCATATTCGTGTTCTGAGACTTCAAGAACTACCGAATAACGAGTTTAAGCTCATTTTGTATCGAATTTCCATAAAACTCCAAGAGATGAGACCTGTTCTGTCATATTCAGGTTTAGTGACCACAAAACCCCCCGAGTAGTAATATTGAACTCATTTTCGTCAATTATTTTCGATTTGCAAATTTATTATTATTCATAACTTCAAAATATTGTTCTGAAACGATTTTCTTGCGATATCTTAATGCAATTGCTATTTTTATTGTGCGTAAGCCACAATTTAGATTTAAAATAAGTTTATTTTTGACGTTTCAAATTTCACTCGTGCGGAAATTGTGCTCAAAATACAAAACAATAATAAATTAGACATATTTTATTTTTTGTTACTTGGTAAAAAATTCTTCTAATAATTTAATTTTATGACTATTCTCCATAATGTGTTAAACATTATGGAGAACATTAGTACGCTTTACCGTGCCTTTTACTACAACGAAAGGTTTTCTGCGAATTTTGTTAATCGCTTAGAGGTGTAAGTTGGTTGAATATACTGTAGTTTACCCTCAATAAACACCAAACTCTGATTTTATATGTATGTTATTTAAAAAATAAATAAAGTATCCTCGATATGTTATTGTCTTACTAATACTGGTATTTTTTTATTGATTGCCTCCTTTAATACGGGTAACTAGATCCTACTGCATTCTGTCGAGAAATTGGTCCCCTTTAGCATAATTAGAGCATCTAGAAGTGGAAATCTAAACGTCACAAATAAACTTTTTTTAAACGTAAATTCTAGCTTATACCAATAAAAATATACACGTCAAAATTTACTTTGGAAAATGCATTTTTGTTCACAAAATTTCCTGACACTTTTACAAATCAAATGCAAATAGTTCATTCCATCCAATTGCAAAAATTTGGTAGGTTTTGAGCTGTTACTACTTCATTGCCACGCATATATAAACAAAATTCCTTATGTATTTGATCATCTATTTATTGGTAATTGAAAAATAATATATTCAACGAACATTAACTGCCGTGTATAAATTCGGAACCCTTTGTTGTTTTCTGTCGACAATAAAAAAAATTGCAATCGAATTATAGTAGCCTGAAAAAATATTTTATTGGTAGCAATACTAATTTTACAAGACAACGTTCCAAATCTAAATTGATCCCTGTTTGTAATCCATTCATGAAATTAAAAACACCTTCTTCAGTATATTGCAATAATATAATAAGCTTAACATAATCTAATTTTAAAATATTTAAGCTAATGTGCAATTTTATTAATTTGATTAATAAAAGTTTATTTTTCCTATTCAAGTTGCACCTTTGTAAAAGCTCTAAAATTCTGTAAGATCATCGTAAGCTGTTCTTCAGAACTGCCTTTTTCGCAATAATTTCAGCATCATTATGATAGTATTTTAGCTTCAAGAGATCTTTTAAATAACCGCAAATATGCTTCAAAATTCCTTAGACATCCTGTATACTTGAATAAAAGCAATTTTTATCTTTTCTACAAGACACCGATATTTGTTCCCCATTTAATCTACGACAGTACTTTTTTATTAGCATATCGGAAACATAGCCTTCCATCTCCAAAAATCGGAATATTGTATCGTCCAGTTCGATATTTTTTATTTTTACGATCTTTCCAAAAAGATGGACACTTGTTTTTTAACCTTGATAATGAAAATCCCCGTTATCATTGTCAGCTGGGTATTGGGGATTGGAGAGATCACCGTCTGATAGCTGGAGGGTCTCCCCTACCGTTGAGGTAGGTCGTGTTCTGGATGGAGAAGGGGCCCTTCCCCCTTGGGGTAACGAAATCGTATTCGGCCTGTCTCAACTCAACCCCAATTGCCGAATAAACTTCTACAAAAGGTTCATTTTATCTCGACAGGATATTCCTTTACTTTTCGAGATTTTCACCCTATACACGTCTACTTAATAGTCGAGATACGGTTCTTGTTTTGTTTTTAACGTGGTCTTGGAAACACAGACGAGGTCATTAGGGTGGGAATTTGACTTTTTCTAATAAAAGGTGACTGTAATATAGTTTTTATTCATTTCTTTGATATCTAGAAGTTTATCGAAATACGCGGCGTGTTTGGAGAATTTAGCTTTAGCTATTGATTTATAAAAATTGTTGATCTTTAAAATAACTTTACTTAAATTGTTGAAATAAATAACTTAATTTTTCAGACTCCAATGCCTTTCTATGCAGATCCCAACCGCTTTCCAACACCTGTATGGCAAACTGATCCATCGCAAGGTATGTATTTCTTTTAATTTTCTTTGTTTGTGCATTTTTTTATATATAGTTACCGTTTTAGGTTGGCCCCAAGGACAATTCATCCAACAAATACCAGCGGCAGGACAACCAATCGAAACTTACCAGCAATACCCAAACGGAATTTATCAAGCTACATACCAGCAACCGGCGTTTGAAGCTAATACATTTTATACGGGCGCTGTTCAGGTCTTAACGAATGCAAGACCTCCCAGCACGCCTAACCAGCAAGTCCAGCTAGCACCTCCACGACCAAACTCTAATTATTCTCATACACCAAGTCCTAGTCCGGTACAACAGCAACAACAAGCGCCTGGTGGGCGACAATACCAAGAGTATAACATTGCTCAACAACAACAGGGTGGCCAACAGACCTCACAGCAGAATTTTATCCAGACTACGTCTAATCCAACTTCTGATAATTCTCAACAACAATCAGGCAATAATTCCAGGCCGGGTTCGGTGAATACCATAATGAATCCACCAACGCCGAATCAGAATTTTAGCCCGCAGTCCCAACATCAACAGCAGCAACAGCAAAATCCTCAACAAAATTCGCAGCAAACAAACACTTATACCTCGATAAGCAACTTCAGTCCGAATCCTTCTGTAAATTATGTAAACGCCAATTCGGGAAACGCTCAGCCTGGGTATCCACAAGTGAACAACAGCAGTCCGCAGCTCGATTCACACAACTCTAGTGGCTACCCAGGCCAGGAACAATACGGCGGACAGGAGGAGCATCAGCATTGGCCAAATGACGAACACATGATATGGGAGCAACAGGTCAAAATGGAGTCCAACTACGAACATCAAGAGCAGAACAATCAATACGTACAAGTAAATAATTCGCCAAATAAACTAGACAACGTACACAATGATATGCATTCATCTAAGGCGTTTTCTCAAGCAGATAAAGTGAATCTCAATACTAGGATAAAAACGATGATACTCAATAAACAGCAAGAAAACAGTAAAATGGAAGAAAGCAAAGCCGTAGAACAAAACTCGACCGGTCATTTTTTATCGTATAGCCACCATCACCACTTAACGAAACCGTTAGGTGATGATGGTGGCTCCCAGAATCGGAATGATTCTATAAAAAACTCACTTTTGCTACAACAATCTTCTAATAATTCCTTGGACCAACATAGACATACAAAATTTGCTCAATCCAATAAAGTACAAAGTTCGAAGGGCTACAATTATCATTTTCCATCTAAAAATGTTACTAACGATACGTTTAATCCATCGAACACTCATGAAGCACGTAAACTTATAAACAACGATCGAGAAAATTCACTCAAACAACTCAAAAATGACTCTAACGAAGAAGCCGATGATTTAAAACAGTTCGCAAACTATCATATAACAAAAACCGAAGCGACAGTATCACCAACATGTAGAAAACCTCAAAGACGCACCAAAAACACCTTTTCAACTTCTACACCAAAAGCTAAGGCTCCATATCCAACGTTGTCGATAGAAAAATGCAAGCAACTCGGCATGGAAATACCTCTATGTAGCTGTTTTCCTCCGAACGAGACGCCCTTTGAGCCCGGTACTTATTACACTCATTTGGGTTGTGCTAACACTTTAAAAAGTCTAAGGTACGATCTTGAATGTAGAACCGGAGCGACTGGAGTATCTATAAGAATTGAGAAAATTCGATACACTGGAAAGGAGGGAAAGACTGCACAAGGTTGTCCAATAGCGAAATGGGTGAGTGTACAAATCTTTTTTTTTTCTTCACTCTATTAGGTATTCATTTTATTATTATTATGTTATATATTATGTTTATTTAGTTATCTTTTTATTTAGTAATTTTAAAGGTTCGTAATATTCTCTCAACAATTTATATTGGATAAATTTAAATTTTTTTAAGTTTCCTTGCTTCGTCTTGTGTCTTAACTTTATCTGTGACAATTCCTAATTTCAACTCTGAGTCAGTTTGGCGATCTTTTTTCTCACCTTATATGCTAAGATCGTAAAGCCACTATGCAGTGTTCACTTTATAATACGATTTCTCTGTTATTTAATTGAAAATAAAACATTGATAATAAAATATGAACGAAGTAATTCACGAAACTGCTGACAATATTTAATACATTTTGATTTTAAATCCATACAATCGGTCCAGTATAAATCCCGATGCACGTCATTGTACACGCCAGATATCTAAGTTGACATTGTTGCCAAATTACAAAAAAAATCTTGAATTTATTTTACATCAATTATATCACATAATGATTACAAAAGTGGATTTATACAACAAAACAAATTACTATTCAATGTAAATAAATAAAAAAAATTAGAAATAGAAAACAAGAATTAAGTAATAACCTTACGTTAAAAGTAATTCTTCAGTTAATTTCTTTTTTTGTCCTCTTCTTTTTGTAGTGCCTATCCATTTCGGATGTTAGCGACTAAAAATGCGACTCTGAAAAGATTTGTGGTTGTTATGTTAAACCACGTACGTAGATTTTTCAGCCAGGAAATTCTTCGCCTTTCTGGTCCTCGTTTTCGCTGAAAGAATCCGTGCGACTGTTTCTTTTGTTTCCCTCTCTTTTAGTCTTCTGATATCACATTTTTTGTTACTATTCTTTTTTGTAACCTTTTTAAATCTAAAGCTAAATTTACCAATAACAGGAATATGATTTGACGATACGTCAGCACCGGGTTAACTTTTAACTGATAGGCATCCATTTCTTAATCTCCTATTCACCATTATGTAATCAATTTGATTCCTTATTATGCTTCCTGGCTGATCTTGAGGAGAAACCAAAGTATACAAACTTCTTGGTGGTAGTTTGAAAAACGTATTTAGTTCTTCTCTACAAATAGTTTTGATCTTTTTCCCCTTTCATTTCTCTTTCCTAGACCAAAATCACCAATCAATTCACCGCTCTTCCCTTTACCAATTTTCGCATTAAAGTCATCCATAATAATAGTTATATCTTCTTTTTTATTTGTTTAAGTGAATTTATCAACAACTCATAGAATTGCTCTACCTCTTCTCCTGGTTTGTCCCTAGTAAAAAATATATTTAGACCAGGGCTAATCTGTGAAAAAACGACTAAATTTGGATGTGAGAAATGGCATTCCGATTTTTGTAGTAGCAGTAGTTGTAAGGATGATAACTTCAGTAATAATAATTGACTCATTCTCCCTCTCAAATAGGTCGGGAATATTAACAAAAAATGGAAAGATTTAAAAATTACTAAAAACATCTTTTTTTTTACTTTCCTTGCTTATAAATTTAGAACGATTCATTTTAGAGCAAAGTCGCAATACAATAAAATAGCGATAATTGAATTTTCTATAAAATACGACTGGTTAAAAATGTTCTGGTTTATTGCTGCAAAATAGCAATAAATACAAAAAAGGGAGGAAACATCCCACAGGTTATCACCTAACTATTTCTACAAAATCAGAATGCCACCTCCCACATCCACCTCAAAACACATCCGCCTTGGTCTAATTTTATGAAGATTCATATTTCTTAACAAAATTTTTTTTCTGTAGATCATCCGCCGTCAAGACGAAAACGAAAAGTACCTAGTTATCGTAAAGCAAAGAAGAGGACACTTTTGTCATTCTACATTCATCGTTGTTGCCCTGGTAGTTTGGGATGGAGTAGAGCAAGGCAACGCTGATGAGCTCTATTCCTTACTGACGGAGAAACTGAACAAATTCGGTCTTCCTACGAAACGTAGATGTGCCACCAACGATCCTAGAACTTGTGCTTGTCAAGGCCTGGACGAGAACACCTGTGGGGCAAGCTTCACGTTCGGTTGCTCTTGGTCTATGTACTACAATGGGTGCAAGTTTGCCAGATCTAAGGAAGTGAGGAAGTTTCGAATGACGGAAAAAGCAGAGGAAGCGGTAGTCGAGGACAAGCTACAAAATCTAGCGGACTATTTGAGTCCGATATATCGGTGTCTTGCGCCACAGTCTTTTAAAAATCAATGCCACTTTGAAAGCATATCGCCGGATTGCCGCTTGGGGAAAAATGCCGGAAGGCCATTTTCGGGCGTCACAGCTTGCGTTGATTTTTGTGCGCATTCTCATAAAGACTTGCACAACATGATCAACGGTTGTACTGCTGTTGTAACCTTAACTAAGCACAGAAACGTGACCAGGCCGGCTGAGGAGCAGCTCCATGTTCTACCAATGTATAGGCCTGACGATACCGACGAATTTCACTCCAGACAAAATCAGGAGATGAAGGTGAAGAACGGTGGAATCGACGTTTTAGAAAAGTAAGTACTAACTATTGTCATTATAATATTACATTATTGTGAGCCAACTGATATGAGAAGGGACCCCTAGTGGTGGAAATATCTCATTCGTTCATAAGTGATTCCTTTCTTGTCTATTTTTATGCTTGTTTTACTGCTTGTTAATTTGGTGTCCTTTAAAAATCTGTAGCTGTATGCAATTGCTTTGTTCTATTCTCTTAATTAATATAAACTCATATTTTAGCTACCCTTGCCAAATTCGAACATCTACCATGCCCGCTGAGAAATGTAAAATTAGGAGAACAAAGAAAAATCAGAAGGGAACAAAGAATAAGAGGAAATCGTCGATATCTGAGGAGTCATCCTCGTCCAGATCAATTACACCTTTAACGTCTCCAGTAAACAGTGGAGAACTTCAAAATAGTCAAGTGTCGAGTACTGTGTCAGGTTTTCCGAACAAATTTAACAAGAGGTACGAAGAATTTTCAGA
Organism: Diabrotica undecimpunctata; assembly: GCF_040954645.1. NCBI lineage: Eukaryota > Metazoa > Arthropoda > Insecta > Coleoptera > Chrysomelidae > Diabrotica > Diabrotica undecimpunctata. Next base: position 135,082,244 of record NC_092811.1, read on the forward strand.
TAGTAGTAATAACAGTCATGAGTATCAAGAGTTTTTTGGTAATAGCAGTTATGCTTCAACGTCTTCTTCCTCATCTCTTCCTCAATTCTCAGTATTCAAAACTCCTTATCTCTCTAACAGTTTTTATCAAGAACGAAATGTAAATAACTTTTATCACCAAGACCATTCATACTACAGTTCACCGACCCCAAACTTAAGTAACTACGCTTCCCAATTCAGTAACCATCCTGTGTACAACGCTAGCAATCCTTTCGACGACAATTCTCCAAACAGAAACCTACCGGGCGATGTTACTCCACCCAGAGGGAAAAAAATAAACATTTCATACACTGATAATGCAGAATGCTTTCAAGACGACGACATGGGTGGAGTAGCTATTGCTCTTCCGCACGGTAGTATTCTGTTTGAATGTGCCAAACACGAACTGCATGCTACCACTGCCCTTAAGAATCCCAATAGACTATCCCCCACTCGTATCGCCTTGGTATTTTACCAGCATAGAAACATGAATAAGCCTCAGCATGGTTTGGATGAATACAAAGAGAAATTGAGACGAAAATTAGAGCCGAGTAACGATCACGATAATACTGGTGTTGATTTCAATGTAGATGTTAGTAATTATGTTTATTCTAATAGTGATATTGTTATTAGAGCACCAACACTGCCGTCACAAACTGTTACGACTGTTTTTCCAATGTATCCCTGTATCGTTACAGGTCCCTATCAAGAAACGCCCTATGCCATTCCAGACCTACACTGAGACGTATTTGCTTCCAGTTTATCCTAATTTTACCACTTGTTGCGAGACTGCTTTACTGTTAGTTTCCTTTTTATTTGGAGCTTTACGGTAGCTCAGGAGAGAGACGGTTTTTTAAACACTAGAGCCTTCCAAAGACCGCAACTACTAAAACGTCATGCTCAAGATCTCTTCTGGGAAATTTTCAAGAAAAACTGCCTACAATAATTACAGTTATAGCAAAATAATGATTGTTGCATGTCAAAAACTCACTCATGTACGTTACAAAACAATCGCAGTTTCTTTCGCTCTTAAAGAATATGAAATAAAGACATGAACAATTTGCAACGCCATTTTTTTGCATTAACTGTAAAACAAAATAAATCATTGCAATATTCGTTCTTTTACGTTATTAAAACAGTAAATACATCTCGAATGCAATGGTTAATTTTATTATAGAAATAATACGAGTGCCTCCGATCTCTACATAGTCTTACAAATTATATACAGAGTACAAATAAAAGGTATAAGTCTTTGCTATTGTAATAGAGATGCTAATCATACCAAAAAATTAAATTCTTAGGTTATTAGTCGTGTATTCTGCACAACTTTGTAAACTTTTACATTGCGGATTTTTAGTACTGTCGAAGTATACTCTAGATAATTTTTAAGTGTCGGAAAATGTTGCTATTGGCGATTATTTTCGTATAAATATTGTTAAAATAACTCAGGAATTTTTATAAGAACAATTGACGAAGTGAACGAAGAGGTAAAGCAGCGGAAGTTACAGTTATGCTAAAAAGTAATTGCTCCAAAAATCACTGCAATTAGTAACAGTGACAACGAAAGAACGATCGACTCTAAGTCCATCTCTGCATGTTAAATATTTTCGCAACATAACTCATTGTTCCTTTACCTCATTGATCACTAGGCGTTATGATATATTTATCTATTTTTCTCCAGTAGATTCACAAAGAACAATTAAACAGTTAGAGCTAGAGTATATGGCAACACTGCATTGGGTAAATATATTAAGGATATGTGGAATATTTAATTTTTTTATACAGAAAACTTTTAAATTTTTGTATTTTTATAATTATTGTTGCTTTTATATTGTTTTTAACATTTCTGATATTAAAATTATGTCTTTAACGACATGTTTAACACATTTTTACTTAAAAAATTAATTAGAATAATCTTGTTGGTTCTTTTTTCATTTTTTTTTTAAATTTTAGTACTTTTTTAATACTGAACATGTTTTTACAGTTCACTTTTCTTTTATTTGACATAAACAACGTTTGCAAGTGATCACTGTTAGAATTACGTAATAATACATTGTTTTCGGGTTTATTGGCCGTGGTCAAAATATTACCTACGCAGACGCGGTAATTATCATTGATTTCTCCCGAAAAATACTGACAGCTGGTACTCAGTTTTAGGAAGAAAGCTTCAACAGTTGCTGCATCGTATTTGATAATTTTTGTGACAGTAGACGCCAAAACGTCACGAAGAAATAATTCCAGTCTACGACCTATAACCCCGAGGAGCAATGTATGATTAACTTTTAAATCTTTTATATTTATACAGTGAAGTTAGATATGTTAATAATGTTTGAATTGTCAATATTTTTATGATTTAGTGTTTAAAAAGCAATACAAAAGTTATTAAAATTTACTCAGTTGAGGAAAAATCAGCAATTTTTTATTCACGTAATAGCAAGCACTTCTTCTTATTACGCCGTCTCCTTTCGAAGGTTCGCGATCCAAATGACAATTGTAGCTTTGGAAATTGCTGCACGAAAGATTTCTGTGGATGATCGGTCAAACCATCTCCTCAGGTCTTTCAGCTACGAGTTCTGGCGTCTTCCAACTAATTTTTTGCCCTGCACTTTACCTTTCAATATAATTTGGAATAATTCATATCTTTCACCTCTCAACACAGGACCCAAGTATTGAATTTTTCTCTCTTTGATTATGCTGAGTTTTTGTTTACCCATGCGCCGAAGTACCTCACCATTAGTAACTTTTTGTATCCATGGAATTCTCAGCGTCCGTGTGTATATATACATTTCAAAAGCATTTATTCTTTTTTCTCTTTCAGAGTCCATTGTCTAACTTTCACAGCCATACAGCAAAACAGAGAAAACGTAACATCTGATCATTCGAATTCTGAACTCTAGACTAAGGTCTGATCTTGTAAAAAATGTTTTCATGTTCATAAGTGTTTTCCTCGTTTGTTCGATTCTTAAAAGGATTTCTTTTTTCTAGGAAAATTTTCTAGGAAAATACTAGAATTTTAGTTTTGGAAACATTTAGATGTAAACCTAACATTTCGCTATTACGAACTACCGCATTTATTATATTTTGTAGTTCTTGTGCGTTGCTTGCTATTAGGACGGTATGTTGGTTCCGTTAATCTTGATTCCACCTTGAACCTCGTCTAATGCTTTTCTGAATATATGTATATCCCGAATACAGATTAAATAATAGTCGTGATAAGACTAGGATGTTGTGTGCTTTATTTCAATTGTTACCGTTTGGTGCCAATATAGTTCTGAGATAATTCGCAAGTCTTGTTCGTCAATTCCAGTTGTTCTCAGAATTTTGATCATGTTTTGATGGTTAACGCAGTCAAATACTTTTCGATGATCAATAAAACATGCATATACATTAATATTCATGTCTCTGCATCGTTGTGTTAACACATTTAAGGCAAAAAGAGCTTCTCTTGTTTCCAATCCATTTTGAAATCCGAATTGAGTGTCACTCATCTGAAACTCCACACGTCTTGATGCATACGAGAGGCATAAATACTTTCTTCGTAAAATAAGAAGTGGCTCTCCTGTTAGGCATTGAAGATTCTTAACTGGTGAGGTTCTAAATGCACCTGTGGCAATGCGAAGTGCTGTGTTTTGCATGATATTAAGTTGCTTGGTTTTTTAGCAGAGGCTTATACAATAGCCCCATAATCTATTTTTGATCTAACGAGTGACTTCTAAATATTCAATAATGTAGTTTCGTCAGTTCCCCATTTTTTATTTGATAATGTTTTCGTTACATTTAATCCATTTTGGCAAGACTTTTTTATTTCTGAAATATGTTGTTTCATTGTTAGTTTTTGGTTGCCATACAGTTGTAAAGGTGTTCTTTGGAGCCGGTGTCTTGAGAAAAGCAAGCATCTTGTTTTTAAGGTGGAGAATTGCACGCTTACTGACGTGGGCCATATCTCTAGTTTATAAATGGATGGAATAAGCCACAATTAGAGGTTAAAGTAAGTTTATTGACGTTTCAATTTCCACCTCGGAAATCATTCTCAAAATACAAGCATTAATTAGTCAATTGATTTATTTATTAAATTTACTAATGTTTGTATTCTGAGAACGATTTCTGAAGGGGAAATTGAAAAGTCAATAAACTTACTTTAACCTTTAATTGTTGCTCATTCTTGTGGTTTTGAATCATTCTTATATTATTGCCCTTTGCAAATAGAACCAGATCGTCGGCATAGTGACTGATAGATCTTAAGATATTTGAATAGATCAATTCTAGGTTATAAAACAATTCAATGGATTTTGGAAATTTTTGGTGGCCTTTGGCAGAGAATCGATTCATTCTTGATGCTTTGCATTTCTCGCTTGAGATGTTTTGACGCATTGTTTAAATTTTTCTTGTCCTTGGGAGATCTGGTTTGTTGCCATTTCGGATAATTTTTTCCTCCTGTCCTAATAGGGATGATTGGACTGCTATTCCATGCTGCATGCTGAATCTGTTTGGTAAACAATTTACCTTCTGTATCTAACTGATTTTGAGTTTTCAAAGGGATTGAAAGATTAACTGAGTCTTCTAGTTCATTTCTGAAGTTCTGCCAATCATCTGTCCTTGCATTTACCAGTTTAGAGGTATCTTTCGCATTATTTCGTTACTAAGTGTGAGCAGAATGGGGAAATGATCCGAATGCTAAATTTCTTGACACCTCAGCAATATTCTTTATACATATGTACAATTAGGAATCACGGTCCTAATATTTTCAAACCTTTTTAAAATCCTTTGAATTATTTAATGACGTGGAATTGGTCTATTGACTGAGTACATTTGATCAAAGTTGTTGTTTTTTTTAATAATAAATCATAAAATTAAAATATTATTAATTTAAATATTATTAATCTCTAACTTCACTGTGATGAAACGCAACTTGTTATACACATAAGTCATTACGTGTGGCCTAACTTTGACAACAATACTCTGGCAAATGTATATTTATTTGTAAAATTTTAGAATGTGATTAATTGGTAAAACAACTTTAACATTCGTTTTCAATCCAGATTTCAGTGCTCTACAAATAATTTTTGTCTTGACTTTTGGGAAGTAGGAATTCAACAGTTGAGAATTTCTCTTGATCTGTTTGACACTTCACCACCTGAAATATACATATATTATCTCAATTTTACCTAAAAACGTTCAGTCGTGATAAAAAAGGTTAAAGACTAGTACAGAATATTTTTGATATATTAACTCACTGCAGTGTTTTTGGAAATTTCTGTAGATACAATGTATGCTGCAGGAGCTTGTAATATATTATAAAAAGTATTATCATGAAATCCGTAATTTTTGCCTTTAGGATTTGGGTTCGATGGATAAATATTAAATATATTTTTGAATCGCGTCAACTCCAAAAGATTTTTATTGAGTTACGTGAACCTTTTGCGTCAAAGCTGATGATGTTTGGAAATCAGTATTGGCGTTGTCTAAGAGGCCATACCTACGTGTTGTAAATGATATTAATGTATGCATTTATCTTTTCTAGTTTTAAAAGTATATTTTTGACAAAAAAAGAAAGAAAGAAAGTATTTATAGTGTTCTTAAAACGCCTACGAAAGTAAATTATTGTATAGTGTTAGTATACCCAAGTCACTTCTTCGAAAATATAACTATGTTATTGATAAAGTAAATGATGCCAAATATTTAAAATAGATTTTAAAAAAGTTTTATAAGATAAATCTTCCAGGCTAGTTTTGGCAGCCAGTCTCCTTTTTATGTATTATAATTTCCCCTTAGCGCACTACTACTATTTATTTATTTATTATTTGGGTATTTTTCGCGTTTCTATTCTTCCACTCGATTTTATTTTTTACCTCTCGAAATTTTCACTCCGATAGACTAATACAGATGAGGTGCAATAAACATTACACAGTATTACGGGAATCTAGAGGGAGAATGTACGCTGAAAATACCTTTTAGACACCGAATTTGCTTCACACAAAATACTATCACTTGAAAATATGCATAAATGGTTTTAAGTATCGAATAAAATCGTTTCTTTTTTAAAATTATGGGTAATATATTGATTTTTTAACGTTTTTTATTGATTTTAAATTGTGGATGTACAAAATTTTATTTATTATTGCATTTTAGCCATTATTTCAATTAAATTTAAGTACAAAATTTATTTAGTTCTTAATTAGTTTGTTTAAATAAATTATCTACTTAATTGTGAACGTTTTCTTCATTTGTTCTTCTCTATACAAAGCTTATAACTTCTTCAAAGTCTTTTGCTGTACTATGGCTTTATATACGTATTTTTCCCAGTTTTTTCTTTCCACTTGTCATCATGATCATAATAATTATAGTTATCAAGAGGTCGTTATTATATTTTGAGTTGGTCAACTTATTCCAAGTTTTTTGATATATTATTGGTTTGTAAAATATTCGAATTTGTTTTATTTTATTAGTTTTGAATAACTCAAGAACGGCATTTGCTATATTTAACACAGTGTTGTTGGTCTGCATTAGTATCCAAGGTATTCGGAGCATTCTTCAGCCTTCAGAGTCCAGTGCCATGTAACAACACTGATCAAATGTAGCATTTGATCATTATATATAATAAATATGATATAATTTTTGGTTTATCATCATTATAAGGTCTTATCGTCGTCATGACATCTTTATCACTACATTTTGAATTTATTTTAATTTCTTCAGCATTATTCTACCTTTTGCTGTCATATACAGCAGTTCTATAGTTTTTTTCTTTCGTCAAGTAATCCTGATCATAATTATCATTGCTTATTATCATGTTTTGGGTTTATTTTAACTTTCTCGATGTAATAAATAAACTATTTTATAGCTACATATTCTTTAATTTTTCAGTATTTTTCTTCCAGGCGATATTACTTTAGTCCATATTGTCATCTTGAGGTCCTTATCATCATATCTTCGCTTTTTAAACGTTTTTGGCTACGTATATTTTTTTTGCTATGACGTAGTTTTATCTACATTAATTGTTCAGTTTGTGCTTTCCAGAATATTTTCCGTTATATTTCTTACTAACGTTACTTTCCGTTATATCAATCATTATCGATATCATAAGATGCTCGTCGTTAGTTTCTGGGTTCATTACAATTCCTTTGATATTATTATTTTATTATGGCTTTGGATATGTTAATTCTCTAGTTTTTTTTTTCTCTACCTCTGTCTTAACTTATTTAATTAAATATTCTAATATATATTAACATTTTTTTTAGCTCATTTGTGACTGACTGAAACAAAATAAGAATCGCCGTGGTGTCATGTTAAGAATTTTATAAAGTTTTGTTTTAGACTAAGGTTAAGATAAGTTAAATTTTAATTTGTGTCGATATATTTGGGTTTTTATTAAATATTTTTAGTAAAACTCTAAATATAAAGTTTTATTTGTAACAGTTTAAAACATATTTTATAGGACCTTCTAGTGCATTCGCAATTTGCATTGGTCCATTTTTATTAACAACTGTTATAAGCTTTTTACTTTTCAGTTTCATGTTTTGTATTCCCTATAGAATTTTTATTTCTCTCATAGCTATACCAAGAGCCGCTCCCGAAGAAGCTGAAGCTATTTTCACACTTGAAGATCTGTTTTGTGTGGGGAATCATTACATTTTCGGTTTGGTTTTACAGTTTCTGGCGTGACTTGCTGTTTCCACTACTTTTCTCAATTCTTCCCTCTCTTTGATTGTCATTCCTATATTTTATACTTAATAGCATAGGTTGGCTTAGCAGAACCTTTTTCTGGTTTTTCTTTTACTGTTTGTATCAATTTCACTGTTGAAGTTTTCTTATGGGATCAATTTAATCACTGTGTTGCTGTATTTAACACTAAATTGAATAAAAAAATCTTAGCTTAGTTTTGTATTCTCTTTGTTACAAATTGTATGCATATTGCAAAGTGATATCGGACTTTTGTGGAAGGAGTTTAGTATTAGAAAAGATGTATATATATTTTTTCACCATTTTACGTAAAGATATTCGCAAAAACTGAAAAGCAATCTTTTAAAATTTGTATATATATATAGTTGAGTGGGTACTTCGAAATAATTTTTTGGACTCGTGTCATTCATTTGTAATATTAGGCTCATTGACTCATTAGGCTCATCAAAAAACCGAAAGCAATACTTTTTAATAAATTCATATCATGAGGTTGGAAGTATCTACTCAAAAAAACGAAGGAAAATGTGTTTTACCAAACGTAAAAAATAATCATTTGTATTTTCACTAGTTATAGATTTTTTTAGTTTAGTAATAAGGACAAAAATTAATATGTGTATTGTCATGTGAATACATTTATATAATATTATGTGTTTTATTTTTCATCTTTTACCCTCAAACACTAAGCAAACCAAAGAAAAGAATATATTATACAAATAATACATTGCAGAAATTGTTTAGAATACTTGTTTAATCAGTTTTGTGTTCAGATAACAGATGGCGCTATTGTTAAAAGTGTATAACGACTCTTCACACCTCTAGACCAATATAAAAATGTATTTTTGACCTTTAAAAGTCTTTATACAAGCTTTGAAGGCTATTCACGTAAACAATGTTCAAAAAGTGCATCACCTCAAAGGCAAAAATACAGGCCACGGTTTCGCTAAATCATTTACTAAGCGAGGGAAATTTAGTAGAACCTCTAAGCATCTCATTCGGTAATGTCACAACTATTTTGGTTAACATTTGGCAATGTTTTACCGACAAACACCAAAGAAATCCAGCAAAACAAGACTAAGCAAAAATCAGAAGAAAATAACTAATAAGAGAAAGAACCAAAGTTGGGAAAAGATAGGTAGCTGGTTGAAGGCTGGTAATTAATAAAGGACATACGAAAAGAAAAAGGGAGACTCATCGTAACACCAATTATAACAGAAAAATGGAAAGATCTTAGAAGAATGAAGGAATCAGAAACAATAAAAATCTGCAAGAAGTTGAGGAACGGAAAAGCCCCTGGCTCTAGTAAAGGCGCTAATCCAAAAACCGACGCAATTATTCCAGAACTGTATTATAGAACTGAGAAAATTTTTACATTTCAATATATGTAAACTGTGAACTGTAAAAGCAAGCTCATTGAGTCGGGTAGATAGAAAAATACTGAAAAATATAATCGAAAGAGAGGACAAAGATATATAAGCAGAAGAGCAGCGGGTTATAGAGCCGAAAGACCGACAGTGGACCACTTATTTTTACAACTAATAAAGAACAAAGAGATAATCCATAGTCCTGACCCCCCGGAGGGACTGTAGTTATCATCAAAGATCTCCGCTTAAAAACGTTTCCTCTTAAAAATTATAATGGGTGGTACAAACTGCCCTACTACACTAGCACAACAAACAACAGTAGTATTTCCCTCCCACTTTCCGCTAGAAATGCTCCCAATTTGATGTTTTCCCTTCTTGGCTAATTTTCTGACATCGCCGTTGTATGGTTGAGCAGCCTGTCTCATCGACGTTGAATATGCGTGTGCGTTGAATATGAATTTTTCCTCTTCAAAAATTCTTTATGTCTTGACATGAAGCCATAATACCACATCTTGCCTGTGTTGTTTATCTGTGTTTCAAATTGTTTCTTGTTGCCAATTCAAATGCCAGTTTGTGGACGTCTCGTATGCCCATCCCGAACATTCGCTCTTCGAAAATCAAAATATGCTTAGCCAATTCTTCTTCAACTTCTTTATTAAATACAGTAAACCTCACCATTTTTTAACTTGCATTATTTGCCCGTTTGTTTTTCTCTTCGAGGTAACATTTTAGTGTAGCTTTAGGTACATATATTTTAAACAACTCAGCATATTCATTAAGCCCATAAGAACCATTACCACGTGAATAACATTCTGAAATAAAAAATAAATATATCAAGAACTAAATGGGACTGGTAAATTAGACCGGTCCAATTTATAATTGCTGGTTCAATTTAGAAAACCTTGTTGTGAATTGGGTTTTACCAATTTGGAGGTTAGGTCACAAAAATAATCTATAAACTATGGCCTGTTTAATGAATCTTGAGAAATAATCTTATCTTTGTATCGGAGTATCTTATCTTTGTATCGGAAGTTAAATAATCACGAAAACACTAATATTTTCTCGACCGCTGTTTACAGCTGCACACGTGTTCAAACTCTAACATGTTTCGGGATGTAGTTCTAGTTGGTATTAACGGATAGCACCACTTATTGTCGGTTCGCTCAAATCTGCAAAGGTCCAATTTAGGAGCCGGTCCAATATAGGCGACCCTACCCTATATCCACTACATATCATGATCTTCGTCTTTGATATGTTTAATTCTCGTACGTTTTTAAGGACGTCCAAAAAGTGTTTCAACACCAGCAATTATAGTAAAAATTTAGATGGTTTTAAAAGATCGTTGATTGACCGAGATAGTCTGGATATCAGTACCGAAAGTATAGTGGCTTATAAGGGAAACTTTTATACACAAACCTGACAAAATTGGATATAAACAAGTCGCAGAAGCCGATAAGTATGATATTTGTAGTGATGATTCTAAAATAACTACTCGATAGGCACATTAGGGATGGTGTATTGGTTGAAAGTCCAAGATATCAGGGATAATATGCGTGTATAGTAGGATTTTATTCAGAAACAGCACTGTAGCATGTTGTACAGAGGGTAGAATTCGTTTTGAAAAACCAACAGGTGTTGCTGGGTGCATTTCTCGATAAAGAGGAAGCATTCGACAAAACCTCCCACGAAGTAAGCACAAAAGAGCGATTTGTCTTAAAGGAATATGCCAAAAAGGTTTTAGATAGATAGACTGCATGTTGAATAGCCATGTGAATATGGATATTGCAAGATACAGTATTAGGACCAGTGGCCACAGACAGTCCGCACGAGGTGCCTTATTTCCTCTCTTCTGAAATGTGGTTGTGGATGTACTGATAATTACTCACAGCAACGACAGACTGCATGTCATATGATATGCGGATGACCTAGTCATTTTAGCCCACGACAAATTTAATGATACAGTCTAACTGTAGTTAGATGAAATTTTATAATATGCATCAGTGGTATAGTGGAGCAGAAAAATGCCATCCTTAAACTGCAACGGTACAAAGACTTACTTTCTGAAAAGCTCATCAATAGCAGCTACGGAGGACTTACTGGACCTCCTTTCTTTGCACATCGCTATAACGGCGAACACGAGCATGGGATATTTTAGTCTGTGAGAAACCCTGAGCAATAATGGTTAAATCAGGATATAGTATCATAAATGAAATCAGGCAAACATAATGGATGATAACTTCTGACCATATGGTATCCAGATATGGGTCTAAAATGAGTTTCCAGGTAAACATATGCCTACGAGAGCGATGGGGTAAAGGAAATATATAACTCATGCTGCAGGATTATAAATGGTATACAGATAAATTTAGAACTACAGAACGTTTGGGTGCAGGAATATTTGGTAGTGATGGGAATTTAAACAATTTTCTAAGATTTATGCAATTTTCAGTTAAAGCAAATCAATATATGATAGATAGTGTAGAAGACAAGAAGAATGCGATAGACTGGCGGATCACAACAGTGTCACACTTGTATAGGTTTCAGATCACCGGGGAATATATAGCAATGAAATCAACTTGCCAAAACAGGAACAGCTAAAAAATACTTTGGTTTCGAGCCGGCCGCAGGAGTGGGAAAAAGCACCGTTAACTGCCAAAAAAGCCTGGATTCGAAACACCATAACTCTCACTATCAAGTAGATGGAAAAATGTAAAGGATAAACCAGCGATAATGAATCTTAAGTATTGGGGAAAACAAATAAGAATCTGCTCAGAGTTATAACAGGCTACATTACTGAGCATGCGCTTGTCAAGAGACACCTTTATAAATGGCTGTTTCATGGAAACTTAAGGAATAGCAGAAAATCAGAAACAGTCAACCATATCTTGAATGACTACAAGATATCAGATTGCAAGCGGCAAACACCTATGTTTTGTCCAATCGTTTTCCTTTGCCGTAGATTATTATTTTACCTTTCTCAACAATCTGGATGTAAAAATTCTTGAGTCAGAAGAAAAAACATTTGTTTAGTACAAACTGTGCGCCCTTTAACACAATAGAGAAAATCTATGAGTTAAAGTATGAATGAAGAATGAAGACGGTTCTGCTTAAAGATCTTATCGATGCGTAAACTAACACTTGCAACTTGACTATCTGATTTATCTGATTAATTCCATTAGAAAGCCAATTATAATATACGATATAATATACTATTGTTTTCGATGAAAATTATTAAAAACACTTATTTTCACACGTTAATTTGAACCAGCGAAACAAAAAATAAGCGTTTGACATGATTTCCTTATTCAGGACAAGCTAAAAATTCCCACGTCTTGGATGTATGTACATGAAACTTCTTGATAATTCTTTTACTTTCATCTTTAATTTGGTATTATTAACAGTGAATATGATTATACCGGTTCATTAAAACCACCGATGACAAAAGATGTATTGCAATGTGAATTTGACCAGTTAAGAAATGTTTGTAAACCTTTTATCTTAGAAGTCGTAAATCAACAAGTTGTTCTTAAACAATTATAAAATGTAATTTTGTAATAATTCATTATTCAAACAGTTTGAAAAAAAATGTAGAGCAGAACGTAAAAGGGCTTTCAATAATATAAAAACAGATTCTACATACGCACTTCCCCTTCTAGGGCATAATCATTCTTTTAATGACGAATTTCAAATTCTTCACATCCAAAATAAAGACATTAAGTTATATTTAGTAGAATCTATGGAAATTAACAAATTAAAAAATACAGACATAATTCTAAATGACCAACTTGAGACGAACAAATTGTAAAAACATCCAAAATAGATCACTTGAGAAAGGCACTCTGCCGAAACAGCTGTAGTGATAAGATATAATAAATTTTGTGGAAGTTTTAAAAACGAAGTTTTCAGTATTTTATTGTTATACCAAAATATATGTTTAATCTATATCAGATATAGAGAATTATTTTTTATGTAAGCTTCCCTTTTTTATTTATATAATTATATCATATATAAATACATGTGCCTCACTAATTTTTTTATATCATTAACTTTGCGTATTGCATTTGACAGATAATTAAAAGAGAATTGATTGATCGAATTTGCAGTTTTGTACTACAAAATATCCACCTATGTATGGCTTTATAATCTATTCTTACTGTTGATGATAAAAGATAAAGAAAATTATGATCAATTACATTTTTCTTTGACCAATTGTCTTCTTCCCCTTTAGTTGCTCTAATTCTATTATCTTTTAACTAGATTTTATTCCGAGTTCAACTACATAGATTATTTCTTAAACGTATGTAAGTTTCGTGGGAAAATTTCAAATTTCTTTGTGTTTACACTTTTCTATTTTTACTTTCAACTATTTTTTTACTACTATTTCCATATTGGTATAGACCAAACAATAATGTCGACTTTTGACCCGATTTTGAACCAAAGAAAGTTATCGAAGTACTTATTTAGACATTGGAGCCACGACCATAGCCAATTTTGTTTATTAATCTGGGCGTATATTGTCTTCACTTCTTTTGGTCAATTATATTGTGTTGGATTTTAGAGGTCACGGCCGGTAATAATACCTGAGCTATTATACAGTAAAGTAGAAAACTGTTCAAGGACCAACTTCAAAGACTAAGTGAAAATGTCAATAAATACATCGAAAGTAATATCGAGATGTGGCTGATTTTTTAAAGTATTAAATTTTAACTGAGTACCAGTTCATATAGACCATATTCATACTATAATATTTCGAATGGGGAAGTAATTCATAAAATGAACATACGAGCTGAAATATTAAATACTAAAAATGCCCGGGAAAAACGGATCCCGGACGCTGACAGATCTCTTAAACATTTATGCACATGCACATTTATAGATTATCAAAAGGCTTTTGATAGAGTACGATATCAGAAACTCATAAAACTGTTAAAAGAAAAGAATATGGATAGTCGAGATATACGGTTTATTATCAATCTGTACTGGAGTCATAAAGCAAGATTAGAGTCGAGAATGTCGATACAGAAACTATAGAAATCAAAAGAGGCGTTAGACAGGGTTGCATGCTATCCCCATTGTTATTCAATCTGTACAGCGAGGCTATTTTTAAGGAAGCAATATCGGAGGAACAACAGGGTATATCAATAAATGGAAAAATCTTGAATAACATAAGATTCGCAGACGACACCGCTGTTTTTGCAGACAGTCTAGAAGCACTGCAACGCTTAGTAATAGATTACATCAAATCAGTATAACAGATCGACTACAAATTAACGTTACGAACACCAAGTGCATGATTATTTCTAAGCAGCATGCAGCAGGAAGGCTAGATATCGAGGGAAAACAAGTAGAAAGAGTGAATAACTACAAATATCTGGGAACCTGGTTAAATGAAAATAACGACCAAGGTAGAGAAATAAAGACACGTATTAAAATTTAATTTATAAAAATGAAAACAATGTTTGTTAATCGAGACCTTCCTCTGGAGCTGAGAATAAGAGCGTTAAGATACTACGTGTTCTCGACTTTGTTTTATGGAATGAAAAGCTGGACACTAAAAGTGGATAATATAAAGAAGTTGAAATAATTTGAGATATGGTGTTATAGAAGGATTTTATTAAGGAAATTACCATGGACCCAACGAGTTACAAATGCAGAAGTGTTAAGAAGGCTACAAAAGGATTGCGAGGTCATCAAAGCACATCAAAACAAGAAAGTTGGAATATTTAGGCCACATTACCAGAGGTGTGAAATATGAGTTATATAGGAGAAGGAACTACAAGAAGAAGAAGGTCAATTGTTGATTTTTCTGGATGTAATCCGGTCTGGTATTTTCCAACTATGCCAACTTTATAAACTTGTAACCTTTCGTAGAGAATATTTGCTACTATTTTGTAAGCAGTTGTTAACAGTGATATATACCTCTCAGTTGTCACACTAGAGCTGATCGCCTATTTTATGTAACGGGCAGAGATTTCACGTTCGTAAAAACTTACAACTTTCTTGATTCTTGTATGAAGATTAAATTAATCATGATTTTGTTGTGCTAATCGATCTCGGTACAATTCTTGTTTAACCAATTATCTGATAGCTCTTTTTATTTTAAAATTAACTTTACTTAGTGATCTATTTCCATAAAAACTGTACTATATAAGTCTTTCTTGCAGTGGTTTCTCCAGACTTTTTGCATACTTGTCGTTGCCGTTGAAAATTCGGAGCAATTCACCCATCAACGGTGATCAATAAGTCAATTAGTCTTTAGCTAGAACGAAATCCCAGTCTTTATTCTTTCTTTGTGTATTTTATAACTAAATCGATTTACCTACATTCACACAAAAATATTCATTTAACACACGTATTGAATGTATGTTTTATAGAAAAACCATCGAGAAATATTTTTAATTATTTCGCAGCAGGAATAAATCATAGTGGCGCTTCCTTATGATATTGACGTAAGATATATAAATAATTTAACATGGCTTTGCGTCCGCTTTCTAATTACGAATTAGAAGCACATATTGTTATTACGAATCATATACATAACTACATGGTTGTATGAATAGTTTGCATTTAAATAAATAGTTATGGATTAAATTATGTACTGAAATTAATTCACTTATTATCCATTGAGCATTTCAAGTAGACTGCGTTAACCATCAAAAGATGATCGAAATTCTGAGAATAACTGGAATTGACGAACAAGACTTGCGAATTATCTCAGAACTATACTGGCACCAAACGACAACAATTGAAATAGAGCACACAACATCCGAAGATATACGAATCCGACGAGGAATGCGACAAGGTTGCGTCTTATCACCACTATTATTTAATCTGTATTCGGAATCTATATTCAGAAAAGCATGAGACAAGGTTTAAAGTGGAATCAAGATTAAAGGAACCAGTATAGACAACATCAGGTACGCTGATGATACCGTCGTTATAGCAAGAAACGCACAAGAACTACAAAATATAATAAATGCGGTAGTTCATCATAGCGAAATGTTACGGTTACATAGCGGTATAGCCACTGCTCTGTGGCTATACCGCTCTGAGGAGACCTAAAGTGGTCGAAATACGTATAAGCGGCTTATCGCTGCCCTGTATCGAAACAAAAATCTAATACCGTCATTATGTTTTATTACTCTGTTTGGAGTACCAGAAACTGAATTCACTACGAATTTGGACCAAGATGAACGGCATGTGGAATGCAATTTTAGATTCCCTTGCCGACTAACTTATCAAGCTGTTTGCTTTGCAAGTTTTAGAAGGCACAGTGGTAAAAATTTGAATTCGGTTTCGCTAGGTAGAAATCGTTTGATTTCTCTTTTTGTTTAATAAAATTATTATATACAAAACACTGCTGGGGTTGGTCCTCACATACGGGGCGGAAACATGGACTCTAACGCAGAAGGATGAAAGACTTCTGGGAATATACAAACGATCAAGGGCAGTGACGCAAAAGATTCTATTTCGAATTATATACACTCTAAAAAGACCAGATGTCATAACGTTCATTAAAATACAGCGACTTAGATAGCCGGACACATAATACGAATGTCTGACAATATCATTACTAAAAAGGTAACGACAGGGACCCCTATAAGAAGAAAAAGCAGAAGCCGACTGCAAATTAGGTGGTTAGATGGAGTTAAGATCGACTTAGGGATACTAGAGATCAGAATATGGCAACACGTTGCTAGAAACCGAACAGATTGGCGACTAATCTTGGAGCAGGCCAGGATCCACAGAGAATTGTTGAGCCTAAGAATTTATTGCTGACTATCCCTCACCTAACAGGACAATGTAAGGTGGAGGCCTACGCGGGTATTCACGGCACCTTAAGAAGAAGATTTTCGTATCATTCGAGTATCACTGTATTTTTCTCGTTGACTATTGGATTTTTAAATAGCAAAATACAAACGATATGGAGATCAGAAGAAAAAAAAAATAATTTATATTATTTACCTTGTATTTTTAGAACGATTTCCGAACTGGAAATCGAACCTTCATAATAAATATATTTTCAACTAAAATTTAGTACACGAATAGCTTCAGAATTATATACGTTATTTAAGTGCGGTAAAATTGGAATTATGGTAAAGTTTAAATGTATTTTACACTCATTTCGGTCAAAATAATTTATTAACTACATCTGAAAGCTTCATCATATTATCTTGACAAAGTAAATGCACAGTTAATAATCTAAATGGCGATTCTATACATACAAGCGTCGTGTGCTTTCACTCAAATTACATTATTATTTATATCTACTAGTTTCTTTCTACGATCAATGTCTTGCAGTAAAAATAATAACACAAAATCACACCGATATTAAATAATTACTGTCACTTTATATGATTTAAAAGTTGGAGGAAGTTATTGATAAATTTCTCTGTAGAACTTAATTTGACATACTGGTTAGTAATATATTAAGAGAGAACATGTTTTGTTTGTTAAAGTAGACAACAAGATTATATGAAAACAAAAACATTTAAAAACAAATTAGGTTTTCTTCCTTTACGTTATTTATAAAGAAACCAATTGTGTATTCCTCGCACATATATCTCATAAACAATTCTGTCAAATTGGTTGAATTACATGAAAAAAAAATGTTTGTCATTAATATATCTCTCTGATTTTCTATAAATTTATGCAGTTGCAAGGATATTGTCAGTATGTATTAATATAATAAGATTTATTCAGAATTCTAATTAACTAGAGTTAAAAAGGAAATAACATTTTTTGAATTAAAAGTATAATTTTGTTTTCCGGATTGATTTTCTAATTACCAACATCCTTTGCTTTAAGTAAGAAACAACTTAGTTGTTTGTATTCGTTATTTATTCTGACCTCGTACATGTAGGAAATTGTGTTAGTGGTATAAATAAAATCATACGAATATCATAAAAAAATTAAAAAGCGATAAATACAGCCTTTGTTGCAATTCGAGCGTCATTACTTCTTGTTTTGCCATAAATTGTCTACCATGACTTCCTTGGTCTTTCTTTTTATTTGTCACTTGGAGATACATTTTTAATTTTTCATTGCTAAATTAATAAGAAACAAAGTAAAAAAAGGCTAAGGAAAAGTGAATGATGGAAACATGCATTGAAATGGAGGAATTGCAGAAAAACATGATCATTATAATATACATAAATAAAAAAGTTAGTATGAACTAAATATATTACAGATCTTTTCATGGACACAATAATGGAACCATCAAAAATTGATAGCGAGGAAGCTCCATTAATATTAAAATCTGTAGTTCAACATGCTATGAACAACTTAAAATCTGACAGAGCCCCTGGGCCAGATAAAGTTTACATCGAGCTGACTAAGCTTATAAATAAAGACAATTTAAGCGCAATAACTATCCTCTTTAGCAACATAATACAAATCTGGTAATATACCTACAAAAGTCTAGTATTGACCTTTGTTAAGCTACCAAAAACCAAGAATCCCAAACATTGTAATGCTTATAGAGTAATCAGCTTAATGTCACAACTATTGAAAACATTTTTAAAGGTGATACTTGCAAGAATATTCAGAAACTGTGAAGCGGATATGAGTAATAGACAGTTTGGCTTTTTTTCAATGTAGTTAATGTATGTGGTTCTCTATAGTAAAGCAACAATTTTAATATTTTCCTGGGCATGATATCTCAAGACTATCATAGAACAAATTCAGGAGGAACCGCTATCCTAGTGAGAAAGGAATAAATCATATCCAGTAAATAACACTATGAAAGCAACGTCAATAAAAGTTCGAATGAGACAAGAAAGAATAAAAATCAGTTCAGCACGTCTAAGGCCCAGAGATCCTCTAAAGACAACGGCCTAGATGCGTTCCTGAACATAGAAGAACCGTCCATAATTATAGGAGACCTAAATTTCGGATCCCTAACTGGAATTATTGAGCTACGAACAAAAATGGAAGATTACTTAATAATTTTCTAGTTCAGTGGCAATTTGACTCATCAAACCAACTTATTTTCAGGAGGAGATGCTCTAGCCACACATCTGGATATAGTAGTAGCTAAAAACCTTGGACTACGCACAGAAATCTAAATTGTTATGAAGTATTAGGAGACCACAACCCAGAAATAGATACATGAAAAGAAGATCAAACAACAGCAAAAAAAAAGAGAGAAACAAAGTGTTTCAGAAAAGAGTTCAAAGAGTTCAAAATCATCATAAACTTATATACACAACTTATATGCAAGGGTTAAGAGATATCAACTAGGAATTAGGAGAAATGATAAGGAAAAATAACAGAGCCAGAAGAACAAGAAGCCTGGAAAACATAAATAGACAAACCAACTAAATTAACTTAAGTCAAATAGACACTAATTGGGGCCAGGATATGCAAGAAATCTGGAGGCTCTAAAGTATATTAAGAGCTGATAGGAGAAAATGGAATCGTTACTTCGTAGAAGAAAAAGAGAAGCGACGATGAGGACTCCCTCTCGAGAGAGAGTGCACACTGAACTATCACCAAGAAAAAGATATCGACTTTAACGAAGAAGAAATGTTCGAAGATCAAGAGGAAATAGTCACTTTCACGTCATCAAGAGAGATAACTGAGCTAATCAGAAAAGCTCACAAAAAAAAGCACCTGGATCAAATAAAATAACAGAAAGAGCTCTGAAGTATCTCTCAACGAAAGCTATTGTATATCTAACAAATATCACAAAGCAATAGTGAGATAAAGGCTCTTCCCAAACCGATGAAAAGCAGTCCACATAATCATAATAGACAAGCCTGGAAAACAACATATTCCCACAGAAATACGGGTTTAATCAGATTGCCTCCAGCAGTTAGCAAGATAGCAGAAAGAGTTATCCAAACCGGAACTACCAGAAATAGTGGTAATCATTGAAGGACAATTCGGTTTCAGAGTGATACATTTCACCGATCAATGCATTTCATCTGTAGCCCGCGATAAGAAAGCTATTCCTCTTCTTATTATAGTGCCTATGCGTTTTGGATGTTGGCGACTATCATGGCAATCTGTATTTTGCAAACTGCTGTTTTGAAAATACCGAACACATACCGAAGGCCTCAATTTTCTTTCAGGTAGCGTCTGTGAGAGTTCACGACTTAACTCCGTACAACAGTATAGGAAAGATATAATATCGGAGTAACCTGATTTTTATGGGTTTTGATAAATCGTGGCATTTGAATAGCTTAGCCATTGTTTTAAATGCAGATCTTGCTTCCTCTATTCTAGATTTTATTTCTAGGGAATGGTCCCAATTTTCATTGACGTTGGTACCAAGATAAGTGTATGTTTTAACTTTTTCTATCGGTTGACAATTCACACTAATTCTTTCAATTTGCTGTTCTTTCATAAAGATCATCATACATTTTGTTTTTATAATCTTCAGTAAAAGTCCATATCTCTGACGTACTTCTATTTATTAACCCCTGGAGGGCTCCATAGCTGTCAGCGAATACCAACGTGACATCCGCGTATCTGATGTTATTGATACATTCTCCTTTAATTCGAATGCCGGTATCAACATCCTCTACTACTTCTTGAAAGAGTTCCTCAGAGTATATCTTAAACAGCAAGGGTGATAGTGTACATCCCTTTCGGACCCCACGTTTGATTTTGATATCATCGGATTCTCCTGCCTCTGTACTGATACACGATGTTTGATTCCAGTAAAGATTGTTAATAAGACTTAGATCAGAGGTGTTTATTCTATTCCAATATTTTTTAATATCTCCATCAGTTTGTCGAGTTTTACTGTATCAAATACTTTATGGTAATCAATGAAGCATGCATAAATTTCTCAATTAACATCTCCACATCGTTGAAATAGCACTTGTATGCTAAAGAGAGCCTCTCTCGTACCCACTGCGTCCCTAAAACCCAACTGTGTACGGCTGATTTTTTCTTCGCATAGTTTATCCTTCAAAGTATGATTTTTAGAAATAACTTTAAAATATGGCTCATTAAGCTGATGGTCCGGAAATCATTGCAGGATACGGATTTTGTTTTCTTTGGTAGAGGAATAAACGTTGACTTCAGCCATGATCTTAGTATTACTCCGTTTAAATATTATGTCATTGAATATTTTTGTTAGTCATTGAGTACCGTCGGGGTTAAATAGCTTTATGAATTCAGCATATGCATTGTCAGGTCCAGGAGCTTTGCCATCTTTTTGTTGTGATATTGCTTTTTCCACTTCATCTGATGTGATTGGTAAGTGGCATAACTATACAGGACGGAGGTTGTCCGTGGAGAAAGATATGCTTCCAAAAAATAGCCACAAAAACCAAAATAAGACGTGTTAACAGCATTACATCACCCACAAACACAATAAGAGAATTTTAGAGAAAATAGAGAATCATATAAAGATAAAATTCTTGGACGAGCCCTAATGCTAGTTTAATATGCGGTATAATGATGTAGAACTTAAAAAATAAAATAAGGAATTAGAAAGTAAACACAGTCTTCGTTAGAATGACATTTATTTGATCAGCTGAACCAAACAATATTTGATTTTTTTTCATGCAAAAGTGCCTCCTTTCATTCGATTATCATTGAACATGATTGACACACATACCGGTTAACACATTGATTGTAAGATATATAATTCTAGTATTATAATTATCGTCTGTGGGAAACAGTGAAGCAAACGGGCGGTATTATTAGCCAAATTCTCTCACTCTTATTTCTTAATCTCTTCATTTTTCTCGAATTAGAAAGTTACTATCAATCTAATAATAAACATAATCTTGGGAACTGTACGACTTGTATTGTTCGCTTGATTTTCTTTATTATAATAAATAAACAAGGTTTGTTGTATTGCAAGATCTAATTAGATGGATTTTACCTTTTGTTGGAGTACATGCAGGTATGTTAGTTTATTGTAGTTCCCTTTCGGAATGAAAGTAACAATATCATTGTTAATATCGTTTAAATAACATTGATTAATAATAGGAATACGACCGGATGTGACGATATAGAGGATTTAAATAAGAGTTAGGACGTAATTAGATGCTATAAAAATATTTAATTATCAAATATAGTGTATTTTCTCTTCCAATTCATTAGATGGAGATAATATAAAATACTATTGCACAATAAGATCGCTAAAAGAAACACGCTGATGACTTTTATTAAAAGAAGAATTTTAGTGAGAACTAATTGAATCAGCGAGGACAGAAATAGCGAACAAAATAAAAAATCCAGGAAGGTATTCGAATACTACAAAGATAAAAGCACAATAAAAATTGGATATCTCTAAGGCAGAACAAAAAAAAACTCCACAAGGAATCTACGTTCCTGTATTTGGCTGTATACCATATATTAAAAAAATTTAATTAAAAATCCTTTGTAAAAGGAAAAAAAAAAAAAAAAAAAAAAAAAATATATACCTTTTACAAAGAATTTTTAATTAAATTTTTTTAAAAAAAAACTGGTACAGTAGGCGGTACTGTAGACTAGCGTGAACTAGCTTTTCATACTATATTTTGTATTTTAAATATTTAAATAATGTGTTTAAAATTGAAAAAGTAATTTTATTATTTATTTAATATTTTTATAGATTTTAATAAAATTGAAAAAGTTTACATGTTGTACAACGATCACTCCTCGTCACGTAAATGGACTCTTCCAATTGTTTACTGTGACTCTTATTTTCATAAAAAACCATATTTAATATGTACTAATTTAGAAATCTTTTCCAAAGTATAACTATGAAAGTTTAACTTGTTTTACTAAAGATATTAGTAAAATGTTTTACTAATATTTCTTTTTGTCAAACTTTAATACAATTTTTGAAATGATAATTGTAAAAATC
Source organism: Diabrotica undecimpunctata (assembly GCF_040954645.1). Lineage (NCBI taxonomy): Eukaryota > Metazoa > Arthropoda > Insecta > Coleoptera > Chrysomelidae > Diabrotica > Diabrotica undecimpunctata. The sequence goes on from NC_092811.1 coordinate 135,105,116, forward strand.
CTTATTTTTCTTATTGTATGTTAATTTTTTCTTAAAAGAAGAAGTAGTTCTTTAAATTTCACATAAAGAGTAACATTTACTTATTAAGAAAGTATCCAAATATGAATCAATTATTGAAATCAAGAAAAAATATTAACGAAAACTTAATTAAGTTTTAAATGAAGAAAATGATAGGTAAAAGGACAAAGAAGAGAGATAAGGCCAATGATGAAAGATATTAAGAAACAATAATTAAAAACCAAACTATTAAAAATTGAATTATAATTAAAAAATTTGCTCAAGAAAATTTATACTGTACAAAAAGTGTTTTCTTTTAATGTCGTTTATCATTGATTGAAACATGGACAATGACGACCACAGATGAAGAATTACTACGAATCTTTAAAAGGAAAGTATTGAAGACCATATATGGCGGAGTTAACGAACAAGGTCTGTCGAGAAGACGATTTAATTTCGAATTCTATAGACTTTTTGGTGATGGAGATATCGTGAAAACCATCAAAACAAACTGTCTAAAATGGGTGGCCACTATTCAACTGACTAACATGTTACAGGAATATCAGATAGTGGACAGTTTTGTCTATCTCGGGTCTAGTACAACTAACGATGGAACTGTGAAGAAGAAGTTCGAAGATGTATTGGTATAGCAAAAATGCGATTAGTCGCCTAACTAAAGTTTGGAAAGACAGATCTATCTCTCCAAATATCAAGATGAGACTGGTGAATGGCCTTGTATTCTCAATATTTCTATACGAGGCAGAGACTTGGACTCTTTGCGGACGGAAGTGCCAAAAAATTGATGCCTTTGAGATGTGGTGCTGGAGAAGAATGCTGAGCATACCTTGGACAACTCATAGGATAAACGTTTCTGCAATTTTTTGGTCACGTAGTTCGCAGATCACCAACTAGATGGTCTGACTAATTAATAATTCAGCTGGAAACTCATTCTGCGAAGCTCTCAGAGGAGCTGAAGACAGAGAGCAATGGAGAAAAATTATTAGGAGTAGTGGAAGAAATCAGTATTCTCAGTAATGAGGAAACAACCAGAGAGAGAGAGAGAGAGAGAGAGAGAGAGAGAGAGAGAGAGAGAGAGAGAGAGAGAGAGAGAGAGAGAGAGAGAGAGAGAGAGAGAGAGAGAGAGAGAGAGAGAGAGAGAGAGAGAGAGGGAGAGAGAGAGAGGGAGAGAGAGAGAGAGAGAGAGAGAGAAGAGAGGAGAGAGAGAGAGAGAGAGAGAGAGAGAGAGAGAGAGAGAGAGAGAGAGAGAGAGAGAGAGAGAGAGAGAGGAGAGAGAGAGAGAGAAGGAAGATGAGTAGGGTCAAAGTGATCCTGCTAAAATAACCATGCTAAATACTACGCCGGTCAGAAGAAGGCGACTAAAACTCAGATATCTAGACGATCTGCAGGAGGATTTAAGGCATATTGGTGTAAGGGTAATTAGAAGACAGACCCTTGACAGTGAGGACAGAAGAATGTTTTGAGGCAGGCCAGGGCTCACGAAGTGCTGTAGCCAAACTGATGATAATGAAAGCCCAAATAGCATATACCGAAACAAGAATACATGTTTAAAATAAATAAAGCTTAACCAAACTTTACATGGACATGTTGTAAACTCAAAATGTCACCTCATTCAGCATGATGTCTATGCTACTACTGACACGTAAAAATAGACGATTCTATGGCCTCCTTCAATTATGTTTACTTTTCTTGGATGGCTCTATACGTATTTCATGAAAGGAACCGTTTAAAAATCATTTACATATTAAAACACTTACGTACAACTTTGGTAATGAGATTAAACCGGCTAATAAATATTTATTTAAACTAATTGTTACATAACGCCAAGAATGCGATCCATACTAATAAGTACACTTCCGGTGTTTTGATTGTTATTGGTATACGTGCAAGATTATTGCTATCGTTTGATTATTGTTCATATAAATCTATTGAATTATTCACAAACGCACTCCCTTTACGCCGAATCCATCGTTTAATTATTCGAATATTTGCATTGTCAGATGGCACATTATACCATAAGGCCGTGCTTTATATGGCAACCAGCCTTCGTTTGAGAAAAGTACATGTGCATGAAGGTGGCAATTGAGTAAGCATCATAAATTCTAATGATATTAGAAGACAAATATATATAAATTTTGTGTAAGGTTAATTTGGAAGGGAAAAAACACGAATTGAAAGTGGTAAATATATACGAGGATCAATTAAATTAAAAAAAAAAACAGTGAAAATGAATTAAACAAAAAAAATATGCAACAGAAAACAAAGCAAATATGCGCATATATATGCACAAAATTGGAGCAAATATGCAACAATTTTTAGAGAATATGCATAATATATGCAAATATGTCGTCGTTAATTATTATCTTGTTCGTAAATTTTGCGTTTAAAGACTAATTCATATGATAATAATAATCTAACATGTCTTCCTGCTAGTGTGTATTTAAAAATTTAAATGTGTCGTATTTTTTATATAGATTAAAACTCCAGTAAGATATTTTAAGAAAACTATACGTACTTATAGTAACTATACATACCTATAGTAGATCATCTTGATGAACTTTGTCAACTTTTTCCAAAATAGAATCTCCTGAGTATTTGTTTAAAATAGATTGCAATTTATTTTTTACAGGTATTCCTAAGTTTCCTTTAATCATACGAAAAGATTCCCTTACAAGATTTATCAAATCCATTGATTCACTAAGAGTCAAGTTTTTTTATGTCTTCCACGAGAAATTTAAAATTTAAGCTTATGTGTGCTAGATTCTGAGGTAAATTAGGTAATTGAACAAGGCGTTTACATTCCTCCAGAGCTACTGAAGTGGAATCTGTTTTGTTTTTGTTGCTTCTAAATCTCCCAATTGTTTCTAACCAACTCCCTCATCTCGTGATAACAGTTAAAGAGGGTAATGGAATATTTCCCAGCTTCTTTGTTAAATTGAATTCGTTAAGACGGTTTTATAAAAACTTTTTTGACATTATTTATCAAATACTTAACATGTGGAAAATTTCGTCTTATTTCTTCCACAATTAGGTTAAGCACATAAGCGAGACATGTTACATGAATTAAATTGTAATAGAATTTTTAGAATCTTTAAAAACATCGCATGGTATGTATACTTTCCGGTAGAATAAAAACGGGACAATTCATCTTGAACAAAACGTGCTATGGTCAAATTGTTGGTTTTCTCCAATTGCTTTGACGCAATAAGGTAAGATTAATTTTTTACATCTTAGTGTAAAACCCCTATCATTAAATGCGCCGTATAGTGCCCACATGAATCAGTACCTTCGTCAACTTTAAAATAAATCGAATTATTTACAACAATTTTTTAAAATTTTCTTATTGTAGCGAATTTTTCAAATTTTTCAGTATTTTTATAGGGAATGTTAAATTCTGCAAAAAGTCTCTAAGCACTGAGCTATTGTAAATTGCCCTTTTGAGTTGCGCCCTTCAAGAATTTTTTTTACACTTTTTATGGTGAGAAGGTGTCTTTGCGTGCTGATCAATTAAAAATTTTCAATCCGAAGAAATCTGAAACAAAATCCCAACGCGTTTTTTACTGAAAGATGTGTTGACAATGGCTTGAACTGCTCTTAAAATGAAAATCATTATCATTAACTAGTCAATATTTGTCCACTGCTGAACGTAAGTCTCCTGTGAAAATTTTCAGCTATTTCTATCTTGAGCTTCTTGCAGCTTAATTTTATAAAAAACATGTATATACGTCATAGAGCTTTAAGATGTGAGTATTTCGTCGTATGCTGAAAATTCCATGGACCGACCGCGTTAGAAATAAAGAAGTTTTAAGGCGTATGAATAGAGAACGTGAACTCACAGAAATTGTTAAGAAGCGTAAAACGTCTTATCTTGGACACATATTTAGACACGACAGGTATAACTTCCTTCAGCTTATTATAGAAGGGAAAATAGAAGGCAGGCGCGGCCCGGGTAGACGACAAATGACCTGGCTGCGCAACATCAAAGATTGGACAGAATTAGACTTTCAAAGTTTAATAAGGAAAGCCCAAAATAGAGAAGACTTTGCAGAGGTCATCGGCAACCTTCGCTAAGAAGACGGCACCTAAAGAAGAAGAATATATGTCATGATCAGCGTATTTTATTTAAAAAATACAATCCTGTAAATCCACCGCTCGAATAATCAACAGCATGCTAGCCGACTGAACGATTTAAGTAGTCATGAGAACTGATATCAGCACCCCAAGAAAACTGAAGAATGGACTGCCTCAGTGATCCGTCTAAGCTCCTATTCTTTTTTAGCCTGTACTTAGCTGATATACCAGAAAAAAGATCAAGGAAGTTTGGTTACGCCGACAACTGGGTCCTTGCACCAAGGTGTAAGTCAATTGAAGAAACAGAAAGAAGAAAGTTACACACAGTGGGAAAGTATTTCCGCAAATGGAGACTTCAACCAAACGCTACCAAAACAGAGGTTTTCAGTTTCCACCTAAATAATAAGCTTACAGGAATAACACTCAACATCAAATTCGAAAACACCACACTCGTCTACAATAAAACACCAGAGTACCTTGGAGTGACTCTTGACAGAATCCTATCTTTCAACGAACATTTGTTAAAAACAACGTAAAAACTTAAATCCATAAACAACATCATCCAGAAGCTGCGCGGCACAACATGGAAAGCATCGGCTTCCACCTTGCGATCATCTGCCCTTGTCTTCTCAACCGCGGAATACTGCTCTTCAGTCTGGATTGACAGCCGACATATACAAAAACTAGATGTCTAATTGAACAATACAATGAGAAGGATTACTGGCGTTACCAAATCCACGCCTACGCAATGGATCCCAGTACTGAGCCACATTCCATCACCCAAACTACGGCGCATACATTCCCTCACTAGTAAATATATAGTATATCCCTCACAGAAAGGTACTTAGTAACGAGATCCTGTCAATCCATCAAGATATAGATGCTGCCAACGGTAACCGTCTACGCTCCAGACGACCGCCAATAAAAACAGCATAGACTGCTGCGGAAAATGCGTTCAACTTAACGACCACTTGGACTTGAGAATGGATGGAACAAAAAAATAGCAGCTTACCCTGCATCACAAAAAAAACCACCAGGTTTTGACTTACCACTCAACACATGGACTATGCTGAACCGAATCAGAACTTACCACGGCAGATGCGGTTACATAATGCACAAATAAGTTAAACGTCCATCCCCATTCTGTGACTGCGGACAACCACAAACCATCTGTCATATCACAGAACAGTGTCCCATAAGATCCTATCATGGCAGGTCAGAGGATTTCCAAATGGCGACTCCAGAGTCGATAGACTATATAAATAAGTTAGAGGTTCGCTTGTAAACATAATGTATTATGTTTCAAGTTTCAAATGTGTCAAGTGTAATACGATAAATAAAATATTTAAAAAATAAATGAACGAAATAAAAGTTTTGTTCAAAAATTAATTACCGTTAATTGAATTAAAAATATTTGCGGCCACTTTTTGACTGGCAACCTGTTATCAATGTATTCTCGTATTCTTAAATGTAAGTAAAAATGTGGGGGATTAACTACGTTACAAACGTAGTGATCTTGCAGCGGGATCTTAGACTATACATGGTTGGACATTGTTTTGTTTAGATTATAATATTTTGTCGTTTATTCTTATTTGACAGGTATTATATAATGATACAAAATGCCTCGCCCATCGGTTAATTATATCTTACTTATTTGTTAATACTTTCCCGTTTATGCGTCTACAGTGAGTTTGTAAATGGTAATACTACTGAAGTTAGAGAGATATTCAGAAATATAAGTAGGATATCCCGGCTATCTGTATTAGAAACTAAGTAAAAAGAATTTTGATGACTGTAAAGAATATTGTTATGTCTTCTGATAAATAAATATTACAAATTGGTGATAAAGACTTTAGACTTCAGGGTCCACGTTTCAATAAGTATCAATTTTCTTAAAGGCTCATTTACGTACCACTTATCCCCGTATATTTTTATTTAAAAGGACATTTGACATAAGTATTATAAACTAAAAAATCCTTGAATGTTGTTGTTTGTACAATTATTTTCGTAAAAGTGTTAATAAATGTTAATCCTTTGGTTTTACGACGTCGTTAAGATATACAATCACGAATTTGTTTGGGAAATAAAAAACATCCATCAAAACATTTTTTGTGTATTTCATATAATTAAATACTTATTTGTGTTCAGTTTGAGAACTTCAAGAAAGTACTTGACTCGGTAACAAGAGATAAATCGTAGAAAGAGTGATGAAATAGTTGGAAATGCCCCTGAAGAGTATAAGAAAATTACCGAAAGAAGTTATCTGGAGTTTAAACGGGGCTTCTAGTGTCGACAATATCATAAAGAGGAACACAGGGAATTCACTCGTATTCTTTTGTTTATTTTTTATGATACAAAAATTAAATTAAAAGATTTGAAAGCAACTAACATTGAAATTTACATTAGTATAGTTAATATTGTATCATATTCTACAACCACAACCATACGACAAATTTAAAAAACATAAAATGATGGTAAACAAAACGTACTTTAAAAACTTAATTATCATTCTTCTATTTTTTTTACTCTATAACAACAAAATAAATTACCCACCATTTAAACGACATGCTACATCAGTTTTGTCTGTCTTAATCGTATAGTAGCTTTTTTTCCTTACCAAATTACTAAAATTAGTGTTATTATATCATGATACACAGTATGTAACTGTATTTTTTAGTGACATTGAATAGGATATACCGTTAGAGCTTGTATTTTGAGTATACATCTTCTATTTTTAGATAATTTATAAATTTTACTACATTATTTATATAACTCGTTCTGTTTTAAATGGAAACTAAACACGTACCAAAAACTACTGAGAAAATCAAGGACAAAGTAGATCAGTTACATATACCTCCCAGTATATCTGTGAAAAAATCATCGATTTAATGTAAAAATCTAATACAGGTTTTTGAAGGTTAGTAGTTCAAGCTGTAGGGACAAAAATGAATGATTTTGAGCAATAATTAGTGGATTTTTGAAACCAGAAAAGCGGTATGAAGGGCAATGCCTGGAATAACCTCCCAAGTATTTGCAACTTAAAACTGTTGGTTATAATTTTTTATGGCACTTTTAAGATGCAAAAACGGTGTTTTTTGATTATTTTTATTTTTATTGTATTCAATCAATATCTTAGGATAAAATGAGCAGAATATTCAATGAAAGTAAATAAACAAGAGCTTTAATTTGCGCGATATTACATTTAACCCAATAATTTATGCAAAATAAGCTAATTGAAAGGGTAAAAATGTGAATATTTTACCATTTTTAATTTTTGAAATAACTTTTGTAAAAATTATTTTCTTTTATTCAAAAAGCATATACTGAAGCCCTTTTAATTACAAATCGAATGAGCCTTTGTAAGCTCCGGTCGGTCAATTTCTTTTCGGGAAACAAATTCTTAAATACTTAAATTTTTATAAATTTTACAGAACCAAAACTTTTTTCCGAAATAGACAGAGATCTAACTTTAAACAGATTCTCTTTTTTATTTACAAAAAAAACCCGCTTCAACCTAATAAGGTTATTAGCAGAACGGTAACAATTAATTAAACTTTGCTTGGTAAATTAAAGTCTTTTAAAAACAAAAGTAGGTTATCTATAGTGTTTTTTGAATTTAAAATGTCTTAAATCGTTTGGTAAATGGTATTTAATTCTGTGACGATTGAACTTTTCGCACTCTTCTACTAGCACATGTTTGACCGTAAGGGGTGAACCGCACTCGTTATAAATTGGGCGTTCTTCTTTCTTAAACAGATGTTCATGCGAAAATTGGGTATGTCCAAGTCGTAAACGGGAAATAATTATTGGTCCAATCTTGTTTTTTATCTCCTGAAGCTTTGATAGTGTGAATTTCTATTTATTGTTCCAGTTATTGAACAGGTGCTTTATGAAGTAGCTTTTTAGATTCATAATTACAGATTGGGGTGATATGAGGATACTGTTGTCGTTTATAGCTTCATTGGCATTTTTGTCTGCTGCTTCGTTAACTGCTATTCCAACATATGATGGGACCGAGAGAAACTTGATGCTTGTATCTTTAGTATGCAATTTATTCAGTCCTTCCTTTATTAGTAGAGCTAATGTAGCCTGCCTGTATATTTTCCTGATTATTTGTAGTGATGACATAGAATCTGTCACAATTTCGTTCATCTTATTTGGCATTTGCGTGTAATATCGCTTGGTAAATTGCATAGTTCTCCTGTTAATATAGTTGTAGTATGTGAAATTCTGTGTTTGAAAATCTCTGTGTTGTTAATTATTGCCACTCCGACTCCATTTTCAGTTTTAGACGCGTCTGTATAGTATACTGTGTAATCGGAATGGGAGTTAATTAGATCTCTGAAGAGTTGTATGATAAGATTAGGGTTGGTGCTATTTTTCTAAATTTGTAATAAACTGCAATTGTCAGTTGGAAATTTAAAATCCAAGGTGAAGATGAAGATATATTTTTGTAGGTGGAAATTGCTTCCAGTTTGGTGGAAGTGAAGAGTCGTTAGCCATGGATATGTCTAAAATGTTTTTATTGGAATTCTTTTACTAAGACTTATACTAGAAGTGTAATTCAGGGTTAATAGCTGCCTACGAAGCTCTAGCGTGGATTCACCTATTTCGGCTTGTATGCTATTTATTTGAGTTGTTCTGTAGAATAGCACTGTACAGCGCTCCCTATACATTACACACGTTTTTAACTTACGATTTAAAAAATATTTAAAAAAAAAGTTTTCTACGACAAATGGAAATTTAGATGGCTTAATTTTTTTTTAAATCACAGCTGCTGTGTTTATAACAATTAAGAATTAAAATTCTTATATCTAAAAAATAACAATTAAGAAAAAAACAATTAGGGGATCATTTTAAAAAAATATATAGGATAAGACTTAACAGGATATATTATAAACTACGACTTTTATTTTAGAATGGACAATATGAATGTGTCGTTAAATAGACCAACACATTATGTTGAAATAGATAAATTAATCATTTTAGGTAGGTACTACCGAAAGTCACGATCATTTTTTAGCGCTCTACATTAATCTTTGTAGTATATAGAAAGCCGAAATAGTTTGATGTGAGACGCCAAGCCATAAGAGGCTGTGAAATGCTTTTTCTATAGGAATTCAAAGAAGAAGTTTAAAATGACTGAAGTGATTAATGAAGACCATCAGCAACGAAACCATAATTTCTCTATATATAATTTATGGTCAGTTCTTTAAGTAATAGCCCATTGATAGAGTTATAATTAGTCTCAGAATTGTATGAAGTATATAAAAAGTTATTTATATTTCTACACGAGCAATCAAATGTTTTTAAAAACTAGTTTTGCAATATTAGATATAAGTAACTTGTACACATTTGACATCGAAATTGCTTAATACAAACATGTTGTTTAATAACTATATTTTCCCTATTTAATAACTTCTTAACACTCAATTCTAATATTTGCTTTTATAACTCACGTTCAATTTTAATTAAAATGAAATTGGCAGTTCAGGAGATTTTATACAACTTCCTTTACGATTGTGCGAGATCAAATGCTTGTCTTTACGACTGTGAGGATATTACCCTCATATTGCTCTGTAAATTCCAAATCATGTGCACTTTTGCCAAAAACTATATATGTAAACAAAGTACTATTGTTAGTTTCCACTATTACAAACAACCTGCATGCAATTTTTTTTGCTCTGAACTACTACATTTTTTGTCAAATATTGTCCTAAAGTTATTTTCTTGTGCCATCTTAATGCAATTTATTATTTTTGTTGGGAATAAGCTACAATTTTACTTCAAAATTACGTTTATTTGACGTTTCGATTTCCACTTCGGAATTCATTCTCAAAATACAAAACATAATAAATTAAACAAATTTTCATTTTTTTGCTTGGTAAAAAGTCTTCTAATAATTTAATTTCATCTGACTTATTCTATGCACCAGAGAACAACAGAGATATCACCACAAGTGAAAACTTCTACGAATACCTTCAGACTGTAATAAACGAGACCCCAAATGATGAATATGATCATTATGGGTAATTTTAACGCCCGTGTTGGCAATGATATAGTTCCAGGAATACAAAAGCGATATAATGAAATTATCAGAAATGAAAACGGAGACGTTCTGACGAACCTCTGCAGCATAAACGAAATACGTATTAATAATACATTTTACCCTAACAAAAAACAATAAAAATACACTTTTGAAAACAGTAGAGGACAAAAATCTATGACTATATTCTGTCGAATAGAGAGTTACACCCTTCTCAAATCTTGGAGGTAAGAGCACTAACATCAGCAGAAATAATAAGCGATCATAAATTGGTATTGGGCAAAATCCGAATGAAAACAGATATATATGATAACAAAACACCAAAATACACCACAAAGATAAAAGTCAAAAGCTTACAGGATGACTCCACAAGACACCTCTTCCAAAAAAAGAATAACGAAAAAAAGCAGAATTAACCTCGTCCAAGAAGTTCTTGGTGATAGAAATATAAATAAAAATAAATCGTTCCCAAGGAGAACTCCATAGTTTTGTACAGAAGTAAAGGAAAAATGTAAAGAAAAGAAAAAAGCTTACCCAAAATACATATCAACCAAAATGAAACGCATGCCCTTGTAAGAAAAATAAAAAATTATCACTGGGAACGCTTTTCGAAAGAAATAGAACATGATTTTTACGGTCTACAAAAGGAAATATGGCGCTTTATAAGAGGTCAAAGAAAGGAGGTAAAGGAACTAATAGAACCAAAACACATAGAAAAGAATACATGGATTACCTAGAAGAAGAAACGATGCTAGAACCCGAAACACCAGAAATTACCACAAATGAAGAACTTAATATAAATTTACAGAAAGTTTGGAGAATACTTAAAAACCTGAAGAACAGAAAAGTAGCAGGTAAAGACGGGATACAAACGAATTACCGAAATATTGTGTAGCAGCAATGACAGAACAATTAACAACACCAATTAATAAAATTATAAAACACAATAAAATACCGGAAGAATGGAGAACGAGCGAACTAATTCTACTATTCAAAAAAGGAGATAAAAACAGCCAAAAAACTACAAAGGTCTAAAAAGCTCTAAAAGGTCAAAAAACTACAAAAACTACTTGTTAAATAGTACCCTAAAACTTATAAATAAAATTTTAAAAATGCTAATAAATCAGAGGATAAGTTAAGCAGATGAACAACAAAGTTTTCGTAATGGAAAATAGTATACAGATGCAATATTCGTTATAAAGCACATTACTGAGAGATCACTAGATTATAATAGACCAGCATTTCTGTGTCTGATTGACCTAAAGAAAGCGTTTGATAGAGTAAGACAAATATGTTATCCATCTTCTATATAATAGAGAAGTTCTCCTAAAAAATTATAAAAACTATCGAAAACATCTATCAAAACAACAAAATGGAAGTTAGAATAGACGGACAACTTACAGAATCTATAGAAATAGGCAGCGGAATAAGACAGAGGGATTCGTTGAGCCCCATGCTCTTTAATTTAATCATGGATGAAATCATTAAAAACGTTAACAAAGGAAAAGGATAAATAATGGGAAACAAAGAAATAAAAATACTTTGTTACGCAAACGACGAATATTGACAACCCAAGATGAAGATAGTCTGCAAAGAATGATCCACAGATTTAACCTAAGATCAAAAGAATTTAATATGACAATCTCATCTCAGAAAACTAAAACAATAGTAGTCAGCAAAGAACCAACCAGATATAAAATAGAAATTGATGGCATCAGTATTGAACAAGTAATGAAAATAAAATACCTGTGAATTACATTGTCTAGCTATGGAGATCTGGATAAAGAAGTGAGAGATCAAATACAAAAAGCAAATAGACTGGCACGATGTCTTAATAACACTATATGGCGAAGCAAACACATTAACACTGAGATGAAGTCAAGAATTTATAAAGCCAGTGTAAGACCAATAATGACATATGCCTCAGAAACAAGACCCGAGACAGCCACAACGCAAAGACTACTGGAAACGGCAGAGATGAGAGTACAGAAAAGAATTATAGCAAATACACTGAGAGATTGAATCGAAAGATAAGTGAAGACATTAGAAGAAAGTGTAACGTATCGTGTATAAATGAATGGACACAAAATAGAAAAAAAGAATGGAATATCCACATAAGCAGAATGAAGGAGACCCGTGTCGCCAAAATAGTAACACATAATTCACCAATCGGCAAAAGAAGTATCAACTAAGTCAGATAAAATTAAATTGTTAGAAGAATTTTTTACCAAGCAACAAAATCAGAATTTCTTTAATTTATTATTGTTTTGTACTTTGAGAACAATTTCCGAAATGTAAATCAAAACGTTAAATAAACTTAATTTTAAAGTAAAATTAGGGCTTATTTCCAGCAAAAATAGTAAATCTAATGTCAAAATAAACATATTTTTATCAAATTTTGATTGGTTACCTTTAAATAAAGTAGATAACACTTTTTCTGTTGTCTTGACATATATTTATTTTCAGAGTACTATCTCGTATTTAGGAATTGTATTTAAACGAAAGCGACTGAAAGTTTATAATTTTAATTTTAAACTTTAGAATTACAAATTTCAAAAGATCGATATAAAACGTAACTATTATATAAAATACAGTCATTATTGTATATTACATATCATTATATGGCATAGAAGAAAATAAAAACGAGCAGATTGTTTAGATCTTATCAAAAAACTATTAGATATGTAAAGATCTTAATTTATTGTCGAATTGGAAAGTTGGGGCTGTTAAAAATAGACATATTAAGGTTATTGAAAACGAATAAAGATGAAAATATTTATTTATAGCATAAATTGATTTATGTTTTTGTGAAAATAGTCTATCAAAAATTTAATCACTTTCGTGATGTTGATATTATAATAAATTGAGGTGTGCAACCAGAAAAAAATTATGAAATGACTATATATAAGAAATGTAGATTTAATTGTGATTTTTATGAGGTATTTAATAAAAAAGATATGCTTTTAAAGCAAATTGGTTTTTTTCGAATATTTTATTGGAAATATTAGCATACATCATAACTGATCTTATGGCAATTCTATATAATTTTGGTTTCAGTTTCATTGGAATTTTTCTCAAGCACAATACACTCGCTTTCTTCCAATTCATTCACTCTGCCCCAACTTACATCTTCATCTATTTTCTCATTCCTCTGACATTCTAGATGGGGAAACTACGGCCTGCTAAGCGTTAAAATCATACCCTGTGTAGTGTGTGGGTGTGTCATGAGACTAAATAGCTCATGAATGTAAAGTCCTGACATAACTATGACATGGGGTACAAATAGAGTTTAGGCACTTTAGAATAGATTATCATCATACTGTATTACTGAAAGTTATAATAATTGAAGCCCGCTGCTTCCATACTTAAATGAAAATAAGAAGTTGTTAAAATTATAACAATATGGAGTTTAGAATACCTCAACCATTATCATTTGAAGGTAACGTGACTGAAAACTTTTAGCGATTCAAACAACCATTTGAAATTTACCTCTTGGCCAGTGGCAAGGCCGAAAAGGAAGACACAGTAAAAATTGCTCTACTATTAAATTTTTTGGGAGATGAAGGACTTGATGTGTCAACCACCTTAAGTTAATGGATGCACAGAGAAAATCGTATGATACAGTATTGGGTGAATTAGAGAATTACTTCACCCCTAAAAAGAATGTGATCTACTAAAGATTTTTATTCTACAATAGAAAACAAGGGGGGAAGGAGGAAGGAGAGCTATTTGATACTTACCTAACTGACTTGCGTAAATTGACATAAAATAGAATTGGGAGATATTCTAGACTCAATGATCAGGGATAGACTGGTTTCAGGAACAATCAATAAAGATCTATAAGAAGAAATGTTGCAGAATCATGAGTTAACCTTACCAAAGGCAATAGACATGTGTAGAGCATATGAAATTTAAAAAATACAGTTTAAAGAAGTTCAAGCAAGTCTAACACTTCATATTTATTCTTAAAAGGGGGGAAATGGTAATCAAACGGCAACGGGAAAAGCTTCAAATAATAACTTTAATACTAGAAGAAGCAAAAGATGAGAACAGGAGGAAAACTCAAGGAAAAGTGGTCAGTGCAGAAAATGGGGTCGTGCTCTTGAGTTCCGAAGGTATCCAGTATTTGGAAAAATGTGCAATAAGTGTGTATATTACAAACATTTTGAGAAAATGTGTAACAACAGGATCGTAAGAGAAATTCAGGAGATTTAAGAAGTAGATATAAACAGTGAACAGAAAGAATTTAGGGTAACATCAATTAAGGTAAATGAAATAAGGAATGGTCTGAAAAGTTAATAATTAAGCAATATGAAATAGAATTTTAAAATAGAGATAGGTTCACAGGCTAATATTATATCAATCTACTTTTTGAATAAAATGAATGAAAATTATGAGATAAATTAGTGCAAAATAAGGTTAGAAGCTTATGGGGTATTTAAAATACAACTATAACTACTAAAATACTACGCTAAAATGTTTATTTAAAGGCAAAGTATTTCAACTAGAATTTAGGTTTAAAATCATGTTTAGATTTACAATTGATACAAAGAGTAGATAATATAGATTTAAATATAAGAAAAGATGACTTAATTAAACTAAATATTGATGTATTCACTGGATTAGGTAAATGTCTTCAAAAATGTAAATTAAAACTCGAAGAGAATTTTGTTCCCGTGACTAAAACCCCGCGAAGGGCCCCTTTAACCATTAAAGAGAGATTAAAAAAAAAACGTGGCATTATATCTAAATGTGAAGGTCCTACAGAGTGGTTGAGCAATTTGGTTATCGTTGAAAAACCTGATAAAACATTAAGAATCTGTTTGAATGTTAGAGATTTAAACCAAGCACTTAAAAAGGAATATCGTTTAATACCTTCTGTTGAAGAGATATGCAGTAAGTTAAAAAACAAATGTTATTTTTCTGTTTTAGACTTTAAAGAGGGATTTTATCAAGTTCAGCTTGATGAGAGGTCTAGTAAACCTCATTCAGAGTAGTGTCTTTTTGTCTTCTTTTTATTCTCCTAAATTATATCCTCAGGAAATAGTTCCAAAAACACATCTCTGAGGTTCTCTGCAGACTTTGGAATGTTCGGGCCTGTAGTTTCAATAAATTGACTTGTTTGTGTTATATAACTTTCATTTTGAGTCCAAAACATTGAGTTATCTCACATTGCTAGCCATACTGCTAGCGGTACATCGTCTTCACTATTCGATTCCGATTCTTGATTATTTGGAGTATTGTTTGTTTCATCTTGATTGTTAATTTGGTCGTCAAACACGATGTCCATATTTCCAATGTCAACATCAGATGGTTGCCAACATTAGAAACAAATAGGTATTTCAAGAAGAAGAAGCAGATGGAGATGTGCGAAGGATGGGCAAAATAAGAATTCTGCTGAGAACTTGGAAATGAAAACCAAATCGACTGAGGAAAAGAAAACGACCTAGAATATAGTGGAACGGAGAAATAAAAACAGCAATGGAAAAAAGAGACCTCATTGAAAAATATATATATATGCTGTGTAAAACCACGGACAAGCAAATAAATAAAACAAGTCAAGATAATAGGGTGTCTTAAAAATCTACATCGTCTGGAGTAACACTTTGAAATCTAAAGTCTTCAGCAAAATAGTCTTGACAGTAATTTCGTTGTTATTTCGTGAAAAAATATCCGAAACTCCACACGACACGAAATCTTACTTTATTTAGCACTTCACGTAAAATTATTAAGTTAAAAGTAAATTTCTTTAGAAAATTATTTTTCCTAACAAATAATAATATTTTGTATACTTTTCAAACACAAATAATAATTAAAGACATTGCCTGCCCAGCCTTGGGTAATTTGTATCTACCTAAAACATCAATCTCTCGATTTCCTCGAAGATTTTACACAAACCATGAGCCATAACTCTATCTCGTGTGTAATTATTTGTAATGAAATATAATAAATAAGCCTCTTATTGTGATCTTATCAATAAAACGTTAGATATATGTGTATTTAGATTTATTGCCGAATTGGAAAGTGCAAGATCACAATTACTGTACATAATAAGCTGAAGGAAAACACATTAAAGCGAAAACCTAAGGTGTATATTAAAATTGATTTATATTTAACGTTTATGGGATATCAAATTCATTGACACGTTCGAAAACATTGACGCAACTGGGCAACAAATAGTTGTTTACGTATCAAGGCAATACGGTAGGCGTTTACGGTCGGAGGCATGAGCCTAGAGCCCAGGGTTTAAATCGCTACAGGCCAATACACAGCAAAATTGTTAAAACTCTTAAATATGCAATTAGTGACACACAATTTGGCTTTAGAAATGGTATGAGTACAAGAGATGCTTTGTTTGGCTTGAATGTGCTGGCTCAGAGATGCATGGACATGAATCAGGACATGTACTTATGTTTTGTAGACTTTGAAAAGGCATTTGATAAGATTCAACATAAAAAGCTTATAGATATATTAAAAAGCAAAAATATTGACAGTCGTGGTATGAAAATTATATCCAATCTACATTGGAATCAAACTGCCAAGGTACGAGTTGACAACTAGAACACTTGAGATATCAAAATACAGAGAGGGGTCCGCCAGGGTTCTCTTTCATGTCTACAGTGAAGCGGTATTTAAAGAATCGCTCTCAGATTCAATAGAAGGTATATCTATCAACGGAGAAGTTTTAAATAACTTGCGTTTTGGAGACGATACATGACGACCCAAAACAATGATTTACAGAACGTAATGCAACGACTTAATGAATGCTGTCATAAATACTTACTAAGGATGAATTTGGAAAAAACTAAATGCATGATTTAGTTTTAATATGCAAGGCAAAATTCGAGAAAAGCGAAATGTGGGAAGACGAAGAATATTGTGGCTTAAGAACTTGAGGGGATGGTTTGAATGCAGGAGTGCAAAAGTATTTAGAGCGGCAGTCACCAGGATCAACATAGCCATGATGATTCTTTGATAGAATATGGAACTTAAAGAAAAAGAAGGCCAACAATACTAATTAGCTTTGCAGAGATTTGCTGAAGGGTTTCTCATCACCCTTCTGCTAATATGGTAGAGCGCCAGAATAGCGATCTAAATCCGAGACTTGCTATGCTTGTAGGAACTGAGCATAACACTTGGCTTTAGAAGAAGATTAGATTTGCCATGAAACAGTATAGGGCGAATCAACAGGACAAACCGTTACCTACTTAATTTTGGACCTGAGCTGTAAACTCTAGATCAAGTTAATCGAGATATCTGCCAAGTTGGATAATCTGAGAATTTTATATCTCAGATTACCCCATACCTAAGCGAATGGCTGAAACATGGCATGAATCAAGGATGAAGCATCACAACTATCAAGATAAACAAAGGAATATGCTGATCGACGTTTGAGGGAACCCAGTCTATTCAAAGAAGGAGATTTAGTATGGGCCAAAATAACCGCTCCCAGTAACAGGTCGAAAGTTTAAAAAGCTAAATTTTATCCGAAGATAGATGCATACTATAGAATCAAGCGAGTGGTATCGCCGGTGCTTTTACGAGCTTTATGTCTTCTCTCTGTGTTTCTAGGAGTTTTGTTTTTAGTGCCATTCAATTCTCCTCGATTTCTGTGCTTGACTCGATATTTTGCATTCTTCCCTCTAGGTTTTGCTTTACTGTTGCCTTCATCAACGGGTTCTTGACTTTTATTACGTCTAATTTTGATTTTACCGACTTCTGGAATGTCGTGTTTATTAATAGTCGATTTGATTTTTTACTCGATGTCTTTCACAATCGGCAGTATACAGTATTTCCAAGTATATGGACGGTGAGGGTGTAGTTTAAAAAATATGTTCATAATAGATAGTTGACAGAAAGATGCTCTTTTCTAAAAAACGGCTGTTTGCATAACTTTTATTATTAAAAAAGTCTTCTTGTTCTTCCCTTTTTCTTCTAAATTTCAATTTTTAACTTGTTCGTCGAATAAACTAATTTATTTGTTAAAATTGGCTGAACATAGACTGTTAGCAGGATGTAATAGTTTCTGTTAGTCATTACTGATCGAGTCCGATAACTGGTTTTAAAACATTTTATTTAAACCCAAGTAGGTGAACTCTATCGACGATCTACAAACAAGCGACACTTTGGCTAAAACTTAATTCTAATTAAAATGTTTACCTACATGATCGTCATCAATTAAAATTGTGAAAGGATTTGTATAATGTGTATCTATAATGTGGCACTTAACATATAACTTGACTATTAAAGAAAAAATTATTAATTTTATTAAAAAAGACACTTAAATTAACCGAAATGGTTTGTATGTTTCATGTTTTTGTGATTGTTCTTACCATGTACCGAATACTCGTGCTACATTACTTATGTCTTTTTCAGTTTTATTTTTCCACTATTTTAACATTCGTCATGACGCTGCATAACATGGCTGTAGGGTAGATCGGGGCTAGTTGTGACAGGGGCATGTTGTGACAAATAGTTTTATAGACTAACCATAGGTAGCAGCGTCGCCCGGTTACCCAGAATTCCACGTCCGCATGTCCTCAGTCTGTTTGTGTAGTTTGGTTGTGATGCTATGCGTTTCTGCCGCTTTATAAAATTATATGTCATTTCGTTGTAACGAAGTAAAATTTTGCTGTTGTCTTTGAATTGTTATTTCACTTTCAAACCACAAGGTAAGAAACTTATTCTAGTTGTAGTAGATAGTTTGTTTATTTCTCTCTAGTAAGACACAGTTTGGTTTCTATACGACGTGTCAAGGTCTGTGCAAGTGGCTTTATGTAAAATGGCGTACGGTGGGGCTAGTTGTGACAAAAGGCTTGGGGCAGATTGTGACAGTGTCACAACATGCCCCTACTAATTTTAATGCATGTTTATGGGTTTGTTACAGATAATGGTGAGAAATTATAAAAGGAAAACGGAACGTGGTCGGAGTAATATAAACAGTTACGAGTCGGCTTCGTTAGATGTTAAGTCTGGATCGTGTAGTTTAAGGCAAGCAGCTGAAAAATATGGCGTTAACCGGATGTCCTTACTTAGATATATAAAAAAACAACAAACCAATCCAGATGGAGTGGTAGAAGTGGGTTACAAAAGACCTCGAATGATATTTTCACAACAACAAGAAGAAGAGCTCTGTGAATATGCTGTTCAGGCAGCGAAAATATTTTATGGTATTAGCCCAAAAGAAATGAAAAGTTTAGCTTTTGAATTTGCTATAGCGAACAAAGTTCTTGTGCCTGAGAATTTTGTAGCAACAAAACACGCCAGTAATGATTGGTTTACAAAGTTCATGCAACGTAACAATAATGTGTCTATTCGTGTTCCTGAGGCTACCAGCTTAAGTCGGAGTACAAGTTTCAACAAGCACAATGTCGGACTCTTTTTTGATAACCTCGAATTAGTATTAAGTCAAAACCATTTTACAGCTAATGATATTTGGAATATAGACGAGACAGGGACTGGGACTGTCCAAAAACCGGTAAAAATCATAGCGAAGAAAGGCGAGAAAAGAGTTGGTGGTGTCACTTCAGCTGAGAGGGGGACCAATGTTACTATGGTTCTTGCTATTAACGCAGAGGGTAACTCAGTTCCTCCTATGTTCGTTTTTCCACGTAAGTTTTACAAGGAGCATTTTGTACGTGATGGGCCAGTAGGTTGTTGTGGTACTGCTAACCCAAGTGGCTGGATAACAGGCCCGGACTTTTTGTTTTTTATGAAGCATTTTGTAAAAAAAGTAAGGTGCTCAAAGAAATCACCGGTTTTAGTTCTGTTAGACAACCACAGTGCTCACCTATATATCGAAGTCCTTGACTATTGTACAGAGCACGGTATTACTCTCTTATCGTTCCCTCCCCATACAACAAATAGACTTCAACCACTGGATGTTTCCGTTTTTGGTCCATTTAAGAAGTTTTTAAACGACGCCATGTGTGGATGGATGAAATCTCATCCTGGAAACACAGTCTCAATTTATGACATCCCAAGTATAGTGAAAACAGCATTACCTAAAGCTGTAACACCAACAAATGTTCAGGCAGGATTTCGTTCTACAGGAATATGGGAATTCAATAGAAACATTTTTAATGAAGAAGACTTTCTGTGTTCTTCGGTGACCGACCGACCTTTGAATAGGCCTATTGACATCGTAGATGGTAATGAGGAAGCCAGTGCTGGGCAGCTTAAAGAGTTTCAGCATCTCGATGAACCTGAACCGTCGTCATATTATGCTAACCAGCCAGGACCCTCCCATACCTATCAACCAGGACCATATCAACAAGGATCATCGCAGGCCAACCTACCAGGATCATTCCATGCCGAAGTTCTGCCTGTCAGCCCTATGGATATAAGACCTCTGCCAAAAGCTGGTCCTCGAAAAAATAAAAAACGCAAGAGCTTAACATCTGCAATTTTGACTAGCACACCTGTCAAGGAGACAATTCGCAGTGAAGAGTTAAAGAGGAAGGAAACAATAAAGTGCAAAGAGGATAAAATAAAGAAAAAATTATTTGACTCAAAACAACTGTTGCCTAAGAAAAAAGCAGCGCCAAAGAAAGAGACCGCAACAAGAAAAAGAGAAGACAGCTCAGAAGAAGAGGAAGAAGATTACTTTTGCTTAGTTTGTATGGGACCATATAAAAAGTCTAGGTTAGGAGAAGACTGGGTGCAATGTATGGAATGCAAGAGGTGGGCTCATGTAAAGTGCACAAAAGATGATCTTTATTATGTTTGTATAAACTGCCACTCTTCAGAACTACAAGTAGAATCAGCACAAATTGACGATAGCGATTAAGTTTTTTATTTTACTTTAAATTCACTAGATGTTTTTCTACACATTTGTTTCTTACATAAACATTTATGTATCTATACTTAACTATAAAATAAATTTATTATGGAAACTTTGTTATTATTCTCCAACTAAAGTTTATTATATTTAAAAATATTTACTGTCACAACCTGCCCCAAGTTCGTCACAACTTACCCCATATTGGGGCAAATTGTGACAATATGTGCATTTTGTAAAACTATTTACATACTGTAAGGTATTGCTTAAAAATTGCTGATGTTCCCAAATAATGATTCCCAATTAAAAATAGTACCTCATTAAAGTAATCTAACAGCCCTAAAAATTACGAAAAAAATGTTAAAAATTATTTTGTCCAAAGTGGCACAACTAGCCCCAGTCTACCCTACTTATAAGAACTGAGCGGTGACATAAAATAGATCAGCTGAAAGAGATGCACGTAAACGAAATAAGCAACAAGACTTTTGAATTCTTAATATAACCAAATTTAAAGACAAAGCGAACCAAAGGCAAAATATTTTCTAGGTTTACTAGTTTAGTAAACGTTGTTGTCATAAATTG
The DNA here is from genome assembly GCF_040954645.1 of Diabrotica undecimpunctata. NCBI lineage: Eukaryota > Metazoa > Arthropoda > Insecta > Coleoptera > Chrysomelidae > Diabrotica > Diabrotica undecimpunctata. The sequence goes on from NC_092811.1 coordinate 135,126,610, forward strand.
ATTATGAGTGTGCAAATACAGTACCGTAAAATTGGGTGAAATTGATCCAAAGGGGCCAAATTGATAATTGCAAATGATTCTGAATATTTTAATTTTCCCTGAAATCTAAGAAACTTAACAAGCGGTCAAAGAAGGAGTTTTTCTGTTAGTAAAGGTATTGGGAGGAAGAAGGAAAAAACAATACTACCGCAATGTTGCTAAAATTCAAAAAGTCAATGAAAAGGACCTAGACATTATAGGATATAAATCTACGGATGATGTAAAAGAAACGTACGGAAGGCCTTTAAGCTGGTCAAAAATAAAAAATTTTCGGTTGAAGTGAGTGATATTATCATTTTGCCCTATCCTGAATTCCTTAATTCAATAGAAACTTAATTCAATTTTGTGGAAATTTTGAAAACAAAGTTTTCAGTGTTTTATTGTTACATAAAATGAATTTCCATCAAGTAACGGTCGAATCCATCAATTATTCAATAGAAACAGCTTGTATGTTTAAAAACCGGGTTGATGTAATGGAGGTGTAGAATATCACTTTAAACTTAATATACATAAATGTTCAAAAATGTTTAAAATTATGTTTTTTTTGGTATTCTACATTGCAGTACTAGCCCAACTTTGTCATTCTTTGGTTTAAGCATATTAAAGTTTACTTTTAATGACCTCTTTCATACGATTACAATTTTTAGCAAATATTAGTTTTTAATGAATATGGCTCTTTGGTTCAGTTTTTTTAATATCATTGATAACTTTTGTTTGTAAAACAATCAACGGTAAAACCTAATTTACGGCGTATTATCATATTTTTGATTTTTGTGTGAATAAAATAAATCTGTAGACAAGCAAATTGTTGTTTAAATTGCAATGATCAATTTTACCCTAGTATACATTTTTTAGAATGCTTACATTTTTTGAAAAATATGTATAACGTGGGGTGAACACGATCGGCTGGCATTACAAATGCTATTTTTATTCACTTAAAAAGAAGTGATCAATTTCGCCCCATTCACGGTATGAAATTGTTCATCCAGCTGTTTGCATTTTTTAGTCAAAATCTTAATCAAAATAATATTTTTTATGGAGAAATATTTAATACAGATCTTGATGAAATATGTTAGTAAAAAATATGTAGTGATTTTTTTAATTTTCTATCATATTTTTGGATGAATAATTTGGTAACTGTTTTGGTAGTTCTTTAGATTGTAGGAATATTTTTTTCAGCAGATTAATTTGAGGACGAAAATAGATCATAAACAGATTACATTTTATGACCTTATGTAACATTTCAATAACCACATGAATGATGTATCGTCATCCAGAAGAATATGCTGTGTAAAACCATAGATAAGTAAGTAAGTACTTTCTTCTGGTACCTTATCAATCCATCTACAAATCTTAACTTTACCAATTTAAACACCAAAAAATTAATTTTTAATTAGGAGTATGTATTAACAATGGCTTTTCTTGTATTGCCTACTGATGGATTAAAATTCTTAATAACTCTTAATGATAACCGAAAACGATTTAACTAAGTTTATTAAAATAAGCCAGATACTCAAACCAATTACAAAAGAATCATTTTTACTAAAATTTTTAAATTTAAAGCAACAAAAACTTTATTGCTGACTATAATTTAGTCTTGTATTTCGATAGTTTCTGCCTCATTAATTCTTATCGATTTATTTATCTACTTTGATGAGAATCTATTGTTTTCTTTAATTGCTCTTTCGAGATATTTCCTTTGACCGTTTTCGGTTCGAAATGTGTAAAAAAGCACCTTTTTTATTATTTAATATCCCAGTGCTTGCGAAATGCGAAGTTAACAAAGGTAGGTGTCAAGTAACAGTTTTAATTAAAATTTAATCGTAAATTCTTTAGTTTATGATATTTAAAACGGTTGTTCCGTTTAATAAACATTCTATTGTACCAGTATTGTTATAACAAATAAATAATTTTACGACAACGGTGGCAAACCACAACATAAAATTTAAATGGTTTATAGTTCCCTATTCTATAACAATAATAATTTTCGACCGCAATATGCAATTTATTACGTACCGCCAGCGTTTGCAGAAATTGAAATACTATTAAATAAATTAATAAATTATAAAGTGCTATTTCAATACTGCCTTAATCAAAGTTTATTCTTCTGTTTCTTATCTCAAGCTTCTTGATTCTTGATACGTTTATTTCATAAATCAATTCAAAAATATTTTTAATTCTTTCTTTTTTACTGATTCATCAAACTTATTGACGACCTTTTAATTGCAATATATGTTCATAAGAGAGGAAATGACAATTAAAATAAACTCAAACAAAACGTCATTAGTCGTAACTAGGGATTTAAAATTTCCGGAAAAACTGGTGGCCGGAAAAATACTTGTTTTTCTCCGGAAAAAAAAAACCGAAAACAAAAATACAAAAAATTAAAATTTTTTATAAACATGATAAACGTGTTTTAGTTATTGAATTATTTATTAATATAATTTAAACAGAAGTACAGTAGAGCATCCACTATCCGAACTAATTGGGGGACATAGGTGTTCGGAAAACCGATTTGTTCGGTTCGGATTAACTATATTGATTACAGTCATACATATTTATTCACAATTGAAAGAAAGCCATATTTATATATACTTCATTCACAATTATAAGAACTGACTTATGCAGAATTTAAATTTAAATTTTAATTAAATACAATTAAATACAGAATTTAAAAGTATCCCGCTGATAAAGTCGAAGCCATAAAGGGATTTGCCTCTTCAGGTAAATAGTAAAAAGGGTCGGCTTAACGAATTTTATATTTTATTTGTCATTTACATTACATATTTAATTTAAATAAATATCTAGATAATTAAGGGAAAAAATACATAAACTGATGGAGTATTAGAATTAATTAATTATTATATTTTCTGTCTCGATTCTTTATTAAATATGTCCAAATTTTGAAAGTCATAAACAATTTTTGTTTTGTTAAAAAAATTGCAAGTGAAATAATAAAATGGTGAAGTGAAAATTAAAATGAATTAATGTAGATATATACATATAGCTAAATATGATTATATTTTATACTTCATATAAGGAAAGAAGTGTTTTAATTGTTAGTAAGGTATAAAGTATGTCTGAAAAAGTTGGCAACAAATGGGAAATTTCTTTATTAGTAAATTCATGAAAAAAACTATTCTTCATAAACATTTCTGCATTTCATAGAAATCAATAATCAATAATCAAATTTATAAAAGTTTAAGTGGTATACACCGAAAATCAAAAATATTGATTTATGCTTAAAAGTGAAGTGCTTTTAAATTTAGGTGCAGCATCAAATGTTATTTTAATTTGGTTGTAGGATTTAAAAATTATTTTTAAATTTAGATTCATGGCTTTTTAATGATGTATCAGTAGGTGCATTAATTTTTAATTTTATTTCTAATTTACCTTATTTAATATACAAAATCAACAAATGTAAAAGTATTTTTTTATTTACTTTTTACTTTAAATGTATTATTTAATTATTAGAAGGCCATGAATCTAAACTTGGACATAATTTTTAATAGCTACAAACATTTTAAAATTACATTTTTTTGCATATCTAAATTTAAAATCACTTTCCTCTTCAGTATTAATTAATATTAATTAATATAATATTAATTATATATATATATATATATATATATATATATATATATATATATATATATAATATATAATATATAAATATATTAATTAATATAATATTTTATAAGATTATCTGTTAATGATTTCTATGTGATGCATAACCTTTAATGAAGAATAATTTTCTTTCGTAAAATTATTAATAAAGAATAGTTCCCATTTTTTGCCAACTTTTTCAGACATGAAACGGAAAACTTAAACATAACAAGACAACATGAATAAATATGAACCTTTTAAAACGAGTAAATCGGTACTCACCGAAGGGACCTCAGACGTTCAGATACAATTAGCGTCTCTTTGTAAAGTCAATGAAGTCGACTTTACTAAAGTAACAAGACATTTACTTAACACAGACACTACACAGTACTCCCCTGAGTTAGTGATAAGTTATAGTCTAAAAAAATCATTATGGAATTGACTGGCCAGTGTGAAAACTAATGCCAATAAAACACAAAACACACACAAAACATTTTCTTCGTTGAGACTTAAAATAATGATTAATAACAATAATTATGGGAAATTTGTATGTTTATAAAAAGGGTTTTTTGACATTATGCTTGAATGATAATATTTGATCTGATTATATATACCTATATACAGTCGTGCTATGCTTGGCTATTATGCCGGTATTTACAAGGGATTATTCAGTTTTACAGCTGTTATTAAAATAACTTTTATAATGAGACACTAAATTTCTGGATACAGTATACCTACATATTTATTTATATCTTTAATGACAAAGAGGAAAAACAAAAAGTAACATATTTTTAGATACAATATTGAAGAAAATTAAAGATATTTTAAGCGTTAATTACTAAAACATAAAAAAATCTTCAATTTTTGTCTGCTAAAGCAAGTCTATCCATTTACGAGGGGCTTTAAGGATAGTTATTTGACACTTTCAGCTTGTGTTTCAAACCAAGGCCATATCTAAGAAAGCAAAAGCTTCTGAAGCACCAATTATGTTTTCACCTTCATTATCTGAACTTGCAGTTGATGAGGTGCTAGATGTGGTGTCAGTCTTATTATTCATTTGCTATATAATTTCACTATCTTGCATAATTTGGTACCCGGGATCATCATCGTCGAAATCCATCCATTGTTAAACTTCTTCTTCATCACATCCGTCGCAATTAAGTTTTTTCAGCATATCTATAATTTCAGACTTATCTTCCTGTGTTTCTTTTGCATATTCTCTTTTTTTACTCCATTTCACGATTTTCCAGTAAACACAAAACTTTATTTCACGCTTTTTTCAAGTTCTGCTCTTTTACACTGTTACATGCTGCTCCGATCATGTAAGACGCGTCCTTCAAATCAACTTTTCCATGATTTCTTATCAAGCTTTCTTCTCCCTTCTCTTCGTTTTCCAAAAGTAACTTACGTACCAATTATTTCATAAATACATTTTCAATCACTCATGATTACTTTGCAACATTTTATTCTGTTATGTCTTAATTTGTCTATAAAAAGCGACGTATCAGTATAAAATTGGCACCATCAAAGTATGATAATTGATTTATCGTTAAAATTATTTCATTAAATATTAAATAAGTGCGTTCGAAATATAAAGTGTTGTGGTGTTATTAGAGCAATTTTCCGCAATAAAATATGATTACTAGCTAATTTTACTCTTTAATTATTGTGGTCTATTAGTTTTATAGACATCGATTAGAAAATAGACGTTTTTTGAAACGGCAGTTATGGAAAATTATACAAAAAAGCAAATATAATATGTCTCAAAAGCATTGGTTTGTGATAAATTTAGTTTTATATTTTGCATACTATTTATACTTAGTGAAAAGAATAGAAATATGCTTTATAGTCACTGAAAATTGTACAAATTTATGAAGAAAGAGTACAAAAGTCAGAGAAGTAACAATAACAATTTAAAATTCACTGAAATTATATAAATCGTCCATATCACAAAATAAAAGATAATAAAATACACAATCCATTGCAAAATTTAAATCGCAAATTTCATAATAAAACCTTACGGACTAACATGTTTAAGTTGCTGCATATGATACCCAAATATATTATAAAAATTCTTTAGTTGTACATAAACGTCCTGAAACTCTTCCACTGAATAATCTGGTTTTTCAGATAGATAGGCTTTTGTCAATTTACGGAACTTAAGGAAAAAAAGTTGTAGATTTAAGTTGCAAAGGGAGATGGCTGTATAATTTTTTTGTAAAATATAATTTTTTTCGATTTTTTTATTAAGTCAGTGGACGGAAGAAGCCCTAAAGAAGACATCAGAGAGGTTATCGAAAGCTCGGCGCAGTGATAATCGACGCGGTCACGAATAAAGTAATAAGAATAAATCGCTGTTGGCCCTAATATTGTAAAGACCTTCTCTTCCAATATAATAAAAATTATACTGAAATGTTAATAATCTTCTGACAAGTTTCCTATTACGAAACAATAATTTTAAAAAAGACAGGCAAAAACAAATATTAACCATCAAAATAACAATTTGAAGTGTAAAGTCCACCATTTTTATACTAAATTCATAAGTATAGATCTCGAGTGTATGATTTTTTTTAGTTCCTTCGAGAGACAATTAGTATTCTAAGTGATGTTTTTAACTAATTTGCAAAATGTTGATTTAATAACTATTATTTTCATTTAATACGACAAGAACCACACTTATAATGTTTACGGTTGATTTTTTTGTAACTATTACTCAAGAAGACACGTGTGATGCAAGTGCTTTATTATTTTTAAGTTGTTTTCATAAATAACATCCTTGAACGGGTAGACAAGAGTCCACAGAATTAAAAAAATAATAATAAGCTAAGTAGGTAGATATTTATTAATATCTTTAAAATCATATGACGTAAGGACATGAAGCGAAACGTAAAAAAATATCGAAAAAAACTACAAAAGATCAAATGATGCACATTAAAAGATAAAGGATAATGTGCATTCTTGGTAAAATTAGAAAAAAATTGGTACACAAGGGTAGTGCCTACTAATATAAGTTGGAACAGCATTACGACACTGCAATAATTGGAATATTTGGAACAACTTAAGTAAAGAAATTTTAAAACAGGTCAAACAAAGTCCAAGAATAAGTAAAAATAATAAGAAAACTATATATCAGGAAATTTTAAGATGTCAAAGAAACATAACTGAACAAAAAGAACAAACTACCATGTTTATTAATATAGTCCAGAAAACGATTCTTAGAAAACGTTGGAGAAAGTCAAATGTTATGGTTCCGAAATCTTTGAATGGTTGAAACTCTCAAATGGGGTGAAAAAATGTTAAAAATTTCATCGCCAGCAAAATAATGCCAAACATTAGATCACCTAATATTAGATTTTGCTATGTGTGTATTATTTCCAAAAATAATGAATAATAATAACAGATAGAGGATCAATCAATCATGCCAATCAGAGATAACTAAAGAAAGAAAATGATAGGAAGAGAATGTCAATCACTTTTATTAAATAGAAAAATAAATGCAAAATAAAACAGATAGATGAAATAAGGGAATCAAAACTAAAATAAACTCCTACCAAACAACAATAAAACTCTTCGTACACACTTTGTTTCGCAGGTAATCAGATGGTATTACCATGGCACTGAAGAATACAGTAAATGGTGACTGGAGAAAAAAGGAAACGATGTGCGAAGGATGACCCAATAGCTGTGCTAAACAGAGTAAAACAGGGTTGTGATTTATCCCCCGTACTACTTAATACTATACTCGACTCCGTACTATCAAAGGTAAACTCTAATAGAGGAATGATTTAGTGAGGATTAGCAAACAGACTGAAAGATCTAGATTTTAGATTACGCCGATGATATATGCCTCTCAGCACATATAAAACGGGACATGAAATTCCAAGTAAAAAGATTACAAAAAGAATCAAAGGAGGTTGGCATAGAGTAAGTCTAGATCAACAAAGCCAAAGAAATGTAATTGGGCACCAGACACAACCAGCATATTGTGATCAACAATCAGGAAATTGAGATAGTGATGGAATTTGTATATTTAGGCAGCATAATTAACTGTAACGGTGGTACAAAGTACGATGTGTAGAAAAGAATTAATAAGACATTTAATACCTACAGTATGCTTAATAATATACGAAAATCCAAGATTTATCCAACGAAAACGAAATTCTCAAATCCTTCAAGGCCAAAACGACCAATAGTCAGAAATACGTATATACGGTTGCCTTCCATCTTACATACATATGTTTTTATTATATTTTTTTTCTTTGTTGAGAGCTGTGCCGATAATTACTAACTTTATTTTGCTACTAACCCGCATTAACCTTTTCTTGTTGTTTTGAAACGCTCTAAACGTTTGGCATTGCTTTCTTCAGGTAGCTTAACTTCCTCTGTGGGTGTGTTGTTGCTCTGGAATCCTCAGAGTCTTCTAACATTATTCACATTGTATATATATATATATATATATATATATATATATATACAGTGCATTCTTATGTCCACAAAGGTGTGGAAATTATGTGGTATATTATTTTATGACTTGATTATTTTCAGAGTTAAGCTCTAACAGGTCGATTTTTATTTTCGCTTTTTAACCTTTTTGTAAAAAAAATTACTTTTACCCCCAATACCTTAGCAGATGTGACGTCAAAAATAATTTTTCTAAATAGAAAGGGCATATGTTTATCTAAAAAATTAAAAGCCGATATTTTTCTGAATAGAACCGTACCAAACTCATCATATTCAAACTTCAGTACACGAAGTGTTAAGGAAACTAGTGCTTGTATTTCTTAAAATTTAATTTATTTATTTTACAAAGAAAATTATTAAAGTAGTCATTTCATATTAAAGACGAACAAATAACATAATTACAACAAACACTCAAATTGAGTTCCTTGAGCTCCTTGACGTCCAATGAATTCTTGGGTTATGTTTGACAACATCACTGGTGTAATTTGTTGCATTTCAGTACGAATTCTCTGTTTAAGGTCTATCAAATTGGTAGGTCGGTTTACATATACCTTACTTTTCAAATAACCCCAAATAGAAAAGTCTATGGGATTCAAATCTTTTCTAAAGTTGCATTTAGCAAATTTATAACCACTACAGCATAATGTAGACTTGCTCCATTCTGATGAAACCAAATGATCGGATCTATTTGACCAGTATAATTGATATCTGGAAATACTGCGGTTAAAAATGAAACTACGTAGGTTTGCAACATCTCTAAATACCTTTCACCCATCACAGTACCGTTAAAAAAAATACGGACCTACAATGGCATGCCTAATAATCCCAGCCCGTACATTTACTTTTTGGGGATTATGGGTATAAGCTTTTATTGTCTAATTGGGATTTTCTGTTGACGAATAACGACAATTTTGCCTATTCATTTAAACAAAAAGTAGACTCATCCACTCGTCTGAACAAAAAGATACTAGTGCAGACTTATAAATCGATGAGACACAACAAAATCAGATTAATATTGACATATCAAAAGGTAACTACGACTTACTGTCTGGGTGCTAAGGAATTTGACATGTCTTCACGGCCTACTTGATTTTTGGCAATATACTGTGTACAGTCGTTACCACTTTATTTTATTGTATTGTTGATCTACAGCCCATTATAAAGTCATTATTACTTGAGTGGAATTGGTTATCTTTAATAAATAAACAATCTACCTTCTCCATTGTACAACAATAGGCCACTCCATTCGAGCATTTGTTCTAATTATTATGTTATTTTTTTTCTTTAATATGAAATGACTTCTTTAATAATTTTCTTTGTAAAATAAATTTTGAAATAAATTTTAAGCGTACAACGAGCACTGGTTTCCTTTACAATCTGTATACTGAAGTTTTAATGTGATGAGTTTGGTACTGTTGTACTTAGAAAAATATGGGCTTTTAATTTTTTAAATAAAAATATGCCCTTTCTATTTAAAAAAAAATATTCATGACGTCACTCTGTTAAGATAGTAGGGGTAAAAGATATTTTGTTTCAAAACGTTTAAAAACCAAAAATTAAAATCAACCTGTCAGAGCTTTAACTCTGAAAATAATTAAGTCATGAGATAATAGACCGTTTCCACACTGTATGAACACACTGTATCGGAATTTTCTACAATCTGTGTCGACAAAATTACGTCTTTTATCGCTGGCAGTGTATTACTTAGATCAGTGAGGATTTTCCGTCGTTTCTAATTTATTTAAGCTAGGTAATTGTCTGTGCATCTTTGTACGTTCAAATGGTCGCCGAAGAAAGTTGTCTGTACTAGATCTAACAAATCGGTGTAACATGAACTCCATATGGATATTCAACAAGAAAGCGAAACCAGCATAACAAGTCAGAAAAAATAAAAGACATAATATATATTTAAAAGTCACTAAAGTACGTTTGAGAGTTTTTACATAAAACGTTTGTAAATACTTTATTTCGACGGTATTTTTGGAGATATTAACCGAGACTCATAGACGGTACAAAATAGCGATTTAATGAAGACAAATTACAGAATACCTCACACAAACCTTAATACAAGTGCACTTGCCCAATACACAAGTCAACAGTCAACGACAGACTATATAATAACAAATTGGACAAAAGTATCAAAAAAAATTTTGGACCTATACTTTGTCCTCTTAATTATAATTAATTTGGATAATATTCACAAGTCGGATACAGGGTAAGTCAAATAGCATTGGCAATTTTAAATGGATCACCCAGTATTTTACAACACTTTCGAAAAGTAATATTACTACTCGTCAATTTAAAGATTTAAATAAGATTTCCACTTCGGACATCAATCTTAAAATACAAACATTAATAAACTAAACAAATTTTGTTTTTTGTTCTGTTTAAATAATTTTAAAAAACATTGTTTAATTTATTAATGTTTTTATTTTGAGAACGATTCAGTATTTAACAATACTAAATATAGATAAAGGTTCTCGTCCTGTTTTTTTTTCTAAAATTCTCCCGTAGTTTATTAATGCATATTGCTTCCTGTGCAAATCAAAGAATAGCAGCACTTCCAAAAAACAGAAATATAAAATTAAACACGAAAAAAACAGATGTGTACAAAATGATGACAGTGATTGGTTGTAATATGGTTATGTGTTACAATAAAGTACCATCTATCTCACACTACTGGTCACAAAACGAACCACTTTCGAATTTCCTAAAAAAAGGTATTTCAAGAGAGAGCTGTTTATTTCTTCTATCTAAGTCCTACTATAATAATCCTGAAAGAAATGGTAATACATACTACATCGATGAAGTGGTTTCTTGTTTGAAACAAACTTTTGTAAAGGCGAGGACTGACGACTAAGTTCAAAGAAAGATCTGTCCTGAAGCAGTAAAATGGTTTCCTATGAAGCCAGTAAAAAGAGGTATAAAAATGTGGCAACGAAGTGATTCTTTCACAGGATATATGTACGATTTCAATATTTACTTGGGAAAAGAATTCACACCAACTACTGGAACTCTAGGAGAATGAGTTGTTGAAACTCTAGCCACCACCAGAGGGTCACCAGAGGTAGCCAAATTTGAAAATGTCAAAATGTTAAGTAGTGATATGAAGTTATTAGTTTTATCCGAAGAAATTTTAGCGACTAAATGGAAAGAGACGAAAGGAGTGATGCTGATGTCCAATTATCACAGTACGACTGTTGGAATTATCAACGGAATGCTGAAAACTGGAGAAAAAGCTGAGTTCACTTGTTCAGAAGCAATTATTTTTTACAATAATTTTATGGGAGGAATACATCTTTCCACTTTCCACAAAACGTGATATGATATGGACTGAAAACCTGCGAAATGGTGGAGAAAAGTTTTTTATAGATCAGTTATGTGTGCTATTGTAAATGCTTGGATTCTTTACAAGAATTTGCATAAAAGAAGGGAACAACAAGATAATACAAAATTTTCGCTTTTGAATTTTATGGTGGCACTAGCAGAGCAGCTAATTGAATTAAGAAGATCAAAATCAACTGTGAAAAGACGAATATGCTACAACAAATGCCTACTAGGAGAAGGTGCTTTAAATGTTCACAAAATAAATCAGAAACTCGAACTACGACTATTTTTACAGCTTGCAATGTGCCTGTATGCAAAAATTGTTTTTTACCACATCATTCATAAGAAGTAAGGTTTTTTTGTGTAATGTATTTTTTTTTAATTTTAAATATAAGTTTGTTTCTTTACTGATGCGATTTATTTATCCCACCATTCAACACTAATGGGACATATACGTCTCATGTGCTTTCTAAGGATACAAGGCCACGCAACAATGTCAAACAATCGCTTTATTAGATCTCTAGGTATCAACGAATATCAATAAAGTCATTTTAAACAGTTTTATTTAGCTATAAAGAAATCAGTAATGATCGGGTTAAAAAACAAGGCAAAATCAAACTATACGTCTTCAAAACTTTTTCATTAACTATCCTTCTTTTACAATTTAGAACCTTCAAAAACCTGTATAAGATTTTTTAAGCTGTTTTTTTATTTACTGGCCTATAGGATCCGATCAAAAACTAATACTGGGCAAATTTCTAATAAAAAACCACTTAATATTAAATACCCTGACAAACAAACAAGAAGTCTCTAGAGACCAGAATTTAAACCTATTTAATAGAAAAACAAAAATATTAAAGCTATGGCTCAACAATAAATTAGAGATTTGGCATAAAAGAAGAGGAAAGCATACATACTGCAACACTGTAGCAATAAAAAAATAATATCTTTCAGCAATACAAATATACAGTATCAATTAACTAAAATACTAAGTATAAAAAGTCTATTAAACACGATTTACCAAAGATATGGGATCGACAACTATATGGAGAGCAGACAAAAGTTTGGAAAATGTATAAAGGTTAAATAAATTCATTAGTGAATATAAAAATCTTAATAAAACTGAAACAGCTTATATCTTATAGAAAAAACTTTATAATGGAGACAGTATTAGACCTAAAGAAACAAAAGAAGAAAAAGAAAATGATGATAGTTTTAGTTTAGCCTATAAGATCATAAACAAACAAATGGGGAACATTTTAAAAATAAAAAATATCACTAAAAGAAACGCGAGACTAATATGGAAATAATCAGAGCGATGAGTAGTGGAGCAGAAACATTATATAATGGAAACTACTATACAAAAGAAAAGAACTTTTTAAGGAGAAATAGAAAGGAAATAAACAAAAAACATATATATGTATATTTAATAGAAATATATCAAAGAGAAAATGAAGAACGTGCTTGGGACCAAATGTAACAAATTTCAATCACGTAAATTTGCCATAACTAAAAAACCTAGTAGACAAATAACTGCATATTTATATCTATGTAAATTTATTAATTAAATGTTTATATCAATATTTTGCAACTAAATTTACAAAAACTAAACTCTAAAATCTGAATTGTGTGTCAATTTTTTTCCGGTTCAAATATATCTTTATAATCTTATTTGCATATTAAAACGTCAGTGACTTAACAAGAATCCAAATGCATCAAGTCGACAGTTAATTGGGATTCCGTAAAATGATACATTGCAGAATCCCATTTGCAATGGTGGCCGAAAGTTCGCCGATGGCGCGCCATATTGTCGCTGGGTAATTATTCTTCGAGACTGAGATCAAAGCGATGCGGGGAGATAAGAGTTATAGATTGGAGATAGATTCGCTAATAGGCCAAGCTCCCATGACATAAATCCTAGGTGCATAATATAAACCGAAAGTTTCATAAGTTACTACGACAATTTCTTCTCTTACAAAATGTGCTAGCGTTTTGCAAAGTTGTACTAGCCATCAAAGAGGCAAAAAATTAACTAAAACTAAAATAACAAAAAATTTTCAGACAAGAATGGCAGAAATTAAAGAAAAATTATAAAATACCAGATGCTGGTATTGCAAAAATAATGCCAAAATAGCAAAATTAAAACAGAAACAAACTTGACAGACTTTTTCAACTGCACTAATTATGTCTAGTTTAGGAACTGATGAGCATGTTACACTGTAAAGTAGATATAATTAGTACAGTTAAAAAAGTCTGTCAAGAACAAACAATACACAAAAAGAAAGACTATAGAGTACTGTGCAAAAGGAACCTAAAGAAAAGCACAAAATCAAAAGCAGCAGTAAAGAGGAAATCAAAGCGAACACTGCTCTAAAAGATGATGAGTCAACAATATTATTACCAGCTTACAAGGACAACGTAACTGTGATTATGGACAAGTCAACATCAGTAACTGGAAAACAAAATATATAAAGCACTATACAAATTTAACCCGGCATCCGACACGTGGGGTGTGAAAAACCCCAGAGTTCAGAGAGTAACCGTTATAGGTTCAAATTTCACTCCAAACGCCAACAGCGCTTTAGTAGCTTTCGAATACATATTTGTCTACAATCTGATGCAGTTAGGTCACGTTGTTTTGGTCACATGTCGGAACTTTCAAGTTCGTTTTTTCCGTTTTTATTTCGTACTTTGACGTAATTTTCAGAGGTAAGCCATGTTATACATACTATTTACATTGAGTTATTCATAATTTCATTCTCGTAGATTTGAAAATAATGGGCGATTATGAAAAAGAGCAAGCTCATCTCATGCGTATGTGGGAATAGTGTGAAAATAAAGACGAATTTATTTATCAAGATGATTCAGAGACAAAAGACAATATTGGCAATGTAAGTATCAATAGCGATTATCCCGATATGGAACAAGAACCCGAAGAAGAAAATGGAAATCAGCAAGCTGTTGTAGAAAGTATCAGACAAGGTTGTTATTATTCCGGAAAGAATGGAATGGAATGGAATGGAGTAAAAAACCCAATAACCGGAATTTTGAACAAGAGCAGAAAACTTAATTACACATTTGCCGGGAGTAAAAGTCACGCAAAGGATACCAAGAGACCAATTGAGTACTTCCTGCTATTTATTAATGGACAAATGAATACTCACTTGGTTAAGCATACTAACCAACGAATTGCAGAAAAATCTGAAAGTTGGAAGAACTCATCACATTATGGGAACACATCTATGATAGAAATCAAGGCTGTGTTGGGGCTTTTTTACCTGTCTGGTGTATTCAGAAATCGCCATCGTCATTTATATGAATTGTGGTACACTGACTTAACCGGAATGGACGTTTTACGTTGCACAATGAGCCAAGGTCGATTCGAATTTTTAATTTCATATTTAAAATTCGGTAACACAAAACCATGAAGAAAGAGTCAAGTTCGATAAACAAGCTCATTACAGAGCTTTCTTCGACAAGTTTGTGGAACATTGCAAATCTGCATATTCTATCTCTGAATTTTTAACAATTGACGAGAAGCTTGAATCGTTCAGAGGGAACTATGCTTTCAGGCAACATATGCCAAATCAGCCATCGAAATATGGAATCAAGATACCTGCATTAGTTGATGCACGTACGAACTACCTATTCAATATAGAGGTGTATGTGATACAACAGCCGGAAGGTTCATTCCAACTTATCAATTCCCAGAAAGACATTGTAGAAAGATATGAATTGATTGATTTGAAGAATTGATTATAAAAAGTAGCACTTTCAAGTATATAATATTCTCTATTACAGAGTAATGACAAAATCAGTGGATATATATGCAGTAAAGTTAGAGCAGGATGGAGCATCATGTAAAAGTCTAGATTAAGGAAAATAAAAATATAGATAAAAACAAAAGTGGAGTTTCATGTGAAGAGAGAAGAAAAAGGAAAGCATAACTATTAAACCGATATGAAACAAATTAGAATATGTCTACAATTTATAAGTGAAAAAATTTGCAAATTTACAAAAAGACAAGAAGACGTTCAGAACATTTTTAAACATACAAAAAACCAAAGAAGGGAGCCTATCCGCAAGAGTTTATTATGTGTGGTGAAACATAAGAAGTACCTACTACAAATCAAAGAAAATGGGAATGATGCTTGTAACTTGCAAACAGGCAGTTTGTACTAGGTGAAGAAGGATACTATCTATTTGGTAAGAAGTTTTTATTAAATTAAACAAATTTAAATAACGAATGGTAATATCTGAAAAGAAAGATAAGATTTAAACATCGCTGGAAAAGTTGTCAAAAAAATTAAAGTCTTAAGATATTTTGAAGTAACATTGACTGAAGACGAAAACGAAGGAAAAATATATCAAATTTTCTTTTCTCCTTTTTTTAAGTCTCAGGATCTTGGACTATAACACTGGAGTGGAGCAGTGGGACAATTTTTATAGCATTCAAGATTTTAAGACCCTCTTCAGCAATTATCCCCTTATTATTACCCTGTCACTGTATTTTCCCCTTTATTTATAGCGAAAAATTCCTTAAGACAAAACGGAAATAGTGATTGCGTCTATGATTGATATTATTTTGTTTTAAATACTACTTATAAGCACATTGATTGATTTTGTAATTACGGTATATGCTGTGGACGATCTTTCATTGAATATCGGTCAAATATGTCAACTAGTTTTAGTAGAAGAAATGTCGTCGCAATATTTTTATTCTATGACTGACTACGAAGAATATTTTAGAGAATGCAATGACACTCAAAAATGAATTACATAGATTTTGGCGCACACAATTTCACATTTTAATTTATTAAAATCAGATAATGCTGCAACAGAGATGAAATTTCTATAAACAATGTTAGGAAAAAGAATGTGGGATAGATAGACAAATGAAATTATTAGAAGAATTCAATTGATATTGTAAAAATGGATGAAAATAAGTTACTGAAGATAGAGGCTAAATCTAAAAAAAAAACAATAAAAAAAAGGCAGACATAGGAAGACTGGAAACATAGAATAAGAGCCCTGGGAGTAAAAACAAGTGAAAATTTAAGACCAAATGGAACATTTAAATCAGATGTAACATCACAAAGCATAAAGAAGGTATTATGAGCTAAAATGGATCAATCATACACCTGCAATGCATATAAGAATAGACGACCAGAAAGTTAACTGAATGACGAAACATTAAATATCAGTGTTAAAATGATTCTAGTAAGAGCGCAATATTAAAGAAAAAATGGCGAAACCATTAATCGAGATCTGTCGTTACAGATATTGGTATGTCCTAAGATAGAAATATGTGGCACAATTTCAAATTTTTTAGTATTCGGTTTATAGCGTTCTTTGTCCCGAGGTCGTAGATCTTTCTCTGATATTGCCTTTTAGACTCTATCAAGCCATGTTGTTTTTTCTTTACTCAGGTGGCTTTAATATTACCTTCAGTAGGCAATGTTCTATCATGACTGTACCAAATAAGCTATTTTGGTGCATTTTTTCCATGATAGTGGTTGTTCTGTCCATTAATTGCCTTTTTCTTTCATTAGCTACGAACATCATTCTGGATGCTGATCTGTGTAGATGATCCTGTTAATTCCCCTTGTTTGTTTGTGGACAAAAAAATTGTGAACGAAATAGTTAGTGTACAAATAAAGAAAAGTCCTGGTGATAGAGAACTGGAAATATTGCGACTCTACAGAGCTATATGCCTTTATTGGACTACTATTAACTGCAGGGCACCTGGGTGCCAACATCCATAATGTAGATATACTTTGGAGTAAGTTTTATGGACCTACTATATTTAAAGCTACCATGGGATTCAAACGATTCAAAAATTTGCTAAGATTTGGTCGATTTGACGATAAGGACACCAGGTCTGAACGAAGAAGTAACAACAAATTAACAGCAACACGCGATGTGTGGAATTAAGTCAACCAAAACTTTCAGAAATTCTATTCACCAGGAAAAAACATAACGGTAGATGAGCAACTTGTTCCGTATCGAAATAGGTGTTTTTTCAAGCAGTATATGCCTTTAAAGCCAGATAAGTATGACATGAAAATATGGTGGGCCTGTGACTCGGAAAAATATTACCCTTTATCATATGGAATATCATATACAGAAAAAACGGAAATAGAGTAGCCAAAGTTCTTGCATCTCAAGTTGTAAAGCAACTCGTTGAGCCTTATTATAATTCGAAGAGAAATGTGACTTGCGATAACTATTTTTCACTGATCTTGCTCTTGCACATGATTTATTGCAATAAAAAAAAAAAAGATTAATCTATGCTTTTTTATTTTTTAACCTAATACTTAATATTCATTTAATTATTATTAATAGTCTAACCAAGTCTAACCCTTGGTCTTGCGATCTTCGTAACCACCATGTACTTGGTCTTGTCCTCGTTGACCTTCAGACCAACTTCCTTGGCTCCGTTTTCGAATAGGGTGAAAGCTTCTTTTGCATCTCTGGTGTATTGTGCAATTATGTCGACGTCATCCGCAAACGCCAATAGTATTTTTGATCTTTGGGCGGCAAATCCGTTTGTCAGTTGTGGTTGAGCTTTTCTTACCGCATGTTCCAGTGCAAAATTAAATAGCAGGGGGCAAGAGGATCTCCTTGTCTAAGCCCGGTGTCAATGAGGAATTCCTCCGACGTGGTGCTGCCAATTCAGATCCGTGCGGAAGCGTTCTCTGTGCTCACCTGTGGTAATCGTACCAGCTTTCCAGGTACTCCCATTTTTACCATGGTATCTCACAATGCTTCTCTGCTAACAGAATCGTAAGCTTGTTTAGAGTCCACGAAGATTTGGTGTACATTGCGGTTGAATTCCCAGTTTTTTTTTTCAACACCTGGCGTAGGACCAATATCTGCTCTATGGTCGACCTGGTCGATTTAGGCTATGGTCCAAATGTTATTAGTTGTGAATAAATATTTTTTCTATAAAAGTTTTCTTGAATTTCATTATTTTGTGCAAATCCTTCAGGTAGATCGCACCCTAGAGGTAGACCGTATACTATAGTAAGTAGCATCTTTGTTAATCTAGACAATTTAAATTTAACTTTAATAAAAAATCAAAAAAGAATATTAGAAATATATGGGTAAATATGAATAGTACATTCAAGAACAGTGGTGGGCCCAATGGACCCAAGTTCTCTGTTACGTAAGTAAAATGTGTTGCCCGGATAAGAGTTAAACACCTTCGTTAGTATTCTGTTATTGTTCACATACTCAATTACTAGAAGAAATTTATTTTTGAAATCTTAAGAAAAATATTAATAACCGTATTGAGAAAATATTTAAAATCAACACGTATTAGAGTGCATTTTATAATTCATATAAATTACAATGTAGGATCAGAAATTCAGTGGAAGTCCGAGTTACGTGGTGTGCATTCTTGTAGATCGACTCTGTCATTTCAGCCGACTGGATCTCCCCATATACGAACGGTTTGTGGTCGGTCAGTCCATCTCTTTTCAGCCTTTCAGCCTCAGGCGAGGATCGCGAGGACGTAGAGTAAAGTAGAGAGTTTAGCCGTGTTTCAGCTTAACGTTAACACAACATACAAGTCCACCAGTCTCCAGTCGCTGTCGACTTGCGTTCGTTGGCCGATGTATGTGCGTTTTGTTGTGGGAGTCGGGCTATGTGAAGTGCAGAAGAACAAGTGTGTGTTAGGGACACGGCAATTGTGAATGTGGATTTCTAGTGCATTTTATTTCCTTCGTGAAATTACTGAAAGGACTGCAGTCGATATGCGGACCGGACACGAATTCAAAAAGGGATAGAGCGAATTTTGCGGTGAGTATGTTACTTAACTTATATCTGCATTAAATTAAGACAAATACTTTCAACGATGATATTTTAAACACCATTTAATAAAGATGAATAATTGTATGTTACATTGAAAAAAATTGGAGATCTAATGTATTTTTATCGGTTCATATGCATTTAATCCAAATGTTCTTTCATTGATAATACTCTGTTAAATTCTTGTCATGTTTCTTTATCTCTAGTTTTGTCACCTAACTTGTTTCTAATCATATATGTTTTAAAACTTTATTTTAAATCCTGTACGTATATTCGGTATGTTTTCAGCACTTTTTGCTTTTTACCAGGTTTATATTTTCACAATAGAAGTTTTAATTTGTCAGGAAGGAAGGAATGTCCAACAATAGCAAAAACGGCGAAAACTGAAAGTACCTAAAGTGTGTTATGGAATACTATGCGTTTATTTCTTCTCCGGACTAACTCTTTGTTTTGGAATTAAACAGAATATATTGACATGTATAAATTTATTATATTAGAGGATGAAAATTACACTCTGCTTGTTATTTCTTAAAACTATGAATATATAAGTTCTGTTATCTACAATTATTTAACGATGTTTCTGGATGGATTTGAGTACAAGAGATTGGACTCAAATATTAATATTAAAATAGCAAATACGGATAGCTTATCGAACAAAGAAATAAGAGAAATAAATTATTATTATTCCATAGATACGAAGTATTAGGTGAATAAACTAGCGAAACTTATTTATTCTAAATAGGAAAATATTTATGAAGAGTATTGATTCTGATTTCTAACAGCAAATAATTATTAGTGATTATACATGAGAACTTTTCATAATTGTAAATAACATATACCAGGTGACTAAAAACTATATAGAAATACATAGATACTTTAATTATCTTACATGTGAGTAGGTAGGTACATTACACCTCCTTTTGTAAGAATGAAAATAATTGTAAAATGAATTTTCATTTAAATGGTATAAAACATTTGTATACATTATTATTTTATTTTAACACATTTAAATAGTTTCTTTTAGTCTCGATAGTCTTTCACTTCGTCTTATCGGTGTAGTCTCTGTGAAACTAGTCTCTTCACACTTTTTGGATTCACTATAATTATTGTCTTTATTATGTTTACAATCTATACTTAAATCTGTCTCATGTACATGTTTTCGTTTACTTTGACATATATTTAGTGTTAAACAATTTGTAATTTGTTGACAACTATGTGACGGATTTCTACGAAATCGTCGGTAAAAATATTTAATTATCCTGTATAAAATATAAAGTAACATACATTTTATCAAAAATAAGATTGCATAAGTGAAATAAGAACTATTTTTTATTGTGTCTGAAAAATTAATATTTGTTTCTGAGGTCATTTTCTCTAAATTATCTAGTTTATGGCTTGCTAAATTTAATGCATCTCGATCGAGATTATTTAATTGTAAGGGAACAAGGTGTAATTTGGTTTCATTATTTATCTTAATATCATCACAACAGACTTCTGGAAGGGATAAATCTGGAATGATAGACTGAAAATTACTTTCTTTTGGATTTGAGACAGATATCAAAATAGTTGATCCGGTGTAAGTTTTGCAATTATTCGA
Source organism: Diabrotica undecimpunctata (assembly GCF_040954645.1). Taxonomy (NCBI): domain Eukaryota; kingdom Metazoa; phylum Arthropoda; class Insecta; order Coleoptera; family Chrysomelidae; genus Diabrotica; species Diabrotica undecimpunctata. The sequence goes on from NC_092811.1 coordinate 135,147,452, forward strand.
AGTAGAAAAAATACCTGTGTTTGAAAGAACAATAGATATTGGCGTACTAGTCTGACAGCTTAAAGTTAAATCTGTTGGTTTGGGTAAAACATATATCCAAGAATTTGGTTTGTTTAATTTATGCCAAATTTCATATTCTGTTTGAATTATACGAGTATCGCAACTAGATGGTATGTTTGTTATTGAAGTTAACAATTCAGTTTCACAAATTGGATTAGTGTGTGTAAATCGGAAAGTATCAGGATTTTTGCAAATAAGTTTTTCTTCATCTAATGAATAACAGTCTTCTAATGTATCAATAGTAACATAAATGTTTCTATTTTCTGAAAGAACAAGATATTTGACAGATGGAAGAATAAAGGTAAGTCTCTTTAATGTTGGATGAATTATAGGAAGAGATATTAGTTTAAAAAGAGAATAAGGAGTATTACTAACCAAAGGTATACTAACCGTAATTAAAATCTTGTTATCAAAATATATATATTTAAGTAAAATGATATCGAAATATTTATGAGCATAATCGATAGTCAATGGAAATGGATAAGTCGATGTACTAGGTAAATGCGTTACCGTTTTAGATAATTCTTGAATTAGTTGCTCAGGTGTTATAACAGAAGGATGAAGGTTATTATTTCTTGCAAATAGAATAACGTTTATTAAAGTAGAATATTCTTGTTGTAATTCTGTTATAAAGAAAGTTAGTAAAGTAAAATGTTCTTCAATTTTTTGTTTTAAATCTAAATTAAAATATTTATTATTCATTTTATCTGTGTAATTGGTAATTGATTCAAAATTTTTATCAAAAATCACTTTGTTTCGGTCTAGATTTGTAATAGAGTTATTAAAATTTGCAATCGTGGCTTTTACTACATGAATTTGTTGTTTTAGTAAATCAAGAAGATGATTTTCGTTACTTTCAGCTTTGTTAATAGCATTATTGAAATTTTCAGCATCATCACTGTCTAAGGTACCGAATAAGGTCCTGAAAACAGATCCAATTGCATTAAATAGAGCGCGTTTTGGTCTAAAACGTTCATGCAGAATTATGTTTTTTAAAGTTTGTTCATCTTGAAAGAGTCTAGGTATGATTTGTCCTAAGAGTTTTAGTGAAGTATCGCATAATCGTAATTCAATAAGAACTGGTTTGTTTTGACACAGTCTTAATGTTTTTTGATAGGTGAGATCTACAAAATTTAATTTGTCTGTAAAAGGTTGTAAAGGAATATGACTTAATATGTTCCAATGAGTTTCAATAAATTGAACATTTTTTATGTGTTCGTAATAGATTCCAGGTGATTTGTTGATAGGAGTATTGGTATATTTCTTGTGAATTTGTTCACTATTTGTCAGCCATATTATTGCATACCTGAAACAAAAGCATGTTTCAATCTATTCATGTGAACTTTTATTGGTTTTTTATTTACTAAAATTGTGCAATTGACAGGAGAATTTATCTCTAGAATTTTATAAGGTCCATTATAATTTTTGTGTAAGTTTTTTGGTTTGACCCTTCTTTGTTTGCTCATTTTGGAGATATACTAATTGTCCTTCTAAGAAAACGGTGTCATTAATCTTTTGGTCATAATATTTTTTACTGACTACTTTAGATTCTAATAGATTCGTTTTTGCTAACTCATGAGATTTTCTAAGCTTAAGTGTTAAATTATCTAAATAATCTTCATATGTATATTTGAGTTCTACTGGTCGTATTATACTGCTAGGTAGATTAGGTGTATATCCAAATATTAGTTCATATGGTGTGAATTTGGTTGAAGTATGATTAGTTGTATTATATGAAAACATAGCAAAATCTAGCCATTCGTCCCAATCGGATTGATCAGCTTTAATATAATGTTTAAGGTAGTCTGCTAAAGTAGCGTGACTCCTTTCTAATGCAGCATTTGATTCTGGATGATAAGCAGTACAATTTATATGTCTGATTTTAAAAAGCTTGGCGATTTGAGAAAATAATTTGGAAGTAAAATCTCGGCCTTGATCAGTAACTATTATATCGGGTTTTCCAAACTTGCAAATAAATCCACGAACCAGATTTTCAGCGATAGTCTTGGTTTCATGATTCGGAATTGCATAAGCTTGAGAAAATTTTGTTAAGTCATCTTGTAATGTTAATATGAACTTATTACCTGACTCGGTTAAAGGTAAAGGACCTACTATATCTAAAAATATTTTTTCTAATGGATTTGAGCTTGTTGTTGTTATCTCCATGGGCTTTACGAATTTTTTTCTAACGAGTTTATTTTTCTGACAAGATTCACAGGTTTTTATAAAGTTTTTAATATCATTTTTCATATTATTCCATTTGAAATGTTTTTTTATACGATTGTATGTCCGATGAAAACCAGAGTGTCCAGCCGTAGGACTAGTGTGATTCTCTTGTAATATTGTAGTTATTTCCTCAGGTTCAGGATTTGTTAGTATATCATGATAAATGATAATAGATATATCAGTTTTTCTAAAAATAAATCTAATCATAGATCTAATTTTTCCCCAACTTAATTTATCGTAGCTAAAAGTTATTCTGGGTAGGCAAATTTTTAATATTTTATCGTTTAATAACCAGTCTCTTAATTTTATTAGGGAATTAAATATATCTTCATAAGAGGTATTGTCCCAATAATTATTTTTTATAAATATGTAATAAAAGTTTTTATTTTGATCAGAAATATATATAATGTCATTTAGTCTTGGATTTTTGGCTTTCAATTTTTCTATATGACTGAATTGTTTATTTATTTGTTTCTGAACGATCTCATTAAAATTTAAATCTACGGAAACAAACAATGCTAAATTTTGTGAAAATGATGTAATCTTTTCATTTGTTTCTTTTATATTATCATTTGTTATTAATATAGTTTCGGATTTAGATAAGAACTGTGAATAAGTGTCATTATTTTCTTTACTCATTTTGTTTATTTGTAAGGTGATTGTTGCCGGGTTTTTGTTTTCTTCGCAAATATTTGTTTCAGATATGGTTAAAGGAGGACGACTTAAACAATCAGCATTTTGATTTAATTTACCTGGTTTATAAATAATTTCATAGCTATATTCTTCTAATGCTAATCTCCACCTAACGAGTCTTGATCCGGGATCTTTTACATTAAATAGCCATGTGAGTGGTTTATGATCCGTATAAATGAAAAATTTATTTCCGTACAAATATGGTCTAAAGTGTTTAACACTCCATACAATTGCAAGTAATTCTTTTTCTGTTGTGCTATAGTTTGATTCCGCTTTGTTCAAGGTACGACTAGCATAAGCAATAGGTAAATCATCTGGTACTTTACCTTGAGAAAGTATGGACCCTATTGCATAATTACTAGCATCCGTTGTTAAGACAAAGGGTTTGGTAAAATCTGGATACTGAAGTATTGGTTCTGAACAAAGTATTGATTTCAGGTTCTCAAATGACTGTTGTTGAATGCTTGTCCAATTAAATTCAACATTTTTCCTCAGCAGTTTTGTTAAAGGTTGTGTTAAAGCACTGAAATTTTTTATAAAGCGTCTATAATAACCAGTGAGACCCAAAAAGCTCTTAATATCTTTTTGTGTTCTGGGTATAGGAAAATCTGTAACAGCACATACCTTTTTTTCGTCCGGTTTGACACCAAATTCAGTTATTAAATGTCCTAAATACATTACTTCGCGACGAAAAAATTCGCACTTATCTGGTTGTATTTTTAAGTTGAATGTAGACAATTTTTCGAATACTTCTTTTAATCTTTTATTATGATTTTCTAATGTATCGGCATGAATGACTATATCGTCGAGATAGACAAAACATCTGTAATTTTGTATTCCTGAGAGGACAGTATTCATTAGCCTTTGAAAAATACTGGGAGCATTTTTTAATCCAAATGGCATTCGTGAATATTGATAATGTCCAGACGGAGTTGAGAAAGCAGTCTTTGGAGAATCCTCAGGATCCATTTTGATCTGGTGAAATCCTGATGTTAAATCTATTGTTGAAAAATATTTTGAATGACCCAATTGGTCTAATATATCGACTATATTCGGAAGTGGAAATGAATCTCCTATAGTAATATCATTTAGTCGTCGATAGTCTATAACAATTCGCCATTTCTTCTTTGCTGAAGCATCGGCCTTTTTTGGCACAACCCAAAGGGGCGAATTCCATGGCGAAGTTGATTCTTCGATAATACCTTGATCTAGCATACCTTTTATTTGAGTTTCGACTTCATGTTTGTGTACTTCAGGATACCTGTATGATTTAGTGCTAATAGGTACATTAGAATTTAAAGGAATTTTGCAAGTTATGGCATTTGTACTGGTAAGTTGATCTCCTTCCAGATAAAAGATATGATTGTACTCCTTGCAAATAGAAATTAAAGATGATTTTTCTTCACTATTTAAATGATCTGTTCTCAAGGCATTTTTTAATTTAGCAATTCTGTTAGAATTCGTATTATCTTTATAAGAAGACATTTTTCGTATATTTGCATTGTTTTGTAAATTTGGAATTTTTTCTATTGCTACTTGAATATCGTTTAATTCAACATCCGTTTCAGTAGTGTTTACGATTGAGGTTAAAAAGAAATCATTTTTTACTTTAACAACACTAGGACATAAAAATACACCTTTAAAGATTTCGCGTTCGGGACATAATCCTTCGCTTAATTCATTATTTATTACTTTAATTTGAACAATTGTTTCAGTTCTTGCGGATAGAATAGTTTTATTACTTCTTGAGTTAGAATTAGAGTTTTGATTTAGTATAAGATCGTCTGAACAGGATTTTTCTTCTGAACAGGATTTTGATTTATGATTTCGTGAAGAGTTACAAGTTTTATTTGTGCATATCTCAGTGGATTTTACACATTTTGGACTTGAATTTTCTTTGGATTTAGAGTTAGATTTAGATTGAATTGGATTGGATAGTAGTTCTTCACTACTTAAGGTTATTTGGATATCATTGGTTTCTAAATAAGAATGATCCTCTATGGATTTAGCATCATAAGGAAATATTTCATCGATATTAGAACTTGTCTCGATATTTTGATCTCTCAGAAATTCGTCATTGTCATTGTTTAATGGAGATTTTATATATTCGATTGGAATAGAACAATTTTTAAAGTTTAATTTATTTTCTTTATAATCAATTTGGCATTTATTTATTTCAAAAAAATCGCTACCTAATATACCGTCGAAATGAAGAGGAAAATCGTCTTCTACGACATAGAAAACATGAGTTTGGACAAAATCTTTTATCTTGAAATTTACGTTACAACTACATATAGTTTTATTTGGATTTAAGACATTTTTATCAATGCCTCGTAGAGTAATAGACTTAGAATAAATTTTTGGAATGTTTAGTATTTTTGAATATTTAATTAAAGAAATATCTGCGCCTGTATCGATTAGAAACTTGCAAGAGGATGGATTAGAATTATTTACTAAGGGTAAATCTATATAGGAAGTGACTGAGAAGTTGATGGTTGTGATACGGCCTGAACTGAACGAACTCCTCGAGAATCGACCGTTGGTTGTCGAGGATTTTGGAAGTTTAAAGAATTTGTTGGATTTTTGTTTTTATTGTTAAATTCGCGTTTTCTACATTCTTCTATAACGTGACCTGGTTTTTTGCAGTATCTGCAAAAACGTTGGGAAGTGTTGGTATTTTCTTTTCTTAAGTTTGGAGGAAAATCAGAATTGGAATTTGAATTTGAAGGTTTATAATTTTGATTTTGAGAATTTGACCTTTGAAGATTTGAATTAGGATATTTTGGGTTTTGAAAACTAGAATTTTGAAGATGTCTAACATTTCTATCTGAATTGTTTTTATATCGACAGTTATTTGAGGAATGGTTATTTCGTTTGCAAATATTACAGAATGGTCTGAAAATTTCTTGTCTTGATAACTGTTCTTGTTCTTCGGCAATTGCTATAGCAACAGCTCTTTCTAAGGAATCTGGATTTCGGGCTTTGATTAAAATAGAGAGGTCTTTGTTTAATCCTCTAATAAAGACATTTAGTGCTTGAGTTTTTAAGAGTTTAGTACATGCATTTCTTGCATCTGGAGATAAGTCTGGATCAAGTGTATTTATTAATTTTATATAGCAATTTTCAACTTTATTTGCAAATGACATTACATTTTCACTGGGCATCTGACGTAAGGAATGTAATTCCAATTGCCACTGACCTTCAGTTCGGCGTTCAGAATAAGCATCTAATAAGAAGTCTTTTAAATCTTTCCATTCGTCAAATGTTCTGTTTCTAGTTATGGCCCTAGCTTTATCGGTTAATTTAGTTTCTATAATGGCTAATAAGATGGGTTTGGATTGCGGATTTACTAAATTGTATGCTTTATCACAATTGTCTATGAATTCGTATAATTTTGATTTTGTACCATCAAATCGAATGAGAAGTTTTTCAGCTATTTCAATTGATACTGACATTTTATTTGAATTAGAAGTAGAAGAATTTGAAAGAGAATTTGAGTCGGGAGAAGGTATTTGTTCGTCAAATAAGTTACTTATATCAGGATATAAAGTAGACATACGTTTACAAGATTTTTTAAAATATGAGACAGAATTTAAGATAGAATGTACTTACAAGTAGAATATTGTTGTTGGTCGCATAGTCTATTATTCCACGGGTTCACCTCTACTTCCGATGGAACTACAATTGGGTTATGACTGGAACTGGATTTCGAACTGGATGTACTGGACCCCAATGTAATTAGTTGTAGTGGCGATTTTTCCACACTGACAGTTTTTTTGAATGATTCCTCGAAGGAAACAAGTCAATTCAAAAATTCCTCAGCTCTCCTTCTATCAGCAATCAGAGGAACTCTGCTACTAATATCCCACGTTCTGACACCAAATTTTGTTATGGAATACTATGCGTTTATTTCTTCTCCGGACTAACTCTTTGTTTTGGAATTAAACAGAATATATTGACATGTATAAATTTATTATATTAGAGGATGAAAATTACACTCTGCTTGTTATTTCTTAAAACTATGAATATATAAGTTCTGTTATCTACAATTATTTAACGATGTTTCTGGATGGATTTGAGTACAAGAGATTGGACTCAAATATTAATATTAAAATAGCAAATACGGATAGCTTATCGAACAAAGAAATAAGAGAAATAAATTATTATTATTCCATAGATACGAAGTATTAGGTGAATAAACTAGCGAAACTTATTTATTCTAAATAGGAAAATATTTATGAAGAGTATTGATTCTGATTTCTAACAGCAAATAATTATTAGTGATTATACATGAGAACTTTTCATAATTGTAAATAACATATACCAGGTGACTAAAAACTATATAGAAATACATAGATACTTTAATTATCTTACATGTGAGTAGGTAGGTACATTACAAGTGAAAATATACAAAAGTGACGTGAGGGAGAAGTTTTATGATAACTGAGATAAAAGTTTCTTCTATGAAGTATAAACAAGTCTGAACAGATATGTATTCCACAAGATTGGTTAAAATTGGTTGTTGAAATTGTAGAACGCTATGAATATCGTTGAAGATGATACCATAAGAAGGATAACTAGGAAGTGTTTGGACTTCAGTTCTTCTTGTAAAACAATCTCTTCCATTGGAGCTTGGGAATCTCCAAGATAAACAAATTTCTCTCTACCATTTGTAATTCTATGAGGCAAAGTGCAAAAAATTTAAAATTAATTAGCATCTCTGGCTTTTCATTAGCTAATTTCTTTTGTAGGGTAAAAAAGAAACAAGGTGGAGTTGCAATTTATGTAGAAGAAAATCTTATGTATTTTTCTCTTAATCTAAATCAATATAATGTAGAACAAAGTTCAGAGTTTTGTGCAATTTATGTACCTTTAATAAAAACCAATATTTTAACTGTATATAGATCGGGTAAGGGTGATTTTGACTTGTTTTTGGTGAATTTTGAGAATGTCATAACGTCCTTGCTTAGTAAAGCAGACAAACTGATCTTAGTTGATGATTTTAATATAATTTTAATATTTTAAAATTGAATCTGATCCTTCTTTAGATATTCAAAATGTATTAACATCTTTTGGTCTAATAATAACTTTAAACGGTTATACTATAAGCATAGAATCACATCCCAGTCCAGTAGATGCATCGACAGCATTCTGACAAATTTTTCTGAAAATATTTACAGAGTGGGCGTATTTGAACCTTGTTTTTTGACCATCGAGCTCAATTTTTATGTATTGACTCTGAGTATACAGTTGTTGACACTAACATGTCAACGGTTTATAACTTCTTCTGGTTTACAGAAGTTTAAACATGCGCTACCTAGTCACAGAAAAAGTCCTAGATGGACTATTTCTATGACATTAATAATGATCCTGATTTTTTGACAGTCTTCCTTACCGAAGCTTATAATAACTTGATATTAAAGCATTTTTCACCAAAAAAGTATGACAAATTGCTGAAAAAACACCCGTGCAATGGTTAAATAATTAATTAAGGTCTTACAGATCTAATCTTTCTCTTATTAAACACATTGGAGATGCCACTAAGGATCCCGATTTGATCAAAGTATATAAACAACAAAAATTTGAATATAATCTGTAATTATAAATTGTTAAAAAGTCAGCTTACTGTAATTTTATTACAAATTCCAATGATAAACCTAGAGACTGCTGGAAAATAGTAAATTTCAAAAGAAACAATAGTTTGGTACAACCTGATCTACCTCCAGACGAAATAAATCAATTTTTTACTACAATTGTAGAGAATATAATTACATCTCTTCCCACTATTAATGTCGATGTCCTCTTCAATTATAGAAATTATCCTTCTCCGAGCAAGTCCTTTTTTTTCGTCCCGTTGTGAAAGAAGAGGTCTCTCAAATAATAAAGTCTTTTAGTAATTCTAATTGTAGGGACGTTTACGAAATTAATAGCAAAATTTTAAAAGAAATCTACCAAATAGTTTTAACAACTTTTTCACTTATATTATTAATTTAATTCGATTAACTGGAGTATATCCAGAAGTACTAAAATACTCAAAAGTATGTACTACCTATCTATAAAAAAAGGTGATTCCTCAAAAACTTGACAATTACAGACCCATAAGCATTGTTTCTATTTTTGGAAAAGTGGTTAAAAAGTTTATCAAACAACAATTTTATTCCTATTTTGAGTCAAATAATTACTTTAGCTACTTTATTTTAACTCACGATATGGATTTTATGTTGTGAGCAATGTAATTGCGGGGGATGAACGCGGCAATCGCATAGCAATTTCTCTTTGCGACTTGTTCTGCGTTTCACACGACATTTTGCTCCACAAATTAAATTACTATGGAATCTGAGGTATCTCTCTTAAGCTTATAACTTCTTCTAATAGCTTCATCTATGTGGCAGACACCAGGCGGTGAAGTCTAAAGATTGTCTCTCCGATTTTCTATACGTAAAACATGGAGTCCCACAAGGTTCTGTCTTAGGACCTCTTTTGTTTATTATTTATGTCAACGATTTGCCTAAATTCATATCTTCCGTACAAATCCATACAAATCCATATAATTTGCAGATGATACGACATATCAGGGAAAATAATGATGATTTAAACATGTCTCATGAGGAAGTTTCTACTAAATCTAGCACATGGTTGGCTGCAAACAAACTAAAACTTAACTCTGACAAAACGCACAATTTGGTTATACCTGCAAGTAATTTATAGAATAATCCAGATAACAAAAAGACTGTTAAACTATTGGGAATAACCATAGATAATCGACTGAACTGGTCGGCTCATATCTCACAACTAAAGAAAAAGATATCAAGTTCATTATTTGTTATTCACCAACTAGCAAGGGTTGTCAACTTTAAAACAATAAAAATGACATATTTTTCTATATTTCACTCTCACCTAAAGTATGGTGTAATCATATGTGGCAATTCAACAAATGCATGGATCAGGATTTTAGCAGGGGTTAGTTATCTAGAACACTGCCAACCTTTTTTATCAAATTCAAAATTATGCCGCTACCTACTCTGTTCATATTTTAAGTTCTAACTGAAATTCTCAGGAAATGTGCCCATTTAATAAAACAGTCTGACGTCCACGTCCAGAATACGCGTAACTGTCACTATAATATATTATAGTGACACTATTTATACCTAGGAACAAATCGCTGTAGATTACATCTCTCAGATAAAAATTGCTTTAATTATAACTATTACAATATTTTAGCAAAAAGTATTAAACAGCTAAGCAAGCAAGCAATTTAAGTAAACCCAGCCTATGAGACATGTTCACCCCTAAGAATTACGTTTGGGTGTAACAATTCATTGGAGCGAGCTGTATTAACTCAAGTTAAAAACAGGAGTCACTCCACCGCGCTACAATGCTCCAGGCCATCCCTTTCCCCCCTATAGCACTCTGATGCGCGATAGGGACACAACTATCAGCCAAATGCTTTTCGTGTGAAAGTCCTGGGTATAAGAACTTCAACACGATATCCTAACCCGATCAATGCAGGCTAGCGCGACGCGCTCTTTTCCTGGTTTCTATAGTGACGTATCATCGAACTGAAATTGCTTAACCGAGGATGTGGGCCCTTCGTGCCCAGGTTTTGGGGTTTTGTTAATTTTTTTTTTGATGGCTATCGCCTTTTTGTTAGTATTGTTTGATTTGTTTGGTGGAAAAGCCTTTATTTATTTATTTTTATTATTTTTTTAAGGTGGTCCTGAAAAAAACATCAATTAATAAAATTTCCAGTACTACGTGCTGGGACTTCTGTTGGTAGAGCTACGAATTATCTAAAGTTTATGAGTTGGCCAGGATTTGTTGTTTTGGTCTTTTGTGCTTCCATCGATGGAACGCATCATATCTTATTATCTCTCGCAGGATCGGGCTTGGATAATTCTCTAACTCTTCAAACCTAATTCTGGTTTTTTCTGCCATTTTCTCTATCACGCTTACTTGTTGCAGTTCTCTAAACAGAAAGCGTTCAGCGACGTATCTGGGTACATTTGCCGAGGTTGTGGGCTGCTTGTATTTTCTTTTTATTTGAATTGCTTATGTGTCCCCATGCTAGAGATGCATATGTGATTATTGGAAGTATGATGCTGTTTATCAGTCTCATTTACCTCTTTATACGCAGTTTGCTTCTTCTACCTACGAGTCCTCTTATTGCGGCGCTGGCTGTTGTTGTTTTTTGGATGGTTGTGTCCACGTGTTGCGTGAAGGTTAAGCCTTGGTCCATAGTGACTCCTAATTCGTTTATCTTTTCCATTCGATGGGATTATCTTGCGTTCCTCCGGAGTTTCTCTTTTCTTTTTGAATATGATTGCTTGTGTCTTTTCTGAATTGATTGCTATTTTCCATTGGATACACCATTCTTCAATTTTATCCAATGCTGTCTGTAGATCGTTGACCGCTACTTCTAAGTTTCGGTGTTTGGCCGCAATCACTGGGTCGTCTGCATAAAGGCTGAGTAGTGTTCCTGGTGTTCTTGGAACATCTGCAGTGTATATTGTGTACAGTAGGGGTGACAGGACTGCTCCCTGTGGCACTTCAGCCTCCGGAGCTCCATGCTCGGATAGTACTTGTCCTATTCGTACCCTGAAGCTTCGGTTGCTCAAGTACGAAGAAATCAGTCTCGTCATGGCCTCACTGTATCCGTAGCCTCTCATTTTGTTTATTAGGCCTTTATGCCAGACTCTGTCGAAGGCTTTGCTTACATTTTTTACTTTGCTTTTTCGTTAAATCCAGCTGTTATATATATTCTGTCAGTCTGACTACTTGTAATTCGCTAAAATGTTCTGCTCTAAATCCGAACTGAGCTTCTGGAATTAGTCTTATTTTGTATGTTTCAGCTTGTAGTCTTCTTAGTATTACTCTTTCTACGAGCTTGCTGACTGCTGGCAGTAAGCTTATTGGCCTCATCGATTTGGGAATATTTTGTATTTAAAGATCGCGTTTATTATGTTGGCTAAAAGTACTATTGCTTTTGCTGGTATTCAGAGCTCTATTTGAGATTTCATTATTAGTTATCCCATTGTCGGCTTCCGTGTTCTGCTAGTGCTGTTTTCACTTGTCTGTTTAGCCGATTTGCTCTGTTTTTGTCCTGGTTTCTTGTTCTTCTAGCTCTCTTTTTGGCTCTGTTCTTTTCCCTTATCATCTATTTGATTTCCTGGTTTATGTCTTTAAACCTTCCCATGTGTATGTACATTTCTTCTTCAGTAATACTATTTCTGAGTGCTTCTTGTACGATGTTTTTGAACTCTAGGACTCTTTCTTCTATTTCTTGTGGATTGTGTATCACTGGGGCGTTGTTGATTCCAATACTCACAAGTCTTGTAATTTGTACACTTTATTTTCTTTCTTTTTCTTGTTGTTGTGTTGTTTTCTTCCTATGTTCCTATTTCTAGTAGTATGGAGTTGTGGTATTGTGATCCTTCGTTTAATGTTCTGATCTCGGTCTGTAATCCTAGATTTTTAAGTACCACTATGTCTAGATGGGTGGGTTGAGCATTTCGTGGGAAATGTTTTGGTTCGATGGGCCCTATTACCATTATGTCTTCATTGTTTGCTAGATAGATGTTCAGTAATCTTCCGTTTCTATTCGTAGCTCTATCGTTCCAGTTTGGTGATCTCGCATTTAGGTCTCCTATTATTATGGTAATATAATAATAAGATAAGGGAGTTGATAGATAATCAACAATTTTTCAACAACGAAGAGAAATAAAAATTATACGTTGACTGAATACGTTGATATACGTTGACGAAAAAGACAACTCTGTCGTATCAACAAAGCTAAACACAGCATCACAATAGTTCTAAGGGAAAACAAACAAAACTCTACAAAAAATACAAGAATATGAGGAAGTAATCTCTACTCACCCGAGTCACTAAACCTTCTTCTCCAATGATTGAATTTCTAAATTTCTTACCTGTAAACAACAAAAAACCGTTTTAGTAAATATTAAATTCGTGAAAACACTAAATTTATTTTTTGTATTGAACCTTAAATATGTGCATGTATGTTTTTAAATAAAATACAAGATGAAAATATCATACAAAATGCACGTTTATCGTGTAATAGAAGTGAAAACAACAAATAAATTAGAAAAATCCTATGATGACATGAGAAAAAATATCATTTAAACTTTTTTAATTATAATCAGTATTGATAAATCTTTTTTTAGTAAAAAGAACAACTTAAGAAGTATCAATTATCATTGATTATTAGAATTGCAATATCAGACCATCAAAGAATATAAAAGCAACTACAGCAGACCAAATTTTTTGTTTAATAACTTTCCAATGTATTTACAATCTGTAACATAATTATTATACAAGGGAAAATACAGGGCAAGAGAAATGTAGGAAGAAGAAGAATCTCAAGGTTGCATAACTTGAGGGAATAGTACGGGCACATCAATCGAACTATTCAGAGCGGCAGCATAAGATCAGCATAGCTATGATCATTGCCAACCTCCGTCGCGGATATGGCATGTCAAGAAGAAGAAGAACATAATTATAATAAGTAAATTGTCTGTAAAATATTTCACAAGTAGTTTAAAGAAAATTGCCTATTTACTATTTCCTATATATTATTGGTACTGGAACAGTATTACTTATGTCTTTGGATTTGGCTGGACTTCTTGAACTTCTGCTCATTCATTCGACTAGGTGTGTCATTCAATTTTGAGCTAGATTTTTGGGATGGTCTGCGTGTCTCTGTCCATACCATTGGCTGAGTTTAGTGACTTCTTCCTTAACAGTTGTCAATGTAAGGTCTTTGTGATCGTCTTGTTTGGAACATACCACGGAGCATTTGTTATTATTTAGTGGACTTTAAATTAGAATCTTTCTAGAATGTCGATATATCTAGTAGCTGTTTCCCATAGTTGCTTTCTATTATTCCAGATGGATTTTAGGATCAGTTTATATATCAAAACTTTGTTTAAGACTCAGCTGTTTTCAATTGATAAATATAGTATATTTCCTCTATGTATGTCTACGATCTAAATATATTCCCAGTAAACCAAAAACACTTGGAACCTTTAAGATATGGAGGCCTCCTGCTACACTTATGAATGGCTACATCTGATAAACCAATGCTATTTGATATCCAATATACCTAAACCTGGCTTGTTTAAAAAAGGTGACTGTTACAATTGAGGAAACTACAGATATATCATTCTATTCCAGCACGAGAGATCCCGTACGTACGTACATTGTACGTACTTGCTACTGATTTTTTAAGTGGCGAAAGTGGTTTGAAACAACGTCAACCCAACTATTTAGTAGCTCAATAAACAAAGTCCATATTCTATTGATGATTAAGTAATTTTTTATGTCAATTGCATCAGTAATGGTTTAAGGTATCTCAGTCATCCGGTATTCAGTCATCCGGATAAGGTTCAACTCTGTAGAACAATTGACGCGGATTAAAAGAGAAAAAGAAAGAAATATACAGGCAAAACAGAATCAATATTTAATAGAGACATTACTTCGTTGATATTGTTGACAACCTTTAATAGAAGATGGTAGAAGAACTGTACGAAAAAAAATCAAACAGCTAAACTTGTTGATTAGACAAAATACGCACTGTTGTAAAAAATTAAATTTTAAAAAATTTCACGAAAAAAATTATGCAGCAGAACAATCCCGTTTATAAGTCAAACAAAAAAATCTAGTAAGTGGTTTAAAAAAATAAGAGTAATTTCTAAATAAAACCAAAGTAAAACGCATTTGACAAGTAAATCATTTACTTTTCTCCAATTACTTAGAAACTATAGACCTAAACAAGCCGATTACTAATTAGTTTATCTTGTTCAAACTTCTACACAATTCATTAGTAACATTTTGATAGGGAATTTGCACACAAACATGAAAAATCAATCTTAGCTATAAACGTTAAAACATAAAAAGACAATGGACAGAAATTAGTCGACTATTCGTTCGATTTCACTAATAGATCTTGTTTTACATAAATCTCATAAAAGCTTTCTGTATCGTTGCTGTAGGTTATTTCACCTTCCTTGATTCTATCATAAATGCTAGAAGATTTTACATCTTTATGAGGTGTTTCTAATTTCATGGTTAATAAACAGCGAAATAGGTCGGTAATTTTTTCGTGTTGCAGTTTAGGGGATTGGACAATGTATCAAAAGTTCGTTACTTGTTTTGTTTTTAAGAATAATTGCTTCGATAACAGTTTGCTTCAATATTTTTGAATTAATTACTCAGAGATATCCACGGTAGAACATTTACAACAATTGTTAATTCGTAGAAGAATTTTAACATTAGTTTTTAATACAGATTTTAGTCCTGTTTAAATAGTATTTTATGGCTAATTTTTAATCGGTGTATAGTGTTTTTTCGGTTGACTTCTAAAATAACATCGACAGATTAAAACTTAAAAAAATCACAATGAAAGTAACACAAGCAACAAAACAATTTGGGTTGAAAATAGTCTGTAACAAAACAAGGTTGATATTATAAATACACAATACCCAATCGGAAAGAGGTACCAACACAGAAATCGGGTATAAAACGCGGCAAACTAAAAAACAGATTAGAATTGTAAAAAACCTAGCGATCATTAAAAACGATAGATTTATTAGATATAATACTCAAAGATTCTAAAGCAAAAAATTATATGATTTAGAAGTACTAAACAGGAAACTCTTATCTCCAACCCTGATCAACTTAGTTTTGAAAGATATTCTAAGCAAAAAGATCCTTAAAAATAATCATAAAGAGCAGAATGGATAAAATATATAAGGAGAATATCACCAATAGAAATGAATAATGAATGAGGATCGTCAAAATCACTAACTAGTACCAGCTCGTATTGTCTATTTAATTTTTTTTATTGCTATATTGTTACACCAAGTCATTTCTCTTAAGATTAATAATAAAGGAGTCTTGTGAACAAAAACTATCCACAAATTTATTAAAATGTAACAAAAATTAAATTGATAAAACCCAATAATCTTTTTACATATAAATATAAAGTCAAATGGATAAATCAAACGAACGCTATACCCAGTTTCTAATTTAATTTCTTTTTCGTCTGAAACACTGCGCGAATTTCTATTGTTTAATTTATTATTCACCAAAAATGATATTAGTTTTTTAACACCATAAAAGCATTATAAATATGAAGTGATATAAATTGATCAAAACTATCGAAAGTATAAGATTCGCTTTCGTTTATAAATATTTATCTTTTGGTTATGACTGTTGGGGACGTTTCTTTGACCTCATGAGAAGATTTTTATAATTCTGTATAAAATTAGATGTGGACAATTTATACATTACTGCAACAAAATTTTTAATTTGTTTCGAAAGCTCTTCTATTGTGTTGTCACGTTTGTTTCTTTTTCATATATATTTCTATGTTTTAGAATGCACAAAATTAAAATTAGAATTTTGTTGCCATATGAAAAACAAAATATGAACTGTTTTTATCATTCTGGCATTAAAACTCTACGTAGTAGCCTCTTCTAAAATTTTCTTTCAGTCTCTTTATCGGAAAGACGAAAGTACAAGAGCAACGATTAAGAAAGGTACACAAAAATATATATATATATAGGTATAGTTCGTATAAGTCAGAGAATAAGTTAAGCAGATGAATAACAGGGTTTTCGTAGTGGAAGATCGTAGGTATATACAGTATAGCCCAAAATAAACAATACTGAACTTGTAATTATTTTATTGTTTTAAAAAATACATATTATTGACACTTTATAATATGTTCTAAATGAGCTTCTCCTCTCTCAAGACAGACTTCATACCGATATTCCAGATTCCTCGTAATGTTATGGAATAAAGGTTGTCTCAAGTCCACGAAGAAGGCTCTAACGGCATTCTTTAACTCATTGATGGTTTGTGATGCCCGTTTAAAAACGACAGTTTTATTCATGCCCCAAATGTATGCGTCTGAAGATGTTAAGTCTGGAGAATTTGCAGGATAGGGGAAGTCAGTAAATCGTGAAATGAATTTTTTTGGAAAATGTCCCTGAAGAAATTGACGAACTACGACAGCAGTATGGCAAGTTGCCCCATCCTGCTGGAAAAATTGGTCTCGAAATGCCAAATTACGTACACGACAAAACTGACGTAGATCAGGGATAAAGCGTGGTAAAATTTGTATGTACCTCTGTTGATTAAGTGTGACTTGCCTACCAATTTCTTCGATAAAGTATGGACCAATGATTCCGTGTCCCGAAACTGCACACCAGACACTCACTTTTGCGCTATATAAAGGAACTTCTTGAACTTCATCTGGTTTGGCAAAGCCCAGAAATCGATTTGTGCGACGATTTAAATGGCCTGACAAATGAAAATGTGCTTCGTCTGAAAACCATACATTTTTTAAAAATTCAGGATTTTCATACTGTAATGCAAGAGTTCTGGCACAATATTCCACTCTACTGTGATAATCCCTGATGTACCTGAATCACATACGAACATGCACCCAGCTCCTTCAAGATTCTTTGCAAGGAAGTTCGTTTTAAGCCAAGATGCAACGCTGTTCTTGTCTGGCCGACTTTCGATTTTCCAAGATTCGCTCAAAAACACGTTCATGGTTATCGTTGTTGTTAACTGTCCTGGGACGCTCTGAGTTTCCTTTTCGTTGGCACAATACATTACCCGTATTTCTTAACTTTTCAACAACCTTCAAAATTACAGCATTATTTGAAGAACGTTTATTTAACCGTTGTGTGAATTGATCACGCACGTATTGCAGACTTGCACTATTACGTCGGCCGATTCCGTATGAGCCAAAATAATGCTCCACAAGAAACACTTTCTCCTCTGTACTTAACACAATTTTTAACAATTAGGCCTTAATAATTAATTGTTTAAGGATTACTTAATAGGTCTATACTAGTTAATATGAAAGCGCGCACAAAGAGACATCTATGTTTCAGTTTCAGTACTGTTTATTTTGGGCAATACTGTAGATGCAATATTCGTTATAAAGCAAATTACTGAGAGATCACTAGAGTATAATAGACAAACATTTCTGTGTCTGACTGATCTAAATTGATTGCTAAATAAAGCGTTTGACAGAGTAAGTCTCAAAAATGTAATCCATCTTCTGTATAATAGAGAAGTTCTCCTAAATATTATAGAAGGGAAGAGGATACACAATGGGAAATGAAGAAATAAAAATACTCTGTTACGCAGACGATGCAATATTGATAGCCCAAGATGAAGATAGTCTGCAAAGACTGGTCCACAGATTTAAAATAATAGCAAAACAATTTAATACGTCAATCTCATCTCAGAAACTAAAACAATAGTAGTCAGCAATGAACCAACCAGATGTAAAATAGAAATTGATGGCATCCGTATTGAACAGGTAATGGAAATAAAATACCTGGGAATTAAACTGTCCAGCTATGGAGACCTGGACAAAGAAATAAGAGATAAAGTACAAAAATCAAATAGACTGACAGAATGCCTTAATAACACTATATGGCAAAACAGACACCTATGAGATGAAGTCAAGCATTTATAAAGCCAGTGTAAGACCAGTAATGAGACATGCCTCAGAAACAAGACCCGGCACAGCCACAACGCAAAGGCTACAGGAAACGACAGAGATGGGAGTACTGAAAAGAATTACAGGAAATACGCTGAGAGATCGAATCGAAAGATAAGTGAAGACATTAGAAGAAAATGTAACGTATAGTGTATAGATGAATGGACACAAAAGAGAAAAAAAGAATTGAATAACCACATAAGCAGAATGGAGGAGACCCGTGTCGTCAAAATAGCAAGAGATAAGTCACCAATCGGCACAAGAAGTATCAAACCATCGTGCAAAAGACGGAGTGACAACCATAGAGATATTAATCCGCCAATGAACAAGCAGAATTGCTTATAAAGAAAAAGAAGAAAAATCAAGTTAAAAGGAAACCTGAATGAAAATTAAACATCTGCAAACTACACAAGATGATTTTAATTTGCACAAAAAGTTTTAGAGAACATTAAGGGTTATACACGAACAAAAAAGTATCTTCTTTTTATTTCTGAGGAAGAGTAGAATCTACCCGTGTGGGCTACGGGCCACTAAAGAAGAATATCCTCACAGTTTCTTCTGCTTGTCGTAAAATGTTGTTGTCTTAAACACTAATTCCTATTTCCCAACCCCTGATCGAACATGGGCGGTATAACCCTAATCTAACACATAACAAACATCATTTTTACAAAATTACTGCCGGAAGACAATGGTGGTGACCCCACAAACTTAAACTGCCTCTTCTAAGAAATGCTTCTTTACACTCTTTATGCTGAAATTACACTCTTTATGCTAAGGCATAAAAAATGTAACATTTCAATAAACTAATAATATATTTTTGAACGTCCTAATGTATACAGAACCGTTAGAAGAATATTTGTATTCATTACAACAAATCAAACACGTGGTATAGTTTATTAATAGTCTTTATTATCTTCTAAGTGTTTAATAGAAAATTATTGCACTGAACTGTAGTTAACCTTTACTTAATTTGATCTTGTTAATTTAATTAAATTGTTTATACAAACATATGCAGATAATATATTGGCTATTGGAATAACAAACATCTATGAACGATATAATCCATTTAAACCAGGACATATCTGGAGAGATATGAAATTAGATTAAACAATTAACTCAATTAATATTTGTTTTTTTTTATTTGCTTAATCTCAGGGGACCTGAGGGTTTTTTTTATCACAGAAGTAGTTGAGCGTACTTATAGAGTGTAGAATATTAAATACATGAACAGAATAAAAAAAAAACTTTTATTATATATTATGTCATATCTAAAATCTCCTCTGTATCTAAAAAATACACTCCGTATTGTAGCAAATCCATATTGTAGTATAAAAATTAGCGAACTTTTTATGCTGGTATTGGCAAGTTATTGCACAAATCGTATATATTAATATTGGATGGCATTTTACCGAAAGTAAAATGCCAACTCTCTATTATTGGAAAGATAATGGACATTTCACGACCGGGATATGATGGTTCGGTTCAATTTTAATAAACTATTACATGGGAAACGGAACGAGGTGGGTACTTACAATACACTTTCAAATGATTTGAGATTGAGAGTAATACGTTCGTATCATATTGTTTATTATATTATTCTCGATTTTACAGTACCTATATTCTGAAAACCACAAAGATATACAGGTGTAGCATTTTCAGAGTACATATCACAGGTTTTATTTTTCTTTTCAGTTTCATCTACTTCTTTCAAAGTTTGCAAGAGCTTTCTCAGACCTTTAACAGAAATACAGCTTTTCCCAGATAAGAAATTCAAAGCAAATAAAAATATAACCTAACTTTTAGACACAATTATTTGACTTGTTTAAAGCACAAATTCAAAAGAAAATAAAATAATTTAAATCACGTTTAAATTCCTTTTGTTACTTTTGTAACATATACTGAGGATCTGTTTGTAAGAAATGCAATAAAACCCATAAAAAAGGTGATGATTCCTATATAATGGTCTTCTACGATGTGTAATGTGAGAATATATAAAATGCTCACATTATTTTTTTTCTCTAAGCATCTTCTATTGCATTAACTTGCTTTTGTCCAGCTTTCTTTATCATTTTTAGATTTAAATAATAGAAAAAAAAACAACTTTTCATTGTAAGAGGAATATTTTTGTCAGACTCCGTCGAAAGATATGTGGCTAAAAAGTATGTGCGGAAGAGGGTATTGAAATTAAAAAGCTATAGAAAACTTAGTGGCAGTTACAAAGTCACAAGACTTAAATATTATGAACTATTATTTCAACATGTTCTTCGCACTACGAATTAAGTAACTATCAAACAAACTTCCCAAAATTATTCACCTGCATTTCTATTTCATTCGAGATTTTATTTTTAAATAAATTTATTATACGCACTTCTAAAAATATCTTTATTTCCTGCCTTGAAATTTTAATAACCTTTTAAATTAAAATGTCAATTTCGGAATCTAAATAAAGCCCACAGGTGTCAGGAAAACATAAACCCAAATTCTTTATTTGAAAATATGTCACAAATTCAAGCTTCCGGTTTAAATATGTTGTATTTAATAGGACTATTACATCAAAAAATTTAAAAAATAGCTTTGTGTATGATAAAGGATTTAAATGATTTACTACGAATATCACTATCATCGTAATCAATGAAACTATAGGGCTAGTTCAGCAACGCTATAGTACAGCTTTACCTTCCCTAATTTGTCCCGTCAGTCGTTTTGGTCCATTGCTAACCCTTGCCAATTTGTCGCGGCAATCCTGCTGTTGCCCTCGTCGATACATTCCCGACGTTAATATTGTCCCTACGCCTATTTTCCACAAAGGGTCATAATAGGATTCGATCGGAGGCCTGGAATAATAGTTTTAGTATATTCCTCACAGGTGATCTTGTCGATCATTACAAAAGTAATAAAATAGTTCGTGTCCGCCTTCAATTCCTCATTTTGTGAATTCTTTCGTTATATTAATTAATTGTCTTTACTTTGGATGTCGTATCGTAAGGGTTTCAAGTAGATTTATATTTTTTCTGATCTTCAATTACATACTTATTGTGTATAAAATAACAATACAATATCCAGGAAATAAAAAGAGCAATGTGAAAAAGTAAATAACGGGATGCTATGCTCTACGGAAAACAAGTCGCATAAGATAAGGTATAACACAACACCAAAAAAGGTACGATTAAAAAAAGAAAGAAATGAGTGATTTAGAGGGAATCTAAGCAAGCAATAACAACGCAAGCAAGGCAACTTAGCAAGACAAATAAGGAAAAAAGTGGTACAGTAGACCGCATTGTAGACTAATGCAAAGCTTAATACTATGTTTTCTGTATTTTTAAAATTTCCCACCTGTAAGGATGGAAAATGTAAGAATACCAACAGTAACAGATGCTAGATACCTCGGCCTCCATCTTGTCCAACGTATCATTTGGAAGAAACATATCCAGACCAAAAGAAGGCAGCTCGACTTAAAAGTCCGGCAGATGTATTGGCTTCTTGGACGTAAATCAAAACTTAACATATAAAACAAAATTCTTCTATACAAAGCCATACTCAAACCTATCTGGTTCTACGGACTATACACTTATGGGGTTGTGCAAAGCCAACGTCGCTGAATATTATCCAAAGATTTCAGTCTAAAGTGCTAAGATCGATAGTGGATGCACCATGGTACGTAAGTAATCAAACACTTCACTACGACTTAAAGATTCCTTTCATCAGAGAAGAAATCCGTCGAGCCACGGAGTCAAAAAATGAACGTACTATTCACCATAAAAATGAGCTAGTAAGAGAATTATTCCACAATGGTCCAAGGAAAACATCAGGTATACTGATGTAGAAGTTGATTTGAAAAAATAAAGCTATGCAACTTAGAAAAGTGATAGATAGAAACGAATTTAGGAAAACGGTGGCAAAAGTGAAAATACCCACGATTATAAAAGAAAGATTATCCCTATCCAAAGAGAGTGAAAAACAGCTAAACTTCTCTACGGCCGTCTGCAGTTTATGTATTATAATTATATTGTGTTGTTATTTATAACTGTTTATAATATAAAGCTTCCATACTATCTATTATCTCAACTCTTATATAAGTAATCTAATATAAATAATGCATTCTGCATATTTTTATTTACACTCTTACATAACGGTACTAAGTGAAACAGTATAATTTACAACCATCAGATAAAAATAAAACAGAAGTGACTATATTACATCTTTTGCATTGGTGAAGCACTCGTTTCTCGATTAAGAATGTTGTCAGTCACTTGACATTCCGAATAAAAAGTGTATTATGTACATTATACTTGATGCTAAGTAGTAGACCGTTAAAAGATACAAAACTATTCGGTTCAGGAAATGCATTAAATATTAGAATCCTTCCATCAATTTAATCTTTTACGATTTTAAGCTCGTTATTTTCTTCGATTGGTTGTAATATATAAATAATAGTAGGGTAATTGTAATTAACCACAAACTAAGCAACCCATTTCAATAAAAATTAGATAAAAAAACTCAAAAAAAAATGTATCTCTTCTTCTTTACTCAAGAGTTGGCACCAAACTTATAACATTAACTTATAACTTATAATATAATCGCATTAACAACGAAGGTCATTAGTGGGGTAAGAAAAATACAATAGATGTACAAAGTATGAATGTCGGTACATAATATGTTACTTGCTAAGCTACATTTGTAAAGGAATTGAAAAAGGTGTACAGTCAGTTTCACTACATTTTGTTAGCACATTATTATATTATACTTGTTTAGTGTTAAGTTAGTTATAGCTGGAGATGATTGGTAACATTGTCATGGTAACAATTGACAGAAGACACAGTCGTAACTTTCGAGTAAGGGTTAAGTAAGCTAAAAAGTAGTGAACGTTGTATTCGACCATATTGAGTTAATTGTAGTACTGTATGTTTAATATAATTGTTTGATCGAACCAACTATCTTTATTTATTAAGTAATATACGTAACATTTGGCGACGAGGTCGGTCTTAAGCAATTTAAAGTTCTATAAAAATGTTTCGTTTTAAGATTATGGTCAAGATCCGCGAGATAACTACAGTTAAAATATTGTACAGTCTGTCAGCGATCGGTGACAAGTGATCGTGGTGAGACTTATGTGTCAATAAGGTTAGGTTAACATAACCTTGTATAATTTGCCCATACATTGGAATCCAAGCAGAAAGTCATGGCACTAATAGGAAATATCTAGCAATTTAAGGAAACAGTCGAGAAAGATTTCCTTTCCTATTTAGAAAGCGTAGAACACCTATTCACAGTAAATATTGTAAATGAAAATAAAATACAAAACAAGGGAATTTAACATTATGCGCCACCTGTGTCTGAAATATATGAGAGGTTTGTATTTTATAATTGCCATCAAAAAGTTAATCAGTCCACCAGTGATAACATGGTGGAACTTAGAAGTTATCAAGCACATGTAATTTTGGACAATTATCAGATGATGCACTGGGGAATAGGTTTTTTAGTAGCATTAGAGATGAAAACATTCAGAAAAAGTTGATTGCAGAAGTAGGTCTTACGTTTGCTAATGCATGTCAGATAGCCCAAAAACAAGTTAGGGATTTAGCTGACACAAGCGGTAATGGTGTCAATATTTTTAGCAGTTTATCAGTGATAAGGTAAAATGCCCTAAGGCAGAATGAGAAAGGAGATTGTCCAGCTTCTAGGTGGAAATGTTATAATTGTTCCAAGGTGGGACATGTTAAGAAATTATGTCCAAACAAGAACCGGAATTCATCTACCATAGGTGTTGTAAAAGAGTGAAAATAACATTTTGTTTCAGTTTAAAGTCAGTGAAGACTTGTGGAAGTTAAATAATTTAAAAGGTAAAGCTTCAGCACAAATTAAAACTTTTAATAAATGGTGAGTTGATTTCGAGGTAGATACTGCTACTACGAGCATGTAAGTCATTAATATTTGAAGATAGCTATAAACTATAATTTTAGGAAATCAGGTATGAGTCTCAGTGAATTGAGTAGGTCAGATATTATTAAAGTGTTTGGTTTGTGCTCTGGAAATGTATTTTAACGCTTGTAATATGGCCTACTTTTCTCCATTTAAGATAATGAATAAACTGGGAAGCTTAAATAATTCAGTTAAGATGTAGGTGCAGTTTTTGTAACTCAAGACTATTTGAGATATATATATGAAATCTTATTATTAATATAAATCGTATTATATATTTCATATATATATGAATACTTATATGAAAATCCGGATACGGATATTCAATCAAAGTTGATATGTAGCGGTGAACTACAATCTCGAATAGTAACTCGGTGGGAAGGAGCAGGAATTGACGGAACCGCTGCTACTGTTGAGGCATATGCAACACATCCGTAATCAGTTTTCGAACGAATAAGATTTTTGTATACTTTTAGTAGCATCAGACCATCAGATCCCCAAGGCTTATTTGCTAAATAAAGAGATTATTGGCAATAAAAAGTTAGTCTTTAAAAATAATTTTTTCTATGATAGACGTTTGTCGAATATCATACGCAGAAAATTTATATGTGAAGTATAGTTTAGTTTCTGGTTGTATAGAAATATTAATGGTAATTACAGTTCTGTTTGGTTCTTTTCGAGAATAATATGTAGTTTATATTGACCGACATTCAAAGGATGTTTTGCATTGCCGAAGAGGCACCAAACTTTGTTTCATCTTTTCAAGAGCCGTTGCACACTTTATCTTTTTAATGTCACGTCAATATGTCGTGATAATTTTCATTTTGCAATTTATACCATTTTGTCACTAGCTGTTATAAACAGCTTAAATCTATATAGCAGAAATTCAAACATAAAGAGTTACATAAATATATTAATATTTATGAGAGTAGCAGAAGACAATAACAAAATATCAATAACAGACTATTTTCTGGTGAGCGCTAATAAATGAAAAACAGTACAAGACAAACGTAAAAGGAGAGACAGAGACACAACTTGGTTTTCATGAGACTGAACACAATAAATAAAACAAAGAAAATAGAAAAAAAATGTAAATAAACAAATAAAAAGTTAGATACAAACTATAAAAGAATGATACAGAAAATATACCAGGAAAAATAAAAAAATGGAAAACTCTGAAATTTCTGCGGTTGATACAATTAAACCTAGGGCTAAGATTAATAATATTACAAGAATTAATATTAAATTCAACAGTCTTCCGGGTTGATCGGCGTTGATTTTTATTGCGGCGAGCTTTCGGCATCCTCTTTGATGACCTTTTCAGGGCTTTCGAGGTTTCAGTGTCCCGAGCCCTCAGACACTACTACAGTGATCACTTATCAATGCATTACTGCCACTGGGAATTAAGGAAGGTTCATTTATACCGTCGATGGTAGATTAGAGCATCTAACCGCCAAACAAATTTCAAAAACCATAACGCCGACACTCCCACACCGACCACCGCCGCTCAATCTCCAGCAAAAGGCCTCAAACCTGCTAAACCGAAGAAGCCATCTCCAGCTTACCCCACGAAGACGCCGAAACAGCTAGACAAGACATTGCCAGAGTTCCCGGAAACCGAAAGGCTCCCGTTCCGAACACTTTCTCGGAACGGGGTCTCAAAACAATTTTTTGTTAGTTAACTAAATGTTCTTAATGTTAATAAAAATCAGACTGCCGTTATCCTCTAAAATATAAAATAACAAATAATTATCAAATTGCACTATGTTTTAAATGATTGTAGGTCTCATCTGATGATGCCAATAAAAATATAATGTGAAATATAATGAACTTTTAAACAGAGTACACTTGTTTATAAGCTTATATAGAATTATATAGAAAATATATGCATATAAAAAACAGTTTAAAAAACAAAAAAAAATGGATTAAAAACTCACATTTAACAAAATCTAGGTGGACCTTGATCTTCCATTCAGCTACTCGGCAATTGCATCCATAATAGATACCATTAATACTAAGTAGATTTTTCTCTGCACCCTTCTCAACCCCCGATTGAGCGAATCACTCCGGACATCTTCTGATCCCGGCGGCGACCAACTTATTCTGACATATATTCATGCCATCACAAAATAGTTCCTCTAAGCACACCGCCAGGTTGTCTAAAGAAAGAATTTTGATGATTCCTAACCATCTAAATTAAACTTGCTTGCACTTTAGTGCTCCTTCTCTTCTTATCTTTATTATTGATTATTGATCACTTTTCTTCATTTCGTTCATCTCCGCTTCGTTCTTCATATCAAAATTCCTTGTTTAGACAACCTTTAGGAAATACTCGGATCAGCCTT
This sequence comes from Diabrotica undecimpunctata, assembly GCF_040954645.1. NCBI lineage: Eukaryota > Metazoa > Arthropoda > Insecta > Coleoptera > Chrysomelidae > Diabrotica > Diabrotica undecimpunctata. The sequence continues at coordinate 135,174,236 of NC_092811.1, forward strand.
GAACAACTTACATAAGAGTCTCGAAAGACTCCCAGATTAGTCGCGCTTATTGACCCAGAAACTATCAGTGATCCCATTTAACAATCACATAATATATTACACTCACTCTTTCTCTGTGGAGTCCCTAACTAGAATCAATATTTCTATATTTCGTCTTAAATTTCCAAATAAGTAATTTTGTATTTCATTTTACAATATTATTTTAATTATTGCATTTTAAATTAAAAATATATCTTAAATCTCCACCAGAAATATACTCTTACCTTTGCCGAATATGACGACCCCGTAGTTATAACACGACACTGGATGCTGAAACAAAAAGAAGTTTAAGGTTATTACACAAATAGCTTTATAGGTATGTAAAATTTGCAAAGCTTTAATATATACATTAATTCTATGGGGTAAAGTCAACAGAATAAATAGGGAAGTTTAAATAATTCATTTAAAAGCGGACCCGACAGACTTCATTCTGTCAAATAGATTTGGAATGTAGTAGTTTATTTCTTTAATGCTGTTGAACAGAAAAGAAAACATTTAGTGAAGAAAACATTTTAATTGTGTTATATTATTTCCCATATTCGTTATAATATTTACATAATAAAATAATTCAGTCAATAATTTATTTCAATAATCAATCATGATGAATAATCATATTTTAAGCCTTGTATTTGTTGGTAGTTCTAGAAAACTAAGTTTTTTCGCCGATGAATGTAATTAAATAAACATTTTATGTAGGTACGAAAAATAAGAAAACTACGAATGAGAAGACAGAAAAAAAATATATGTTAAAATAGCTGATAGTATTGCAAAATAAAGAAGTTTACAGGAATAACATAACCACGATATAAATAAAACTAATACTATCTAGCCAATTAGGCGAAAAAACGTGTTTTACCTACATATTCATATATTTTCAGACAAAGAGTTCTATGAAATGAGAACAATCTCCAATTAAGTAGCAGGCTATGATGTTACTACATGTATATAAAAAATAAAAGAATTTTAGAACTTACCATTGTATCTGCTTTTCTGGAGCCAAACACCAATAACAATATTCATATACAACCGATTTTTTCTACACTATCGAAACTTGATAGCACAATTTATATCCACTTATCCATATTTACTTTTTTCTTTCGGCAAATAACATCAAAATGGCTCCTATAATAAACAAAAAACCTGTCACAGCATAACTAAATTAAATAAAACAATGAAATAAACTGGGGAAATAAAAGAGCTACAAAAAAGATACATATCGCATAAATTAAAAACACTTCAAAAATATGTATATATCTCTGATAAAAATCTTCCATTAAAACTCAAAATTGCTCAAAAAGAAAATTCCAAGAATATAAAAATATTTTTTACATTTACTAACAAAATCTGCAAAGAATTTTCACTTTAATAATGTAAAATGATTTATTATGTGCCAAATACAGTTCTATATTGTTAATAATTTATTATTATTATTATTATATTAAAATTTTTACGCACCTGACCTGATTATAGACCACCATGATAGACGCTATAATGTGAGGTTAAGAAATTTATGCGTGAAACAATAACTTTGCAGAAATGCAGTAGTCAGGCGTTTTTGCGCAAAAAAACTTTTTACGACATAGGGCACCAAACTAGTTTTGAGTCGAAAGACCTATCACTAAAAATTGACCTTTGAAATGTTTTTACATGGTGCAGATTTGAATAATAATATTGTTTAAAATTATTTTTTATATATTTAATTAGTTTTAATGGACAAATTGTTCCCAAGTATAAAAATAATTTTACTTCAATGTGGGCTACATGTTATCAAATATTAAGTTAAAACTAGTTGGCGATTTGGTTGTCAAAATAAATTGTTTTTTAATAAAGAAACTTTTGTAGACTGTTAAACATTTAAAAACGTCATTATCCAACAGCGCAAGAAGTATATGGCACTTATAGAACTGACAAAGAAAATAAATAAATAGATTTAGATTAAATAAATAAAGATTTGAATAAATAAATGGTTTGGTGAACAAATTAAATACTGACAAAAATATTGAAGCAGAAGTACAAAATATGTCATGGACCGAAATAAAAAGCGAAAACCAAAAATTTTGTAAATAGTACATGTAATAGAAGTTCAAAAGGGCATTCTTTCTTCTATCGTCCTTCAATTATTCGAAATCCTAATATATTAACTCTTCCAAACAGTTCTCAATGTAATTTGTTTCATTTATAAACTGACTACTTTATATAATATAATAATTTTTCTTTTTTATTCTCCTTTTCATTCGGCATTATGTCGTCTTTCAATTCCAATTCCATATGATTTCATAATGATAACCTAAACTAAACCTTAACTAATGTTCACTTTAGAGTACACTTTACTGTCATACCCAGTTTCATAATACCTACAGCTCTTTTTATTCTCAAAAGTAAACTTATGTGTTTAAATTAGTAGGTTGGTAATTGCATTTTTATCAATTTTGCTTTATTTTTGTCGAAATAATCTTATTTTTTTTTGTCGTAAGTATGTTAATTTGTGTGTAAAATTGTTAATTGTTATTAAATATGTCCGTATCAAATAGAACTAGTTCTTTAAATTTTACAAAAAGGGGAGCTCACTTATTGAGGAAGTATCCAAATATAATAAATCAATTAAGTATAGAAACCAAGAAAAAATATTAACGAACTAGAAGTTTTAAATGAAGAGAATGATCGATACCAGGACAAAGAAGAGAGAGAAGGGCCAATCGTGACAGATATTAAGGAACTTCTTCTTCTTCCTCTTCTTCCTTCTTGTATGTAGAGAGCTTGTTTCTTTTTTAATATTAGCCTCCTAAAATGTTTAAAAAATCTCACCATTTTTTTCTTGGTCTGCCAATAATTCTTCGTCTATTTGGTGACTTATTTCGTGCTATTCGTACTATCCTATCCTCTGTCATTCTACTAATGTGTTCGTTCCACTGCTGTTTCCGTTTTGTCGCCCATCCATTTATGTCTTCTATTTTGCATGCTCTTCTTATGTTTTCGCTTCTCTTCCTATCCAACAGATTTTTCCCTGATATTCGTCGAAGTATTTTTATCTCCGCCGTGTAGGTATATTATTATAGGTCTAATTGCTGCTTTATAGATTCTTATTTTTGTGTCTTGTCTTAGGTGTTTGTTCTTCCAGATTTTGTCATTAAGAGATCCCGCCGATTTACTTGGTTTTAAGCTTTGTTGTCGTACTTCTTTAACATCTTCGTAACTAGTTATATCTATTCCCAGATATCTAAACCTTGATTCCTGCTTTATTATTTTCCCATCAATTTCGATTTTACATCTTAGAGGGTATTTAGATATTATCAAACATTTGGTTTTTTCTGCTGATATTACCATATTGTATTTCTTGTATTATAGATGTGTGATAATCTTTGGAGCTCGTCTTCTGTCTCTGCGATTATTGCGGGATCATCTGCATAACATAATATTTGGATTTCTTTGTTCCTCATTCTGTAACCACGACCTTTACGTACTGCTTTTATTATTTCGTTCATTATTATATTAAAGAGAAGAGGGCTTAACGAGTCACCCTGTCTGACTCCGCTTTGTACTGGTATACACTGTGTTAGTTTTCCATTTATAACGTTTGTCCTGTCCGTTTGTAACTTTGGTTACAATTTCTGCAAGGCTCTATTTGGAAAACCATTAGTAAATCTTTTTTTTTAATTTACTAGACAAATGGCCATGTCTCATTTGTCTAACTGCCAACAAAACGTTAAAGTATTTAAAAGTGTTAATATTTCATTCCAACTTTTATCTGCATTTGTTAAAAAATCGATATCCACGGAAATCCAAGCATCGTCGTCACATCAACAACTCACAAACTTTTTCATTAGAAAACTTTAGCGAGAGTAAAGTTTCTTTATATAAAAGTTGAATAAAGCTGTCAGGAAAATTCCCGATAATTGTATGTTTACTCGCATTGTCGGGAAGAGAACTGCCACAAACACGTCAATAAAATAAACAACTCAATTGAGAAAATTAGACGACTTTACTCTACTTATCCTAATACAATTAACATTTTTTCTTTTAAATGTATCGTCCGGCGTGTCCGAAAAGTACTTTAAATATTGGGATTTATTATTAACTTTCTCATCCCAGCAGACCAAAGGTTGCATCCCTTTCCGTTTCGCGTTTATTTTCAATAAATATGAAAAATTGACATTCACTCTTTAAAAAAAAGTCAACTAACTAGTCAAATTTCGAGACAAATATTAAGATTATTTATACAATTTATTGACTATGGATTCACGGTGTTGAGGTATGATTGTGGAATGTCGGGAGTTGGAAGCTACTGTGTTAAATTCGATTTAATAAACCAGCACTCAATATCTGGCTATTATTCAGGTGTACATCAATCTTTTGTAAATGATTACAAAAAACTATTGTAACGAAAGTTCCGTAAGATTTATCCCACATAGAAAAAATCCCCTGACGAAAAATAAGTAATTCGAGAACATTCAAGATGACATCGAAAAATCATGAGATGTTATATATGATATATATATATATATATATATATATATATATATATATATATATATATATATCTACGGCATAAAGTGGACTCCGCCCATGTTAAAATTCAGGTTCAATCGAGCTCCGTGGTCAAGTGGGTACCGATATACGGAGCTCACTTGACCATTCCATAATATTGGTTCTGTCGATTCATCAACATGTAGAGTTTAATAATTTATAAAAAAATTTTGGAGCCCGTAAATACCCCTGTATCATAAATGTATATCGGTTAGTTCACGTGTATATATTATAGGGGTCGTTGAGATCTTCTTCAATGTATAATTGAACCATAGGTTTATCGGTTTAAGTAAGCTCTGAGAGTTTGGCAACTGTGCGATTATACCTTATATTTTCAACATATATCCCGAGCGGTTTATATGGGCTCCTTATTTTTATCTACTGTTCGTAGACAGTGTAATGTCATACGCATTACACTGAGTAACAAAGGATATCTTATTACATGGTATAACTACGTACTAAGAGGTAACTGGTTCTTTAAAAACAGGTATATAGATACAGAAGGATTTGGGCTTATTATTTAATGGAATGTTCGCTTGCATAGGAAATTTTATTTTTTCTGCATTTTTAAAAATGTTGTTTTTTTATTGAATATAATTTTATTAGTTAAATGCCGAACTCAATGTTTTTTTTTAATTACAGAAATTTCGTAATATATTTTGTTTACGTGAGTATGTCTTTGTACGTTTTATGTAAGCATCCGATTAATAAAAACTACTTTTATTTCATCCAATCTTCTGCGATATCTTGTATAAAGCTTTTTTATTATTTTAGTTCTGGTCTTATTTGTGTACTATATATGATATCTCGATAAAAGGTTATCTCAAAATAAATATGGTTAAGAGCTACAATAGATATTTTTGTGTTAAAATGGGTAGTACTACACAAAACTGCACAAAAAGAAAGAATTTGTCTAACAAGGTATATTCGGCAGCAGATGCATATAGTGCAAGCGTCTATGTTTTAAGGGCGGAAGGACGCGCACCTCATTTTTAGCTGACAAGCATGCGAAAAATATTATTTCTGGTCCTCAATTTACCTTTTTGTTTTAAACAATGATCTGTGACTGACCCCGTGCGATACAAATTATTTTCAAGGAATTTATATGAAGTCTACGTTCAACAATTTCATGACATTATTGGATGTTCAGTTTTGTGAAAGCGTCTATGTTAGGGAGATTAATGGAGCACACATGAGTTGTTCAGGGATTTTGGCTGAAAATTGATTCATTGTTTATTTTTATTGTGTAATAATAGGTGTATCGTCTATATAATATAAGTTCTAGTATCTACCGGTATGGATCGTTCATTTGTGTAAATGTTATACAGTGTAGGGGCCTTTATGCTACCCCAAGCGAGACCGTTCTTCATCTGCTATTCTTATCATTGAGTGATACAAAAAATATTCTATTGTGGAGGCATACGCAGACAATATAAGTGAGTTTGTTATCTAAGGGGATATCATATAGTTTTTGGAGAAATATTCTGTAATTTAAGGTGTCGTAAGCGGCATTTAGATTGAAAAATACCACCCCTGATACCCGATATTTTTCGTACCCGTCTTTGATTTAGTATTTGTGATGTACGTGATCTTCCCTGTCTACAGCCACTTTTGTCTTTTAATTTAAGTTTTTCTTCTAATATCGGTGATATCATATTAACGATATTGTGCAAAAGTATTTTGAATAGCTGACAAAATAAAGATATTAGCCGATAGTTTTTGTGGTCGTTGGAGTGTTTGCCAGGCTTAAGTAAGGTAACAACTTTGGCTTGTCTCTATTTTTTGGGTATCTCCTAATTTGAATACAGTTGTTCATCATCTGGATAAGTCATTGTAGTGTTTTTGGTCCAGATTGCGTAATAAGCTTTGTGCTCAGATCCTCAAGGTCGGTAGTTGTGTTATTTTTCATTAAATATGTAGATGGTGGATCCAAGCTCCACATCATTAAAAGGTTCTCTCAGCTGACTGGTTTTGTCCTTTCTTACTTTCCGACAGAAATAGTATGTCTATATCTATAATGTGGTTTTCAGCGATCAGATATATACCAAATACCCTAGGTTAGTCCCTATATGTGTTTCCTGTACTAGAAATTAGTCAGATTCGTGTTAACTCATATGTCTAATAAATTTAAGTAAAGTAAAGTTTATTGATTTTTAGATATACCCTTAACAGTTATAGACATATGTTATTAGAATAGTTGGTCCTAAAAAGGACCAATTTGACAAAATCATATTAAAGGGGTGACTGAAGAATTAGCCAATTAATTAATTAATCATTACCCGGGGTATGACCGATTGCGGTGGTTTTATTAGTACTCCAATCTTCCTAAAGGCTTGTTCTTTAAACCCCATAAGTAATGCGTAATCTTTTTGTTAAAAATTTAAATTTTACATGCCGTGTATTACTTTTTGACGATATGTCGAATCAGATTTGTATAGTAATAATTTTAGGTTCTAAAGAGCCTCTTTGTGGAAAATAAATAAGTTTGTTGGCGCCACTGTTCAGATGATGGGTTTATCACATATGTCAAAGTTTACATTTTAATTCAATGTTCTATTTACGTATCTTCAATATTAAAAAAGTAGGAAAAGACATGGTTATGCTTTTATTTTTTTAAATCTATTCTGTTTTCTTTCTAGAGTTCCGTCTTTTTTGAACGACCTGTGTTCTTTTTTCAATTGGGCACTTGTCGAAAGCTATGACAAGTACTCTGTCCTCTGCTATTCTACATTAATATGACATTCATTATTTTCTCTAAACACTTTGTCCTCTGCTGTTCTACATTAATATGGCTGACTTATTTTATCTTTCTTGCAGCTATTTTAATGTTTATCCTGTGTATCTTCTTCTTCTTCTTCTTTTTCTTTTTATATAGACATAACTCTGTCTGTTTTTCATTGTGCTTCCAGTAAGTTGCGTTTCCATCGTTTTCGTGGTCTTCCTACTGATCGTCTTCCTATGGGTTTACCGTCTCTTGCCGTCTTTATTGTTTTATTTGTTGTCATTCGGCTTATATGATCGTTCCGTTCTACTCTTCTATTTCTTAACCAGTTCTTGATGTTCTTCACCTTGCATCTACGTCGTATATCTGTACTTCTAGCTCTGTCTCATAGTGTCTTACCATCAATTTTTCTAAGTGTTTTCATCTCTGCTGTTTCACATCGTTTTTGTCCTCTCTGTATCAGGTCTTGTTTCTGCCGCGTATATCATTATTGGTCTGATGACTGTTTTGTAAATTATGCCTTTCGTTTCTTTTCCGATATTTTTATTTCTTCATGTTTCATTTAGGCAGCCTGTGGCTCTGTTTGCTCTATTCACTGGATCTTTCACTTCAGTTTCGAGCTTTCCCTAGCTAGATAATGTGATGCCTAGATATTTAAGCTCCAACCCTTGTTCTATTATCTGACCTTTTAGCTCCAATTAACATCTTAGTAAATTTGCGGTAGTAACCATGCATTTTGTCTCTTTTGGGGAAATTAACATGTTAAATTTTCTGGCGGTTGTATGAAATTGAAGCAGCGTACGTTGTAAATCATCTTCACTTTGAAAGAGTAGTATTGCGTCGTCTGCACAGCAGATTAATATTATATTATATATTATTTGTTTTTCTTCCATTTGGTATCCTTTTTTAGTTCTTACTTTTTTATTATTTCATCCATAATCAGGTTGAATAATAGAGGACTCAGGGAATATTCCTGTCTCAACCCATTGTCAGCTTCAATAGGGTCGGTTAGTTCTTCTTTTACTTTTACTTTGATTGTGTTTTTTTGGTATAAATTCTCGATCATTTTGATTTTTTTAATTTGTGTATCTTCTGTATATTAGTATTTCTTCTGCGTATTAAAAGTTAAATTTTGGTTATTATTTCTTAAGATTCTATTAACGTGTTTATTAATTGTCTTGTTTCATGTGTATCAAGATATGTGTATCATGATAGATTGTAATGCATATTTCATTTAATGTAATTATAGTGCTCTTTGCGTTTGCCAATTACTATCTCACTTCCTCAGTGATAGGTCTTTTTTTTCCTCATCAATAACCTTATCCTCGCGCGATATAGCTATATAGCCCCTCTATAGCCCCGTGTGTACTCAAGGCAACAAAGGAGTTTTTGATGCAGAAAACTTTTTTAAAACAATTTCCGACTCTAAGATGCCCTCTGTTAATTTCAGGCAACATTTGGTTATACATTTTAATACACTCTATGAACCTATGACGAAACCTATATGGAAATGTTTAACAGTATGTCAAATGGACATGGCTGCCTTATTAGTTTGTATTTTCGATAGTGATTTATTGTTATAAATTGTGTACAATTGATATAAAAATATATACCGAGGCATTATATCAGCATTTATATATTGATTACCGTTGAAATTTGTTTATTTTATTGTGTTGTTTCAGTACTGTGATAAAAAACAGGTATGTTATTTTGAATCCACACTGGACCATATTATTTTAAATTATTTTTTAGGATGGATACAAAAACGTTCTACGGGAAAAGCAGTAAATATCCGAGGAATCCAAAGACTCTGACTTTGACAGTGATAATAAGAGAGTGATAATGAATTTTCCATAGGTACTCAGATATCAATCGATCCAGGATCAAATAAAATGGAAAATGAAGATGATTTGTACGAAGCAAATTTAGACCAGCTCAAATAGTTGACACTATATCTAGGAATCGCTGGGAAGAAATAGAAACTAAAATTCATTTCAATAATAACGAAAATATGCTCAACAATAATGATAAATTATACAAAATTAGACCATTCATCAACGGTCCATTTCAAAATTTTCAGAGTATTCCTAGGAGTGAAAAATTGTGTATTGATGAACAAATGATACCATTCAAAGGGGCACATTCTTTAAAACAATATATGAAGAATAAACCCAAAAAATGGGGATACAAGGCATTTGTTTTGCGTGATAGCAATGGTATTGTTTATAACTGGGAATTATATACAGGAACTGTTGAACATTCTCTTCATTAACTAATGTAGACACCAGCGGTAATGTAGTAATAAGATTGTGTGAGATAGTCGAACCAAACAAATACTATAAAGTATATTTTGACAACTGGTTTAATAGCATTCAATTGCAGAATGAAATGGAAAAACGTGGACTGCAATGTTTGGGAAATGTTCGTCCAAACAGACTGCCTAATTGCCATTTTTCTGATGAAAAGAATATGAAGAAACAGGGTAGAGGTACTGTAGAAGAAAAGCACGCTACAGCAGATGGCATAAGACAACAGCATTAAAGTGGTACGATAATAAACCGGTTCATTTGCTTAGTACATTTGTTGGTTCTGAGCCTACTTCGTTAGTCAAGAGGTGGGATAAGAAACAAAAATCAAGAATTATTGTATGCTGTCCAAATTCAGTGCAATTTTATAATAAATTTATGAGAGGTGTCGATCTTATGGATTCACTAATTGCTCTTTACCGAACAGACATAAAATCTAAAAAGTGGTATCTAAAAATATTTTTTCACCTTCTGGATTTAGCTGTTGTTAACAGCTGGTTGTTGTATTGTCGTGGTTGCGATTACTTTGAAAGAAAAATCAGTTGCCTTTGTTACAGTTTAAGTCCCACTTATGTAGCGTACTGTTAGCAAGAACTGACCAGATCAAAAACAAAGGACGTCCCAGGCTCAGTGAAATTGAGAACGAAATTGTAAAAAAACGGAAGAGAGGACCTACTGCTATTGTACCACCGAAGGAAGTTAGGCTTGACCAAACCTTCGACTGGCCCGTATTTTCAAGAAAAGGGAAGATGCAAAAAACCAGGATGCTGTAATACTTCCAAAGTAATGTGCGATAAATGTAAAGTTGCTTTATCTTTTACAACTACAAATATTTGTTTTTTTGATTGGCATAATAAATAAGTATATAACTTAATTCGTTAGTTTTTGCTGCCCACAGTTGCCTGAAGGCAATACTCCCAAAACTCTCCCCAAACAAAATTTAAAAAATCTAAAAAAAATACTAGTTGTAAATGGATGGATATTTGAGCACATATACAAATTAAAACATTTTCTCTTAAGTTTACAAAAAAAGTCGGGCAATAGAGGGCTAAGATATTTATATTTCACTATATGCTCTATCATTTGGTTTTCATTTCAAATTAGCACCTATGACGAAATTTATAATATCTAAGATCTAGTGCTTTCATATGAAACTGGAATAAAACACTTGGTAGATAATATTTATTCGTTTTGAGTACACTTTTTTTAGAACCTAGTATATAAAAGAATAAATATTTGTCTGTTCAGTGTTGTCCAAGTCTGTAAAACATAAACAGGCTTAAATATTAGATTATACATTTATTAAGAATGTTCAATTTCTAAATTGAAGATTTTATATTTAAAAATATGAATAGGTTTTTACATTTTATTTGACGTTTTAATCTTTTAATCGGAGTTCATTTTTCGAAAAACTATAAAATTGTAAGAACAAATTGCTATGTAAAAGTACAAGGCACTATTCTCATGCTGTGAGCTTTGCTGCTCTGTTACTTTTATAACGCTTAAACTATTTTTAATTTATTGTCAATGTTTTTGAGGCGGGTTTCCTTAAATGACCATTTTTAAGGTTAGTACGTTTGATTAAATGAAATTGACATTAATTTGATAGTTTCCATTTTATTAGTACTGATGGTATATGACTATCATCTGTTGGTTCTATATATCAATTTGAACGTGGAAGTAAGAGCACTCTCTTGTTAGTAATTTCAGTGTAAATTGTGACGAAACCAGAAATAACCCATAATATTCTCCCCGTGTGATCTTAGTATTTCCGTTGATTGAATAGTATAGGGTATCCAATATTTTAATCAACGGTATGTCAGAGTTTTATTAATTTTTATATATATTTGCAAAATAAGAAAGAAAGTTCAGTACAGGCAGTTAAACAGCTGATCTGTCAATTTAGAAGTAAGAGCAAGTAACAAAACTGTCGACTTATTTTCAAATGTACTGCAAAGTTATTTAAAAAATGTGACCGAATTAGCGTAACACCTGTTTTGAAAACTAAATATTATGAGACGAATTGGGGATATTATATTACACAAACTAAACCGCTTGCCTACAAAAAATATCATGAAAATACGATACGGTGAGAAAGACAGCTAATTGCCACATAAGTATCAATGTAACTATAGCTCACAAAATGGGTTCAATTACATTGCAATTTTTAAATTTTTCATGATAAAATAAAGTGATTGATTGTTGTTTTGAAAAGGTAAGTTGTTTTTTTATTTTTGTATTCCTATCATCTGATATTGTAATATCAACAACATTTTTCATAATATATTCTAAAATAACGAAATTACTAATAACGAACAAAAGTTTTATTAATTTCTTGTTAATATAATTATGTAGAAATTTAGAGTTTTATCTTGTTCTTACTATAGTGCTAAAGCACAAATGTAGTCATAGTCTACCGTATTTTTTTCATAGTGGTCATAGTTTTTAATTGTAATATAGCTTATGTGTTTATAATAACTAGCGCATAGAAAATAATAAAATTTTGTACCCTGTGCTTTATGTTTATTATCCTTTATTGTATTGGAACATCTAGAAGTATAGCAATACATTTTAATTGTTGAACAAAAGAGAAAATAAAAACACTTTTTGTGGTGTGCCACTTAACCATACACAAAATCGTACACAAATAGTCAAATGGTAGTAAAAGTCGATAAAGGCCGCCAGACGGCAGAGGCATCGCCGCGCTCGATGTCTATAAGTACTATGAAATGTTTTTCATACAGTTTTCGGATCAGATTTTTCAAAACATCAAATTACATCTTCTTTTTGCCTTTCTTTATTTAGGCTAACCGCTACTGTTTTTTTCTTCAGCGTTTCTTCTTAATCTACATTAATGTTATATTACAATTCTTTCTGGAACGAGCTATAATTTTTCTCAAATAACCATTTTGTGTGGTTTAGTCGCCTTAAGATTTAGCATGCTTTGTCAGATGCTCTTTAAACTCCCTTTTAATATTAATATCGTTTGAGAAATTTTTCCCAGATACTTATATTTCGTTTTGATTTTCAATCTTCTTTTAATGTTAGTTTAAATGGTCTAGTAGTGTGTTCGTACAGTTCAGTTATAAGCAAAATTAGGTGTTGTACACCGAATTCTTTTAGTATCAGTCATAAGTGTATTCATTTGACTCTGTGGAACGCTTTACGATAGTCTATAAAATAAATCCATAGTGGGATATTGAATTCCCTAGACTTTATACTTTTCTTGGACTTTTATTATAATAATTTTAAAATTAAATGTTTAATGAAAATCTCTACGCGACTTTAATGCATTAAATATTTTAATTAAAAATCGACATATCTATTGAAATTAGACAGTAAAAAAGTATGTTATTAAAGATTGATTTATAAATTATTGTAGTTTAAATTTAACTACGCTATGAAACAAATATTGCATGTCATAAACTGCAGTAATCCAAAAATTATAAAGATCTCCCTGTTGTTTGAGTTTTCTTTAATTAGTAGGGTAACAAACATTATAATCCTACCGAAGGAGCCTCTAATTTCATAAACTCTTACACGATTACTCTATCCGATCTACGTACATTTATGAACTAAATGTTTTAGTGACAATGCCTTTTAATAAAAAATACTAATTAATAAAAATGGAAACTTAACTTTTCCAAGTTTATAATAGACACTTTCTTATGTTTAAAAATATATAAAATAAGTAATATAAATTACCGCCTTGTTTATTAAAACTAAAAAGTAAAATAAAGTTATGTGTCGGTTAACAATTTATATTTAACTACATTAGCGAAATATTCCTGAAATTCCTTCACGACTAAATTGATGGATATTTAAATAAATTTCCTGCTGCCTTAAGTGTTAAAATGTACCTGCTGTAAAATTTAAAAATCTACTACTAATACAATTATTGGCAACATCTCAGGAGTTTAGAAATGTATGCAACATGGTAAATACGGATCCCAAAAATGGTTTATCCTATTGTGGAGTCCACTTAATGCTACATGTTGGTCGGAGTCTACATAAAGCGCTACTTAGATAATAATATACACGGTGTATATTCTACTGGAGTTAGTATAATACCGTTTTAGAACGGAGCTTACATTAACCGCTAGATGTATATATATATATATATATATACTATGGTTTATTTACTGAAACAATAACCTGAAGGTCTAGATTTCGGCTTTATGGAAATCGAGGAACTCATTAGTGAACTAAGGAATTTTGATAGCCAAGTGCCTCGTTAATGTAGATGAGATAATTGCAGTAAGGAATCCTAATTTGTTTAAAAAGCCTTTTAAATTAAAGAAAGAAGCTGAGTGCTCCATCTAAAACACTGTTTGAAATCCGAAATTTTTAATATGAGTTATAAAGACGACGTAAAATACGCGGCGTTAACAGTATATACATATTCTCTATAAGTACATACATGCTAATGTAAACTCTTTATTCAGCCTATTAACCAAACATAACTGAATTAAACTAGCAATAAAAGAAATACCTCCGAGTTGGGAAAAAGTGAAAACACCATCACTGTCAACGGCGATTCGATTTGGTAAATAAGATTGCATAGAATCCAGCCTGAAAGGAAACAGATAAAAACCGAAGGTGTTCATCAATCATTTCTAAGAAAAACGTAATTGAAAAGCAACAAGCTGTTTACCCATAATTAAGCAGGCACAAAAAAATGCGCTAATGTTTATTGAGTAAGAATAACTAGGTTTCTCTTTTAACAGAATAAAAGTCATTGCGGCGTTTTTAATGCCAGTATTTGTTCGGTTAATTCATCTTTTGTTGTAAATTTGTTTGCTTTAAAGAACGTTCTTGATGAAGTTTATTGTTAAGGATAAGGAAATCTTGTAGGTTACATGACAAGGTCTACGTATATCTATGTATATGGCTAGTTTTTTTTTATAATTTTATAATTTGCAGATTTGCCAATTTACTGAAATTTATGATTTGGGAACATCCATAAACTACATTGTAAAAAATGTTGACTTTTAACAATCCCCTCTCTTCGTCGTAAAGAGCCGTTTATAATCGAGGCCCACCCTCATGTCGACGTCACAATTTCAACTCATCACACTCTCTTCAACTCAATTTTTTTTTAAATTCAATGTTATTTTTGAATTTTTTAAAAAATTATAAAATGTATATTTTGTAATAAAAGTTTATAAAATTTATAAAAAACTAATTTCGCAACTTTCTAAGCAACAAATAGAGATTAAAATATTTAAAAAACGCCATTTTGAAGGTTTTTATATGACCTATACGTTTCTTACTCTCAAAGTTGTTTAATGCTTCAATTGTTGCTGATAGACGAAAAACGCAAAACTTTTCTGTTTTTTGACCTTAATTTGTTAATAACTATTTAAGTTTCCAAAATCGACTTCGTGAAACATACGGTTCTTGTTATAGAGGTCTACACTACTCAAAACAACTATCGTTTGGCTGGAGTAGTCATTATCGTAAACAGGGTACTTTTGTTTGCTTATTTACCTGTATAATATAATATAAGTTACTACAGTCACCTAAAAAAATAAACAAATATGTTGAGAAAACATGATTAAAAATAAAGTCAATTACCTAGGAGCCGGGAAATCAATGCATTAAGTATGACAAAGCCATTTTACAATGTATAGATTTCACTAAAAATTGCACTAAATTCCAATCTCTTTATAGCCTCTCATAAAACTGACATATACGTTCAAAAAAATCAAATTCTTTTGGCACAGTAATAAAATTTTTCATTTGAAAACGACTAAAACATTGTCATTTTTACGAGAACTATAATCTAACTTTCTATTTCTCACTTTTCTGTGCGATAATGAAAATAGGTAATAAAACGGCATTAACTGCGGAATTGGAATGTATTAAAACTTTACGATCCACAGCTAAACTCTAAAATGTTCAAAACGTTATTGGCAAAAGTGTATGAAGTTTCAATGTTTTCACTTTAAAACGATAATAACATACATAAGCTGTACACTTCCGTAGAAATTGTAGTTGTTTTAGTACTTAAAAATCCTTGTTATATTTACTTTCTGTTTCCCAAAACCCATTTAAACTTTTCGCTAAGATTTTATTTAGATAAATATTTTAGACATCTCATTTTAACTGGGCCGGATATGTATCCTATAATAAGATACAATTCACAAGATTTATTTGATTAAACCTACATATTACTGACCGACTAATTAATGTAGGAAAGATATCACATACATATTGTTGAGACCAGAAGATCAAAAACGATTATAAAACAATGCGTGATATTTTAATCTGATCGTTTTCTACTGTATTAAGCACCGTTAAAATGGGTACCACTACTTTAAATTAAAATTATATAGTAGTACAAACTTCGTGAGAATAGAATAACTAAAACGATGTTGAGACTGAAATTGGCGTTCTGTGTTATGTGAGGATAAAAAAAACCTAGTTTAAAACAATTTTCATAACCTTCGGATTTCCGGTTACAATTACTTTTCGTCCATCTCTGAAATTAAAACCAAAAATCGGAAATTTTCTACAGAAAATCTATAATAAATGAACCAAAATGATATAGTGATTTATTAACTCTGTCTATATTGTTCAATGATGAATTAAGCATATCTACATTCAAAATTGTGATATGAGAAGACTAAAAGAAAAAAAGAAAACAAAGGAGACAGTCGCACGGATTCTTTCAGAAAAGCTAAGTAACATGAAACAAACATATGATCCAGAAGAATTACTCCAGAAGATATGTGAAACCTTTAACAAGATCAAAGAAGAACACCTAACAGAAAATAAAGGAAAAGGAAAACGTTGGATGAATGACAATATACTGCAACTTATGGAAGAAAGAAGAAAATCAAAGAATAACAAAAGAATGTACAAAAATATTCAGAGACAAAAGAACCGAAACACGAAAGGCTAAAAAAAATTGGTTAACAACACGGTGTGAAAAGATAGAGTTGTTGGAAAAAAACACGATATATTTAATATGCTTAAAATGGTAAAACAAGCAGCTTGTCTTCAAAACTCCAACACAGGTAGCAAACTGCAATATCAACAGGAGAACATCGTCACAGATAAAAATCAAGAAATATGCATATGGACCAAATACATACAAGAACTCTTTGATGATCACAGCAGATGAAGTGGAATAAGTAATATCACAATTAAAAGATAGCAAAGCTCCTGAACCTGACAATGCATATGCTGAACTCATAAAGCTATTTACTTCGACGGTACTTAATGACTAACAAAAATATTCAATGACATATATTGAAACGGAGTAATACCAAGATCAAGACCAAGAGGAAGAAGAGATTGGGATAAAAGTTAACGGCCAACCAATTAATAATATTAGATACGCAGATGATACGGTTTTAATGGAGGAGACAGTAGAAGACCTGTAATCCATTTTAAACAAGGTAGTCACAGCTAGTGAAGAGAAAGAGTTAACAATGAACGTCAAGAAGACGAAATTCATAATTATTTCAACAAATCAAAGATTGAATGCAAACCTGTACAATAACGAAATCGAATGGGTGCACAAATATAAACATTTGGGAACAAGCGTTAATAACAACAATGACAACACAGAAGAAATAAAAACTAGAATTCGAAAGGCTCGAGCTGCTTTTGTTAATATGAAGGACATTATGGTAAGTCATAACATTAACTTAAACCTGAAAATGAGATTGGTTAGATGCTACATCTTCTCGATACTACTGTACGGAGTAGAGACTTGGACTTTAAACAAGAGCAATATTGATAAACTAGAGGCCTTCGAAATGTGGATATACAGAAGAATTTTGAAAATACCTTGGACAGACAAAATAACAAATAGTGTAGTTCTTCGAAGAATGAACAAAGAACGGGAGCTGTGTGACGGGAACACCATCAAGAGAAGAAAGTTGGAATATCTTGGTTTTGTGATGAGAGAGAAAAAGTACCGATTGCTCCAGTTACTTATCCAAGGAAAGATTCAGGGCAAACGAAGCGTGGAGAGACGACGTATATCTTGGCTGCGCAATTTAAGAGACTGGTTCCAGTGCACATCTACCAATTATTTAGAGCAACAGTTTCAAAGATACGAATAGCAATGATGATTGCCAAACTCCGTAGCGGAGAGGGCACTTGAAGAAGAATACCAAGATCATGGCTGAAGTCGACGTTTATTGCTCTATCATAGAAAACAAAATCCATGATTTCCCGACCATCAGCTTAATGAGTCACATTTTAAACCTATTTCTAAAAATCATACATCGAAGGATATATAAACTATGCGAAGAAAAAAATCAGCCGTGGGCTGCAGTGGGTAAGAGAGAGGCTCTCTTTAGCATACGAGCGCTATTTCAACGATGTAGAGATGTAAATTGCGATATATAAACCTGGTTAAAAGTAATGTGCAACTTCCAGTAAACATAACCCACCTACTATCACTGAATCAAAAATCAATATACGAACTCATATGTAATCACTTATATGCATCCGGATATATAATATAAATTTGGTACAATCAAGTTTTAATTCATAAACATAACATAAATCATTTAAAAATCTGTGGCAAAAGGACTAGTTTCCATGCCAAACACACTATCATTATCATACATACAGAATCAAATCATTTAAAAATCTGTGGCAACAGGACTAGTTTCCATGCCAAACACACTATCATTATCATACATACAGAAAGTAGGATCTGCATTTCAAAAATTGGCTATTCAAATGCCATGATTTATCAGTTCCCATAAAAATCATTTTACTACGATGTTATATCTTTTCTATACTGTTATACGGAGTTGAGTCGTGGACTCTCACAGACGCTACCTGCAAAAAAATTGAGGCTTTCGAAATGTGACTTTATCGTTAAATCCTCAAGATATCCTATACCGACCACGTTACTAACCAGGACGTTTTATTAAGAATGCAAAAAGGAAAAGAGCTGTTAACCACAATAAAAACAGCCAAAATCGAATACTTCAGTTACATCACGAGGAACAGCGAAAGATATTGGTTGTTGCAATATTAATTGATATTCGGTGGTTTGTTTTATTTACACATGTAGTCTTTCGTGACCATTTAAATCAAAAATTTAGTAATATAAAGTTAAAATGTTGAGATGAAAATCATTCCTTTGTCACCTGTAAAAGATCATACGTTGATAGTATTTTTTTGTTGTATTTTTTCAATCTGTGTATACAGGCAATCAAAACAGTTTGTACCCTCTTGAAAGTAAAGTTATAAATATTAGTAAAAAAATTAAGTGCGCAGAAATTTCAAAGCTCGAAATCTTTAAGGAGATTGCGGCTCTTCCAAATAAGCTTACAAATGGTCCTGATGATATTAAGACCATGTTGCTAAAAAATGTGTGTGCACAATTGTATTGCCATTGTATTTACTGTTTAATAAGTCTTTGTCATCTTCAACTTTTGCTAACATTTGGAAAGAAAGCTATGTTGTTCCAATTTTTAAAACTGGACAAAAAATAACATTGGAAAGTATCGCAGCATCTGTATCCAATCTGCAATATCAAAATTATTTTATTGTCTAGTTAGCCAGCAAATTTCTTGGATATCAAGTGTCTTATATGTCAGGAGCAACATGGCGTCTTCAAAAACAAACTTTGACTAATCTATTGACCTATTAACTTGATATTCTAAACAACATTTAATGCAGAATGCAGACTGATTCAATTTACACAGATTTTTCTAAGGCGTTTGATAACGTTGATCAGAAAATACTGTATACTAAGTTGGTTTCGAAAGGGCTCGACCAAGCATTATTTCTAGGTGGAGAAGCTCTTTCACTGGTCTTATTCAAATAGTTAAAATAGGTTGTTATTTTTCTAAGGAAATTGTGGTCACATCTGGTGTTCCACAGGGAGGCCATTCTCCTCTCCCATTTAATATTTTCGTCGGTGATAGTTTCACCTTTTTTATAATGCAGCTGTTCGAAATTTGCTGATGATCTCAAACTTTGGAGACCGTTGAAAGTATTTCAGACCAGTAACTGCTTCAGGACTCAAATAGTTTGTCGAAGTGGTGCCAAAAAAATAAGCTGTATTTGAATATTAACAAATACAATTTTTATAAGTTTCTCTAGAAAAACTATTAGGTTTGACTCAAGTTACTTTATTGATAAGGAGCCACTAAAATATACATCTACAGTAACAAATCTGACTGTAATTTTCTATGAGAAATGAACTTTTGTCGAAAATATATTAATTCTATATTAATTAGGAGGTCAAAGATGCTGGGCTTTATTAGTAGAAATTTTAGTTTTTTCTCCATTGCAACCACAAGAATGGTCTTTTCTTCTTTGGTCATGGTCAGGTCTATGCTAGACTACTGTTCAGCCATATGGTCTCCTTATTTCCGGATACATTCTGATTTTTTAGAGACGGTTCAGCATAAATTCCTACGGGTATGCTCCTTTCAAAGTGGGATTATAATAGCAGACTATGACTACACTATCATGGAGAGGTCTATAAGCTTGTCTGCTTTAAGTGTGAGAAGAGATCTGTTTGGTTTAATTTTGATTTTTAAATTAATAAATGGAAAAATTGATTGTCCCTTGCAAGAGAGAAAGACAATTTAAATAAGAATTCATATTTTTAGAAACTAAACATCTACCAAACCTTTCCCACATTAGTCGATTCGTAAATTACATTATTAAAAACTTACACGATTTATTTCGATCTTCATCAACCATGAAATTAAAACATCTCATAACGATGTAAATGCTTATAACGTTTACGATGAAATTGAGGAAGTTATAAAAATCATCATATAAAACATCATCATTATAGAAGGTTTCTATCAGGTTTATGCAAAACAAAAGCTATTAGTGACATCTAATGAATAGTCAAGTCGTTTCTGTTTATTGTTCTTTTTTTGGTTTTTAATATCAACATCTTAAATTAGTTGTTTTTTAAGTGCAAGTCCTTATCAAAATACTAATGGAATGTGTAAAAGTTTTAAAAATAATTTCTCGCCATTCCGGTACATGGTTGTTCAATAACTTGATGAAAACTTGTAAAGTTTCATGTCAATTCATTCATAGGGCATGCTTGTATATTTTGCGATAAAAAAAATGAAATATGTTGCTGTACATATTTTTATAATTACGTTAACATGCAGGATATCGCCGTTTATGAATAAAAAGACCCTTTGTCTTTACTCCAAGTTTACAGTCAATCGTTGTATGTGAATCGATTTTGAAATCACTCCAAATAATTAAATATATGTTAGGGTTGACCTTCTTCTTTTTCTTATAGTGCCTTGCACCTATAGTGTTTTGGCGAATTATCTTAAGACCAGACGTCCATAGGTTTGACCATCTTCTCTAAAACCGCCTCTAACCAATTTAAAGAAAGTGGCATTGTCAGAAGGAGATCATCAGTAATTTAATATACATACTTACTTTTTATTTACATTTACTCTTATTGAAATACAATTTATTATAAAGTGCTTATTGATACAAGATTTTTCAAGGTTTATTACATTACAAGACAAAGTGCATATTACCCAAATTGCCGTAATAACTCCAATGCCTGAGTGACTAATTTTCTGCTAGATAAAAACCAAAAGTTTACAATAATCAATGTATTCTTTACACAGAGTTTACCTTCTGTGACTACATTACAAGACTAAATTAACTATGAAGCTAGAAAAAAGTTCAAAAAATGTATATTGCAGCTTGTATGTAGTTTTGAACATTTAGTGTGCTGCTCCACTTCTTATATCACCCATTTGTGTAATACAAAAGGCTTAGTTTGTTTGGAAAGTCGTCTTCCTTTCTCATTATTGGTAATAGATGATTTATAAAACATATTTTATACTTTCTGTCAACACCATAAAGGGACACTAACTCTGCCGCCTATCGTTCGTAAAACAGCCCACCTAGTAACATCAATATCCATTAAGAAACACTTTAAAGTTGATCGAATCCGATCACGATTCAAATAAAGTTTCAACAACAACAATCTCATGTAACTGTTAAATTTAATATAAGTCGCTATGGACAAGATTAGATTATTATCTGCACTCGTGATTGTACTGCGAAGTTTTTATGTTATACAAATAGGTCGATTATTGCTTAATTAAACACCGAATTATATCGATCGGTGTCGTTGAGCCAAAGATCCTGGATGTGTTGCATATTAGAAGACGCACATCTTTAATTGATAAACTTTTATAAAAGACTATTGACTTCTATTAAATAGCTATGAGATGTAGAGGGTTAAACATCTGAAAGAAAACATTTAAAAAAATAAAAACTCATTCTATATTTTAGTTAATTATAATAATACATAAAACACAAAAATACAGTTATGGAAAACAAGCACAGTAGATGGCAATTAAATACACTCTAGGATATACAGTGATGAGTGCCTTAAGAACCGGCAAAATAACGCAAAAGATAGAAAACATAATACGTTGTGAAATAAAAAGAGATGAAAGTAGTAGAGGTGGGACATTATCGATAGAAACCTCTAATTTACATTAAATTGCATTAGAACTATCGATAGTTTCCCACCTTTAGACGTTAGCTTATGAGCTAGTTGACTTCAGTCATAATATTACAAGTATGACGTCGCACATTTACATTTTTTAAATTTCGCATAAAGTAAAAACTGATTGAAGGCAATAAAGCAAATGTAAGTAAACAGTTTAATTAGTAGTAATTTGATAATTAATTCTGTGTTGACGAATACAGAATAACAAGCTATGATAATTCTGTATTGAGACGAGTGTATGCGACGTCTCAAATCATAGTTTATTATTATTCAATACTTTAATTTTGGATAAAAAAATACTCCTACTTAAACTGTTTTTACGTACATTACGTGATACGTATTACTATGACTGAAATCAACCAGCTCATAAGTTAACGTCTAAAGGTGGGAAATTTTCGATAATTCTAATGTAATGTAAAGTAAATTATAGGTTTATATCGATAATTTCTCACTTCTACTACTTTCATCTCTTTTTATTTCACAACGTAGTATGTTTTCTATCTTTTGCGTTATTTTTGCGTATCCATTAAAATGGGAACAAGAATCATAGGAGACTTCACCACAACAAAAGGGCTCCTGCAGGGTTGTTCCACATCTCCAACCCTATTCAAAATATACTTAGAGAAAGCCTTGACTACATGGAAAAGAAAATGCGAAGGCATGGGAGTACCGGTACGGAACGAATACCTATATACATTAAGTTTTGCAGACGATCAAGTAGTGATTGCACAAGACCAAGACGACCTCAGCTACATGATGAAGAAACTACAAGAAGAATATACCAAGGCTGGCCTAGATATTAATCTCGCGAAAACAGAGTACCTCTCTACAAGTGAAGAAGACATAGAAGATCTACAGATTGATGACAACGTAACAATCAAAGGAAAGGATAAATTCAAATACCTGGGGTTTATAATCACGAAAAAGGCAACAACAGAGGAAGAAATTACACAAAGATTTGAACAGAGAGGACAAACAAGAACAGCAATCCGACAACTTAACTCAGTATGGTGGGATAGACACCTAAATATGAAGACAAAAACGCAGATTTATAAAACATTAGTGCGAAGTATTATGACATATGGGGCTGAAAATTGGATCATAAACAAGAAAACCAGCAGTAAGATAGTAGCAACAGAGATGGAATGCCTGCGAAGATGCTGCAGAGTAACAAGAATGGATAGGAGAAGTAATGACGAAATAAAGCAAAGAACATCAATAGAAACAGACATACTAACATATATCGAACAAAAAAGACTAAAGTGGTATGGACAAGTAAGAAGAACTAGCGACAGCAGATGGATAAAGAAAATAACCGAATGGAGCCCCATAGGAAGGAGGAAAAGAGGACGACCCCGAAAATCCTGGAGGAACGAAGTAGACGACGCCATGAGTAAGAGAGGACTAAACGATGGAGAATGGAACAACAGAGAGAGATGGAAACGGTTGAGCGAGGGAAGGCAGTGAATACTGTAGAATCCCTAAATATATATGCGTTATTTTGCCGGTTCTTAAGGCACTCATCCCTGTATATATTACGGTTAAACTTCGAAAGTGGTTATTCTTGACATTAAGCAGTTAATCTTGACTTTAACCGAAATGTAATGTTAATGTCGTACGAAATTCAGATATATTGACATTAGCAGGTTAATATCGAGTTTAACTATTCTCCTTGGTTAATGTTAAATAATGTGTTAGAAAATAATACAACGTTACCAATTGTATCACAAATACCTGCAATTTATTCAAACATGGCAAATTCCGTGACACTTACAGTTGCATAAAATATTAGCTGCCTTACAGTAGCACTTTTTTGAACCACATTTGGTTGTGCACGAGCATCTTTTGTATCCTTGACCACCACATAGAGATGAAGTCGCTGCAATCTCATGAAGAGATTTTTCAACAACTGAAACTTTTTCGGTAGCAATAAGGGAAGCCGGACATACACTGAACTGATTTATTGTAAATAACTGTGGGAATGTGCCCTTTTCTGTCCCGATTTTGTAATACATGTTATCTTTACATATCGTAACAACGCCTAATATATTTCTTGCCTCAGCTCGCCCTTTATCAACATCGGGGACAGGTAATCTAACAGTATCACCAATTTTTGCAGATGGTCATAACTTATTGGAATTTAGTTTCATTTTATTTTTGCTTGTTGAAGCAAACCATCTTTTTTGAAATCTATTTTCGATAATAGATTTCTTTCGGCAATATATTAGGCACCTTAAATCATTTTTATTATTTTCGTTAATTTCAGCACAACAGTCTGTATGAATAAACATATTACACGAGATACATACGCAACTGTTCGAACATTGGAACTCTGTCAAGTTCTGTCGTAACTAGGGGAATAATATTTACAGATGTCTTGGAATGGTTGGTGTCGTTTGTTACTTCATATATGTCAGCGACTTTGGTGATAGCTGGAGGAATAATATTTACAGAAGAGCTAAATTTGTCATTTTCATTTGATATGTTTGAACTGGTTATAAAAGTTGTACCTTTAAGTAAGAAAAAATCGAATAAATAATAACAATATTTATTTACTACCCATAGCTTTTCAATATGTATGTAGTAGTTCTCTAATCATTGTTATGAGAGTCCGATGAATTTGTTCCAGCAACTTTTCTATTATTATTGCCACCTTCTGCATTATTTACTTCATCTAATAAATTTTGAAGATATTTTTTTGTATATATTTTATTAATACAGTCCTTTGGAAAGATAGAATCCGATAGACCAACTTTTATTTTCGACCCAAACATTGCTACGTAGGTAGACTTTTATTCCTACTTAAAAGGCCCTGTTTTTTATTAATTAAATAAATTTAAGGCCTTCAGACCTTTTAGTTGTATTATTTGTTTGCATCCAGTTATTAGCATATTCTGAATGTCACGATTAGCCCCTTGCCCCTTCGACGCTTCCTTGTAACTAACTATGCCGAGGCTTTCCATGAACAATTTTTAAATCCGGCAACATATTTTTCAGTTCATTTATTATTGTGTTAACGAACTCACGGCAATTATCCGATTGGAGTATTAAAGGTGCTTCAAAAATGCAGAAAATTTTTACCAAAGGTTTGCACGAATTTTTGTCAGGTGATCCTGATATACAAAGATAAAACGAAATGGTCCATCAGTTTCGGATTGCATGTCGATCAAATAAACTTGACACCGACTATTCCTTTCAGAAAATATCATAGGTTTTACAATAAGTTTTACAATAAGGACTTTTCGTTTTGAACTGAGTTTTTGCTGACAGGGTATGCAAAATTTAAAAAAAAGTGTTGCTACTTCTTGTGCTATATTTTTGTATTTATCATTTAAAAAATTTAACATTCTTGTTCTTCCTCCATGGCCAATAGTTACATGTGCTTCATACAACAGTGGGATCACAGAAAACCGATTCCTCCCTATCCGTGTGCAAAAGTAAAGTGAGCTATTTACCTGGGTGTACGGTAAAAAAGAGATTTTAGCTCCAGAATATCGAGGTATTCGTCAACAAGTTCTTTGCTGGCAGAGATAAGCAGTTTTGTGGGTAGGAAGGGGAGTTTCTTTTTAGATTTGGCGTTTTGGCCTCTGATGATTTGTAGGGTGTAACTCTTGCTCAGAGACTCGAGTAAAACGTATTAGATAACGCTTAGACATTTTAGCGAAACTACCCTGATACGAGCTAACGACTATCTGACGCGATCTATTAATATATGTTTCGCTAGATGTCCAGAATAATTCTTAGCTTTTCTTGATGTTCTTACCAATATACTAACAGCTGTAGAGAAATAGGAAAACAGAGAAAGATGCGTGCTGTACATTTAAATGCAGGATTAATGAAATAGATGCAGATGAGTAATGTATTGTATTGTATAGCAGAATAATTCCAATGAAACCGAATGGCAAATTTTATAAAAATATTACTCCAGAATTTCTGGCTAACTAAGTTCTTATTAGAAAATGTATTCCGAATAAGGTTAAAAACTAATAAAACGATAATAATGATCTTCACAAAAGTTTACCTTCTAACTTGTTCAAATTACCTTTAATCTCTTGTATATCAATTAAATCCTTGACACCTGCGGTCAAACTATTTAAACTTTTTATAAAATTGTATGTCATATCGAATGGCTTGACTTCCGCCACTAAAACTAATTAGAATATTTAATGAGTATAAAAACTGAGGTGACATTTCTATATTTATAGATTTAATTTACAAGGTTATGCTTTTTTAGATATCATCTTTATTTTGGGAACAATTTTAAAAATAGATTTTCCTTCTGTTCATCAAAAAAATTATCATTATTATATTGAATGTTCCTTTTGTAATATTAAATTATGTATATATTTAATAATAAGGGCAAAGAAACAGAGTAGCGTAATCGTTAAAATAGTAATAACCGTTAAAATGATTCCTAGGTAAACCTCAAAACAATTTCAGTTTATTACTGTGTTGTAAATATGATAACTCGTAAATTTTGCCTTAAAAACTGACATACTTGCTGCGACACAAATGGAATAAGGTAAGGATTACACCAAAACGTACATATTTTATGCTTTGTAGTAATAATGTAGAATATACTCGTACATTAATTGTTGAATGGTCCATCACTACTACCTTGAAGTCAATAATAGATATTTTAAACGATTCTATACTTTTTTTGTGGAAAATAGTCCAAATGAATACTTCTTCAAATGTATTTTACCTTTTATTTACTTTTCTATCAATTTCTTCTACTTTTTATTGTACAAGGTAGAATAGTCAAATGGAATAAATTCGATTATTAATAAATGAGAACGTGTTCAAAAAAACGTTTAAACACGACGATTGGTATTTTTAGTTTCGCATATTTTGCAACAAAACTTTTTATACAGGGTATGTCATGTAACAGTGGTTAATACTAACTTTGCAATAATATAAAATTTCTAAGAAAAGCTCTAAGAATCGGTTATTACTATAAATCAGATTGCTCTTTTTCACAGGTTTCATGTAACTTACCCTTGTTTACAAGCCTGTCCATTATTTTCTCTGTTTATAATATAGTTCTTTTCGGTTTCTTTCCTCCCCTTATTTGAATGCTTTCAATATCTTAGTCCTCTTATCTTTCATTGGGTCTTCTTCTCAGTCTCTCAGTCTGTTTCTATCTTCCAATTGGTAACTTCCATGGTCGGCTACTTGGATTTTCTTTGTCTTCCATCCATCTCAGTTTTGTGCTTTCATGAATCTGGCTTTTCATCTTAGTTGTGTCACTTACCTTATCATTCTTATAAGTTTTCCATTGTTTTTATTCATATTTATTTCTTTAAAGAACTAACCCATGATTCATCATCTTCATTATCCAGCCTCAAGAGTCCACTGCTGAACATAGGCCTCTTCCTCATGTTTCCAACCCCGTCTATCTTGCGCCGCTCTCATCCAGTTTTTATTGAGTCTTCTTAAATCGTCAGTCCATCTTGTAGGTGGTCGACCGACGCTTCTCTTGTCTTCCCTTGGCCTCCATTCCAATAACCTCCTTGTCCATCGCCCATCTGTCATTCTGGCTATGTGTCCTGCCTATCTCCATTTTAGTCTGGCTATCTTCTCGATGATGTCAGTCACTCCGGTTCTTCTCCTGATGTCTTCGTTGGTTATTCTGTCTCGCAGAGTTATTCCTAACATGGACCGCTCCATTCTTCTCTGCGTGACTCTCAGTTTGGTAGCTGCTGCTTTTGTTAAGGTAAGTGTTTCTGCTCCGTACGTCAAGACTGGGAGGACGCACTGATCAAATACCTTTCTCTTTAGGCATGTGAGCAGCTCACTTTTAAAAGTTTCTCTCAGTTTTCCAAATGCTGCCCACCCAAGGCCGATTCTTCTCTTCAGTTCATGAGTCTGGTTATCCCTGCCAATCATAATTTCATGTCCCAGGTATTTATATCTATCTACGAGTTCTATTTCTTTCCCACCAATACTGATGTTCTGGTTGGGTACCAAATTGGTCATGATTTTTGTTTTCGAGCCCATGATTGCTACAGAATAATTACTATGATCTTCAATGCTATGTTAAGTCTGCACTACTTCCCGTTGCAATGGAAAGTGGCACAGATTAGACTTATTTAAAAACCTGGTGAAGACCCAAAAGATGTCAACTCATACCGACCGATTAGTTTATTAGTCATTTCTAAGGTTTTTGAAAAACTTCTATTGAGAAAAATCAAACCAATATTGGACAAAATGAGTCTTATACCTAACCGTAACCATCAGTTCGGATTTCGTAACCAACACGCTACAATAGAACAAGTTCACAGATTATACACAACAATAAGAACTAGTCTCTTATTTCTTAAAATGAATAGATGCATTAAACATTTAAAAACAAATTGTGGTTCTGAAAAGAATCTTTTTGTTATAATCTAAATAAAAGGACAGTTTTATTAAGACGAAAATATCAAAAAGCACATTTCAACTAAACCTTTTATAACAAAAGTTCAATGTGAAGCACATTTATCATAAAAAGCTTATGAATAGTTTCGTTAAAGGATATTCAAACTTTAAAAAATATGTTTGGCTGATTGATAAAAAAATTATCCTAATTTATTATTTGCTGCTATAGTGATTGACGATTATTTAATTCTTGTGAATATAACAGTGATTTCATACTCCCAGAAATAAAATTCTAAAGAATTACATCGGTTGGTCTAGGTGGTCACAGAACTTCAATACCTCTGCTAATCCAACGATGACGAAATCGCTGATATAGATAGTTCCGTACTATTAAAGGACAATAAGGCAGATCTCCATCCAGCATGAACCACATATATCTTCTTTGATTATGTGGCAAATCTTCTAGATCGTCGAAAAGTGTAGTTTTTAGAAACTGTAAATACGAGTTACCATTCAAATTTGCTGATAATTCATAAGGACTCAACAAACTATCTCCAAATATACGGCACTATACATTAATCTTAAATTCATGTTGAAAATGTATCTCTCGAAATAGATGGGGATTTTCAATATCCCAACTGTGGCATACTTCCTCTAAATGTAAATGTAGACTCGTCAGTAAAAAGATTTTTTTTTAATAAAATTATGATTTTGATTTTTTTTATTTATCATCTACAATGTTTTTTAATAGCGATTAAAATTTTATTTGCGTAAAAAATGCCATCCTATATCCCAAAAACACCAACATAATAATATATATATGAAAATAACTGTGCCGTTTGAATTTTAACTTCCAATATCTCGAAAAATATTGACTTTATCGTTACAAATGAAGAGTATATTATTTACATATTATAAAGAATACAAAATGGTCAACAATAATCGAGAAAGTTTTAGATGATCAGTCACAAACATAATTTTTTTTCTAAAACTACATTGTAAAAACATTTATTATTTTCGTTTAATTACAGTGCATTATATTACATTTAAAAAACATGGCTTTCTTTAAAGCTCTTCAAATATCTTAACAAATATGTATGGTTTCCGATAATAACATAAATAATCGAAAGGGGAAAGTGAATTTTCTGCCTGTTATCCATTCTTTGTTCCTAATTGGCCGGTCAGTATTTTATCCTCGTGAGCAGTTAAATTTTTGTCTACGTATTTGTTTAGATCACGAGATCGCATATGTCCTAGAAAAACGGAATATATATCTAGTTTCACTCTATTGTGAATGGTTTAATGTCCATATTTGGAAACGATTGATTTTAATTGTAAATCAGAATAAGATTTGGATGGTTGAAGAACATTATATGTATTATAATGAGTGGTATATTAATTAATAAGGAAATTAATGCAATGACAAAATGGACATCAAGCTAAGAAAAGTCAATAAATGTCAGAAAAAATTTAACACAGAAGTACAAAAAGTCTAATATAGGATCATTGGCAGGGTATCCTCAAGTTTGTCGACGCACAAAGAAGTTTATCTATTACTCATCTTGTATCTATTACTCGTGTACGAAGTAGCTAGTGACATTTTCTTGAAAGTTAACCTATTTACAGCTTTTTCATTAAATTCTCTTTTGAATATTTTCTGTAGAGTGTTGGTAAATGTCCTTTCCATATCTAGGTTACAGGATAGCTAGGATATAAAAATATTCTATAACGATTTATAAAGAGTATTAAAATCTACAAGAAATCACGAGAGATTTTAATGCGAAGACTGTGGCAAAATAACGAGAAGATAATATCAATATTTAGGTAGAAAATATCAGACTGAGATTAAAAAATGTATCAAAGGATGAACAAGCAAACAGTTACGATTCATAGAGAAAAGATGGCAAACGATAACGTAAAAAAGAAATAAACGGCATACTAGAAGAAAAAAGAAAGTAGGCATCAATCACGGAGAAAGATATTGAAGAAAACTGTAGAGAATAAAAAATATTTTACAAAACGTTTGGAAAACAAAATTTGATGCATAAAAAGAGAAGAAAACGGGGGTTGATGATAGAGGAAATGCTGAATCTTATGGACCAAAGAAGACAAGTCGGAAATAAAGATAAAACCGACAATATAGTAATACATATAACCATATCACGCAACTGAAACGTGGGTATACAGACTACTACTAAAGATGAGCTGAGACGATTAAGTCAAAAATGAGGAGGTTTTTAGACGGTTGAATTAAACATCATAACTGGTCGATATAATAAAAATATGCAAACTGGATTAATTCGTCCAAATTATGAGGGTACCTGAAAAATTTATATCTTTGCATCTCATCATGTAGTAAAAGATACAAGGTAAACATAGTTCTAACAGAAGAAAAGAATTATGGCTTAAAAACTTTAGACAGTGGTACGGAAAATCGTCTATATCATTATTTAGAGTGGCTATGAATAAGGCCATGATAACGATATAGCTAATACGGTAGCTTACAGGATATCAGATGATTGATAATGGTCGTATAATTAGAAGAAGAAAAAATATGTAGGAAGGCACATATTCCTTTTCTGCTATCTTCTACTCCAGTGTTTTTTAATCTGTGGGTCACGAATCCTTACTCGAGGGGTCGCCGACTGAAAGAAAAAATGAGGAAAAAAAACCAAAAAAAAAACTTTAGTGGTAAGGATTTGTCTGTTTATTTTTCAAAAGTTTATCAACTTGTGTTTATTAAGTATAAAGTGGCGAATTGCACTAATAATAATTTAAGAGGTTTCCTTGGCAGCTTTATATATTTGTGTTTTTTTTTTTCACCCAAAATACGTCGACACTTTGCAAATAAAATTTTATTTTAAGCATGCCATCAGCAGCTAAATCTAAAAGACATTCTTTCATTTTAGTGATGATATCAGTCATATCTATTGATTTGCTCCAAAAAGGTTTAAAATCCATATATGCCCATTGTCAGCTTTAGAGTGCAAGTCAACACATAAAAAAGACTCAAGACATTTTGTTTTGCAGAAAGGTTGACCATCAACGAAGTTTTGCGTGAAATGATTTTATTTTATCTTTAGCTGTTAAAATATTTTCTTCTCTTCCTTAAAGGTTCTTGTTCAAATTGTTAAGGCGACTAAAAAGATCTGCCAATAATGGTAATTTTAAGAGCTAAATAGGGTCAGAAGAACGAGAAGCATATTTAAATTTTGCATCTTGTAAGAACATTAACAATCCAGCTCTGGGTTCCAGAACTCCTGTCAATACCATTCCTTTCGATAACCACCTGACCTCTGCGTGACAAAGGAGATTTTGATGAAGCGAGCCCATATCTTCACAAAAGATTCTGAATAGCCGGCTTTGTAAAGCTTTTCCTTTGATAGAATTTACAATTTTTATTACCTCCTTGAGTACGTCGTTTAAATTCAAAGGTACTTATAATGTTGATGAAGAAAACAGTGTGGTGTGACCAGAATATGTTTGGCATTATCGATTTTAATTTTGCAATGAGTCCGCTATTTTTACTAGTCATAGCTTTAGCGCCATCGCTACAAATAGGGATACATTTTTTCCAATCGATATTGTAGTCGCAAGTACTTTCTAAAAACATATCGTACAAATACTGGAAAGTACTGTTTGCGGGAAGTGCTTTGCAAAATAAGATCCTTCAGTGATACGGTCATCTACTTCAAGGCGCACAAATACTACAAACTGTGCACAGTCCAAAACATCTGGAAATTCGTCAAACTGAAAAACAAAATGTTGGATGTTCTTTTATTTTTCGATTACTTGTTCTTAAACATATTGGCCATATCGTTTATTCTACGTGAAATAGTATTGTCACAAGGTGGTATGTTTTTTAATCTGCTTGCCATGCTTACTGACCATAATTTCAACCATATTAAGTGCTGCTGCTAAAATAATATTTTTGGCAGTTGTATGTGGTTGCCCTGCTATAGCAGCTCGATATGCGACTTTGTAGCTATATGATACTGTTGACTGGTTGACACTGGATGCTCCTAAAAATATACAATACAATATAAAAGTGAATAGACTAAGTGAATAGTGAAACTATCGGAAATCTTGCAAAATTAAACTAAACTAAACATTGATTATCAAGTTTAAATAATATCAAGATTATTGGGGTAAAACGGCAAGAATAAAACTCGAAGGCTCTCTGTCAGAGGAAATAAATATTCAGAAGGGTGTACGACAGGGATGTAGTCTATTGCCAATGTTATTTAATTTAATCTCAGAAAATATTTTCTGTGAAGCATTGGAAGAGAGTCAGCTGGAATAGCGATTAATGGAGTTCTTGTCAACAACATCAGTTATGCTGACGATACGGCTATAATGGCCAAAAGTTTGGGAGACCTCCAGAGACTCTTCGATATATGGTTAGTATGACACATGGTTTACATATCAACATCAAGAAAACCAAAATAATCGTTATCTCAAAAAAGTTAACAATTGCCAACAGTTAGTATCTAATGAACAGGTCGTATTAA
The DNA here is from genome assembly GCF_040954645.1 of Diabrotica undecimpunctata. Classification (NCBI taxonomy): domain Eukaryota; kingdom Metazoa; phylum Arthropoda; class Insecta; order Coleoptera; family Chrysomelidae; genus Diabrotica; species Diabrotica undecimpunctata. The sequence continues at coordinate 135,207,197 of NC_092811.1, forward strand.
GTTAATTTCTAATAAGCTGCTTCTCTATTAAGTTAATCTAAATATGTTGGAGCTGTCGTCAACGAGAAAAACCAAAATTTTGAAGAAATTCGCTTACGTATTGAACGGGCACGTTTTGCGTTCGTCAAAATGAACAAACTGTTGACATCACCATCTATCTCTATGACTCTAAGGAGCAGAATGGTTAGTGTTTTTTTTTAATGTGGGTCTACAGACGAATTCTTAGAGTGTCCTGGATAAATAGAGTCACAAATCAGGCAGTGCTAGAAAGGCTCAATATTGAACCTGAAATTGTATTTAGAAGTACTATAGAAAGTACTATAAAGAAGAAAAAACTTGAGTTCCTTGATCACGTCTCTAGAGGCACAAGATATGAATTCTATGAACGAAAATAGGAAAAAAATCATAACCTAACGTATGTATTCTTTTAATTAAATTATTTCGTTGGCTCTCTATGACACAAGTGGATCGCCAGAATATTTCAACCTGTAAAGGGGTCACGAAATCAATAAGATTTAAAAACACTGTTCTATTTCATTCTTTAACTGTATGATAATGTTATTTATTGAAGAGAATTCTTTTAAAAAACATGAGAATGCATTAGACTTTTATCAAAATGATCGATTTCTTGATAGATATTCATCACTCTTACCATTTTGTTTAGAATAACAGACAATTACAAAGAAGTTGAGCTATCGTTAGTGCGTTTCTCGCTGTCCCGATTCCTTTGCATAACAGCAATGTTAGAAAGTTAATTCCCATATTTTACACGTTAAAGCTTGTCACGATGAAATGATAAAACAACAGCAAATCTCATTACATATCAGTAAATTAACTGTTCGTTCGTCTTACCCTTACCTAATATGGCACCAAACATCTTACGTAATCCACCGAACATACCACGAATATGAAGAAGTTTTTTTATCACAGGAACGGAGCCAAATCATTACGTTTAATAACTTTCAGTTCCGTCTTCGTACCTGCAATTACAATTACGAAAAGGTAGTAACAGTGTAATTGCGAATCATCCGCCAAATTAAAATTAAATGATTGTTATCTGAAGACTAACTAAAACTCAATGTGGTGGATGTGTACAGAAGAAAGTGAGCAAGCTTTTTAGTGGTAATAAAGTATACCCGTGTAATTTTTTAATTTATTTCCTTATTATTTGGCAATTATTCTTATTTGTACAAAGATAATAGCCAGCCATGTGAAGACAACGTTAAAAATAGATAGCCCGTAAGAATTTCTCTTGGATTGAATATCTGTGTACAAAAAATGAAGAGTGAACATAAACTCAGCAACGAAATCAAGAATGCTTGAAGAAGAAGACAACTTTCGTTGAAAACTATCACATCATTATTTGATGCTCTTTTTTAAGATGAATGTCGAGAGAAAATAAATAATATAATAAGATAAATAAGTAGGAAGGAAGGAAATTATGACGAGCAAATTCAAAAAGTTCTTAGTCGAAACTAATTTAACCCCTTAACGTCCAAATTTATAAAAAATAAATACATAAAAATTAAAATTTACTAATGTTATTAAAAATGTCCAAATCAAGAAGTTGTAGTAATGAAACATTAAAAAAAATGTTATTTGGATACTTTAGAGCGATTCATGCAAATTCGATACTATCGGCATTAAAGCTTTGAATTTATTTATCAAAATATTTAGTTTTATCTCTGTTCATTATTCTGTATAAAATTGTTTAGAACAATTTGAATTTTTATTTAGACATAGTTTCACATTACACTTTTCACAAGACACATTGGTTTGGCCTCTACAATTTGGTTTCTCGCATCTTTGATGACAGGCCAATGAGAAACTCTATCTGTTCCCATATTTTGCAAAGGAAGTAGTGAAGTTGGACCCCTCTTCTTTTCATAATCTTTTTGTAACGTTTCAGTAGATGTTCGACGTCTTTTGCCAATACCTATACCTTTTCCCTCGCAACACAACGATTCTGCTATTTTAGTGCGGATTTGAGCTGATCCATTTGTTGCTTTTCTTCCACTCCCAAAGAACACACTCTTCCCTGACACTCTTTTAAGCCTTTCAGAGTTCTTGTTCAATTCATTTTGATTTACTTGACATCTCTTTCTTCGGCCTCTGCTTTCAATAATTATTACTTCAGTCCCTTGAATTTCACTTTCAGCGGCTCTAGGCATAAGGACGTTACTTTCTTCAGTATTAGTTCAGTTTTTAAAACACTTTTACTTTTTGCCATTTAATTTAAACTAAGTTTTAGGGAGTTATTGTAAATGTCTATAAGCTTAAAAAGTGCCATTTATTGTTAAATCATTTTGTGTATATAAATATAATTCTTTTAAAACTTTTCTTCGATAGGTTCTTATACGTCTTAAAAAAGAAAATAAGCTAGGTTTATTGAGATTATCTGAACTGACCTTAGAAGTTTTCTCCTTTTTCAAAAAATCTCATAAACAAATTAAATATTGCAATAACGATTCAACGGACCTTTTGTAAACAGTTCAAACATGATAGTTCAAGTTCAGGTACATTGAAACAAATTTTAATTAATCATAAAAATCTTATTAACAATATTCAAAAACAGCGATTTTGTTATTCATTTTAAATAACTTTTCGAAAAGTTATTTAAAATGAATAACAAGGTTTCGAAAGAGCATATATTTTCCAATAAAAATAAATCCACGTTTTTAAAAATGTCCTACACTATGTCGGATCAACGAATCGTGAGTTTCAAAAGGACTGCTTATCTTATTAATGAGTCCAGCCTACAAACCTCAAGGCTTATTTTGTTTTTTACTGAATCGAGAATTGCTTCTTTACCAAGTCAGAGGTCAAATCGAGAAAATTTCTCTCCATTTTAGTAAAAACAGCAACAAATATTCTCTATGTATAGTATATGTATCAGGATGGTACGAGAAGTATGAAAACTAAAACAGAAAATAACAGATAATTTGGCGAAAACCAAATTTTTTTACGGTTTTTTTCCACGAATGTTTAAAAGAGGAAAAGGGCTCTAATATAACAAAATTATGCAAACAAAATAATAAAATAGAACAATTTAATAATAAAAAAATAAACCAATAAAATGATTGAAGAAATTGGTGCTGGGAAAGTAATAACGAATTTTTATTATTTTTGATGCGCTTATTTAAAAAATGTGTCTTTTTTCGTAGCAGCTTAAGTTTTTTTTATAATTCAATGTATAGTTTAAATAAAAATAAATATAACAAAAAAAATTTTTACAGAATAAATATCAGTTTGTGTTTATTGACTGCTTCTTCTTCTTTATTCTTGGCTATACAATTCTAAGTGAGCTTTGGTCACGTTTACGATTTTCCTCCAATCTTGCCGGCCTTGTGCAGCAATCTCCCATTGTTGTACCTCATCTTACGTCGATCACTCGTTACTGCATCCTTCCATCTTTTTCTTGGGTGACCAACTGACCTTCTGCCATCGAGTCTATCCCAGAAGGTTGTATTTAGTAATCTTTCTTCATTCGATCTCATGTCCTGCCCATCTCAAAGTTTGCTTGGAGTATTTCTACTCTTCTGTTATCTCGTCTCTACAAGGCCTAAAGATCGCCCGGAAGATCTTTTGTTCTAACACTAATAATTTTTATGTTTTACGCTGGTTTAGTGCCCACGTATTTAAAGACTTTGATAAGAAATGTTTTGTCTAATTCTTGGTCTTAAATTTTTGGTAACTACCATGAACTTGGTCTTATCTTCTTCTTAAGGCTTATTTCCCTGGCCCCTCTTTCAACATGGGCGACAAAAATCCAGCAGAGATGCCAAACTTCTTTCGCATCTCTGCTGGATTCTGCAATTGTCTGCGACATCCTTACCAAAAGCTAACAGTACCTTCGATCCCTAGACAGCATAACCTAGGATCTACAACCAGACTTTGTTACTTTAATCATTGTTACTTTAGACATTGTTTTGTGAATATATTTTAAAAGAACATAGAAATCTGTTTTCGATATTGGGAAAAGAGTTACTATAGCCTATTTTGGCGCTCACTTGAGAGACCATGATAAATCTTGGGCTTATTTGGTATGTAAAACATGCATTGAACATATACAGCAATGGTTGATGAGAAAGGGGAATGTGTTAAATTTAAAGTACCAACAATTTGGCTCAAACCAAGAAACCATCACAAAGATTGATATTTTTGTATTGCAGATATTAAAATCACAACATTGAACTTAAATTTTTAGACAATGGCAAAAAACATCAATCTTTGATTAATTTGAGTATTTGCGATCGGTTTTCTTAGAAAATTTTAATATATGTTTTGTTGCTACGTTACAGATCTGATCATGTTCTAAAAAGATCTGCCCTGGTATTTTTAGGTGGTATTCTTATCTGGTCAAATTGGGAATTTCCCATATATAGCCGGCTTTTTTTAGATTCTCTACAGATGTAGGAACCATTGGGAGAGTCACTTTTGCTTTAGGATTCTAACTTTACTACAGTTTTTAATTGAATTAGATTAAAGTTAGTGTTATGGACCTCTAAGAATCGGAGACCGAATAAACCGCAAACCAAATGGACATGGATATCTCCGGATGAAAGAACACGTAATGAAATAGATTTTATTCTCAGTAATAAAACAGATGTGGAAGACGTAAAAATAATTATTACAATTTCTCTATGAAGTGATCATCGAATAGTTAGAGACAAATTAAAGATAAATTACAATAGACAGAGATATCATTACAAGTGTTGCAGAACCAACATGAAAAATTCTAGCAGGGGAAAGCGAAGTATGGAAGGAAATGGAACATGCCTATATTCGAACAAAAATTAAATTAAAAAAAGGGTTAAAAAAATAATCCAAGAATTTTTTCTGTGAGATTGTTCAGATTATCAAGTCAAAAATATCTGGGAGTAGGGAATGTTACTACTTTCTTGGAATCTAAGTAAGTTATCCTACTGAGGCTGCAGCTCCTAAATAATGGTGATTATAGTACCTACTCTGTTTTTTTTTTATTTATTTCGTCTAGTTTGTGCAGTATCTTCTTTTTTGTGGTAAAAAATCTTCCACTGGAAGAGAAGTCCATGGTTATTATATAGATAGACATGGATTACGTGATGAAACCGTTAAATTTTAATCGATTTATTAAAAACGTCCCGGGTATATACTTTTAAGTGTGCCCTCGTAATGCTTTAGTGATTCAATTAGGATTAGCCACACAATTATTAGGTTAGATAATTTAGCTGTTTTAAAGGTGATAAACACGGGCAATTGACTGCGTCTCATTAATAAAACGTAGTCAGCCGAATCTGATATACAAGCATGAGAAAATAAGTAATGAAATAACATATAAATGCGTGAAACCTGATCGTCGACTCCCCCACATTAGAAAGTAAGATGAATCGTAATGATCGTGTTTTTAGAGTAATTTCTCCTTTGTACACAGCCTGTCTCTTATCCTTGAAGGCCATTCTTTTGCCTACAATATCAAAAAATCAGGGGCGGACTCAGGTTTTTTGCAATAATTGCACTTGCCTAAAATACACCAACCTCTAAAAAAAGTTCAGTTTTGTCGCATATTATTTTCCTTCGAGTAATGTTTCCATTTAGAGAATTAAGGTCAGCAGACTTATTTAATCTAGTAATAGAAAAAATAATTCGAGGAGCACAGATGCACGATTCTGAACAAAACACAAGAGTGCATAGGTTACATAGACTTTTGTATTTCTGACACGTACAAGAATGAAACTTCGAAAAATGTTCTTTAAATTTGCTAGAAAATATGGACTGACTATAAATCAAGAAAAAAACAAATACCTATATGGAACTGGAAGGGAAAAATGCTAGAGAATATTAATGGATCACTCTAAAGACGAATGAGAGAGAAGACAAATTTACCTTGGAGTAACAGTTATAAATAGAGGAGATAAAGAGAGATAAATGGTTGTTGAAAAGTAGCAAAGCAGTGGGACTGGGACAGTGAAAATGAATCAGAAAGAAAAATAAAACTAGAGGTTTAGGAAAGAAAAATCTTAAGAAAAGTTTTTGGTGGTATAAAGGAGGCTAACATGGAATGGCGCCGAAGAACGAACCAGGAGCTGAAGGAGATGTATGAGACTCAAAATAACAGAGAAAATTAAGGATACAGAGAGTTAGATGGTTGGATAGGCCTGTAATGATCTATGTCCCTTTGTCACAGCATACAACTGCCCTACACAACCAAAACTCTACAACCTCTCGTCAAAAAAATTTTTTCATTTCATCGAACTTCTTAAACAATACCCTATCTAACCGTCAGACAATCTAGTAATTTTCGATATCGTTTCACTCTTTACAAACATTCCTATAGACAAAACTCTAAACATTCTGAAAACTAAATACAGTATCCAGCAAGACCACTTATCTCTCATGTCTAACACTTATTTCATCTTTCAAAATAAATTCTACAGACAAATAAATGGTGCTCCAATGGCCTGGAGGCTTTTTGGTGTCTTTTCAAATTCATCTGAATGGTATACATCCTAGTATCCAGTTCACGTTGGAGGTGGAAACTGATTTATCCTTACCGTTTCATGACGTTATCATAAAGAAAAATCAATCACATCACATCACATCAATAGGAGCATCCACAGACACCAATCTCCCACTCAATCTCAACCCAAAGACACAGACCCTCATCATACGAAAGCTTTTCTTCCTTACATCAAAGGTGTCACTGACAAAATCGACAAAATTCTTAAATCAAGAGGAATAAAGACAATATTTACCCCCAACAAAATCTTTCATCTCTTGTCCGATCAATCAAAGACAACATTCCAAATGAACTACACAGAGTTTCTGAAATTTCTTGTGCAGACTGCCTAGGGTTAATTATTTGGAGATTTCTAGGGTATATTTTGAGATTTTATATTGGCTCTCATTATTAGTGGGATTTTTATTATTTCGAGTAAAACCTGTTCATTATACATTTCTTGCTTTTTGTAGGTTGAATGTCCGCTACGGATATTGGCCATCATCACCACGACCATATTTACTTTGTTTGCTGCTGCTCTAAAGAGTCCAGTGGTAGATAGTGAATACCACTTTCTAAAATTATAGAGCAAGGCATTTTTTCGTCCACTTAGATCTTTTCTGTTCTGCCTTGTAGTTATCCTTATATAACTGTAATAGATCATCATTAGTGTTTTTTGATAACTAAAACAATTTCACTATTACATTCGAGTTTTCTCAAGCGTTTTTGCAGTCATTCGTTGGAGTATTTCGTTATTTCTCAAGCGTACTGCTCAGGATTAAGGCCCATTTATAGTTATTGCTTTTACAGCCAACGTTTCTAATGTGAAAAGCACATTCAATCAAAATTCTGGCATTTACATATTTTTCTCGGGTTCAACTTGTAATTATATCAGGATTCTAAGTACTTAAATTTGTATTTAGTAGTAAACTTGTTTCAATAAGTTATTGGTTGTTGTAGTGTGTAATGAAACATTTTGTTTTCTTTATCTAGTCAAAGTTTTGGTCTTTTTAACTATGATTTTTATTCCGGTAGCCTCACAAGAATTTTCCAATCGATTAAAAATGCTTTTTCAATGAGTTTGAGTTTACTATAAGTTCAGTATTATCAGCATATCTGATAGTGGTTAGAAGGACACCATTTAGACACCATTTGTTGAATAGCTTGCTATAAACTAAAACATCTTCTTAAATAACATTGGTAATTTGAAATTTCTGTTAAATTTATAATTTTTACAAGAAAGTTTTTTTATTTGACTAACAGATTTTTTTTTTCAGAAACTTTTAACGAAAATAATGTACCATCCAATTTTGCTTTCTTGGTAAGTAGTTTTTAACGGAGTACTAATTTATTTATTAATTTATATTTTTTTTAATTTCTCTTTATCAAATGTTTGTTTCTGTTCAAATTAATTATTATCATCATCATTCTGGTTTTACAATCCTGCGTGGGTCCTAGCCTCCAAGAATTTGTCTCCAGTCATCCCTATCCAGCGGCTTCTTCCGCCAAGCACGTATTTCCATATTTCTCATGTCTTCATCGATGTTATCAAGGCACCTTGTTCTGGGTCTTCCTCTTCTTCTCTGACCAGTGGGTCTATCAAGGAATGTTTTTCTAGCTGGGTCATTTTGTTTCATCCGCATTACATGCCCTATCCGCCTCAGACGTTCTGTTTTAATTTGTTTTACGATATCACAGGTTTCTGGTATATTCTATAAAGTTCGAAGTTCTTTCGTTTTCTCCACAGTCCATTATCATTCACTGCTCCATAGATTCGCCTTAGTACTTTTCTTTCGAAACATCCTAACATGTTTTCATTATTATTTGTTAGAGTCGAGGTCTCTGAACCATATGTTAGGACTGAACGTATTATTGTTTTGTAGAGTTTTATTTTTGTATTTCTCGATATAATTGTGGATTTCAGGAGGAGATTGAACCCAAAATAGCATCTGTTGGCCGTGCATATTCTGCGGTTTATCTCTGCGGTAGTATTATTTTCAGTGTTACGGAGCGCTCCCAGGTATACAAATTCGTTCACTGCTTCGATGACGTCGTTTTCTATAACAAGTGTATGTAGGATTTGTGGTTGCATGCTTATTTTCATGTACGTCGTTTAGTTGGTGTTTATTATTAAACCCATTTTTGCAGCTGATTCTTTTAATGCTACATACGCCTGGTACAGCGTTTTCCGTTCTCCCAACAATATTGATATTATTAGTATATGCCAGGATTTGCACTGATATATTATATATCGAAACGGTTTTTGTGATTTGTGACATACGTATTACTTTTTCCTGAGCCAAATTGAATAGTATACAGGAGAGAGGGTTTCTCTGGTGCAGCCCGTTATTTTTTTTAAAGGTTCAGACAGTTCCCTCTGAATTCGTACTCTACATTCAACTTTTTCAAGAGTTAGTTTTGTTAAATTTACCAACTGATTTGGTATTGATAGCTCTTTCATTGCTTTGAACATTTTTTTCCTATTCACAGAGTCGTAGGCTGCTTTGTAGTCTATAAATATGTATGTGATAAGTATCAATGCCATATTCCAGTGTTTTTTTCCAAAATTTGTTTCAGGGTTGCAATCTGATGAATTGTCGATTTACCATCTCTGAAACCAGACTGGTATTTTCCTACTATCCGTTCCGCATATGGTGTCATACGGTGACATAGTACTGTGGAAAATATTTTATACGCTGCATTTAGAAGTTTAATTCCTCTGTGGTTAGAGCATTCAAAGATATCTTCTTTATTCCAATATTCCAATTCTTGGGGAGGGATTTCTGTGTCCACATTTCTTTTATAGACTGCTCTAATGCCATTATGATATCATGGCCACCTTCTTTATATAGTTCAGCTAGGAGATTATCTATTCCGGGTGATTGGTTTCTGGATTTGAAATTCTGGTCCTCAATGTTTAATTCACTAGGCAATGATCTGAGTCTATGTTTGCGCCTCTATAACTTATGCACATGCAGTTTATTACGTCTCTTTCATGCCTTGAATCTATTAAGGTTGTAATCAACCTGACTCGTTGTTCTTTTATCAGAAGAGGTCCAGGTTTCCTTCTGTATGTTCTCGTGTTCAAAATAGATGTTAGCGACTGTCATATTGAGTGCTGCTGCTAAGTTTATTAATCGTAATCCATTATCGCTACTGATGTTGTGTAGGCTATGCTTTCCTATCCTGGGCATGAAAACTCGCTCTCGTCATATTCTTGCATTCATGTCACCTAATAAAATCCTAGTGTTATTTCTGGGACATCTCCTGTAGGCTTGCTCTAGGTCTTCGAAGAACTTTTTCTTCGAAAAAACTTAAACTTCGAAGAATTTTATTTCCTCTGGTTTGTCATCAGTTGGGGCATGTGTATTGATCAAACTGTATTTAAAGAATTTTAGTAGGCTTTAAAGTCAATAGCCTTTTGTTCTTTGGTTTACAATAAAACCCATCTGTGTGGTAGTTTTTATTGCAGCTGTTATATAGAATGGATTCTCTTGTCAAGAGTGCCAGTTCCCGTCGTCCACCGCATTTCCCGCAGTGCTAAAACATCTACTTTGTACGTGTTTATAGTAAAGATGTGAGTACTCCAGTTCGGTACAGGGTTCGGGTATTGCTAATCTTAATTCCATTTTTCGTTTGCAGAGTCGTCGTCGTGAGTTTCGTCCAGCAAATAGTTTCTGTATATTATTATGAAAATATACGAGATATAGGAATGAGTATATTTTCAACTTAGAGTTTGTCGCACCCCACGTGTCGAACAGCGTTATAAAATTTCACCGGTCGGATGCCGGATTAACTGAAAAGAAGTATTGTCAGAACTTCAGCTGTAAATTACAACTGACATATTCAGTTTTGTTCTGATTGCCAATGTATCGTCTTTCTCTAGTTTAATTAAAGCTTGTTTCCGAGAGTATTTATAATATTTTTTTGTTATTAGCAACCAGTTCATACAATATTGCTATTAACTAAACTGTTAAAAATGGCGACCGTTGTAATCAATTAGTTAGCTGGATTTTATCAAGATGTAACCATTTTTCCTGATTCGAATTTGATTATATCTCCAAATGTCATAAACTCGAGTTACTTCAATATGTATGTCGATTTATTTTTAATACAACTCGTGAACGAGGCATCGAAGCGTTTATGATCTGAAAGTATTGCTTTTGACCTTCAAATTACACTGCTTTCAAACTCTGTGACATCGTAAATGGTGTATCGAGTCATCGAAAAAACCAAGATGCAGGTAGATTATTTGCGTAGCCTTTTCACAGTTTACAGTGTTAATTGTTGGCAATAAAACCATCGAAAATTAAGTATATATTCGATTGGTAATGACCGAGACCACAGTTTGGTGTCAGAAGATTTCAACGGTCTTTTAGAAAAGATCGTTCAAAGCAAAACAAAAATTAATATAGTTTTCTTTACTATCATCATCGATTAGGCAATATTTGTCCACTGCTGAACGTAGGCCTCCTATAAATGTTTCCACCTATCCCTATGTTCAGCTTCTTGCATCCAATGTGTGGTGATGCGCTTATATTATCTTCTACAATAATACATATGCTCATCGATTCTTCTGTGAGTTCTATACGTCAATCATCTCAAACTAGACAACAATTTATCATTGAAGTCTATTCCCATTTTACTTAAGATCGTTAAACGTAATTTTTCTATTTACATCGCCGCATAGGGTCCCCTTAACGATAATTCCAACCATCTGTGATCTGCTATTGATTTTCACTTTTAATGTATGAGCGAAAGTGAGATTAAAAATTTATAAGCAGCAATTGCCGAAGAAAAATAACTGCCCAGTGGGATATCGACAGTTTAATTACAATTTTTCCGACCGTAATTAGTGCGATTGTAATTTGCGTTAAGTAGGTTTATGTTTTAAAAAGGACTCTTATTATTTGTATTGCTTTGCTTTGTTTTGTGTCCTACGCAAATTTCACTTTTATCGCCAATGCTTTTATCAGAACATTAATCTATGTCGACTAACTAAACTAAAATTATATGAAATGTAACATGCTGATAATGAAAACGATTTTATTCATCTGTATGTATATTCGTGATCTGTATGTATTCTTAATATCCAATGTTTGCAGATTATGTTTTCTCTACTCTATTCAATTTTAAACATATTAAAATTTAAAAAATACTGAAAACATAGTTTTAAGCTTCGCTCTAGTCTACATTACCGCCTACTGTACCACTTTTTTCATATGGAAACTATCTTTTTTGTTAAATTTTCCTAGAAATTTAGATTTTCTATGCGAACCATGAAGGCCCTAAACTAAATGGTTGAAAAACATTGAATAATAAAAAGCTTCTGCATAAAAGGTTCTGCAAAACGATGTTTTAGTTCTGACCATTTAGTTCTTGGTATTGCTTCTGCTCAATTTGCTCTGGCGTTATGTTTCATTTATCTACTTTGTCTCTGATGGTGTTTTTGTCTGTGATGTCTGTTTTGTTTATTTTGTCGCTTTTGGGTCCTTTTCAAATTTACTTAACCAGGGTGTTGATTGTTTGAGTTGGGTCATATACTCCAGTATTTTTTTGTAAGCTTATTTCTTGGTAGTCTTTTCAGATGTCCGAAAAATTTCATTTTTGCTTATCTAGCGCCAATAATTTTTCTGATTATTTTTCTTTTTTTTTATATCTTTCGGTTCGTATTTGTTAAGGATTAGTGTCTCTCTTGCATATAGGAAGAAGATAACGATGTTGTAGTCTTCTGCAGTCAGCAAATTTTGCGATGTCCCTTCTTTCCCTGTTAGTTCTATAAATTTCCCAAGGTATTTAAAATGCCTTAAGGAATACCCTAAATTATTGGTATTGTTCCTATTCCTAATAAATTCAGTCTTTTAGAAGGGTATTTGTAGGTCCACTGGCTCCGCACATTATTTTAGTGTCTCAGTTTGTATGATTGTGGTGGGTTTGTATGATTGAGTATACTTAATTGATTTTTGGTGGTTATATTCGCGTAATTTATTTTACCAGTTTTTTACAACTTTGTCCAACACAATATTAAACAGCAATGATGACAGTCTTCTGTATTGTGTTCTTTTTCAGGGGCAGACAGAGACTTTTGTATGTTACTGCTAAAATAGAAATTCCTTTGTAGTAATTGATGTCTCTTTTGTCATCCTTTTTACTCAGTGGGTGGATCAAAGTAGTTCTCCAGTTATCTGTGATTTTTTCTCTTTTTCATATTTCTTGTGTAATTTTTGTTATTTCTTCTAGTGATTTAGGTCCTAAATGTTTTGAGAATTTGGCACTATCCCGGCTTCTTCTGATATTTTTTTATTTTTGAATTTTTGTATGGATGATCACATTTCTTCTTTGGATGGTAGGGGGATTTTTCTTCTATATTTTAAGTCTGAATTTTCTAAAACAGCTTTTCTGATTTTGGGCAGTATAATAGTTGTTCAAAATATGTGGCTGGTTCTTTATAATTTTATTTGTTCTTTAATTGGCGAAGATTTTGTAGAAATCGTGCATGTTGTAATTCTTCAATTTTTCGTCAATTGATTCCAGCTGTTCGATATCGTTGCTCCATCAAGTATACAAACCGTTTATGAGAATTATTAACAATCAGTTGACTCACAAAAAGGATAATTACCAACCGGTTGAACAGGCTGGCTTTCGCAAAGGATATAGTACATCAGATCATCTGCTGAAAATAAGAACACTGATAGATAAGGCAAATGATTACCAACAACTTGTATTTTTTGCTTTCATAGACTATGAAAAGCATTTGATAGTATCGAGATGTGGGCTACAGAATAAGCTATTAATAATTGTAGAATCGATTCGAGATATGGGCAACTAATACATAATATATATGAAAACGCAACTACGATAGTACAACTAGACGAAAATACAACTCCCATCACCATTAAAACAGGAATTAGACAAGGCAACGTAATATCTCCAAAGCTTTTTAATCTAGCCCTAGAAGATGTCTTGAAAACTACAAATTGGTCAACATATGGCATCAACGATAATGGCAACAAGTTAAACCACCTCAGATTCGCTGACGATATCGTGATTATAGCGAGCACATTCGAGGAATTACAAATTATGATGAAGGAACTCGCAGACAGCTCCCAATACGTCGGCCTTAAAATGAATATGACAAAAACAAAAATAATGACCAACACAGACGATCCCAGACGTATAACTATAGATGGCAGTGAGATAGAACAAGTCCAGAAATATATCCACCTAGGCCAAATTATATATTTATTATTTATTAGTATTGTCCATTAAATTTATGTATTTAAATTCTCCAGTAGACAATTGTATAATGGGACCTATTAAACCAACATATCTCTGGAGTATGGATTTATTACATTTAGGTAAAACTGCCGCAGCCTAGCTGCCTAGTGCGCGGGGCCTTAAAGAAGAAGATTCATTCTACGAACTTGCAGTTAACAATTTTTTCAACTCAAGGTTTTTCTATGATCTCTAAACCTCTAATCTAAGATGATTATTTCTGTGTTTTTTGTCACATTCCCATTCTTATTGATAGTATTTTATACCTGGCCCGATTATGTAGGTACCCACAATCTTGATTTATTAAAATTACTGCAACTTATGAGACGATAAAATATCAAATGATCTTGAAATTCTTCGTCATTGGTTTGTAACATTATCAGCTGTTATACACACTGTGTTGTCAATAATTTTTAAACCGAGTATATCAAAATTACATGATTAGATGATTCATCCATTCTTATTTTATTAATAACTCGTTTTTTAATAAAAATTGTACGAAAAATGATTATCTCACGGTTAAATATGCTTAAAATCTATCCATTATTCATCTGGCGTGTATCAAATCAAGTAATTCAACCATTTTCAAGGTTCAAATATTTTTATGTTTTAATCCATCAACGATCAATAAAACCTCTTTTACAAATCAGTAACTGTGATAAATGGAATTATAATCGAAGATAATTATTACGTGAAATTCATTTGAGATATGTATTTATTTTAGATATTAGTATGTAATTAATTTTTAAGACAAAATGAGCAAACAACTTGATTTTTCGTAATTATTTTTTTATTTAATGATCTCAAATTAGTGTCAACGTTTGGAAGTCGACATAATAGTATGCTGGGGCTTTTTTGATAGCAATTATTTTAATTTCTCAGGACATAATTTATCAGGTTTGATTGGAGGGTAAGAGGATTATATGTTCTCTCTTTAATGTTTCTTCACTATTTTTAAGCAATGGCTTTTGTCCTAAGATAAATGCAATTTTTTCGGTTTTCAAATGCACATGATTTCAGGCCCAAGCAATCACTTACTCTAAAATCTAACTTCGGTTGCTTTTTGCTATTTTTAGAACCATATTTGTTGTTTCTTTTCCTTGTTGCCTAGAACAAAAGTCAAACAATATTGTTGATACAAAAACGTTTGTCTCAAAAAGACTTCGGATTTACGTAGTTTATATGAACTTCATTTTTGATATCTTTCAAAGTCGTATTTGCCATTATTATTAACTTCAGAGGAATGTCTGAAGTTTTTAATCCAAAATACTTTTGTAATATAAGAATTTTTAAGTAGATTCTTATTCTACATCTTTTCTCATTCAGTCAAGACTATGTCCTATTAGATTTCTACAATATTGGCCTTTACGTAATATTCTGCCATATCGATAACTTGTCTTCTGTTTCTTATTCTGATCCAGACTTGAGGAGTTTTCTGACCAGAACGTGTTGTCTTTGTTTTAATTTTAACAACTCTCTTCACTTCTTCTTACTTACTTTACTTTATCGTGTCCGGACATGTCATTCATAAAATTTAGGCCCAGTATCGGGCTACGTTGGTTCTATCTTTGTTGGCGGGCCACAAATCTTCGAGGGTACATCGATAAGGACAGTTGCTGCATGTAAGAAGATGTTCCATATTCTGTGTTTCTCCACAGTCACAGTTCACATCATCTTGGTCGATTTTTCCCCATTTTGCCATGTTTGATTTTATTGGAGCGACCCCCATTCTTATCCGATTCATAGTTTTCCACGTTTTAAAGTCTAGAGACTGGCCGGTCCATTGAACCTGGGGAAGAGGAAAATACTCAGGACGTTCATCCTGCACTGTTCCAAGGAAGCTTTTCCTAGATTTTAGTCGCTTTCGTCGTGTTCGAGCTTTGTATAGGGCATGCCGCTCGTCCGCGATCTGTTTAATTTTCTCTATGTGCTCTGCAACGCCTCTGCGTGTTGAGGGTTCTGCAAAACCCGCTGCTTTATATAGACTTGAGAGTGGCGTTGGTTTCATGCAACCCGTTACTATCCTGCATGTCTCATTTAGCGCAGTATCAACTTGTTTGGTGTGGGCAGATCTGCCCCAAACTTTCTTTCTTCCTACTTTCCTTCTACTTTCCTACTTACTTCAAATAATTTAGTTATGTGTTCGCTTAATTTCTTCATTTTCTCTGATAAGTCTACAATAATCTGTCTTCCCTGTTATTAACATTTAGAATTTTACATTAACCTAAATATAATAATCTGTATTTCCATCAAATATATTAATTGTTTAATTTACAGAAACAAAGCACATGCAAAATTTAAAAATAGCTGCTTACATCACATATTTATTTGTCAACCAACAGGATCGTATCCTTTGATAACCCAACACAATAGTTTGTAAACTACTCGCAACCGCTTATATTTTTACGACATATTCATTAGTTTGGAACAATTTTTTCTCTTTCAGTTCATACCGCTGAAGATGCAAGTTTTGTCATAGTTGTTTCTTCAGATTGACCTTGAACGACTACCTACAATTTGAATGTAATATTGCTAATTACGGTGATATAGTAGGTAAATGGGTAATTTGATAGGAACTAAGATATTTCTTAATGAATGTCTAATTTTAATTACAGCTTTTATTATTTTATAGTATTTAATTTAACTTAGTATGTAACACACTGTTTTAATTAGTTTTTTAGTTCTTAAAACTTAATCAAATATATAATTTCCATTGCCTTTCTTATACTCAGTTTGAAAATAATTGAGATTACAGTTTTTCTGATACAACTGATGTAGATATTTTGCTCAATTTGCTGTTCAATTAATTGTGCTGTCCGATAAGAGAGAGTCAAAATTTGTTGGTCTGCCCTATATGAAGATATGTGAAGTGTTTCAATCTGTTAATTAATTTTTTTTTACAAGCCATTTAGTATCGACGTGTCACAGTATTTTTTTACAATCGAGCAAATCAAGTATCGTGCAGTGATTGAGTTTTTATTTTAAGCAAAGGAAATTTATGAACGAATGTTGAAAGTGTATAAGGACTCTTTGCATTTAATTAGTACAGTAAAAAGAAGGGTTGCTGAATTTAAACGTGGTCGTAGAAGCCTCGAAGGCGATCTACATCAAGAACGTCCAAAAATAGCAACAACTTTAGAAATTGTAAAAAAATACAGAATATCGTATTGGAAAATCATCTAGTGACTGAAAAAGGTTTAGTAGAAGATATAGACACCTCATTGGACAGTGTAAGCAATATTTTAACTGGAGCATTGGGTTTCAGAAAGCTGTGTTAACAATGGGTGCTGCATTCGCTAACAATGAAATAAAAACACATAATGCGACTTTTCAGCAACACTTAGAGCGTTTTTAAAAGGATAAAGTAGGTTTTGTGCATCTATTCATCACTATGGGTACAACTTAGGTGTATTACTATAATTCGAATTAAAATAAGAGGCTAAAGAGTGGTGTGAACAGATTCTTTGGCTCTAAGACGAGTTCGTGTTCAGAAATCAGTCTAGAAGGTGGTAGCATCAGTTTTTTGCTATGAGAAAGGAATTTTGTTTGTGAATTACTTCCAAGCTAGTAAAAAAATGTCTTTTATAAAAGAAAATCCTAAGATATTACATTTTCTTCATACACAAACTTGCACTACAAAGTGAATCCCAGCTCTAAGGGACATGAGGCTTGTCATGACCGAAGTTCAAAGAGAAGGTACCTCTCTGACCCTCCAAGCTACAACTACCTCTTCATAATAGTAGATGTTGGGGAGGCTTTAGTTGTTTTTTGATCTTGGCTGGCATAAGAATAGGGCGTTCTGCGGTAATGCCGTTTTAATAGGGGTGGCATTAGGCGCCGTTCTCACTCTTTCTTTTTATGAAACCAGTAGAACTGCCTCTTCTCTGTCCTCTGTGATCCTGTCCAGAGGAACAGAGACCTTGGTTTTTGGCCTTTTTCGTTTTATTGTTGTCGTGATATCACGCTAGTGGAAAATGATAAAAATATTACGAGAAAATACTTAAAGAGTAGATAGGGTAAAAACAAAGAATAAGATCAAACATTTAGAAAAATATAAATATCTTGACTAGGAATAACAACAAAGAAAATGGATATTAAATTAAATTATGTAAGAAAAATTTAATAACGAATAATATTATACATGTACCTATTTTTTCACTAACACTAAAATATTATATAAGGTTTATATAAGCTCAAACATCATCAACTTCAAAAAGTTTAATAATGTCTTCATTTAGCAATTTATCTTTACAATTGCCTTCATTTTGATCTCTCGCTAGGTTATAGAATGTTGCTGTAGATTAAAACTGTTCAATCTTTTCAACTTTACAGCCACTTCTAGATGATTAAATAGTAACTAAACCTTCTCTTTTATACATAAAAAGTTCTGTTCTGAAATTTTCTTCATGGATTGTCGAAGTAACAACTCATTTCTATTATCTCTACTTAAACTTCTTATCAATAATACAGAATTATTTATACGTATGTATTTTCATTTTGGGGTCCTATACTGCTTTTATTTAACCAATAGCACTAATATCTCTTGGAAAACGTTAATTAATCTATTTTTTGAATTATCCAGATTATGAAAGCATTGAATGCCTAAACTAGTTAGTAGTTCGAATTTCTTTACTAGATGGTGTCTTATATAGAATACTAAATCAATATTTTTGGCAATTTTGCTAAAAAATTAATAGTATTAATTATAATATGTAATTAATATTATTGTGTTATTAATTAAACGTATCGTTTCAAGAGCAAAATATCATTGAAATGTCAGACTTTGGTAGTTTCTGATTTCTTTTCTAGGTGGTAGAATTATCCTACCGGACAAACAGTGTAACTTGTCGTCCTAGCCTTTTATATAAATGGATAGAGAAATTATTTTTTTCTAATGGTGTGAGTAATTACTACTATTCTATTTCCAATGGTGTTGTTCTCTGTTTCTTTCACACGGAATTCTGGATAATCTATCTATCTATCTATCTATATGTTAAAAAACCAGGTCTTTCAACCCTGTGTAAATAAGTCCCTTTAAATTGCTTCTAACGCGTTTTTGGAAGTCGTAAACTTATTTAGTAGATAATAATTAATTCATTGTATCTAACCAATGATATATTACACTATAATTAACAAATACCTGCAAAAACTTAAGCAATTTTCTTTCGCCGTCAAAAGTAAGCAAACGGTTAAATTCGTTGACCTCTCGCGTATGTTCTAACGGCATTTTACGGATATTCAAATATTCTTCGATGTTTCATAGGTGAGATAAATATGCGACCATCGCAATATTAAAGCAGTTAATGGAACGGCAACGCAAGCCATTTAAATAGTAGTTAGACCATAAAAACATAATACAATCTCGTATAGTTTGTAAATATTTCTATCTGCTTGTCGACCGTTGAATGGTGTTAAAAATATACAAAATAACAGAAATGTGGAATATTTTGAGACAACTTGGCGTCACAATACACTTAATCCAACTGTTAAATAAACAAAGTGGAGTTTTATATAATTTGATTTTTTTTTTGAAAGTTTTTTGTTATTTCATTTGAATGTGAGCTTATATAGAAGGTTTTACGGAGGAGTCGCTATCGAGCTGAGTTTTTAGTTGTCTAGTTATTGAATTAATTATTTTAGTACATCACGATTTTATTCTTTTATAATGTGGGGATAGATTTCTTTTAACAAATTAAGGAATCCTAATGTGTCTTGTGTATAAGTTTCAGATAGACTCAATTTATCTGGAGATCCTAAAGTATTTTTAAAAAATCTGTTAGTTGTTCAAAATTTAGTATCGCTGTTATAAGTTTATAATAAAATATTTTACGGGTTCTATACGGTCATCAATAGTCTTAGAATTATCAATAGTTTTGCATTTAAGTTTTTGTATTGGTTTTGTAAAATTTTCTTTAGGTTCTTTTAAAGGTGCGGCTAGAATTTATTTATAAGGTGTATTATTTATTTAAAGTATATCAATAGTATCTACTAATATGCTATTGACAGGGTATGCAAGTGTTGAGGAAGAGTTTGGTATTGATGTATGTGGATGTGAAACATTAGGTAATGTTGATAACTGGGTAGTTGTTATGGTTGTATCTGTGTATGTCGTTTGATAACTTGGGAATGATGTTAAGGAAGAAGCTAAAGTTATCATAAAGGGTTCGATACAATGAAACACGACAAGCTGATGGAGATAATAACAAGTATTGGAATAAACACATGTGGTCTAAGAATGATTAGCAATTTTAACTGAAATCAAACAACGTCTATCCCTACAGAGGCAGGAGAATCCAAAGATATCAAAATCAAACGTGGGTCCGACACGGATGTATACTATCACCCTTGCTGTTTAACCTATACTCTGAGAAAATCTTTTAAGAAGCAATAGCGGGTGTTGAAGTAGGAATTCGAATTAACGGAGAATGTATCATTACATCAGATACGCGGATGACACGGTGATATTCGCTGACAGTTATGAAGTCCTCCAGGAGTTAATGGATAGAATCACAGAAGTGAGTCAGAGATATGGACTGTCACTGAACATTAAGAAAACAAAATGTATGATGATCTCTAAGAAGGAACAGCAAATTAAAAGAATCAGTGTAAATGGTCAACCAATAGAAAGAGTAAAAACATACACCTACCTTGGTACGAACGTCAAAGAAAATTTGGACCATTTCCTAGAAATAAAATGTAGGATAGAGAAAGCAAGATCTGCATTTAAAAAAAATGGCTAAGCTATTGAAATGTCACGATTTATCAGTACTCATAAAAATCAGGTTACTACGATGTTATATCTTTGCTACACTGATTTACGGAGTTCAGTCGTGGACTCTCACAGACGTTACCTGCAAGAAAATTAAGGATTTCGAAATGTGGCTTTATCGTCGAATCCTAAAGATGTTCTATACCGACCACGTTACTAACCAGGACGTTTTATTAAGAATGCAAAAAGGAAAAGACTTGTTAACCACAATAAAAACAGCCAAAATCGAATACTTCAGTTACATCACGAGGAACAGCGAAAGATATGGGTTGCTGCAATTAATTCTTCAAGGAAAAGTAGAAGGAAAAGTGAAGCTGGAAGGCGAAGGATTTCTTGGCTGAAAAATCTACGTACGTGGTTCAACACGACAACCTCAAATCTTTTCAGAGCAGCAGTTTGCAAAATACGGATTGCCATGGTGGTCGCTAACATCCGAAACGGATATACACTACAAGAAGAAGAAGAAGAAAGAAGGTATAGTTGAGGATTGTAATGAAGGCGAGTTCACTGAAGCTGCTGATGTGATTAGTACGTCATGTGGAAGAGTATTAACTACTGTATTTATAGTATTAGTTGGTACTGTTGTTGTTAAATTTTAATTTGGATTTGTACAGAATTTGCTACAAAATTTTCATTTTTCCTTTTATTTTGTAGGATCACTGGGACGACGTCTCCATTTTCCTTGTTCCACGGGTAAACAACATGATCCGTTATTGTCTATACTGTTATTAAATATTTTTTTTTGTCAAAGAAGTGTTTAAATGTAAACAGAACAAAACGTTTACAAGTCTATAGTGTGATGAATATAGTAATTGTTGAGTGAGGCGTACGAAATACAAATTCTGAGTTTCTATTGGTCGCTGTGACAAGATGCGTTTCAGGAATGATAGACGCGATGGATAAAGCAAGTTATGGAATGATGCTTGGATTTTCTTATGTTTTAACGCAGAATAAAAGGAGTTTTGGCCAGATTTAAGTGACTTAACGTATAAGGTAGTTATTAATAGATGCCATAGTCACTCATATCTTATTTTTTTTAAAATTGGATAAGACCAGTCTTGGAACGGAACTCCTCATTAATCCTAAATGACTTTAAATAAAATTGCTTATACTATAAATTTTCCAGCATTTTACCATATTATGTTTTATATTACAAAGTTTACATGTAAAGTAGTTAACAAATAGTTAGTTATAAAGCAAGGCTCCGGGAAAATACCTCAACTATAACACTTATTTTTTAAATTAAACAAACAAAAGTACTCTGCGAATTGCCGACAAGAAATAAAAGTAGAAGCTACGTATAATCTTAACGATCACGTACAGGCTTATTGTTATATAAAATAGTTTCCCATGGAATCACAATACCATATCTCCACTTACGAAGTCATTATACTATTGTGTCTACGACATGCAGAAGGCAACGTCTGCGATTTTGTTCCAAAATTCATTTTGAGAACGTCTTTGCAACAATTTTAATAAGAAAATTGCGGTTACTGTTATACACAACAAGAATACCTAATAAAGATAAGACTCGCAAAGTGGGACTTTGGCAAAATTAAAAGTACGGTTTACTCTATGAACAAAATATTTTATCGAGTTGGTGTTTGTGGGAATTTTTATGAAGGAAAATATAACGTTTTGTTTGACTGCTGTTATAACAGTTATAAAATTGTAGAAAATCAGATTTTTTTAAGAAATTAGAAAATAAAAAGTAAAATAATGACAAGTGAAAACATCTATTTTGTTGGTATCACAAATTTTAGGCGGTTTATATCAAGCCAAAACTTTTACTTCTTTTCTCTTAACATAGCATCAGAACCTTTTGCGAGTTTTTGCCTCCACCTACTTTAATCAATCATATCTTCTCACTGGTTGTCTATGTATGCCTCTCTATGTTGTCACTGGTTGTCTATGTATGTATGGGTCTCCTGCTTATCGGATTTTCCCATCATATCTGTTTGTTGAGCCGTTCTTTATTCATTAGCTCTATGCACATGTCCTACCCACCTCATTCTCTTGGCTCTTAGCTCGTTGATGATGTTTGGCTGGTTATTTAAGGTTCCAAGTTCTTTATTTGTCTTAATTCGATAGAAAATTTTATTTAAAAAATTCGTTTATAAAAGGTATAATAATGTAAAAAAACTCTTTCAGACTACATCACAGAACGATTTTGGAATGACTATTCCACCATCAGTGCTTTTTCTAGATTGCGAAGCCACTATATAAACGGGTAACAATCCTTTAAATACAGTTCAATTAATTTGAAGTTACACTGTTCCTGATAATATATTTAAGATGTTTAAGTTTTAGACGGAATATACTTCATGGCAACAATACTGGGGTTGATGGCCCTGACTCAAAGTCTCTATACGAGTACTAGTTGATAGCAAACAGTTGCTATTATTGTAGATGGGATAAAAAACTAGACATGTACCAAACCAGAGATCAAGCGGGCAAATTTGGAGACAAAGACCACCTGCAAACGATAAAAAAACTGATTGAAAAATCCATAGAATACAACAGACCTCTGGTATTTGTGTTTATACATTACCACAAAGTGTTAATCGACAGCAGCGACCTCGTGCCCAGTAACAATTTAAAAATTCAGAAAGACAAAGTAGAACTTGTTGATAAATGCAAATATCTGGTTTGTCGTCAGGGGCAAAAAACATTTAAATTAATTAAAAACTCATAACATAATTTGAATTTAGATGTTTACTTTTGTTGTAAGTTGGTCAATATGACACACGCTAGTTTACATTCGTAATTTTATAAGTTTTAAACATGATACACTCACGCGTTATAATGTTATATAAACTATTTGTAAACTGACCCGGTTGAATGATATAAAAAGCCTACCGATTTTCAAAGGAAAGAGAAATGTATTAAGAACTATTTGCTGACTCGGGTTATGTTACCTGACTATCTAAACTTATCACAATGCCAATGCATCAGAAACATCTTAAAGTGCAAATAGCAATCGCGGTGATTTTCTTGGTGAATAATAGTGAATTAGAACCCCGTCGAATTCCAATAAGAGAGACGAATTTTACATGGACGATCCTGCCAGGATTTGTTATTTGAGCTACTTTTTCCATCGTCAATACACCATCCACTATTCCGCTATTCCCAACACCTCCAAAATCGATATATTTTCTGCACATCATAAACGCTGGATTCGAAAAATTGCTACTGCAGATTTTTTTTATGCATTTGTCCCTCTAATTATGTGGCTGTGGCTTTAAGGACGAAATTAGAAGAGGCAAGGACAACTAAACAGGTTAGGTATCAAAAAGAATAGCAAATGGATAAACAAAGTATTGACATCTTAAAAACATATTTAATGACGGTAACATACCGATTAATCTGAAGCGGAAAGTCTTCGATCAGTGTCAATAATAACCTACGGTGCGGAAATACTGTTTCTAACAAAAAACAATGCTTTAAAACTAAGAGTAGTACAAGGAACAATAAAGCGTTCAATAGTAGGAGTAACAATTAAAGACATGATTACAAACGAGGACCTACGAAAAAGAACCAAAGTTACAGATGTTGTAAAGAGAGCTTGCAGCTTGGAGATGTGCTGGCCACGTGCTAAAGATAAAGAATGGAAGGTGGACACGCAAGTTAACCGAATGTAGACCAATGACCGATAAATAAAACAGTGGAAGACCACCTACACGATGGGAAAATGATCTGCCAAAGATGACGAAAAATTGAATCCATACTGCACAAGACTGTGCACTCTAAATACAAACACGGGAGATATATGTCCTGCATTGGAGTTAAAATGGGTTGATGATGACAGATTCTTAATAAATCGATTTTTTCCGTTTTCTCCCTATGAGAGGGGGTTTTAGGGCGAAGCCCAGAAGTAGGAGTGGCAAACTTTTTAGCATCTTTTTAGGATCCCAAAATTGACATTCTCAGCAAAATTCAGCTTGTTCGTTTGTATGATTTTTAGAGATTCACTGGCATTTTTGTCTCGAACAACTGGAGTAACCTGGATGTTTGGTGATCTCAACAGCATATTTGACTTCACTATGTCTTGTAATGCGTAGAAATCTGTTACTTTTTTCTATTACGCTTATTTCGCTCTCCATATCGTTGTTGTAAATTATAGTAGTACCTAGATAATGGATACATAGATAACTTTTACTTGGTTTGATTAATTCTCATATGGTTCATATGGTTCATATGGTTCCTATTTATATATAGTAGATCTTTGGATCCCCTCTTTAAAGGTTTATGTATAAAAGCTTTCGAATGTTTGAGACCCATTCATTCGTACCAGACAAATGTAAACTACATAGATACTCGACTTATAAATGCATGAGCATAGTTTTTATTATATGTACTATTAAGATGTTGTAAAACTGATGCTGTAATTTGTCAATCTGTCAGTCCATGACATCCTTAAAATTCTACGGTAAGCCCACATCCCAAACCTCTCGATTATTTTAAACATTGTTTCAGTGATAGTCATTTACATATCAAGAAACAAATTTTTCAATAGAAATAGAAGTTACTAAACTACAAAAAATATCATATTGTATCTTTTTAAATAACCGAGAGGTAAATCATTGTGTAGTATCGTCCTCAACGATTTAATTTTCACATTTTATGCTTTGTAATTTGGTTGATGTCCTCGCAACTACATGGAGCAATTTATTTCTCTTTCGGTCACAGATCACGCGATGGTATTAAATCGCTGGTACCGTACTTCCTAAAAATAATGATATATGATATAATTATAAAGTAATTCGGTTTTAGGCCGTCGTATTAGAATATCTTCTTTACAGAGAGTATACGGGTAGAGTAGGTTTAAAAATTGGTCTCGAATATATCGTAGATTTTGAGAAGAAGTTTAATTTTTTAAGTTTCTGTTTTGTTCTATTTGTGCAAATATTGTAAAAAAATGTGCCCTTTTAAATAGTTCACACAGAACAATAAAAACCCATTTTTTAAAATGGTTTTCAATTTGATTCCTATTTAATTTGTGTTTCCTTCTAACTAATCCTTACAGTATCTACCTAGAATCAGTGATGCTCTTCAGTTCATCAGGGCACCCCATTTTTATATTCTTTAAAGATATATCAACCTTCGTTAACAATTCCTTTTCCTTATTCCAGGGATTAAGCATTTTTTAATTGTTTTGAGAGTGTATTAAAGGTGTACAACAAGACGTACCAAGAAGTTCAAAAAGTGATCAACAATGACCAGAGGATTGTAATAAATGGTCGTGCGTATCTCTCGATGTCTTCTTATTTTCCACAAAATAATACAGGGCAGGTCAAAGTGCGTGACTGTTAATGACCAGACGGTAGATGAAGAAGTACGAGAAGTGATCAATATTGATTAGGGTATATACTCTATATATAATATAATAAACGGGTCTTCTACAGTTGGCACCGTTTTTCTCATTCTAGTTTCCAGCGTTTTCTGTTGAAGCAATCTTCAGTTTTTAAATCTCTGGCGGTCATTGCATCTTTGACATCTTCTGTTCATGACCGTCTTGGTCTACCTCGTTTTCTTCTAGTGGGCCGAGTCCATTTTTCTATCTTTTTTAGCCATCTATTTTCAGGAATTCTCTGCAGGTGTCCATACCAGTTTAGTCTTTTGGCTTCGATAGTATCTATTATGTCTGGGTAAATTTCCATTTATACCCAATACTTTCTATTATTGTTTTATAAATTCTTTTTTTATATTCTTTGGTTATTTTAATATTCCACAATAGTTCATATTGCTGTCTAGTAGTTGATCTTGCTTGGCCAAACCTACTCCCTGCTTTTGATGTTATTTGGACTCCCAAGTATCTGAATGCTAGAATGGCTTGGACGTCAGCGCAGCATTGTCTTCTCCGGGCTTAGAGCGTCTCATTCAGATATAGTTTAAAGAGATGTAGATGCTATGCAGCAGCCTTGCTTAAAGCCATTCACTCACGTTCCAACGCCGCAGTACGATTTTATCGAATGCTACAAAATTTAACGTAATTTGATCGTGTATTTGCACCATTCGACCAAATCGGCGCGATTTGACGGCAGACAAACAAGTCAGTCTGCAGCAGTACGACAGAGTTGGTTGGGTCGTAAATTTGATCGTGTATATTGTGACAACGACAAAATCGTAGGACTGCAAAAAAAAAATCATTTGAAGTCAATTGCATTCTATTCCAATTCCAAAAAAATGGCACCAACTCTAATATTATCATCTTCAGAGATCTCATTAACTCCCATTCCGATTTCACAATATACTATACAGACGCATCTAAAACTGAAAATGGAGTCGGAGTAGCAGTAACTAATAGCACAGAGATTCTCAAACATAGAATTCCAGATACTGCAACTATATTAACAAGAGAACTCTATGCAATTTACTAAACGATACTTCACACAAATGTAAATAAGATGAACAAAGTATTCATGGTGACAAATTCTATTTTATCACTACAAATTATAATCGCGAAAATATATACGCAGCATCTATTAGCTTTACTCATAATGAAAGGAATAAATAAGCTGCATACTGAAGATCATCAAGTTTCTCTGGGTCCCATCATATGTTGGAATAGCAGGTAACGAAGCAGTAGACAAAAATGCCAAAGAAGCTATAAACGGCAGCAGTATTCCCATATCACCCCAATCTGTAAGTATGGATCTAAAAAGCTACTTCATAAAGCACCTGTTCGAGAACTGGAACAAAAAATGGAAATCCACACCATCATAGCTTCAGGAGATAAAAAATAAGATTGGATCATGGCAACCACCAGAGGTATCCAGGCGAAAGCAAATAATTATTTCCTGTATACGATTTGGAAATACCCAGTTTTCTTATGAACATTTGATTAAAAACGAAGAATGCCCAATTTGTGACGAGTGCGATTTACCCCTTACGGTAAAACATATGCTAGTGAAAAGGTGAGAAAAGTTCAATCGTCACAGAATTAAATACCATTTACCAAACAATCTTAAAGACATTTTAAACTCTAAAAACACTCAATTATAGATAACCTACTTTTGTTTTTAAAAGACTTTAATTTACTAAGCAAATTATAATTAACTGGTATCGTTCCGCTAATAACCTTATTTAGGTTAAAGCGGATTTTTTGTGAATAAAAAAATTATATAAGGATGGGAAAAATTTGTTATTATAATAATCGTACTATTTGGTGTAGTGCGAAATGAGAAAAGAAAAATATTAAAAATCGATTTGTGGAACAATGAAAATATTGAAGAAAATATCATTCAGATATCATATAAAATCGATGTAATTGATAAACCGACACTATTTACATATAGAAATTTAATACAGCTATGTGCTAGTACTTCATCTTAATTACAGCTCAACTCGGAAGTACATATAAATCTCCGATTTTTAAAAGATCACGCGGAAATGCAAATTTTGTAAAATGGATCCGTTTACTTCTTTGCGGCTATATGAAACTTTCTAATGCAAATGATATAATTGCACGCTAGATATGTGGGAGTCGAATATGATGTACGGTAGTGTTAGTTAAAGCTGCAATTTGTTTAAGTAAAAGTCGCATATACAGACAAGTGTAATTTCACACAGAGCCTCAAGTGTGTAATCATTTAATGGATGCAAAATTAAATTGTGATGATGTTTAACGGAATTGCTTCAAGTGTTTTCGTATAGACTGTATAAAAATGTGCATTCATTAAAATAGGGAAACAATTGATAGTACTGTTCGAAAGTTGTACCAAACATACAAAGTATTCCACTTTACTACGTACTTCTACTACTACTCATGCGGTTAGAGCACAGATCCTAGATAGATAGATAGATAGACAGTTTATTTAACTATAAGTTACAGTTATAAGTCAAAAGTACACATTATAACTATAAAACATTACAAAAAATGGAAAAATACATTAAACATATTTCAAACAGTAAAATACATATAAAGCGTAAAATATAGACAGAGGAATATAATTAAAATAATATTAAATTTGGTTATGTTACAGCTTGGGCATTCACAGATACATTCTTTTAATATTCACCCAGTTACGGACACATGGTCACTAGGTACTCTTTAACTTGATTTTTAAAAGCTGTACTTGAATTAATATTTTGAAATTTTTGAGAAAGTTTATTATACAGTAGTAAACCACAATCAGTAGATGACTTCCTATTTATTTCTAAATGTCGAGAGGGTACTACAAACTGTGTCTTATCCCTTGTGTTGTGTGAGTGAATATCACTGTTACATAAAAAAGTTCTTTGATTTTATGAATAAGTATCAATAATACCAAAATGTAAATTTCATACGCTGTTAATAAGATACGGAACACCTGCAATACATCTCATAATACACTTTTCAAGCAAGCAAGCAATTTAATTAAACCCACCCCTAAGAATATTAACTCGAGTTAAAAACAGCGATAAAATCATCCCTATCCCCCTATAGCGCGATAGGGGCACAACAATCAGCCAAATGCTCTTTATGTGGGAGTCCTGGATAATAGAACTCCAAGATGGTTTCCTAACCGACTCAAATTCAGGACAGCGTTAGTCGCTTTATTCCTGTTATCTTCATGTGACTTACCCGCGAATCTAATCTTGCTTACTTGGGCCTCAAGTCTCCGTTCTGGGCTAGGCTCAGTTCGAAGACTTGACGCTCAAAGGGTTGGGCGCTACTTGTCCGAGTGTTTTAAGGTTTTTATTAATATTTTTTTATGACTTTCGCCGGTTTTTGTTAGTAGTTTTTAAATTTTTTTGGTAGCTCAAGCCGTTTTTTGTGTTTTTTGTAGTTGTTTTTTTGTAGGATGTCTTGAAACATAAAATCATAAAATCTATATAAAACTATCCGCTTTTGTGTGTTGTTGTTTTTGTTTTTTGTTTTATTTTCTCTCCGGTGACTTTTGTTTTCTCTGGTATTTTGTTTGCTTTCTCTCTGGTTTTATTTAATTTTATTCTACTATCTGTTGTTTAGGTCTTTTTGTGCTTCCATCGGTGGAAAACGTCGTATCTCATGGTCTCTCGCATTATGTGACTTAGATGGTTCTCTAGTTCCGCGAACTTTGTCCTGGCTTTATCTTTCATAATTTCAGTCACTCTAATTTGCTGTAGTTCTCTAAGTAGGAATCTTTCTGCTACGTATCTCGGTACGTTGACTGCTTCTCTTAGGCTGCTGTTATGTGCCGCTTGTATTTTCTTTTTTGTTGTATTGCATATGTGTCCTCATGCGAGAGATGCATATGTTAGCTTATTAGGAATTATACTATTTATTAATCTTATTTTTGTTTTCAATCTCAGTTTGCTTTTTCTTCCTGCTAGTACTCTTAGCTTTTGCTATGTTATCTTTTTGTATTGTGGCGTCTACGTGTTTATTAAATGTTAAGCCTTTATCCATAATTACTCCTAGATATTTTTCTTCGCTTTTCCCCTCGATGGGATTGTTTTGCACTGTCACTTGTTTCTCTGGTTGTTGGTGCCTCTTTTTGAAGAGTACTGCCTGCGTTTTTTCGGAGTTTAATCGTTTCATCGGCATATAGACTTAGTAAAGTTCCTGGTGTTCTAGGTACGTCGGCTGTGTATATTGTGTATAGCAGAGAAGACAGGACCGCTCCCTGTGGTACTCCAGCCTCCGGGTTTCCTGGTTCGGACAGGCCTTGTCCTATACAAACTCTGGAACTACGGTTGCACAAATAAGAGATTAGTCTCGTCATTGGCCTGCTGTAACTGTATCTTCTCATTTTATTAGTCCTTTATGCCAAACACTGTCGAAAGCTTTGCTTACAACTCGGAAGGCAGCTCCTGTATATTGTTTATCGTTAAACCCAGCTGCTATGTACTCTGTTAATCTGAGTACTTGTAGCTCGCTGAAGTGCTCTGATCTGAATTGTGCTTCTGGTATTATGTCTAGTCTGTCTGTTTCGACTTGAAGTCTGCTGAGTATGACTCTCTCTACAGTATTACTGATTGCAGGTAGTAAGCTTATTGGCCTGTAATTTTGCGGGAATGTGCTATCTTTTTATGGTTTTCGTATCATAGTGACATGGGCAATACGCTTTTGGACCTTGAAAACGTCCTTTGTACTAGGAGAGCCACCCCAGACAGTTATACCGTAACTCATTGTCAACTGTACTTCAGCAAAATAAAAAAAAACGAAGATGGTGCAGATTAAGAAATTCTATCCAAATTTTTCAATTGATAACACTTAAAGTTGAGTTTTTTACACACATTCCAACAATGAGTCTTAAAATATAAATAAGAGTCGAAAGTTACTCCTAAAAACTTCACATCTCAACCATAGACATGGGGTTGGAGTTCTGATAGGAGAAAATTTGAGCATCTCCGTGAAGAATTGTTCCGGTCTCCGAAAGAGTCATACTCATTCAGTTGCTTGAAAATGGTAATAAAAATTTAAAGCAAGCCTTCGTTCCTATAGAAGAGAGGATTTGAAAAATAACTAGAGCAGTTTAAAGTCTTAAATGACTATGTATCACCAAATTAACATCGTATTGGGAGATTTTAACGCCAAAGAGAAGATCACGTAGATAACGTAGTTGGAAAATATGCTCTTTGTAAATAACAGAGGGGATAGATTGATACAGTACTGCTAAGACAACGATCAAGTCATAATGACTACTTGGTATAAATTACCGCCTAGAAGGATTTACACATGGACGTCATCTTTAGACGAACCATACATAATTATGGTTATGTGACAATTAATAGAAGGTCCAGTAATACTATTACTAAGGTTTCTACATTATCTGGAGCAGACATAGGCTCTAACCACAATTTTTTAGTTGTAAATGTTAAACTGAGGCTCCTTGCAGCCAAAAGAAAGAACCAGAAGGTATAATTAAACACTAAAAAACTAAAAAACGATAGGATGAACTCAGGAAATAAACTATAACTTCTCTGATATTGCAACTGTAAATGATGTTAAAAAATCGTGAACCACCATAAAAGAATCATTTGACGATGTGAACAAAACTTTTCTACTCCAAAATAAACCAACTACCAAGAATGAGTGGATGACATAAGAAATGTTAGAAGTGATGGAACCACGCAGACAGTGTAAGATCAGTCAGGACCAAGTAGGGTACCGAAGCTGAAAACCTACATAAACTCTAGGATCTTCAACAAAAATCAATAAAATTATAGATAAAAATAATTACCTAACGATAAAAATTGCTATAACTGTTTTACTATTCAATTTAGATCCATGAAACTTTATAGAAAACTTGTAAAAAATTTAAGTTTTAATGTAAAATTTGTTAAAAGAGGGACTGAAAAATTTGTTACACAAACATTTTTAATTAAAAAAATTGAAAATTTGACGAGTAGCATACGAATTTTTCTAAATATTGCCATTATGTTTATAATTACTATTATATATTATATACATTAATTATATATATTATATACATTAAATAATAATATTACAAGAATTATTATTAAACTCAACAGTCTTCCGGGTTGAACCGCGTCGATTATCTTGCGTCGAGCTTTCGACATCCTCTGTAATATCTTCTTCAGGGCTTCTGAGGTATCAGTCTCCCAAGCTTCCAGACACTATTACACTGATGAATCTACTACACTAACCAATGCATTACTGCCAGTGGGAACAGAGGACGGTTCATTTGTACCGTCGATAGTGACGTGGTTTGGGTGGAGGTTGATGGGTGGGGATTGACGCGGGAGTTGGCGCAAACATTTCTGACACAGTAGGATTTTGATTGGTGGGTGAAGCGGACGATATTTTCTTTATGAGAGGTCTCCATGTCAAAGGTAACCGTATGCCGTCTCCTTCGGTTGTTTTGACTCTTGCTGATGACTCCTTTATAGTTATTCTAGTCAGTCTTATTAACTTTGCTGGTATTTCCATCCTTTTCATTTATTTTAATAATTGTCTGTATATGCTATCGAAGGGCTGTTGAAACTCGATGAACAATATGTGTAGTTCTATGTCATATTCGTAGTTTTTTTCGATAGTTTGCGTTATTACGTGTATTGCGTCTATTGTAGATCTCCCTTTTTTAAATCCCTATTGATTATTATTATTATCCTTGGCTCAACAATCCTCTGTGGATCTTGGCCTGCTCTAAGATTCGTCGCCATTCTGTTCGGTTTCTGCCATCTTCTGATTTTTAATATCCGTAAGTCGGTTTCAACTCCATCTAACCACCTAATTCGCGGTCGGCCTTTGCTTCTTCTTCATACAGGTGTTCCTGTGGTTAGCTTTTAAGCAATCGTATTTTCTGGCATTCGTATTATGTGTCCAGCCCATCTAAGTCGCTGTGTTTTAATGAACGTTATGACATCTGGCTCATCAAAGAGCTGATACAATTCAAAATTATATCTTCTGCGCCACTGCCCTTGGTCGTTTATAGCTCCAAATATTTTGCGGAGTATTTTACGCTCAAATATTCCCAAAAGTCTTTCATCTTTCTGCGTTAGAGTCCATGTTTCTGCTCCATATGTGAGGACCGGCCTCAGCAATGTTTTGTATATAATAATTTTAGTTCTTCTTTGAATGTTTCTTGAGTGGAAATGCTTTTGGAGTCCATAGTATGCCCTATTTGTAAGATTTATTCGTCTTTTGATTTCTTCGCTTGTTTTATTGGTAGCAGTCAATAGCGACCCAAGGTATGTGAAGTTGTCAACACGTCCAAAGGTATGACTTCCAAAGACTGTTTCTCGTTCCTCATTTGCTATCGGATCCTTTGTAATCAACATGTACTTGGTTTTGTCTTTGTTGATGACTAGACCGACCTGTTTCGCCGCTGTTTCCAATTCTAGGAGATATTGCTCAACATCTCGCTTGCTACGCCCTATTATGTCAATGTCATCAGCATATGCTAAGACTTGTATCCATCTATTGTAAATAGTACCGCCGTCCCTAATTCGTGTATCTCGGACTGCCTTTTCTAAGGCAATATTAAATAGGAGGCAAGCCAGAGCATCCCCTTGTCTGAGTCCATCCTTTATCTCAAAGGATCTAGAATTCTCTCCCTGTATTCTAACAGTGGCTTCTAAGTTAGACATTGTCATTCTCGTTAGTCGGAAAAGGTAAATCCCTGTTGATAGTGTCCTATATTTTTTCTACGTAACAATTTAGTCATATCATAATATGATAAAGAGAATAGATGAGAGAAGCAATTCATTGAACAAAACTTAAAAAAAATCTCTTAACAAGCTAAATAATACAAAGCATAATAAACTTAAGACGTACAGGGGTAAGAAACCTAAAAATAAGAAGGATTCATCACTTAAAGATCTACCATATAAGTAATATAAAACCAAAAAATTACTCTCTAACTGACATATTGAAGACAAAGTATTTATTGAAAATACCACTTCTTTAAATCTGAAACAAAATTCATTCTACAAAGCAAATCTCGAACATTCAGCTACACGAGTAGTACCGTCGTGAATGAAACCAAATCATTATAAAACCTACTTAGATTCTTCGCGTCGTGTAGTGTATACCGAACCCATCTCGGCAAATTGCATTACCTAGCACTTCAATTAATGATAACGTAGACTAGTTTAAGTCAAAAAAATTCTCGTGTATAATACGGGATTATTGCCACACCCAGTTGAGCATTCAACACATGCATGAAATGAATGTCGGGTGTAATATACACCGAATTGTAAGCTTAAGCTGAAGTTGTTACGCTAAACTGCATTGTATAGCTTTGTTATCTTGCATTACATCATTTTATTGTAGAAAGTCAGAAATACAACATTCCTACCACGAAAACATTCGAAAAAAGAATCAAATTTAACTTTTTTTATATTCTTTCGTTCTGACATGATATATTTGACTTGCCTGAGATAAGCTGGTTGTAAAACCATTTATTAGTCAAATTAAAAATGATTTACATAAAATATGTAAAAGTTCTCTTTTTTCTTCTTCTCTCCAAACAATTACAGACCTGTTACCATAGTACCAATAATAAGTAAAATTTTTTAAATCTTAATTACAGTTCGTATAACAAATTATTTGGATAACAAATCAATTATATCTAGCTCTCAATTTGATTTTAGAAAAAAATAGTCAACAACTAAAGCTTTATTAGAAGTAATAGAATATATTGTTTACGTTCTTAATGTACGTTTTCCACGTACTAATAAATTAATGTGTGACCTTACAAAAGCTTTTGATTGTGTGTGGATATTCAAACACTATTGATTAAATTGGAGTACTATGGAATAAGGCGTACCATACACGACTTTTTAAAATCATATCTTACAGGAAGAACACAGATTGTTGCATTTAATAATCAAGAATCTAATACTATACCATTTTCAACCTGAGTACCACAAGGATCAGTTTTGGGACCTCTACTATTCTCCACATATATAAATGATTTACCAAGTGCGTTGGAAAACACCAACTGTGTTCTTTTTGCAGATGACACAAACCTTATTATGTAGAGGTAAAACTGACTACAGTCAGGAAATATTAGAAAAATCTAAATCCTGGTTTAACTGTAACAAACTTAAGTTAAACGAGCAGAAAACTCAGACAATAGTATTTAGTTCCGATAGATGGGTTAAACCCATTGAAAGATTGTGTAAGAAGCTCGCCTCACAGATTTTTGCCATGCACAGATTGGCTACTTCTGTGAGTCGAGATATTCTTAGGTCAGTTTATTTTGGAATGGTTCATAGTATACCTGACATATTGCATAATTCTTTGGGGAAACTCATCCTATGCATATAAAGTTTTTAAAAAAACCTTGTTTATAATTATAGCATTTTTCCTTGGCCTTCAATATAGATATAGGTATATTTGAAAGTTTGTTAACTATTGATAATAATATACAAGATGTTAAAACACATGCTAATAAACATCAGTACAATACAAGAAATAAAAGTCATATCATTATACCGTATTCCTGATTGTGTGTTACACAACTTAATACAATAGATTATAATCTGTATAATTGTTTTTTAAATCTGAACAAAAATATTGATATTGAGGCAATGAATTCTAATCAATTTTATAAATTAGCAAAACACTTCTTGCTGGAACACTGTTTCTATAGTATACAGCAATTTGTTTGTTTAAGCTCCTAGTGTGGTCGTTTTTTTTTATTTTTATATTTCTATTTTTCACTGTATATTTCTTGTATTATTTCTTAGTTCTTTCCTATGTATATATAAGTGAGTTAGACTCAGAAACTTGGGGAATGGTTCTAAATATTAGAACCAGCAACCATGACATATGCGTCAAAAAACAGAGAAACACATCGCTTGATGGACGCCAATCTTCGTGAATAGACGGCAATTACAGACGAAGATTTTTCTACTACTTTAGCATTGGAGTAGATATTAGCGTTGAAGGAAAATACGCCAAAAGTGAAACAATACAAATACAACCTTAATATACATGTCTACTATTGCTTAATTTTTTATAAACATTATAACGCAACAATTTAAGATATTGTAAAATTCGTTTTGAAACTAAGTATGTAGGTATATGTAAATTTTGCGTACTATCAGCTCTAGTTCAATGATCTACTGTGACTAAATATATATGTAATGAACGGTTTCACTTCGATAATATCGAAAGTACCAACACAACCGCCAATTATTCCATTTTTGACTGGAGGAATTTACATTAAAGAACATATATAAGAGAAGTACTTTCCATCAGATAAACGTATATAACTTTAATAAAAATTTACAATCTTTTTGTTTTGGTAATCATATAATTTTGTAGCTATAATAAAACCTATTACAAAATGTTAAACGTGGTTTGGAATATTTAATGTTTTATAGACATTTTCGTCAAATCTATTTTACATATCATTTACATACGGAGTTTTCTACAGTTACCGGATAATAAGTTATCAATGTCAAGGGTGAGAGCAGAAATACGACATTTAAATACAATTTGTCGTCTCATTTTAAATATCTTTTTCCTTTAAAAACATTTATTAAAACATTATAGACCATACACAATTGTTTAAAATGACTTTATCATTAACATTGATATCATAAAATTATGTTCAACCTTGTTTTGCAATTATCAATACAAGGTTACTTCTATATTGGAAGCTGTAATTGCGGCGACTAGACAGATTTTGATTATCTATCAGAAGTTGCCGGAAATGGTCATTAAATACCAGTTATATTCATAGCCAAGTAACTATACCATTTAGGACTAATGGGTTATTAAAACGATAAGAAAGGAAATGTGCTCGTGTTATAATGAAATACTAGTTTAGACGGACAAAAAAAAGAAAGTTTGTGAAACATTACATACAGTCATAAACATTTGTATCAGTAATTTGATCCGAGAGATTAAACGATTTAGAATGAATATTGTTGGCATAAGTGAACTGAGATGGTCTGGATCAGAAACATGTGAACAGGATGAAGGCACACTGTACTACTTTGGGAATGAGGAAAACAACACATATTACTGGTTCCAATCAAATAACAGACCATTTAATGTAAATATTATTTGGGTATATGCCTTGTTCACGCCTCTATCTAATTCAAATTTATTTTATGCATTTTTACAATCCGGCAACATAGTGGCGTAGGGAGATATATTATGCCATATGTGAAGATAAGGCGAGTCCCTTAAGGCACCCCAAAGACGACAGACGGCACTCAAGTACGAGACGGGATCGGTGACACACCATTCAGAGCGAGCGGACATAATACTTAATAAGCGTTTATATATTCATGTATTGTGTAATTCAAAATAAAGCCAGTTTTGTTTTCGCACGGAGTTTGATTATTAACCAGCGGCACAAGCGAAGTGCATATCAAGCAAATTCATGGTCTATTCGAGCCGAATCATCAAATTCTTGTGTTGAAACAGTGTAAATTCACCGAATTCCGAACTCATATTTGTGTCATCAAATTAGCGGGCGAAATAGTGCATTCATAGTGGCCCGAGCGCGTTATAGACTGTCGAACGTTGTTCTTAAGACAGTTACATAATTGGACAACTGTGGGTTTAAAATCTGTGAATACGAATTGAGGCAGATCCTTGGCGCCAGGAGGCTAGAGCTGTTAGAATAAACATACAAATATTTTGGTGAGCATATCCATTTCACATTTCCTTTTATTTATCAGTCTTTGTACCTTTATTCTGCACATGTGATAATTCTGAGAACGTTAGGGTCGAACATCAAGCGATTTATAATCTGTTTCTGTTTACTGTTTAATTCATTATAAAATTATGGAGAATTTAAAGCGAAAAAGGGGCGGTTTTAAATGCAAACTCACAATATTTTCGAAATTTATATTAGCGTTAAATGATAAAATAACTAAGGGTGAAACGATTTCAGATTTAGAAGTATTACAGGCTATTGAAATGGTAAATAATATAGAACATTTACAGGGCGAATTCGATGAAGTTCAGGGGCAAATAGAAAATACGGTTCAATTTGAATTATTAGAGGATGAATATACGGAACGCGAAGAATTCTATAACAAATATTATTCACAATTAGCGGTAGCGCGAAAAATCATTCGCGATAATCAACAAGTAGCTTGTATAGAAAGCGATAAAGCAAGTGAGCGCTCTAAGAATTCATATACAGGGCATTGTATTGAGCTTAAACCTATCGAGTTACCAAAATTTGATGGTAATTATAATAATTGGTTAGATTTTGCAGATCTTTTTGAATCTTTAGTTAACAGAAATGAGTACTTAGACAATATAAGGCGTTTTCATTATTTACGAAGTTCATTACAGGGCGGTGCGGCGCAGGTCATACGAACATTAGAGTTTACCGCCGAAAACTATGCAGTTGCGTGGAAATTAATTAGGGAAAGGTACGATAATAAGAGATTATTAATTTCCAATCATGTTAATGCCTTATTTAATATAGAGCCAATACATA
The DNA here is from genome assembly GCF_040954645.1 of Diabrotica undecimpunctata. Classification (NCBI taxonomy): domain Eukaryota; kingdom Metazoa; phylum Arthropoda; class Insecta; order Coleoptera; family Chrysomelidae; genus Diabrotica; species Diabrotica undecimpunctata. The sequence continues at coordinate 135,245,568 of NC_092811.1, forward strand.
AAGAGTCATCTAATAGATTGCGGCAATTAGTTGACATTTTTTCGAAACATTTATACGCGTTAAAGCAGCTAGGGCTACCTACTGATTCGTGGGACATACTCCTTATTCATATTATTTCTTGTAAGTTCGATACATCGACTTTACGCGCATGGGAGAATAGCAAGACACATAATGAAATTCCTAGTTTTGATGATTTTAAAACGTTTTTAAAATCAAGGGCGGACCTCTTAGAATCTCTTGAGGTAAATCAAGCTGAAAAACAAAATACACGGAATATTTCTCAGGCGGGCGCATATTCACGGAATACGAAATATTCACATAACATTCGCGGTCTATATTCATCACAGGGAACTTTAAATAAATCGGATAATACACAGTGTTGCCCTATTTGCAAAAGGGAACACACCATTTATCAATGCGGCGAATTTTCAAAACTTTCATCTAGGGACAGGTTTGATAAAGTAAGACAGGTCAATCTTTGCACGAATTGTCTTAAACCTGGACATTTCTATAAGCGGTGTAGACAATCAACATGCAAGAAATGTGCGTCAAAACACCATACGTTATTGCATCCAGATAGATCAAGCGAACAGAACGCAGCTTTAGTTCATCAACCGGTAGAAAACGCGAGCGATATACGATCTGCAGATAATATACAAGGTAGTTTAAACACTACCAATTTGTCAGTTTCGGCAGTTAGCGCTGCAGATCAAACTATACTGTCCACAGTATTAGTTAATATTTTTGACGGCCAAGGTAAGGCATACATAGTGCGAGCTTTGTTAGATTGCGGTTCACAAAGCTCATTCATAACCGAAAATTTATGCGATAAACTTAGATTAAAAACGACAAGCGCGAACATATCAGTCATGGGCATAAATAATATTGCATCTCCCGTTAGATTCAAATGCGAAACAAATATACAGTCGCGTAGCGATATAACTTTTCATAAAACTTTAAATTGTTTCGTAATACCAGAAATTACGGGGTGCGTGCCGGCATCTGAAATGAACATTAGCGATTTGCAGATACCTAAACATTTAAAATTAGCGGATAATTATTTTCATAAACCACAAAGGGTCGAATTGTTGATAGGAAGTGATCTATTTTGGCAAATACTGGGCGCAAACAGAATTAGTTTAGGTAAAAATAAACCATTCATGCAAGAAACAATGTTTGGCTGGATCATAGCAGGGTCGTATATCAGCCAAAACAAAGCATCAGAAAAGCGAATAACTAAGTGTAATTTCACAAACACAATCGAAGTTACAGAACAGCTAAGTAAGTTCTGGGAACTTGAAGAGGTTTTCAATGGAAAACCTGCACTCTCGGGCGAAGAAATTGCATGCGAAAAACATTTCGAAGATACGGTGAAACGCGACGCGACAGGCAAATTCATAGTATCATTGCCATTCAAAGAACCGATAAGTTCACTCGGTGATTCATTTTGTCAAGCAAAAAATAGATTTTTAAATCTCGAGCGTAAGTTGAATAAAGATGCCAATCTTAAAACTCTTTATAGCGAATTCATCCAGGAATATAAAGAGTTAGGACATATGAAAGGTTTATGCAGAATTACGGAAGCGGCAACAGACTTTAGGGTAAATACTACATTTTATTTTATGCCACATCATCCAGTATTAAAAGAAAATTCTTTGACGACACGTTTGCGCGTTGTGTTCGATTGTAGTGCGCCAACTACAAACGGCATTTCATTAAATAGTATTCAAATGGCCGGACCAACCTTACAAAATGATTTACTCTCCATTTTATTGCGTTTTAGAACACACTTATATGTAGTTATTGCGGATATAGAAAAAATGTACCGTCAGGTATTGGTTGCAGATGATCAAAAATCCTTACAATGTATCTTATGGCGAAATAATCCGGAAGAACCGATTGAAATATTTCAGTTACAAACAGTTACGTACGGTATGAAATGCTCTTCTTACTTAGCGATTAAATGTCTAATGACATTGGCAGAGGAGCAAGAAGCTAAAAATCCTAACATTGCTAGCATTATTAAATCCGATTTTTATGTGGACGACCTTTTGACAGGTTTTGATTCAAAACAGAAAGCGCGCGAAGCATGTAAACAACTTTTTGAGGTCCTCAAAGGCGGAGGATTTACATTGCGTAAATTCTATTCAAATGATCCTGAAATATTAAGAGATATACCGGATAATTCAACTACGGGTTCCGTTATTCAATTCGGTGAAAACGAGAAGGCGAAAACTTTGGGATTATTGTACTCACCGCAATCAGATACTATGTTTTATAGCATAAGTTCATCTCTAGGCCATATAATCACAAAGCGAACTTTATTATCGGACATAGCTCAAATTTTTGATCCCTTGGGTCTATTAAGTGCGTGTACCATCATAGCGAAAATTATGTTACAACAACTATGGCTCGAGCGTCTTTCATGGGATGATCCCATACCGGAGCATTTAGCAAATAATTATTTACAGTTTAGGAATAAATTAGGAAGCTTAAACAATTTAAAAATACCTCGGCATGTAATATGTTCTAGTAAGGTCAAACTAGAACTTCATGGATTTTGCGACTCCTCAGAAAAGGCGTACGGTGCTTGCATATTCATTAAATCTACCGATTCGTTAGGCAGGTCGTATTCATTCTTATTATGTGCAAAAAGCAAGGTTGCGCCCTTAAAGCCAGTTACCTTGCCGCGTTTAGAGCTCTGTGGAGCAGTAATTTTATCGCGTTTGACCAATAAGGTCAAAAATTCATTAAATGTGCAATTTGATACGTGTTACCTCTGGACAGATTCATCGATAGTACTTAGTTGGTTGAAAACAGCAGCCAATGCATTGAAGACGTTTGTTAGTAACCGCGTAGCAGAGATCCAGGAAACCACTTCGTTTGCGCAGTGGCGTCATGTGCCAGGCAAGGATAATCCTGCAGATCTAGTGTCCAGAGGCGTGGAACCAGATAAAATAATGGAGTGCAACTTATGGTGGCATGGACCGGAGTGGATCATGCAAGATTCAGATAAATGGCCAAATTTACAAGTTGTCCCCACTGAAACAAGCGAAACGAGGAAAAACATAAAGGTTTTTACGAATAAACTTGATGAAACACAGAATACGGAAGTATTTTCATTTGAGCGCTTCTCTAATATTTTACGTTTAAAAAGAACCGCTGCATATGTGTTCAGATTCATCCGCATGTGTAAAAATAAGGAAAGAACTTCTGAACCCCTTTCTTTGGATGAAATACATTCTGCATTTAATCGTATTCTAAAACTGTGTCAATCACAGTCATTTTCTAATGAAATAAAGCATTTGAACCAAAAGGGATCTTTAGATAAAAACAGCAAACTCATAAATTTATCTCCATTTCTTGATGATCAGGGCATCATGAGAGTAGGCGGGCGTTTAAAGCATTCCGAGTTTACGTATGACAAAAAACATCCCATCATTTTAGCGGCAGATCATATAGTTACGTCGTTAATATTTAATCATTTTCACAAGGATCTTATGCATGCTGGTCCTCAGCTTTTACTTGCAACTATAAGAGAAACTTTCTGGCCGTTATCAGGAAGAAATTTAGCGCGACGTACCGTACACAAATGTGTAAAATGTTTTAGATTAAAATCTAAATCCATTCAGCCAATAATGGGTGACCTACCTGCCCAGCGTCTCGCAGGTGGCCCACCATTTATTGTAACAGGTGTAGATTATGCGGGCCCTTTCTTAATTCGCGATAGAAAGGGTCGAGGTTGTAAACTAATAAAGAGTTACATGTGTCTTTTTATTTGTTTTTGTACGAAGGCCATACATTTAGAATTAGTTACAGAACTGTCTAAGGAATCATTTCTGTTGGCCTTTAAAAGATTTATTGCGCGAAGAGGCAAGCCTCAAAAGATGGTTTCCGACAATGGAACCAATTTTATAGCAGCTAGTTCGGAGTTAAAATTGTTAAGAAAATTTTTAGAGCAGCACACTCCCGCGATAAGAGAATCCTTGCTAAAGAATAATATTTCGTGGTCCTTCATACCTCCCTATTCTCCACATTTTGGCGGACTGTGGGAAAGCGGAGTAAGAACAGTTAAGCATCATTTGCATAGGGTTTTGGGAAACGCGCACTTAACGTTCGAGGAATTTTATTCGTTGCTTGTGCAGATTGAAGCTATAATAAATTCCCGACCGATTCATCCTTTATCCTGTGATCCAAATGATCTCTCCCCATTAACCCCTGCACATTTTCTCATCGGAAGACCACTTATTACCAATCCAGATCCAGATTTGCGTCATGTTCCAGTTAATCGGCTCTCAAAATTCCAGCATATTCAGCAGCTTTCTCAGCATATATGGGAACGATGGAACAAAGAATACATCTCCGAACTACAAAAACGCACGAAATGGACTACTACTAACGGTGAAGTTGCGGAAAACACGTTAGTGCTCATAAAAGAGGACAATTTACCTCCATTAAGGTGGAAGTTAGGTCGCGTGATCGAACTTTTACGCGGCAGTGATGGTGTAGCCAGAGTTTTTAGGATAAAGACAGACAATGGTATCATAACTCGTTCTTTTTCCAAGGTGTGTCCGCTACCCGTTTCGGAATAAGTGTAGTTTGAACATTTGAACATTTAGCATTAGCAGACGATTTTGTTGGCAGTGTTTGCCAAGGCGGGGGCCATGTTCACGCCTCTATCTAATTCAAATTTATTTTATGCATTTTTACAATCCGGCATCATAGTGGCGTAGGGAGATATATTATGCCATATGTGAAGATAAGGCGAGTCCCTTAAGGCACCCCAAAGACGACAGACGGCACTCAAGTACGAGACGGGATCGGTGACACACCATTCAGAGCGAGCGGACATAATACTTAATAAGCGTTTATATATTCATGTATTGTGTAATTCAAAATAAAGCCAGTTTTGTTTTCGCACGGAGTTTGATTATTAACCAGCGGCACAAGCGAAGTGCATATCAAGCAAATTCATGCCTCTACTGCAGAAAAGAAATGCGACAATGAAGTAAAATATGTTTATGGTCAGTTAAAACAAACACGTAAAAGCCTAAAAGGAAAAGTAGTTAGCTATATCCTTGATACCCACAACAAACAACAGCTAATGCCAAGCTTCAAAAGTGCAGCGGCTAGCTTGTCTGGAATCTGGAATCTTCTACAGAAGAAATGTCAACATGTTATTCTGCAGCTCTAAAGGCGATGCTGAACCTTCCTCTCTTGCAGTTTTACATATGGATGGAGGTAGTAACTATCGTCTTAAAACTGAGACATACACAAATAATGAAACATGGAGATCTAGTTGGCTGCCTAAAAATCTTGGAACAAATTCCATTGGATTCTAAGGACAGGTGGACAGGTGACACGCCAGTCAAATCTGACTTCGAAATACCCTTTGAAGTAGCCATAAAAAGGAGTTAAACTGAAACTGAAAGAAGGTTCACTCGTATTTTACACGGATGGATCTAGGATAGATGAAAGGGCAGGACTGGGCCTAATTTCAGATTATCTAAATCTCTTGGAAACGCCCCATCTATCTTTCAGGCAGAAATACATGCTATAGACATTAGTGCCCAAGAATATCTCAACCGCGACACTCTTAGAGCAAAAGTCTTTATTTTATTTGATTAAGTGGTGGCCAAGTTACCTTAAAGGCTCCAAAGTCATTTACTTGTGAGTCAAAGTTGGTTTGGGACTGTAAATAATCCCTCAATGCAACCAAGTAACTTTGATGTGGGTGTCAGATCACAAGGGCATTGCAGCAAATGAGGAAGCTGACAGCCTCGAATATCGAAAAGCCATATCAAAAAGAAACTCTGAACCTAGGAACTTAATCAACTAAGATTACATTGGTCTAACACACCAGGACAAAGACAATCAAAAATGCTCATCACAGTATCACCGACTGTAACAAACCGACTTCTCGAAATAAGTAAAAAAAAAAGATATCAAAATGGTCACTGGCCTTCTCACTGGTTACTGCCCTATTAGATATAATCTCAAAAAATATGGCAAATCAGATAATGAGAACTGTCGTTTCTGTGACTACGAAAAAGAAACAGCAGAACATAATACTATGCAACTGCGTAGCACTGTTCTGCAAACGACTAAAATTCCTAGGAAAGGTCAATCTAGTGTCTTCTGACATAAGAAACAAGTCACCTAGGAAGCTAATCAACTTCAGAAGATTGGTAGGCTTAATTCTTCGTTGCTTCATCTATACTATTTATTTCTATAGGAGACTATTTTACACTTAAGGACCCATCTGTGTAACGGGTATAACTGGGTTGTATTTTTTTTCCTCTATCTCATCCGTCTCTTGACCTGATGTTTACTTGGAAAGATACTTTAGGATTGTATATGGGTCCACATGGTCAGAAGTAATCATTCGTACGGTATCATCTGAGCGATACATCAGAAGTATTGGCAGTCTAGAGTTCAAGTCTAGGTATTAGTATAGATTAGGCTGCATGGCCTTAACAATTACACATAATCTAATCTAATCTATGTCGTTGATAATGGACTAGGAAAGAGTAATGAACGGGGCAAAATGTTTTACCAGTTCTGTCAATAACACACTATGATAAAAACAAATACTTGGTAAATTACGCAAATAAAGAGAGGCTTTAAACATGGAAGGCACCAGAAGATAATCAACATCACATATTCAGAAATCAAGTAGATATATATATATATATATATATATATATATATATATATACATATATTTATATATATATATATTTAAAATTTAAAAATTTAAAGATCTTCAAAAATTCAAAAAAAAACAATAGTAAGTGATCAACAGAATTCTTCAACTGATAGAGTCATAGATTCAGAGACATAAGTAGGCTTCTCTAGACTCCGCCGAAAATGCACCGTCTGCCACCCATAATATGCCATAGAGGCCGATCACTAACCAATTAGACAAAACAGTGGATGAACTACTAGATAGAGTACTAGCAACCCAAAATAATGAAAAAAGGACAACCGTCGTCAAAATAGCACAAATAAACCTGAATTACATCTAGTCACTACATACATGCACTATAAATAACTGGACCTTCTAGTCTAGGATCCCACTGCAAAATAACTACGTTCATAACGTAGTTAAACAAACTCAAATTTTTACATACATTCAAAATTAGAAAACTGACTTCCAGACACTTGTAACATTCATACTGCAGAAATATACGGAATCCTTAAAGCTCTTGAATGGACTATACTTAATACCAAATCTCTAGCAATATTTACTGATTCTCTTTCTTCAATTCAGTCCATTACTCACATATACTCATTAAATTCGAGAGTCCAAATAATTCTATATATCTGTCATCATCATTATACAAGAGGGACATCAATAACTACTCTTTGGACACCATCTTATGTGGGGATCAGTGAAAATGCGATTCGCAGACATCGCAGCAAGAAAAGCAAGCTGTTTTGACTAACGCCTAGAAAAAATTCAACTTCATCACGATCGAATAACAAATATAAAACAAAACATTCTGAAAACATAGCAAACTCACTGCAATGGGCAAAACACAAAACAGCGTACGATCCAGTCTACTGTTTACATATATTTCACACCAGCCTCACTCACGGATAATTCATGACTTCCAAAAATCCACCTGGTTGGATTGTAAATAAATGGGTAAATGTAAATAATAAATAAAGTTAAAAAAATACAAATGCAAGATGCACAAAATAGAATAATGTAGCACATTATATTACCAAATAACACTATAAAACAAATTTAAATATTTGGTAATCTTTAAGAAGAATATATTATCTTTCTTCTAAACTCTTACAAAACATCTTTACTTCATTAATTATTTTATAGTTACCTTCGGTTTTGCGGTTAAACTATCTAGTAAAATAGAATTTTATATCTCTATCATTACTGGCGTAATTATGTAAGGAAACACGACAAATAAAATGTCTAATTAGTTTCATTCATATTGTTATATCTACTGTTTCAACAATACAAATGTTCTATTTCAGTTGAGTGAGTATCCTTTCTGCGTTTTGTAACCATGACCTTCATGGTCCACTTCAGTTTCACCTGTTTAGAAGAGAAGCGATTTGGTTCGTAAACAGGGGTTAAAAATAGTTATGATAATTTTCTTCTGTTTATTTGTTTTAATAATAATTTTATTATCATAAGTTTCAAAAATAAGTTAATAAGAATTGACAAAGAGGCAAAATGAAGAGCGACTCGACAGATCGAACAGGTAACAAAAGAAGAAGAAGCATGAATCTTGATGACGATCAACTTGGAAAAATAAGAGGTCAAAATACACCCAAAAGAAGATTAAATAGATACATTTCGGGAACTGGTGCAACGAGTGAAAACGAAGATAAATTTATAAAAGAAATAGTAAAAGAACAAAAATATATAAAAGCTGAAATAAGAAAACCTTATGCTAAAGAAAAATTAAGAAATAGTAATAAAAGAAAGCCAAGAAATTAGACAAAAAATAAAAGATGTGCAAAAGAACATAGAATGGATAGAGAAACCGAATAGTGAAAATGAAAAACATAATACCAATTTCATTACACAGCATCTAGAGATTCAGATATAAATTAATATTTGCTTCGAATTTAATATCATAGTATCAATTTTATCGCTTTCGCTTGCTGTCTTTGTTTTCTTCATTGCTTCTTCCAATTCCAATTATTCTAAATTAATTCGTTCAATAGATTTTTCTTCGTCATTCGTTTCTCCTCTATTTATATTTTCAGCACATAAGATAGCTGATAAACTGTTTTACAAAATATGAAGATTATATAATTATAATTTTCTATAAATAAATACATTACACTTGAAGCAAAATGGTTAAATAGATTCATTGTAATGTAGAAATAAATATTCTGAAGGAACACTATCTTTTCAAAAATTAGATTGCTATTTTATAAATAAAAAAAAATACTTCAATTACAAACTTACGATGTGTTTACTCAAAAATAACGGCAAAAAAATGAAAAAAAAAAGACAATTAAGAGTACTTAAAATTATGAGTCTAATATCCACATATGTACTTATTTTCAACAAACTAGCTATTTCTAATAGTTCTTCCATATCGTAAGAGGCGCATTATAGATTTCTTAAAATAACAATTCAATTAAATTCAACGTTTTACTCCTTTCATTAATCTTATTTTAAGTTTTGATCTAGGATTAGGTATATAAGTAACATCTTATACGCATTTATGGGTTATTTTTATATTATACAAAAAAATATTTACTACTCTCCTTCTTACTTTACTATCACTCCATCTGTTTCTTCAGAATTCCTTTCTCAAGTGATCTATTTTTGGTATGTGTTTACACTTTATAGTCTTTAATTGAATATATTGAGGAGGGAAGAACTGTTTGTCTTAGGTTTTAATTTACTAATTTCCATAGATTTTAATAAAGATAGCTTAAGGCGTTTATTTTGGATGTCCAGAATTTGAAATTCGTTATTAAAAGAATGATTATGATCTAGAAGGTGAAGTGAGTATGTAGAAATTGTTTTTCTATTATTGAAAGCCCTTTTATGTTCTGCTATATGTTTGTTAAAAGTTCTATCAGTTTGACAGATATAAGTTTATGAGCAGTAAAAATAAGGTAGAAAAATGCAAAAGAAAAACTTCCACTATCCAATACAAGAGAAATACAAACAACATGGAAGGGTGTTCATTATCAGCAGAAAACTAACACATGATTTTAGAGTAGTCAATGGATTACTTGGCCTAAATTAATCAATAAAAGCAATCAATGCAAGCACCTGTTACAGAAAAATTAAGAACAAATGAATAAATTATGTAACTAAAAAAAATAAAATTAAAACTAAGTATGCGGAAAAGCTTATGAAATAAAAAGGTTTTAAAAATATGCTAGAAGTCTGATTTTGTTATTTTCCTTAATACCTATTTACTTTACTTATATACTTTACGTTATAAAAATCGTGTGTGTTCATCAAATCAAGTGTACAATCCTTTTACAAAAGTTTCTCCTATACCGCGGTGATATTCCAAAACGATATTTAACTGTAACGAAGAAATTATGTACTACTTATTACAAATTGAACCCAATAATATCCACGACAGCGCTTATTACCACTTCATTCATCTACTAATAGTAACTAATACAGTCTCAACGGTGAAAATCCAGTATTGCGTGTTTTATAATTGTTTTTAGGTACGTACTACAAAACCAATGCTATAATTTCAATCTATATATAACATTAGTGCTCTAACAAACAAAAACGTACCAGAATTTCCTCCGGAAGAAGTAGAATTGACAATCACAAAAATTAAAACCATTAAAGCAGCTGGAATAGATGGTGTTACAGTAGAACTGCTTAAATACGCTGGTAAAAAAACCTGGCAAATATTAGCAAGTATATTTACTAACTGTCTAAGAACAAGATGCATATCAAACCAATGGAAACTTATAAAATAATACTCATTCTTAAGAAAGTTGGCAAAGACAATATAAAAACTAAAGAGTCATAAGTCTACTACCAATCATATACAAGATATTTACAAAGATCATCAATAGCAGATTAACAAACGCATTAGATGCTGCACAGCCGAGAGAATTAGGTGACGTCAGAATAAATTGGATTCCATACTCTGGATCATATCCATATACTTTAAGAACTAATGAGTACAGCCAAAAAATATGACATACATACGTATATAAATAAATTATCGCAAGCCAGTTATAGAAACTTTGGCCAACCAAGGCTTTACATAGAGACCTAAGCAAATGCTTTTGTGGTTGTCTGGGTTTGACTCCGAGTTAAATAATTATGGTTTTGAGAAAAAACATTGTTCTGACGACATTTCGGCAAGGTCTCACTTACCATTGTCAAGTAAGGTAGTTCCGCTTCTCGCTAGTGCTTGAAGTATATGCAAGCAATTTGTAAGTTAACCCCTTAGAATAACATTCGGGTGTAACAATTTATTGGAGCGAGGTGTATTAATTCTTGTTTAAAATAGGAATCACTCCACCGTGCTCCAATGCTCCGTTCCATCCTTTTTCCCCCTATAGCACTTTGAGATGCGCGATAGGGGCACACTATCAGCCGAATGCTCTTCATTTGAGAGACCTGGGTAATATAACTCCAAGGTAAATCCCTAACTGATTCAAAATTCAGGCTAGCGTGAGACACTTTATTCCTGTTGTCCTCTAAAAGTGACTCTCGGTCGAAGCGGTTACTTATATAGTCGATCTTGGGGCGCTACCCTCGAACAGTTTTTGGCAGAGCTTCTTGTGATTGGCCTTAGGTACGACATATGTCGTACTCGTTGGTCTTGTTTGATTTATTTCTATCCATGTTGTTGGAAGTCTTTGAGCTTCACCTCTTTGGTTTAGACTGTTAGGACTTTTTCTATTTCTATTGATTCTCTGATCCCCCATTTTTATCTCAATGTTGACTAGCGTCGTCGTTTGATTTAGGTTTATTATATGTATTCTGTGACAAATAAACTGGCTTGGGCGTCTTTTGCTAGAAATGCTGTAATATGCAAATCCAGAATACTACACTACCTTAAGAAAAGAACATTCGATCAGTGTAGTCTGTCAATCATAACACACGTCTACGAAACTTGGACAATAAGAAATAATAGCGAAACACGAAAGCACTTAAAGCTCAGTGGAGCAATGCATGTTGGGCCTAACAAAGAGAGATCGTAAAAGAATGGACTGAATCAGACAGAAAACCCAGATCACTGATTTGATCCACGTAATCAAATCTCACGTATCTGACTGAAACTCTATCTGAAACTGTCCACTGCCGTATAATGGCAGTAGGCGGGACATTTAGCGAAAAGTACTATAGATGGTTCATTATAATTACTCTGTGCTATCCAAGAGGCATCAAGATACCAACAGGACGTCCAAACTTAAGCTGCTATAACATAAAGAAACAAGCAGAAGTGAAGAAATGAAGAACGACTATGTATGGGGGGCTGCCCCTAATCGGTAGAGTACGCTGAGAATGATGACATGCCCTGCTCCTGCATTCTGGAAATTACTAGTTTGAGTTGCTATTTACTTTTAAATTTATATGATAGTAATATTGTATTATAATTTTTGCTTGTTCTGTTTGGAGTACTATTTTTAATTATTTTCCCAAAAAAAAAATTATGTATAACATTTTTATGACTTTATCTGACTTTAGGATTTTAGGTTGTAACTCCAAATTAACAAATCTCTTATTTGTCTCACTGATTTATACAAAGCTTGAAGGTCCAGAGTGTTAATAAAATTAGTGTGATAAAGCGTAAAAATTTGGCTACACATAATACTTTATTTAACCTATCTATTTTTAACCTGTTGTAGCATGTGGTTGCACCTTTAGCATATGACTCAACATATTTCTGCGAGCTGAAGAATGTTTTCTTAACCTTCATCGATACCGGGTATTGTTAGCTTTGAGCACATTAAACAAATACCTGTGATATTAATATCTTAAACTGATGTGTATTTAAGTCATGAATCCGCCCACAGATTTTTTCTACGAATAACCGATTACTTTGCATTTCCTTTCTAGTTTTGACATATGGATTGATTTAAATTCATTTTGTGTTTTATTAAAAGAAAAAATGTTCTGCATAAAAAACCTGTTACTCTCAACAAAAAAAAACTATAGGTATATCAACAAACAATAGTTTCTATATTGTTTTGTGTGCGAAAACTTTTTAAATACAAAAACAATTAACCCAGTCTACTGATTCTCATTCTATCTAATAACTATACTCCGACGAATACTTCGTATTATCATACACGCATAAATAAACAATTTCCGCTTCATGCAAGCATTACGTTTCCCTAAAGGCAACATCTTTGTGCACTCCAATTCAACAAGAAACCTTTAAACCGTCAAAATCAACCATGTACGTTAAATCGCTGAGAGCTAAATTTCTACACAAGATCTTGACTTTCAAACAATAATAGCCTAGGGAATATTTGCTTGAGAATTATTGTCGTTATGAAATCTGTAAAGGTATATCTAACCAGGCAACCGAATACTAGTATTAAAGCATTGATATCAATTTAGCGTTGCGTAACTTTCTTCCTACTAATTAAATAAAAAAGATTCGAATAAAAATAGGTTTAATACACTTATACCAGAAGAACCAGCAATACCAGATAAATAAAATAACAATATATTGTAAAATAAATTAAAAAGCCATACACCCCTTTTGTCAGGCTTGGACTATATTGTTCATTAAAAAAAACCGGCCCCAAGCTTGGGTTGATCTACAGCGAACGATAGAGGAATTACTCTTGTAAGAGTAATCAAAAATGATAATCATGTATCATGAAACCAAGTTCGGACAAAATTCTAATGTAAACGAATCCCATATTTCTTGAAATTTTTCCTTCAATTCGTTGATGGACCTGGCAGGACGTTTTCTCAAAGCTTTTTTTCATTTCGCGCCACAAAGTCTCTATCGTGGAGAAGTCGGAACTGTTAGAAACACGGCGGAGACGAGACCCGACACATACAAAACTAAATAACTACTGATGACGATAGAAACGACGAAAACGAATATATCAGAGAAAATCCCACTGGAGAGAGAGAGAGAGAGAGAGAGAGAGAGAGAGAGAGAGAAGAGAAGCGAAAACATAAAAAGGGCATGTAATGTAATGTAATGGATATAAATGCGTAATAATCAACAAAACAGAAACAGGAATGTAACGATCACATTTACAGAGTGGTTGAATAAGTGTTTTAAGTCCAAATAAGAGATGGTATGATAATTTAAACAATGCAGGATGCTAACATCGAAGGAAAAATAGGCCTTATGATTCTAATATACGAAAGAAGAAAAAAAAATTAAAATCATATTTTCTCTTTTCACGCCATTTTTTCAACAGAGGATTCAAACTGACTTCCCTTTTAGTTTTGTCACGTTTTTGCATTCTAAACATTACCAATTTACGTACTTATTCTTTAGCCTATGTTTGTCCACTGCTGGACATAGGCTCCTTCTATCCATTGCTGTTTAATCTTAACAATTCGCATCCGCTGCTTGTCCACGTTATGTTTACATACTGACCAATTTACGTACAATACAAATTATATCCACAAAATTACTAGCTATATTTAAGCCATTTGCTTTATATTTGGATAATATGCTTACGGCAAATTTTTGGTAAAATGAACACAACAGTTATAAATTTAATAAGAAAGCTGCTTAAAACACAAATCTCTACTAAAAACAGTAGTCGTATTTATATAAATTTCTTTCAAGTAATCAAGTCGTGTTTATTTTCTTCAATTAAACTATTTGTAATATTTCTATTATACTAGGTGGCATCAATTGTAAGGAAGTAGCATTGCAAAATCAAAGGATGGAATATCAACAAAATAGTATCTCGATTCATCACCTTCATAATACTTGTAATAATATCAGTAATGATATTTTAATAAGATCTACAAGGAAGTTGAATAACATATTCGGCATTTAATAACATGTACTGGGAATATACTATGACGTGCTATGTGCCAGGGGGGTTAGTACTAATAGCGAAATATTACGTGTTGGTTCTAACAAAACATTCCAAACCAATTCTAGGAAGTTTTTTATTAAGTAACGTTCAGAAGATTTATTATCAAAATATATAATTGCATAATACATTATTTTATTGAAGATCAGTATATTTCACTGAAACTATTTCTTTAATTGCCGAATAAGTCGTTTTAGTAAGTCAATGAGTTAAAATCAGTACATCAATGAGATGTCACTAAATGGCTAATACTTTTCGTAGATTTTCTATAATGTTTAAACGTTTCGGAAAATTGCCATGTTGAATATTTATTTTATTTATTTATTTTTATTTCATTCAATATTGTAAGTCGCCGAAACGTTTGATCAATTATAAAGTGTTTTATGAATCGCAAAACACAAAATTCACATTTACATTCCGAGACTCAAGAAAATTCTCATTCACACTAATAAAAATTGCCACTTGATTAATTACATTTACAAACAATTGATTATATATGTTAATTCATAAATTGTAACAATTATAAGGTCTAAATTTTGATATTATTTTGACTTCCTGTATTTTATAAAGAGTATATAAATGATAGTTTTTACACAATAAAGGGTTGTTGATATTATTTTTATTATTATTAAGGAATAAAACAAAGGACAACTCAACAATATATTAAAGCAAGAATTGTAACCAAATTAAAAAATAACTGGGCACTATCAGAGGCAAAACATTTTAACAGTGAGGGTCTGACAGACCAAAACTAGATTAAATTTAGGTATGTAAAAATAAACAGAAAAGCTGGGAAGAATACGGAAACAATATGGAAGAAGACTACTACACTAACGAAAAGTTATTCTTTAAAACTCTGAAAAATTTAAGAACCGAAAAGGTTCCACAAACATCAAAGCAAATAAGGGACAAAGAAGGACACTTACTGCATGACAATGACCACATCCTAGATAGATGGAAGCAATATTTCGAGGATTTACTGAATATCCAAAACGATGTAGACATTATCACAGAAGAACCAGAAGAGGTACCAGAGGAACCAGAGCAAGAAGACCAAATTCAAGACGAAATGACTATAGCAGAAACAAAAGAAATCATACAAAAGCTTAAGAAAGGTAAGGCGGCTGGATTTGATAAAATCACAGCAGAAATGCTTAAAAACATGGGCGACAAGGGCATTGAACTACTAACAATTGTATGTAATAGGGCATGGAGTGAGAATCAAATACCAAAAGATTGGGAAGTGGGAGTAATTCTACCCATTTTCAAAAAGGGAGACAGACGCGAATGTAGTAACTACAGAGGAATAACACTACTGAGCATCCCATCCAAAGTATATGAGAGAATACTAGAAAAACATCTTTTACAACAAGTTGATTCTAAAATGGAACAATCACAGAGTGGATTTAGAAAAGGCAGAAGCATCCAAGATAACATTTTTACTATCAAGAAAATCAAACCATTATGCCATATAACCAGGTATGCCATTATGAGTATATACAGACATACAAGGAACAGAATCAGAACCGATAATATGGAATCCGAAGAGTTCATAGTAAATGAGGGTCTACGTCAAGGAGGAGTCCTAGGCCCCATAAGGTTCAACATTGTCTTAGATCACATAATTAAAGAAACTAGAGCAGAAACATTAAAATTATATGCCGGACATGGAAATCTAGAAGCAGTGTGGATCTCGAGTGTGCATACGCAGACGATATTGTGATATTTGGGATAAATGAAGAAGCATTCAATCGAAATTTACAAATATGGAACGCTGCACTAATTAAACGAAATTTGGGGATCAATAATGAGAAGACGAACGTAATGGTATGTGGAAAAAATAGAAAACAAACAAAGATAACGGAAATACACTTGAACAAGTCGATACTTACGAATACTTGGAAGTACAAATAGAGAACAGAGAACTGAAGAAACTGAAATAAGTTCCAGAATAGAAAGTGCTGCTCGGATGTACCACGCAATAAAAAGTACGTTATTGTCGAAAAAAGAAGTATCCCAAAAAGCCAAAGTGACATATACAAGACGGTGTTTGTGCCAATTTTAACTTTTGGTAGTGAAAGTTGGACGCTTACTGATAAATTAAAATCGAAAATACAGAGCATAAAAATGATGTTTCTTAGAAGAATAATGGGTATAATCAGGTTAGACAGGATTAGAAATGAGGCAGTTAGAGAACATCTTAAGGTCCAACCAATTATTAAGAAAATTGAAGAGGCCCAACTGAGATGGTATGGACACATGGTTAGAACGAATCAAGAAAGACCAGTTAAAAAAGTATGGGAAGCCAGAAGACAAACCAAGAGACCAAGGGGTAGGCCAATGAAGACATGAGATGATAATGTAACCTTAATCCTAGAGACACGAGGAATCAGCAAAGAACAAGCGAGAAACCAAGCAAAGAATAAGAGGTAATGGAGAAAAATTGTACATGCAACTAACTAAAGACATTACACCCGACACCTTAGGGTAAACGGGTTTAGGATTATATATATTTAAAAATAAAATTAATATTTTGGAATATCTTCATCAGCACTGATAAGTCTTAGGTCCATCTGCGTGAAAAGAACTATGAAATTGTCTTCTTCCGAGAGCTCTTCCCAAATCTGTTGTATACCGTGCTATATATGTTCAGCATTTTGAGGTATAAAATTACGCCGATACAACCGTTTTATAATAATCCCCCACACATTCTCGATTGGGTTTAAATCTGGACTGTAGGTGGGCCATGGTAAGGTTTCAATGTTGTTATTCTAAAGCCACTGGTTTATTATATTTGCGGTGTGAACATAACAATTATCTTGTTTGAATATAAAATTATTTTCTGGATACAACTGTTTTACACTTCGAAACATAATGTTTTCTAGAATATTCGGATAAGTCTGCCCAACAAACCTGCCATCAATACGCCATATCATGCCCGTTCCTCTAGATGAAATCCATCCCCATACATTTGCGCTAAAATGACGAGCTGCTCGATATCTATCAACATAATAGAGGATTAAATCTATTATTATCTGGTCTATAAACTCTAATTTTTTGCTCTTTTTAAAAGATTGAAAAATTTTCCCATCTGTATATTACCCTGTCCCAAAAATATTGATTTTGTAGCTGATGGTTTAAAACAAATATATTTTGATTGCGTCTGTTGTGGTGTAACAGCTTTTTTTGCTGCAGTTCGGTACCTAACACGCGATACTTTAATTCTTCGCCAAGTTGTTGTCTTTCTTCCCGGAAACTGTGAAATAATTCTTGCAGTTTTCGCATCTTCGAAAGGATTCTCTTCTAATCTCTCCAAAAGCGCACGATCTTTATGAGCGGTAGATATTTTTGGTCTTCCAGAACCTTACTTACTTTCGAGAGTTTCTTGTTCTTTCCATCTTTTATTATTATTAAAAACTGTTGTTCTGCTTACGTTAAAATGGTTCGTTACGGCAGATAGTGACCAACCATCTTCTAATTTCGGTACAATTCTTGCTTTTAGTTATCTATTAGCACGTGGAGCCATTTTTTGAGGTTGAACAGAATAAGTTGTGTGACAAATTTTAAGATTTGGCAGTGACAGTGATATTATGTAAATAATAAGTATTTATCCTTCAAAATACACTGCTTATTTTTCTGCAAAATACGCTTTAAGAGTCGTATCAATTTTTTTAGGAACCAGCTATACATGACGTGAAATAATTTACAGATAATAAAGATGATTAACAGTTTATTGTATACATGTAAAGTGTACTACAAATATTTAACGAAAGGTTGTTACCCTAAAATATGAGTGTGTGTGTGTGATAAAATAATAAAAAATTTAGATAAAGAGGCATTACAGTATCGTTAAGAACTTGTATAAGAAATAAGTTTAAAGGCTGAAAGGTTGATCGTTTGACCACTTGATAATTACTCTAAAAATGTGTACGCAAAAACTATTCATTCACTATTGTATATCATTTTTTGCTATTCTCTGAATCAACTACTTCCCATTTAAAAACTCCAATACTTCATAAACTCTTAAAGGCATTTTTATAACGTTTTTTTTTTATTGAAAGTTTTTCCGACTCCCTTTCTTCTCTATAGTCTAAATATAGTCAATTTCAAAATAAAAATTGTTTATTTTGAAAAAATAAACAAAATGGCGTTTGGTAGACTCTCATTCGATTGTTAGAACCGGAGTTCTAACTTCACGAAATTTTTCTAAAAAAAATTCGTGAAAAAATAATTGAAACTAGCAACCAATTAACTTTCAAAACCCCTCATTTTAAAGGTTTATGTTTCAGCTTTAAAAAAGACTTGGCAGAATTACTTTAGCTATATTAATAAAAAAATTATAACAATTAAACTTTAAAAATCTACTTAATGGAAGTTATAGAACAACTAAAAACGAACAGTTTGAGTTTTGAACAGAAACCGCTCGCATAATTCAATTTTTAATATCTCGGCAAAAAATTAACGTAGAAATATTCACCAAAGCTTAAAATATTTGTTTTGAATTGTTCTATATCTTCCATTAACCAAACTGCCAATGTGTATGGCTCAATTTTGTTTAAAACTCTTGTTTTGTTTACATGTTTACATGGATTTTACGTATGTATTCGTGTTTATTCGCTGCGAGCTAACCGTGCGTCTCAGAACTCCTTATTAACACTTCCATATCTTGGTCAAAAATTAACATAGAAACATTAGCTAAAGCTTAAAAATGTCTGATTTAAGTTATTTTATAACTTCCATTGACAGTGGCGTAACTACAATTCAGGAGGCCCGGGGCGGAAGTAACCAAACCCCTTCCCCAATATAAGAAAAAACTAAGATTCTTCTCCATATAGGAACTACACAAATACATGTTTGAAATTTAAATATTAAATATAATAAAATTTATAACTACACTATGCTAAAAATTACTTTTACTTAAATTAATCTGGTTGGGTTTTATTCATTATCCAAATATTAAAGCAAGCTTTTTATGAGTTTAAATTTTAAAAAACTCCTTTCATTAGAAGCACTACAGACACATACTGTTAAAAACAGTTTAAAAATATTTTAAGTTTAAGAATAAACTGTGCTATTTTCAATATAGTCCAAGTTCTGGCCTTTATATGGTGGCGAAGTCTTCATTTCATTAACAATTTCTTGCTTATCGAAGGATTCACAAAATTTCTCATCGAAAACACAAAGTGTTACAATCATTGAGTAAATACTCAACCTGAACGATTTTGAATTTTTCGAATACAGTCTTTATTCTTTGCATAGCAGTTTGAAGCTCTTGGTGTAGCTTGTCTAAACATTCAAGCATAGATCTTTTAGTTTTATCTTCGAGCGATAGTCCGGCATCTTCCGCTGCTTCGCCAGACATTATCTTTTTTAAACGTCTTCTACTTTTTTTCCAAGGGAGATTCCCATTTCATCACATTTCTCTGAAGCAAACTGGAGAGCCTTCGTGACCAATTCATATCGACTGTCTTTCAAAAAGACTTAAACTTCGAAGATTTATTACGACGTTTTCAAGGCTTAAACCTTCCGTAGAAAGACAATAGAATACTTATTGTTTCATATAGTAATTGTTCATGCGTATAAGAGTTTCTTTATTTGTAACAAAATGAAAATGAAACCACTCAGTGTGCGCTGGATAATTTCTTAATTTGGGAAAATGGTCCGGTTAAGAAACAATCGTTTTACTATTTGAGAAATTATACAGCCAGATATGAGTATATACTATACCGTATTCGAATAAGCTTTTTATGTGGGTGCAACGTGTCAATGCCTACTAATTTTTTATAAAAAAATACTTGAAATGTGACAAACGCCTTATTAGGACACTTCTCCGATTTCACACAACTGGGGAATCTCAATCTTTCAATGTTACTGCATTTTCTTCTAAAGACTTTGAAAAAAAAACTGCTGAAATATCAAAAAATCTGGTAGTAATCTGGAGACTGTGCAGTACAAAGTAAGTGTTACAGATCATTTCATAAACAGATCTCAAAGCAAAAATTTTGGTCTATCATTGTAGAGAAAATATCTGTGTTTAAAATGAATAGTTCATCAGTTTAATGGGTTCAGTATCTACAACCAAAATTGTCTAATAAATGAAGAAAATTTATGCTGTTGCAATATTATAAGATGTTTAACTTATAATTTGTTTTGCAACGACTTGTAAATGATTTGTAATCGATCACAGATCACGTAAAGTTTGAGCACCCTTGATACAGTCTTTACCGCCACTATGACTATTATATAATAATGGTTTTTTTTCTTTTAGTGCCGACTCCAATAATGAAGGTTGGCTATAACTATTACAAATTCATTTTTATTTTCTGCTTTTCTTAAAAGCTTATGTGTGTTTAAGCCGATCCAGTTGTCAATGTTTTTCAGCCAGGATATTTGTACCTTCATAATTAGCTGCCACAATTCGTACTTCTCATTTCTAAGTATGTGCCCCAAACATGCTGTCTTTCTTTTTTTAATGGGGTCAAAAGTTCTTTGTCTCTTCTCATTGTGCGCAACACCATTTCATTCATAGTATTTTCAAAATTCTTCTAAAAGACCGTATCTAAAAAGCTTTCAGCTTTCTCATCAAGTCAGCATTAACAGTTCAAGCTTCGGCACCATAAAGAAGAATAGAGTGGATACAACATAATAATAATAGTTAACAAAGAAATATCCAATTTGCTGATAATAAAATTGTTTTTTTTTTTCAGGATGATTACCTGAAGATGAACAGCAACCGAAAGGAGGTGGATGGTGATTATAATTGCCGGGTTAAACTAAACCAAGCTTTGGCTATTATAATACGAAAAGATGGCTGCAGGGGGGACCCGGGAGACTTTTGGATGTATGAAAATGGATACTTATTATTTCAGGTAAGTTAAATTGTCCGATAAGATTGACCGATGTTATTTTCCTCTTGTATCGTCATCTCCTCTTATGTGTTTTTATCTTTCCTATTCATTCCAGGAGCTTCACACTACTTATTAATTTTGCTTATTAAATGATTAAAATTTCGTACCCTAATTTTCAGTTAATTTTTAACATTAATTCCAGAAATGTATACTGCATTTTTATATTTTGAAAAAGCCTTTGACCGGGTCGATAGATATAAATTATTATATGCAAAACAATGTGGATGGCTGGAGAAACAAAACAGGATAAACAATATTGTAATGACAGGTTTAGCAATTGACACAACAGACACAAACGAACTAAAAAAGACCAACATCTAAGGATTAAAATAGAAGTAAAAACCGTAAAAAACTAGGGGAAAGATTTGACTAATTTAGCTAATTTAACATGAGTCAAAAGAAAAAATAATGGAAATTAAACGAGAAGTGAAGAATATAAAAAATTAAAAAATGTATATAAATCATGATCTGAGAATCTAAAAAGGAAAGATAATTACAATAAAGTATGAAACAGAGATCAAACGAAGACATGCAAAATACAAAACACGGTTAAAATATGTTTTTATTGTAGCAATCTTGTTGGTAAGAGTAAAGTCAATTTCGTTCTTATTAGTTCAATTTAATGCTACCCTTATCCATTTTCTGTTCGAGTTTTTCTTATAGAATGTATTGGCAATAGGCATGTTTTAGTAGTGTGCAAACTGAACCAGTCTCTCTTTCATTAAGCTAGCTACTCTATCCAGGATACTAGTTAGTTCTACTACTCTTTGTCTTGTTGACTGGGAATCCAATGCCGTCTGGTCTACCTGTTAATATTTTTCGGTAGTAAAAGGTATTTCCTGACACTAATTTCTATAGCGCTTCATCTTTCCGTCTTACTTTACTGATTTCTATGACGTCTCATTTGTTTTCAGTTTCTTTTTCCAGTTCTGCAAGTCTGAATTGATCTGATAGCGAGCGGCAGTTATATGTCGCTATATAAAGCGTTGTTGTTTCATTTGAGTAGCGATTTAGACTTCTCAAATTCTTAGCAGCTTCTGCCCTGCTGGCTTGACCCCGAAAGCTACCCAGTTCAGCGCCATTTGGACCTACGGAGGGCCATGACATTTGGACCTCTGGTTTCGATATGTGACCCTTGGCGTGTCTTTCGTATTAGAGGTTGTGAGGCGTACCTTACCATGCTGCCTCAGTGTGGGTTGGTAGTGAAGGCACGTGAAGTAAAAGTCGGTGTGATATTAAACAGATTTAATTAGCACAAATGTAGATAATTAAATGAGTTACCTGTAGTTACTGTATAATAATTAATTACTAAAATACCTAGATCTGTACTGTGAACAAGAGCGACCACAGTTACTTAATCTTAAGAAGAAAATTAATTTGAAATAATTCCTTCTTAAAAAACTCTTATATGGCCGGCTGTCATTTACGTCTTAAATTCGTCTAAAATTCGTCTAAAAAATACGATTTGCAACTTCTTTCGTTAAAATCCTCTTGTCAGTTGCTGTATTTAGTTTTACAACAAAATCCCTATTCTACACCAACCACTTGACATATTTATAACATTTCCATAGCAAGAATTTAAAGAGTTTGCATTACACAATCCTAGCGCACCTGCCTTTATTACTCTTGTTAAATATTTATCACAAACAATAGACGTAACGTGCTTAAGAAGTGGTATACACAATAAATTAGTGTTAATATTGAACGACCTACGTTTTCTATGATAATACTTAAACCCCATGTCACATTAATCTGTAAATTATTTCATCGCAGGTGATACATAATTGTAAATATTGGTGTTGAACCGCTTAGTCACAAACCAATAAATATTTTCTTAATATGTATGTGTATGTATGTAAAATATTGAGGTAAAACTTGAGCAATGTATGTAATCATTGTTTTGTAGTCAAGAATAAACATTGATGATATAATTTAAAAAGTCAACGAGTTTGTTTAACTATTACATCTAATCTAACTGTAGTCTATGGGAGGATTTACAAGACTTATTTCTACACCATTAAAAATCAAACTACAATCGACATATGAATATAAATTTTCGTTGTTTGTTACGAAACTAAAGAATACAAACCCCAACAACGGGATAATTACATGTAATTTCTTGACTTTCTCCAGTCTGATAAAAATAAAGACCTCACGGTTTTAATATAGTTCAAAATAGAAGATATCAATGTAGCGGATACAAATTTAGTCTTATCTCAGAACAATTCTGATGTGGAATTCCACAATATCCTCGAGGCAAAGGTAACAAATTGACTTCCATTAGGGAAAGTAACGCCCAGCTTTCTCATAAATAAATAAGGTAGTTATTTTATTGTAAGATTTATAACCAGAATAAAATAGCATTTCATGTTTCATGCGAAGAGTTGCCAACATCACGTTTAGAGTATTGTAGCAATGACATAATGATGTAAGCTATTATTGAAAGATGACTTAGAGGTAAAAGTGCAAACTCGTTATGTGTTTGTTACAATAAAATTTTCAAGAATTATTGTTCGTGATAGTTTAATTATGTGAGATAAAGTAATAAGATGGACGTTGCTACATACGAGTTTGTTGAACTCACAACAATTCGTTATAGAAATAATTGTTTTCTATGTAACAATAAAACACTGAAAACTTTGTTTTCAAAACTTCCACAAAATTTATTATAATATCTTATCACTAAAGCTGTTTCGGCAGAATGCCTTTCTCCTGTGATCTAATTTTGGTGTATTTTTACACTTTATAGTCTTTAACTGAATAGGTTGAGGAAGGGACAACTGTTTGTCTCAAGTTGGCCATTCAGAATTATGTATGTGTTGTTAATTTGTTAATTTCTATAAATTCTAATAAAGTTAGATTAAAACCTTTATTTTGGATGTGAAGAATTTGAAATTCGTCACTAAAGGATGATTATGATCTAAAAGATTATGAAGTGCGTATGTAGAATCTGTTTTTCTATTATTGAAAACCCTTTTATATTCGTTTATTAAAATTTCTACCAGTTCGACCGATGTAAGTTTTTGGGCAGTCGCCACATTTAAGTTTGTATAAACTGTGTAAGTGCTTTTTATTTTGGCTCTTGTTGTTTTTAATATTTTTGGCTAAGTTGTTGTTTGTTCTAAAACTGTTGTTATTCCTTTCTTTTTTATGTGTTTGGCTATTTTTGTTGATATCTTGCCTGTATGTAATCGAGCTGGGTTTTTTCTCTGGTAATGGAAATACTAATTTCACGGCTTTCTTGTGTAGTTTTTGATTTAAAATTTTATTAATTGTTTGTTATGCTGTAAATAAATGTTGTGTATGATGGGATGATGAGTTGTTTATAGTCGTATCAGTATGGGTAGGTTTATTAAATATGGAGAAGTTATGTTTGTTTTTAAGTCTTATAATTTTTAAATATAAAAAAATTATGGATTGATTTTGTTCTGTTTCTCTTGTAAATTCAATATGACTATGGAGTGAATTAATATACGATAAAAATTGGTCAAGTTGCCTGTTAGTTCCTGTAAAAAATACCAGTACATCGTCTACGTATCTCCACCAATATAAAAATTGTTTGAATACCAGGATATTTTAAAATCTTTGTCTCTAGATAATTCATAAAAATAGCTGATAGTTATGGGCTTAGAGGATTACCCATTATAAGTCCCGCAATGTTATTTGCATATATTTAATTAATGAATTTGAATTCATTATGTATTCAGTAGATTTATGCCAATTTCAAGAAGATGTAAAATTTCAGATGTAGTGATTGAATTTGTAATATTATGATCTAAAACCTTTTTTACTAGAATAATTATTTTCTATTTAGGACATTTCTCAAAATATTGGTTCATATCCTCAGTGCTGTAGTTCAAATAGTTTGTACATAAATGGGACGTTTTATCTTGCGACCTGAAATATATTGTTTGGATACCCTACTCTATGTGTTAGTTCAGCAGTTTTGGTTCATCTTCTGGCATCTTTATATTATTACCAAGGCATTCATGACTGAAAGGAATAGACTAAAATAATTAGAGTTGGACAAAATGCATGCTGAGAAGTTATGTGCAGAAGAAATACTTACTTATCTCCTGTCCTGTGGAAACTGGTCATGTTTGAGTTAATAGCTAGTCTTTTTAGCTTTAACTGTAGTTACAGAATGAAACTCAAATTTAGGGCTTCACATAAGCCCCATAAGTATTCTTTATTTCTTGTACTTCTCACATTGTTTTGCCTTATCAGGTAACAGATTGGGATTCCGATTCTTCTTTGCCCATTTTTTTCTTGCATTTTTATTTTTGGCCATCGTTTTTAATTTTTCACTAGTTTTCCCTTTATTCCTTTTATTTTTCGCTTTATTTGGTATCGGAGTTATTTGTTTTGCTGTTGTTCTTCCAGTAATGGTGTGGAACGTCCATGGGCCGTGATCACTTTGACGTATCAAGGATGCTTTTTTTTTGGTTTTAGATTCTTTAAAAATAAATCCTTAAAACTTTTGTCCATAAGAAACTAGACAGTTTCTTTCCCAGCATTAATCAGTTTAAATGGAGAAGGTTTAGACCTTGACTACTAAATAAGATCACTCCATTCTTCTGGGACATCAAAAACTACTTTTTTGCACGAGAAATGAGACTAAAGTCAAGTTAGGCAAGGTAGGTATCAATATTCTCGTATTGAGTAGGTATATGTATGTTATCTTTAATGCTAATTGAGCAGGATGCACCAGGATATATGAAAAGCGGATAAAGATGTAGTTTTTGTTCTGACCCGGGCAGCCACCAGAGAAAACCATATTTCATCAATTTTACCGACTATATGATCTTTTAGATAATGAAATATCATGGAAGTTACTTTATTTTGGCCACGTTTAGCCATTCCTTAGTGACAGGTGTATATATATGGACATCATTGCCTCCAATGTCGTGTATACCAAATACATAGTACCAAAGTTGTCTACCTTTGTTTTAGCGTGATGAAGGTTTCTCACTTGAAACAGTTCCTTTTTTGTTGATTAATCGATATTCGGTAGTTTGAGTTGGTTTTCAGTTTCATCACATAATGTACAAGTGTCACATCTGGGGTAAGAAAAAGATATATTAAATCGGGTTTGAAATATGTTATAATAAACAAAGTAAGAAACCTTGGAGTGTGGGTGAAGTTCTTTAAAGGCTCTGTACATATTTTTTACATTTGACTCTGATGTATAATGACTTTGGCGGCCTTTGAATGAAGAAATGTGAGCTATTATGTTTTCTATATCAGCAGGGTGTGTCTTCTTAGGCCTACTTGTATGCTTGCCCCGGACATCTTTTTAAGAACATCCACTCATTGCTAAGCTATTTTAATAATACTTACGTCTTATCCCGGTAATCGAATTTTATACATAAAAGAAGCTACATAATATGGTAGACCTTGTTGATGTCGAGCTTTGTTTGTATGTTCATTTTCACTGTCACTAGTAGTACTGTGGTTAGGTAAAGCAGTTTGTGCAATATGATTGCATCGTCTCTGTACAAGAATAACGCTAATGAGGCTTGATGAATATGAATCCTGCTCATCTTTGGTCTTCATATTACTAAACATATTCAGTAAGTCAGAACGTTGTTCCTGTGTTACTACATAGAAGCATCGGTAACGTTTACACTTACAACCAAGATTGAAATCATAAGCATTGAGAAAACAACTTGTTATTATCGAAAAACTTACCTACAGTCATTTCCTGTTGTTCGGGCTAAAACATACTTATCACCTTTATGCGTTTTGTGAATAACTTCATGAATTTTAGCTTGCTTTATTGTTTCCTTTCGATAAACTTTTCTTTTTCGTTTTCGTGGTTGTTCTGTAGTTCGAATTTCACAAATGCTATATCTATATTATTAGAGGTATTGTGTTGAACAGTTTCCTCTATGCTGAACTATTTTTCTAATACAAAAGAAACAAACATCACCTGTTATTAGCAAAGAACGCACACAACTGATAAATTTATAGACAAGATCATTCACGCTTATCGATGACACTTGACTAAGGTGGGACAAGTGTTGCTTTTACAACAAACCACATGGACATACGTTGTTTTTCTAAAACTATCCAAATTTTCTATGTAGTTTCGATCGATAAAGAAACTACTATTCTATGCGAACAACATATTTATAAAGTCAAATTTGCAAAAAATGGACATGTGTATTTTTCAAATAAACGCTTCAATTAATTTACTAATAAAGAAGACCTTACGGTTTTTAGATAAATTTGAGGAAAAATAAAAGAGTTTGTTCAAAGGCCAAGTCAGTGCTTTAAATTAACACTATCAACATAAATTTCATCCATATTTGGACGCATAATTTATTAAATAAATCATTATCGAGAGGCCAACGAGGCTGTACCTATAGTGTAGAATCTTGGCCTGAATATTATCTGAAATATATACCTACATACTCAGCACCAATTAATTTTTCTTGTTACATTCAAATAGTTTTTTGTCGCATTTACGAAACAGTCTTGAAATGTCAATGACAATTCGAGTATGTGAAATATGTACGTGGTATCTGCAACAAATCAAAAGCAGACCTTGTCAAGAAGTGGGCAACAGATGGACATAAATAATGTGAACTTATTAGTGCTAGATTTATTTTTCTTGGCAATTTTCTCGTTTTTTAACAAATTTGCTTTTAATTTGATTAAAATTAAACCATTGAAAAGCTTGCAGTGACAAATATTCGCTTTTATAATATCTTTACATATATCTGTATAGAACGTTTAAATATTGCTGTATACAGTATGATGCAAATGTATGGAATAAATTCATTATTTCAGAAACAAACGACTTTTAAAAAAATCTTAAAAGACGTCAATTTTAATTTTTGAATGGTCATCAACTGCTATATATGTGTTAGACATTACGTCATCATTGTTGGCGTAATGACGTAATCGACGATTTTTTTAAATACAAACCGAGGTCACGCGACAGCTCATTTGAAAGGTCTCCTTATCGCCTTTTTTATTAAGTTTTTATTAATTTGAATACTAAAGGAGTCCTTAATAAAATTATGACTACAACATAGTACAATATATGCTTCTCATTGATTTAAAAGTAACGTACCTATCACTCGGTGGGAACAACAACTCTTGCTAGGACCTTAAAAAATAGAAATAGCAAAAAAAATAACCCAAATTGGAAAAGAATAAAAAATTACCGAAATAAATTCCCGTTTTTATACTATAAAAATAAAGTAATTCGTATCTAGCAAGGAAGTGAAATTGATTCTTTTCTGTAATACTAAAACGAGATAATTTCATCAAAGCGCTTTACGTTTGATTACGTGAAATGATTTGCATGTATGGTTTATATATAGCAGACAATTTAATTAGACTACAAAAAGTTAATTGCTTATTGTATAACTTGTAAATCGCTTGGCTAACGACCCTAATTGTTATATTTAATTTTGGTGTATAAGCTGTTAAATGAACTGGTAAATTTCACACTCAGGCGAATGACTTTCGTTTTTAAATGCCTTCAATGGAAAAGAGCCAAAACCGTAGGTAATTTGTTGCGAAGATTTTTCGAGTTTGGAATTCACTCTTTCTTTATCTGAACTACGTGTCCATACCATTTGAGGTCATTAGTTTCAAAACTTGCTATTTGCTCGAAAGCCATTTTTTGGGAAATCGAAAAAAAAAAACGATTAGTGTTTAGCTCACCACGTAAAGAATTTTTTTACGTTGCTTAGAGTTTTTAGCAATGGAAATTAGTAGTTTCTAGCCTCACATTTTTAAAAAATTTTAGAAAAAAAAATGTTTATTGCAAAGAACTAGTTTTGGAAAGTGTTTGGAAAACACAAACAACGTTTGTGTTCTCCGATCAAAGACATTTTTCTGATTAAATCGACGTAGCTCGTAGCCACCAATTTCCACGATAACGGGCATTTTTAATGTCTTTTCTATAAGGCCAAAGATGCGATGAGGCGGAATAATAGAATGACCGACGATCGGAAAATTCAATTCAATTTGTTTAATATGTTTCGGCGATTCTTCTAGAAGCCAGTAAGCCAATATTGCCATCATATTCGTATTTTTGTTTTGTCCTCCGCAACCATTAGCGAACAAACGTACTGTGTCTATGCTGACATCAAAATCAAAATTCTTTAGAGCCAGTTTCAAAGCTGATGCTATTTTATTAGAATCTTTTACTTTTACTAGAATCGAAAGTCAATTTCTGTCAACAAGTACACATTTTTTGGTATTAGTTTATCTGTAGAAGTTCCAGCAAGAACTGTAAAATATTATAGCTTATTTGCTGGCTGAAATATGCTGCTTGATCAGGCAGTCTAGGCAATGCCAAGTTTTTTGGCAGTCGAATGAAAAGTAAGTTGTTTGTTTTTGCAATACGAACACGATGCTCAGTGGCTAACTTTTGCCGAACAGCTGAATAAGTTGCTACTTTCGACTACTCCTTTGTTGTCAAGCAAATGGAGCAACAGTAAGTCAGCAGAGTTCCAAAAGCGATGTTGTACTTAACATACACGTACTTTTAAAAATAACAAAGCTTCACATGCACGGCTTAAGGCACTTCTTCTTCTTCTTAACATGCCATACACCAAAGTGCGTAGGCGACTATCTCATTACTAGAATTCTGGGCTTGGCGGCGTGACACAGCTCGCCTGTATTGTGTATTCCTGTCCATTCTTTAATATTTCTTAACCAGGATAATTGTTTGCGGCCGGCTCCTCTCCTACCTTCGATCTTCCCTTGTAGGATTAACTGTGGTATTTCATATTTTGCTCCTTTCAATATGTGCCCAAGGTAACCAATCTTGCGTTTTTTAATTATTAATTTAAAGAGTTCTCTTTCCACGCCGTCTCTCTTAAGTACGTCATCGTTTCGAACTGTATCCACCCAAGGTATGCGCATCATTCTTCTTAATGACCACATTTCAAATGCTTCAAGTTTGTTGATAGATGTTTTTTTCAAAGTCCACGTTTCCATGCCATAAAGCAAGATGGACCATATGTAGCACTTGACCATTCTGTAGCGTATTTCGAAATGTAGGTTTTGATTACATAGGAGCGGTCTGAATTTCACAAAAGCTTGTCTTGCCATTTGTATTCGGGTTTTTATCTCTTGTTGTGGATCCGATTGGTCATTGATTGGTGCCAAGGTATTTAAAAGTTTTCACGCGTTTTATGCGATCGTCACCTATGCATATTATCGGGTTTTCTGGAGGGTTTCTGCTAATGACCATATATTTCGTTTTCAAAATGTTGATTTTGAGGCCATATTTTTTACCTATGCTATTCACCCTATCAAGTAATAACTGCTGATCTTCCAATTTATCAGTTATAATCACTGTGTCGTCCGCATAGCGTAGGTTGCTAATTGGTATGCCGTTCACCTTAATGCCTAATTCCGTGTCTTCTAATGCTTCCGCAAATATATTTTCAACATATAAATTAAAAAGCATCGGAGAGAGTATGCAGCCTTGGCGGACACCTTTCCGGATTTCAAATTCATCCGTATATTGGTCTTGATCAATCCTCTAGACTCCCGTTGGAAGCGCCTCAAAGGCAGGCGCTATTGAAAATGCCATCGATTGTGTATTCGAGAATCATCCTTCCATCCAAGACTTGTGACACGTACCCCGCACCGGAGATGGACTATTTCGTTACACTACTAAAAATCCATTTCCTCAAAACAGCTGTTGTAATAGTGTGTTCGTCACGTGAATCAATGGGCAAATTTTATTGGTGGTATAGCAAGCAGCGAGTTTTGCAAGTAAAGAGCGAGTTCTGCATATAACTGTAATGTTCTCGAGAGCATTTACATAATAAAGAATGAGTTTTGGAAAATTTTGATTTTATGGTTCGATTCCTATTTAAAATTGAAATAAAATTAACCGAAAAATGTTTCCAAGATTAGAGAGTTTTGTAAATTGGCTTCATTTCAACTCTTGTTTTTCCACGTTCTCTATAATTGTTTCTTTTACTCTAATGATTTTTTTTACGGTTTTATGTTTAACTTTATTGATGTTAAAAATCCTATTTTTTGACTATTTTTGAGCTCTATCCAAGCTAAGAGTCCTTTCAGGGTGCCATCATCCGAGCCAGATGGATTCTTGTTTGTTATAGAAGTTTTACTTCCCTTTCCCTCTTTCCTTTTTAATACTTGCGTGATGAGACTTCAGGCTTGGAACTATTCTAGCGGTAATTAAAAAAGAATATATAAAGATGGTAAATATTTCGACTTTTTTTCCACTTCTACAATTAAAAACCAAATATCTTAAGCAAGATTGCGTAACAATTACAGCCTCAACTTCACAATCTTTATTTTAATCTCAGTACTTTCATGAATAATAATTTTAGTTGCAGCATGTGTTGATAAATCTTTTAAAAGTCTTGACAACTCCAAGAACGAACCTGATTAAACGGAATGCAAAATTCTACATTCCAGTCTGATATTAAGGTCGTCTTAGCGGGCATTAAATTCGAGATTTCTGAACAGACCACTTTTAAAGCCCACGCAAATACCTGCTGTATTTATGGTTTTTTATGCTCACAAATGAACGTTGCGATCTGCTGGTATTTAAAGGGCGTAAGAGTACCTGTAATGCTATACTAGCTAATATATATGCTAAACAAGAATTATAAATATTAACTAAAAGAAGAAAAAAACTATAAAAAATATTAAAAGTTGTTTAAAACTTGTTTAACAAATCTAAAAGGCTTGAAGAAGATATTATAGGCATGCAATATACAAATTTACTATTTTGTAACTACAAATTATGGGGATACAATATTTAATAAAGAATAAGAAGAAAAAACTAAATAAGACACAACAAGCAACAAATATATTGGAAAAAATATTTGATAATAAATCTTTTTCTTTATTTAAGAAGCAGTATCTTCCAATTACTTGGCAGTAAATTCGTAGGCGGGGAGACTGGAATGCGAAACACACACACACTGGGACTCAAGACTCACAACAACAAGAGGTCGTAATCTTTTAAAATCAATTACCGACAATAACTACGATTGCCACACTCACGGAATCCCTACATACTGGCCGATTGATGCCAGAATCCTTCCATATCTACTGGACTACTACATAAACAAATAAGTATACAAAAACAACTGTCTAATAGAATCCAGCTATGATCTCTCATCGGATCATACACCGGTTATAACTAACACATACCACAAATGTTCAACTGCACATTAGTCAACTTATTGCTGAAAAACGTCGTGCGAGGAGAACCTGGCCAATATCTAAAAACAACATTATTCAATAAACTATATAGACAACTTGGAGTAGCCACCAAAGCCGCAAGCAACGAAACCTTTGACCGTTACATTACAAACCTTACAGAAAATGACTAGGCGTTATGAAAGGCGACTAATAAGCTTAAGAAACCATACACAACTATTCCTCCCATCCGTAAACCAAATGGCGAATGGGTCCGTTCCAACAAAGGAAAAGCGGACGTCTTTGCTGAACATGTTACAAACGAATTTCAAATAGAGCCAGCAAACTCAGATGAAGTGGAAGAACTAATAAGCGCAGCAGGTCAAATGTCCAGCACGATCAAAAGTTTGACTCCTATAGAAGTCAAGAAAGATATAAACAAACTCAACTCATGAAAAGCTCCAGGTTATGATATAATCTCGGTACAAGTACTAAAACAACTTCCTCGTAGGACCATTACTATACTAACAGTTAAGCTAACCGGATGCTAAGCTTATCATACTTTCCAAAAATAATACAGTTCTCTGAAATCATTATGATTCTTAAGCTTATCGACTCATCAGCCTACTCCCAACCCTAAGCAAAGTTTTTGAAACATTGCTGCTAAAATTAATATATGAAGATCATGAACTCCCAACATTACTACCAAAATATCAGTTTGGTTTTAAGGAAAATCACTCCACTACCCAACAAGTCCATCGAATGATAAATGAAATATCAAAAAGTCTTGAAGAAAAGAAATACTGCAACGCCATATTTCTAGACATCTCACAAGCATTTCTATTCTTCCTTCCATTTCCTCTTACTCAAATCCTACATATCAAGTAGATATGTAGGATCTCTGTAAAATTCAATGACCAACAATCCAACCTCTATTCTTTACAACCGTTTAGTGTTTTTTCTTCCAATATTTACTTTTTTTTATAGGGATTACTGTCATCTAACTCAATATGTTGGTGGAACAACGGCTTGAATGGAGCAACAAGAAATCTGGTTTACTACGGTTACGTCAATCCGGGTGCCTTGCTCGTAGCAGCTGAGCCATGCGCCTTGGAAATATTGAGGAACGCTTGGTCTAGACGAGTTTTACAACCACCTCCAGGATACCAAATAGTAGCTTTAGGTATGTGTATCTTTAGACATTTTTATATACGTCTTTTGTAATAGTTTTAGACTAAATTAAGAGTTAGATAAGGTGAGATGACTAACATCATCACTATTTAACATTATCAATGATACTTTCCTTAGTTATAAAATACAAGCTCAAAATGCAAATTTGACAGAAAGCAAGACAGAAG
Organism: Diabrotica undecimpunctata; assembly: GCF_040954645.1. Classification (NCBI taxonomy): domain Eukaryota; kingdom Metazoa; phylum Arthropoda; class Insecta; order Coleoptera; family Chrysomelidae; genus Diabrotica; species Diabrotica undecimpunctata. The sequence continues at coordinate 135,279,499 of NC_092811.1, forward strand.
CCAATTCACTTAACCTGCCTGTTACTTTTAAAGAACTGAATAATGCCCTAATGGAATTAAAAAACACTAATCATCAATTTAATTTGGCTAAACAACAAATTCCTAACAGCTTGATCAAAAGTTCCTCTTTTTAAAGAGGTGGATGATAAACACGTCTAATCACTTAATATCGGAACAAAACGGATTTCGACCTAATCGCTCTGGAATTGATAATATCGTGGACTTCTTCTTCTTCTTCTTGTGCCACTCCTATCGGAGATTGGAAATCATCAAGGCTATCCTGACCTTGAAGAATATAGAAAACTAAATAAAAGAATTTCAGCGGATATTAGAAGAGATATAAGAAGATATAATACTAATGTAATTACTCAAACAGTAGAAAAGAACAAAGGTTTAAAGATAATGAAAAGAGAACTCACACAAAGTAAAAAAGAAATATACAAGCTAGAAGATAAAGACGGAAAGGCAACAACAGATAAACAAAACATTCTGAAAATAACTAGAGAGTTTTATAAAGACCTCTATACCAGCCAAAGATCACAAGAAAATTTACCGACACGAGTAAAGACTCTCATAAATCAGGGATCGGAAATACTTTTACCCATTACTGTGTCAGAAGTAAGATCAGCTTTAAAGGAAATGAAGAACCATCGATCGCCTGGTGACGATGGACTCGTTATTGAGGCAATAAAAGCAGGAGGAGAAATTCTATTAAAATCAGTAAGCGAACTGTTTAATAAATGCTTACATGCGGGTACGATTCCTAAAGACTGGAACAATGCAGTGATAGTCTTGTTACACAAAAAAGGTGATATTACTAAATTAGAAAATTATAGACCCATTAACCTCTTGACACATATGTATAAACTCTTTATGAAAATCTTAACAAAGAGACTAACACCTAAACTAGATTTCTATCAGCCCAAAGAACAGGCAGGCTTTAGGAGAGGATATGGCACAAATGACCATTTGCACACCATAAAGATCTTAATTGAAAAATGCATCGAGTACAACATACCACTGGTTCTTGCATTTGTCGATTACGAGAAGGCTTTTGATACTGTAGAGTTTGAAACCGTACTGGAAGCCCTAAATCAAAGCCGAATAGATTACAGGTACACGTCACTAATCAAAAACATCTACGAGAACGCTACATCAAGTATACGACTACACGAAGACACAGAAAAATTCAGCTTAGGTCGAGGAGTAAGACAAGGAGACAATATTTCACCAAAATTGTTCACGGCAGCTCTAGAGTCAATATTTAAGAACACCCAATGGCAAGATATGGGCATCAATATAGATGGAGAAAGATTAAATGATCTGAGGTTTGCAGATGATGTCGTATTAATCGCAGATAACTTACAGGATGCGGTTTCTATGCTACATTCGCTTAAAAGTCTGTCTGAAAGAGCAGGATTAAAGATAAACTTTGAGAAAACTAAACTTATGACAAATCTCGTAATGAGTGGAAATATAACTATCGACAATAATACCATACAACAAACAGACACTTACAAATATCTGGGACACGAGATCAAAATAAACAGAGACAATCAAACAAATGAAATACAGAGGCGAATAGGCCTGACATGGGCAGCATTTGGCAAACTAAGCCATATTCTAAAAAGTTCAATTCCCATGTGTCTCAAGCGAAAAGTTTATAACCAATGTGTTTTGCCTGTACAAACTTATGGAGCAGAGACTTTAACACTCACGCAGAAATCTGCGAATAAACTAAGAGTTACACAACGAGCCATGGAACGTGCAATGCTGAATGTGAGCCTCCGAGACCACATAACAAACCGACAAATCAGGCAAAGATCAGGAGTTCAAGACGTCATCGAAAGAACCACGAGACTTAAGTGGAACTGGGCAGGACACTTAGCCAGAACACAAGATGGACGATGGACAAGACGAATTATGGAATGGAGGCCCAGAAATTATAAAAGAAGCCGAGGACGACCACCGACTAGATGGACCGACGACATAAAAAGAGTAGCGGGAAACTGGCTACAAGCGGCCCAGTGTAGAGAACACTGGAAAGAACTGAGGGAGGCCTATGTCCAGCAGTGGACGGGATTGGCTGATTGATGATGATGATCCTGACCTTGTTTACAGCTGACCTAAAGAGTTGTTCATTAGTGGTACAGCCAAACCACTCTCTCAAATAACGCAGGCATGACATTCTTCTACGGTCTTGATTCCTTTTTCCTTCTATTTTTCCTTGCATTATATTTTGAAGTAATGGTCTTTTCCTATCCGTCTCATTACTTCAAAGTTTGTAACTCTTTCAACCCAACTTATCTTCAGCATTCGACGGTAGCACCACATCTCGAAACTTTCAATATTTTTTATATTGTTCTGCTTGAGAGTCCAGGCCTCTACACCGTATAATAGCGTATTAAATACGTAGCCCCTTAGTATTCTTAATCGGAGAGGGATGCTTATATCTCTGTTGCAGAAGAATTTCCTCATCTTTATGAAAGTGGCCCTGGCAATTTCGATACGTCTTTTTATTTCATTGTTTTGGTCTCCAGTTTCGTTTATCGTGGACTTAGAAAGTGACATCCACGAAGCGCTAGCCATAGAAGAATGGTTAGCCATTACTGGTTTCGAATTTTTAGTAACAAAAACTTCAGCAGTATTCTTTACCAAAAAACCTCCACAAAGGAGGTTTGATCAAAAACCATCGTAACAGGAGCATATAATACAGACTGTATCCGAATATCATAAAAAACTAAACCTATTAAAAACACTGGCTAATACAAATTGGGGATCAGATCAAACAACCCTATGGAGAGTATATCGAACGTTAATAAGGTCTAAGATTACGGGTCAATTGCATATGCCTCAGCTTCAACAACAACTCTTAAAAAGCTTGACACTGTACAAAATATTGGCATTAGAATTGCTTTTGGAGCATTAAGGACAACTCCTATTGAAAGCTTACTAAGTAAAGCCGGTGAGCCACCTCTACTTTACCAAACAATATATTTAACACTATTAACACTTAACCTTACTATAAAAGAATTCTAATGTACTATTCTGAATTAAATATTCAATTTCCAAAAGTTTTTCTAGTAAACTCTGACAACTGGCCTCCATCCATAATTAAATAAAATTATATAACATTTAATAAATTTTGCATTGCAGAAGACATCGAACAGTCTACGATAATTCCAGTGCCACAAACCCAATGGACGCCTCTTCCGGAGGCTGTCTGCTCTGTTGTTTTAAGGCTTTCTAGTCAAGGCAGGCCTGCGGGCATAGAAACTATCAGGGAATCGTTAATCCTTGCATTTCCACACGTTTCGCCACCGACCGAACATGCCCTGTACGACACCTTGGTGCAACTAACAAAAGAGAAAAAGCTTTACAATACATCCAGCGGCTACTATATAGTAACTCCAGAGTAAGTATTTAATTTGTTGTGTATTCTGCATGTATTTTTGGATTTTTTTTTTTTCATTTGTATATTTGGGTGAGTCACTACTTACTGCCACTGGTACTTTGCTCTTGTTTTTCCTATTATCCAAATATACCTACAATATTACTGTTTAGATAATTTTCCTATTCGACTGTGTACGTCAACCATAGACCTTCTCTAGAGTTCTCAATTTTTATACCCAACAGTTTTATTCTTCTTCTTAACGAACCCCATCCCTAAGGACATTGGCGATCATCATGGCCCATTTAACTCTATCTACATATTTAGTTTTATTAAGGATCTCAAAGGATTACTTTTTTGAATGGAGTTTCATATTCACTGTTAGATATGTTCGCAATTTGTAATAATTTTAATTTTTAGTGGTGATTGTTATTAAAATGGAATACTTAGCTTTTTCCTCGTGCTTCTTTTGGTAGTCTGCTAGATATGTATTTACCAATTCGTTCAGTACCACTACCTCTTTTCTCTGTTTCGGTAAGGATCACCACATCCATTTTAAGCTTTTCTATTTCCGATATAAGGGTGTTGATTTTTTGTTTTACTTCCTGTATATTCCATCTCTTATTTTCATTAACTGTTGTCGTTTATTATCTTTTATTTATATAGAACCCTGTGAATACTTCCAAGCAGTATCATATGCTTTGTGTACGTCTAGGAATGTTAGATGTAGGCTTATTCCTATATTTAATTTGAACAAATTACAAAGTTTGACACTAGTACTAAATATTATTTGTCTGTCCAGACGACGCCGATCAAGGAGCCAATCTAGAGGTAGAAAAAGGGATGATGTCGGGATCGAATCCTTAACGAATAAAACGATGTTACTATCAACAGAAGAAGCAGTTGCTATGGTTCATGGAGATATGGCCACCATAAGGGATGGAAATGTTACACATCAATGTATACAGACAAATCTTGCGGATGTTATATGTGGAGGTTAGTTTTATTAATTTTTTTTTCATTACGTTAATGTTTTTAAACTTTTTTTATTTTTTGGACACATCAAGCGTACTTGTCACATTATTTCTATATTTCTGTTTTTGTGTATGATTAATTTTAAGTATACCAGGTGGTAAATTGTCAAACGGGCCATAGGAAACTCAATGGGAAATTCTAAACTGTTGAATTCCTGTTTTCCTAATTATTTTACATCAAAAGTCATGTAGAGGACTGTATATATTGAAATCAAAAAATATAAAAATTGTTCTACAATCTCTTCTTCTCCTGAAAAGTAGGTGGTAGTGAGGCAAATACTGTAGAATTCCACCATATCCTTGGAAACTAGTCCCTCGATTAAATTTAGAACGTCTTCTAAGGGAACTCTTGTAAATAGCGAAACAACATCAATTCATGTTAGCTTTGATGTTCAAGGACTGTTTAAGATCGGTGAAGACCCATTAGCAACGGCCGGAGTATACCGAATACCATGCACACGTGGCATGGTATATGTGGGAATTACGAAAAGACACACAAACACAAGGATAAACGAACATAAAAGCCATTGTCGTTTAGGACATATCGATAAATCTGCTGTTGCCGAACACGCTTTGGGAAGCGGAGAACATCGGATACTGTTTGAAGAAATGCAGATGCTGGATAAAACATCGCAGTACTACCCACGGTTGTATCGAGAAGCGGTGGAGATATATAAACACCCAAATAATTTTAATCGGATAGAAGGACTAAAAATCAACAAAACATGGATACCAATACTAAAATCCACAAAAACCCTTCCCGCAAAACACGAAAAAAGAAAAGCTACTACAAACGACGATACACCCCCTCACGCGGAAACCAGTGGAGGGAAAGCGAGTAGAAAATATAAATATATAATATACAAGCGAAGCAGTAACATCTCCAGAAGATGCCAACTCCTAGTGGTGGCGAAACGTCGAGAAGTAATCCCAGAAGACAACGGCCTAACAGCCCGAACAAACAGTTTAACAAATAATAAAGATGTTGTATTCAGGCAATAGTGCACGCACTGCCAGTTCTTTATTTGGCGTATGATATCCCAATAGACCAATTCTAAATCATTTAACAATTCAAACTGTACAAACAATATTGCTGAGGTACCAAGAAATTTAGAAAATCAAAACGAAATCAATGTGTTAACAGCAGTAGTTGAAAATCCTACAATAAGTTCTCGAACCAATACAGACCAGTTTGACATTTATAATTCCATATCCTTAAAAATTTTTAAACGCAATAAAATACGTTCGTATAAATTTCAATGTCATCAAAAACTAAGAGAATGAGATGGTGAGGGACGAGGGGAATTTTGTAATGAAATTGTAGAGAGGGCTAATGCAGGCAGAATATCTAACTTGATTGTATACAAACACAACCCTTTATACACATAGTGCACTACGTAACTTTTACAACAATATTCTGGTAAATGTAGTATATTTTGCAAAATTTTGTAATGTGTTTAATTCATAGAATAATTGTGTTTTCAAAATAGATTTCAGTTCTCTACAAGTAGTTTGTCATGACTTTTAATGTAAATTAGGGAAGAAGAAATTCAACATTTTATAATTTCTCATTAAATTTCCTATGACACGCATGCATTTCACTAAAATATATAAGGATGCCTTTTATATACCAACTAATTTGCATCTGTATTTTGGCATTCTTCTTCTTATTGCGCCTTCTCCTTTCGAAGGTTGGCGATCCAAATGGCAATTGTAGCTGTGGAAACTGCTTCACGAGAGATTTCTGAGGATTAGCGTTCAAACCATCTCCACAGGTCTTTCAGCCACGAGTTCTGGCGTCTTCCAACTGATCTTTTGCCCTGCACTTTAATTCCCAATATGATTTGGAGTAATTCATATCTTTCACCTCTTAACACATGAGCCAAGTATTTTATTTTTCTCTCTTTGATTATCCTGATTAATTATTTTTGCTTACTCATGCGTCGAATACCTCACCATTAGTAACTTTTTTTATTCATCAATAACCTTTTTTCTATTTAAGAGTCCATTGTCCAACTTTCACAGCCATAAACAGAGAAAATGTAACATCTGATCATTCGAATTCTGAGCTCTAGACTAACGTGTGATCTTGTAAAAAATGTTTTCATGTTCATGAGTGTTTTCCTCGCTGGTTCTTAACAGGATTTCTTTTTTTTTTAGGTTACACTGGCTGTTGATATTTGCTCCCAAATATTTTACGGAAGTTACCTGTTCTATTATTTGTCACTTGGCATACGTTTTACATATGTACACTTGTTGGTAACTTTGAAATGGCATTGAATCCACATTATTTTTCACCACAATTTAGTTTAAGTTCTCTTCTTCGATATTTAAAGTAATATATTTGACACTTTTGTATTTTAGGTAATGCTAGCGATAAAATTCTATATCCACGAAGCAAACGACGATCATCGTCTTTTCCCTCTCCTAGAAGTCCAGACAGGCGAGGATCTTTCCGGCTCTGGAATTCTAGTAGACGTCTTCGACGTTCCGCTTCTACGAGGACTATTGCTAAACATTATGTCGACACTAGCAGTAGTACAGAATGTCCCAATAGCGGAGACTCTACTCCAATACTCAGTGAGTATATGCAATACGACAAATGGCATATGTGATAAAAATACATTCATTTATCATCCTCTAATTAAAAATAAGTATATACATATATATATATATATATATATATATATATATATATATATATATATATATATATATATATATATATATATATATATATAAATGAGTAAACTTAAAAAACGTAAAGAAAAAAGATCTAAAAAAGACTATCTTAAGACTTAATATTTAGTTAAGTTAAGTCTTTTATTATGTTTTAGAAAAGACGTCACTCCTTTCTAGACTGTTTCGCAGATCTAAACGTTCCCAATGCCAAATAGGAACCTTCGGAGCACAGTTTCCACCAACGGAATGGTTTAATTCCAAAGCTGTCCATTTGCACAACGTGGGAACACAAACCATTACTGCGGATAAGGTAAATAAATGCCTCTATCTTCCTTACTACTGTCTTTCATTTCTTTTTATTTTTCAAACTTCAAACCGTTTCTTTATTCTGCTTCCTTTCTATATACCATCTTTCGCTACAACAGACTCTATCTGTTTTCTCATTTCGTTTTTAGTCCTTTTATAATCATTTATAAAGAACCACTGTAACTGCTAGAGACAGATGATTGTTTGCTTAGACTAAAGAAATATTGTGGGTGCTGGGAAAGTATCAAACGAAACGGTGGAGCTTCTCTTGCCGGTTTCAAGGTGTATCCTTAAATCTGGAACAGGTTAACAGTGAACTTCCATTCTTGGAAAAAAAATGGAAGTTAAAAAACAAAAACCAATCCTTGGTGGAAATACCAAAAAAAACCAGAAAATCCAACCCCAATTTAAATAAACGTCTTCTCCTAGGTCACTTGGTGGATTTGAACCTCTTCTCCTAGGTGACTTTTGGTGGATTTGACGATATGTTTGGGGAGTCGGCAAAAAATATAGCTCCTATTAATTTACGTTCTCGTTGTAGGGAAAAAGGAACGAGAAAAAAAAAGTAAGATTTTTACATTTGTAGAGAGATATGAACATTGTTGTCACTCAATTAATCTTCAAAAACTTTTTATTTTATGCTAACACAATTATTTTCTTTCTAGGACAACAGTATCAATATAGAAGCGTATCTGGAAACTTGTGAGCTGGGTTCGTCGAGATCAGCAACATTACCAAGAAATCATCGAAGGCAGCTGTCATCAGATTTGACATTTACCACTCCTCTTAACGGATCCAGAGAAAACTCGCCGATTTCTAGCTACATTAACTCATCCTATGCTACAAGTACTCTACCGAGAAAATATGTAGGAAGAAGTAGGGAGAGCTGTAAAAAGGCTAGTCGCAGTAGTTTGAACAAGGCTGTAGCAAATCATGAAGCCAAACTGGAAAAACCTCAAGAGTTTAGTGAACAAAATATGGTCAACGAAAGACTGTGTTCGCCATCTTTAGAATCACGGTCTGGTACAAATTTGAGTTTTGAAGATAATTCTAGTTCAATAGCTGATTCGCCTGTGAAAAACTTATCGAATATAGACAATAGTGGCCCTAGTAGTATAGAATCTCATAAAAGTAGCAAAACAGGTAGCTCTTTAACCAGCGGACCTTCCAGTTTAGAGTCTCATAAAACAGTAATAAAAAGGAATTTAACAGATTCTCCCAAAACAGATCTTCGAAGTGCAAGAAAGCACAAAAAAGATGCCGTTAAAAGTAAAACTTCTTTAAAACCTACTGTTATTACAACACCCAAACCTCCCATATCACATAGCAACTCATTTACTCTACAAGTGACTACTAATCAGAGTGGCACATCATTCAATGGAGCTCCTGGAGGCAATACGAAAATTTTTGTACAGAATTCCCCTGTCAGGTCAGTAATTACGTTCGAAAATGGGCAGATCGAGAAAAATCCAAATGTCGTGATCATAAACAACGAAAACGATGAATCGGTTTTGAATTCCACCGAGAAATCAGAAAACAAACCTGCCAAGAACACTAATCAACAGAGTTTAAACAACTCAAGAGATACCATTAGCAACGAACAGAAATTTGAAGCAATGAATAATAGTAGAAAGCTTTCATTACAATTACCTTCAAAGGATGGTCTGAACTACCATAATGTTATTAAAAACGTTTCCCATAATAACGTCAACTCAAATTCTAACCCAGATTCACCAATAGCTAATACGTTCAGGGAATTTTCGAAGTCAAATTCATTTACAAGCACACCACCAAGTCCAACTAAGAGCTACGAAGGAATACCCATGTTCTCTTCAATCAAGTACCAGAAAAACACAGTAGGTTCCAAAACATCTCTAGAAAAGTCTTTTAGTTGTTTAGAAAATGGAAAAACGCTTGAAAAAAACGTAGTTGGTTCTGAACCAAACATCTGTTACAAAGAGATCTCCCTGTCCAGAGAAAACAGTAACCAACAGTTTCCCAGTTTAAGTGACCTTAGTTTTAACTTCACGAGCCTTGCGGCTCAAAAAATCTTAAAAGGTGTCAGTATAAATAGTGTAGATACTCTGGTAGAGCTTAACATGGCGGCTAATTTGGAAAAACCAAATAACTGCGACGTGGTTCACACAGATTTTGGGTTAGTATAACTTGTGCAGACTTTTTTACTGAAAGTTTGTATTAATGTTATTAAAAATTAGATTTTGTGCACAAAAAATGCCAAAAGATGTGTTCAAGGAATCTGGCGATTCAGTTTCGGTGTTTTGGAACATATCTTTTGGTTAATCAAGTTTTTTTTCCAATTGGTTATAGCAGATACCGATAATAATGTAACTTTGACCTATATATCTCACCACGATTTAACCAACAAATAGCAATAGGAGGAATACCAAACCAACTGATTCAAAATGGTTCCAGCAAGACGAAGCAATAAACAAACAATATCGGCGGAATTACACTAGAAAATCTCCCTCTACGTGAGAGTGATAATAAAACATTTTGCCACAAGCAAAATTTGAATTATTACTCTGAATAGTAGCGGTATAACTATTATATGTATGTTAAAAATTAAATAAGAATTATTATTAAGCAGTTGATTCTAAATCTACTAAGAATATATTCAATCTTGACATTATGTACTCAAGATACTTTCGTTAAAAAGCATATTTCCTCAATTGTCCCCGATTTAGAAAGTTTCGAACAGAAATCAGATACATTGAGGTAAATTGGAGTACATAATATAGTAAAATGGATACGCAGCAAGTAGAGAGATCATGTCAACATGAAAGACACCACATTTTAAAAGTAGTATCTCGGCAATCCTTTAAATTTTAGAAATAATCAATCAATATTCCTAAGCTAAGAAACACAATCATGGATTTCAGAGTAATTAGTTCATAGATTAAATTCAAGAACACCCAAGCCAATATGTCAATAATAAACAGAAGATGCAAGTAGTGTAGAGCCACAAGAAGAGTATTTTGAAAACATATCCAGAAACGATATTCTGATGATAATAGAAGCCTTCAATACCAAGATTGGAAAAGAGGAGAATGATAGGGAAGCTGCGAGGAAAAAACAATTCACGAAGGAACGACTGATAATGGAACAAAACTATGCAACTTAGCTTAGCCTATACTAATACACACATTGCCAGTCCAAAATTCCGACATAACACACAACATAAAATAACATGGCTCCTTAAAGGCCGAAGAGAAGATCACCAGATAGATCATGTAATTATTGCAAAAAAATGGCTAAGACTAACAGAAGCTGTCAGATCATACAGGGGAGCAAACGCTGATTCAGAGAGCATATTAAATAGCAAAATTATAAATGAAAATAAGAACACAAGCTCAACGAAATAAAAAAAAAATCCAATTTTGACAAATTAAAAACGGAAGTAGGAAGTAGTAAATAATAAATACACAGAAGATATAGGAAAAATCTACAACTGGTCGAAACTGAAGATATAGAAACTGACTGCAACACCATTAAAACAAACGTAAGAAACAGCAGAGGAAACAATAGGACAAAGGCAAAAGAGTGAATCGAAAGAGAGGTTTGATGAAGTATTCAAAACCAGAAACATAGAGAAAAAGCGAACATGTATGATATAGATAAAAATTGGAACAGATGAAAAACTAAACTAATAAACAATCAGACGTGTGTCAATCTATGACAAGTTGTTCAACACTTAGACAAGGAAAGAGAGCGGACGCGTAATCGTATGGAATTGACTGAAGCCAAATCGGCACCAGAAAGGTTGCCAGGTTCTTCAGCAGATTAAGAATAATGGATATATATCAATAAATAGATCTTTTTAATTTATAATTAAACACTGACATGATGATCACTTTTTGAGCATGATTTTATCATTATATATTTTTTAGTACATCAATATAGTGTTTCAGTAAATCAGGAAATTCAAGTTGAAATCAGTAGACCTGGTAACACTGTAAGACGCAGTATTGGGCAAGGTAAAGGCATCATTTGTGTTGTAGCTGTGTTGTGTCTTGTTTCTGAGGCATATATGTCATCATTGGTCTTACACTGACTTTATAAATTCTTGGCTTATATAGTGTTATTAAGGCATTCTGACAGTCTATTTGCTTTTTGTACTTGATCTCTCACTTTTTTGTCCAGGTCTCCATAGCTAGACAGTGTAATTCTCAGGTATTTTATTTCCATTACTTGTTCAATACTAATACCATTAATTTCTATTTTACATCTGGTTGATTCTTTGCTGGTTACTATTGTTTTAGTTTTCTGAGATGAGATTGCCATATTAAATTCTTTTGCTCTAATGCAAATCTGTGAACCAGTCTTTGCAGAGTATTTTAATTTCTTTGTACCCATTCTGTATCCACTTCCTTTGTTAACGCTTTTGACGATTTCATCCATGATTTTATCAGCACTATCATTTACCTTCAAGCTGGCGGTATCTATCTGAATACTTTGTGACTGAGACTGAATATCAGGGTACAACTCGGGTTCTAAAATGAGTTCTTTTTAAAGTGTTCTGGTGCATGAATGATGAATTTGGTGTGAATTCCGTCTAATAATTTTATTGTTATCTTGATCACCTTGATCTAGGTTCATTTTCCTTTTCTAACACAATTGCTTTACGCCAATAATTGTTCTCTTGAACTTCTTATTACTACGCTATCTCCCGTTCTGATATCTACTAGTTTTCTTCGTGATGTGTTATCACAATGTAATTGTAATTTTTTTTTCTTTGCATAAATTCTCATATAGGTACTTATTACTGGATTTTATGTTCTAATTTATTAGCTGTATTTATAAATTGTGCTCTCAGGATCCTGCTGTCAAATTTGAGCTGAAAATGCATCGAGATGTATTATGCAGGTATTATGCCATTACAATATGTCTAAAACCGTTATTTTTCTCATCATTTTTTTTTTTAATTTGCTTGCTTATATTGACTGTCTTTTCTGCAAGTCTATTACTCTGGTGGTAATCTGGGGTGCATGTCATAATTGTCATGTCTTTTTCTCTATAATAATTATTACATATAGCCGAGGTCAAATTATCTGCAATTAAAATTTCTGGATATCCAAATCTACTAAAATTATCTTGAAATGAGTTGATTACTAAATTGGGGGTTTTATCTTTTAATACTGAAATGTTCAACCAATGCGAAAAATAGTCTACAATTACTAAATATGACTTTGAAACATACTCTAAAATGTTTGTACTAACTTTATTAAATCTTAGTCTAGGAATATCATGAGGCATCATTGGTTCTTTAAAATTATTTGGTCTGTATTTCTCACATATCCTGCATTTTTTATATAGTTGGTTGCATCGCCATCATTGGCACGTCCTGGCCAATAAAATATACTCCTGGTTTTTTATAGTTTTACGGACTCCTATATGGCCTTTATGAATCAATTCTATTATGTCAAGCTTAACTTTTCTCGGAATAATTATTTTGTAACAATGAATGCAATAACAGCTTCAAAATACAGTGAATCTCTTACAGCGTAGTACTTTTTACATACTTTAGGAGCATTTTTTCCTTTTGGAAGCTTCTTCTAAGTTTCTTTAGGACCCTACTGTAATAAAAATCAAAAACTACTGCCAATGCTTCATCTTGATTAGTTGAGCTAGTTTTAACTTAAATTGCTTTTTAAAATTGTATCTTTCAAACGATTCATTCATCCTTGGATTAACATATTTGTCGATTAGTGGCATCATCAAGTCGTACTTATTAGTTTCGGCTTCTGGGATGGCGAATATGGACATAATTTTGGCAGACTCAGTCCCAATTATATTTCTTAAAATTGACAGTTTGATTTTATCTGCTGACTGGTCTTGTAAAGTTGCTAGTAAATAATCTTCGAAACTGTTTTTTCAGAACTTCCATTTACTTGACGCATTTTTACCCTGTAGGTCAAAATCTGGTGGTAGTTTTACACTTAATCAAATGGCAAATATTATCAAATATCTCCAAAAATCAGACATGTTAAAAACAAATTAAAAAAAAACAAAAGTTATACGGATATGATAAAAAACAATCTAACAGTAATAAAATAACAGTAAAACCTAAAATCTGTAAAGAAAGCATCTCTCTAACTTGTACAAAATCACGTAAAACAGAAATATTGGGGAACTAAGGATAACGGATAAACGAGACGAAGATGATAAAGATTTAAGGAAGAAAATCTGTTGGGCGAAGATAGAATTCTTGGTTGAAGAATCTACGTGACCGGTATCAATGCAGATCGATTCATTTTTTTAGAACAGCAAGTTCAAAAATAAAAATAGCCATTACGATTACCAACCTCCGTTTGGTGTTGGCACTCTTTGAAGAAGATGCTCAAGGTAATATTCAAAGATATTTTCGTATTCAAGATAAAAATAAAAGCCTTGTTGTACATTTGATCCAATAATTTAAACTATACCATCAGAAAACGTTTTTAAATTCGGATACAATTAAATCGATCTAACTAACTAGAACATTAGTTTTTTTTCATTAACGCGTGAATTGAGTAACGCAATTTTTAAACTATTGTAGTGATATGATTATCTATAATTTCGTATAATATGTAAATCCGTCTTGCTGAATGTTTTTCAGAATTGTATGAAAATTATTTATTGTATGCAATAACAATAAAAGATGAAGGTCCAAAAACTTCATAATAATTGAGGTAAAAGATATTTTATGTCAAGTTGCCATGTTTTGTGTAATTAACGTACTAGGTGATTAAAGAAACATTTAATGTATTTGTATTTAATACTATAATCCATAGGGTGCGTTATGATGTTTACAGTAAATGTTAAAATTTAAAAGGTGGTAAATATTTTAGGATTTTAGTGGAATTTTTGAAGAATTTACAAATTTTTGATACGTTGAAAAAAAAAACAAGATTTTGACCATCATTGGAACCGGATTTGTGTCTTCCTTACGTCTCGTTCCCAATTATTGTTGATAATGTTTGTCGCAGTGGCAGACTAAACATTGGGAACGAACAAATCTAAATCACGATATAAAAACCGACAATAATGTTCCTTTAAAAAATAAAAACTGTTTATCCTCATAACGATTCCATCCATCTCCAGTAAATTTTCGTAGGTATTAAAATGTATATTTCCACTAATAAATATTGAAAAAACGTTTGTGTGGCCTAAAATGTCCTAAAAGTATTTTTGTTATACATACATATATTGAAAGTTATTTAATGTAAGGAATTTGTAACAATTGTATAATAGTTTGTTAGATGTCAGTAAATTAATTTTTAGGTTTTGTACAGCTTTAATAATAAAACTTAGTTATTAAAGATCGTTGATTATTTCTTAGTTCTTAAATATTTGGTGTTTTTTTGGGTCTTTTAATAAACATATTTCGATGCATTCACGAAATTGTTCGAAGATCTTCCCGAAGGAACATTCCTAGAGGCTGTAGACAACGATATGTTTCGGGGGCCTTAACGGCGATGAACGCGATCTACTAAGTAAATATCAAAGAATATTCTAAACCGACATTTTTAGTGAAGAAACTATAGAATATGGGGACAAACTTTAATCAATAAACAAACTAGCCGAAAATCACGTCCAGAAAGGTCAAAAAATGCTGCCGTGCTAACTGGTAAGTATAGGTTGGTACAATAGTGTAAGTTGGCTTTAGTCAACGACTATAATAATTGTAAGCAAGACAAGATGGTTGTCATATGTTGTTCTAAATAATAAAGAAATAATCCATACTTATTTTGTCATTTATAAATATTGAAAACATGTTGCCAAAAATTTCTATGTTGTTTTTATAATAAATAAGCTCAATGGAATAGGCGCAATGGAATTTGTCTGCTTTTGTACAGCAAATAGTATCTACTTCTATTTCATTTTTTGCTAATTTCCATTTTTGTCGGATCTTCAATGATTAAATATTTTCGATTTCACTTTTGTTGCATTTAAGTAAAGTAATTTGTCTCTTTTCAAAGTTCCCTTACTTTGAAACATACACGTCTAGGCAGAACTAGAGTGGGATCCTCTTGCGTTTCTCACCTCCCTGGCCTTGGGACCGTTTCTGCCAGATATAAATTCTAAAAAATTATATTCCACAGTGTCATCCCAAAAGGTGACACAACCCGAAAATGCACATGCTTTATTCAATATTAGTTGGATTGATAGGTTAGCCAGGGATATATATTTATTAATATTAGATAACAATAAATTAATAATAATACGGATACAAACGATAATACTTGTATTATGGTTATATTTCTATGAGACCAAGTAGTTATAAAGTAATTTTCAGCAAATGACAGAGAGAACTGTATCAAAACAAGAATGACAACAGAATGTCCTCATGAAGAGATGAATAAAACTGTTACAACTAGTTATTACAAGAAAAAAGATATCTATATACTCCCTTAACTTACTAAATAAGAGACAGACAAACACAAGTTATCTATATATCTGAACAAGAAATAAGCTAGACAGGATGAAATATAACAGAGCGACTGGCTCTGGAGACACCTGCACGATTGGTAAAACACACCCCTTTGACCTTAATACAAGAATTAAAACAAATAATGCTTATTTGATGGAAAAATACCAAATGAACGGAAAAATGACTATTTAATCTCCTTACATAAAAAGAGAAACAAGACCCCAACAATTGTAGGAATAAGCGGTTTCAGCTTCTGTGGGTAGGTTGTACGGAAAAATCATTAATACGAGGATGGAAAAATAGCTGTGACCTTGAAAAGAACAGAGTAGTTTTCGTCCAGAACATCTCAATTTTTGATGCGTTTGAATAGCCCTTCACTTGCCGATTTGTGTTTGGCTGGCCTCTCTTATAAAAGTTGGTTTGTTGATATCGAGTACTTGGAGACCAGCCATTCGTTTCATAGCTCTCCCTTTTCATCATTTACGGAAGAGCTCCATTTGCTTTGTGAACTTAAATAGAACAGAGTAGTTTCGTCCTGGACAAGTTTTAATAGGCTCTGACATCTTTTCTTTCATTCTATCTTTATTGTTTTATTGACTTATCGAGAACATCTCAATTTTTGCGAAAGTTATATCGATGTATGTTTGGCTTGCCCCTCATATGAATGTTGATATCGAGTACTTGGAGACCAGCCTGGGCTATCTATTCGTTTCATGGCTCTCCCTTCTCATCATTTATGGGAGAGCCCCATTGTCCCTACTTTACATTTATGTGCCCGGCAATCATAATTGGTTTTTCTCTTGTGGTGGTGTTCATTATCTGATATACTATCTCTTTGTTTTCTCTAAACGTAATGGAGATACTTATGAGTATATAATTTTCACCCCTGACTATGCTACGCACTCCATGGTCTTTGTTTCTGAAATACACTTATAAAAAGACTTTTTTTTATGTCCTGCATCTAACCACCGACCGATGTTATTTTCTTATTGCTCTACTTTGACTTTGGTTAATCTCCTTGGTTTTGTTAGATATTTGGTGTTGGATATAAAGGGACTTAATTCCTTGACCTCTGTCTCTATCTCCCCCTTGTTCCGAGGATACTTAACAGCTCTGCGAGTTTCCTGTCTGTTCCTTTTTTGGGGTTTCCCCTTTATATTTAATACTATTCTTTACTACTCTTTTTTCTTTTTTTGTTGTCTCTTAACCTCGCGACTGTCCCTTTTTTTCCCTTTTATGGCCGTTCCTGTCCTCCTCATCTAATAAGATTAAAACCAGTATACTTGTATATATATTTTCTTCCCCCGTCTTTTAGTTTTCTTTCAACTCGTTGGAGTCTTGTTCCTAATCTTCTTCCCCAGTAATTTATAAAATTTGCTCTCCTACTAATGTCGACTGTGTTCATTTTTGTCGCTTCAAAATTCGTATCTCTTCCCAGTTTTTTTCTTCAAAGCTGCCCAGCAGCTGTTCCTCCCTAATCTTCTCTTTTTCTCCTGTTTTTGTACAGTAATTATCTTTTATTTCTTCCCTGCTCTGTTTTGTTTCATCTTGTTTTTGACTTTGTTTGGTAATAGGTTCCATCTAGTTCCCACGAGTAGGGACGATCTATACTTCCAACACGGCAGTACCCTCTTACCCCGTCAAGGATTACTACTCCGGGGGTCGCCAGAGGATCGTTTGTGGTGCTATAACCCTCACACCTCAAGAAATGTAAATAGAAGGGAGTAAAAATTGACGACAAAACACCGCAGATTGAACTGGAGATAAATAACTCGATAAAACAAACAAATTAATATAAATACTTGGAGGTAACTAACAAATACAGGATCGGATGAAACAGATATAATAAATAAAATAAACGTGGGTGACAAACAAATGGAAATGATGATTTGGAGAAGAAGCTGCAGATTAACAATACTGGACAAAGTGAGAAATGAACGAAAAAAAAAAAGATTACTCTGGTATGGACACATGAGAAGGATGAACGAGATAAGAATACCGCTGCGAATTTGGAAATGGAAATCAAAAACAGGAGGAAAGAATGACACCCTAGATTACCGTGGAACGGATGAATAAAATCAGCAGTGAAAAATGAAGACCTCACTGAAGAAGATACACTGCTCCAAGAAATTAACGTACCATTTTAAAACTTACCATATAACAGGAAAATATTAACTGAAATAAAAAGCATTTTATTTCGTATTACTTTACTTTGTAAAACAAACATATTTAGTGATGTTGTCGCTAACCATCTTCAATATTCATAAACTTACCACAATCTGAAAACAATTAACAACAAAATCTCTAATTCTAAAAATAGAAATTGTTTAATTTTTTTGCTTAACAAGACGTATTTCCACCCCTTCTACGAATGACAGCTTGACATCGACGATTCATACTTAAAATAAACGGTCTTAAAGTATTCTGATCCAGTTCATTCAAAATTTAGACAAGACGTTGTTCCAGTTCCTGCAGAGTGTTTGGTTGATTAGGAAAATTCCGTAGACTTCTACCAAGCAAGTACCAAACATTCTCTATAGGATTGAGATCGGCACTATTTGCTGGCCATTCCATAACGCCGATTCCAACTTCCTCTAGATAATATTGCACTATATTTGCAATGTGCGGTCGTGCATTATCGTGCGTAAGAACAAAATTTTCGCCAATATAAGGAGCAAATGGCACAACGTGGTCTTGAAGAACGTCAACGATATATCGGTGAGCGTTGATGGTACCGTTATTCAACACCACCAAGTCTGTACGACCCGTTAAAGAAACGCCACCCCAGACCCTATTCACCGAATAACGTCGTTCCTCGCATGTTACACTGTGCATACCGTTCGTTCTGACGTCGGTACATGCGAATACGCCTATCACAATTGTAAAGACAGAATCTGCTCTCATCTGTAAACAGAACTTTATTCCAATCAGCCTCCAACCAATGGATATGGATATAAGGCTGGCCCTCTGGCAGGTATACGATTTACCAAATTACCTTCTTTGAGACGTTGGCGAACAGTTTCACAGCTGATTCGGACATTAGGAACATCTTTAGGTTGAGATTGTAAGCTTTTGGTAGTTACAAATCGTTGTCTTAGGGTGCGAAGTCATAAAAAACGGTCTTGAACGGACGTTGTTACACGATGTCGACCTTGTCCTGGACGCCTAGAGTGACTACCGGTCTCTCTGTACCGTTCCATCATTCGTGAGACCGATGTATGGTGTACGCCGAACCGTTCCCCTAAATGTCTGTAACTCCAACCTTCTTCGTGTAAAACCACTATTTGAGCACACTTTTCATTAGCCAAATTTCTCGACTCGCGTTGCGTTTTGATTAAAACAATAGCAAAATGTTACCACCAAACAGCAATAGTTCACACAACGACTGAAAAATGACACTGACCTCTTATCGACATTAAAAAATTTACAGCACCTTTGTTTTGTGTTCCTAGAAATTGGTTGAAACAAAAAACAATACAAGTAACCTGATAAAAACATTCCAAATACATGGTATATTCCATACAAAAATTAATACAATTAAATTTAAAACACCAACGAATCGCTTTTTTGTTTTTGTAAATGGTGCGTTAATTTTTTGGAGTAGTGTATATACGACAAAAAAAATTTGGATGTGGTAAATGACAAACAGAAAGAATATGCTGTGTGCAGCCAAACACAAGTAAGTTGTAAGTGATATTAAATGTAACCATCAGATTAAAAATCAATCCAATTTATATTGAATAAAGCGTTCTATTTTAGTCGGTTTCTATGGCGTTAGCAGACACAAAATTACTTTGGTGAAAAGAAAATAATAGTAAAGTGGTCTATCATACCCCATTACCGATTATTATTAGATTATATTCAACTAAATAATCAGAAGAATCATAGTGATAAAATCTAATAAAAAATATAATGTTGTACTATGAATTTACCAGTAATTTACAATCATTTGTATGCCATTAGTAGACAAATGAAAAGAGAAAAGAATAATTATATTTTATTTTAAATGTATTTAGAATAATTCTGAAATGGTCTGCCATATCGTAGTGCTAATTATGACTGATGAAATTCAACAAAGTTGTATCAAGATCTATCTAACGCCACAATCTAGAAAAAAAAATAATGATACTGTATCAAACGTAAAATGACCCGTTATTCATTTAACAAGTAGTTTAACCCCCAGTGTTTTAAAAGGAGCTGAAAAAATATGGCATCCTTATATAATTTGAAAGTATAAAATAATAAATGGTGTACTATAATTAAAATAATACTAAGGAAATTGTGACGAACAAAAAAACTGTTCTTAAAAGTACCATTGGTAAGTAAATACTAAATAATATCCGACTTTTATAGGTCAAAGGCTAAAGTTACAATAGAAAATTTGTATTTTACATGAGACTAAGGGTTAAAATCATTTCTACTGATATTAGAGATAAAATATAGAATTATTATAACCTACTGCTTTAACCACAGGTGGAAAGCAGCTTACAGCACGAAAAAGTATACAATTGGAGAAATACAGAGGTTAAACAAAAATGAGAACTCTGCAGTAATTGGTATATCAATATAGGTAAAATATTAATAGAGATTATATAAAATACATGATTTTTGTATATTTTATTCTCCAATGATGTGTTTGTAATTTTGTCTATAGTCCATTTGTAACTAATTCTTCAATTTTCTCCTGGTATTGAATTTTATGCATGATTACCTTGTCTGCTGATAAAATTATTTGGACTCAATGTCTTTTAGAGCTTGTTTGAACTTAAAAAAGCACAAAATCGAAAGCAAATGTAAGTAGAGAGAAGAAATTATCAAAGGTATATGAGTTGACAAGGACAATGCAAATGTACCTAATCATAGACATAATTTAATACCACGAGAAAATCCAATAATTAGTTACAAATTGACCATACACACATACAGGATTTTTTACTTTATAAGTACAAAATATAAATTATAATTTTTTACGTTCTAATAAATATTTCATAACACTATTAACCCTTTCGCTCACGGCGTCCACAAATGTGGACATTTACGCGCTCAGTTGTACGATATTCTAATAGTATGACTGTTTGTACATGTTGTCCATGTTAGAGGACCTCTAAATATTCCATATTCATGCACTAGCCCCCATCTGTGGGCAAGTAGAAGAAACAATCGGAAAAGTTTTAGTAAGATTCTGGCCACTATGCAGACATCTATACCGTGCAAAGAACAAAAATTTATTTTTAGACTATAATCCAAATTCAATAGGATTGTCAGGGTATCGCTTTAAAATGATAGACTCAGGAGGGACACGAAACGAGAGACGAGTGTAGTTCAATGGTGGCGAGTACATTTTTAAAATAAGGGAAATCATTGTGAGGACTAAATCGAAAGGAACCTTTTACATTAGACTTCTTTAAATGTACTGATATTGGAATAATGATCTTATGTACCTATTGATATTTTTAAAATAAAATTGATATTCAAATATAAACAACAACTGCTTTACAGAAAATAATAATAATAATAGTCCCAGCAGCCTAATGTATACCTTAATTTTGAGAAACAAATTTACCATAATAATAATAATAAAGTTATTAGGTAAGTACTTCCAATAATATAACCTCGTAGGAGAAGGAAATGACAAAACAACAACAGCAACAAAGAACAAATTCATTAGAATTAAGTATATTAGTTGTTATTAAAAATAAATCTTTTTATGCTGATTCACTTTACCAGATGTTAATTCACCATCACTACTGTCTTCTCCTGGAGTAATAATAATGGGCTCGATAATTACATCAACACGCGTGTCTACGTCCCACATTTTATCTTCTTCTTTCTGTGCATGTTTAATGCATGACTGCCAGTTGGAAGCGGTTATATTTTGTATGGTTTGTTCTAATAATAATTTGACATCTTTTAATTTGAAGGGTATATTTTTTTGCGCTTAACACGGCGATGCCGAATCCTTAACACGGCGATGCCATGCTCACGTGACATTTCGTCTACTGCAAATCGGATGTAGGAAGTCTTATGTTTCCGCACTACATCAAGTAATTGAACTTTTTTTCATGTATTCATCAAAATCTATATTTTTGCTTTTTTGTCAATCTACTATATCTGCCTTTCAAGACACCTGAATCACTTCCTATGTGCATAATATTGAGGCATCTTTCTTTGCCCGAAGGTGCTTTTAAGCCGGTTGAAAGTCCCTCATGAAAAGCCTGTCATGAACTTTTAATATTTAAGTCTTGCCATACTTAGGATTTCGTATGACCCTCATTTAACCACGTCTCGTCCAGATAATAAATTTTACGTTCCAAGACATCTAGAATCACGAATTTTTTGTAAATATTGTCTCCACCATATCACCAGTTCGTCTCTCTCGATTAACAAACTTTTCCGACTTCTCTTTACATACCGAAAATCGATTTCACATAATGTTCTTTGTAATATCTGCATGGATATTTTATTTAAAGTATTATCTGCGTCTGCATTAATTTCTCGTTGAATAGCATTGAACGTGGGCATTTCGTTCCTAAGATAAAATCCATTAACTTTTCTTCGGATTATACTTTTCGTAATATCGTCCTATATAATTTTTGTACGTTCTTTATGAATAGGTTTTTGAAGTGGTTAATTACCTTGAATTATTCGAAAAACCGTACGAGCCGATACTTTCGTTAAATCACCACACAATGCCGCGACGTCCTCTATAAACATATCTTGATTTCTTCTACGTAATCCCTTATAAACCGATTTGATCATTTGTTTTTCTTTCACAGATAACCACCTCCTTTTATCCGCTTTATCAACAGATGTACTGCATGTTGGTTTTGATGCCATATTACCCGACTGTGCGCTCATGTAATAATTCTGACTAACCGATTTTAATATTTATTTTTACTATTTGCCGTCGAGTTTTAACAATGTTGCCGTATTGCAATAAGAATATTATTTTCGAAAAAGATAACAATGTCCGCCTGTACCTTTATGACATTTAGGGACACCTCAACGACACCGATAAGCTGCACGCGGTACTAAATAATAAATTTCGCAACAAAGCGAGTATACTTTACCCAGTTCGGACTTATATCAGATGTAACCGGCAAAAATGATAATTGAAAAGTAAATTTGTGTGCTAATAAATAAATTAATATATAGCCGCTTACTATCAAGTGTTTACGAACTACAAAATGTCTGCCAATCCTATTGAATTTGGAGTATAGGCGACTCACCCACACTCTGTAAAAATTATTATATGTTTGAAAAGGTGCTAGTGACATCCTCACATATGGACTGTGTGAATAAACAAGTTCTTCTAGAGTAGGTACATATAACCTAGCCCATTCATACTACTTGTTCAAATAAACATATTTGTAATATTTCAGTAGCCAGCATGAACTTAAAGCGACCTTGGAGCCATGAGCAGCTACTTAATATAATAGAGAATCTTTCAGATATTGAATATATGTCAGACGATAGTGATGACATTGTTGCTTCAGAGCAGCAATTTGAAGATTTGAAAGGTAAAAATATTTATTTTGAACTAATATAAACAACTACTAATTATATTCATTTTCAGAAGAAGACTCACAAACAGGAAATGGTGATCCAAATAAACCAAATATTGAAGATGAACCTCTCGCAATAGAAGTGGAGCCTGTGGTCGCTGCAGGACCAAGCACTTCTCAGGCATTTTCTGAAGATCAGACAAAACAAGACCGATATAGAAATAAATGGGCCACAGGTAACAAAGGTTTACAATTTGTCAATGGGAGGTATTGACAAATTCAATTTCTTACTAACATTGTACAGGAACCTTTATTAAATCACACAAATGGACGTTTGTGAATGTTCACACATGGTATAGATTCAACCTGTACGAACACCTGGCTAGAATATAGAGGCAAGCAACAAATTTGCAAATACCAAAGAAAATAATCTTTTTCACACAGAAATTGCTCAAGTTTTTGGCTATAGAAAAAATAGTCAATAAAAACAGAGAACGACCCCTTTCGATAATGCCTGAGCCAAAAACACCTAAAAGAAAAAACATTGAAGTATGACTATTAAAAGAAGTAAGATTGAACAATGTAGGGCATTTATCTACCGTTGTTAAATCGAAACATGCTTAGCGTTGCAAGAAACCCAGATGCAAGGGAAAATTTTGTATATCTTGCCTCAAATGTAAAGTTTATTCAGTCATAAAGTCAAATAACCAATATTCAAAATTTCAAATTTTTAGGCCGAGTTTAAAAAAAAATATGAGCGAAAGGGTTAACATCACTGTACAATATTTCAATACTAAATTTCTGGATATGGCCATCTCCTTTTCCACAAATTTCAATGCTGCACTAACTCTGGATTGGTTCTAACTAAAAATTAAAAAACAAGTCAGTAAAGTCATATATTGTTAAAAAACTACTTTTTTAAAAAGAAACTTAATTCTTTTATTTTTTTGTAAACTATTGCCTTCATTTGCGAAAAAATTGAAAAATCCAAAAAATTAAAATCGGACTTCTTTGTGGTCAAGCAAACTCACTCCACAGTCAATCCATCAATGTGAAAACTGTTAATTTAACTATTGATAAAGATATTCACAATTATACCCAAATCGAAAGCAACCCAACTGCAAAATATTTGAAATCTTTACAACTGCCTAGGTGTTATGGGCTCTTTAGGTCCTGAAAGTCAACAAAGAGCTATAAAAACTATTACTGTGAATGAAGATGAAATTTTAATTCCTGAGAATCCAGATATCAGTACTCAGATCATAATCTGGCAATAGGGATAAGCCAATCGTCTGTTTTTAGAATATTAAAGAGGGAAAAATTGCATCCGTATCATATCATTACACTCCTGTTCAGAATTTACTACCTCAAGATTTACCTGTGCATCTACAATTTGCTCAATTTTTACAAGATAAACAAAATATTAACCAAGATTTGTTGGACACAATTATTTTTATAGATGAGGCAACAGTTACCAGATGAGGAATATTTAAATGGAGAAATACTCACTTGTGAGATTCTAAAAATGGTCAGACTAAGAAACAAACCCATTTTCAGCACAGCTTTAAGGTTAACATTTGGTGTGGTGTAATCTGTGACTACTTAATAGGTCCTTTTGAACTACCAACCAATTTAAATGGACCTCTATTTAGATTTTCTTCAAGAACATTTACAAGAATTACTAGAGGATACACCTCTCGCCTAAACATGTGGTTTTTGCATGACAGGGCACCACCACATTATACTTAAGAATTTCATTAATACTTAAATCAACAGTTTTCAAGTGATATCATGAAATCCTGATATTTTGAGGTCTAGAATCTGCAACTCAGAGATTGGACATTCTTAATGAATCACCCCATATAATTATTCTTTCAGCAAAGGTATAAAATCTAATGAAGAGACAAAAACGCAAATATAAATGAGTGCCATATAACAGTTAAGAGGCGTAACTAAAGTGAACAAAATAAAAAGATAAGAAAATGACAACTATGTGGGGTCATTTACAATAAATAAAAGGTACAAGACCAGTGAAAAAATATGGCAAGCAAAAATAAAAAAAGAAATGAAATGGAGAAAGCCAGGACAAACATAGGAATAAACACTTGGCAATTTCATCAAATGTCTTACAAAATAAACTGCTCAAATAAAAAATGCATGACAAATGATATTAATACATTAAAAAGTAACATACTCATTTTTATTAAAATTTGTAAGAAATAATGTATTTAATTTACCTTATCTTTATCATCTGCTGTGTCAACTAATGAAACAAAATCAACTAATCTTCAAGATGGACATCATTTCAAATTACCCATTCCCTTGTTGCTTCTCTGCAGTTTACTCTTTGGCTTCAATGTCTAGATCAATACAGGTTCTCTCAAAATATCTTGATTCCTCTCAGTCTAGTGAGCCAGCAAACTCCCAGAGTTCAGCGCAGTAATAGTTATGTTTTTTCATTATGCCAATTATTCTTTTTGTGCCATATTACCTAAAACAGCATTAATACAATAATCAATATTGTTTTCACAGTTAAATTTTAATTTTTTGCTCAAAAGAAAAAACCCTACAAAGAATTTTATTTCAAATCTTTAGTAAAAGGTATAAATAAAATACCCAAACGGGCTATATCACAAATACAGAACATTTTCGGAATGTAAATTCCATCATCAGTGTAACCTGAAAGTAATTAACCACTTTAATTAAAAAGAACTTAATATTGAAAATGTTGACTAAAGTTATGCAAAATGTGCTTAATACTTACAAAGTATACATGCTATGAGCCACTAAAATATATGGGTGAAAACCCTTTAAATGTTATTAATTTATAAATATGGTACATTATATATGTTATTAAAAATTAGGATGTTTATCCGACACCCTGATAGGGTAAAAGGAAGGGGAGGAAGAAAGAAAAGTTATCGTTGGAATTGGTAACATGGCAAAGCATAATCTTTTATTCAAGGCAAGTTTTTTATGGCTCCAAGCACGAAAAAATAGTGTTAGAAAATTATGAAAGTACCGTGAAGCAGCAGCAACAGAATCTAACTATTAGGTCGACAAGATTTTTTACTTCCAAAAATTATCCTGATTTTGGTGCTTCACCTGATGCATTAGTGCTGCGTAACTATGGTAGACAAGGTTGTGTTGAAGTGAAATGTCCTTATTTATTAAAAATCATATTGAAAATTTTGCTTTGCTAAAAAATACATGCCTTATCTTGATCAATCAAAACATTACCTTAGACAAAAAACATGTTTATTATTGCCAATGCCAGTTACCAATGTTTGTTACAAAAAGTACATTTTTCATTGTGTGGTCAAAAGGCAGTATTTTCATTGAAAGAATTTTTCACAACAATTCATTTTGTTTAGAAAATGTACAAAAACCTTCATAAAAAAAGTTTCATAACTTAATTACATTGTATCAAACTTAATTGTATCAAACCTGAGTTATTTACTACTTACTGCTAATTTTAGGCGTTTCGTTCTATTCATTGATCTGTAGTACTTGGTAGTACCTTTTCATTTACACATTTAGCCGAAGTGTATCCCATATATGCCCATATTCTGGCTAGGGCTAGGCTAGTTTTATCACACAGATCTGCTGGAGAATCTGCCAAAACGGCAAAAGTATAGAGAAAGTGCCGATGAAGTTAGCTACAAACATGCCCGGGTATCTCTTATGGGAGTGATAGTCCTCTGAAATTTGTATTTCCTAAGGACACCAGAGGGCGTAGCATAAGACAGTGACTGCGCAACAGGGTTGCCAGGTCTGTTTTTATTTTTTCAGTAGCTTTGCTTTCAAAAAATCAGTAGAAATCAGTAGATTTTTTTATGACATGTATAATAGCATATATATATATATATATATATATATATATATATATATATATATATATATATATATATATATATATATATATATATATATATATATATATATATATATATATATATATATATATATATATATATATATAGTTAATTTTCGTTATCTTATCGACCCTCTTATAAGTAAACTAGTAAAAGGAATATCAGGTTTTTCGGTCAAATATAAAATGATTATATTGTCTCATCAAACTAAATATTTTGCTAACATTTATTAGCTTCATCAGTAGTGCACTAAAATTATTATTAAAAACAAATAATACATACAACATACTTACAAACAAAGAAAAACTCAGTTACCTACTTAACTACTAATACGATATTTTAAATTTTAAATACAATAATTATATATATATATATATATATATATATATATATATATATATATATATATATATATATATGTATATATATATATATATATATATATATATATGTATATATATATAGTTATGACATGTAATGGCATGTCTCGTAACAGAAAACCAAAGAAGATATGTCGATGGATGGAAACAACCGTATATACGTATTTCTGACTGTTGGTCGTCGTCAGTACGGTGCAGCCAAGTTAGAAAAATCTATCAGCCAGCCAAGTTAAAAAAATTTCTATATATATATATATATATATATATATATATATATATATATATATATATATATATATATATATATATATATGTATGTAATTATATACATCATACTATCATTTTCGCATCGATACATTATGCTTTTACCATCAATTTAGCATCGACTTGCAAAGTAGCATCTGTATATCGACGCTACTTTACAAGACCTTAATAACTTTTTTCCTGTACTTGTTACAAGAATTTTAACCATCTCATTGATTAGAGTGTTGATACCGTGTTGATATTTTAAAATATCCGCTTTCTCTTTTTATCCCTTACTGAGTTATACAAGTTTATTCCAGAAAATGTTTGAGTCTAAAATGATGGTACAGTGAAAATATTATATATATTTAGTTCAGGGTTTTACCGTTTACTCGCTGCCATTATATACATGAAAATGTATATCCCACTTTCATTATCAATCATTTTAGCATCAGAAATTTGGCATCGCTGTTGAATATAATATTACCCACAATGAAATAGTAAATTTAAGAATATATATATATATATATATATATATATATATATATATATATATATATATATATATATATATATATATATATATATATATATATATATATATATATATATATATATATATATATATATATAAATATATATATTCTTTTCATCCACAAATCATTCTGGCATCATGGTTGGTTAAAAGTAACGGGATATGATATATTGCAACTACCTATGGTATCTTCGCTCCAATTGGTCCAGTCGCGACGTACAGCCCCTCAAATGATAGGATTTAACCAATAAAATACAATAAGACAGAAAAATTAAATACAGCAACATGTCAAAAGGGCCGTAGTCACGTATCTTCGGTCCTATTAGTCCAATCGTGACGTATAGTACCTCTAATGATAGGATTTAACATAGAGAATACAATGGGATACAAAAATCAAATACAGAACAATGTCAAAAGGGCCTTAGTTGTGTATCTTTAGTTCTATTAGTCCAATCATGACGTACAGTACCTCAAATGAAAGGATTTAACAAATAAAATACAATGAGGTATAAAAATTAAATAAAGTAGCATGTCAAAATGGCCTTAGTTATGTATCTTCGGTCCTATTAGTCCAATCGTGACGTACGATACCTCAAATGATAGAATTTAACTAATAGAATACAATGAGATAGAAATCAAATACAGCAAAATATTAAAAGGGCCTTAGTTACGTATCTTCGTTTTTATTAGCCCAATCGTGACGTACAGTACCTCAAATGATAGGATTTAACCAATCGAATACAATAAGATAGAAAAATAAAATACATCAGTTTATCAAAAGGGCCTTAGTTATGTATCTGCGGTCCTATTAGTCCAATCGTGACGTACAGTACCTCAAATGGTAACATTTAACCAATAGAATACTACGACGTAGAAATCAAATACATCAACACGTCAAAAGGACCTTAGGTATATATCTTTGCTCCTATATATGTTATGTCAAAAGAGCCTTAGTTGCGTATCTCAGGTCCTATAGGTCTAATCAGGATATATGGAGCCTAAAATGATAGGATTTAACGAAGATAATACGATAGTGGAGAGAAATTCAACATGGCTGCATCTAATAACACCTTAAACTGGCAGCAATAAAACGAATTTACGCACAGAGGTATGTGGCATATGACGTGACAGAATTTATCAAATACCGTACGATTACGTCATACATCTCTTTGCATACGTCCACTTTTAGTTAACTACTTAAAGAGGACGATGTGGATTAAATGAATGGTGGAAGTGACTGACAAAATACTTGCACAAAGTCGTTCAGAAAAATCGAGGATTGCGTTTTGGAAAGAGACAACACAAACAGAATTTAAGACTTTTCTCGAGCTTAAGTTCCATATAGGGACAATTAAAATGAACCGTCTGCATGACTACTGGAAAAGTATAGGTAACTATAATAGTGTTGACTTGACTAGACAATTGTTCATAGCCCATATGAAGAAATAACCTAATCCTCACTTGTCAAAGAAACTAAAAAAACGTTAAGTGGTCTAAAAACTAAAAAGTCCCCTATTCAAACTGGTTTTTAATAAAAAATTTAAAAATATGTTAAAAGTTTTTTTAATATACCCTAAAACTGAAAGCGCAAATAATCGATTGCAAGTTACAAAATACTTATAGTCATACGAGTTTGGACAAGTACAGTTGTTTAAATAATTGCTTTCTGTGATAAACAAATTGAATAAATTGTAAAATATTTTTTGATCTGCTTGATATTTAGCACACTTTAATAACTCATCAATTGCCATGATTTCAAGTAGCTATATTATCTGTCGTTAGTCACAAAACAAAGTTATTAACATTTATAAATTACTACAAACATATAATATCTTAGAGTTTATGGTTTTTTGGAATTATCTCAATTATTTATGTATTTAAATTTGGTATTTCTCTACATAGAAAACTTTTTATGGTCTACAACTTTTATTTAAATTATTTTTCTTTAGAATGTATACAAAACGTTTTATAAGCAAAATTTTTTATTTTGCCTTTTAAGATTGTTTAAGAAAACAAAGCAAAATCAACTGTACGTCTTTTTCAAAATTACATTTTTAATTAACTAATATTTAACGATACGATTTCCAATATTTAACCTTGTTTATTGTACAAATTATGTAAAAATGTGTATACACATTTTGTACAAAAAACGTTTTTTGAGAACAATTTCCTGAATTGAAATCAAAATGTTAAACATTAAATAATTAAAAATGTGATTCTCATCCCAATCACAACCAATATTTTTGACCTAATCCCATAAAAATCTAATATTTATCTTAAACTATTCACTGATAGCTTCGATTAAACAGCTTGGAAATATGTAAAATATTCCCCTACACAACTCTCTGGGAAAAAATATCTAAATTGAATAAATATAACAACTGAACATTGATATAAAAAAACTAGTTGGTTGACCCCAGCCGGTCGGCAGGTAGTTTCAATGTCTGCATTTGAACTTGACCCAAAACCGATCGATATTTTTATGTTTTCATATATCATTTAAGTATTAACACTGGCAACATCTATTGGCTTTAAAATGATACCAAATACAGTAATTTTACCTCCCAATGTTAAAATGATGGTTTGATGTAAAAAATTTAATTTATAAAAAAATCGGATTATTGAAAAACCGACAACGGTGCCAAGCCTACAAAGGTGCACTAAACGAACATACACGACTTATAAATAGAAAATGATAGCATTTCTTGGTGATGCTAAATGACTGCAACGTGAAAAGAGCTTAAAACGATAGTGGGATGTATATATATATATATATATATATATATATATATATATATATATATATATATATATATATATATCTATATATATTATATATATATATATAATTACATACATATATATATATATATAAATATATATATATATATATATATATATATATATATATATATATATATATATATATATATATATATTTATATATATATATATATATATATGTATGTATATATATGTATATGTATAAATAAATATATCTTGCATGAAAATATTTATTCAGAGTCTGTTAAATAACTAATTTCTGTTACTGTTTTTTTATACATATCATTATTATGTAAATTTAGAACTTCTTTTGGAAAAACAACGTTGTAGCAACATGATTTTCTGGTTTTAAGGAAATTTTTAGTATGCAGATGACCCACGATACTAGCTGACGAAAGTTTATTTCTTTCATCAGTTTTCATTAAATTTATATCGGAAAATACTCTTTCCACATTCGCTGATGAATGAGGTAAAACTAACAAATTAAAGACAAATCTGCTTAAAACCGGAAACATTGAGGTTCCATCGCCATATCGCATATTTTCAATATTTGTCCAAAAGTGTTCAATATCTACATTTTCATCGGAATCGATATCGGTATTTCTAAGAAGCCGCCACTCATTATCCACAAGTTGTAATTCATTTTCCGATACTAAATTTGGGAAATGTCTCACAAGTGGCACTATACTGTGACTTTTTTTCTCTAATACATTCTTTACACTTATTAAATTAATATTGATCAAAACAGGATCGTCAAAATCAAACCTTTGTGTAATTTGTTTAGCAGCTTCTACAAAAAATTCCAGGCACCGTTTTCTAAAAATAAGTCTATCTGAATCATTTAGCCTTTCTAAAGATAGTTGAACTTTAGCTCCTAAATATAATTCTTCTAAAGGAAGAACATTATTTGGATTGTTGAAATCTATTTGGTGAAGTGCAGTCTTTATCAATATATCTCTTTTTATGAAGCATTCCAAAAAGGATTTATAAACAGCACTGACACATTTATACAATTGTGCAACTTCTGGTTTTTCAGATTGCATGTGCCGGTTTAAATTAGTGAAAAATGGTAAAGAAAATTCTAGGAATTCTAGATATATTTTTGTGAATTGATCATTTAACTTAATTAAAATATTTTCTGAGGCCAACGTCCGGTCATTTAAAGAAGCATCCGTGAAGTACAAAATTAATGCACCATATTGTTCTAGAATTCTAGAAACAACGGATTCAACGGAGAGCCATCTTGTCTGTGCAGGATGTAACATTTTATGTATTTTTACATTACAAAAATGTTGGAATTCTTTTAAAGTTTCAACTCTTTTTGGACAGTTCGAGAAATAAGTGTATATGTCACGTGCCAAATCTTCAATACCTCTAGGTAATTTTAAACATGCATAAGAAGCGCATAAGTGAAAACTGTGACATATACACTTTATTACATAAACATTTGGTACATCCGCTTTTAGCCTGGAAACAACTGAATTATGTTTACCGACCATAACATTGGCTCCATCAGATGCAAATCCTATTAGATTTCGTTGGTATGGAATTTTCTTTTTATTAAAGAAGTTTGTGACTTCTTTGTACAGATCCTCTGCTTTAGCCTCTTTGAGCGGCAGTAGGGCTAGGAAACTATCTTGAATTCTGTAAGAATAATGATTGTTAGACTTAAACTTGAAGTACCGACATTTAATGCTAGTAAAAGCTTCAAGCTTCAATCATTATTTATACGTACCTATTATTGTGGCGGTATCGACAAACAAGACACAGATGTTTTGTGCATGAACGATCTGTTGATTCGTCAATGATAAGTGAAAATTTAGCATGGTTTAATATTTCGCAAATTTCTTGTTCACTTCTTTTTCCAATTACATTTTTGACAAGAGAAGAGCATTTAGTGCGACCACATTTAATTTGTTTTGCCATATCTGAATCCGGACAAACTTTTTTTATAAGTTCAGGTAAATGTTCCATTAAATTATACGACAAATTATGCTCAGTGATAAACGCTGCAATATGCAAATCTGATGTTTTTATGGCAGTCTGTTGGTTAGAGACTCCTTTAAAAATTGCCATATCTTTTAAAGTACTCTGCATTTTTGTAGATTTACAATGTTGAACATGCATCGCACTATCCTGATGACGCACTAATGCAATTCTTCCCGTTGACTTAACTGAAATGTCTTTGTTGCAAAGTCGGCACACTGCAAAGTATTCATTTTTGCCCTGTTTAATCCAATTTTTAAATTGTTCATCTTCAAGCCACGATTTTTTAAATGTCTGACAATATTTTTTTTTTCGATATGAGCTACCCTCTCCTTTAGTAGCTTTAAAACTCTCGTCACTTGAACTAAAAACAAAAAGAATTGTAAACCGCCAAATAAATATTGTTCTGAAGCTATTTTGTTGAGGCATCTTAATTCAATTTACTATTTTTTTACTAAAGGCGTCATACACTTATAATTATTTTTAAACATATTGTTTAGAGTATATAATGATTAAATTTACTATTTAATATATTAATTTATATTTATAATTTATATTAATATTTGGTCTGAATTTGACAGGTTTGTCATAAGTAAACGACGTATGCTCTTTACGAGCAAACAATAATTTATTGAATTTGTTTAAAATATAAAAAATAATTAAATATTAAAATTACTTTATTCAATTCGTAGTAATAAGTAAACAACGTATGCTTTTTACGAGCAAACACAATAATTTATTGAATTTGTTTAAAACATAAAAAATAATTAAATATTAAAATTACTTTATTCAATTCGTAGTAATAAGTAAACAACGTATGCTTTTTACGAGCAAACACAATAATTTATTGAATTTGTTTAAAACATAAAAAATAATTAAATATTAAAATTACTTTATTCAATTTTAAATATATTATTTAAATTTTAAAATACAGAAAACAGTATGATGCTCCGCGCTAGTCTATACTACCGCCGACTGTTCCACTTTTTTAAGAATACGCCACAATTTTACTTTATAATAAGTTTATTTTTTATTTATTTATTTATTTAAAATAAACTTATTTTAAAGTAACATTGTGGCTTATTCCCAACAAAATTAATAATATATTTCTAACTAATAAATTAAAAAGAACGTAATGCTTACCTCATTATTTAATTATTCAATTATTAAACTCAAAAAACGTAGTCTAAATCTCTAATAATATCACAACAACTCACACACTTCACTCTGCACTTGTCGGAAACAAAATACTTTCTAACTAAACATAAAAATTTAAAAATGCCAACTAGTCAGATAGTGTAAAACAAACCCTATAAATTAAAATCGGAGACAGGAGGGTCCCGAATTTTGAGTGGATTATTATGTTATTCCTTAAGTGGAAACACTTGTTGGTGTATTCCAGCATTCGAGAATTGATGCGTTGTTGCATTGTGTATAATAATGAATGAGAAATGGATTTTTTTCGAAAATTTATATTTCAGCAATGAATGTAACAAATTTTTTAACATGATTTTACCATTACAGATTTTTCAGTAGATGGATATAGTATTTCAGTAGATCAGTAGATTGGAGTTAAAATCAGTAGATCTACTGAAAAATCAGTAGACCTGGTAACCCTGCTGCGCAATACCGCAACCAACAAAACAAGTACGCCATTTTTATTGTGGTTTCGACACAGTGTTTCGAGTTGTATTATTTGCGATTAATAATTGTTTGCTTTTTTGCCATCATATTTAAATAATTACGGTTTTTAACTGTTGCGTTAATGGTTGTGATAATTACAATAAGGATGCTCAAATGCATATTTTTCCAAAAGATAGGGCGGTAAGTAGAAAATGCTGATATAAGATTTTATTTATTTTTTAATAATTGCCTTAAAATGTCCGATGTTGTCCCAAACTTCTTTCTTTCACGTTATGATGTGTATTAGAATTGTTGCCGATATAGAATTAGGTAAAAGTTTTTTAGGAATTAAAATTATCGCCATTAAAAATGTGACAATTCTTCAATGTTTTAAGAACTTTTTCTACAAAACTTTTGTTTATTTGTCCTTTTGTAAAGCACCTCTAGAAATATACTATGTAACAATATTTCACAGAAAATATTAAAAACAAACTATTTATTTTTTAGCTTTATGATATTTGGATTAACAAAATTGGCAGAGAAGACTTGCACAATTCATTTTGGACCAGAAGCCCGCTATATTGGATTGAGATATAAGTCCACCTTGAAATGTGATGCTATTCCTTCTCTGTTTCTGTGTTGTAATTTATAGAAACTACAGAATAGCCACTGTTTAACCAACTACATTTAAATACATGTAATTAATGTTTATATAAAAACGTAAAAAAGAAAATAAAATAGAAAAAGAACCAATGTTTGTTTTATTTTTGTAATCAAACCCTCAATATTAATCTTTATATTTGAAGAATTACGAGAAGATTTTTTAAAAAGATGTTGCTTTCCTAAGGCCGCCAGATGGCGCATTGTCCAGAAATAACCTACACAGTTTCCTATCTATTCAGTAATATATATTCTTTATCTATGGCTACAAATGAGGGACAGATTTGTATTTGGCAGTATTGCCATATCACACATAAATCTCGAAAGAGCATGCGATATAATATTAATTAATGTTACTTAACATTCTTTTTTTTAAGTTTTTAAAAGAAGTTTAATTAATTTAAATTTAATTTATTATAATTTAAATTAACTTTAACTTTTTAAGCTTTTAAATTCTTAAGTTTTTAAGGTATTCAGGTACCATTTCATCCCAAAATTATAAGAAAATAGTCATAAAATTGAAATCTGCTGAACATCTGCTGCAATCTGGCAACTAGAGTTTTCAAAGTTTTGACAATATTGCCAAGTTTATTTGCTAATCTACCAAAGGCCAATTATAAAATTTTTTTTCTAATAAATAAATGCAATTAATATCAAAAGAAACAAATATTTATTCGATCGTGTTTTATATAAGGGTAAAATTTTTTAAAAAATACCCGATTTCATAAAATAATATAATAAAAATGAAAATGTACTGTTTCAAAGCATATTTGAGGCATAAAACATATACATAATAATGACATGGCAATACAACAAACACAAATTTGACGGATCATTTGTAGCTAACTTCATCGGCACTTTCTCCGTTCTCTATTGGCGATGTCAAACGAAAGAGGCGGCACGGTGCGGTAAAAATTTGAACTAGTGCACGTAGGATAACAAAACATTTTGTATTTATTTATACACACATAACATAGTTATAAACATTTTAAATATTATTAAATAAAGTACAATAAGGTAACAAAATGTTAAAAAGTAAATGTAAACAGTATTGTTCTGCACCACAATGCAGTAATTATCGATCGGAAGGAATAAGTATGCACTTTTTTCCTCGTGACAAAAATCTACAAAATCGTATGTTCTTCTTTTATTTTATTTTGAAGTGTTACAATTTTAGTTTCTTAATTTGTTGAACTAGTCTTAAATGTATTAATATTTGTTTTACCAATGTTCATATTAAAGTTAAGTTCTCCTATTGTATAGAAGTGATCAGTAGTAAAATGTAAATATAATATTGTATAATTTAGTTACTATTAGGACATTTACAATATGTAAATAATATATTAAATGTGATAATAGTAACTAAAGACAAACTGCTAAGTAAGACTTTAGATTAGAAAAAGTTAGTTAGTTTAGGTTAGAAATAAATTACTTATTATTCGATCAGTAAACAAATCGTAATATTGCTTGTTTTTTATGCTAATCAAACAAAAAAATTGTACCATTTTGGAATAATAATGATATAAAAACAACCAAGTGTTTTATTTATATGTATTTAGGAAATAATATATCATATTATATTTGCCACACAACAAAACGTGGCCAGCCGTTAACAAGGCCTCGCCTTCTTTTAAAGGTCTTTTTGTGTCTCCTGTATATTTCAAAATATCGAGCAGACTAACTTCAATTTCTTTATTTGCCATTGCGTTAACAAAAAAAAAATAAATGGAAAATAATAAATACGGATAATTTTTACACACAACAATTATTCACCTACAAAGATTATGGAAGCTCTGTTTTGTTTTCCTACGTGCGTGATCAGCTGATCATCTGTCAAAGCGCCCCCTATAGTTCGTTGACATCGCCAATACTTTTGCAATCTATTCTGTGGTTCTACCAACCTAACCTAACTTTATTTGAATGTCAAAAATACATTTAAGCCTAACGTTTTGTTTAATTAATTACGATTACGATTACGAACAATATTATGGTCTTTAAATGCCAAGAAGACTCTTTCCTTAAAGAGTTCACTTCCAAAGTAGTTACTTGTGATAAAGTTCAGATCCAAGAAGTAGTAAATGGAACAACTCATACTGTAGATAGTTATGAAGTAATCCTGGAAGACACCATATTATTTCCAGAAGGAGGTGGTCAGCCTTGTGATTATGGTTTTTTGAATAATTTGCCTGTTAAGAAAATCGTAAGGAAGGAAGACAAAGCTGTTCACTATGTATCTCAAGAATTAGCCCAAGGTACCACTGTAGAACAAAAGATTGATTGGGAAAGACGTTTTGATCACATGCAACAACATTCTGGTCAACATTTATTATCGGCAATACTTGAACAACACTTTAAGGCTGACACAGTGTCCTGGTGGTTAGGGGAAGAAGACTCTTATGTGGAGCTAGATGTAGCTGTTATTTCAGAAAAAGATGTACAGGCAGCTGAAGAGATGGTAAATGGTTTAATTAGACAGGGAAAACCGGTAACAGTTACCATTTTTCCAGAAAACACACCTGAAGAATTACTTGAAAAAGTGAGGAGTGTTAAAGGACTACCAGATGACCATAAAGGTGATATAAGAGTTATAAACATTGCCGATATTGATAGTAATATGTGTTGTGGAACACATGTAACAAATTTAAGTCAGTTGCAAGCTATTAAGTTGTTGCACACTGAAAAAAGCAAACGTAAAGATAAAATTTTGCTGCATTTCTTAGTTGGTAATAGGGTTTTAAAAAGATTAGCCACTTGTATAGAACGTGAAAAGAAATTAACCACCATTTTGAATAATGGGCCACAGCAGCATGTTGAACTGGTTAAAAAATTACAGAAGAATGTTAAAATCATTAACAAAAATCTACAAAGTATCCTTAAAGACTTAGCTATCTTTAATGCTGGAAAATTAAAATCCATGCAACCACCACCAAAATATTTTTCTTTGCATAAAAAAGAAGCTGAACCTGATTTTATGAACATATTAATCAGAGAGTTGGGTACAACAGAAATATTCTTATTTTTGTCAGTTGGAGATGAAAAGAAAGATGGGAGTGTAGTTATACAAGGAAAAGAAAATGATGTTGGTGTACTGGGTCCAAAAATTTCTGAAATATTACAAGGTAAGGGTAGTGGTAAAGGCAATATATACAGAGCAAAAGTCACCAATATGTCCAGGAGAAAGGAAGCTGAGAATTGTATTAAAGAGTATTTTGATAAGTAGTTTTCTACTATTTATAGTGGATACTTTAATTAATAAATATTTGAAATATGTTGTTATCTTTCGTTCCTTTATTTTGTTTTTCCTTTTTAGTAGACATAGTAAATGTCAGATTGTAGATTAAAACTCCCAAACTCTGTTCCTTAGATTTATTTATTTAATACTCAATATTCAATACTCAATATACTACTTAGACATTGCATATTTTTACCACATGCTTCAGCACCATAACATATAATATATCTTAACTTGGTGTCTTAACCTCTATTTCTAATTAACTGTCATTCTAATTTACTAAATGACACAGAACATCACCAAGAGGATTAAGGGAAGATAGTAAGTATATCTCTCTTAATACTTTCCTTAACTCTGCGCATACAGTACAAAATAAGAAGCAAACTATTCAACAATAAAACAAACTTAAAATTATTTCTCTCTAAATCACTACTTTAAGCTCCCCTCTTTGAACTAATACAATCCTAAATTATCACTATTATTGTACAAAACTGTACTTTGTTAAGCGCTTTTGTTAACATATCTGCCAATTGCAATTTTTGTATTTACATAAAAAAGTTCCATGATATTTGAATTTAAAGTATGACAAACAAAATTATATTTAAGATCTATATGTTTAATTGTTTGGTTATTTTCTGGGTTTTTAATGAGAGATATACACCCTTGATTGTCTTCATATACAGTGAAATTTTGAACTTTTATCTTCATATCAATAAGCAATTTTTTAATCCATAATCACCCTTGAACTGCTGCACATAAAGCTACTAATTCTGCTTCTGAACTTGAAAGGCTGACACAATTTTGTTTTTGAGTTACCCATGTAATTGTATTTCCAAAAATTTTAATTAAGTAACCTGTAACCGATTTTCTATCTGTTACATCTTCAGCCCAGTCAGAATCTACCTATATAACAAAAAGTTTTCCTTGTATATTTCTTTTAAAAGTCAAATTTATATTTAATAGTCCCCATCAAATATCTTCAGAATTCTTTTAAGACTTATCCATAGCTCACTTCTGTTTTTATCTTGAAATCTGCTTAAATAATTTATTTCATAGCTAATATCAGGTCTGGATTCTAACATTAGATACATGAAGCATCCTATCAGCTATTACACTGGATAATTATTACTATTATTGTCTTTTGATATTTTGTCAAAATCTTCAGTTTTTGGATCTATCAGGGTAGGTTTCAATTTTCAAAATTGAATTTCTTAAGTATTCCTGTCAAGTATCTCCTTTGGTTTATATTTAAAATATCATTTTCCCTATCATAATCTATTTCTAATCCAATAAAGTTTTTTATTTCTCCTTTATCTTTAATTTCAAATTCTTTAATTTCCTTGTCTATTTCAATTCTGTTCAAATTTGGTCCTGTTATTACAATCTCATTTACATATATTAACAAATGCATAATCTGCCCATCTTCAAAAACTTTTGTGTACAAACAGTAATCAGCCTCTGATCTTTTTTAACCCATTGTAAGTACAGCTTCATTTATTCTAATATTCCAACACTTTGATGCTTGCTTTAGTCCATAAAGTGATTTATTTAATTTCAATACTTTATTTGGTTTACAATTTGTTTTGTCTGGTGGATAAATATATACATTTTCTTTTATCTCTCTATTAAGGAATACTGTTTTTACACTAACTGTTTAAAGTAGTATTTATATTAATTTCCAACTGTCAGAAGTGTTCTAGTTATAATCATTTTTGCCACTCGTGAGTACAAATCTTCATAATCAAAACTCTCCCTTTGTGCAAAACCTCTGACAACTAGTCTTGCCTTGTATCTATCTTCTTCCTTGTCTTCCAATGGTTTACTTGCATATACCCCCTTTATGTTCAAAATATCTTTTCTGGTATTTTCTTCACTTCTGTCCATTATTATTTTTCTCAATTGATTCTATTTCCTTCTCCATTGATTTTATCCATAAATTCTTATCTTCTCTACTTTCTAACGCTTCTACTGTCTCTGAAACCCTTTCTATAAAAGACATGGCATCAAAAGCAATATATAACTCATAGCCATTGTACTTATTTCTCTGGTATTTTTACCTTTCTTTTGTGCCCTTCAGCTAAAATTACATTTTCTCTGTTTTGTTTACTTGTACTCTCATATTCTTCTATTAAATCATCACTATTATCATATTTTTAATATCAGGTTTCCTATCATTCCATACTTCAGCAGGTGGTGTCACATTATTTAAATGATTGTTTTGAGTTCAGTTTAAAATGCTGCAACCCTTATTACTTCATTCCAGAGTTTTTTTGACATTTTAGCTTCTTCTATCATTACTCTTGACTTCTAATGAATCGTTCTGCTTTTCCATTATGTTTTAGGGTATAATGGTGTGGTATAATCTATCCATGTTCTATTCTCCTGCATAACTGTCTAATTTCATTTGAAATATATTCTTCCCCATTATCACATCTTAAAAGTCGCAATCCTTTTATTGAATTTTAATTGTACCATATTCATATATTCTTTAAAACATTTTACAGTCTTATTTTTACCTTTAATAATATAAACAACACAAAAACTCGAAAAAAAAATCAATAAAAGTTACAAAATATTTTCCTCCATCATAACTTCATGGACATCATGTCCATTCTTCAATCAAATGAGTTGCTTCCATAATTTGAATTTTCTATGGTCTCTTTTTTTCGTGGATATTGTATCACTTTGTTTTTCTTTTGTTATGAGATTAATAATTCTATGTGCTGGAGACATGTCTGGTATTAACTTTTATTACTATTATTAAACTTTAATTCATTAATGAAATTAATTTGCCACGCGAGGAGCTTGTCTCTTCACCAAGTACTCTGTCGTTATTGATAGCTACACGAACACTCGAATGCATACGATTGTATACTTGAAGGTATACTTGGTATCCAAGAGGAGTCAAGAGATCAAGAAGACGTCCAAATTTAAGATGGGATTATGACATAAGGAATCAAGTCGGTATAACATGGCACAGAAAAGCGAATTTTAGACAATCGTGGGCAGATATGAAGATTGAATATGTAAGGGAGGCTACACCATAATTGGTAGAATATGCTGCTAATAGATATAAAGATTAAGAGGAAGATATAGATTAAAGTTTCAATGTAAACTTTGTCTATTTTAAATCGTTCTCATTTGACGTTTTGTGACGTCGCCATATAATTGACACAAGATTTCGAAATTGAAATGGTTAAAATGGTAGTGAGAGTAATGAATAAAGACAAATACCTTAAAAATATTTATTTCGGTTCATTTGCAGAATACCTGAGAGTGTCCAATTTGCTGGGTGGAAAGATAAAAGAACAAAGTATTTTAGTAAATACGTTATTTAAACTGGAATTAAATTTGGTATTTATGTTACAGAAATACAAAAAACCGATACATATACAAGAAGAAGACACATTTTTCGCACCTATAGCAAAACAAATAAGTCTAATCAAGCAGCATTATAAAGAAAATGAAGACTTTTACTATTTAAAATATATAATAAATACTGTGGACATTTTTTGGTGGATGAAAGAAGTTGAAGTAACAAAATTTGTAGGTAGGTTTTGTGACATAATTCTGAGTTTTAAAGAAGCTTTCGAACGTTCTTCAATATATTCAGAATGGCTTGAGGCGTGGATTAAAACTATTGAAGAGTTTTCCGAATTTATTTTAACTTGTTTCCAACAAGGAGAAACATGGTACGGAAGTGAAAAATTACCTGTTCAAGCTGTACTTGGAGATAAAGGAGAATTTAGAGATTTTGATAAAAAAGCTCTCTTTAAAGAAATTAATCAAGGTGAAAATATTATCCGTATTTTAAATCGTAGAGATGACTACCCTAGTTCCTCTACAGAAAGAAATTGAAATATCTTAACTTTATTTTGGGATCTTTTTGAAAAATTTGTAACTAAATACACTGTCGTAACAAATATGATTGTTCTTCATGTTCTACAATGTAGTAGGTTTCTTATTTTTAATAGGTACATAGAAAAGTAAATTGATGACATTAACAAAAACATAAATAAAAACGTTTTCAAAACTAGACTACAGATCTAAAAAATATTTGAACTAAAGAAGACAAAATAAGCAACTAAACTAAGCAACTAATAAAGGAAAGAAGACAACTTCTTCTTCCTCAGCTTTTCCCTTTTCAAGTGTCACTGTTTCTTACTCTTCGTCGCCACTTATTTCTGTCCGTAGGGTCTTCTTCACCTAAACCTTGCCCACTTAGGTCCTCTGTCACATATTCCTTTCATCTTCTCCTCGATTTTCGTCTACCTTTATCCCACATAGTTTTCATCTCTACGTCTGACATGACCAAACCATTATTCTTGAATCTTTATTGAGACTATAGGCTCTTTCCCTAATTAAATCCTTTTTGATTGTGTAGCTTCTAGTCTTATCCAACATTCACCGGAATATTTTTATTTCAGCTACCTCCATCTTCTTTTCCTGGATTTTCTTCATAGGCCACACTTTACCGCCGTACACAAACGCAGGTCTCACCACACTCTTGTGCATCTTTCCTTCAGTTTTCTCAGATTTTTCGATCACAAAGTACCCCGCTTATTCGTTTCCAGTTAAACTAAGCAGCCTGTATCCTGTGCGGAATTTTTCGATCTAGTGTCCTATGTTCTGTAGGTGCCAAGGTATTTAAATTCTCCTACCTGTCCTAGTTTTTCCAAGCAATTTTATGTCCCCAACCATTTCTCTTCATCCCAGCCACGTATACTCCGTTTTCGACACCTTAAATCTATTTACTAGCCCTTCCCCAACACTCTAACTTCTCCTCTAACATTTTTTTGCTTTCCTCTACTAACACGATATCGTCAGCAAAAAGCATTTACCGAGATGCTCCCTGCTTTACTTTCTCTATCAGTACATCCGTAAAAAGATTAAACAGGTAACTCAACCGTGACTGGAAAATTCCTATCCCCAAACCTTCATAAACTCTTTCTATTCCGCTTTTTCTATACCAATATATCCATTCAAATCACCTCCAAAATTCTTTCCGTTCCCGTTCTTCACACCCTACTTGTGGGGCGTAGGCACATATATGATATTCACACTGGTATTGCCTATATTGATTTGGACACTTATTA
This sequence comes from Diabrotica undecimpunctata, assembly GCF_040954645.1. Lineage (NCBI taxonomy): Eukaryota > Metazoa > Arthropoda > Insecta > Coleoptera > Chrysomelidae > Diabrotica > Diabrotica undecimpunctata. Next base: position 135,323,262 of record NC_092811.1, read on the forward strand.
GTCTATCACTTCTTCTGGTTACCCTTACAAGATTACTTCCATTCTGGTGGAGAGGATAAATTTATTACCAAACTTTCCACATTTTAGAGAGGCGTAGTTCAACACTTAATTGTTTCAAAATATTTATTAAGGACCACTGAAGCAATAAAACACGTATACGTAAAGACGTATTTTTCCTTCGATTTGTTTAATTACTATTTAAATGGGAATAAGCCACAATTAAAGGTTAAAATACGTTTATTGACGTTTCAATTTCCACTTCGGAAATCGTTCTCTTTTTTTCCGACAACGTCTTTTTCTCGGTAGAATATTTATTGATATGAATATTATTAAATTGCACAATAGGAACAAGGAATTGCCGCTATAAACTCAGTTTCTCAACTTTTGTGTCAATCTAACAATTAATCAATCAATCATAGTTTACGATAATGAAATATTAGTGTACAATTATTTACCTTTATTGTTGTAGTTGTTGTAAATGACGAATCTACTCACGAATTGAAGACAAATCTCACGATCTCACGATTAAGGTCTTACATCTTACGATTTTTAAATTTTTTTTAAATTTCAAGTGTTTCTAATAAAATGCATGGGAGGAAATCAGCATTTTTTAGATTGTCACCTTGAAATATCCATAAATTGACTGTATTTTTGTATCAAAGTGGGTTACTCCAATTAACTCAATTAATATACACAAAATAATATAAACAAAGCTTAAAAGGTTCTTTATGCTTTGAAAGTGGTTTATAAACAACTGAATTGTAATGTATATTTTACCGCCTTTAATAAATATGAAGTATAGACTAAATTTTGTGTAAAGAACAAACATTCAACAGACCTAATAGTAAAAACATATTGATTTAAGTGTGAATTTGAGATAATGTGCTGACAAAATGTTAAATCCTAAGAAAACAAAATTATGTTTTTATGTATATTCATTATACTTAATACTCTTGGGTAAAATACCTCATATCATATATGTCTTTAGACACAGTTAATAATTTTCATTGAAGTTTAAACTATAAAGAATGTTTACAATCATTGCTCAATATTAAATGGATAAATCCATAGCAATATTATAAAAGAATATAGGTCCCTAGGTAATTTCCTAAAATTATATCTGATACTGGTGGTTCCCCGTAAAATAGGACACTGTAAGCACTCCACATTTTCACTACAGACACAGCTGACGATACTTTCAACGATTTTCAACTTTAGCGATTCAACGCGCCTAATTCTCTAGTGCCGCGCGCAGCGGACCGATCATGTTTGAGTGGGAGAGAGACGCAAGGCATTCGCCGGTCCGGCGGGCCTCTCTCTCGTTCGGTGACTCACTGTAACAGACGTGAGCGGGCGTTACACTTTTTCTTAAATGACTCCGAGCCACAACCTAATTTAAGACGTTGTCACGTCAAAACTCATTTTTATGTATCAGTTATAAAACGAGCTCACTATTCCAAGAAAATTTTTAAAAAATCAACCTCGATCGGCCAAACAACTAGTGCAACTAGTAATAACAGATAACAGTGAAAATTAAACTAATGCTCGGCGACAGTGTTGCCATATATAAGTTGTATACAATCAGGCGATATAGAAATCATACAAATGTGATTTATTTTCGAATTTTACGAATTTTTTAAAATTTATTTGGGTAACCGTGCACTGTTTGCAATTGTGTTGTTTGTTTAAAGATATGTTACAATTATAGATTATGTTACATATTTTTTTATCATAATTTAAAAGAAAATTTATATTACAATTCGATAATTACGTTACAAGTGACAACGATGGTCAGCGTAGGCCCGATCGTCTGGTGCCTAAGCAGCAAGCATAAACACGACAATATAAATCGTTGTCTGGCAAGCTGCTTAACTTCAAACGCTTTTTGTACGGGGATCTTATGTGAGCTGGGTCGGTCAGTTCCGATCGGACCTATTAATGACATTTAAAATGTCTGAATACGATTCGATGCTTTCTGTGGTAATATAATAACATAGTTGTTTTAACAGTCGCTGTTGTTTCAGTTTTAAGTGATTTGGTACATTTAAAAGTTATTTACACCCATTAACATAATTTTTGAATATATGTTTTTCAATTTTAAAGCTCTTAAAATTATTGGGTAGGCCCGGCCTATCCTGCCTACCCTCAATAGCCGCCACTCAAACCCTATTCAAAATTTTCCTATGGTAACATGATAAATCTTTTTTTCCGATTGTAGCGCCGTTTATCAACTATTTGAAAAAAATTTTCATATGAAGTTACTTATTTTTTTATGAGGAAAGATAATCTGTAACAAAAAATAGGGATTCCCATTTAAAATTTCAAAGTTGCACCCCCTCTCACCCCAGGAGGTGATGGCGGGTGGTAGTTTTTGGTGTCTTTCGATAGAGCTTTAAAAATTATTACACAAGTGTTTTATCGGTTTTTTCATTTGGAAGTGTATTTCTCGAGATATCAAACCCTATTCATAATTTTTAAAGTCCAAAGCCGATCACATTCGGCAAATATCGGTTTTAAAAACTAATTTATAATATCAGATTATTTCCAATTCGATGTTTCTTTTTTGTAATTGAGACGTTATTTATAAACAATTTGAAAAAAAGTTTCGTACAAAAATCAATTATTTTTGATGAGGAATTAAAGTAGGCAATAAAAAATAGGGGTTGCTATTTAAAATTTGAAAGTTGCACCCCATTTCACCCCTAGGGGGTGGGGGTGGGGAATAGTTTTTAATGGCATTTGATAGATTTTTAAACAATATTAAATACGTGTTTTTTGGTTGTTTATTGGGAAGTGTATTTCTCCAGATTTTAATCCCTATTTATACTTTTCTTATGGTAACAGGATAAATCTTTTTGGTTCGTTTATTTAAAATTACAAACACTCACTGTTGTCTAAACAATGTAGGTGTGTTCCTAACGTCGAAGATTCAATTTGCGCTTTATTGTTGCTGCACAAAATTCAAATTCAACCAAATGTATATGTGGGCGCGTTCGTGTGTGTGCCCGTTCGTGTGTGTGCGTGTTCGCGTTGGAGGATCTAATGCGTGATTTGATTGGCCTCGCATTATTCTTTCTTTAGTTTTAGTTTCGGAACGCGACATAAATTGCATCAGTTTTCACGTCGTTGCATCTGTCAAACAAACCGATGTTTGTGTCTAGAAGTTGCTCAAAATTACAGAAACCATTATTCGTTGAGCGAACGGGCTATATTGGCTGCAAAAAACAGATGTAAATGAATTAAATGTCAAAATTTGAGAACAAATTACAGGCGAATTGAGGATATATTAGTTGATATATATACAGTTGATTCGGCTACTAACCAAGATGATGCCGTCAACTATCCACCTGAATGTTTAAAATCGCTGGATTTACCAGGAGTGCCTCCTCACAATCTTCAATTAAAGGTTGGATCGGTAGTTATAATGTTGAAAAATATCAACCAATCGCGTCTTTGCAACGGCACACGGTTAGCGATAAAAAAATTATTGAAAACGTGATAGAAGCAACTATACTGAAAGGAAAGTGTAAAGGAGAAGACGTTTTGATACCACGCATCCCAATAATTCCGACTGATGTACCATTTAAATTTAAACGACTACAGTTTCCATTGCGGCTTGCTTTTGCTATGACCATTAATAAGTCCCAGGGGTAACCATTAGGTCTTTGTGGTATTAATCTAGAAAACCCATGTTTCTCACATGGTCAATTGTATGTTGCCTGTTCCCGTGTTGGAAAACTATCAGATGTGTTTATATATTCACCAGGTAATCAAACAAAAACACTGTATATCATAAAGCACTACAATAAAAATGAAACAGATTTTTGTTAATAATTATGATTCACTTGATTTACAATAAAGCGATTGCTGAAAAACTTATATACGTTTTATTTCATTATTCTTTATTACATCGGTTATTAACCCTACGTTAATATTGATAATAATAAATAATTAATTATCTCTATGTTTTGTCATTGAAGCACCCACTTTATAAATGTTTTTCACCTTTAGGTTCCCACTATCCCTTTAGATTATTTTTCAATCAGGTTTGAACCTTAAGTTCCCCCCTTAGTTTGAAGCCCTCCGGCAGACATCCGAGTCGGGGTTTTTAGTGGGTCCAAAAGGTCCAAAGTTCGTGGAAGCGAAGATACTTAGGTCACCGAGCTGACCCTTACATACCGCCTTATCATCGTGGTGACGGTTCTGTTCAGGAGAATTAAAGAAATAAACTGCCACATTCCAAATCTATTTGACAGAATAAAATCTGTCGGGTCCGCTAGTATTTTTATAAATGGAACAAATTACATTGAGAACTGTTTGGAATAATTAATGCATCATGATTTGGAATTTAAAGACGATAGAAAGAAGAACGCGCTTTTGAACTACTATTACATGTACTATTTTTGTTTTTCGTTTTTTTATTTCGGCCCATATCATATTTTGTACTTCTGCTTTAATATATTTGTCATTATTTAATTGTCCACCAAACCAAATAGGATAAATATTTATTCAAATATTTATTTATTTAATCTAAATCTATTTATTTATTGTTTTTGTTAGTTCTATAAGTGCCACATACTTCTTGCGCTGTTGGATAATGACGTTTTTAAATATTTAACACTCTACAAACGTTTCTTGTTAAACAAAAATTTATTTTGACAACCAAATAGTCATCTAATTTTAACTTAATATTTAATAACATGTAGCCCATATTGAAGCAAAATTATTTTTATACTTGGGCAGAATTTGTCCATTAAAATTAATTAAATAAATAAAAAATAATTGTAAACAATAAATTATTCAAATCTGCATCCTGTAAAAACATTTCAAAGGTCAATTTTTAGTGATAGCGTCGGTCGAGTGTTATAATGTTCTATCAGAAGAGCATCCAAATATTGAAACCATAACCCAAAAGTTTTGTGAACCTGAACATAGTTAAATCCAGAAAATAGATAATATACATAGCCAGATTGAGCGACAACTTAGGCATATTAGGTCTTTTAAGATTGCTACCTACAGTAAATAGGATAAATCCTTTTAAAGTATCTTATATGAGACCAGATAATTTTAAACATTTTCAAAAAGCTGCTCAAATGCCTAATTTTAAAAATATACCTTTTACTTCTGTAAAGCAGTTGAGATACTCTTCTTCCAGAATACATTATATTGAGCTGAAATCCCAGCATGATGGACCCTTCACTGAAGTTTCAATTATGCAAGCCTCCAGTACGAAAAACAAATGGATCTTGTCTAACCCTCATTTCAATATCTTTACCATCAATAAAATCTTGTGAAGAACCCAGGGAACGCTTACTACATTTTTATAAAGTAATGCATTTAAAAAAACTTTTTCAGTTTTTGCCGTCTGTGGACTCCCAGTTCGTATCAACTTTTTTTAAACAATATAATGATGCGAAAGTTTTTGCAGCGCAATTATCCAAACAATAGAAAGGTCGTTTAACTAAAAATGACAATATAGACAATGAAATGTCCTCAACATCAAAATGCAATTCTTCCAATAATCCAAAGCAGTAGTAAATTTAGCCAAATTGTTGTAAAAACTTATTTAACAACTTGTTTCTTTTGTTTACTTGAAAAGTTTTCCTTAATTTATAAGTTTATTAGAATATTACAGGACACGATGTTGTTAGTTAGAACAATGTCGTTACGTTTTTGTAAAAGTTGATGTTTCAATAAAATCATAATGTTCTATCAACATTTTATAATTTTTTTCAAAATACTTTTTGTTTGTTAAATAAAAAATAAATAAATAAAGCGTTATAAATAACTCTTGATTACTTTATTATGCATATAAAAATTAAAAATTTCTATAACCAAAAGTTTCAAAATAAAAATACAGTGACCATTTTTTTAAATTGTTTTTCCTGCCAAACTGTAAAATATGCTAATTCAACATTATAACACTCTCGACTCAAAACTAGTTTGGTGCCCTATGTCGTAAAAAGTTTTTTTACGCAAAAACGCCTGACTACTGCATTTCTACACAGTTATTGTTTCACGCATAAATTTCTTAACCTCACATTATAGCGTTAATAATGGTGGTCTATAATAATCAAGTCAGGTGAGTAAAAATATTAATATAATAATAACAATAATTAATTATTAACAATATAGAACTGTATTTGGCACATAATAAATCATTTTACATTATTAAAGTGAAGATTCTTTGCATATTTTGTTAACAAATGTAAACAATATAAAAAATATTTTTATATTCTTGGAATTTTGTTTTTGAGCATTTTTGAGTTTTAATGAATGATTTTTTTCAGAGATGTATTATATATTTTGAAGTGTTTTTAATTTATGCGATATGTATCTTTTTGTAGCTTCTTTTACTTTCCCAGCTTATTTCATTATTTTATTTAATTTAGTTATGCTGTGACAGGTTTTTTTGTTTATTATAGGAGCCATTTTGATGTCATTTGTCATAAGAAAAAGGTAAATATGGATAAGTGGATATAAATTGTGCTATCAAGTTTCGATAGTGTAGTAAAAATCGGTTGTATATGAATATTGTTATTGGTGTTTGGCTCCAGAAAAGCAGATACAATGGTAAGTTCTAAAATTCTTTTATTTTTTATATACACGTAATAACATCATAGCCTGCTGCTTGATTGGAGATTGTTCTTATTTCATAGAACTCTTTGTCTAAAAATATATGAATTTGTAGGTAAAATACGTTTTTTCGCCTAATTGGCTAGATAGTATTAGTCTTATTTATATCATGTTTTTCTTATTCCTTTAAACTTCTTTATTTTGTAATACTATCAGCTATTTTAACATATATTGCTTTTTCTGTCTTGTCATTCGTAGTTTTCTTATTTTTCGTACATAAAATGTTTATTCAATTACATTGATCCGCGAAAAAACTCAGTTTTCTAGAACTACCAACAAATATTACCAGGCTTAAATAATATGATTATTGATCATGATTGATTATTGAAATAAATTATTGACTGAATTATTTTATTATGTAAATAATATAGCTAATATGGGAAATGTAATATAATTAAAATGTTTTCTTTTTATTTCACTTTATTTGTTTGGAGAAAATTTTCTAAAAGCTTTATACATATGATTCCCTTGCTGACAGGAAAACCCTCATTGAATTTGGCATCAACAAGTCTTCTTTTTCTTTTCAGTTTTATGCCTTTGCTTTTTGTTTGAAAATAAAGCCATAGAGTCTTGAAATTGTGTACATGGGACCCCTTTGTATCTGAAATAATCCTATTGAATTTTACATCAAGAGATTTATATGCCTTGCTTTTCATCTTCCTATACCTTTTTTTTTTCTTAAAGGAATAGTTTTATTTGAAATTTATCACGTAGATTCGTCTTGATGTAAGGAATAAGCATACTTATATAATTTGGGATCAACATACCTTCTTTTTCTTTTTATATTGTCATGTCTTTTTCTTTTTCTTTGAAACGAAAGTCTCAGATTCTTGAAATTTTATACATGGAATCCTCTTTCAATCTTTTCGTCCCCTTATTTTTATATCCTAATCATTTAGCTTTTTTGCTTAAAGGGAAAGCTCTAAAAGCTTAATACATAATCTTTTCTTGCTGCTAGAAAGAACCTCATTGGATTTGGGATCAACAGGTCTTCTTTTTTAATCATATTGTCCTTTCTTTTTGTTTAAAAAGAAAGTCCCAGAGTCTTTTTTTTTGTACATGGAATCCTCTTTCTATCTTTTCATCCCCTAATATTTATATCCTAATCATTTAGCGTTTTTGCTTAAAGGGAAAGCTCTAAAATCTTGATACAAAATCTCTTATTGCTGCTAGAAAGAACTTCATTGAATTTTGGATTAATAGGTCTTCTTTTTTGTTCATATTGTCATGGCTTTTCTTTTTATTTAAAAAAAGGTCCCAGAGTCTTGAAATTTTGTACACAAGGGATCTTTTTGTATCTCAAAGAATCCCATTGGATTTTAAATAAGAAGGTTTTTATCCCCTTCTTTTCATATCCTTACACCTATTCTTTTTTTAAAGAATAGTCTTACAGTCTTGTAACTTGATATATGTTATATTTAGAGATTTGTAACTGAAATTCATAGAAAAAGAGTTGTTATAAATTTAACAAAAATATTGTTGAAAACTTGGGACGTTTTGCTTATTTTAAAATTATTTATGCTTCTTTATTTCTAACTTCCTTATTTATTCTGTAAAATTCACCACATAGAATTGATGTACATATTAAAACTTTGCAAATTTTACATACCTATAAATATGCTATGAATCAACACCTTTTTGTTTCAGCATCCAGTGTCGAGTTGTTACTACGGGGTCGTTATAATCGGCAAAGGTAAGAGTATACTTCTGGTGGAGATTTAAGATAGATTTTTAATTTAAATGCAATAATTAAAATAATATAAAATGTAATACAAAATTACTTATTTGATAATGTAAGACGAAATATTGAAATATTGATTCTAGTTAGGGACTTCACAGAGAAAGAGTGAGTGTAATATATTATGTGATTGTTAAATGGGATCACTGATAGTTTCTGGGTCAATAAGCGCGACTAATCTGGGAGTCTTTCGAGACTCTTATGTAAGTTGTTCAAGGCTGATCCGAGTATTTCCTAAAGGTTGTCTAAACAAGGAATTTTGATATGAAGAACGAAGTGGAGATGAACAAAATGAAGAAAAGTGATCAATAATAAAGATAAGAAGAGAAGGAGCACTAAAGTGCAAGTAAATTTAATTTAGATGGTTAGAAATCATCAAAATTCTTTCTTTAGACAACCTGGCGGTGTGCTTATAGGAACTCTTTTGTGATGGCGTGAATATATGTCAGAATAAGTTGGTCGCCGCCGGGATCAGAAGATGTCCGGAGTGATTCGCTAAATCGGGGGTCGAGAACGATGCAGAGAAAAATCTACTTAGTAAAAATGGTATATATTATGGATGCAATTGCCGAGTAGCTGAATGGGAGATCAAGGTCCACCCAGATTTTGTTAAAGGTGAGTTTTTAATCCATATTTTTTGTATTTTAAACTGTTTTTATATACAAGCAATAATTTCTGTATAATTCTCTCTCTCTCTCTCTCTCTCTCTCTCTCTCTCTCTATATATATATATATATATATATATATATATATATATATATATATATGGTTTCAGTTGTTTTCCGGGTTTGACTCCGCGTTAAATATTTTTGGTTTTTAGAAAAACCATTGTTTTGACGACGTTTCGGCAAGGTCACACTTGCCATTGTCAAGTCAGATTCTGCTTCGTCTTGATGTTACAGGCGAACTGATTTGACGTAACATCAAGACGAAGCAGAATCTGACTTGACAATGGCAAGTGTGACCTTGCCGAAACGTCGTCAAAACAATGGTTTTTCTAAAAACCAAAAATATTTAACGCGGAGTCAAACCCGGAAAACAACTGAAACCACATATAGCTCCCGCGGAAATTTCAAATTCAATATATATATATATATATATATTATATATATGTCCGATTTGAGTGATTTTTTAGTATGTTGTAGTAAATTATTTAAGAATATTGATGTAATAATATTGTTGCTAGACAGGTCAGTGTCATTTTATACCGGGTGTAACAATCATACTGTGTTTTTTCCTTAAAGTTCGGAACGCCCTGTGGGATATTCTAGCATATATCTTCTTCCTATGCCGTCCCCATTAACGGAGGTTGGCGACCACATTTCAAAAAGCTTCTCTGTCTTTTGCAACGTGGAATAATTCGTCTACAGTCATGTTTGTCCAGTCTCGAATATTTGGCAGCCATGACTTCCTCTTTCTAACTATTCCCTTTTTGCCATCGACTCTACCCTGCATGATGACCTGCAGAAGACTTAAAGAACATTAAAATTATTTTAATTTTCCTCCTTTTCAATTAAGAATATGAATGTGTTAAGATTTGACCAATATGAACTGTCGAAAATGCCACATTCGCAATTTTGAAACATTGCACCAAATGAATGTGTTAAAATTATACCACTATAAACTGTTGAAAATGCCACATTCGCAATTTTGAAACATTGGATCAAATGAATGTGTTAAAAATATACCAATATAAACTGTTGAAAATGCCACATTCGCAATTTTGAAACATTGGATCAAAACAAATCGTTGATTAACACAAAAAGCAATGTAACAAATGTGATTTTTTGGAAAGACAAAAACGGTAAGCAGTTTAATTTTTTTTATCAATCTAACAAGAACAATATAACATTACATATAAAAAACATAAAAAAATTTCCATATGTCAAGGCGCTGATTTAGGATCCTCTAAAAAAGAGTTATCTTCCTCTCCTGAACAGTACCACTTTTCACGTTCGATAGTTGGAAATGGTAGGGACGATATTTCGCATTTATTACCATCAAGAACATTTAGTTTAAAAAGGTTGTATATATTAAACCTAGAGCTAAGATTAATACTATTATAAGAGTTAATATTAAACTCCACAGTCTTCCGGGTTTAACTGCGTCGATTATCATTGCGTCAAGCTTTCCACATCCTCTTCGATGTCATCTTCAGGACTTCCGAGGTCTCAGTTTCACGAGCCCCAGACCCTTCTACACTGATCAATAATATTCAATGAATTACTAGTACTGAAAGCAGAGACGGTTCATTTATAACATTAATGGTGAATTAGCGCAAATAACCGCTAAACAAAGTCCAAACACCAGCCAATCCAAAAAATTGTTTCGAGACCCCGTTCCGAGAAGGTGTTCGGAAAGGGGGGCTTTGGGTTTCCGGGAACTCTGGCAATGTCTTGTCTAGCTGCTTCGGCGTCTTCGGGGGATGAGCTGAAGATGACTTCTTCGGTTTAGCAGGTAATTGTTTCAGTTGGAGTGTGGCTTGGGGTGGCAGAGTGGTTGAGGCCTTTTGCTGAAGATTGAGCGGCGGTGGTCGGTGTGGAAGTGTCGGCGTTATGGCTTTTGAAATTTGTTTGACGGTTAGATTCTCTAATTTACCATCGATTGTATAAATGAACCGTCCTTTATTCCCAGTGGCAGTAATGCATTTATTAGTGATCAGTGTAGTAGTGTCTGAGGGCTCGGGAGACTGAGACCACGAAAGTATTGAAAAGGTCATCAAAGAGGATGGCGAAAGCTCGCCGCAATGAGTATCGACGCAGATCAACCCGGAAGACTGTTGAGTTATAATTGTACTAACCGCGGAAATCTTTCGGAACATTATATCTTCTTCTTCTCATTGCGTCGTCTCCTTTCGAAGATTGGCGATCCAAATGGCAATTGTAGTTTTGAAAACTGCTGCGCGAAAGATCTCTGCGGATGAGCGAACCATCTCCTCAGGTCTTTCAGCGACGAGTTCTGGCGTCTTCTTACTGATCTTTTGCCCTGTACTTTTCCCTCCAGTATAACTTGAAGTAATTCATATCTTTCGCCTCTCAACACATGACCCAAGTATTGCATTTTCCTCTCTTTGATTATTATAATTTGTATCTTGTATTATGTTTGTATCTAACTTTTTATTTGTTTATTTACATATTTTTCTATTTTCTTTCTTTTATGTATTGTTTTCAGTCTCATGAGAACCAAGTAGTTGTGTCTCTGTTTCTCTTTTTACGTTTGTCTTGTAATGTTTTTCATTTATTAGCGCTCACCAGAAAATAGTCTGTTATTGATATTTTGTTACCGTCTTCTGCTACTCTCATAAATATTATATATTCATATAAGTTTTTTGGCAGACTACCTGACTACCTAAAATTATTTTATAGCTATTTTCAGATATTACCGACTTACATGCTCGTAGTAGTAGTATCTACCTCGAAATCAATAAACAACTCACCATTTATTAAAAGTTTTAATTTGTGCTGAAGCTTTACCTTTTAAATTATTTAACTTCCACAAGTCGTCACTGACTTTGTAACCTCGGAAACCTTTTTTGGATGGTGCTAGATAGGTTACCAATGGAGACACTGCGGACGGCAGCCAGATGGTTGGTGGAGAGTGAGTCGTGAGTCAGAATTACCTCCACCTACCTAAGACCACAAGACCTACTGATTAAAGACGACTTAAATACGTTCCTAAACGACGGCGGTGATGGTGGGTGGTAGTTTTTGGTGTATTTCGATAGAGCTTTAAAAATCATCACTTAAGTGTTTTATCGGTTATTTCATTTGGAAGTGTATTTCTCAAGATATCAAACCCTATTCATAATTTTTAAAGTTCAATGCCGACCACATGCAGATAGATTTTTAAACAATATTAAACACTTGTTTTTTGGTTTTTTATTGGGAAGTGTATTTTTCCAGATTTTAAACCCTATTCATACTTTTCTAATGGTAACAGGATAAATCTTTTTTTTTTCGATTGTAGCTCCGTTTATCAACGATTTGAAAAAATTTTTTGTATGAAGTTACTTACTTTTTTATGAGGAAATATAATATGTAACAAAAAATAGGGGTTCCCATTTAAAATTTCAAAGTTGCACCCCACTCACTCCCAGGGGGTGATGGTGGGTGGTAGTTTTTAATGGCATTTGATAGATTTTTAAACAATATTAAATAAGTGTTTTTTGGTGTTTTATTTGGAAGTGTTTCTCCAGATTTTATACCCTATTCAAAATTTTCCTATGGTAACATGATAAATCTTTTATTTCCGATTGTAGCGCCGTTTGTCAACTGTTTGAAAAAATTTTTTGAATGAAGTTACTTAAATTTTTATGGGAAAAGATAATTTGTAACAAAAAATAGGGGATCCCATTTAAAATTTCAAAGTTGCACCCCTTCTCACCCCAGGGGTGATGGTGGGTGGTAGTTTTTGGTGTCATTCGATAGAGCTTTAAAAATCATTAGACAAGTGTTTTATCGGTTTTTTCATTTGGAAGTGTATTTCTCAAGATATCAAACCCTATTAATAATTTTTAAAGTTCAATGCGGACCACATGCAGCAAAATATCGGTTTTAAAAACTAAATTATAATATCAGATTATTTCCAATTCGATGTTTGTTTTTTGTAATCGAGACGTTATTTAATAACAATTTGAAAAAAAGTTTCGTACAAAAGTCAATTATTTTTTGATATATAATAATAGTCTCCCGTTTTATACCGCTGTCGCGGCTTTGGGAGTATAGCAGGGTAGTCTGCTATATCTAGGGCCTACGGTATACAAGGAAGGTAACATGGCCAGTGCTACGCTTCAACCGTCTATTAGAGGAATTAAAATCTGAAATAAAAAATAGGGGTTGCAATTTAAAATTTCAAAGTTGCACCCCATTTGACCCTTATGGGGTTGGGGTAGGGGGTAGTTTTTTTGTCATTCGATAGAGTTTTAAACAATATTAAAAAAGTCTTTTTTGGTTTTTTTTTGGAAGTGCATTTCTTCAGATTTCAATCCCTATTCATAATTTTCCTATGGTAACACGATCAATTGTTTTTTCCGATTGTAGCGCTGTTTATCAACGGTTTGAAAAAAATTTTTGTACGAAGTTGCTTATTTTTATATGAGGAAAGAAAATCTACAACAAAAAATGGGGGTTCCTATTTAAAATTTCAAAGTTGCACCCCCTCTCACCCCCAGGGGGGGTAGTGGGTGGTAGTTTTTGCTGCCATCCAATAGAGCTTTAAAAATTATTACACAAGTGTTTTAATAGTTTTTTCATTTAGAAGTGTATTTCTCGAGATATCAAACCCTATTCATAATTTTTAAACTCCAATGCCGATCACCTTCGACAAATATCGGTTTTAAAAACTAAATTATAATATCAGATTATTACCAATTCGATGTTAGTTTTTCGTAATTGAGACGTTATTTATTAACAATTTAAAAAAAAGTTTCATACAAAAGTTACTTATTTTTTGATGAGAAATTAAAATCTGAAATAAAAAATAGGGGTTGCAATTTAAAATTTCAAAGTTGCACCCCATTTCACTCCCATGGGGTTGCGGTTGGGGATAGTTTTTATCGTCATTCGATAGACTTTTAAACAATATTACAAAAGTCTTTTTTGGTTTTTTTTGGAAGTGCATTTCTTCAGATTTCAATCCCTATTCATAATTTTCCTATGGTAACACGATCAATTGTTTTTTCCGATTGTAGCGCTGTTTATCAACGGTTTGAAAAAATTTTTTGTATGAAGTTACTTATTTTTATATAAGGAAAGAAAATCTACAACAAAAAATAGGGGTTCCCATTTAAAATTTGAAAGTTGCACCCCCTCTCACCACCAGTGGGTGATAGTGGGTGGTAGTTTTTGCTGCCAACCAATAGAGCTTTAAAAACTATTACACAAGTGTTTTAATAGTTTTTTTATTTAGAAGTGTATTTCTCGAGATATCAAACCTTATTCATAATTTTTAAACTCCAATGCCGATCACCTTCGACAAATATCGGTTTTAAAAACTAAATTATAATAAGATATTATTTCCAATTCGATGTTAGTTTTTCGTAATTGAGACGTTATTTATTAACAATTTGAAAAAAAGTTTCTTACAAAAGTTACTTATTTTTTGATGAGAAATTAAAATCTGAAATAAAAAATAGGGGTTGCAATTTAAAATTTCAAAGTTGCACCCCATTTCATCCCCATGGGGTTGGTGTAGGGGGTAGTTTTTATCGTCAGTCGATAGAGTTTTAAACAATATTAAAAAAGCATTTTTTGGTTTTTTATTTGGAAGTGTATTTCTTCAGATTTCAATCCCTATTCATAATTTTCCTGTGGTAACACGATCAATTGTTTTTTCCGATTGTAGCGCTGTTTATCAACTATTTGAAAAAAATTTTTGTATGAAGTTACTTATTTTTATACGAGGAAAGAAAATCTACATTAAAAAATAGGTGTTCCTATTTAAAATTTCAAAGTTGCACCCCCTCTCACCCCCAGGGGGTGATAGTGGGTGGTAGTTTTTGCTGCCATCCAATAGAGCTTTAAAAACTATTACACAAGTGTTTTAATAGTTTTTTCATTTAGAAGTGTATTTCTCGAGATATCAAACCTTATTCATAATTTTTAAACTCCAATGCCGATCACCTTCGACAAATATCGGTTTTAAAAACTAAATTATAATAACAGATTATTTCCAATACGATGTTAGTTTTTCGTAATTGAGACGTTATTTATTAACAATTTAAAAAAAAGTTTCGTACAAAAGTTACTTATTTTTTGATGAGAAATTAAAATCTGAAATAAAAAATAGGGGTTGCAATTTAAAATTTCAAAGTTGCACCCCATTTCATCCCCATGGGGTTGGTGTAGGGGGTAGTTTTTATCGTCAGTCGATGGAGTTTTAAACAATATTAAAAAAGCATTTTTTGGTTTTTTATTTGGAAGTGTATTTCTTCAGATTTCAATCCCTATTAATAATTTTCCTGTGGTAACACGATCAATTGTTTTTTCCGATTGTAGCGCTGTTTATCAACTATTTGAAAAAAATTTTTGTATGAAGTTACTTATTTTTATACGAGGAAAGAAAATCTACAACAAAAAATAGGTGTTCCTATTTAAAATTTCAAAGTTGCACCCCCTCTCACCCCCAGGGGGTGATAGCGGGTGGTGGTTTTTGCTGTCATCCAATAGAGCTTTAAAAACTATTACACAAGTGTTTTAATAGTTTTTTCATTTAGAAGTGTATTTCTCGAGATATCAAACCCTATTCATAATTTTTAAACTCCAATGCCGATCACCTTCGACAAATATCGGTTTTAAAAACTAAATTATAATATCAGATTATTACCAATTCGATGTTAGTTTTTCGTAATTGAGACGTTATTTATTAACAATTTAAAAAAAAGTTTCATACAAAAGTTACTTATTTTTTGATGAGAAATTAAAATCTGAAATAAAAAATAGGGGTTGCAATTTAAAATTTCAAAGTTGCACCCCATTTCACCCCCATGGGGTTGCGGTTGGGGGTAGTTTTTATCGACATTCGATAGAGTTTTAAACAATATTACAAAAGTCTTTTTTGGTTTTTTATTTGGAAGTGTATTTCTTCAGATTTCAATCCCTATTCATAATTTTCCTATGGTAACACGATCAATTGTTTTTTCCGATTGTAGCGCTGTTTATCAACGGTTTGAAAAAAATTTTTGTACGAAGTTGCTTATTTTTATATGAGGAAAGAAAATCTACAACAAAAAATGGGGGTTCCTATTTAAAATTTCAAAGTTGCACCCCCTCTCACCCCCAGGGTGGGTAGTGGGTGGTAGTTTTTGCTGCCATCCAATAGAGCTTTAAAAATTATTACACAAGTGTTTTAATAGTTTTTTCATTTAGAAGTGTATTTCTCGAGATATCAAACCCTATTCATAATTTTTAATCTCCAATGCCGATCACCTTCGACAAGTATCGGTATTAAAAACTAAATTATAATATCAGATTATTACCAATTCGATGTTAGTTTTTCGTAATTGAGACGTTATTTATTAACAATTTAAAAAAAAGTTTCATACAAAAGTTACTTATTTTTTGATGAGAAATTAAAATCTGAAATAAAAAATAGGGGTTGCAATTTAAAATTTCAAAGTTGCACCCCATTTCACCCCCATTAGGTTGCGGTTAGGGGTAGTTTTTATCGTCATTCGATAGAGTTTTAAACAATATTACAAAAGTCTTTTTTGGTTTTTTTTTGGAAGTGCATTTCTTCAGATTTCAATCCCTATTCATAATTTTCCTATGGTAACACGATCAATTGTTTTTTCCGATTGTAGCGCTGTTTATCAACGGTTTGAAAAAAATTTTTGTATGAAGTTACTTATTTTTATACGAGGAAAGAAAATCTATAACAAAAAATAGGTGTTCCTATTTAAAATTTGAAAGTTGCACCCCCTCTCACCCCCAGGGGGTGATAGTGGGTGGTAGTTTTTGCTGCCATCCAATAGAGCTTTAAAAACTATTACACAAGTGTTTTAATAGTTTTTTCATTTAGAAGTGTATTTCTCGAGATATCAAACCTTATTCATAATTTTTAAACTCCAATGCCGATCACCTTCGACAAGTATCGGTTTTAAAAACTAAATTATAATAACAGATTATTTCCAATACGATGTTAGTTTTTCGTAATTGAGACGTTATTTATTAACAATTTAAAAAAAAGTTTCGTACAAAAGTTACTTATTTTTTGATGAGAAATTAAAATCTGAAATAAAAAATAGGGGTTGCAATTTAAAATTTTAAAGTTGCACCCCATTTCACCCCCATGGGGTTGGGGTAGGGGGTAGTTTTTATCGTCATCCGATAGAGTTTTAAACAATATTAAAAAAGTGTTTTTTGGTTTTTTATTTGGAAGTGTATTTCTTCAGATTTCAATCCCTATTCATAATTTTCCTATGGTAACACGATCAATTGTTTTTTTCGATTGTAGCCCTGTTTATCAACGGTTTGAAAAAAATTTTTGTATGAAGTTACTTATTTTTATACGAGGAAAGAAAATCTACAACAAAAAATAGGGGTTCCTATTTAAAATTTGAAAGTTGCACCCCCTCTCACCCCCAGGGGGTGGTAGTTTTTGCTGCCATCCAATAGAGCTTTAAAAACTATTACACAAGTGTTTTAATAGTTTTTTCATTTAGAAGTGTATTTCTCGAGATATCAAACCTTATTCATAATTTTTAAACTGCAATGCCGATCACCTTCGACAAATACCGGTTTTAAAAACTAAATTATAATAACAGATTATTTCCAATTCGATGTTAGTTTTTCGTAATTGAGACGTTATTTATTAACAATTTGAAAAAAAGTTTCGTACAAAAGTTACTTATTTTTTGATGAGAAATTAAAATCTGAAATAAAAAATAGGGGTTGCGGTTGGGGGTAGTTTTTATCGTCATTCGATAGAGTTTTAAACAATATTACAAAAGTCTTTTTTGGTTTTTTTTTGGAAGTGCATTTCTTCAGATTTCAATCCCTATTCATAATTTTCCTATGGTAACACTATCAATTGTTTTTTCCGATTGTAGCGCTGTTTATCAACGGTTCGAAAAAATTTTTTGTATGAAGTTACTTATTTTTATATAAGGAAAGAAAATCTACAACAAAAAATAGGGGTTCCCATTTAAAATTTGAAAGTTGCACCCCCTCTCACCCCCAGGGGGTGATAGTGGGTGGTAGTTTTTGCTGCCAACCAATAGAGCTTTAAAAACTATTACACAAATGTTTTAATAGTTTTTTTATTTAGAAGTGTATTTCTCGAGATATCAAACCTTATTCATAATTTTTAAACTCCAATGCCGATCACCTTCGACAAATATCGGTTTTAAAAACTAAATTATAATAACAGATTATTTCCAATTCGATGTTAGTTTTTCGTAATTGAGACGTTATTTATTAACAATTTGAAAAAAAGTTTCGTACAAAAGTTACTTATTTTTTGATGAGAAATTAAAATCTGAAATAAAAAATAGGGGTTGCAATTTAAAATTTCAAAGTTGCACCCCTTTTCATCCCCATGGGGTTGGTGTAGGGGGTAGTTTTTATCGTCAGTCGATAGAGTTTTAAACAATATTAAAAAAGCATTTTTTGGTTTTTTATTTGGAAGTGTATTTCTTCAGATTTCAATCCCTATTCATAATTTTCCTGTGGTAACACGATCAATTGTTTTTTCCGATTGTAGCGCTGTTTATCAACTATTTGAAAAAAATTTTTGGATGAAGTTACTTATTTTTATACGAGGAAAGAAAATCTACAACAAAAAATAGGTGTTCCTATTTAAAATTTCAAAGTTGCACCCCCTCTCACCCCCAGGGGGTGATAGTGGGTGGTAGTTTTTGCTGCCATCCAATAGAGCTTTAAAAACTATTTCACAAGTGTTTTTAGTTTTTTCATTTAGAAGTGTAATTCTCGAGATATCAAACCTTATTCATAATTTTTAAACTCCAATGCCGATCACCTTCGACAAATATCGGTTTTAAAAACTAAATTATATCAGATTATTTCCAATTCGATGTTAGTTTTTCGTAATTGAGACGTTATTTATTAACAATTTGAATAAAAGTTTCGTACAAAAGTTACTTATTTTTTTATGAGAAATTAAAATCTGAAATAAAAAATAGGGGTTGCAATTTAAAATTTCAAAGTTGCACCCCCTCTCACCCCCAGGGTGGGTAGTGGGTGGTAGTTTTTGCTGCCATCCAATAGAGCTTTAAAAATTATTACACAAGTGTTTTAATAGTTTTTTCATTTAGAAGTGTATTTCTCGAGATATCAAACCCTATTCATAATTTTTAAACTCCAATGCCGATCACCTTCGACAAATATCGGTTTTAAAAACTAAATTATAATATCAGATTATTACCAATTCGATGTTAGTTTTTCGTAATTGAGACGTTATTTATTAACAATTTAAAAAAAAGTTTCATACAAAAGTTACTTATTTTTTGATGAGAAATTAAAATCTGAAATAAAAAATAGGGGTTGCAATTTAAAATTTCAAAGTTGCACCCCATTTCACCCCCATGGGGTTGGTGTAGGGGGTAGTTTTTATCGTCAGTCGATAGAGTTTTAAACAATATTAAAAAAGCATTTTTTGGTTTTTTATTTGGAAGTGTATTTCTTCAGATTTCAATCCCTATTCATAATTTTCCTGTGGTAACACGATCAATTGTTTTTTCCGATTGTAGCGCTGTTTATCAACTATTTGAAAAAAAATTTTGGATGAAGTTACTTATTTTTATACGAGGAAAGAAAATCTATAACAAAAAATAGGTGTTCCTATTTAAAATTTGAAAGTTGCACCCCCTCTCACCCCCAGGGGGTGTTAGTGGGTGGTAGTTTTTGCTGCCATCCAATAGAGCTTTAAAAACTATTACACAAGTGTTTTAATAGTTTTTTCATTTAGAAGTGTATTTCTCGAGATATCAAACCTTATTCATAATTTTTAAACTCCAATGCCGATCACCTTCGACAAGTATCGGTTTTAAAAACTAAATTATAATAACAGATTATTTCCAATACGATGTTAGTTTTTCGTAATTGAGACGTTATTTATTAACAATTTAAAAAAAAGTTTCGTACAAAAGTTACTTATTTTTTGATGAGAAATTAAAATCTGAAATAAAAAATAGGGGTTGCAATTTAAAATTTCAAAGTTGCACCCCATTTCACCCCCATGGGGTTGGGGTAGGGGGTAGTTTTTATCGTCATCCGATAGAGTTTTAAACAATATTAAAAAAGTGTTTTTTGGTTTTTTATTTGGAAGTGTATTTCTTCAGATTTCAATCCCTATTCATAATTTTCCTATGGTAACACGATCAATTGTTTTTTTCGATTGTAGCCCTGTTTATCAACGGTTTGAAAAAAATTTTTGTATGAAGTTACTTATTTTTATACGAGGAAAGAAAATCTACAACAAAAAATAGGGGTTCCTATTTAAAATTTGAAAGTTGCACCCCCTCTCACCCCCAGGGGGTGGTAGTTTTTGCTGCCATCCAATAGAGCTTTAAAAACTATTACACAAGTGTTTTAATAGTTTTTTCATTTAGAAGTGTATTTCTCGAGATATCAAACCGTATTCATAATTTTTAAACTGCAATGCCGATCACCTTCGACAAATACCGGTTTTAAAAACTAAATTATAATAACAGATTATTTCCAATTCGATGTTAGTTTTTCGTAATTGAGACGTTATTTATTAACAATTTGAAAAAAAGTTTCGTACAAAAGTTACTTATTTTTTGATGAGAAATTAAAATCTGAAATAAAAAATAGGGGTTGCGGTTGGGGGTAGTTTTTATCGTCATTCGATAGAGTTTTAAACAATATTACAAAAGTCTTTTTTGGTTTTTTTTTGGAAGTGCATTTCTTCAGATTTCAATCCCTATTCATAATTTTCCTATGGTAACACTATCAATTGTTTTTTCCGATTGTAGCGCTGTTTATCAACGGTTCGAAAAAATTTTTTGTATGAAGTTACTTATTTTTATATAAGGAAAGAAAATCTACAACAAAAAATAGGGGTTCCCATTTAAAATTTGAAAGTTGCACCCCCTCTCACCCCCAGGGGGTGATAGTGGGTGGTAGTTTTTGCTGCCAACCAATAGAGCTTTAAAAACTATTACACAAATGTTTTAATAGTTTTTTTATTTAGAAGTGTATTTCTCGAGATATCAAACCTTATTCATAATTTTTAAACTCCAATGCCGATCACCTTCGACAAATATCGGTTTTAAAAACTAAATTATAATAACAGATTATTTCCAATTCGATGTTAGTTTTTCGTAATTGAGACGTTATTTATTAACAATTTGAAAAAAAGTTTCGTACAAAAGTTACTTATTTTTTGATGAGAAATTAAAATCTGAAATAAAAAATAGGGGTTGCAATTTAAAATTTCAAAGTTGCACCCCTTTTCATCCCCATGGGGTTGGTGTAGGGGGTAGTTTTTATCGTCAGTCGATAGAGTTTTAAACAATATTAAAAAAGCATTTTTTGGTTTTTTATTTGGAAGTGTATTTCTTCAGATTTCAATCCCTATTCATAATTTTCCTGTGGTAACACGATCAATTGTTTTTTCCGATTGTAGCGCTGTTTATCAACTATTTGAAAAAAAATTTTGGATGAAGTTACTTATTTTTATACGAGGAAAGAAAATCTATAACAAAAAATAGGTGTTCCTATTTAAAATTTGAAAGTTGCACCCCCTCTCACCCCCAGGGGGTGTTAGTGGGTGGTAGTTTTTGCTGCCATCCAATAGAGCTTTAAAAACTATTACACAAGTGTTTTAATAGTTTTTTCATTTAGAAGTGTATTTCTCGAGATATCAAACCTTATTCATAATTTTTAAACTCCAATGCCGATCACCTTCGACAAGTATCGGTTTTAAAAACTAAATTATAATAACAGATTATTTCCAATACGATGTTAGTTTTTCGTAATTGAGACGTTATTTATTAACAATTTAAAAAAAAGTTTCGTACAAAAGTTACTTATTTTTTGATGAGAAATTAAAATCTGAAATAAAAAATAGGGGTTGCAATTTAAAATTTCAAAGTTGCACCCCATTTCACCCCCATGGGGTTGGGGTAGGGGGTAGTTTTTATCGTCATCCGATAGAGTTTTAAACAATATTAAAAAAGTGTTTTTTGGTTTTTTATTTGGAAGTGTATTTCTTCAGATTTCAATCCCTATTCATAATTTTCCTATGGTAACACGATCAATTGTTTTTTTCGATTGTAGCCCTGTTTATCAACGGTTTGAAAAAAATTTTTGTATGAAGTTACTTATTTTTATACGAGGAAAGAAAATCTACAACAAAAAATAGGGGTTCCTATTTAAAATTTGAAAGTTGCACCCCCTCTCACCCCCAGGGGGTGGTAGTTTTTGCTGCCATCCAATAGAGCTTTAAAAACTATTACACAAGTGTTTTAATAGTTTTTTCATTTAGAAGTGTATTTCTCGAGATATCAAACCGTATTCATAATTTTTAAACTGCAATGCCGATCACCTTCGACAAATACCGGTTTTAAAAACTAAATTATAATAACAGATTATTTCCAATTCGATGTTAGTTTTTCGTAATTGAGACGTTATTTATTAACAATTTGAAAAAAAGTTTCGTACAAAAGTTACTTATTTTTTGATGAGAAATTAAAATCTGAAATAAAAAATAGGGGTTGCGGTTGGGGGTAGTTTTTATCGTCATTCGATAGAGTTTTAAACAATATTACAAAAGTCTTTTTTGGTTTTTTTTTGGAAGTGCATTTCTTCAGATTTCAATCCCTATTCATAATTTTCCTATGGTAACACTATCAATTGTTTTTTCCGATTGTAGCGCTGTTTATCAACGGTTCGAAAAAATTTTTTGTATGAAGTTACTTATTTTTATATAAGGAAAGAAAATCTACAACAAAAAATAGGGGTTCCCATTTAAAATTTGAAAGTTGCACCCCCTCTCACCCCCAGGGGGTGATAGTGGGTGGTAGTTTTTGCTGCCAACCAATAGAGCTTTAAAAACTATTACACAAATGTTTTAATAGTTTTTTTATTTAGAAGTGTATTTCTCGAGATATCAAACCTTATTCATAATTTTTAAACTCCAATGCCGATCACCTTCGACAAATATCGGTTTTAAAAACTAAATTATAATAACAGATTATTTCCAATTCGATGTTAGTTTTTCGTAATTGAGACGTTATTTATTAACAATTTGAAAAAAAGTTTCGTACAAAAGTTACTTATTTTTTGATGAGAAATTAAAATCTGAAATAAAAAATAGGGGTTGCAATTTAAAATTTCAAAGTTGCACCCCTTTTCATCCCCATGGGGTTGGTGTAGGGGGTAGTTTTTATCGTCAGTCGATAGAGTTTTAAACAATATTAAAAAAGCATTTTTTGGTTTTTTATTTGGAAGTGTATTTCTTCAGATTTCAATCCCTATTCATAATTTTCCTGTGGTAACACGATCAATAGTTTTTTCCGATTGTAGCGCTGTTTATCAACTATTTGAAAAAAATTTTTGGATGAAGTTACTTATTTTTATACGAGGAAAGAAAATCTACAACAAAAAATAGGTGTTCCTATTTAAAATTTCAAAGTTGCACCCCCTCTCACCCCCAGGGGGTGGTAGTGGGTGGTAGTTTTTGCTGCCATCCAATAGAGCTTTAAAAACTATTACACAAGTGTTTTAATAGTTTTTTCATTTAGAAGTGTATTTCTCGAGATATCAAACCTTATTCATAATTTTTAAACTCCAATGCCGATCACCTTCGACACATATCGGTTTTAAAAACTAAATTATAATATCAGATTATTACCAATTCGATGTTAGTTTTTCGTAATTGAGACGTTACTTATTAGCAATTTGAAAAAAAGTTTCCTACAAAAGTTACTTATTTTTTGATGAGAAATTAATATCTGAAATAAAAAATAGGGGTTGTAATTTAAAATTTTAAAGTTGCACCCCATTTCACCCCCATGGGGTTGGCGTTGGAGGTCGTTTTTATCGTCATTCGATAGAGTTTTAAACAGTATTAAAAATGTGTTTTTTGGTTTTTTATTTGGAATCGTATTTCTTCAGATTTTAATCCCTATTCGTAATGTTCCTATGGTAATACGATCAATTGTTTTTTCTTATTGTAGCGCTGTTTATCAACGGTTTGAAAAAAATTTTTGTATTAAGTTACTTATTTTTATACGAGGAAAGAAAATCTACAACAAAAAATAGGGGTTCCTATTTAAAATTTCAAAGTTGCACCCCCTCTCACCCCCAGGGGGTGATAGTGGATGGTAGGTTTTGCTGCCATCCAATAGAGCTTTAAAAACTATTTCACAAGTGTTTTTAGTTTTTTCATTTAGAAGTGTAATTCTCGAGATATCAAACCTTATTCATAATTTGTAAACTCCAATGCCGATCACCTTCGACAAATATCGGTTTTAAAAACTAAATTATATCAGATTATTTCCAATGCGATGTTAGTTTTTCGTAATTGAGACGTTATTTATTAACAATTTGAATAAAAGTTTCGTACAAAAGTTACTTATTTTTTTATGAGAAATTAAAATCTGAAATAAAAAATAGGGGTTGCAATTTAAAATTTCAAAGTTGCACCCCCTCTCACCCCCAGGGTGGGTAGTGGGTGGTAGTTTTTGCTGCCATCCAATAGAGCTTTAAAAATTATTACACAAGTGTTTTAATAGTTTTTTCATTTAGAAGTGTATTTCTCGAGATATCAAACCCTATTCATAATTTTTAAACTCCAATGCCGATCACCTTCGACAAATATCGGTTTTAAAAACTAAATTATAATATCAGATTATTACCAATTCGATGTTAGTTTTTCGTAATTGAGACGTTATTTATTAACAATTTAAAAAAAAGTTTCATACAAAAGTTACTTATTTTTTGATGAGAAATTAAAATCTGAAATAAAAAATAGGGGTTGCAATTTAAAATTTCAAAGTTGCACCCCATTTCACCCCCATGGGGTTGGTGTAGGGGGTAGTTTTTATCGTCAGTCGATAGAGTTTTAAACAATATTAAAAAAGCATTTTTTGGTTTTTTATTTGGAAGTGTATTTCTTCAGATTTCAATCCCTATTCATAATTTTCCTGTGGTAACACGATCAATTGTTTTTTCCGATTGTAGCGCTGTTTATCAACGATTTGAAAAAAAATTTTGGATGAAGTTACTTATTTTTATACGAGGAAAGAAAATCTACAACAAAAAATAGGGGTTCCTATTTAAAATTTTAAAGTTGCACCCCCTCCCACCCCCAGGGGGTGATAGTGGGTGGTAGTTTTTGCTGCCATCCAATAGAGCTTTAAAAACTATTCCACAAGTGTTTTTAGTTTTTTCATTTAGAAGTGTAATTCTCGAGATATCAAACCTTATTCATAATTTTTAAACTCCAATACCGATCACCTTCGACAAATATCGGTTTTAAAAACTAAATTATAATAACAGATTATTTCCAATTCGATGTTAGTTTTTCGTAATTGAGACGTTATTTATTAACAATTTGAAAAAAAGTTTCGTACAAAATTTACTTATTTTTTGATGAGAAATTAAAATCTGAAATAAAAAATAGGGGTTGCAATTTAAAATTTCAAAGTTGCACCCCATTTTACCCCCATGGGGTTGGGGTAGGGGGTAGTTTTTATCGTCATTCGATAGAGTTTTAAACAGTATTAAAAAGTGTTTTTTGGTTTTTTATTTGGAAGTGTATTTCTTCAGATTTCAATCCCTATTCATAATTTTCCTATGGTAACACGATCAATTGTTTTTTTCCATTCTAGCCCTGTTTATCAACGGTTTGAAAAAAATTTTTGTATCAAGTTACTTATTTTTATACGAGGAAAGAAAATCTACAACAAAAAATAGGGGTTCCTATTTAAAATTTCAAAGTTGCACCCCCTCCCACCCCCAGGGGGTGATAGTGGGTGGTAGTTTTTGCTGCCATCCAATAGAGCTTTAAAAACTATTCCACAAGTGTTTTTAGTTTTTTCATTTAGAAGTGTAATTCTCGAGATATCAAACCTTATTCATAATTTTTAAAATCCAATGCCGATCACCTTCGACAAATATCGGTTTTAAAAACTAAATTATAATAACAGATTATTTCCAATTCGATGTTAGTTTTTCGTAATTGAGACGTTATTTATTAACAATTTGAAATAAAGTTTCGTATAAAAGTTACTTATTTTTTGATGAGAAATTAAAATAGGTTAGGTTAGGTTAGGTTAGGTTAGGTTAGGTTAGGTTAGGTTAGGTTAGGTTAGGTTAGGTTAGGTTAGGTTAGGTTAGGTTAGGTTAGGTTAGGTTAGGTTAGGTTAGGTTAGGTTAGGTTAGGTTAGGTTAGGTTAGGTTAGGTTCCGTGCCCTGGAGAGTTCGTGCGGTGGAGGCAGGACTTGGTTCAGCCCAAATCCACCTTTCGGCCTTTCCAGGATGGGTTAAATCCTACCCGACACGGCGCGTCCTGATGGCTGATAAGGTGTCTCCATAGGAGTTGGCCTGTCTCGCGACTCATGTCCCTTGTGGGATTGTAAGAGTGGCGAGACCGACCAAACCTTATGGATAGGCAATGAATAAGGGAGTCATATACCCCCGAATAGTTGCCCGCGGATCAAAGGGATATGACGGTGTGGGGGAGGCAGCCATGCTGATCATTGGACTCGAGGGATTACGCGCCACGCAACTCACAGCGGTTGCGGGGGCGGAATTCGTCGTAGTCACTGCGTCCGACTCTACTGTGCGATAGAGTCGTGTATTGGGTCGCTCGGGTGCGCCCCCTAGAGGCTTGGCGAAAGCCGGCCCTCTGTGGGGCGCGCGCGAGCGACTTAGCATAGTAGAGGAATAAACCTCAATAAAAAATTCCCAACCGTATGGTGTTATGCGAACCGTGCCAAGGGGTGAAAGGCCAGAGGGTTAGATGGTCTCGAACGGTGCCCCTAGTCGGTCAGGCAACCTTCTGGGGTAACTTAGCCACCCTCACGGTAAGGGCGCACTGCCGTGGGGCGTTAGTTGTTTCGGCCCTACTCGTGGGATTAGTAATGGAAAAAAATGCTAATGTAAAGGTAGTAAGTGAGATGAAACAGGCGGAGGAACTGGCAGCGTTTTCGAGGTCTACCAAGACCCCGAATTCACCCAGGAAAGAATCAGCTGTAGAGGGCGCGTTCGGAGGAGCGCCCCTTGCGTTTGACCACACCTCCACTCTGGAGGTAGCTGAGGCCACTGCCCTCGATAAAGAGTGGCAGGTGGCTGGCACAAAAAAGAGAAAGAAGGCGACGAGCTCGGGGGGGGAAACAACACCTTCGCCTCCGAAGAAGAAAGCGGGACTTCGGTCCTTAGAGGAGGAAGTTAAGGCAATGAGGGAGAAGGTTGCTCGGCTTGCACGTTTAGTGCAAGCCAACGCAAACACAAAAAAGGAGATCAAGATGATCTCCAGGGAGCTGGAAAGGAGCGCTGACCGTGTTCAGCGCTCCTTGAAGGAGGAAAAGAAGAGGGAGGCTATGCCAGCCGCTGAGTCGACATTCCCCCCAAGGAAAGTGCTAGGCTGCACCGTCAGTACACAGACGGCAGCAGTGCAATGTGGGCCCTCGGTCGGCGTCCAGGTTGGCCTGGACACAGAACGGGAGGCCAAAGAGAGGGCTGCCTGCATTCGTGAACGAATGCTGGCAGCAGTTACCGGCACGGCGGAGGAGGTCATGGACCTCATCTCCGAAGACTGGCCCGAAGAGCTCTTCACGGTGTCGAAGGGGAGCGATGTCGGGCTCTATGATTCACCCGGGGACGTAGCGGTCCTTATTACTAAGGACGCTGCCGACGCGGAGGTGGTGGCGAGGCTAAGGGAGAAATACCCAGATCTGCCTGGTGCCGCCGCTCCCGCTCGCGAAGGGGGAGCCGTGGGGTCTGTCATCGCCAGGTTCGACGCCGTCGAAGAGGACGGTAGACGGGAGTGCGCCGAGAGGTGGGCCCACAAGCTCATCCCCTCGGAAAGCGATGAACCTGCGGCAGTCAGGTTTTTGAAAGTTGTTTCAATGCTTGTCTGCCGCATGGAGAAACATGGGCGCAAGAACGTGGGGCTGCATGCTCCGGCAGTTCTTGGTGCAGAGGTCACCAGGAAGCTGGTGGAGTGTGCGGCCCTGGGCAAAGACGTGACAGTTACTGTCCACGGCAACAGTGGGAAGACGGCCACGGAGGGACCGCTCCGGTCCACAAAGGGGATTGTCCTCATACACAAAGAGCAGGGTAGGTCATATGCCGATCTGCTTAAGGGGCTGTCGAATGACTTAAATGGCAAGACTGAATGTGTGGTCACTCGTGTGAGGAGAACGAGAGAGGAAGGAGTCGTCCTCGAAGTAGAGGGCGGCAGAGAGATGGCTGAGAAGGTCAGGAAAGCCATCTCCACCGGCGGCTCTGGCGCGGTCAAATCGGCCGTCGCGAAGGGCGGCAGCCGGATGAGGGAGGTTCTCCTGACCGGTCTGAATCAGATCACCACGCCGGAGGACGTGGTGAAGAGCGTAAATGAATTTGCAGGTAACAGTGTTGCCTGCGAATTAAGAGGGCTTCGGCTTTCACGTGGGGGCGGCTTCGTCACCGTGGAAGTTGAAGAGAGAGTGGCCACACGGCTGATTGAGTGTGGCAAGCTCCGGGTGGGTTTTGTTACCTGCCGAGCTAGAGAGAAAGTACAGCTCGATCGGTGCTACAGATGCCAAGCATTTGGGCATCGAAAGAGCGAATGCAAGATGGACGCGAGAAAGGGTTGTAGGAGATGCGGCAAAGATGGCCATGTCTCCTACGATTGCAAAGAAAAAGAAAAATTCTGTGTGACGTGTATGCGGGGGGGCCACTCGAGCGACAGTCGAGCGTGTCCAGTGTTTAGACGTCTGGTGGATGAGGCTAGGGGTACGTCCGTTGGGGCGGCCCGGAGACCAGCGTGACTCTCTGTTCGAGATGGCGACCACACGTCTTCCCCGACTGAGGGTCCTCCAAACCAACGTGGGCACGGCGAGATTGGCACACGATCTCGCTGTGGGCTTCGCTGCGACAGGTGAATACGACGTCCTTGTCGCGGCGGAGCCGAATCCCACGTTGGTGAGGAGCCGAGGCTGGTTCGTTGATAGCCTGGGCGGTGTCGGTGTGTTTATCCGGAACCGTCAATTGAGAGTACATGGTATCGAATCCCACTGGGGTTTCGTGAATATAAGGTTTGAGAACTTGAGTCTCCTTTGTTGCTATATCTCGCCGAATATAACAACAGAGGAATATGGAAGAAGGCTGGATGAGATAGTCGGCGTGATTATTGGTGAGAGGCCGAGAGAGGTGTTAGTGATAGGGGACCTAAACGCGAAATCGGCGGCGTGGGGATCCCCGGTCACTGATGACCGAGGGCAAATGTGGATGGACTGCCTGGGGGCCCTGGATCTGGTAGTATTAAATACTGGCCAGGAGCCCACGTTTGTGAGAGGCGGTTCTGGTACGCACATTGACGTCTCCTGTGGCTCCCACGAGGTAGCTCGGCACGTAAGTGACTGGGCGGTCTTAGCGGAGTACACTGGCACCAATCATAGGTACATCGCCTTCACGGTGGACGGCACTCCTGATAAGGATATGTCTACCCGGCGGGGGGGATGCAGGTATGATTGGAGCGTGTATAAGGGTGTTACGCAATGGGAAATAGCGATGGCTCGAGCCCTACCACCATCAGTGGAGGGACTCGAGCGTGTGGTGAAAGCCGGCTTGAGAGAGAGCAGGTACAGTACCTTGGGTGCTGACCGTCGTGTGCCTTATTGGTGGAATGACTGCATTGCCCGAATGAGGAAAGAATGCCTGGCCCTGCGTCGCAGAATGACCAGAGCAAGAGTGAGAGAGAGCGAACGAGTGTATCTGGAGTTGCTTGCCGAACACCGAGCTCGAAAGAGGGCAATGAAGGATCTTATCCGAAGGGAGAAGAAGAGATGCTGGAGGGATCTGGAGGACAAACTAAACGACGACCTCTATGGAGATGGGTACAAAATCGTCATGAAGCACTTCGATGCCTACCCTCTCTACACTATGCCACTCGCGGACAAGATGGCTCTGGTAACAGAGCTGTTTCCGTCCGGCGGCTGGCATGGGGTGGAGTGGGAGGCCGAAGATGCGGGACGGATTGTTCCCTTCTCCCTTGAGGAACTCGCTGTTGCCAGTGGGGCCCTTAAGGCCGGAAAGGCTCCCGGGCCAGATGCGATACCGCCTGAGGCGGTCAAGCACCTGGAACGATTGGAGCCTGACTGGCTTTTGGGCCACATGAACGCATTGCTTGTCCGCCAGATTTTTCCGGCTTCCTGGAAGCTCTCAAAGCTGGTGTTGATTCCCAAAACCGGGGGGAAACACCGGCCGATTTGCCTTCTTTCGTGCCTCGGAAAGTTGTACGAGAGATTGCTGAGAGCAAGAATCGAAGAGGTGATAGAGAGGTCTGGAGGGTTGTCCCCAGACCAGTATGGCTTCGTCGCGGGTAAAAGTACGACTGAGTGTGTGTTGGCGGTGTTTCGGGCCTTGGAGGGTAGCGGCAGCAAGTGGGCTGCTTTGCTTCTCTTCGACGTCAGGAACGCCTTCAACAGCATAAAGTGGTCCCACGTGATGAGCTCCTTGAGCGGACGGAATTGTCCAAAATATCTGAGGAATATCGTCGCTGACTACCTGTCGGAGCGAAAGCTCGTGGTCGAGGGTCCAGTTGTAACCGACGTTACGGCCGGGGTCCCCCAGGGGTCTGTCCTTGGTCCGACGCTGTGGAATCTGGCATATGACGGGGTCATGCGCCGCGAATATGGTGAGGGGTGTACCCCTTTCGCATTCGCGGATGACCTCGCTGTGCTGGTCACGGCCCGGGACAAGGACGAACTCCTGCATAGGGGATATATGGCCTCAAACGTCGTGAGCGACTGGATGGGCGACCATGACCTGGAACTTGCGACGGGGAAGACCGAGGCGATCGTCCTCAGAGGCCCTAGGGACAGGACGGGAGTGGTCTTTCGCTGCGCCGGGGTTGATGTGGTCCCCAAAGCCTCTGTCAGGTATTTGGGGGTGAATATCCACTCCAACGGACGGTGGGGGGAGCACGTCCGTGTGGTCGCACACAAGGCCGCTCAGAGAGTGGCTGCGCTGAGCCGGTTGATGCCCAACATCGGTGGTCCTAAACCCGAAAGGAGGAGGGTACTACATGGTGTTGTGCATTCGACCGTCCTCTATGCAGCCCCAGTCTGGTATAGGGCGATGGAAACATCGTCCTACCGAGAGTGCTTGATACGCGTGGATAGGACTAGCCTGCTACGTGTAGCATGTGCCTATAGGACTGTGTCTGCGGCGGCCCTGTGGGCGATCACGGGATGTGTTCCCCTGCACCTGATGGTACTAGAGAGGGAGCGGCTACATCGGAGTCGCCCTGACGAGGCCGAAGAGCGAGCCCACACGTTGCTCATGTGGCAGCGGGAGTGGGATGCAACGGTGGATGTTGCACAGTGGACGAAGTCCCTGATACCGAACCTTAGCAGGTGGCTGACCTGTAAGCACCGGCGTCTAGATTATTATCTGACGCAGGTGCTTACGGGACACGGTTGCTTCCGCAGCTACCTGCACAGGTTCGGGAGAGCAGCCTCTGAGGCCTGCCCTTACGGGGATGGCTCGGACAGTGTGTCGCATACACTGTTGGATTGCGTCCGTTTCACGCGGGAACGTAATCGCCTGGAACTGGAGCTGGGTCATCGCCTCGAGTCCGTGACCAGTCTTGTGGACTTTATGCTCTCGGACTCGAGGCGATGGAACAGCATTCACGGTTTCGTCAGGGCGATTCTGCGGAAAAAAGAAGAAGAGGAGAGATTGCCCCCCGGGGGGGGATGAGCGTCGGCGAAAAAGTTATATATATGTATCTGTTTTATCTTGTTCTTATATTTTGTTTACTTTTGTTATTTTATTTATACACATAGTTTTAGGAATTTTTATTCATTTTATCTTTACACACATCTCTTTTATTTATTCATTTACTTATTTTATTACTTTTACCTTTTACTTTAATTTTTTACCCAATATATTATACAATAATTTTATTCTATTTATTTATTTATACATTTTATTTCTTTATATTATATATTTACACCTACAGATATATGTTGTGCTGTACGAATATGTATGTGTGTTGTATATGTATGTTGTATATGTGCGTGTTGTATATGTAACCTAAGAGGGGTATTGCCCAGTTAAATCTGGGCATATACCCAGAGAGTTTGAAGGAGGAATTACTTCGAGCGTGCGTGGTCTTTTCCAGAACGTCGAGTGATCCCTCCATAGTAAAGACAGGTGATATGTACCCGTCAGGGGTACACCTTATTGATACCTTGCAGACTGTGTGTTAGAGTGAGTAATTTTCTGCATAGAGGTGACATAAGTCTGGGAGGCGCCAAAGAGAGAAAAGTCCCAACAGGGTGGTCCCATTTGGCGTTCTCTGGAGAATATGGGGTGGTGGTTTTAGCTGGTAACGAGCCTGTCATTGGACCCTGTGGCTCGAGTCCCGCACTGTTCTGCGGAGCCTTCAGCTCTGCAGTTCGGACATAAAGTCTTTCCACCACTTTGAGCAAGCAAAAAAAAAAAAAAAAAAAAGGTTAGGTTAGGTTAGGTTAGGTTAGGTTAGGTTAGGTTAGGTTAGGTTAGGTTAGGTTAGGTTAGGTTAGGTTAGGTTAGGTTAGGTTAGGTTAGGTTAGGTTAGGTTAGGTTAGGTTAGGTTAGGTTAGGTTAGGTTAGGTTAGGTTAGGTTAGGTTAGGTTAGGTTAGGTTAGGTTAGGTTAGGTTAGGTTAGGTTAGGTTAGGTTAGGTTAGGTTAGGTTAGGTTAGGTTAGGTTAGGTTAGGTTAGGTTAGGTTAGGTTAGGTTAGGTTAGGTTAGGTTAGGTTAGGTTAGGTTAGGTTAGGTTAGGTTAGGTTAGGTTAGGTTAGGTTAGGTTAGGTTAGGTTAGGTTAGGTTAGGTTAGGTTAGGTTAGGTTAGGTTAGGTTAGGTTAGGTTAGGTTAGGTTAGGTTAGGTTAGGTTAGGTTAGGTTAGGTTAGGTTAGGTTAGGTTAGGTTAGGTTAGGTTAGGTTAGGTTAGGTTAGGTTAGGTTAGGTTAGGTTAGGTTAGGTTAGGTTAGCTCAGATTTTTTTAATTTTTTTTTTTTTTTTTTTCTTTTTTAGGTTTTTAGGTTAAGGTTTAGGTTAGGTTTTTTTTCTTTTTTTAGGTTTTTTTCTTTTTTTTTAGTTTAGGTTAGGTTAGGTTTTTTAGGTTTAGGTTTTTTTTTAGGTTTAGGTTTAAGTTAGGTTAGGTTAGGTTTTTTCTGTTTTTTAAGGTTTTTTAGGTTTTTTTTTTCTTTTTTTAGGTTAGGTTAGGTTTTTTCTTGTTTTTTTTTTAGTTTAAGTTAGGTTAGGTTAGGTTACGTTGTTTTTTAAATTTAGGTTTTTTTAGGTTTAGGTTTTTTTTTAAGCTTAGGTTTTTTTAAGTTTAGGTTTAAGTTAGGTTAGGTTGGGTTACGTTTTTTTTTTCAGGTTTAGGTTTTTTTAGGTTTAGGTTTAAGTTAGGTTAGGTTAGGTTTTTTTTTGTTTTTTTTTTAAGTTTTTTTGGTTTTTTTTCTTTTTTTTAGGTGTTTTTAGGTTTAGGTTTGTTAGGTTAGGTTAGGTTTTTTTTTGTTTTTTTTTCTTTTTTTAGGTTTTTTTAGGTTTAGGTTAGGTTTTTTTTCTTGTTTTTTTTCTTTTTTTAGTTTAAGTTAGGTTAGGTTAGGTTACGTTGTTTTTCTTTTTTTAGGTTTTTTTTGGTTAAGGTTTTTTTTAAGTTTCGGTTTTTTTAGGTTTAGGTTTAAGTTAGGTTAGGTTAGGTTTTTTTTGGTTTTTTTTTCTTTTTTTAGGTTTTTTTAGGTTTAGGTTTGTTAGGTTAGGTTAGGTTTTTTTTTGTTTTTTTTTCTTTTTTTAGGTTTTTTTTGGTTTAGGTTAGGTTTTTTTCTTGTTTTTTTTTTCTTTTTTTAGTTTAAGTTAGGTTAGGTTAGGTTACGTTGTTTTTCTTTTTTTAGGTTTTTTTAGGTTTAGGTTTTTTTTAAGTTTAGGATTTTTTAGGTTTATGTTTAAGTTAAGTTAGGTTAGGTTACGTTGTTTTTTCAGGTTTAGGGTTTTTCTAGGTTTAGTTTTTTTTAAGTTTAGGTTTTTTTAGGTTTAGGTTTAAGTTAGGTTAGGTTAGGTTTTTTTTTTTTTTAAGTTTTTTAGGTTTTTTTCTTTTTTCAGGTTTTTTTAGGTTTAGGTTGAAGTTAGGTTAGGTTAAGTTTTTTCTGTTTTTTAAGGTTTAATAGGTTTTTTTTTTCTTTTTTTAGGTTTAGGTTAGGTTAGGTTTTTTTTCTTTTTTTTAGGTTAGGTTAGGTTAGGTTAGGTTTGTTTTAGGTTTAGATTTTTTTCAGGTTTAGGTTTTTTTAGGTTTAGGTTTGTTAGGTTAGGTTAGGTTTTTTTCTGTTTTTTAGGTTTATTAGGTTTTTTTTTCTTTTTTTAGTTTAAGTTAGGTTAGGTTAATTTACGTAGTTTTTTTAAGTTTAGGTTTTTTTAGGTTTAGGTTTAGGTTTAAGTTAGGTTAGGTTAGGTTATTTTTTGTTTTTTTTAAGTTTGTTTTTTTTTGGTTTTTTAGTTTTTTTTTCTTTTTTTAGGTTTTTTTAGGTTTAGGTTTAAGTTAGGTTAGGTTAAGTTTTTTCTGTTTTTTAAGGTTTATTAGGTTTTTTTTCTTTTTTTAGGTTTAGGTTAGGTTAGGTTTTTTTTTTTCCTTTGTTTTTTCTTATTTTAGTTTAAGTTAGGTTAGGTTAGGTTACGTTGTTTTTTTAGGTTTAGGTTTTTTTTTAAGTTTAGGTTTTTTTAGATTTAGGTTTAAGTTAGGTTAGGTTAGGTTTTTTTTCTTTTTTTAGGTTTTTTTCCTTTTTTTTTAGGTTTTTTTCCTTTTTTTTTTAGGTTATATTAGGTTAGGTTAGGTTTGTTTTAGGTTTAGATTTTTTTCAGGTTTAGGTTTTTTTAGGTTTAGGTTTGTTAGGTTAGGTTAGGTTTTTTTTCTGTTTTTTAGGTTTATTAGGTTTTTTTTTCTTTTTTTAGTTTAAGTTAGGTTAGGTTAGGTTACGTAGTTTTTTTAAGTTTAGGTTTTTTTAGGTTTAGGTTTAGGTATAAGTTAGGTTAGGTTAGGTTTTTTTTCTTTTTTTAAAGTTTATTTTTTGGGTTTTTTAGGTTTAGGTTAGGTTAGGTTTTTTAGGTTTAGGTTTACGTTTTTTTTATTTTTAGGTTTAGGTTAGGTTAGGTTAGGTTTTTTTGTTTTTTAAGGTTTATTATGTTTTTTTTCTTTTTTTAAATTTAGGTTAGGTTAGGTTTTTTTTTGGTTTTTTTTTTTCTTTTTTAGTTTAAGTTAGGTTACGTTACTTTTTAGGTTAAGGTTTTTTTTAGGTTTAGGTTTTTTTAAGTTTAGGTTTTTTTTAGGTTAAGGTTTAAGTTAGGTTAGGTTAGGTTACGTTGTTTTTTGGGTTTAGGTTTTTTTTTTTTGAGTTTAGGTTTTTTTTTAGGTTTAGGTTTGTTAGGTTAGGTTAGGTTACGTTCATTTTTAGGTTTAGGTTTTTTAGGTTAGGTTAGGTTTTTTTTTGTTAAGGTTTTTTTAGGTTTAGGTTAGGTTTTTTTTCTTTTTTTTTTTCCTTTTTTTTAGGTTAGGTTTTTTAGGTTTAAGTTTGGGTTTTTTAGGTTTAGGTTTAAGTTAAGTTAGGTTAGGTTTTTTTTGTTTTTTAAGGTTTATTAGGTTTTTTTTTCTTTTTTTAGTTTAAGTTAGGTTAGGTTAGGTTACGTAATTTTTTTAGGTTTAGGTTTTTTTAGGTTTAGGTTTAAGTTAGGTTAGGTTAGGTTTTTTTCTTTATTTTAAGTTTGTTATTTTTTTTGTTTTTTTGGGATTAGGTTAGGTTTTTTTTTTCTTTTTTTAGGTTTTTTTAGGTTTAGGTTAGGTTAGGTTAGGATTTGTTTTCTTCTTGTTTTCATTTTTTAGTTTAAGTTAGGTTAGGTTAGGTTACGTAGCTTGCTTAGATTTAGGTTAGGTTTTCTTTTCTTATTTTAGGTTTTTTTCTTTTTTTCTTGTTTTTTTTTTCTTTTTTTTTAGTTTAGATTAGGTTAGGTTAGGTTACGTAGCTTTTTTTAGGTTTAGGTTTGGGTTAGGTTTTTTTTTTTTTCCTTTTTTTAGGTTTTTTTAGGTTTAGGTTTTTAGGTTCAGGTTTAAATTAGGTTAGGTTAGGTTTTTTTCTTTTTTTAGGTTTGAAATTTTTTGTTTTTTTAGGTTTTTTTATGTTAAGGTTAGGTTAGGTTGTTTTTTTTTTTTCTTGTTTTTTTTTTATTTTTTAGTTTAAGTTAGGTTAGGTTAGGTTTTTTTCTTTTTTTAGGTTTGTAATTTTTTTGTTTTTTTAGGTTAAGGTTAGGTTAGGTTGTTTTTTTTTTCTTGTTTTTTTTAATTTTTTAGTTTAAGTTAGGTTAGGTTAGGTTACGTAGTTTATTTATGTTTAGGTTTTTTTAGGTTTAGGTTTAAGTTAGGTTAGGTTATTTTTTTTTAAGTTTATTATTTTTTTTGTTTTTTTAGGTTTTGTTAGGTTTAGGTTAGGTTAGGTTAGGTTTTTCTTTTGTTTTTTAGGTTTAGGTTAAGTTAGGTTAGGTTACGTAGTTTATTTATGTTTAGGTTTTTTAGGTTTAACTTAGGTTAGGTTATTTTTTTTTCTTTTTTTCAAGTTTATTATTTTTTTTGTTTTTTTAGGTTTTTTTAGGTTAAGGTTAAGTTGGGTGTTTTTTTATTTTTTCTTTTTTTATTTTTTAGTTTTAGTTTAGGTTAGGTTAGGTTAGGTTTTTTTTGTTTACGTTAGGTTTTTTTAGGTTTAGGTTAGGTTAGGTTAGGTTGGTTTTTAGGTTGAGATTAGGATTTTTTTTCTTTTTTTTGTGTTTAGGTTAGGTTAGGTTAGGTTATTTTTATTTTTTTTATTTTTTTAGGTTTAGGTTAGGTTATTTTTTTAGGTTTACGTTAGGTTAAATTAGGTTTTTGTTTTTTTTTCTTTTTTTGTTTTAGTTTAGGTTAGGTAAGGTTGGTTTTTTTTGTTTAGGTTATGTTTTTGTTTAGGTTAGTTTAGGTTAGGTTTTTTCTTTTTTTTAGGTTTAGGATAGGTTAGGTTTTAAAGCAAATAAATTATTTATATCAGATTATTTCCAATTCGATGTTTGTTTTTGTAATTGAGAGGTTATTTATTAACAATATAAAAAAAAGTTTCGTACAAAAGTCAATTATTTTTAGATGAGGAATTAAAATATACAATAAAAAATAGGGATTGTATGTTAAAATTTTACAGTTGCAGCCCATTGCACCCCTGGGAGTGGCGGTGGAAAATAGTTTTTTATGGCATTCGATACATTTTTAAACAGTATTAAATTCGTGTTTTTTGGATTATTATTGTGAAGTCTATTTCTCCAGATTTCAAACCCTATTCGAAATTTTCCTATGCTAACAGGATAAATCTTTTATTTCCGATTATAGCTCCGTTTACCAAGTGTTTGAAAAAATTTTTTGTGTGAATTGACTTATTTTTTATGAGGAATTATAATCTGTAACAAGAAATACGTGTTCTTATTTAAAATTTAAAAGTTGCAGCCTCTCTCACCCCCAGGGAATGATGGTGGGTGATAGTTTTTGGTGTCTTTCGATAGTTTTAAAAATTATTACACTAGTGTATTCTTGGTTTTTTCATTTGGAAGTGTATTGCTCG
This sequence comes from Diabrotica undecimpunctata, assembly GCF_040954645.1. Classification (NCBI taxonomy): domain Eukaryota; kingdom Metazoa; phylum Arthropoda; class Insecta; order Coleoptera; family Chrysomelidae; genus Diabrotica; species Diabrotica undecimpunctata. The sequence continues at coordinate 135,360,944 of NC_092811.1, forward strand.
AAATATCAAACCCTATTCATAATTTTTAAAGTCTCATGCCGACCACATGCAGCAAATACCGGTTTTAAAAAGTAATTCTCAAACACTGGAAGCACTGGAAGAACTGACGAGCAGTGGTGATAAATTGACGCCAATATCAAACGATTTACAGATTTTTAAATGCGATCAAGGTAAAAATTTTTTTTTTCTCACATTTGATGAACTGTATATCGGTATATGTAACTCTATGTGTATATTATTATACATCATTGGAAAGGTCTTTTAATTGTCTGTTTAACCGTGGTAAAAATTTTTTTTTTCGCTTAAAAATTTTCTCTTAAATAAATATTTTTCAAATTGGGTATTTTTTAGTATTCTTTTATGCACTGTACATCGTACGGGTAAGCTATGTTATATTGCCATATATCATTTGAAAGGTCTTTTTATTGTCTATTCAACCGTGGTAAACTTTTTCTTCTACTAAACATACCTTTTTTAAAGCAATCGGTTTTAAAATTTTTAATTTTTTTTTTCTTCTTTTTTGCACTGCACCTCGTACACATACGCCATGTTATAGTGTTATATATCATTTGAAAGGTATTTTTATGGTCCTTCCGACCGCGTAAAAATTTTTTAGATTTTCCCAAAAAAAAAATTTTTTAGTGCCGTAGGGTCCACACCGAGGGCGCGAAAAAAAAACGGAAAATTGCTTTGTACTCGTACTTGCTAACCTAATAGATGTGTGAAGCGCTCCCCTAAGTCTAGCCGTTTCCGAGATCTCCGTTTTCAGTTTTCTTTTTTCTTGTGTAATTTTTACACTCCACCCCGTAAAAATTATATTTTTGTAGTGGTTCATTCATTTTTGTGCCCTGCGTCGCCCTGTGAAAGAATTTTTGCCCTGAGTCCAGTAGTTTCCAAAATATCGAATTTTTAATTTTATTTTTGGTCCCTCCGATGTTTTTTCTGCTTTTCCAAGGTTTTTCCGAATTACGGAACAACTTTTGTATACCATTATGTAATCAATTTGATTCCTTGTTATGTTACCTAGTAGACTAATCCATAGTTTTTCCAAAAACAGCGTTGTTCGTAAGTTTCTATAAGTTTTTCTCAAAAGTTTGTTTAATTCTGCTGCCATTCATTATTTATCGAAAATAACGCAACTCTAAGGCTTCGGGCTAGCTAGAAATCAAATTTCCAGCACCTATGCACCCCTCCCATTCATTTACCAATGCTTTCTAAGCTTTTCCATGGTTTTTCCGAACACAGCATTGTTCATTAATTTATATAAGTTTTTCTTAAAAGCTTCTTTAATTCTACTGTAAATAATGATTTAGCAATCAAATTTCGAGTACCTACGCGCCCCTCCCAGTTATTTACTAATACTTTCTATGCTTCTCCATAGTTTTTCCAAATACAGCTTTGTTCATTAGTTTGTATAAGTTTTTCTCAAAAGTTTCTTTTATTCTACTGCAATTGATGATTTATCGAAAATAACGCGACTATAAGGCTTCGGGCTAGCTAGAAATCAAATTTCGAGCAACTACGCACCCCTCCCATTCATTTACCAATGCTTTCTATGCTTTTCCATGGTTTTTCCGAACACAGCATTGTTCATTAATTTATATAAGTTTTTCTTAAAAGCTTCTTTAATTCTACTGTAAATAATGATTTAGCAATCAAATTTCGAGTACCTACGCGCCCCTCCCAGTTATTTACTAATACTTTCTATGCTTCTCCATAGTTTTTCCAAATACAGCTTTGTTCATTAGTTTGTATAAGTTTTTCTCAAAAGTTTCTTTTATTCTACTGCAATTGATGATTTATCGAAAATACCGCGACTATAAGGCTTCGGGCTAGCTAGAAATCAAATTTCGAGCAACTACGCACCCCTCCCATTCATTTACCAATGCTTTCTATGCTTTTCCATGGTTTTTCCGAACACAGCATTGTTCATTAATTTGTATAAGTTTGTCTCAAAAGTTTCTTTGATTCTACTGTAAATAATGATTTAGCAATCAAATTTCGAGTACCTACGCGCCCCTCCCAGTTATTTACTAATACTTTCTATGCTTCTCCATAGTTTTTCCAAATACAGCTTTGTTCATTAGTTTGTATAAGTTTTTCTTAAAGCTTGTTTAATTCTACTCTAATTAATGATTTATCGAATATAACGCAACTATAAGGCTTCGGGCTAGCTAGAAATCAAATTTCGAGCACCTACGCACCCCTCCATCTATTCACTAATACTTTCTCTGCTTTTCCATGGTTTTACCGAATACAGCGTTGTTCATAAGTTTGTATAAGTTTTTCTCAAAGTTTCTTTAATTCTACTGCCATTACTGATTTATCTAAAATAACGCGACTATAACACTTCGGGCTATCTAACAATCAAATTTCGAGCACCTACGATCACCTCCCATCCATTTACTAATGCTTTCTCTGCTTTTCCATGGTTTTTCCTAATACAGCGTTGTTCATAAGTTTGTATAAGTTTTTCTCAGTTTATTTAATTTTACTGCCATTAATGATTTAGCAATCAGATTTCGAGTACCTACGCGCCCCTCCCAGTTATTTACTAATACTTTTTATGCTTCTCCATAGTTTTTCCAAATACAGCTTTATTCATTAGTTTGTATAAGTTTTTCTCAAAAGTTTCTTTAATTCTACTGCCATTCATAATTTATCGAAAATAACGCTACTATAAGGCTTTGGGATAGCTAGAAATCAAATTTCCAGCAACTACGCACCCCTCCCATTCATTTACTAATGCTTTCTCTGCTTTTCCATGGTTTTTCCTAATACAGCGTTGTTCATAAGTTTGTATAAGTTTTTCTCAGTTTATTTAATTTTACTGCCATTAATGATTTAGCAATCAGATTTCGAGTACCTACGCGCCCCTCCCAATTATTTACTAATACTTTTTATGCTTCTCCATAGTTTTTCCAAATACAGCTTTATTCATTAGTTTGTATAAGTTTTTCTCAAAAGTTTCTTTAATTCTACTGCCATTCATAATTTATCGAAAATAACGCTACTATAAGGCTTTGGGATAGCTAGAAATCAAATTGCCAGCAACTACGCACCCCTCCCATTCATTTACTAATGCTTTCTCTGCTTTTCCATGGTTTTTCCAAATACAGCGTTGTTCATAAGTTTGTATAAGTTTTTCTTAAAGCTTGTTTAATTCTACTGTAATTAATGATTTATCGGTAATAACGCGACTACAAGGCTTCGGGCTAGCTACAAATTAAATTTCGAACACCTACGCCCACCTCCCATTTATTTACCAATGCTTTCTCTGCTTTTCCATGGTTTTTCCAAAAACAGCATTGTTCATTAGTTTGTATTGGTTTTTCTCAAAAGTTTCTTTAATTTTATTGCCATTCATTATTTATCGAAAATAACGCGACTATGTCCTCCGGAGGCGTGACAGCCGTGCCGGAGGCATCAAGGAATTTGGATATCGGTCAAAATACTTGGGAATTCCAAGGTTGGCCAAATCCAAATTTCTAATTTATTCGATGCAGGGAAATCCACTTTCGCTACGTAAAACAAAGGATTTGTTTTACATAAAAGCAGGTAGATTTTCTCTTATCGATCAGTCGAGCTTGCCTCTTCTACTGTAGACCTAGTCGGTGCTATTATTGTTCCTACTAAGTTATTGTTTTATTTCTGATTTCTTATATACCATTTTTATTTTAGCATTATTGTATATTCAGACCTTTTCAGGTTAGAATATTACTTTGATCTATATTTGTTCATGTACTGATTGTTTGATATTTTATTTGATTATTTTGATTGTTTATTTTTCTTGTATTTTGTGTCTAAGTTGTTCTTCCGTAAGTTAAGAACACTTAGAAATATTTATCTTGCTTTTTCTATTTTATATTTTGATTTGTACTTTGTCTAAGTAGTTCTTTCCGGTAAGTCAAAGAACTCTTAGAAATATTTCTCTGAATATTTGACTTGTTATTTTAATTGTGCGTCTAAGCAATTCATTTCCGGTAAGTCAAAAGAACACTTAGAAATATTTTCATAATCATTGTTGCATTATTATTTCCGATATTTTATTTAAGATATTTTCTTCCTTAAGTTAAGAAAATACTTAATACATTTGTCTCTTTCATTTTCTATTTTATGCTAAGTTATTCCTTCCGTAAGTCAAGGAATACTTAGACTATTTTACCTGTTCTGTTTTCTATGGACGATGAACAAAATAGAATATTAACAAAAAAAGGACTTGACTACACACAACACTTAGCTTGCACTTTCGAGGCCGGATGTTTTTTGCATCTCCTTCTGTGGCAGACTCCATCTGCGGTCGGTGTACCATTTCTCTCGGCAAGACCATCTTCTTCTCTGCAATCAGGTTGTACATGGATACATCCAGCCGGTAGTAGCTTGCTCCCTATGTTGCGTTCCATTAAAAATTAAGCACGGCGTGCTACTCCGGGGGCATTCCGGTAACTTCCGGGGCTGACACTTGAAAGAAGGCTGGCTCGTCGAGACATCTGGCACACGTAAGGCATCCTGACTGCTACAGAGCTCAATGAAGTGAATTGTGTGTTGTCCTGTGTGCGTCGAGCTGGGTTGTGGTCCGGAAAATAAGCCCCACGTTGGACGCCAAGTCGTCTGAAAATAAGCCCCACGTTGGGCGCCATGTCGTCGGAAAATAAGCCCCACGTTGGGCGCCATGTCGTCTGAAAATAAGCCCCACGTTGGGCGCCATGTCGTCGGAAAATAAGCCCCACGTTGGGCGCCATGTCGTCGGAAAATAAGCCCCACGTTGGGCGCCATGTCGTCTTAACTGGAATAAGACTTACAAAATTTTCAACTCCGGCATACGCTCTGCACTAGGGTATTCGTGTGTAATGTACGATATACCCTAGGCACTTATCCAAATCAGAGCTGGACGTCTCCTTTAGTCGGACTATGTCTTGAAAAGACAAGTCGATATTTCTTACATGAGAAATAAAATGCGAAGTTTTCTTATGTGCACTTGCACCGAAGAATAAATAAAACACAGATTTGTAGAGCACAAAACAAATCTCAGAGTCTAAGGTTACAATGTAGAGGCAGAGCCCCGGTGATCGGCTCCCTAAAGTTTAGGGCTCTAGAAGAGAAAGATTTAAAATGTGGACTGTCTTTGACTTGGAATTCAACTAATATTTATACATAATATTTTACAATATTCCTAACCAATAGACCTATGGAATATTAGAAAAATTTACTAATACTTTCTATGATTTTCCATAGTTTTGCCGAAAACAGCGTTGTTCATAAGTTTGTATAAGTTTTTCTCAACAGTTTCTTTAATTCAACTGCGATTAATGATTTATCGAAAATAACGCGACTATGAATCTTCGGGCTAGCTAGCAATCCAATTTCAAGCACCTACGCGCCCCTCCCATTCATTTACTAGTGCTTTCTCTGCTTTTCCATGGTTTTTCCAAAAACAGCGTTGTTCATAAGTTTCTATAAGTTTTTCTCAGTTTCTTTAATTGTACTGACATTAATGATTTATCGAAAATAAAGCAACTTTAAGCCTCCAGGCTAGCTAGAAATCAAATTTCGAGCACCTACGCGCCCCTCCCATCTATTTACTAATGCTTTCTCTGCTTTTCCATGGTCTTTCCAAATACAGCGTTGTTCATTAATTTCAATAAGTTTTCCTTAAAAGTTTCTTTAATTATACTGCCATTCATTATTTATCGAAAATAACGCGTCTATAAGGCTTCTGGCTAGCTAGAAATCAAATTTCGAGCACCTACGCGCCCCTCCCATCTATTTACTAATGCTCTCTCTGCTTTTCCATGGTCTTTCCAAATACAGCGTTGTTCATTAATTTCAATAAGTTTTCCTCAAAAGTTTCTTTAATTATACTGCCATTCATTATTTATCGAAAATAACGCGTCTATAAGGCTTCTGGCTAGCTAGAAATCAAATTTCGAGCACCTACGCGCCCCTCCCATCTATTTACTAATGCTCTCTCTGCTTTTCCATGGTCTTTCCAAATACAGCGTTGTTCATTAATTTTAATACGTTTTCCTCAAAAGTTTCTTTAATTATACTGCCATTCATTATTTATCGAAAATAACGCGTCTATAAGGCTTCTGGCTAGCTAGAAATCAAATTTCGAGCACCTACGCGCCCCTCCCATCTATTTACTAATGCTTTCTCTGCTTTTCCATGGTCTTTCCAAATACAGCGTTGTTCATTAATTTCAATAAGTTTTTCTCAAAGTTTCTTTACTTCTACTGCCATTTATGATTATGTGGACTTAGCCGAAAAAGTGAAAAATCTCAAATCCTAATGTGTTCTTTGCTTTAAACTAGAAAAAGTGTCCAAAAAATCGAAAATACAGAAAAAACAATAAAAATCAAAAAATTACACAATAGCAAAGATAAAAAACACTTAACGAAAACATATTAAATATCAGTTTTTTATTGTTCAATTATGAAAAAATGGGTACAGTTGTTTCAAACAATCAAGATTTTTATTTTTTTAAAACAATATGGCGGCCATGCGCAAGAAGTTAAATTTAATGTACTTTTGACATTCTGACGTTTTAACCTTTAAAAGATCTCAACATTTCATGAAAATTGCCTTCATTAAAAAAGGTGGATGTAATCTTAATAACCACGTTCAAAACGAGTACTCGTTAACCATCGTCTTATTATATTATTAAAAACGTAAAAGAATAAACCAAATCTAACCTAATATAAAATCTTAAACCTAACCTAAAACCTAAAACCTAAACCTAAAAACCTAAAAACACAGACCTAAAAACCTAAACCTAACCTAAATCCTAAAACATAACCCTAAAAACCTAAAAATCCTAAACATAAAAACCTAAACATAACCATAAAAACATAAAAACCTAAAAACCTAAACATAACCCTAAAAACCTAAACCTAAAAACCCTAACCTACAACCTAAAAACCCTAACCTACAACCTAAAAACCCAAACCTAAACCTAGAAACCTAAACCTAACCTTACATAAAAACCTAAAACACAAACCTAAAAACCTAAACCTAACCTAAATCCTAAAACATAACCCTAAAAACCTAAAAATCCTAAACCTAAAAACCTAAACATAAACCTAAAAACATAAAAACCTAAAACACAAACCTAAAAACCTAAACCTAACCTAAATCCTAAAACATAACCCTAAAAACCTAAAAATCCTAAACATAAAAACCTAAAAATACTAAACCTAAAAACCTAAAACCCTGAAAACCTCAACCTAAAACTTAAACCTAAACCTTAACCTAAAAACCTAAACCTAAAATACTAAACCTAAAAACCTAAACATAACCCTAAAAACCTAAACCTAAAAACCTAAACCTAAACCTAAAATCCCTAATCTACAACCTAGAAACCCAAACTTGAACCTAAACCTAAAAACCCTAAACCTAAAAACCTAAAAACCTTAACCTAACCTAATGTAAAAGCCTAAAAAACTTAACCTTAAAACTTAAAAACCTAAACCTAGACCTAAAAACCCTAATCTACAACCTAAAAACCCAAACCTAAACCTAAAAACCCTGACCTAAAACCTAAACCCAACCTAACGTAAAAGCCTAAAAAACTTAACCTTAAAACTTAAAAACCTAAAAACCTAAACCTAACCTAATGTAAAAACCTAATCTTAACCTAACCTTAAAACCTAAAATAACCTAGAAACCTAAAATAAACCTAAACCTAAAAACCTAAACCTAAACCTAAAAACCCTAATCTACAACCTAGAAACCCAAACCTAAACTAAAAAACCTAAACCTAAAAACCTAAAAACCCAAAAACCTAAACCTAACCCTAAAAACCTAAAAACCTAAAACCCTTAAAACCTAACCTAACCTTACCTAAAAACCTAAACCTGAACCTAAAAACCTAAACCTAAAACCTAAACCTAAAAACCAAAACCTAAAACCTAAACCTAAAAACCTGAACCTAACCTAAGCTAAAAAACTAAAACTAAACCTAAAAACCTAAACCTAAAAACCTAAAAACCCAAACCTAAAAATCTAAAAAGCTAAACCTAAAATCCTAAAAACCATAACCTAAAGCCTAAACCTAAACCTAAAAACCTAAACCTAACCCAAAACCTAATACTAAACCTAAAAACTTAAACCTAACCCTAAAAACCTAAACCTAAAACCCTAAAACCCTAAAAACCTAAAACCCTAAAAACGTAAACCTAAAACCTAAACCTAGACACCTAAACCTAACCTTACCTAAAAAACCTAACCTAAAAACCCAAACCTAAACCTAAAATCCAAAAACCCTAACAGTAAACTTAAACCTAAACCTAAAAACCTAACCTAACCTAAGCTAAAAAACTAAAACTAAACCTAAAAACCTAACCTAACCTAATGTAAAAGCCTAAAAACTTAAACCTAAAAACCTAAACCTAAAAATCTAAACCTAACCTAAGCTCAAAAACTAAAACTAAACCTAAAAACCTAAACAAAAAACCTAAACCTAAAACCTAAACCTAAACCTAGAAACCCAAACCACCTTACCTAAAAAAACTAAACCTAAAACCCTAAAAGCCTAAACCTACAACCTAAACCTAAACCTAAACCTAGAAACCCAAACCCAACCTTACCTACAAAAACTAAACCTAAAAACCTAAAACTAAAAACCTAAAACCCTAAAAGCCTAAACCTACAACCTAAACCTAAACCTAGAAACCTAAACCTAACCTAAACCTAAAAACCTAAAAAGCCTAACCTAAAACATAAACCTAAACCTAACAACCTAAACCTAACCTAAAACCTAAAAACCTAAAAAGCCTAACCTAAAACATAAACCTAAACCTAACAACCTAAACCTAACCTAAAACCTAAATCCTAAAACCCTTAAAACCTAACCTAACCTTACCTAAAAACCTAAACCTGAACCTAAAAACCTAAACCTAATCTAACCTAAAAACCTAAACCTAAAATCCTAAAAACCCTAACCTAAGCTAAAAAAACTAATCCTAAAAACCCTAACCTAAGCTAAAAAAACTAAACCTAAAAACCTAAACCTTAAAAACTAAAACCCTAAAAACCTAAACATAAAACCTAAACCTAAACCTAGAAACCTAACCTAAACCTTGAAACCTAAACCTAACCTTACCTAAAAACCCTAACCTAAGCCAAAAAACTAAAACTAAACCTACAAACCTAAACCTAATCTAACCTAAAAACCTAAACCTTAAAACCTAAAACCCTAAAAACCTAAACCTAAACCTAAACCTAGAAACCCAAACCTAACCTTACCTAAAAAAACTAAACCTAAAAACCTAAAACCCTAAAAGCCTAAACCTAAAACCTAAAACTAAACCTAGAAACCCCAACCTAAACCTAAAACCTAAACCTAAACCTAGAAACCTAAACCTAACCTTACTTAAAAAACCTAACCTAACCTAAAAATTCAAACCTAAACCTAAAAACCCAAACCTAAACCTAAAAACCCAAACCTAAAAACCTAAACCTAATCTAACCTAAAAACCTAAACCTTAAAACCTAAAACCCTAAAAACCTAAACCTAAAAACCTAAACATAAAATCCTAAAAACCCTAACCTAAGCTAAAAAACTACAACTAAACCTAAAAACCTAAACCTAATCTAACATAAAAACCTAAACCTTAAAACTTAAAACCCTAAAAACCTAAACCTAAAACCTAAACCTAACCTGACCTAACCTAAGCTAAAAAAACTAAACCTAAACCTAGAAACCCAAACCTAACCTTAAATCTACCTAAAAAACTAAACCTAACCTAACCTAAAAACCTACACCTTAAAACCTAAAACCCTAGAAACCTAAACCTAACCTTACCTAAAAACCTAACCTAACCTAAAAACCCAAACCTAAACCTAAAAACCTAAACCTAAAATCCTAAAAACCCTTACCTAAAAACCTAAACCTAACCTAAAAACCTAAAAACCTAAACCTAAAACCTAAACCTAAACCTAGAAACCTAAACCTAGAAACCTTAACCTAACCTTACCTAAAAAACCTAACCTAAATCCCAAACCTAAACCTAAAAACCTAAACCTTAAATCCTAAAAACCCTAACTTAAAACCTAAACCTAAACCTAAAAACCTAAAAACCTAAACCTAAAACCTAAACCTAAACCTAGAAACCTAAACCTAACCTTACCTAAAAAACCTAACCTAAATCCCAAACCTAAACCTAAAAACCTAAACCTTAAATCCTAAAAACCCTAACTTAAAACCTAAACCTAAACCTAAAAACCTAAACCTAACCTAAAAACCTATACCTAACCTAAAAACCTAAAAACTTTAACCTAAAACCTAAACCTAAAAACCTAAAACCCTAAAAACCTAAACCTTAAATCTAAACCTACACCTAGCAACCTAAACCTAACCTAGTTTCTAGTGTTTTACCGAAAATAACAAGTAGCAATTATTACTATGTTTTTGGGTATTTTACATTGTTTTGGCGTAAATACTGTTGAATATAAGCTTAAAATGATGTTGCTGAAGTCACCGTCTCCTTATTTTCAAAATTACGTGTTTTCGGATATTTTCCATAGTTTTGCCGAAAATACCAATTAGCAATTATTTCTATGTTTTCAGGTATTTTCCATTGTTTTGACTTAAATACTGTTGACTATAAGCTTAAAATGATGTTGCTGAAGTCACCGTCTCGTTAATTTCAAAATTCCGTGTTTTCGGATATTTTCCATAGTTTTGCCGTAAATACCAATTAGCAATTACTTCTATGTTTTCGGGTATTTTCCATTGTTTTGACGTAAATACTGTTGACTATAAGCTTAAAATGATGTTGCTGAAGTAACCGTCTGGTTAGTTTCAAAATTCCGTCTTTTCGGATATTTTCTATAGTTTTGCCGAAAATATCAAGTAGCAATTATTTCTATGTTTTCGGGTATTTTCCATTGTTTTGACGTAAATACTGTTGACTATAAGCTTAAAATGATGTTGCTGAAGTCACCGTCTCGTTAATTTCAAAATTCCGTGTTTCCGGATATTTTCCATAGTTTTGCCGAAAATAACAAGTAGCAATTATTTCTATGTTTTCGGGTATTTTCCATTGTTTTGACGTAAATACTGTTGACTATAAGCTTAAAATGATGTTGCTGAAGTCACCGTCTCGTTAATTTCAAAATTCCGTGTTTTCGGATATTTTCCATAGTTTTGCCGTAAATACCAATTAGCAATTATTTCTATGTTTTCGGGTATTTTCCATTGTTTTGACGTAAATACTGTTGACTATAAGCTTAAAATAATGTTGCGGAAGTCACCGTCTCGTTAATTTCAAAATTCCGTGTTTTTCGGTCATCTCTAGTGTTTTGCCGAAAATAACAAGTAGCAATTATTTCTATGTTTTCGGGCATTTTCCATTGTTTTGACGTAAATACTGTTGACTATAAGCTTAAAATGATGTTGCTAAAGTCACCGTCTCGTTAATTTCAAAATTCCGTGTTTTTGGATATTTTCCATAGTTTTGCCGAAACTAACAAGTAGCAATTATTTCTATGTTTTAGGGTATTTTACATTGTTTTGACGTAAATACTGTTGACTATAAGCTTAAAATGATGTTGCTGAAGTAACCGTCTCGTAAATTTCAAAATTCTAATTTTTCGGTCATCTCTAGTGTTTTGCCGAAAATAACAAGTAGCAATTATTTCTATGTTTTCGGGTATTTTCCATTGTTTTGACGTAAATACTGTTGACTATAAGCTAAAAATGATGTTACTGAAGTAACCGTCTCGTTAATTTCAAAATTCCGTGTTTTTCGGTCATCTCTAGTGTTTTGCCGAAAATAACAAGTAGCAATTATTTCTATGTTTTCATGCATTTTCCATTGTTTTGACGTAAATACTGTTGACTATAAGCTTAAAATGATGTTGCTAAAGTCACCGTCTCGTTAATTTCAAAATTCCGTGTTTTTGGATATTTTCCATAGTTTTGCCGAAACTAACAAGTAGCAATTATTTCTATGTTTTTGGGTATTTTCGATTGTTTTGACGTAAATACTGTTAAGTATAAGCTTAAAATGATGTTACTGAAGTAACCGTCTCGTTAATTTCAAAATTCCGTGTTTTCGGAAATTTTCCATAGTTTTGCCGAAAATAACAAGTAGCAATTATTTCTATGTTTTCGGGTATTTTCCATTGTTTTGACGTAAATACTGTTGACTATAAGCTAAAAATGATGTTACTGAAGTAACCGTCTCGTTAATTTCAAAATTCCGTGTTTTCGGAAATTTTCCATAGTTTTGCCGAAAATAACAAGTAGCAATTATTTCTATGTTTTTGGGTATTTTCCATTGTTTTGACGTAAATACTGTTAAGTATAAGCTTAAAATGATGTTACTGAAGTAACCGTCTCGTCAATTTCAAAATTCTAATTTTTCGGTCATCTCCAGTGTTTTCCGAAAATAACAAGTAGCAATTATTTCTATGTTTTCGGGTATTTTCCATTGTTTTGACATAAATACTGTTGACTATAAGCTTAAAATCATGTTGCTGAAGTAACCGTCTCGTCTATTTCAAAATTCTAATTTTTCGGTCATCTCTAGTGTTTTGCCGAAATAACAAGTATTAATTATTTCTATGTTTTCGGGTATTTTCCATTCTTTTGACGTAAATACTGTTGAGTATAAGCTTAAAATGATGTTACTGATGTAACCGTCTCGTCAATTTCAAAATTCTAATTTTTCGGTCATCTCTAGTGTTTTGCCGAAAATAACAAGTAGCAATTATTTCTATGTTTTTGGGTATTTTCCATTGTTTTGACGTAAATACTGTTAAGTATAAGCTTAAAATGATGTTACTGAAGTAACCGTCTCGTTAATTTCAAAATTCCGTGTTTTCGGATATTTTCCATAGTTTTGCCGAAAATAACAAGTAGCAATTATTTCTATGTTTTTGGGTATTTTCCATTGTTTTGACGTAAATACTGTTGAGTATAAGCTTAAAATGATGTTACTGAAGTAACCGTCTCGTCAATTTCAAAATTCTAATTTTTCGGTCATCTCTAGTGTTTTGCCGAAAATAACAAGTAGCAATTATTTCTATGTTTTCGGGTATTTTCCATTGTTTTGACGTAAATACTGTTGACTATAAGCTTAAAATGATGTTACTGAAGTAACCGTCTCGTTTATTTCAAAATTCCGTGTTTTCGGATATTTTCCATAGTTTTGCCGAAAATAACAAGTAGCAATTATTTCTATGTTTTTGGGTATTTTCGATTGTTTTGACGTAAATACTGTTAAGTATAAGCTTAAAATGATGTTACTGAAGTAACCGTCTCGTCAATTTCAAATTCTAATTTTTCGGTCATCTCTAGTGTTTTGCCGAAAATAACAAGTAGCAATTATTTCTATGTTTTCGGGTATTTTCCATTGTTTTGACGTAAATACTGTTGACTATAAGCTAAAAATGATGTTACTGAAGTAACCGTCTCGTTAATTTCAAAATTCCGTGTTTTCGGAAATTTTCCATAGTTTTGCCGAAAATAACAAGTAGCAATTATTTCTATGTTTTTGGGTATTTTCCATTGTTTTGACGTAAATACTGTTAAGTATAAGCTTAAAATGATGTTACTGAAGTAACCGTCTCGTCAATTTCAAAATTCTAATTTTTCGGTCATCTCCAGTGTTTTCCGAAAATAACAAGTAGCAATTATTTCTATGTTTTCGGGTATTTTCCATTGTTTTGACGTAAATACTGTTGACTATAAGCTTAAAATCATGTTGCTGAAGTAACCGTCTCGTCAATTTCAAAATTCTAATTTTTCGGTCATCTCTAGTGTTTTGCCGAAAATAACAAGTAGCAATTATTTCTATGTTTTCGGGTATTTTACATTGTTTTGACGTCAATACTGTTGAGTATAAGCTTAAAATGATGTTACTGAAGTAACCGTCTCGTCAATTTCAAAATTCTAATTTTTCGGTCATCTCTAGTGTTTTGCCGAAAATAACAAGTAGCAATTATTTCTATGTTTTCAGGTATTTTCCATTGCTTTGACGTAAATACTGTTGAATATAAGCTTAAAATGATGTTACTGAAGTCACCGTCTCGTTAATTTCAAAATTCCGTGTTTTCGGATATTTTCCATAGTTTTGCCGAAAATAACAAGTAGCAATTATTTCTATGTTTTTGGGTATTTTCCATTGTATTGACGTAAATACTGTTGAGTATAAGCTTAAATTGATGTTACTGAAGTAACCGTCTCGTCAATTTCAAAATTCTAATTTTTCGGTCATCTCTAGTGTTTTGCCGAAAAGAACAAGTAGCAATTATTTCTATGTTTTCGGGTATTTTCCATTGTTTTGACGTAAATACTGTTGACTATAAGCTTAAAATGATGTTGCTGAAGTAACCGTCTCGTCAATTTCAAAATTCTAATTTTTCGGTCATCTCTAGTGTTTTGCCGAAAATAACAAGTAGCAATTATTTCTATGTTTTCGGGTATTTTACATTGTTTTGGCGTAAATACTGTTGAATATAAGCCTAAAATGATGTTGCCGAAGTCACCGTCTCGTTAATTTCAAAATTCCGTGTTTTCGGATATTTTCCATAGTTTTGCCGAAAATAACAAGTAGCAATTATTTCTATGTTTTTGGGTATTTTCCATTGTTTTGACGTAAATACTGTTGAGTATAAGCTTAAAATGATGTTACTGAAGTAACCGTCTCGTAAATTTCAAAATTCTAATTTTTCGGTCATCTCTAGTGTTTTGCCGAAAATAACAAGTAGCAATTATTTCTATGTTTTCGGGTATTTTCCATTGTTTTGACGTAAATACTGTTGACTATAAGCTAAAAATGATGTTACTGAAGTAACCGTCTCGTTAATTTCAAAATTCCGTGTTTTCGGAAATTTTCCATAGTTTTGCCGAAAATAACAAGTAGCAATTATTTCTATGTTTTTGGGTATTTTCCATTGTTTTGACGTAAATACTGTTAAGTATAAGCTTAAAATGATGTTACTGAAGTAACCGTCTCGTCAATTTCAAAATTCTAATTTTTCGGTCATCTCCAGTGTTTTCCGAAAATAACAAGTAGCAATTATTTCTATGTTTTCGGGTATTTTCCATTGTTTTGACATAAATACTGTTGACTATAAGCTTAAAATCATGTTGCTGAAGTAACCGTCTCGTCTATTTCAAAATTCTAATTTTTCGGTCATCTCTAGTGTTTTGCCGAAAATAACAAGTATTAATTATTTCTATGTTTTCGGGTATTTTCCATTCTTTTGACGTAAATACTGTTGAGTATAAGCTTAAAATGATGTTACTGATGTAACCGTCTCGTCAATTTCAAAATTCTAATTTTTCGGTCATCTCTAGTGTTTTGCCGAAAATAACAAGTAGCAATTATTTCTATGTTTTTGGGTATTTTCCATTGTTTTGACGTAAATACTGTTAAGTATAAGCTTAAAATGATGTTACTGAAGTAACCGTCTCGTTAATTTCAAAATTCCGTGTTTTCGGATATTTTCCATAGTTTTGCCGAAAATAACAAGTAGCAATTATTTCTATGTTTTTGGGTATTTTCCATTGTTTTGACGTAAATACTGTTGAGTATAAGCTTAAAATGATGTTACTGAAGTAACCGTCTCGTCAATTTCAAAATTCTAATTTTTCGGTCATCTCTAGTGTTTTGCCGAAAATAACAAGTAGCAATTATTTCTATGTTTTCGGGTATTTTCCATTGCTTTGACGTAAATACTGTTGACTATAAGCTTAAAATGATGTTACTGAAGTAACCGTCTCGTTTATTTCAAATTCCGTGTTTTCGGATATTTTCCATAGTTTTGCCGAAAATAACAAGTAGCAATTATTTCTATGTTTTTGGGTATTTTCCATTGTTTTGACGTAAATACTGTTAAGTATAAGCTTAAAATGATGTTACTCAAGTAACCGTCTCGTCAATTTCAAAATTCTAATTTTTCGGTCATCTCCAGTGTTTTGCCGAAAATAACAAGTAGCAATTATTTCTATGTTTTTGGGTATTTTCCATTGTATTGACGTAAATACTGTTGAGTATAAGCTTAAAATGATGTTACTGAAGTAACCGTCTCGTCAATTTCAAAATTCTAATTTTTCGGTCATCTCTAGTGTTTTGCCGAAAATAACAAGTAGCAATTATTTCTATGTTTTCGGGTATTTTCCATTGTTTTGACGTAAATACTGTTGACTATAAGCTTAAAATGATGTTGCTGAAGTAACTGTCTCGTCAATTTTAAAATTCTAATTTTTCGGTCATCTCTAGTGTTTTGCCGAAAATAACAAGTAGCAATTATTTCTATGTTTTCGGGTATTTTACATTGTTTTGGCGTAAATACTGTTGAATATAAGCTTAAAATGATGTTGCCGAAGTCACCGTCTCGTTAATTTCAAAATTCCGTGTTTTCGGATATTTTCCATAGTTTTGCCGAAAATAACAAGTAGCAATTATTTCTATGTTTTCGGGTATTTTACATTGTTTTGGCGTAAATACTGTTGAATATAAGCTTAAAATGATGTTGCCGAAGTCACCGTCTCGTTAATTTCAAAATTCCGTGTTTTCGGATATTTTCCATAGTTTTGCCGAAAATAACAAGTAGCAATTATTTCTATGTTTTTGGGTATTTTCCATTGTTTTGACGTAAATACTGTTAAGTATAAGCTTAAAATGATGTTACTGAAGTAACCGTCTCGTTAATTTCAAAATTCCGTGTTTTCGGATATTTTCCATAGTTTTGCCGAAAATAACAAGTAGCAATTATTTCTATGTTTTTGGGTATTTTCCATTGTTTTGACGTAAATACTGTTAAGTATAAGCTTAAAATGATGTTACTGAAGTAACCGTCTCGTCAATTTCAAAATTCTAATTTTTCGGTCATCTCTAGTGTTTTGCCGAAAATAACAAGTAGCAATTATTTCTATGTTTTCGGGTATTTTCCATTGTTTTGACGTAAATACTGTTGACTATAAGCTAAAAATGATGTTACTGAAGTAACCGTCTCGTTAATTTCAAAATTCCGTGTTTTCGGAAATTTTCCATAGTTTTGCCGAAAATAACAAATAGCAATTATTTCTATGTTTTTGGGTATTTTCCATTGTTTTGACGTAAATACTGTTAAGTATAAGCTTAAAATGATGTTACTGAAGTAACCGTCTCGTCAATTTCAAAATTCTAATTTTTCGGTCATCTCCAGTGTTTTCCGAAAATAACAAGTAGCAATTATTTCTATGTTTTCGGGTATTTTCCATTGTTTTGACGTAAATACTGTTGACTATAAGCTTAAAATCATGTTGCTGAAGTAACCGTCTCGTCAATTTCAAAATTCTAATTTTTCGGTCATCTCTAGTGTTTTGCCGAAAATAACAAGTAGCAATTATTTCTATGTTTTCGGGTATTTTACATTGTTTTGACGTCAATACTGTTGAGTATAAGCTTAAAATGATGTTACTGAAGTAACCGTCTCGTCAATTTCAAAATTCTAATTTTTCGGTCATCTCTAGTGTTTTGCCGAAAATAACAAGTAGCAATTATTTCTATGTTTTCAGGTATTTTCCATTGCTTTGACGTAAATACTGTTGAATATAAGCTTAAAATGATGTTACTGAAGTCACCGTCTCGTTAATTTCAAAATTCCGTGTTTTCGGATATTTTCCATAGTTTTGCCGAAAATAACAAGTAGCAATTATTTCTATGTTTTTGGGTATTTTCCATTGTATTGACGTAAATACTGTTGAGTATAAGCTTAAATTGATGTTACTGAAGTAACCGTCTCGTCAATTTCAAAATTCTAATTTTTCGGTCATCTCTAGTGTTTTGCCGAAAAGAACAAGTAGCAATTATTTCTATGTTTTCGGGTATTTTCCATTGTTTTGACGTAAATACTGTTGACTATAAGCTTAAAATGATGTTGCTGAAGTAACCGTCTCGTCAATTTCAAAATTCTAATTTTTCGGTCATCTCTAGTGTTTTGCCGAAAATAACAAGTAGCAATTATTTCTATGTTTTCGGGTATTTTCCATTGTTTTGACGTAAATACTGTTGACTATAAGCTAAAAATGATGTTACTGAAGTAACCGTCTCGTTAATTTCAAAATTCCGTGTTTTCGGAAATTTTCCATAGTTTTGCCGAAAATAACAAGTAGCAATTATTTCTATGTTTTTGGGTATTTTCCATTGTTTTGACGTAAATACTGTTAAGTATAAGCTTAAAATGATGTTACTGAAGTAACCGTCTCGTCAATTTCAAAATTCTAATTTTTCGGTCATCTCCAGTGTTTTCCGAAAATAACAAGTAGCAATTATTTCTATGTTTTCGGGTATTTTCCATTGTTTTGACGTAAATACTGTTGACTATAAGCTTAAAATCATGTTGCTGAAGTAACCGTCTCGTCAATTTCAAAATTCTAATTTTTCGGTCATCTCTAGTGTTTTGCCGAAAATAACAAGTAGCAATTATTTCTATGTTTTCGGGTATTTTACATTGTTTTGACGTCAATACTGTTGAGTATAAGCTTAAAATGATGTTACTGAAGTAACCGTCTCGTCAATTTCAAAATTCTAATTTTTCGGTCATCTCTAGTGTTTTGCCGAAAATAACAAGTAGCAATTATTTCTATGTTTTCAGGTATTTTCCATTGCTTTGACGTAAATACTGTTGAATATAAGCTTAAAATGATGTTACTGAAGTCACCGTCTCGTTAATTTCAAAATTCCGTGTTTTCGGATATTTTCCATAGTTTTGCCGAAAATAACAAGTAGCAATTATTTCTA